>NW_028270139.1:171258733-172467900 GCF_037043375.1 Chiloscyllium plagiosum | reverse complement strand
TCCAGGAAAAACAGCCTCAGCCAGTTCAGCCTCTCCCTGTAGCTCAAATCCTCCAATCCTGGCAACATCCTTGTAAATCTTTTCTGAACCCTTTCAAGTTTCACAACATCTTTCCGATAGGAAGGAGACCAGAATTGCACACAATATTCCAACAATGGTCTAACCAATGTCCTGTACAGCCGCAACATGACCTCCCAACTCCTGTACTCAATATTCTGACTGATAAAGGAAAACATATCAAACGCCTTCTTCACTATCCTATCTACTTGCGACTCCACTTTCAAGGAGCTATGAACCTGCACTCCAAGGTCTCTTTGTTCAGCAACACTCCCTAAGATCTTACCATTAATTGTATAAGTCCTGCCAAGATTTGCTTTCCCAAAATGCAGCACCTCGCATTTATCTGAATTAAACTCCATCTGCCACTTCTCAGCCCATTGGCCCATCTGGTCAAGATCCTGTTGTAATCTGAGGTAACCCTCTTCGCTGTCCACTACACCTCCAATTTTGGTGTCATTTGCAAACATAGTAATTGTACCTCTTATGCTCGCATCCAAATAATTTATGTAAATGACAAAAAATAGAGGACCCAGCACCGATCCTTGTGGAACTCTACTGGTCACAGGCCTCCAGTCTGAAAAAAAACCTTCCAACACCACCCTCTGTCTTCTACCTTTGAGCCAGTTCTGTATCCAAATGGCTAGTCCTCCCTGTATTCCATGTGATCTAACCTTGCTAAACAGTCTTCCATGGCGAACCTTTTTCGAATGCCTTACAGAAGTCCATATAGATCACATCTACTGCTCTGCCCTCATCAATCCTCTTTGTTACTTCTTCAAAAAACTCAATCAAGGGTCCCTCCTTAGATTCCTGAAATGGCATCCGTTAGCTTTGGCATAAGCGCACATGCCCCTAAGATGGCTTTTTTCACCTCCTCATATGCCCAGATACCTCTTCCGATAGTGATGCGAATATCTCTACTGACAAGTTTTGTTTGGATCAATAAAACACATGTTGTCATTAGCCACCGCATTTGTTTAGTCACCTTTTCAAAAGAGATGAAAAGGCGTAGGACACAGAACATAAAACAATACAGCACAGAACAGGTCCTTTGGCCCTCGATGATGCGCCGACCTAATCTAAATGAACCAATCTAAGCTCATCCCCCTACACTATCCCATCATCATCCATGTGCTTATCCAAGGATTGTTTAAATCTCACTAATGTGGTTGAGTTAACTACATTGGTAGGCAGGGCATTCTATGCCCATATCACTCTCTGAGTAATGAACCTGCCTCTGACATCAGTCTTAAATCTATCGCCCCTCAATTTGAAGTTATGCCCCCTCGTACAAGCTGATGTCATTATCCTAGGAAAAAGACTCTCACTGTCCACCCTATCTAATCCTCTGACCATCTTGTTTGTCTCTATTAAGGCCTTCTTCTTTCCAATAAGAACAGACCCAAGTCTCTCAGCCTTTCCTCATAAGACCAGGCATCATCCTAGTAAATCTCCATTGCACCTTTTCCAATGCTTCCACAACCTTCCTGTAATGGGGTGACCAGAACTGTACACAATATTTCAAGTGCAGCCACATTAGCGTTTTATACAGTTGCAGCAAGACATTACAACTTCACAATTCAATCCCTTTACCAATAAAACTTAACACACCGTATGCCTTCTTAACAGCACTATCCACCTGGGTGGCAACCTTCAGACTACTATGGACTCCAAGATACCTGTGCATATCCACACTATCAAGAATCTTTCCATTGACCCAGTTTTCTGCCTTCCTGTTCTTTTTCCCAAAGTGAATCACCTCACATTTAGCTGCATTGAATTCCATTTGCCACCTCTCAGCCCAATTCTGCAACCTGTAACATTCTTCTAAACTGTCCACTACTCCACCGACTTTAGTGCCATCTGCAAATTTACTAATCCATCCACCTCGGCCTGCATCCAAGTCATTTACAAAAATGAAAAACAGCAATGGTCCCAAAACAGATCCTTGTGACACACCACTAGTAACCAGACTCCAGGCTGAATATTTTCCATCAACCACCACTCATTGCCTTTTTTCACAAAGCCAGTTTCTAATCCAAACTGCTAAATCACCCTCAATCCCATGCCTCTGCATTTTCTCCAACAGCCCACCATGTGGAACCTTATCAAAGGCTTTACTGAAGTCCATGTACGTCAAGCCAACTGCCCTACCCTCATCCTCATCCTTTTCAAAAATCTCAGTGAGGTTTGTGAGACATGACCTGCCTTTGACGAAACCATGCTGACGATCTGAAATCAAATTGTTGCGTGCTAGATGATTATAAATCCTATCTCTTATAATCCTTTCCAAAACGTTTCCTACAACAGACATAAGGCTTACTGGTCTATAATTACCTGGTCATCTTTACTGCCCTTATTGAGCAAGGGTACAACAATTGCAATCTTCCAGTCCTCTAGTACTAAACCTATAGACAATGATGACTCAAAGATCAAAGCCAATGGCTCTGCCAACTCCTCCCTAGCTTCCCAGCGAATTCTCAGGCAAATCTCGTCCAGTCCAGGGAACTTGTCTACTTTCACTCCTTCGAGAATTGATAACACCTCTTCCTTCCTAACATCGATCCTTTCTAGTCTAATATCTCATTCTTCTCCTCTACAATATTCTCCTTTTTCTGAGTGAAAACCAATGAGAAATATTTGTTTATCACCGCTCAGATCTCCACAGGGTCCACACACAAATTCCCATTTCTGTCATCCTTTTATTCCTCACATACCTACAGAAAGCTTTAGGGTTCTCCTTTATTCTACCTGCTAACGACTGTTCATACTCTTTCTTTGTTCTTCTTTAAATCCTTCCTAGCTAATCTGTAACTCTTCATCATCTCATCAGAACCATCTCGTCTCATCGTCACATAAGCCTCCTTCTTCCGCTTAACAAGAGATGCAGTTCTTGTAAAAAATCATGGTTGCCTTACCTTATCACTTCCTCCCTGCCTGACTGGAACATACCTATCAAGGACATGCAATATCTGTTCCTTAAACCAGCTCCACATTTCGATTGTCCCCATCCCCTGCATTTTGCTACCCCATTCTATGCATTCTAAGCCTTGCCGAATTGCATTATAATTGCCCTTGCACCATTCATAACTCTTGCCCTGTGGCATGTACCTATCCCTTTCCATCGCTAAACAAAACCTAATTGAATTATGGTCACTCTGTCCAAAGTGATCACCTACAACTATATCAAACACCTCGCATGGTTCATTACCAAGCACCAGATCCAGTGTGGCCTCCCTTCTTTCCTACTGTGTCAGGAAACCCACTTGCACACATTGGCAAAAACGGATCCATCCGATGTACTAGAGTTGTAGCATTTCCAGTTAATGTCGGGGAAGTTAAAGTCTCCCATAATGACCACCCTGTTCCTTTCACTCCTATCCAGAATAATTTTGCCAATCCTCTTCTCCACCTCTCTGGAACTCTGTGGACGCCTGTAAAAAACTCCAAGCAGTGCGACCTCTCCTCTCCTGTTTCTAACCTTAGCCCACACTCCCTCAGTAGACTTGTCCTCGTCAAAAGTTCTCTCTGCCACCGTTATACCATCCTTGACTAACAAGGCCACACCTCCCCCTCTTTTACCGCCTTGCCTGTTCTTAATGAAGGTTCCAAACCCTGGAACCTACAACATCCATTCCTGACCCTGCTGTATTCATGTCTCCGAAATGGCGACAACATTGAAGTCCCAGGTACATATCCAAGCTGCAAGCTCACCTACCTTACTTCGGATACTTCTGGCATTGAAATAGAAACGCTTCAAACCAGCTTGTTGTCTGCCAGCACATTCCTGTGACAGTGAAATCCTGTCCATGCCCTCCATACTCTCATCCTCCTGTCCACTGGAACTACATCTCACATCCTTCCACATCCTTCTCATCAAATTCAGGCAATGCTTGAATATATTTAAACAGATCCGAACCAGGCCTTTGGTTACCATGGGTTTGCTCATCCTCACTTTCTTCCTCACTAAGCTTACCTTTAGCCTTCATCGCCATCTTTTTAAGCTGACTTTCCTATCTAAGTGCCAATTTCTGAAGTTCAAACTCCATCTCTTTTTTCCTTTCCCCTCTCTTTTCTCTCACTATTCTGCTTTTAATTATAATTCAAGCTGTTTCATCTTTCTGCGTCTTTTGCCTCAAGCTCAAGTTGCTTCATTTTCAGTTGAACTTTGGTATCTCTAAAGGTTCTGATGGCATCTCCAGCAAATCTAAAAACTGAGCTGTTGCTGTAATTATCTCTCCTTTCCTGATGGAAGAAGGCAGCTGCAACTCTCGCTGGTCTGCTAATTCCAGCATGTTAATCACCTTTTGTAAAACCCCTCAAGTCACTTCTTCCATCCCCAGAAACCTCTTGGTGAATGAAAGAGCCATTGCCATCCCATGCACTGTTTAAACCAACTGAAATCAACACCCAGAACAAAAGACACTAATACCTGCGACTTGCAGTCTTTGAGTCCAACAGCCCTAACCTCAATTTGGAACTATAGAAAAAAATCCCGATCGATTCTCAACCAGACCAGACCCCCTCAAAACATTTCAAGAAAGTAGACCGGACCCACACTTTGCTAGTTTGTTTTAAGCAGGTGTAAAGTGAATATTCCAGGAGGGACACAACTAGCCCAACCACTTAGTTTTAAACAAAACAAAATGTATTTGCAAGATTATCAAATAAATCACAAACAAAAAAAACAAAATATAGAATAACTTGACCTATCTGAAAAACCAACAGATTATCTCAACTTCATGATGCTATTCCAAATACTTGCCCAACACTTGGCAAAAAATGTAAAATCAAACACAGGGTCTTACAGGAGAGACATCAGAGAGAGGGAACATCATCATGGACCTGCTTTCTCTTGGGTCCAGCA
Source organism: Chiloscyllium plagiosum (assembly GCF_037043375.1). NCBI lineage: Eukaryota > Metazoa > Chordata > Chondrichthyes > Orectolobiformes > Hemiscylliidae > Chiloscyllium > Chiloscyllium plagiosum. Next base: position 172,462,973 of record NW_028270139.1, on the reverse strand, counting down.
GCTTCACAACAGATTGCTTGCTAAAACCAAACCAAACCAAAACGGAGAAAAACTGAGCTGGGAGAGGCTTTCTTTTCACTTGAAAGCCTTTTCGCTGAGGCAGTATCTGTTAGATAAAATCAAATTAGCCCTAAAACCCAGACCTCTTAGCAACACTGCATTTATGACCCCTCAGAAAACAGACAAGAAGAACATAACCTTGTGAAAGGAGTAGCATCATCACAAAGTTTGACAATTTTAAAGGCTGAGCACCTTCTCCCTTGTCATTCTCCTTTATGAGGTTGAAGGTGTGTACTGGATCATTAAGAGAGAGTGAATGCTGTTCTGAATTGAGAGATTAAATGACCTGTGTGATATGACGAGATGACAGTCCCAGAGTGCACTGGAAAATTGAAAATATGTAATATTTGGCTGTGAAACAAAGGTTGGAGGCGTCGTCAATAATATAGAGGGCTACTGCAGGCTGCAGTGCGACACAGACAGGATACAGAGCTGGGCTGAGAAATGGCAGATGGAGTTCAACCTGGATAAATGCGAAGTGATGCATTTTGCATATGCCTCAGGTAATGAAAATCCAATCAAGTTTGAATTTAATGTTTTGTCAACACCGAACCATTGAGCCAATCCAATTTTGGGGATGGAAATAAATGAATGCAAACATTTTGAAAATTGGTCAGAGAGCAACTGCCATAGAGAGAGAAACTCATGAAGAGAACATAGGACATAGAAAAGTACAGCACAGAACAGGCTCTTTGGCCCACGATGCTGTGCCAAGATTTAATCCTAATGTAAAATATAGTAATTTAACCTACACACCCCTCAACTCACTGCTATCCATGTGCATGTCCAGCCGTTGCTGAAATGTCCCCAATGACTCTGCTTCCACCACCACAGCTGGCAACGCATTCCATGCATTCACAACTCTCTGCATAAAGAACCTACGTCTGACGTCTCTTTTATACCTTCCTCCTAATATCTTCAAACTATGACTTCTCATACCAGTCAATCCTGCCTTGGGGAAATGTCTCTGGCTATTGACTCTATCTATTCCTCTCATTATTTTGTACACCTCGATCAGGTCTCCTCTCTTCTTCCTTCTCTCTAGAGAGAAAAGTCCAAGCTTATTCAACCTTTCTTCATAAGGCAAGCCCTCCAGCCCAGGCAGCATCCTGGTAAACCTTCTTTTCACCCTCTCCAAAGCCTCTGTATCTTTACTATAGTAGGGCAACCAGAACTAGTCACAATATTCCAAGTGTGGTCTCACCAGGGACTTGTATAGCTGCAGCAAACCTTGCAGCTCTTAAACTCGATCCCCCGGTTAATGAAAGCCAAAACGCCATATGCTTTTTTAACAACCCTATCCACTTGGATGGCAACTTTGAGGGATCTATGTACTGGCACACCCAGATCCCTCTGTTCCTCCACACTGCCAAGAATCATGTCTTTATTCCTATATTCAGCATTCGAGTTCAACCTTCCAAAATGCATCACTTCGCATTTATCCAGGTTGAACTCCATCTGCCATTTCTCAGCCCAGCTCTGCATCTTGTCTATGTCACGCTGCAGCCTGCAGTAGCCCTCTATACTATTGACGACACCTCCAACTTTTGTGTCATCTGCAAATTTACTAATCCACTCCTCCTTATCCAAGTATTTATAAAAACTACAAAGAGTAGAGGCCCAAGAACAGAGCCCTGCGGGACCCCACTCAACACTGACCTCCAGGCAGAATACTTTCCATCTAACATATTGCACTCAAAAAAATGAGAAAATCCTCTCTCTCAAAGATATCTTTACACATGAAACATACTCAATAAAAAGAAATCAACAAGAAGAAAGTGAGGTCTGCAGATGCGTGAGATCAGAGTCGAGAGTGTACTGCTGGAAAAGCACAGCAAGTCAGGCAGCATTTGAGGAGCAGGAGAATTGATGTTTCGGGCCAGAGCCCTTCATCAGGAATGAGGCTGGGAGCCTTAGGGGTGGAGAGATAAGTGAGAGGGGGGTTGGGCTGGGGACAAAGTAGCTAAGAGTGCAATAGGTGGATGGAGGTGGGGGTAAAGGTGATAGGTCAGAGAAGACGGAGGAGCGGATCGGTGGGAAGGAAGATTGACAGGTGGGACAGGTCATGAGAGTGAATAGACAGCAGCAGTTCCCCTTTATTAAGGCGTCAATCACAAGAGGGCATAGTTTTAGGGGAAGGAGTATGAAATTTAGAGGAAATTTGCGAAATAAACATTTTCACACAGCACATGGAAAGTAGTGGAGACTGAAAACATTACAACCTTTACAAAAAATTTGGACATGTACTTTAAATATTATAACATTCAATAATATGGGACAAGTGCAAGAAATTGGGATTCATTCACTTTTAGTGTTAGTTTTGTCGGGGCAGACTTGATGCTCGGCGATGACTGCGCAATGTTTAGCACCATTCGTAAATCCACAGATACTGAACCTGTCCATGTGCAAACGCAACAAGACACTGTTTAAGAAGGGTGGTAAGGACAAGCCAGGGAACTACAGACCACTGAGCCTGACGTCGGTGGTGGGCAAGTTGTTGGAGGGAATCCTGAGGGACAAGATGTACATGTATTTGAAAAGACAAGGACTGATTAGGGATAGTCAACATGGCTCTCTGTGTGGGAAATCATGTCTCACAAACATGATTGAGTTTTTTGAAGAAGTAACAAAGAGGATTGATGAGGGCAGAGCAGTAGATGTGAACTATATAGACTTCTGTAAGGCATTCGACAAGGTTCTGCTGTTTTCCCTGGAGAGTCAAAGGCTGAGGCGTGACCTTATAGAGGTTTACAAAACTATGAGGGGCATGGATAGGATAAACAGACAAAGCCTTTTCCCTGGGGTGGGGGAGTCGAGAACTACAGGGCATAGATTTAGGGTGAGAGGGGAAAGATATATAAGAGACCTAAGGTGCAATTTTTCACAGAGTGTAGTACGTGTATGGAATGAGCTGCCAGAAGAAGTGGTGGAGGCATTTCCATTATTTGTGAATATCATAAACATTAAGGGACCCCACACAGATACCCGGGGTACACTGCTGCACACCGGGCTCCAGTCACACAAATAGCCTTCTTTACCACTACCCTCTGCCTCTTTCACTAAGACAATTGTGGATCCATTTTGTGCTGGATCCAGTGTGCTTTTAACTTCTTTATCAGTTTCCTACATGGGACCTTGTCAAAAGCCTTGCTGAAATCTCTGCAAGCTACATTAATTGCTTTCCCCTCATCTATACATCTGGTCACTTCCTCACAAAATTCCATCAGATTTTTTAGCTGTGACGTTCGTCTGACAAAGCCATGCTGACTTTCCCTGATCAAACCTTACCTCTCTGCTAGTTTCCCTACCGCTGATTTCAGACTCACTGGTCTATAATTCCTTGGTCCATCTCTACCATGCTTCTTGTAAAGTGGACTATCAGCTGTCCTCCAGTCCTCTGGCAATGCCCTGTGGCCAGAGACAATATATGCACTTAGGTCTGGGTCCCTGTAATTTCCTTCCTCATCTCCCACTGCAACTTGGCATACAACTCATCTGGACCTGGGGACTTGTCCACCTTTAAACCCACCAAAACTTCCAATAACCACTCACTCTCTATGTCATAGAGTCATAGAGATGTACAGCATGGAAACAGACCCATCGGTCCAACTCATCCATGCTGACCAGATATCCCAACCTTGTCAAGTCCCACCTGCCAGCATCCGGCCCATATCCCTCCAAACCCTTCCTATTCATATACACATGCAAATGCCTTTTAAATGTTGCAATTAGACCAGCCTTCACCACTTCCTCTGGCAGCTCATTCCATACACGTACCACCCTCTGTCTGGAAAAGTTGACCTTAGGTCTCTTTTATATCTTCCCCCTCTCAATCTAAACCTTGCCCTCTAGTTTTGGACTCCTCCAACCCAGGGAAAAGACTTTGTCTATTTATCCTATCCATGCCCCTCATAATTTTGTAAACCTCTAGAAGGTCACCCCTCAGCCACCGACGCTCCAGGGAAAACAGCCTCAGCTCTATTCTGACTCTCCCTATATCTCAAACCTCCAACCCTGGCAACATCCTTGTAAATCTTTTCTGAACCCTTTCAAGTTTCACAACATCTTTCCGATAGGAAGGAGACCAGAATTGCATGCTATATTCCAACAGTAGCCTAACCAATGTCACAACATGACCTGTACTCAATACTCTGACCAATAAAAGAAAGCATACCAAACATCTTCTTCACTATCCTATCTACTCGCGACTCCACTTTCAAGGAGCTGTGACCCTACATTCCAAGATCTCTTTGTTCAGCAACACTCCCTAGGACCTTACCATTAAATAGAACATAGAACATAGAACATAGAACAATACAGCGCAGTACAGGCCCTTGGGCCCTCGATGTTGCGCCGATCCAAGCCCACCTAAACTACACTAACCCACTATCCTCCATATACCTATCCAATGCCCTCTTAAATGCCCATAAAGAGGGAGAGTCCACCACTGTTACTGGCAGGGCATTCCATGAACTAACGACTCGCTGAGTGAAGAACCTACCCCTAACATCAGTCCTATATCTACCCCCCCTTAATTTAAAGCTATGCCCCCTTGTAATACCCGACTCAATACGCGGGAAAAGGTTCATACTGTCGACCCTATCTAACCCCCTAATCATCTTGTACACCTAATCAAATGTATAAGTCCTGCCAAGATTTGCTTTCCTAAAATGCAGCATCTCGCAATTATCTGAATTAAACTTCATCTGCCACTTCTCAGCCCATTGGCCCATCTGATCAAGATCCCATTGTAATCTGAGGTAACCTTCTTCGCTGTCCACTACACCACCAATTTTGGTGTCATCTGCAAACTTACTAACTGTACCTCTTATGCTCGCATCCAAATCATTTATGTACATGACAAAAATCTACTCAATAACCTCACAATCCACCTTTGTTAAGTTTTTACTTGCATCCTCCTCCTCCCAAGTAAAGACAGATGTGAAATACTTATTTAACACTCTCCCAGACACACAGATTGAAACAGCGAAAACAGAATCAGTTTGAAAGCAGCATAAATTTCAAGTGATCCTGCTAAGCTTGTGTCTCTTTTCTGTGTAATTCCTGCCCACTTTTCTCCCCTACCAGTACAAATTGGACCTGCTGGAAATGGGACATGATTTCCACATGGGGAGTTGATGTAATAGAACTCCAATCAGAATTTCTCGCTGGAATAATCTGGAACATTGCAATAGATCGGGATGGGGCAGCTGGTTAAATTGAATTGATGCAATCATACTGTCAATGTCAGATTAATTACCTGTGGAAGTGTAGTTATACTGCGTTTCTGTTTCCCTGGTAAAACATACGGGGTTACAAACTTGTAACCTTTCAAATCTTTTTTGAAAAGGTTTTCCTGGACCGATTTGTAACCTGTTGAAAGAAAAGTGTCACATAAGAACAAAGGAATGAGGATGCTGAAAATCTGGAATCTGCTGAAGTTGGACTGTTATTTGAGAAGGAAACATCAGTTAGTTTCAGTTATTACACGTCACCGGCCTAATTTCAAAGAAGAGCAAAGAACAATACAGTACAGGAACAGGCCTTTTGGCCCTCCAAGCTTTGGTCGACACATTTTGCTCTTCCATATTAAAACTGGTTTCACTTACAGGATCCGTATCCCTCTATTCCCCTCTTATTCATCTCCGTGGTGGAAAATTACCGCCAGAGATATTTGATGGAGAAGATGAACAGTCATTCAGAAAAATTCAGATTGATCAGGTCAGCATAGACATTTTTTGTGGAATGTGCACATTTAGTCTAACACTTGAATATTTAAAGAGGTAATAAGGACCGTTGATAAATGCACATTTGATGTTCACTGTATCTTAACAACAGTTTTTAATCGTTTACACAGACTCAAGAAAGCAGTTTGTCATCACCTAGTCAAGAGCAGTTAAAGGTGGTCAATTAATGTTGTCTGAGTCAGCAACGTTCATATCTCATGAACATATATATTTAACAAGGTAATGGGTGATGGTTGATGGTGACCGGAAACATGTTTCCAGAGAGTTCAATATGAGGTCCCTTTGCTCTTCATGGTGTATGTCATTGATTTGGACCAAATTAGAGGGGGCACCATTTAGAAATTTGTATATGATGCCAAAATTATTTGCGCGTTTGATATTAGATGAAGGGCAAGAAGTAATAAATGAATTGGTCAGGAGTGGGTATTAAAATTTCATCTGGAGAAAGTCTGAGATCATGCATTTGGAAAGGACAAACAAGACACAGAGCAAAACAATGAGTTATAGGATGCTGGGAAACACCGAGGATAGGGGGAACCTTGGAGTTGTGATCAACACTGAACTTTACAAGTTCTCCGGAGACTGACTCAACATGGACATCTATTTCAACCTCACCGACTCCCACAGCCACCTGGATGGACTACCCCTCCTTCCCCCACCCCGTATAAATGCGATTTCTCACTCCCAATTCCTCAGCCTCCGCCGTATCTGCTCTCAGAAGGAACAATTCCACTCAGGGACATCCCAGATGGCCTCCTATTTCCAGGACTACGATTTCCCCTCCGTACTCAACAATGCCCTCCAGCATATCTCCACCCTTGAACCCCACCCCTCCAACCGCAACAAGGACAGAAACCCTGGTCATCACCTTCCACCCGACTAATATCTGGATACAGCACATTATCCTTCACCAGTTCCGCACCTACAGAGAGACCCCACACCCATCAGTGTTCTGCAGAGACCATTTCCTCTGCTAAGTCCACGCCCCCACCAACCCACCCTCCACACCAGCACCTTCCCTTGCTGCTGCACAAGGTGTAAAACATGCACCCACAATACACCCCCCCCCCCCCCACACACCCCTCCACCGCCCCACCTCTGTCCAAGGACCTAAAGGATCATTTCAAATTTGGCAGAGATTTTCCAGCACATCCACCACCTACTGCATCCATTGCTCTCTATGAGGTCTCCTCTAGATCAGGAAGACAGGACACCAATTTGAGGAGTGGTTCAGGGAACACCTCTAAGGACTCACGAACCCAACAACCCCATCACCCTGCAGCCGACCAATTCAACTCCCCACCCAGTCCTCCAAGAACATGCAAAGCCTGGACCTCCTCCACCATTAAATCCATCCTCTAACTGGAGGAAGAATATCTCTTCTTTTGCCTCAGGACCCTCCAACCACCTGGCATCAATGCCAATTTCACCAGTTTACTCATCGCTCCTCCCCCCATCTCATCCCAGATCCAGCCCTCCAACGTGGCACTGCCCTCTTGACCTGTCTAAACTCCTTTCCACCTATCTATTCCACCCTCCCCACTGAATTATCATCATCACTCCCCACCTGTATCTACCTATCGCCTTCCCACCTACCTTCACCCGAGCCTCATCCGCACTCTCCCATTTATCTCACAGACCCCTTTCTTCTTCCACTTTCCTGATGAAGGGCTTATACCCAAAACATCAACTCTCATGCTCCTTGGATGCTGCCTGACCTGCTGTGCTTTTCAAGTAAGTGCCACACTTTTTGAATCTGACTCTCTAGCTTCGCAGTCCTCACTTTCTCTGAGTTACTGAATTTTACATGTTAACTATGTTTTAAAATAACACTTTAACAAGCAAATACAACATTATGAAAGAGGGATGCTGAAAACATAATAAAACATCTCAATAGCAGGAGGTGATAGCCTTATAATCCAGAATTTCAGCAAATGTTCTCAGAACCCAGGTTCAAATCCTACGTTAGGAATCTACTGATGACCATAAATCTATTATCAAATGTTGGAAAAACCCATCTGGTTTTTTAATGTCCTTTAGGAAAGGAAACTGCTATGTTTACCTGGTCTGGCCGACATGTGATCCCAGACCAACAATAATGCGGTTGTTCCTCAAGTGCCCTCTGAAATGGCCTAGCACGCCATTCAGTTGTATCAGTCACTGAAACTGAAAAAAAATGAATGAAACTGGACAGACCATTTGACATCAACGAAGGAAATGACATCAGCAAAAATAGCTCCTATCGACCTTAGAAAGTCTCCCTCACTAACATCTGGGAGCCAGTACCAAAACTGGGAGAGCTGTCTCACAAAGGGGTAAAAACAATGACTGCAGATGCTGGATTAGTGGTACTGGAAGAGCACAGCAGTTCAGGCAGCATCCAAGGAGCAGCAAAATCGACGTTTCGGGCAAAAGCCCTTCATCAGGAATAAAGGCAGAGAGCCTGAAGCGTGGAGAGATAAGCTAGAGGAGGGTGGGGGTGGGGAGAAAGTAGCATAGAGTACAATGGGTGAGTGGGGGAGGAGATGAAGGTGATAGATCAGGGAGGAGAGGGTGGAGTGGACAGGTGGAAAAGGAGATAGGCAGGTAGGACAAGTCCGGATAAGTCATGGGGACAGTGCTGAGCTGGAAGTTTAGAACTAGGGTGAGATGGGGGAAGGGGAAATGCTACTTTCTCCCCACCCCCACCCTCCTCTAGCTATCTCTCCACACTTCAGGCTCTCTGCCTTTATTCCTGATGAAGGGCTTTTGCCCGAAACGTCGATTTCGCTGCTCCTTGGATGCTGCCTGAACTGCTGTGCTCTTCCAGCACCACTAATCCAGAGCTGTCTCACAGACTGGTTAAGCAATAGCCTGACATGGTATTATTCACAGAATCATTTCTTCCACACAATATCCCAAACATCACCATCGCCAGGATGTGTCCTGTCCCACCGGCAGGGCAGACCCAGCAGAGAGGGCACCACAGTGCAATGCAGTTGGAAGGGAATTGCTTTGCAGTCCTCAACATTGACTCTGGATCTCATAAAGTCTTATGGCTTCAAGTTAAATAAGGACAAGGAAACATTATGCTGATTAGCGTCTACCATCCTCCCTTGGCTAATCATCAGTATTCCTCCATGTTAATGAACACTTGGAGGAAGCACTGAGGATGGCAAGAGTGAAGGCAAGAAGGTGTCCAGTCTCCCCAATGTACAGGAGACAGCATCAGGAGCAACAGATACAATAAATGACGTGTGGAAGTACAGGTGAAACTTTGATGGATGTGGAAGGCTCCTGTGGGGCCTTGGACAGAGTGAAGGGGGGAGGTGTGGGCTCAGATTTTGCAATTCCTGTGGTGGCAGGGGAAGGTGCCAGGAGGGTTGGGTAGTTTGTTAGGGAGCGTGGACCTGACCAGGTAGTTGTGGAAGGAACGGTCTTTGAGGAAAGCGGATAGGGGTGGGAGGGAAATATATCGTTGGTGGTGGGGTCCATTTGTAGATGGCGGGTTGGAAGGTGAGGACCAGGGGTGTTCTGTCCTTGTTGCGGTTGGAGGGGTGGGGTTTGAGGGCAGAGGTGTGGGGCATGGATGAGATGCGTTTGAGGGCATCTTCAACCATGTTGGAGGAGAAATTTCAGTCTTTAAAGAAGGAAGCCATCTGGTGTGTTCTGTGGTGGAACTAGTCCTCCTTGGAGCAGATGCAGTGGAGGCAGAGGAATTGGGAATACAGGAATTGCAGGAGGTAGGGTGGGAGGAGGTGTAGTCAGGTAGCTGTAGGAGTCAGTGGGTTTGTAAAAAATGTCAGTGTTGAATCGGCCATCATTGATGGAGATGGAGAGGTCCATTCTTATGAATTTCCCGGCTGCAGAATGACAGTATCGGTATCAGTGACCATTGTAAAGTCCTTGTAAAAACCAAGTCCTGCCTTCACATTTGGGAATATCCCCCAGCACGTTGTGTTGCACTATCACCATGCAAAATGAGACAGACTTCAAACACATCTAGCTACTCAGCTGGGCATCCTGTGGGCCATCAAGAGCAGCAGAATTGTCGTCCAGTACAACCTGTATCCTCATGGACCGGCATGTCCCCCACTCAACCATTACCATCAAGTCAGGAAATCAACCATGAAGAGTGCAAGATGGCATGACAGGAGCAGCACCAAGCATACCTGAAGATGAGGTATCAACCTGGTGAAGCTTGCATCTACTACTTGTATCTCAACAGCATAATTTATGAAGTCAAAAGCATTTACGTTCACTTTAAAATAGAAAATGTTTTCTGAATTTTGAAGTAAATTAGTAGTGCAGGCTCAGCAGCCTGAACGGCAAGACTGGGAGACAGGCTGTTCCAAAATAGATACATGAAACAATTAGCTGTTAATTGGATACCTGAGTTTTGGTTGCTGTTTTGACAACAATTCAAATTTAACCAATCAGTTTAAATTATGCCTAGAATACAAAAACCCAATGGAATTTGCATTTTCTTGTTTGACACCTGGAAATAATCAAATTATAAGAATTTGACGTGTTGTGGGGAGTATAAATAACACGGGCATTTTGAAAATTGGTCAGAGAACAACTGCCATCGATCAGTCGAGAAACTGCCATAGAGCCGGAGAGCAAACTGCTCACCTAACATCTTGCCAACAAAGAAATTTAAAAATACTCGCTATCAAAGATATCTTTTCATGTAAACATATTTGCAGAAAAAAAGAAAAAAATGACGACCCAGGAAGATCAGCAGCGGAAGATTGTGGGACCTTGAGATTAAGTTAATGTAATGTTCAGTAAGTATTATTGGAACAGCACATTTTTTTATAGAGTTAGGGACAGACAGTAAGTAATTAAGAAAAGGGGCCTAGATTTGTGAATAGTTGTTGTTTAGTGTTCAATATTAGAGTTAAGCAAGTAAATTGTCATTTTACTTTAAATAGTAGAATTTGGGAGTTCTCTGTCACTCATATTTTAACAGGCTACAAGGTTTTAGATTAGATTAGATTAGATTAGATTAGATTAGATTACTGACAGTGTGGAAACAGGCCCTTCGGCCCAACAAGTCCACACCGACCCGCCGAAGCGCAACCCACCCATACCCCTACATTTACCCCTTTACCTAACACTACGGGCAATTTAGCATGGCCAATTCACCTCACCTGCACATCTTTGGACTGTGGGAGGAAACCGGAGCACCCGGAGGAAACCCATGCAGACATGGGGAGAATGTGCAAACTCCACACAGTCAGTCACCCGAGGCGGGAAATGAACCCGGGTCTCTGGCGCTGTGAGGCAGCAGTGCTAACCACTGTGCCACCGTGCTGCCCACTAAGGTAAGGCAAGCTTTTCTAGGATTCTGTTAACAATAAATAGCAAGTAATAAAACTAAGTGATCCCACACCCAACAGATCAGATCCAAGTCGAGAGTGTGGTGCTTGGAAATCAGGGATGAGGCTTATACCCGAGACATGATTTTCCTGCTCCTCGGATGCTGCCTGAGCTGTTGTACTTTTCCAGCACCATACTCTCGACTGTGATCTCCAGCATTTGGAGTCCTCACTTTCTCCTAGATCAGATCTAAGCTCTACAATTCTTCCAGATTCAGTCACGAATGGTATTGGACACTTAAACAACTCACTGGAGGATGATGCTCCACAAATATCCCCATTCCCCATGACGGAAGAGGACAGAACATCAGTGCAAAAGATAAGGCTGAAGAATTCACAGTAATCTTCAGTCAGAAGTGCCAAGTGGAAAATTCATCTTGGCCTACTCCAGTGGTACCCAGCATCACAGATATCTCTTCAACCAAACTTGATTCACTCCATGTGATATCCAGAAACGTTGAAGACACTGGATACTGCAAAGGCTATAGGCCCTGACAACATTCCAGCAATAGTACTTAAGCCGTATGATGGAAAGTGTCATTGATTATACTATCAAGCAGTACCTGTTCAGCAATAACTTGCTCAGTGACACCCAGTTTGGGTTCCGCCAGGGCCTCATTACAACCTTGCTTCAAACATGGACAAAATAGCTTCCCTCCATCATAAGGTTCACCGGTGATTGGACTATGATCAGCACCAATTGTTACTCCACAGATACTGAAGCAGTCTATGTCCAAATGCAACAATTTCTGGACAAAATCCAGAATTGGGCTGACATGTGGCAAGTAACATCTGCACCATTCAAATGTCCGGCAATGTTTATTACCAATAAGAGACAATCTAACCACCACCCTGAGAAAGTCGGTAGCCATAAAACTTGCCCTTAAACATTTAGACTAAAACGTTAAAGTTGAATTGTAGAATACATTTGCTTCACACTGGAAAAATAGACAGGCAGGGAGGCTCAGAAATAAAAGCATAACCCAAATTATGCAGAAGATAAAAACATCTATTCTCATCATAGGATGCCCTAAGATAATTAAGAACATTTGCTTTAACATCAGTGAATCTGTGTAAACAGGACATTGAGTGATAATATTCACAGCTGTTCGCTTGTGAAATTAACAACAGTGTTTGATTCTGACCTCGAATCGAAACTTGGTATCATCAAAAGCCTTGTAATTGACTGTTAGGTCCTATCAATTATAATGGATTCTTATTACTCTTTGCAAGCTAGGCAGACACAGAGGGAAAAAACATCTTTTCTGTTCCAAGTCCCTGACTTGAGATTTCAAAAGGACACTAGAGAGAGAGAGAGAGAGAGAAAAAACATTTTAGTGCAGAGACCGCTGTAGCCAGTAGAAAATTAACCCTTTGTGCTTACTTGCTATGGATTGAATTTAATTGCATTTTGAGACTTTATGATGATTTTGAGTAGCCATTACTCGTTATGAAATGCAAACTCTCTAAAAGGTAATATTGATGAAGCTTTAACTTACTTGCTGTTTTTGAAGACCATCACTGCCCCACTGTCAATTCTAACTAATCAGACTTTATGTCTTATTTGAATTTGAATCACAACCATGGAAAGAAGGCATGTCTAATTTGAGACGAATGAATCATTTTAAATACAACATTGCAGTATCCTTTCAGCCTCAGGTACAGAATGATTCTGTGCTTAAGGTAAAAAGCAGGAGTCTGCTCCCAGCTTAAAATTATTTTAAACCTAACGCTGAAGAGATTCTGACACAATCTGTCGGGAATCCATTTTATGGTCAAACGTTTGCCCTCCTTGCTAAGAAGCCAATTCAAAAAATAATGGTATCAGACATTCAAGCTGTGCAAAGCATGTGACCTTATGACATCTCCTACTTAATTTAGACTGGCACTTCTTTACAAGAACCTGTCTCACCAGCAGACACCTAACTCTACTGGATTTGTTTTTCCCACCCGATGGATAGTTCAAGGCCTGTAGAAGTGATCAGGTAGGTAAAAATGAGGACTGCAGATGCTGGGAACCCGAGTCTGGATTAGAGTGGTGCTGGAAAAGCACAGCATCCAAGGAGCAGGAAATTAGACATTTCGGGCAAAAGCCTTTCATCAGGAATAGAGGCAGGAAGCCTGCAGGGTGGAGATATAAATGAAAGGGGGGTTGGGGTGGGGAGAAAGTAGCATAGAGTACAATGGGTGAATGGGGATGGGGCTGAAGGTGATAGGTCAGAGAGGAGGATAGGCAGGTAGGACCTTTCCACCTATCCACTCCACCCTCCTCTCTGACCTATCACCTTCATCCCACCCCCATTCACCATTGTACTCTTTGCTACCTTCCCCCACCCTCCTCTCTGACCTATCACCTCCATTCCCATCCCACTATTGTACTCAATTCTACTTTCTCCCCACCCACACACCCCCTTTCATTTATCTCTCCACCCCGCAGGCTTCCTGCCTCTATTCCTGATGAAGGTGTGGGATATAGGTAAAGCAGTTTTACTTCTGCAACCATAATTGCTTATCCGATGTGATGAACTAACTGACACCATTGTATAATTGTTTCAGCCAAAGGCTGAGTTAGCTAAGACGTGCATAAGGGAATACATAATTGCTTCTGCAAAGGTAAATGAACTAACTAACACAATTGTATAATTGTTTCAGCCAAGAGCTGAGTTAGCTAAAATGTGCACACAAGGATGAAACTATGCAGACGATACAAAGATTGATGGAGTTGCAGACGATAGGAAGATTGGTGGAGTTGAAGACGATAGGAAGATTGATGGAGTTGTGGTTAGTAAGGAGGGCTGTTGTTGGCTGCAAAGGGACTTCGATATGATGCACAGCTGGGCTGAGGAGTGGATGGAGTTCAACTCTGTCAAGTGTGAGGTTGTCCATTTTGGAAGGACAAATAAGAATGCGGAAAACAGGGTTAACGGTAGGGTTCTTAGTAAGGTGGAGGAGCAGAGGGATCTTGGGGTCTATGTTCATAGCTCTTTGAAAGTTGCCACTCAGGTGGATAGAGCTTGTAAAAAGGCCTATGGTGTATTAGCGTTCATTAGCAGAGGGATTAAATTCAAGAGTCGTGAGGTGATGTTGCAGCTGTATAGGACCTTGGTAAGGCCACATTTGGAGTACTGTGTGCAGTTCTGGTCGCCTCATTTTAGGAAAGATGTGGAAGCTTTGGAGAGGATGCAGAGGAGATTTACCATGATGTTGCCTGGAATGGACAATAGGTCGTACGAGGATAGGTTGAGAGTGCTAGGCCTTTTCTCATTGGAACGGCGAAGGATGAGGTGTATAAGATGATCAGGGGAATAGATAGAGTAGACAGTCAGAGACTTTTTCCCCGGGTACAACAGAGTGTTACAAGGGGACATAAATTTAAGGTGAAGGGTGGAAGGTATAGGGGGGATGTCAGGGGTAGGTTCTTTACCCAGAGAGTGGTGGGGGCATGGAATGCGCTGCCTGTGGGAGTGGCAGAGTCAGAATCATTGGTGACATTTAAGCGGCAATTGGATAGGTACATGGAGAGGTGCTTAAGCTAGGACAAATGTTCGGCACAACATCGTGGGCTGAAGGGCCCGTTCTGTGCTGTATTGTTCAATGTTCTATGTATGTGAAGGAAATATATAATTACTTCTGCAAGGTAAATGAACTAACTTAAACAATTGTATAATTGTTTCAGCCAAGAGCTGAGTTAGCGAGAGCGTGCCTGCAAACAATGGAATATGTTACAAATAGATAAGGAGTGAATGAACATTGAGTTATGCCAACTCGGCATATTGTCCCGATGTATGCATTAAAATGAGCCAAGTTAGCTGCAAATAAGGGATAAGGTAATGAGAGTAAGGGTCGCCCGGCTTGGAGTAGGGGGAGAAGTAAACAAGGGCGGAGCGCAGCTAGGCAGGGGTAGAACACAATAAGGAATAGTGATAGGTTTGACGCGTATTATTCTCGGCCAATGAGGTAAATGGGGAAGTTCCGAGAGAGACTCAATTATACTGTATAAATTGTGGGGTAATTTTGGGTTGGTGTGCCTACTCGTTAGCCACCCATCTTGCAAGTATGTTTCAATAAAATTCGCTGCTTCAGAATTTGACTCAGACTGAAATTTATTGATACGTGAGCTTTGTTTCTCATAATTTGGGGGTTCATCCAGGATTGAAAATGTGTTGCTGGAAAAGCGCAGCAGGTCAGGCAGCATCCAAGGAGCAGGAGAATCAACGTTTCAGGCATAAGCCCTTCTTCAGGAATGAGGAAAGTGTGTCCAGCAGGCTAAGATAAAAGGGAGGGAGGAGGGACTTGGGGTAGGGGCGTTGGAAATGCGATAGGTGGAAGGAGGTCAAGGTGGGAGTGATAGGCCAGAATGGGGGTGGGGGCGGAGAGGTCAGGAAGAAGATTGCAGGTTAGGAAGCCAGTGCTGAGTTCGAGGGATTTGACTGAGACAAGGTGGGGGGAGGGGAAATGAGGAAACTGGAGAAATCTGAGTTCATCCCCTGTGGTTGGAGAGTTCCTAGGCGGAAGATGAGGCGCTCTTCCTCCAACCGTCGTGTTGCTATGGTCTGGCGATGGAGGAGTCCAAGGACCTGCATGTCCTTGGTGGAGTGGGAGGGGGAGTTGAAGTGTTGAACCACAGGGTGGTTGGGTTGGTTGGTCCGGGTGTCCCAGAGGTGTTCTCTGAAACGTTCCGCAAGTAGGCGGCCTGTCACCCAATATAGAGGAGGCCACATTGGGTGCAGCGGATGCAATAAATGATGTGTGTGGAGGTGCAGGTGAATTTGTGGCAGATATAGAAGGATCCCGTGGAGCCTTGGAGGGAAGCAAGGGGGAAGGTGTGGGCGCAAGTTTTGCATTTCTTGCGATTGCAGGGTAAGGTGCCGGGAATGGAGGTTGTGTTGGTGGGGGGTGTGGACCTGACGAGGGAGTCACGGAGGGAGTGGTCTTTTCGGAACGCTGATAGGGGAGGGGAGGGAAATATATCCCTGGTGGTGGGGTCCGTTTGGAGGTGGCGGAAATGATGGCAGATGATACGCTGTATATGAAGGTTGGTGGGGTGGTAGGTGAGGACCAGTGGGATTCTGTCCTAGTGGCAGCTGGAGGGGCAGGGCTCAAGGGCAGAGGAGCAGGAAGTGGAGGAGATGCGGTGGAGGGCATCGTCGATCACGTCTGGGAGAAAATTGCGGTCTTTGAAGAAGGAGGCCATCTGGGTTGTACGGTATTGGAACTGATCCTCCTGGGAGCAGATGCAGCAGAGACGAAGGAATTAGGAATATGGGATGGCGTTTTTACAGGGGGCAGGGTGGGAGGAGGTGTAGTCTAGGTAGCTGTGGGAGTCGGTCGGTTTATAGTAAATGTCCGTGTTGATTCGGTCGCCCGAGCTAGAAATGGAAAGGTCTAGGAAGGGGATGGAGGAGTCTGAGACGGTCCAGGTGAATTTGAGGTCGGGGTGGAAGGTCTTGGTAAAGTGGATAAACTGTTCAACCTCCTCGTGGGAGCACGAGGCAGCGCCGATATAGTCATCGATGTAGCGGAGGAAAAGGTGGGGGGGGTAGTGCCAGTGTAGCTGCGGAAGATGGACTGTTCCACATGTATCACGAAGAGACAGGCATAGCTGGGGCCCATGCGGGTGCCCATGGCTACTCCTTTGGTTTGGAGGAAGTGGGAGGATTGGAAAGAGAAGTTGTTCAGGGTGAGGACCAGTTCAGTCAGTCGAAGGAGGGTGTCAGTGGAAGGGTACTGGTTGGTACGGCGGGAAAGGAAGAAGCGGAGGGCTTTGAGTCCTTCGTGATGGGGGATGGAGGTGTACAGGGACTGGATGTCCATGGTGAAGATAAGGCGTTGGGGACTGGGGACGCGAAAATCATGGAGGAGGTGGAGGGCGTGGGTGGCGTCCCGAACGTAGGTGGGGAGTTCTTGGACTAAGGGGGACAGGACCGTGTCGAGGTATGCAGAGATGAGTTCGGTGGGGCAGGAGCAGGCTGAGACAATGGGTCGGCCGGGGCAGTCAGGTTTGTGGATTTTGGGCAGGAGATAGAAACGGGCGGTGCGGGGTTGTGGGCCTATGAGGTTGGAGGCGGTGGATGGGAGATCCCCTGAGGTGATTAGGTTATGGATGGTCTGGGAGATGATGGTTTGGTGGTGGGAGGTGGGGTCATGGTTCTGGGAGATGATGGTTTGGTGGTGGGTGGTGGGGTTCTGGGAGATGATGGTTTGGTGGTGGAGGTGGGGTCTGGGAGATGGTGGTTTGGTGGTGGGAGATGGGTTCTGGGAGATGACGGTTTGGTGGTGGTAGGTGGGGTCTGGGAGATGATGGTTTGTTAGTGGGAGGTGGGGTTCTGGGAGATGATGGTTTGGTGGTGGGGTCTGGGAGATGATGGTTTGGTGGTGGGAGGTGGGGTCCTGGGAGATGATGGTTTGGTGCTGGGAGGTGGGGTTCCAGGATGTCCATCATCACCAGCGGGGTAAGCACCGTCGATGGCTGGGAAGATGCATCCCGTTCCTTTTAGAATGGTCCCGTGTTCCTCGGCGGTGGGTTTCCCCCTTCTAGTTGACTAATCCAGATCTGATTAGAGTATCTGAACCAGGCGAAAAGTTTGTAAAATAGGGAATTTAAGTAGGCACTAGGAGACTTCGAGCCAGGCAGCCCTTAGTCCAAGAACTCCCCACCTACGTTCGGGACACCACCCACGCCCTCCACCTCCTCCATGATTTTCGCGTCCCCAGTCCCCAACGCCTTATCTTCACCATGGACATCTAGTCCCTGTACACAGACCAAGTTAGGAAAATTGACTTTTAACTACTGCCTTGGTGGCTGGGATTGAGTTCTAGTAATTAATAAGGGACGGACAAAGGAACTCAATATGGACTGTGCTGAGGGTAAGGAAATAGCCTCCGGGGAAAAAGAAAATGGAAATGGAGGCAGGGTCCCTGACAACATACCTTCAGAAAGTCCGTTGGGAAGGGTGTTGTGAAATTGGAAAATAATACTTGTACAAGGGAAAAAGATTTAAAAAAAGATGATTGAATATTGTTGCTTTGTATGAATCCATTCTTCGTCCCGCCGTCTTCTGGCCTAAGTACGGGTCGGACGAAGACTGGGTTTGTAAATATTTAAATTTATATGTCAACGGGAAACAGCCTTTCAGTCAGGAAGAATCAGAATATGCTTCATGCTGGAAGGGGGGTTCAGGAACATATATATATTTAGTTAAAACAGAGAAAAAAGACTCTCCCACAGCTCCGCCTCCGTGGGAAGTATTAGATAACTTACCTCCACCATATAACGAACCAGCAAGTAGGGGAGAGGACACGGGGGAGTCGGCAACAGAGCCGGTGCCGGGGGAAGCTAGAATGACAGGGACTGTTTACCCGCAAACGGAGGGAAAAACAGAAGGGAAAGATGCACAAAGTTCCGCAAGGCAGTTCCAATATATATCCCCTCCGTGAAGTTCCAATGGGGGATAAGGAAATCGGGTTTGCAAGTGTTCCCTTAATGAGTGGGGAGGTATGGACCTTTAAAAAGGAAATGGGGTCCTCATAGAGGATCAGGTGGTACTGTCCAAACAGATCGATCAATTCCTGGGTCCCAGCCTATATACTTGGGCGGAGTTAATGTCCATATTAAGTATTTTATTGACTGGAGAAGAAAGAGGGCTCATTAGAGAAGCCATGCTTAAAGTCTGGGAAAGGGAACATCCAGTTGGGGACGGGCAAGCCAGAGAAGGTGAAGCAAAATTCCCCCTCAGAGATCCTGGGTGGCATAATCAAAACAAAGATCATAGAGAAAACATGAAAGAATTCAAAGACTTAGTAATAAAGGGAATCAGGGAAGCGGTGCCAAAGTCACAAAATCTGGTGAAGGCATTTGACATATGCCAGGGAAAGGATTAAACCCCCTTGGCCTTTCTCCAGAGATTAAGAGATTCTATTTGAAAGTATTCTGGTATGGACCCGGAAGAGTCAGTAGCTGAAGGACTACTGAGGATACATTTCATAACTAAATCATAGCCAGACATTCAGATAAAGAATCAAAAGATAGAGGAATGGAGTGAGAAGCCTCTAGAGGAGTTGTTGCAGGAAGCTCAGAAAGTGTTCGTGAGAAGAGAGGATGAGAAACAGAAACAAAAGGCAAAAATAATGATAGCCACAGTTGATGAGGTCATAAAGAAAAGGACAAAACTAAAAGGAGAAGGAAACCGGAATGGTGGCGGGCAGCATGTTCAAAATAAAGGGAGGAGAAGAGATCGGGGAGGAGATGTTGAGGGGTCTGATGGACAGGAACAAGGATCAAAGTGGAAATCCCCACAGGCGGGATGTTATTACTGTGGAAAGACAGGTCACTTTAAGAGAGAGTGTCCAGATCTGAAAAAGGAAGCAAAGGAAGTACCGTTTAAGAAGGGGACATACAGGGGTGTCAGGGGTTCCTGCCTCCGGGGATCCACCAGGAACCCTTGATAAATTTAAAGGTGGAACCTTACAAAGAGGATAAAGTTTTCCTAGTCGATACAGGGGCAGCAAGGCCATCCTTAAATTTTAAGCCCAAGGGAGCGGAAATCTCAAAATGAATGTTAACTGTTTCTGGAGTAAAAGGGGAGGGATTTACAGTCCCGGCTTTTGAACCTATGATCATCAAAAATGGGGAAGAGATAGTCGAAAGCAAACTGTTATATGTTCCTGATATTGGAAGTAACTTATTGGGGAGGGATTTAATCATACTCTTGGGACTGGAAATTGGAGTATGGGACCAGAGATTAGTGATAGAAATGGCCGTCCTGACCGAGGAAGAGGAGAGGGAAATAGAATCCACAGTGTGGGCACGGGAAGGGAATCGCGGGGGATTACAAATACCTCCTTTGGAGATCAGTGTAAAGAGAGAGGGAGACGTGGTTCGTGAAAGACAATATCCGAATTCAATAGAGGGACGCAGAGGACTGCAGCCGGTAATTGAGGGATTGATTAAGGATGGATTACTAGAGCCCTGTATGTCCCCTTACAATACCCCTATCCTGCCAGTAAAGAAATCAGAAGGTAGTTATTGCCTAGTACAAGACCTAAAGGCTTTGCATCAAATAGTACAAGCCCACCACCCTGTGGTCCCTAATCCCTATACACTACTGAGTAAGATTCCCCATGACCATAAATGGTTCAGTGTAGTGGATCTAAAGGATGCCTTCTGGGCATGTCCACTGGCAGAGTGGAGTAGGAATATCTTTGCCTTCAAGTGGGAAGATCCAAAAACAGGGCAAAAACAGCAGTACAGATGGACGGTACTCCAACAGGGATTTACTGAATCCTCGAATTTCTTTGGTCAGGTGTTGGAACAAGTCTTGGAGAAGTTTAATAGCCCAAAAGGAACTACTCTGTTACAATATGTAAATGATCTTCTGGTAACAGGTGAAAAAAGGGACGAAGCAATAGAAGCCACAAATGAATTACTAAACTTTCTAGGACAACAAAGATTGAGGGTCTCCAAGAATAAATTACAGTACGTACAGAAGGAAGTCAAATATTTGGGACACCTATTCAGTGAAAGAAAACGAAAAATAAACCCAAAAAGAATTGAAGGAATTGTGGGAAGGCCACTGCCGAAAACCAAAAGGGAGTTAAGAAAATTCCTGGGATTAACGGGGTACTGTGGATATGGATAAACTCGTATGCATAGAAAACAAAGAAATTATATTTGAAACTATTGGAGGAGGAACCTAAATTATTGAATTGGACAAATGAAGAGAGGGAATTAGTTGAAGAACTAAAGAGGAACCTAATCCATGCCCTTGTTCTTGCATTACCTTCCCTAGACAAGCCCGTCCATTTGTTTGTCACGGTAGACAGGGGAGTGACTCTAGGGTTCCTAACCCAGCGATGGGGGGGGGGAATGAAGCAGCCGGTTGCCTACTTGTCTAAATTATTAGACCCAGTCTCAAGGGGGTGGCCAGAGTGTGTGCAGGCAGTGGCAGCAACAGCCTTATTGGTAGAGTCGGAAACTTACTTTTGGGGGAGCCTGAATAGTCAGCACCCCACAGCAGGTACGGACCATATTAAATCAGAAAGCAGGACGATGGCTCACAGACTAGGATCTTGAAATACGAGGCAATCCTAATAGAGCAGAATAACCTTGTGTTAGTCACAGACAATTGCTTAAATCCAGCTGCATTTCTGTGGTGGGGAGAGGGGGTGGCCCTCAGCAATCCAGAACACGACTGCCTTGATATTATTGAATATCAGATTAAAGTGCGGATGGACTTAAGGGACGTCCCGTTGCATGCGGGAGTTTGGTGGTTTATCGATGGGTCCTCCCAGGCGATTGTGGGTAAAAGGCACAATGGATATGCTGTAGTAGATGGATAGAGGGAAGCGTTATCGAGGCTGAAAGACTGCCTAACGGCTGGTCAGACCGAACTTGTGAACTCTATGCCCGAGAAAGAGCTCTCAGAGTGTCAGAAGACAAGGAAGGAACAGTGTACACAGACTCCAAACATGCGTTTGAATTGGTACAGACCTTCGGAAAAATGTGGCAAGAAAGAGGACTAATAAATAGCAGAGGAAAAGAACCTGTTGATAAAACAAGTGCTGGAATCCCTGTTACTCCCGAGAGAAATAGGGGTAGTTCATATAAATGGACATCAGAAGGGAAACGAACCGGAAGTAAGAGGAAATAAACTGGCTGATGAGGTAGCTAAAGAAGCAGCCCTAAATCCACAAGAAGTAGTAATATACTCCCTAATACCTACAATTCCAGATCTTCAGGGTGCCCCATTGTTTACTGCAAAGGAGGAAAAGGAACTAAAAGATGTAGGGGCTGCAAAGACAGCGAGTGGGCGCTGGATGTTACCCAATGGGAGGGAAATGTTGAATAAAATGATGACGCAAGACATTATGGCCGTCTTACATCAGGGGAGTCACTGGGGAGTGCAAGCAATGTTTGATTTAGTTTTAAGGAAATATGGATGCAAAGGGATATATACGATAGCCAAACAGGTATGTGAGGGATGCATAACATGTAAAAAAAAACAAGAAGGCGTTAAGGAAACAAGTCCCAGGAGGGAGAGAATCTGGGCTAAGACCATTTCAGAGCATTCAGGTAGATTATACCGAATTACCCCGAGTGGGAAGACTGAGGTATATGCTGGTAATGGTTGATCACCTATCTGGATGGGTGGAGGCATACCCTTTAGCCACTGCCACCGCAAATGGGGTGTCCAAGATAATACTTCAACACATAATCCCCAGGTACGGGACAGTGGAATGCATAGATCCGGATCAGGGAACTCATTTTACTTCCAGGTTACTCCAGGGAGTGATGAAGGGGTTAGGAGTCTCCTGGGAGTTCCACACCCCTTGGCACCCACCTTCATCAGGAAAGGTTGAGAGAATGAACCAGATACTCAAGAAGCAGTTATCTAAATTAGTAGTAAAAACCAGACTCCCCTGGACTAAGTGTTTACCTATAGTCCTTTTGCGAGTGCGAACGGCCCCAAGAAAGATATGGGGCTGTCCCCTTATGAGATATTGTTTGGCCTGCCCTATCTGGGAATGAAAAGGGAACTGCCAACCCTGGAAACTAAAGATCTGTTCTTAAAGAAGTATACACTGGGCTTGTCCTCCTCTTTGTTTTTCCTCAGGAAACAAAGTTTGTTGACACAGACTCCACCCCTTGAATTCACCGTCCATCCGATCCAACCAGGGGATTGGGTCCTAGTCAAATCATGGACTGAGACCAAATTGCAATCAGACTGGGAGGGGCCGTACCAGGCACTCTTAACTACTGAAACAGCGATAAGAACAGCAGAGAAAGGCTGGACTCACTACACCCGGATTAAAGGGCCAGTGGAATCTCCAGTTGAGAGAGAAGTCTGGACAACCGAATTGACAAAAGAACCACTTAAACTTAAGCTAAAAAGACTTTAAATAACTGATTATATAGTAGCGGTGCGAGCGTGGGATAGTTTCTGTAGTATTGTATGCTAAGTCTCTCGGTGCTTCAATACCATTGTAGAATGGGAAGAACGTTTAGGTACCCTATATTAGCTCTTCTAGTCCTAGGATTCTGTCAGGCCATGGTGTGGTCGTCTTACTAGTGATAACGGTTCCAGAAAGTACAAATCCACAAGTCATAGAAACAGATGCCTGCAGCCTAGTGGATTGTGGAGATGTAAGAAATCAGAGGCAATACAGTAACTCAGAGATACATCTTAGGTTCTATGACAAAGGTCCCGAAAGGGGGGCATGGGGCAGGACTGACGGGAGGAAAATGTCCCGTAGAGAGAAGTGTAAGGGATATCTTTGGGATAAAGAATGTAAAGAATGGCGGAGGCAGGAAGACCTCAAAGGTGATCCCTTGTTACAGTACACATCTCGCCAGCTCTTGACTGTCCCGATAAAGAGTGTAACCCAATATATTTAACAATAAAGAAAACCACATGGTATTAAGCGGTTTTGGGGGGAGAAACCTATCAGTTCCAATTAAACCAGTCATTCGGAATAGAGATGAAAGCAGATGGGAAGGGTTTCTTGGGATGTTGTTTTAAAATACAGATGAAAGACAGAATCCGAGTGGGAGAAAGAAATAGTAGAGCCCCTTACTCTGATCCTAAGGTGATAAAAATTGTAGAGGTAAAGGACTTAAAGCAGATCATTGAAGTCGCAACAGGATATGGGGATACAAATGCCTGGGTTGAATGGGTAAAGTACACCATGAAAAGTTTGAATGAAAGCAATTGTTATGCATGTGCCTCTGGGAGACCAATGGCCCAAGTAGTCTCCTTTCCGGCGAGACAGGAGGGGCATGACATACATGATAGCTCTGTATCTGGATGAGACTGCATGGAGTAATAAAGATTGTATGCCTCTTCTATTAATGTTCCCTCCTTTAAAGAAGGAAGGTTTAAAGTTGCCCCCCACGTTTTCTGCCGTGGTCGGAGATCACACATCACGTGTAAACAGGAGAGGAATAAATCGGTCCAGATATCTGGGGGAGTTGAAATCATGTACTGAAATTGAGTACGTGACAGAAAAGGGAGGGAACTACTCAGCATTAAGGATTCCCCGAGTGGATCTGTGGTGGTACTGCGGAGGGAAAATATTGAGACCCACCCTACTTCCAGATTGGAGGGGTATGTATGCGATTGTGCAATTGGCAATTCTGTTCACCCTGGCATTTGAAAGGAAAGAGATAGTAAAGAAAGGGGGACAAAATAAGAGATCACTACTGGATACTTCGTTTGATGATCGGATATATCTAAACTCTATAGGAGTCCCAAGAAGGGTACCTGATGAGTTCAAGGTTCATAACCAGATCACAGCAGGTTTTGAATTGGCCCTCTTCTGGTGGGTAACAGTCAACAAAAATGTGGACTGGATAAATTATATTTTCTATAATCAGCAAAGGTTAATCAATTAGACTAGAGACGCAATTAAAGGCATAGCCGAACAATTTGATGCAACCAGCAGAGTGGCCTGGGAGAATAGAATGGCCGTAGATATGATCCTAACAGAAAAAGGGTGTGTGTGTGTTTGATGCTAGGAAGGAGCTGTTTCGCCTTTATTCCAAATAACACAGCCCCAGATGGGTCTATTACTGAGGCCCTGCAAGGTCTAACAACACTAGCGGAAGAACTAGCCGAAAACTCAGGATTCAACACATCACTCATTGGGTGGCTAGAATTGTGGTTTGGAAAGTGGAAGGGTGTGGTGGTTTCAGTCCTTACCTCCTTGATCGTAGTGGTGGGAGTACTAACCACAATAGGATGCTGTATCAAATGGGGCGGGCGGCATGGTGGCACAGTGGTTAGCATTGTTGCCTCACAGCGGTTAAGACCCGGGTTCAATTCCCGCCATAGGCGACTGACTGCGTGGAGTTTGCACATTCACCCTGTGTCTGTGTGGGTTTCCTCCGGGTGCTCCAGTTTCCACCCACAATCCAAAGATGTGCATGCTAGCTGAATTGGCCATACTAAATTGCCCGTAGTTTTAGGTGTAGGGGAATGGGTCTGGGTGGGTTGCGCTTCAGCGGGTCGGTGTGGACTGGTTGGGCTGAAGGGCCTGTTTCCAAACTGTAAGTAATCTAATCTAATCTAAAAAAACCTTGTGCACGAGGGCTAACCCAAAGGTTGATTGAAACAGTTTTGGCCACACAAATGCCCCTAAAGAGCATTCGGGAAGAAGGGTTGAACCTGTTGAACAACGAGGGAATAAGTGATCTCGGGAAGATTTCCAAAATAAATGAAATTTCGGGAAAGATGCTCGCCAATTTGGAGGCGACATATAAGGAAAATGGAGGTAAGTTACTTGTTGTAATATTCCTAGCCTCTGACTTTTTCTTATAGCCACTCTGTTTATGTGGCAAGTCCAGTTGAGTTTCTGGTCAATGATAACCCCCTGGATATTGATAGTGAGGAATTCAGTGATGGTAACATCATTGAATGTCAAGGGGCTGTTGAAGTACAGATTTGAGATGGCCCAGGAAATCCCTTGTGGACTCAACCTGTAAGCCTCTCTTGATTCATAATGGAGATTGTACTATTTGATAGTCTGGAATTAGTCTGGACTGACTGCGTGGAGTTTGCACATTCACCCTGTGTCTGTGTGGGTTTCCTCCGGGTGCTCCAGTTTCCACCCACAATCCAAAGATGTGCATGCTAGCTGAATTGGCCATACTAAATTGCCCGTAGTTTTAGGTGTAGGGGAATGGGTCTGGGTGGGTTGCGCTTCAGCGGGTCGGTGTGGACTGGTTGGGCTGAAGGGCCTGTTTCCAAACTGTAAGTAATCTAATCTAATCTAAAAAAACCTTGTGCACGAGGGCTAACCCAAAGGTTGATTGAAACAGTTTTGGCCACACAAATGCCCCTAAAGAGCATTCGGGAAGAAGGGTTGAACCTGTTGAACAACGAGGGAATAAGTGATCTCGGGAAGATTTCCAAAATAAATGAAATTTCGGGAAAGATGCTCGCCAATTTGGAGGCGACATATAAGGAAAATGGAGGTAAGTTACTTGTTGTAATATTCCTAGCCTCTGACTTTTTCTTATAGCCACTCTGTTTATGTGGCAAGTCCAGTTGAGTTTCTGGTCAATGATAACCCCCTGGATATTGATAGTGAGGAATTCAGTGATGGTAACATCATTGAATGTCAAGGGGCTGTTGAAGTACAGATTTGAGATGGCCCAGGAAATCCCTTGTGGACTCAACCTGTAAGCCTCTCTTGATTCATAATGGAGATTGTACTATTTGATAGTCTGGAATTAAAAAAAAATAATGAGAGCCATGGATAGAGTCAATAGTCAGAGACTTTACCCAGGGCAGGATTGACTGGCATGAGGGGTCATAGTTTTAAGACATTAGGAGAAAGGTATAGAGAGGATGTTAGAGAAAGGGTCTTTATGCAGAGAGTTGTGAATGCGTGGAATGTGGTGCCAGCCGTGGTGGTGGGAGCAGAGTCATTAGGGACATTTAAGCGACTGCTGGCCATGCACATGGATAGCAGTGAATTGAGGTGTGTAGGTTTTTATTTTACATTAGGATTAATCCTCGGCACAACATCGTGAGCCAAATGGCCCATTCTGTGCTGTACTTTTCTATGTTCTATGTTCTATGTAAAAAACCTCTTACAAGTAGTTTAATTTTAGTCAACCCCTTTACCTACCAATAGCATCACCGTTAAAACATAACACTGATACCATAAGTTAAACTAACGAGGTTTTAATAACCCTGTCAAGTTTCACAACATCTTTCCGTTAGGAAGGAGATCAGAATTGCACGCAATATCCCAACAGTGGCCGAACCAATGTCCTGTACGGCTGCGACATGACCTCCCAACTCCTCTACTCAATACTCTGACCGATAAAGGAAAGCATACCAAACGCCTTCTTCACTATCCTATCTACTTGCGACTCCACTTTCAAGGAGCTATGAACCTGCACTCCAAGGTCTCTGTTCAGCAACACTCCCTAGGACCTTATCATTAATTGTATAAGTCCTGCTAAGATTTGCTTTTCCAAAATGCAGCACCTCGCATTTATCTGAATTTAACTCCATCTGCCACTTCTCAGCCCATTGGCCCATCTGGTCAAGATCCTGTTGTAATCTGAGGCAGGCCTCTTTGCTGTCCACTACACCTCCAATTTTGGTGTCATCTGCAAACTTACTAACTGTACCTCTTATGCTCACGTCCAAATCATTTATGTAAATGACAAAAAGTCTTTGACCTGTTGATGATAAGACTGCAATGCTTTGGTTAGCTTAATCAAGTACCTGTGCATCTCTTCTGCCATATCATGCACATCAACATGATGTTGGGCAGTTAATGGTGCAGACCAGTGAATCCTCAGTTCAGCTGCTGAGAATCCCGTGTTTTACTGTGTCATGATTCTCATATTAAAAAGGGCAATTGGAAGTACTGCAGCCAATTAAGGCCTGTTTCTTCTACCAACTTGGTTAGCTGACCTTTTAAAGTACCATTGGCTCTTTCTACAATTCCCGCTGCTTGGCACAATGGAATCTCTGATTCATATTCAAACTCTTACATAGTGCCTTATTTAGCTCTACACAGAAGTGGGAGCCATTATCGGAAGAGACCGTTATTGGTATTCCAAATCTGGGTATGATTTCCCTTAACAGAACTTTATAGGTAGTTGTTGCTTTGCAGTCAGTACAGGGAAAAGCTTCAATCCGTTTACTAAATGCATCGATTATCACTAAGCAATACTTATGACAATGGCATCTAGGTAACTCTATAAAATCTAACTGGATAGTATCAAAAGGTGCGCTTGGCAAGAGAGTTTCACCTAGGCAAAAGTGAGGACTGCAGATGCTGGAAATCAGAGGTTAGATTAGAGTGGTACTGGAAAAGCACAGCCGGCCAGGCAGCATCCGAGGAGCAGGAAAATCAACAAAGGGCTTTTACCAAAGGCTGAGTTAGCTAAAACATGCATAAGGGAATACATAATTGCTTCTGCAAGATAAATGAACTAACTTACACAATTGTATAATTGTTTCAGCCAAGAGCTGAGTTAGCTAAAATGTGCATACAAGGATGAAATTATGTGAAGGAAATACATAATTGCTTCTGCAAGGTAAATGAACGAACTTACACAATTGTATAATTGTTTCAGCCTTGAGCTGAGTTAGCTAGAGCGAGCCTGCAAACAATGGAATATGTTACAGACAAATAGATAAGGAGTGAATGAACGTTGAGTTATGCCAACTCGGCATATTGTCCCCATGTAGGCACTAAAACGAGCCAAGTTAGCTGCAAATAAAGGATAAGGTAAATAAGAGTAAGGGTCACCCGGCTTGGAGTGTGGGGGAAAGTAAACAAGGGCGGAGCGCAGCTAGGCAGGGGTAGAACACAATAAGGAATAGTGATAGGTTTGATACGTAATATGCTCAGCCAATGAGGTTAACGGGGAAGTACAGAGAGAGACTCAATTAAGCTGTATAAATTGTGGGGTAATTTTGGATTGGTGTGCCTACTCATTAGCCACCCATCTTGCAAGTATGTTTCAATAAAATTCACTGCTTCAGAATTTGACTCGGACTGAAATTTATTGATACATGAGCTTTGTTTCTCACAAAGGACTTTTGCCTGAAACGTCGATTTTCCTAGTCCTTGGATGCTGCCTAACGTGCTGTGCTTTTCCAGCACCACTCTAATCCAGACTGTAGGAGTGATCTATGGATGGCCCTGGTGGAAATCAGCCAGTATCTGGTGGCAATCTTGTTCGGCACAATCATTCTTGCTCTCCACAATAATTTGAGGTCTTCTACAGAGATCTGGTCTTGCCATGTCCAGAGAGGTTTTAATTCTGGTTGTGACATTCCTTTGGTTTCCCCCATTACCACCAGCTGTTCCAGTTTCGTCAGGACCAGATCTTGCTGCGTTCAAAGTCTGGTATTGTCAGTCGTAAACAGAAGTGTGTCCAGAAAATTTAAAACTATTACACATTGTTCCACTGGTGTAACTGCCTGCCTGGCCTCCCGGACACTGTTCCTATTTGTAATTATATGCCCCTAGTATAACCCAGCACTGAATTCGGCCTGAAGTTATGGGTAGCGCTGCCTTGTTCTCTTGAAGGACACCTAGCAGGGGTTTGTGCTCTGTAATTACAAATTTACACACAAAGTTATTGATGGAAAATTCTGACTTCAAATATGACCGCCAAACCTTCCTTCTATATTTGGGTGCATTTATGGTCCACATTAGCCAAAGTCCTGAATGCATATGCTGTTGGGCTTTCCTCTCCATTCAGTCACTTCAAACTAACCTGATACCAAATGAGAGATCGCACCAGATCTCATTTGAGAACACACGTGCTAACACCTCAGAGGATGACAGCTGTTTCTTTACTTCCCCTAAAGGCTATGGCTTGCTCTGCAGACATTTCCAAGGCTGACCATTTTTTACGAGTTGATGCAAAGCTACCAGGAGGGAGTCTATAATAGTTCACTAACCCCATGAAAGACCTAAGCTCAGATACTTAGCATCTTTGATCTCTCCCACTTTACTTTACAATGGGTGTCACCCGGTCTTGTCAACTATGAGCCCAAGTAGGTCACTTGGAGTATCTTAAGCACACATTTTTACCTTCTAAAGCATTTAGCCACCCCTGGAACAGCGTCCCATCCCTGGAACAACTGTCAAAGGACTCTGTCCAAGTACACTAAATGTTCTTTATTGGTCATTCTAGTTATTAGCATATCATCGAGATAAATGGTAACTTGGGGTAGACCTTGTAAAATGTTCTCCATCATCCACTGAAAACTGCCCAGGCTGATGAAACCCCAAATGGCACTCTCATATATTGGTACAAACTCTTATGGGTATTAATTGTAGCATACTTCAGGGAATCCACATTTACATATAGTCATCTCCCAGACCATACAGAACCTCACCACCTCAGGAGATCTCCCACCCACAGCTTCCAACCTCATAGTCTGGGAACGCCGCACCGCCTGATTCTACCTCCTTCCCAAGATCCACAAGGCTGATCATCCTGACCGACCCATTGTCTCAGCCTGCTCCTGCCCCACCGAACTCATCTCTACCTACCTCGACACTGTCCTATCCCCCCTAGTCCAGAAACTTCCCAAATACGTTTCAGACACCACTTCCTCCAAAATTTCCGTTTCCCCGGCTCCCAATGAGGGAGGGGGAGTTGAAATGTTGGGCCACTGGGCGGTCTGGTTGATTGGTGCAGGGATATCCAATCCCTCTACAACTCCATCCGCTTTGACCACGGCCTCCAAGCCCTCCGTTTCTTCCTCTCCCGACGTCCCCAACAGTACCCTTCCACTGACACTCTCAGTCGTTTGGCTGAACTGGTCCTCACCCTTAACAATTTCTCCTTCGAAACCTCCCACTTCCTCCTGACCAAAGGGGTAGCCACGGGCACCTGTTATGGGGCCCAGCTATGCCTGTCTCTTTGTTGGCTACGTAGAACTGTCCATCTTCCATAGTTACACCGGCACCACTCCCCACCTCTTCCTCCGCTACATTGATGACTGCATTGGCGCCACCTCATGCTCCCATGAGGAGGTTGAGCAATTCATCAACTTCACCAACACATTCCACCCTGACCTTAAATTTACTTGGACCATCTCTGACACCTCCCTCCCCTTCCTGGACCTCTCCATCTCCATTAATAACGACCAATTTAACACCGACATTTTTTACAAACCCACCGACTCCCACAGCTACCTGGATTATACCTCTTCCCACCCTACCTCCTGCAAAAATGCCATCCCGTATTCCCAATTCCTCCGCCTCCGCTGCATCTGCTCCCGGGAGGACCAGTTCCACCACAGAACACACCAGATGGCCGCCTTCTTTAGAGACCGCAATTTCCCTTCCCACGTGGTTAAAGATACCCTCCAACACATCTCCTCCACATCTCGGCCCTCCACCCCCTCAAACCCCTCCAACCGTAATAAGGACAGAACCACCCTGGCGCTCACCTTCCACCCTACCAACCTTCGCATAAACCACATCATCCGACGACATTTCCGCCATCTCCAAATGGACCCCATTATCAGGGATATATTTCTCTTCCCACCCATTGCCGCTTTTCACAAAGACCGTTCCCTCCGTGAATACCTGGTCAGGTCCACACCCCCCAACAACCCACCCTCCCTTCCTGGCGCCCTCCCTTGCTACTGCAGAAATTGCAAAACCTGTGCCCACACCTTCTTCCTCACCTCTATCCAAGGCCCTAAAGGACCCTTCCACATCCATCAACATTTTACCTGCACATCCACCAATATCATTTATTGTATCTGATGCCCTCTCCTCTACATTGGGGAGAATGGATGCCTCCGAGCAGAGCGCTTCAGGGAACATCTCCAGGACACCCGCACCAATCAACCCCACCGCCCTGTGGCCCAACATTTCAACTCCCCCTCCCACTCTGCCGAGGACATGCAAATCCTGGGCCTCCTCCACCGCCGCTCCCTCACCACCCGACGCCTGGAGGAAGAACGCATCTTCCGCCTCGGAACACTTCAACCCCAGGGTATCAATGCGGATTTCACAAGTTTCTTCATTTCCCCTTGCCCCACCTCACCCCAGCTCCAGCCTCCAGGCTTAGCACCATCCTCATGACCTGTCCTACCTGCCTATCTTCCTTTCCACCTATCCATTCCACCCTCCTCTCTGACCTATCACCTTCATCCCACCCCCATTCACCCATTGCACTCTTTGCTACCTTCCCCCACCCTCCTATCTGACCTATCATCTTCATCCCCACCCCTATTCACCTATTGTACTCTATGCTACTTTCACCCCACCCCCCCTCCATTTATCTCTCCCTCTGCAGGCACCCTGCCTCTATTCCTGATGAAGGTCGATTTTCCTGCTCCTCTGATGCTGCCTGACCTGCAGTGGTTTTCCAACACCACTCCAATCTGGACTCTGGTTTCCAGCATCTGCAGTCCTTATTTTTACGCAAGCTGTATTGGTCTGTTGCTTCCTTCACTTTCCAACATCCTGGTTTCTGCCTCTAATTTTACTCATAAGGTAAATGGCAGCACTGGGCAGGCCTTGAAGTATTGTGTAATTGCTTCCTGGTAAACATGTGAGGTGGCCTTGGCTCCTCTGATAGTCCCTAGAATTTCCTGAAAAATGTAAATTTAATTAGCAGGCAGCCATTTTCAAATTGAAAAATTTTGAGTCAATCTTGGTAAATCTTTCTCAACCAATTTCATCCTAATCCTTTTACTATAATCAGTGGTAAGTGAGCCAGCTGCTTCTCATTAAAGACTGGAAGTGAAGTTGTACCCTTCATCTGTAAAGGTTCCCCGGTGTAGGTACTCAGCCTAGCCAAGGTCTTACACAATTTTAAGGGTTGGAGTCCAGAGCAAATTTTGTCAAAGACTGGTTCTGTGATCATTGTAATAGCCGAGCCAGTACTGACCTCCATTAGAACCAGGTGACCATTTAACCAGATGTTTATTTTGAATCATTCTGATTTGGATGTTGCTAAACAATTTAATTGTTTCTCGTTAAATATAGATCTAATTTCCAAGCTGTGCACTCTCCTGGATACTAGCCTATGCGTTATTTTACTCAATTCAAGGATTAGGGGCACTCATTTGCCGTTTCGAATCCACATATTGGCAGCAACTACAATGACCTGCTGGTCCTGATCCTGAAGAAAAGGTGAGCTGTTTGGCTGAGACTTCGCTTTGTTTCAGGGTTTTGCTCCATGCTGTCCTCGAGGCCATCTGTTCAGCATATGTCCTGTGTGAAGCTGTGCAATTGCATTCAGTCAA
The DNA here is from genome assembly GCF_037043375.1 of Chiloscyllium plagiosum. Taxonomy (NCBI): domain Eukaryota; kingdom Metazoa; phylum Chordata; class Chondrichthyes; order Orectolobiformes; family Hemiscylliidae; genus Chiloscyllium; species Chiloscyllium plagiosum. Next base: position 172,430,051 of record NW_028270139.1, on the reverse strand, counting down.
GTGATGCTCCCCAAGCTCAGGTGAATTGGTGAGGGTGTCCACTTCCATCGGCACACCCTGAAACTCATATGCTTCACTTAGCGTATTTTCCAATGATAAAGCCAGCTGTAGTACCTGTTGGAATTCCAGTTGGACTTCAGCTAGTAGGCACTTTTGTATCAAGAATGAGGTGCTGGAAACACACAGCAGGTCAGGCAGCAACCAAGGAGCAGGAGAAGTGACATTTCAAGCAAGAGCCCTTCATCAGGAACAAGGCTTGTGACCCGAGGGGGTGGAGTGATACACGAAAGGCACAAGTTGGTGGAGGGAAGATAGCTGAGAGTGTGATAGGTCAGAGAGGTGGGTGGAGCGGATAGGTGGGAAAGAAGATGGACAGAGAGAAAAGGTGATGTGGGCGGTGTTGAGTTGAGGGAGGGGAAATGAGGAAACTGGTGAAATCCACATTGATGCCATGAGGTTGGAGGGTCCCAAGGCGGGTTGGTGGGGGGGCATGGACCTGACAAGAGAGTCACAGAGGGAATGGTCTTTATGGAAAGCAGATAGGGGTGGGGAGGGAAGTATATCTCTGGTGGTGGGGTCCGTTTGTAGCTGGCGGAAATGACGGAAGATGATGGGGGCAGATGAAAAGCCATGAGTAATTCTCCAGACAGTTTGTGGATACGCTGCTTTTCATCTACCCCCAATGTCATTAGCCCAGGATAAAACACTGCATTTGTTGCACATACTGGGCTCAGTTTTCAAAGACAAGATTGAATGAGTCAAGCTTTCTAAATAACAGCATGATGCCGGACATGCTTACTACAACCAGGAATGGAAGGTTTGAATTATAAAGAGAGGCTGGATAGGCTGGGACTTTTTTCACTAGTGGATAGGAGGTTGAGAGGTGACCTTACAGACGTTTACAAAATAATGGAGTATAACTAAGGTGAATGGCAAGTGTCTTTTCTCGTGGGTTGGGGATTTTAAGATTGGAGGCATATTTTTGAGGTAACAGGAGAAAGATTTAAAAAGACATGGTGGGAAACTTTTTGTACAAAGAGTGGTTCATGTGTGGAACGAATTTTCAGTGTAAGTGGTGGATGTGGATATAGTTACAGAGTTTGGAGGGATATGAGCCAGGCACAAAAGACAAAACCAACAGGTGTTTACTTCTTAGAGAAAGTGAGGACTTCAGATGCTGGAGATCAGAATGAAAAAGTGTGGCACTGGAAAAGCACAGCAGGTCAGGCAGTATCCAAGGAGCAGGAGAGTCAATGTTTCAGGCATAAGCTAGTCATCAGGAATGTGGGGCCCTCCAGGAGTGGCTGAGAGGTAAATAGGAGGGGGTTGGACTGGGGGGGTAAGTAGCGCAGAAGGCGATAGGTGAATGCAGGTGAGGGGTGATGATGATAGGTCTGAGCAGAACTTGCAGCGGATAGGTGAGAAGGAAGATGGACAGGTGAGATGTGTTCAAGAGGGCAATGCTGAGTTGGAGGATTGGATCCGGGATAAGGTGGGGGAGGGGAGATGAGGCAACTTGTGAAATTGACGTGTATGTCGTGAGTTTGGAGGGTCTCTAGGCAGAAGATGAAGCATTCTTCCTCCAGGAATTGGGTGACTAGCATTTATAACTGGAGGAGGCCCAGGACTTGCACATCCTTGGCGGAGTGGAAGGGGGAGTTGAAATGGTTGGCCACAGGATGGTGGAGTTGTTTGGTGTGTGTGTGTGTGTGTGTATGTGTGTCCCAGAGATGTTCTCCAAAATCTTCCATAAGTTGGCACCCTGTCCCCCCAACGTAGAGAAGACCATCGAGAGCAATGGACACAGTAGATGAGGTGTTTGGATGTGCAGGAAACTCTCCGCCGCATGTAGAAGGATCCTTTGGGGCCTTAGATAGAGGCAAGGGGGAAGGTGTGCGTGCAGGTTTCACACCTCTTGCAAGGGAAGGTGACACGAGTGCAAGGTGGGTTGGTGAGGGGCATGGGCCTAATGTGGGTATCACAGAGGGACTTTTCTCTGCAGAATGCTGGTGGGGTGGAGAGAGAAATATATCTCTGATGGTGGGGTCTGACTGTAGTGGCGGAAATGGCAGAGGATGTTACATTTTATCCGGAGACTGGTGGGGCGGAAGATGAGGACCAGTGAGGTTCTATCCTTGTTATGGTTGGAGGGGTGGGGTTCAAGGGTGGAGGCACGGGAAGTGACAGAGATGTGCTGGAGGGCTTTGTTGACCAGATGGGAGGGGAAATTGCAATCCTTGAAGGCCATCTGGGATGTTCTGGAGTGAAATTGCTCCTGGGAGCAGATGTGGCAGAGGAACTGGGAATAAGGGATAGCTTTTGGGGGGGGGGGGCGGGGGAGATGGTGTAGTCCAGGTAGCTGTTGGGGGTTGGTGTCTTGAAGTAATATTGAGTCAATTGATCGAAATGGAGGTGGAGAGGTCCAGGAAGGGGAGTGAGGTCTGAGATGGTCCAGGTGAACTTGAGATCAGGGTGGAAGATGTTTGTGAAGTTGATGAACTGTTCAACCTCCTCATGGGAGCATGAGATGGCGCCAATATAGTCATTAATGTAGCAGAGGAATAGGTAGGGATTAGTGCCAGTGTAACTACAGAAGGCGAACTGTTCAACGTACCCGACGAAGTGGCAGGCATAGCTGGGGCCTATGCGGTGCCCATGGCTCCCCTTTGGTCTCAAGGAAGCGGGAGGATTTGAAGGAGAAGTTGTTGAGGATGAGGACCACTTCAATTAATTGAATGAGAATGTCGGTGGAGGGGTACTGGTTGGGTTGGAGGGAGACGTAGAAACGGAGGGCTTGGAGGCCTTCGTCATGGCAGATGGACATGTACAGGGACTGGATGTCCATGGTGAAGATGACGCATTGGGGGCCAGGGAACCGAAAGTCATGGAGAAGATGGAGGGCGTGGGTGGTGTCCTGAATGTACTTAGGGAGTTCCTGGACCAAAGGGGCTCAGGATGGTATCAAGGTATGAGGTAATAAGTGCTGTGGGGCAGGAGCAGGCTGAGTCAATATGTCAATCGGGGCAGTCAGGTTTGTGAATTTTGAGTTAGGGCTAGAACTGGGTGTTGCGGGGTTTTCTTCTAGTCCAGCAAATGACTGTTTCCAAGTATGTTTGGGTTAGGTCAGGTAAGATACTGAAAAATCGGTAGAGACCTGATGGGATTACAACTGGGAAAATAACACCCCGTCCAGTCCACCACCTGAATCGTTTTTGTTAAATTGATATGGCAGAGAAAGGAACCGGAGCAAAAGATTGTCCAGTATGGGAAACAAAACCGAGACAGTATATCAATAAGAAAAAATGGCCCATACGGGCAAAATTTTGTTGTAATGCTAAAACAGGACCAGGATCCCTAGGGCAGAAGTATTGGGATGATCTTCAAAAAACTCATGAGAAGCGGGCTCCCAAACATGAGAATGTTACAGCGATAATGTGCTGTTAAGGGCACTTTTTAGAGATAAACCAGAAGTTAAAAACCATCCATAACGAACTAGAGGATGGGAGAAAGGAGATTGCAGAATTAAAACTGCAAAATGCAGCTCAAGGTGAGAGGAATCAGGCAAACCTGCTCCACATGGGGCAATTCCAGTCCCAGTGTGAGCGAGCATGTCAGGGTACTCAGCAGACAGTGTTCGTGAAAGAGGCTGCTGAGAAAGAAGTAAGCCAATAGAAGAGCAAATATGTGGATTTACGGTTACAGATAAAGTATTACACCAGGCAGGCCAAGAGAAGAAGCAAGTGGTTAGAGACTATACCAAGTGTATGCAGGTATAGACAAATTAAAATCACAGCTCTCAATTAGACATGGGATAATGTGCACATACGGAGAGGTTAGAGAAGAAGAAGAACAAGAGATAGACTGGGATGAGCTCAGATAAGACATTCAGTAATATGGCAGGATTGGGGTTCACCCCATGCTTTTCAGAGGAGTCAACTCCTTCAGTCCTCCTGGAGGCACCCCCAGTTGCAATGAACCCAAAAACAACTGAAAGGTGGGTGAGGGACCCCAAATCCCAACCCCCTCCACCGAGTCCCATACACCACCCCATTTACCATAGCACAGTTAGCAGAGATTGCGAAAAGGATCCCCTAATTTGAACCATCGGCTGATCCTTTCACATTCTTTGAAAAGATCAGGCTAGACGAGACGAGAGGAGGTGAAACTTATTGTAATGTCTTTAAGCCAGTCAGTACAGTCAACCGTCCCACTAAATGTAGGGGTCGCAACCCTTGCCAACATGAAAAAGCCAATCCTGACAGTGACCGGTATAATAAAGGGGACCCCGTGGACAGCTTGATTAAGTGAAGGCAAAAGAAAGGGGAACTCCTGACAGCTTTTGCCAGTCACTATGGGTACACTTTACTGGAATTTATGGAGACCGAGAACAGGGGTCAGTTATCCGAGGCTGACTTAGTTAAGTGGGCTATGACTTAGTTTACCATGCCACTGAAAAAAGCAGGAAGGCATGTGTGAACTGTGATCCCGGATTAGTGGTGCTGGAAGAGCACAGCAGTTCAGGCAGCATCCGAGGAGCAGTAAAATCGACGTTTCAGGCAAAGGCCCTTCATCAGGAATAAAGGCAAAGAGCCTGAAGGGTGGAGAGATAAGCTAGAGGAGGGTGTGGGTGGGGAGAAAGTTGCATAGAGTACAATAGGTGAGTGGGGGAGGGGATAAAGGTGATAGGTCAAGGAGGAGGGTTGAGTGGATAGGTGGAAAAGAAGATATGCAGGTAGGACAAGTCATAGGAACAGTGCTGAGCTGGAAGTTTGGAACTAGGGTGAGGTGGGGGAAGGGGAAATGAGGAAACTGTTGAAGTCCACATTGATGCCCTGGGGTTGAAGTGTTCCGAGGTGGAAGATGAGGCGTTCTTCCTCCAGGCGTCTGGTGGTGAGGGAGCGGCGGTGAAGGAGGCCCAGGACCTCCATGTCCTCGGCAGAGTGGGAGGGGGAGTTGAAATGTTGGGCCACAGGGTGGTGTGGTTGATTGGTGCAGGTGTCCTGGAGATGTTTCCTAAAGCGCTCTGCTAGGAGGTGTCCAGTCTCCCCAGTGTAGAGGAGACCGCATCGGGAGCAACGGATACAATATCCAAGGCCCTAAAGGAGCCTTCCACATCCATCAAAGTTTTACCTGCACATCCACTAATATCATTTATTGTATCCGTTGCTCCCGATGCGGTCTCCTCTACATTGGGGAGACTGGGCGCCTCCTAGCAGAGCGCTTTAGGGAACATCTCCGGGATACCTGCACCAATCAACCACACCGCCCTGTGGCCCAATATTTCAACTCCCCCTCCCACTCTGCCGAGGACATGGAGGTCCTGGGCCTCCTTCACCGCCGCTCCTTCACGACTGGACGCCTGGAGGAAGAACGCCTCATCTTCCACCTCGGAACACTTCAACCCCAGGGCATCAATGTGGACTTCAACAGTTTCCTCATTTCCCCTTCCCCCACCTCATCCTAGTTCCAAACTTCCAGCTCAGCACTGTCCCCATGACTTGTCCTACCTGCATATCTTCTTTTCCACCTATCCACTCAACCCTCCTCCTTGACCTATCACCTTCATCCCCTTCCCCACTCACCTATTGTACTCTATGCAACTTTCTCCCCACCCACACCCTCCTCTAGCTTATCTCTCCACCCTTCAGGCTCTTTGCCTTTATTCCTGATGAAGGGCTTTTGCCCAAAATGTCGATTTTACTGCTCCTCGGATGCTGCCTGAACTGCTGTGCTCTTCCAGTACCACTAATCCAGAATCTGGTTTCCAGCATCTGCAGTCATTGTTTTTACCTACCTGAACTGTGATCCCGCAGAGCCAAGCCACAATGAGGCATGGGTTCTGAGGAGAAAGTCCCAAGTATAAGAGGAAGAAGCCCATAAATTGAATAAAAGCAAAGTGGAGAAAAGAGGGAAAATGTTTCCTTTGCAAACCTCCAACCAGGGTCCAATGTGGAGCAGTGAAGGAAGAGAGGCAAGCTCTTACCGGAGAAACCCAGTTCCACCATATGCAGCCATGGGGAGAGATAGAGTGACACAGCGCCGGAATACACGACAGCCAGCACAGTGCTATCACAGTGGGTGCACTATGCACGAGACTGTCGGGCCCATGCGCGGCTGCACACAGCCATAGGGACCACAACCACAACGGGACCCAGAGGTTATGGGGGAATCACCAATTACCGTTAGAGGGCCCAATTCGGCAGCCTCTAGTCTGCACCGTGGACGTTAGCCAACCTCCATACACCCCACTCCCAACCAATTAGGCATTCGCATTCGCCCCTGATATGGGCCTATTACACAAAGTGGGATAGTGTAGGTAGACCACGAATCAATGGCAAGGTAGGAGGCTGCCCTGTCAAATTCCTTTGCAAGACCGGAGGTTCCTGCACAGCCCTGAACATCTCTAGATTTAATAATGTACCATAGCAAAATACAGGGACCATTACTTTAAGTGGGTTTAATGGCCATGTACAGGAAGGGTACATTACAGAACTGATAGACTTTAAATTCGGTGGCATTACATGCCAGTGCCCTGATATTTTAATCAACGTCCCCTAGGTGCAGACCACATACTTGGCATCTATTCCTGATGAAGGGCTTTTGCCCGAAACGTCGATTTTACTGTTCCTCGGATGCTGCCTAAACTGCTGTGCTCTTCCAGCACCACTAATCCAGAAACTGGTTTCCAGCATCTGCAGTCATTGTTTTTACCTATTATCTGACTAGATGTAATTTTAGTTTTCACCTAGTGATTGACTGCATATGGCAATTATCTGCAGTATTTAACACACTACCCATCATCTCAATGGGCCATTGTGCTAATTGAGTTAGAACAATAGAAGAGTTCTGGTTCAATCCTCTGACAATGACCAAGAATCTGGCTATGAGAGAGGTGACTGCAAAACACAAAGGGGTATTCGCACAGCATAAACATGTCTTTGGGTGCATCCAGGGTGAGGTAATAATTGATGGGCCCGACCCAAAACCGCAAAGACCCTTAACCTTATTGAGTTCTTTGAGAAGGTGACCAAACAGTGGATGACTGTAAAGCGGTTGATGTGGCATATATGGATTTCAGTTGAGTGTGGTGCTTGAAAAGCACAGCAGGTCAGGAAGCATACGAGGAGCAGGAGAATCGACATTTTGGGCATAAGCCCTTCCTGATGAAGGGTGCTGCCTAACCTGCTGTGCTTTTCCAGCATCACACTCTCGACTCTGATCTCCAACATCTGCAGTCCTCACTTTCTCCTGGAAATGGATTTCAGTAAGGTTTGGTAAGGTTCCCCATGGAAATCTATTGCACAAAATACAGAGGTATGGGATTGAGGGTGATTTAGCGGTTTGGATCAGAAATTGGCTAGCTGAAAGAAGGCAGAAGGTGGTGGTTGATGGGAAATGTTCATCCTGGAGTTCAGTTATTAGTGGAGTACCACAAGGATCTGTTCTGGAGCCACTGCTGTTTGACATTTTTATAAGTGATCTCGATGAGGGTATATAAGGATGAGTTCATAAATTTGCGGCTGACACTAAGGTCGGTGGAGTTATGGACAGTACCAAAGGGTGTTGCAGGTTACAGAGGGACATAGATAAGCTGCAGAGCTGGACCGAGAGGTGGAAAGTGGAGTTTAATGTGGAGAAGTGTGAGGTGATTCATTTGGAAGGAGCAACAGGAATGTTGAGTACTGGGCTCATGGTAGGATTCTTGGCAGAGAGAGCTCAGTGTCCATGTACATAGATCCCTGAAAGTTGCCACCCAGATTGATAGGATTGTTAAAAAGGCATATAGTGTGTTAAGTTTTATTGGGAGAGGGATTGAGTTTTGGAGCCACAAGGTCATGTTGCAGCTGTACAAAACTCTGTTGCGGCCGCACTTGGAGTATTGTGAACAGTTCTGGTCACCGCATTGTAGGAAGGGTGTTTTGTCAGAAAGCTGGTCCTTTGTTCTAAAAGCTATTCCTTTTCTCAAGGATACTGTGTTCTTGTCTTTTTTTCAGAGGTCGTAAACCACTCAAAATCGACTACAGAGATGAAAGGTGTTTTTGTTTATACGTAAACAGATGAGACTTTAGTGGCATGTATAATGAAAGGGGAGTGGTCAGTCCTAGAAACTGGAGTTTTGTTTGTCTTAGGAGTTTTCAGCAATGGTGCTGTGTGGAAACAGATGGCTTGACTCTCACTCCTTCTGCCCCCCCCCCCCCCTTCCCCAACTTTGACCTGTAAACCTTTGTTTCATTTTTACCTCTGTATTTAAGGGGTCTGTTTATTGGGACTGTTGTCTATATCCACAATAGCGTAATTTTGTGGATACATTTTTGTCTGTTTTAAAATCTGGTAATCAACCTAGCTAACTTACTCTGGGTAATTTACACTGTACACTTACCAAAACAAATTGTAAAGTTATGGTCTGAGCTGCCTGCTTAAGAATGTTTTGAGTGGTCTGGCCTCGTCCATAACAGATTGGGGGCTCGCCCAAGGTTTAAACAGCCAGTGATAGGTGCTAGTGTCTTTATTTCGGGTGTTGGTTTGGTTGGGTAGTCATAGCTTGGGATAGCAATGGCTCTTTCAGTAGCCAAGAGTTTTCAGGAAGTGGATGTGATGACTTTGGACGTCTTACAAAATGTGAATAAGACCAGGCTACTGGAATTAACAGCATAATCTGGGGTTGGAGCTGCCTCCATCTGTGAGGAAAGGAGAGATAATTACAGCAATAGCTCAGCATTTAATCTTGCTGGAAAATCCATCAGAATCACTCGAGATGGTAAGTCAATTGCAAATGAAGCAGCTTGAGTTAGAGGCAAGACATAAGGAAAGAGCAGCAGAAATGAAACAGTTTGAGTTATGATTAAAAGCAGGAGAGGGAAAACAAGAAAGCAGCAGAAGAGAAAGAAAAAGAGAGCTTGTTTGAACTTCAAAAACTGACACTTAAAAAGGGAAGTCAGCTGGAGATAACGGCTTAAGGTAGGCTTAATGAGGAGGAGAATGAGGATGAACAAGCCCCTGGTAGTCAAAAGTCTAGTGAGAAACTGTTTAAGTATGTTCAAGCATTGCCGAAATTTAATGAAAAGGATCTGGAAGCCTTTTCCAACTCATTTGAAAAAGTGGCTAAACAAATGCAGTGGCCAATAACCATGGGGGTTTTGTTGATCCAAACAAAACATGCAGGTAGGTCTTCGCATCACTATCAGAGGAGGTATCTGGGGTGTATGAGGAGGTGAAAAAGCCATCTTAAGTTCATGTGAACTTGTACCGGCAGCCGATAGGCAACATTTCAGGAATCTAGGGAGGGACCTTGGTGAAAGCTATATTGAATCTGAAAGGACCAAACACAGTAATTTCAATAGATGGATACGAGCTTTAAAAATCGAGCAAACCTATGATAACCTTACAGAGGAAATTATAGAGTCATAGAGATGTACAGCATGGAAACAGACCCATCGGTCCAACCCGTCCATGCTGACCAGATATCCCAACCCAATCTAGTCCCCCTGCCAGCAGCCGGCCCATATCCCTCCAAACCCTTCCTATTCATATACCCATCTAAATGCCTCTTAAATGTTGCAATTGTACCAGCCTCCACCACTTCCTCTGGCAGCTCATTCCATACACGTACCACCCTCTGCGTGAAAAGGTTGCCTCTTAGGTCTCTTCTATATCTTTCCCCTCTCAACCTAAACCTATGCCCTCTAGTTCTGGACTCCCCGACCCCAGGAAAAAGACTTTGTCTATTTATCCTATCCATGCCCCTCATAATTTTGTAAACCTCTCTAAGGTCACCCCTCGGCCTCCGACGCTCCAAGGAAAACAGCACCTGCCTGTTCAGCCTCTCCCTGTAGCTCTGATCCTCCAACCCTGGCAATATTCTAGTAAATCTTTTCTGAACCCTTTCAAGTTTCACAATATCTTTCTGATAGGAAGGAGACCAGAATTGCACGCAATATCCCAACAGTGGCCGAACCAATGTCCTCTACAGCCGCAACATGACCTCCCAACTCCTGTACTCAATACTCTGACCAATAAAGGAAAGCATACCAAACACCTTCTTCACTATCCTATCTACCTGCGACTCCACTTTCAAGGAGCTATGAACCTGCACTCCAAGGTCTCTTTGTTCAGCAACACTCCCTAAGACCTTACCATTAATTGTATAAGTCCTGTTAAGATTAGCTTTTCCAAAATGCAGCACCTTGCATTTATCTGAATTAAACTCCATTTGCCACTTTTCAGCCCATTGGCCCATCTGGTCCAGATCCTGTTGTAATCTGAGGTAACCCTCTTCGCTGTCCACTACACCTCTAATTTTGGTGTCATCTGCAAACTTACTAACTGTACCTCTTATGCTCGCATCCAAATCATTTATGTAAATGACAAAAAGTAGAGGGCCCAGCACCGATCCTTGTGGCACTCCACTGGTCACAGGCCTCCAGTCTGAAAAACAACTCTCCACCACCACCCTCTGTCTTCTACCTTTGAGCCAGTTCTGTATCCAAATGGCTAGTTCTCCCTGTATTTTGGAGGAATTCAAAAATTCACTGCCTGAAACAGCGCAAACTCAAGTGAAAGAGCAGAAAGTTAAACGGCAAGGTTAGCAACTGAAGTGTCTGATGGTTATGAGCTGGTCCATAAAATGGTTTGGCTTCCAGAATCAATGTGTTACTGGAAAAGCGCAGCAGGTCAGGCAGCATCCAAGGAGCAGGAGAATTGACGTTTCGAGCATAAGCCCTTCTTCAGGAATGCGGAAGGTGTGCCAAGCAGGTTAAGATAAAAGGGAGGGAGGAGGGACTTGGGGGAGGGGCATTTGGAATGCGATAGGTGGAAGGAGGTTAAAGTGAGGGTGATAGGCCGGAGAGGGGGTGGGGGCGGAGAGGTCGGAAAGAAGATCGCAAGTCAAGAAGGCGGTGCTGAGTCCGAGGGTTGGGACTGAGATAAGGTGGGGGGAGGGGAAATGAGAAAGCTGGAAAAATCTGCATTCATCCCTTGTGGTTGGAGGGTTTCTAGGCGGAAGATGAGGCACTTTTCCTCCAGGCGTTCATGTTGCCATGGTCTGGTGATGGAAGAGGCCAAGGACCCGCATGTCCTTGGCGGAATGGGAGGGGGAGTTGAAGTGTTCAGCCACAGGGCGATTGGGTTGGTTGGTGTGGGTGTCCCAGAGGTGTTCTCTGAAACGTTCCGCAAGTAGGCGGCCTGTCTCCCCAATGTCGAGGAGGTCACATTGGGTGCAGCGGATGCAGTAAATGATGTGTGTGGAGGTGCAGGTGAATTAGTGACAGATGTGGAAGCATCCCTTGGTGCCTTGGAGGGAAGTGAGGGGGGAGGTGTGGGCGCAAGGTTTGCATTTCTTGCGGTTGCAGGGGAAGGTGCCGGGAGTGGAGGTTGGGTTGGTGGGGGTGTGGACCTGACGAGGGAGTCGCGAAGGGAGTGGTCTTTCCGGAACGCTGATAGGGGAGGGGAGGGAAATATATCCTTGGTGGTGGGGTCTGTTTGGAGGTGGCGGATATGACGAAGGATGATACGGTGTATCTGGAGGTTGGTGGGGTGGTAGGTGAGGACCAGTGGGGTTCTGTCCTGGTGGCGATTGGAGGGGTGGGGTTCAAGGGCAAAGGAGCGGGAAATAGAGGAGATGCGGTGGAGAGCATCGTGGGGAAATTGCGGTCTTTGAAGAAGAAGGCCATCTGGGTTGTTCGGTATTGGAATTGGTCCTCCTGGGAGCAGATGTGGCAGAGGCGAAGGAATTGGGAATATGGGATGGCATTTTTACAGGGGTCAGGGTGGGAGGAGGTGTAATCTAGGTAGCTGTGGGAGTCAGTCGGTTTACAGTAAATGTCCGTGTTGAGTTGGTCGCCCGAGATAGAAATGGAGAGGTCTAGGAAGGGGAGGGAGGAGTCTGAGACGGTCCAGGTAAATTTGAGGTCGGGTTGGAAGGTGTTAGTAAAGTGGATGAACTGTTCAACCTCCTCTTGGGAGCACGAGGTAGCGCCGATATAGTCATCGATGTAGCGGAGGAAAAGGTGGGGAGTGGTGCCAGTGTAGCTGCGATCTGTAGTTACAGTGTAGCTTCCTCATTTCCCCTCCCCCCACCTTATCTCAGTCCCAACCCGCGGACTCAGCACCGGCTTCTTGACCTGCAATCTTCTTCCTGATCTCTCTGCCCCCATCCCTTCTCCAGCCTATCACCCTCACCTTAACCTCCTTCCACCTATCGCATTCCCAACGTCCCTCCCCCAAGTCCCTCCTCCCTCCCTTTTATCTTAGCCTGCTTGGCACACCTTCCTCATTCCTGAAGAAGGGCTTATGCCCGAAACATCGATTCTCCTGCTCCTTGGATGCTGCCTGACCTGCTGCGCTTTTCCAGCAACACATTTTTGAGCTCTGATCTCCAGCATCTGCAGTCCTCACTTTCTCCTTCCAGAATCAATTTCAGTCCATGGGGGATAGAAATTGGGGCAAAGAGAAATCCTCACGTGGAAAGGGAAAGGTGAAGTTCATAAGGATAACTCACCACAGAGTAAAACGGAAACGCTTGAAGGGGACAAAGAAGGTAAACAGCTCTGGTGTTTTCATTTTAATAAAGTCAGCCACACGAAATCACAGTGTTGGTGGGCTAGGAGAAAGCTAGATGTAGGAAAATAGGACAACCCTGGAAATTTTGTTGGCATAACAGAAAGCCCAATGGAAGCGAGAAAGCTCAATCATGGGTTGATGAAGAAGGAAGTGCCAGATCTGCTTTAAAAAAAATCTGCAAAGGTAAAGTTTATTGACATAGGTCAGGAGTAGCAGGTAAAGAGGTTACAATATTTAGGGACACAAGATCCTCTCAGCTTGTAATGCTGAAGGATGAGGAGATATAAGACCATAAGACATAGGAGCAGAAGTAAGGCCATTCGGCCCATCGAGTCCACTCCGCCATTCAATCATGGCTGATGAGCATTTCAACTCCACTTACCCGCATTCTCCCCGTAGCCCTTAATTCCTTGTGACATCAAGAATTTATCAATTTCTGCCTTGAAGACATTTAGAGTCCCAGCCTCCACTGCACTCTGTGGCAATGAACTCCACAGGCCCACCACTCTCTGGCTGAAGAAATTTCTCCACATTTCTGTTCTGAATTTACCCCCTCTAATTCTAAGGCTGTGTTCACGGGTCCTAGTCTCCTCGCCTAACGGAAACAATTTCCTAGCGTCCACTCTCTCCAAGCCATGTATTATCTTGTAAGTTTCTATTAGATCTCCCCTTAATCTTCTAAACTCCAATGAATACAATCCCAGGATCCTCAGCCGTTCCTCATATGTTAGACCTACCATTCCAGGGATCATCCATGTGAATGTCCGCTGGACACGCTCCAGTGCCAGTATGTCCTTCCTGAGGTGTGGGGACCAAAACTGGACACAGTACTCCAAATGGGGCCTAACCAGAGCTTTATAAAGTCTCAGTAGCATAACAGTGCTTTTATATTCCAACCCTCTTGAGATAATTGACAACATTGCATTCGCTTTCTTAATCACGGACTCAACCTGCATGTTTACCTTTAGAGAATCCTCAACTAGCACTCCCAGAATCCCTCTGTACTTTGGCTTTATTAATTTTCTCACCGTTTAGAAAGTAGTCCATGTTTCTATTCTTTTTTTCCAAAGTGCAAGACCTCGCATTTGCTCACATTGAATTCCATCAGCCATTTCCTGGACCACTTCTCCAAACTGTCTAGATCCTTCTGCAGCCTCCCCACTTCCTCAGTACTACCTGCCTGTCCACCTAACTTTGTATCATCAGCAAACTTCGCTAGAATGCCCCCAGTCCCTTCATCCAGATCATTAATATATAATGTGAACAGCTGCGCCCCAACACTGAACCCTGCGGGACACCGCTTGTCGCCGGCTGCCATTCCGAAAAAGAACCTTTTATCCCAACTCTCTGCCTTCTGTCAGACAGCCAATCCTCTATCCATACCAGTAGCTCACCTCGAACACCATGGGCCCTCACCTTACTCAGCAGCCTCCTGAGTGGCACCTTATCAAAGGCCTTTTGGAAGTCTAGGTAGACCACATCCACTGGGGTTCCCCGGTCTAACCTACTTGTCACCTCTTCAAAGAACTCCAACAGGTTTGTCAGGCACGACCTCCCCTTACTAAATCCATGTTGACTTGTTCTAATCCGACCCTGCTCTTCCAAGAATTTAGAAACCTCATCCTTAATGATGGATTCTAGAATTTTACCAACAACCGAGGTTAGGCTAATTGGCCTATAATTTTCCATCTTTTGTCTTGATCCTTTCTTGAACAAGTACATATGTACTCCTGAAGAAATGATACAAATAACAGGAATCCATAGTGAGACAAAAAGCACTCAATTATGTAAAGTGAGGCTAGAGTGTCCAGAAAAGAGTGGTGAATTTGTGGTAGGAGTACTTGACAAACTCTCAGCTCCAGGAATACAGTTTGTCCTTGCAAATGATATAGCTGATTCACTGGTAGGTGTGCTGCCTACCTAGTTGAAAAGTCCGGGGAGACTCAGGCAACTGAAGCATTGCAGGAGTCATTTTTGCAAGTTTTCCCAGATTGTATCTTAACGAAGTCACAGAGCAACAAGCTTAAGCAGGAAAGCTCAAAAGGCAGAGATAATTAAGCTGAAATAACTTTATCAGAGACTTTTTTGATCAGATATGTGGGACAGAACAGGAGCAAATAGGTAAACATGCAAATGTCTTTAACTCTGCTCAGCTTATTGAGTTGCAGCATAAACAGTTGTAGCAAAAGGTATATACAGAGGAGAGTGAATGCAACCCTGGGTGTTATTACTTAACAATGATGTCTTAATGAGGAAATGGAGACCATCACACATTCAAACAAATGAGAAATGAGCAGAAGTTCATCAAATTGCTTTGTCAGTAAGGTATAGAAAGGAGATGCTACGACTGGCGCATGAACTACCACTTGGAGATCATTTAGGAGTGAGGAAAACACAGGCTAAAATACAAAGACATTTTTACTGGCCTGGACTACACAAAGATATAGTTGAATTTTGCCAGAGAAGTCATACATGTTAGCTAATCGGAAAACCATAGGCCGTAATAAAACCTGCATGTTTAATACCTATTCCAGCAATTGAGGAACCTTTCACAAGAGCTGAAAATGTGTTGCTGGAACAGCGCAGCAGGTCAGGCAGCATCCAGGGAACAGGAGAATTGACGTTTCGGGCATAAGCCCTTGCTTATGCCCGAAATGTCGATTCTCCTGTTCCCTGGATGCTGCCTGACCTGCTGCGCTGTTCCAGCAACACATTTTCAGCTCTGATCTCCAGCATCTGCAGACCTCACTTTCTCCTCGAACCTTTCACAAGAGTCTTGATTGATTGTGTAGGTCCCCTACCTCAAACAAAAAATGGGAATAAGTATTTATTAACAATAATGGATGTATTGACTACATTTCCAGAGGCAATCCCATTCTGCAATATGATAGCTAAAAGGATTGTCGAAGTATGAATAAAAGTTTTTACTAGATATGGACCACCAATAGAGATCCAGTCAGATCAAGACTCAAACATTACATCCAAGCTATTCAAGGAGGTTATTGGAATAAAGCAATTCAAATCTACTGCGCACCATCCAGAATCACAGGGAACACTAGACAGATGGTATCAAACACTAAAGACCATGTTGAGGGCTTACGGTCAGAAATATCCAAATGATTGGGATAAGGGATTTCCGTTTGTGCTTTTTGTGATCAGAGATGCACCAAATGAATCGAATAAATTTAATCCATTTGAATTAATTTTTGAGCATGAAGTAAGCACCAGTAAAATTGATTAAGGAAAAATTACCAATTCAGAATTTAGAGCCCATCTATTTGGACTATGTATTTAATTTTAGAGAATGATTAAATAGAGCTGGAGAGTTGGCCAGACAACATTTAAAAGTATCACAGCATACAATGAAATAGGAAGCAGATAAGAAATCACAAATTCACAATTCTGCCATTGGAGATAAGGTATTGGTGTTACTTCCATAATAGATGAATGTTTAAAAGCAATGATTTGAAGATGCCGGTGTTGGACTGGGATGTACAAAGTTAAAAATCACACAACACCAGGTTATAGTCCAAAAGGATTAATTGGAAGCACCAGCTTTCGGACAGCTGCTCCTTCATCAGGTGGTTGTGGAGTACACAATTGTAAGACACAGAATTTAGAGCAAACGTTTACAGTGTGATGTAACTGAAATTATACATTGAAAAATACTTTGATTGTTTGTTAAGTCTCTCATCTGTTAGGATGACCATGATAGTTTCGCTTCTTTCATACATAAATCACAAAACCTTTTTTAAAAGTTACATTCTCAGATTAACTGTAACAATTGGTGTCAACCCAGACAACATGTTGAAGGTGTTAGCCCCCTGTGTACTGTTGTCTGTGCCATAATGCCATAGTTCTAATCTGAAAAAATGAGTTAACAGAGTCTTACATGGATTCATGCAATTTTTGAGCAAAGTATAATGTAACTCTGCAAGTACAAATTCACCCCACAAATGTATATGTGTATGTGCAGAGTGTAAAAGGGTCTAAGTCTGTGAAAGGGTGCATGTGCTATCGAATAATTTAATTTTCAGTATTAGCCAGAGTATGGACTTTTCGGGGTTAGCCAAAAACAAAAAGACATTGTTCGCACAGAGAGTGATTTTGTGTTCCCCAACTCCCACCTTCGGTGCCATTATTTCTGGGTCTTTTCGGATAGCCTCTGCCAGGGTATCAAGGTAAACAGTAACAGCGACAGGGGACATCCCTGTTGGCTGCCTATCTCCATAGCAAAATTGCTCGATTTAACCCCATTTGTAATGACCGCTGCTTGGTGTCTTTATATAACACCGCCACTTACTTAGTGAAGGGCCCTCCAAGACCAAAACAATCTAGAACAGCAGAGAGATATGACCATTCCACATGATCAAAAGCCTTTTCTCCTTCCAAGGGGACCACCAAACCCAGAATAGTTCTCTGCTGATGTATTTGCACTATATTCAACACCCGCCTGATATTATTGGAGGAGCTGCGGCCCTTGATAAAACTCGTCTGGTCCTCTTTTATAATAACGAGCAATACCTTCTCCAACCTCAGAGCCAACACATTTCATAAAATTTTAAAATCCACATTCAACAACGAGATGGGTCTATACGATGCGCAATCCTAGGTGTATTTCCCTTTCTTTAAGATAAGGGAGCTATTAGTCTCCCTCATGTACTCCACCACTAACACCCTGGAGATGGAATACCCTGAGGCACTGTTTATTGTAACTGGTGACTTCAATCAAGCCAATCTAAGGAAGGTGTTGCCCAAGTACTACCAGAACATTACCTGCCCCAGCAGGGGCCCGAACTTTTTAGACCACTGCAGATCACTCTGAAAGATGCCTACCGCTCCATCCCCTGCCTTCATTTCGGGAACTCTGACCACAATGCCGTGCTTCTTCTCCCGGCTTACAGACAAAAGCTCAAGCAAGAGACTCCCTCACGGATATGGGTCCACTGCTGATCGGGGAAGGCAAAGGATCAACTCCTCCAGGTGTTCCCCAACAAGAAATGAATCAGGACATACAGAGCCTGTTAAAAACCAGGCATGAGGCCTTCAGATCAAGAGACACACTCAAATATAAGGAATCCAACTATGATCTTCACAGAACCATTAAGACAGGCAAGGACCAATACTGATCCAAACTAGAGACCCAGGCAGACACCACACAACTATGGCAAGAACTGAATGACATCACAGGTGCTAAAAAGAGACAGTGCAAGATAGCAGACGATGACACATCCCTCCCAGATCATCCTATGCTCGTTTTGAACAGAATTTCGGCGGAGAGATAATACCTATTACGCCAAGTCCTGACAAACCTATCCCAACAATCACTGTATCAGAGGTCAGATCAGTTTTTCCTTCGTGTGAATCCAAGGAAAGCTATGGGACCAGACAGAGTACCAGGTCATGCACTCAGAGCATGTGCAGATCAACTGACAGAGGTTGTCTCGGACATCTTCAAGCTCTCTGTGCAGCAGGCCACTGTCCCTGCCTGTTTCAAGATGGCCAACATCATCCCTGTGCCTAAGAAAGCTTATGCAGCATGTCTCAATGACTACCGCTCAATGGCCCTAATTTTGGTGGTCTTGAAGTGCTTTGAAAGGCTGGTCATGGCATTAATCATCTCCAGCCTCCCCACTACACTTGACCCACTCCAATTTGTCTGTTGGACCAACAGATCCACATCAGATGCAATATCACTTGCCCTTCACTCCTCCCTAGAACATCTTGACACCAGAAACAGCTACGTAAGAAACATACTCATTGACTACAATTCAGCCTTTAACCCTATTATCTCCTCGAGGCTGATTACTAAATTTAGTGATTTAGGACTAAGCCCCACTCTCTGCAACTGGATCCTCAGTTTCCTGACCCATAGACCACAATGAGTGAAAACTAGGGACAATATTTCATCGTCACTAACATTCAACACTGGAGCCCTCCTACTGTACTCAGCCCTCTATTGTACTCACTATATACACATGACTGCGTCGCCAAATACCAGACTAATGCCATTTACAAGTTCGCTGACGACAGCACCATAGTTGGTCGAATCTCAGATGGTGACAAAACAGACTACAGAGGGAGGCAGAAAACCTGGAAAAATGGTGCACTGAGAACAACCTAGCTCTCAATGTCAGCAAAACCAAGGAACTCATTATTGACTTTCGGCAGGATGTTTCTCATGCCCCCCGCCCCCCCATACACATTAACAGCACAGAGGTGGAACGAGTAGAGAGTGTCGAGCTCCTGGGAATGGTCATCCACAACAAGCTTTCTTGGGCTCTTCATGTGGACGCAATGGTTACAAAGGCCCAACGATGTCTCTTCTTCCTCAGGCAGCTGAGGAAATTTGGCATGATGGTGAATACCCTTTCCAACTTTTATAGATGCATCATCGAGAACATTCTATCTGATGTATCACTACCTGTTATGGCAACAGTGCCATTCAAGATCCAAGATGGTTACAGTGAATGGTGAACTCGGCCCAGACAATCACAAAAGGCCAACCTCCCATCAACAGAATCCATCTAACAGGCCCGCTGTCAAGGAAAAGCCACCAGCATTCTCAAATATCCATTCCAACCTGGCAATGTTTTTCTACAACCTCTACCATTGGGGAGAAGGTACAGAAACCTGAACACGCACCAGCTGGTTTCGAAACAGTTTCTTCCCTACTGTTGTGAGAATGTTGAATAGACTCACAAACCCTTAACATTTGCCTGTATCTGTGGTTTTGTTTTTGCCTCTGTTTACTTATTATTTACTTATCTATGCTACTTAACTATGTGATGTGACTGTAATGCTCACAAGACAAAGCTTTTCACTGTGCCTTGGTACCCGTGGCAATGGGCCGTGTGCTGGCAGGTGGGACTAGATTGGGTTGGGATATCTGGTTGGCATGGATGGATTGGACCGAAGGGTCTGTATACATGCTGTACATCTCGGTGACTCTAATTAAGAGCGGGCAGAAGACAGTCCTGGCTGTATGAATAGCTATACATCCCCAGCAGTGGTTCAGTTAACATGTGCATGAACTTGTAAATTTCACTCGGGAATCCATCTGGGCTGGGTGCCTTACCACTTTGGAGCTGCCTTACCGCCTCCTGCAAATACCAGACTAATGCCATTTACAAGTTCGCTGACGACAGCACCATAGTTGGTCGAATCTCAGATGGTGACAAAACAGACTACAGAGGGAGGCAGAAGACCTGGAAAAATGGTGCACTGAGAACAACCTAATGTTTGATCTGCATTGAGACCAGGGAGGTCTAATCTTTCAAAGAAGGATTCCATTCTCGCATCTCCATCCTCACAGTCCTCTGACTGGGTATAACTGCTTAGAACTCTCGGAATCTGGCATTCATCTTCCTCAATTTTAGAGTGACATTGTCAGTTCTCTCCCTGATAGACACAAGGTAGTGTGGAGCACTTTTCTTCCTAGCCAGGTATCTACCTGGCTTATCCCCATATTTAAACAGCCTTTGTTTTGCAAAGGAGACCCCTCTCTTTGCCTCTTGTGTGAGCACTGAGTCCAGAGCAGCCGTGAGAGCCATGACACGTTGCAATGTGGCCACGGATGGTCTGGTATAGTATGCCAATTCGGCTGCCTTCAGCCGGGCCTTGAACATCTGCTGCCACTTCCCTTTCTGTCCAATTCTCATTGTCAATTATGAAATAATCATACCCCTTGGTGGTCTCCCAGAGCACTGAAGGATTACTGGCTGTACACTGATTGATGTCCCAAAAAGCCTTGAACCCCCTTGTAATATACTGTACAAAGTTGTCATCCTTCAAAAGAAATGGATCCCTGCACCTTTGCCACGTACATACTCCACTGCTTTTGGTCTTAACATCCAGATATACTGCCGCATGGTCCAAAATAGTTAAGCTCCCAATTCTGCAGGCGAACACTAAGTCCAAACAAACTGACAGCACAAAGAACATATTAATTCTTGTGTGGCACTTGTGCAGGTTGGAGTAAAAGATAAAGTCCTTCCCGTTCAGGTGGAGGCACCTCCATACATCCATCAATCCATCAGCCCCAACTCCCCACTCAAGTTCACAAACTGCCTAGACTGCCGAGGTGTACACGACAGTCCCCTTGGCATCCTGTCTACCCCACGGTCCACGAGACGATTAAAGTCTCCTCCTATAATCGTATGACACACACAAAGAGCCATTACTTTCAAGTCTGCACCAACTAAAAATTTGAGAGGGGGACAGTAAATGTTCAGGATGCCATAGTCTTCTCCCTGTATCACCACCCTGAGAATGATGAACTGTCCATACTCATCCTTGATTTGATCTATCTATCACCTGAAATGGGAGGTTCTTTTGTACCAGTATGGCCACTCCTCTGCTTTTGGAGTTAAAGGAGGAAAAGAATATCTTATCGTATCCCTCCTGCTGTAACTTCAGATGTTCCCTATCAGTCAAATGTGTCTCTTGCAACAGTGCGATGTCAACTCTTTCCTTTCTAAGATCTGAGAGCCCCTTTTTCCTTTTAATGGGGAATGGCTCCCCTTTATATTCCAGGTGCAACACCTGAACAAATCGCTAGCCATGACTGCATACTGCAACCTACAGTCCCCTGAGAGGAAGAAGCCCATTCAGTGTGCGACAGGTGGAGAAAAAAACAGACTGTATCAAATCGAGGTGACTTAATTGAGACATAGAGGATAATCAGAGGGTTAGATCGGGTGGACAGAGAGAGCCTTTTTCCTTGGATGGTGATGGTTAGCACAAGGGGGCATAGCTTTAAATTGAGGGGTGATAGATATAGGATAGATGTCAGACATACTTTCTTTATTCAGAGAATAGTAGGAGTGTGAAAAGTACTGCCTGCAACACGTAGCAGACTCACCAACTTTAAGGGCATTTAAATGGTTATTGTATAGACATATGGACGAAAATGCAATAGTGTAAGTTAGATGGTCTTCAGATTGGTTTCATAGGTCGGCGTAGCATCAAAGGTCGAAGGGCCTGTACTGCACTGTAATGTGCTATGTTCTAACACTACCAAAACTACTTACATTTTAAAAACTAACCTATACTCCCAACTTAAACAAGTAAACACAAAAAGCACAAATTCCCAGAGACCTCATCCCCTTGTATATAGGGGGCATTCACTCCCAAAATCATAACCATTCTAACAACTTTCAGTAAAGACAAAGCCCCACCCCAAGCAAGGAAAAAGAACATATTATTTACACTCGTACAAGTTAACAATGGACGCCCACCACCCCCTCCCCCTCCTCCTCTCAACACCACTCATCTTTACATCAAAGGAATAACTACCCGTCACCCAGCAAAACAGAATAATAAAACAACTAATAGCCTCCAAACAGATATAATATAAAACATACCAGATTTTACAGATATACCAGATATACAGGAATACCAGATTCCTGAAGAAGGGCTTATGCCCGAAACGTCGATTCTCCTGTTCCCTGGATGCTGTCTGACCTGCTGCGCTTTTCCAGCAACACATTTCCATACCAGATTTTACCCCAAAGCAATAACAAGCCAATAAAGCCCGAGATGCCAAAAAGAAGAAGAACAAAGAGAGACAAGACACAAAAAAGTTATATTATGTTATTGTCCGTATGCATCTTTTTCTCCTTCCTCCTCAGCCAAAGTCTATCATTTCAGCGAGTTCAAAAATTCTTTTACTTTTTCCGCCAAGCCAAAGTTGTAGACAGTACCCTCATAACTGAAATGTAGTACTGCCGGGTACCTCAGAGAGTATTGCATGTTTAAATTTAATTCTTTTCTTTACATTGTCAAACATCTTCCTTTTCTTAAATGGCCCCCAAAAACGAAAAACGTTATTTTCGAACCGTTATAGCTCAAAGCCTGTGGATCTCTTCCTGGTCTTCTGGCTATTTCTTTTATTAAATGCTTTTCCTTGGAAATGTACTAGGACCGGGCAGGGGTGCTGGGCCGGCACGGACCTGCGCATTGCGATCCGGTAGGCCCACTCTGCTCATCTGGTCCAACTCAATCTCCAGGCCCAGCAACTCCCAGAAGCCACCTCTCGAGGAAATTAGTGAAGTTTTCACCTTCTTCACACTTAGGTAAACCCATGTTCCGCAGATTTTTTTCACCGACCTCAAAAATCAAGGCGTCTACTTGTTCCTACAGGGCCCGAAACTGGCCTTCCAAGGTTTGGACCCGTCCCTCAGAGCTCTCCATCGTGACCTCCAAGGCTACGGCCCTCTGCTACACCGCCTCTACGCACTGATCCAAGGGCCGTATCTCCTGTTCTTTCCTTGTCAGCATGGCAGTAATTGGATCCAGTGCTCCCTCATATTGAAAACTTCTTTAGTAAATTCTGTTGCTCCAGTGAACTCAACAGTGCCGTCAAAGGAGTCGAGGCAACGGCTGAGGGTATGCCTGACATAGTAGGGGAGTGCTCTGCCTGTTGCACTCCCCTAGCTTCCTTTCCCTTAGATGTCTTCATATTAGCTCCAGATCTTCCAAATACTAATTTAAAGGGGCTCTATGATGCAACTTTCCTCAGGGGTGACTAATGGGGGTAGGGGAGTTAGAAACCCACCTTGCCTGGGATATGGCACAGAGTCAAACACAGCAGAATGTTCAGACTGCTGCCATCTTCAGGCTTCCACTCAGGACAGTCTTAAGTGGGCAGCCCAGACAATAACTTTGCAATTTGTTTTGGTAAGTGTACAGTGAAAATTACCTGGAATAAATTAGCTAGGTTGACTACCAGGTTTTAAAAGAGACAAAAATTTATTCACAAGATTACACAATGAAACACAAAGAATAGAATAAAAAATCCCCTGCAGAACTCAGTCTATCTGATCTAGACTTTACTATGCTGTTCCGAATATACACAACAATACCAATAAATAAACCCGCCCTTACAAATCGGTATAAATGGAATAGATGCTTACAGGTTGAAGTTAGAAGGGCAGAAGGAGAGAGAGAGAGAGAGAGAGAGAGAGAGTTTGTTTCCACACAGCTCACGTTGAACACCCAACTAGTTCAGGACTGAACTGCTCAGCTAGAGAGCTGACCACACCCCTTTCATGAACAAGTCACTTCTAAAACAAGAGCACTTTAGCCTGAAGTCTCATCTGTTTACATATAAACAAAAAGGCCTTTCAATAACTTTTAAGCTCTGTACCAAAACAGTCTAAGCAGCACCTAAAGCAGTTTATTACCCCTCTGAATAAAAAAAACCAAGGACTTAGTATCCTTGAGAAAAGGAACAGTTTTTAGAAAAAAGAAACCAGCTTTGTGACATTATAAAATCAAGAAGAAATTGAGTGAGGTGAACTACTTGATAGGGACTCCAGACAGGAAGAAATCTCACAGAGTTTTCATCTGAATATGTTCAAAAGGTATTTTGATCATGAAGGAAAGCGAAAGGAGAAGGTGTTAATGATTACACCACAGAAGGAAGAACCAAATTCAGTGGATTCTGAATTAGACATTCTTCACATCAAATTGGACAATGAGGAAGTTGTCAAAAATTGAGATAAATTATTGGGTTACCTTCCACAAGAAAATCAAAATGACCTGAAAGAGTTGCTCCCATCACATGAGGAGGTATGCAGAAATAAACTGGGAAGTAATAACCTAATTGTGCATGATGTAGATAAGACCATAACACAGAAGAGTAGAAGTAATTCCATTCGGCCCATCGAGTCCACTCCACCATTTAATCATGGATGATGGGCATTTCAACTCCACTTACCCGCACTCTCCCCATAGCCCTTCATTACTTGCAAGATCAAGAATGTATCAAGCTCTGCCTTGAAGACATTTAACGTCCTGGCCTCCACTGTGCTCCATGGCAATAAATTCCACAGGCCCACCACTCTCTGGCTGAAGAAATGTCTCCTCATTTCCGTTTTAAATTGACCCCTCTAATTCTAAGGCTGTGCCCACGGGTCCTAGTTTCCCCGCCGAACAGAAGCAACTTCCCAGCATCCACCTTTTCTAAGCCAAGCATTATTTTTTAAGTGTCTATTGGATCGCCCCTCAACATTCTAAACTCTAGTGAATACAATCCCAGGATCCTTAGCCGTTCATCGTATGTTAGGCCTACCATTTCAGGGATCATCCATGTGAATCTCCGCTAGACATGCTCCAGTGCTAAAATGTCCTTCCTGAGGCGTGTGGCCCAAAATTGGACACAGTATTCTAAATAGGCCTAACTAGAGCTTTATAAAGTCTCAGAAACACATCGCTGCTTTTATCTTCCAACCCTTCTGACATAAATGACAACATCACATTCGCTTTCTTAATCACAGACTCAACCTGAAAGTTAACCTTTGGAGAATCCTGGACACGCACTCCCAGATCCTTTGTACTTAGCTTTTGAATTTCCTCACCACAAAGAAAATAGTCCATGCCTGTATTCTTTTTTCCAAAGTGCAAGACCTCACATTTGCTCACATTGTATTTCATCAGCCATTTCCTGGACCACTGTCCTAAACTTTCTGCAGCCTCCTCAACTATTGGAGGTGTTGTTCTGATTAAACAACAACCTTACAGGCATAACCCTCTAAAGTTGACACAGGTTCATAAGTAGATAGAATGCATGCTCTAAGGTGGCATAATTGAAATGAGTTACAGTGACTGGAGCTCACTCATAGTCATGGTGCCAAAGACAGATGGTACCCAACTGTTTTGTGTGGACTATCGCAAAGTCAACACCATTACAGAGACTGATGCATATCCAATTCCACGGATGGAGGACTGCATCGAACAGGTGAGACAAGCAACTTACATTTCTAAGTTGGACTTGCTCAGAGACTACTGGCAAGTCCCTCTGTCAGAAACAGCAAAGGCAATTTCAGCTTTTATAATAGCAAATGGATTATATAAGTTCAAAGTCATGCCATTTGGTATGAAAAACGCTCTAGCCACATTTCGGAGACTGACTAATAAGGTAATTGCTGGATTACCCAACTGTGTTGTTTACATTGATGACCTGTCATTTTTCGTCACTCATGGAAGGACCATTTACACCATTTATTGGACTTGTTTGATCGACTTTGGAAGGCAGGCTTGGTGGCAAGATTAGAGTGGTGCTGGAAAAGCAGAGCAGGTCAGGCAGCATCCGAGCAGCAGGAAAATCGATGTTTCGGGCAAGATGCTGCCTCACCTGTTCCTCAGATGCTGCCTGACCTGCTGTGCTTTTCCAGCACCACTCTACTCTTGACTCTAATCTCCAGCAACTGCAGTCCTCAATTTTGCCCAGGCTTGGTGGCAAACCTAGCTAAAAGTGAATTTGCCAAAGCCCAAGTCACCTTCCTGGACCATGTTATTGGACACAGACAAATGGTCCCACAGGATACGAAAAACAAAAGTAATTGAGTAATTTCCCACATTGTTCTTCTTCCTTTTGGGGTCTTGGCCTTTATAGGCTTGATATTACTTTGGGGTAAAATCCGGTATGCTTTATATTATATCTGTTTGGAGGCTATTGTTATTTTATTATTCTGTTTTGCTGGGTAAGGGCTGGTTACTCCTTTGATATAAAGATGTATGGTGTTGAGAGGAGGAGGGGGAGGGGTGGGCATCCATTGTTAACTGGTCCTTTTTTCTAAAAGTTGTTCCTTTTCTCAAGGATAGTGTTCCTTGTTTTTTTTTCAGAGGACCGTAAACCACTCAGGCTCTGAATCAACTGGTTTGGTACAGAGATGAAAGGCTTTTTTGTTTATATGTAAACAGATGAGACTTCAGGCCAAAGCTTATGTTTCAGAAGTGACCTGTATAATGAAAGGGGAGTGGTCAGTCTGAGAAACTGGAGTTTTGTTTGAGTTATGAGTTCAGCAGTGGAGCTGTGTGGAAACAGGCTGCTAGATTCTCTCTCCTTCTGCCCCCCCCCCCCCACCAACTTTGACCTGTAAGCTCTTGTTTCATTTTTTGCTGTGTTTAAGGGGTTTGTTTATTGGGACTGTTGAGTGTATTCTGAAAAGCATTATTAAGTCCAGTTTGGGATAGTCTGCATTCTGTGAGTATTCTATATTCTGTTCTTTGTGCTTCATTCCATAATTTTGTGGAAAAACATTGTCTGTTTTAAAACCTGGTAGTCAACCTAGCTAACTTACTCTGTGTAATTTTCACTGTACACTTAGCAAAACAAATTGCAAAGTTACAGTCTGAGCTACCTGCTTAAGAATATTTTGAGTGGTCTGAGCTAGTCCATAACATGTAGAAGATTTAGAAAGGCTTCAGAGGAGATTTACCAAGGTGTTGCCTGATATGGAGGGAAGGTCTTATGAGGAAAGACTGAGGGACTTGAGACTGTTTTCATTCAAGAGAAGAAGGTTGAGAGATGACTGAATTGAGACATATAAGATAATCAGAGGGTTAGATAGGGCGGACATTTAAGAGCCTTTTTCCTTGGATGATGATGGGTAGCATGAGAGGATGTAAGTTGAAATTGAGGGATGACAGATAAAGGACAGATCTGGAAATGTGTTGCTGGAAAAGCGCAGCAGGTCAGGCAGCATCCAGGGAACAGGAGAATCGACGTTTCGGGCATAAGCCCTTCTTCAGGACTCCCCAAGCCCTCCCCAAGCATTCCTGAAGAAGGGCTTATGCCCGAAACGTCGATTCTCCTGTTCCCTGGATGCTGCCTGACCTGCTGCGCTTTTCCAGCAACACATTTCCAGCTCTGATCTCCAGCATCTGCAGACCTCACTTTCTCCTCAAAGATAAAGGACAGATGTCAGAGGTAGTTTCTTTACTCAGAGAGTAGTAGCAGTATAGAACACCCTACCTGCAATTGTAGTAGACTCTAACTTTAAGGGCATTTAAATGGTCATTGAATAAACATATGGATAAAAATGGAACATTGTAGGATAGATAGGCTTCAGATTTGCTCCACAGATCGCTGCAACATCAAGGGTCGAAGGGCATTAGATTAGATTAGATTACTTTACAGTGTGGAAACAGGCCCTTCGGCCCAACAAGTCCACACCGACCCGCCGAAGCGCAAACCACCCATACCCCTACATTTACCCCAATACCTAACACTACGGGCAATTTAGCATGGCCAATTCACCTAACTTGCACATCTTTGGACTGTGGGAGGAAACCGGAGCACCCGGAGGAAACCCACGCAGACACGGGGAGAATGTGCAAACTCCACACAGTCAGTCGCCTGAGGCGGGAATTGAACCCGGGTCTCTGGCGCTGTGAGGCAGCAGTGCTAACCACTGTGCCACCGTGCCGCCTCATGTACTGTGCTGTAATGTTCTATGTTCAATGTCAGGCAGAGGGGATGGAGGCCAAGGTGATTGACAGTCTGTTAAAGCAAGGAGTGCTGAGACCTGTAGCCTCTACTAATAGTACTCCAATTTGGCCAGTCATGAAACCAGATGGATCATGGCATTTAACCACGGATTATAGAGTGCTTGATAAAGTTACCCACTCACTGCACCAACAGTAGCCACCAGTCCAGCCACAATAATGAAGCAAGCCCTGCAAGCAAAGTACTTCACAGTACTTGATATCAGTAATGGTTTCTGGTCGATAACTTTAAATAGGACCTGCCAGGACAAATTTGCTTTTACATTCCAGGAATAGCTGTACACCTGGACTTGTCTACCCCAAACATTTCATAACTCACCCTCAATTTTTCAGACGTTAGCCAAGGGACTAGAAAGATTTTCCCTGCCTGACTGCCTAACACAGTATGTAGGTGACATACTTCTACAGACAGAAATGAAGGAGGAGCACATTCAGCTCCTAGATGAATTACTCAATCTGTTACACTGGCTAGGATGCAAAATATATCCAAAAAAAGCACGAATTCTACAACCTAGGGTCACATACTTTGGAACAATAGTCACCCATGGGAAAAGGGGAATAGACCGAAAACAAATAGAGACATAGAATTGCTCCCATGCCCTTGAAATGTTCATGCACTTCGATCCTTCTTAGGGTTAGTAGGATACTGCAGGGACCACACTGGTGGGTTCACTACGAAAGCTGCGTCAGTCTCAGAATAACTGAAAAAGAACACTGCCTAGAATTAGACAATGCAACACACAGAGGCAATGAGTTAAAACACGCCCTTGCAAAAGCAATCGCCTTACTAGTTCCCAACCCTGACTTGCCAGACATCCGAAAAATTGTAGCCACAGACCAGACCATCACTGCCATTCTACTGCAAGAATGGTAGGCAAGGTCCAGTAGCTTACTCCGCCAGGGTCCTACAGCCCATAGAACAAGCATTTTCCACCTGTGAACAACACCTCCTCGCAGTCTTTCGGGCAGTCCAGTACTTAAACGACCTTGTTGGTTTAACCTACTGACCACACTGTTTGAGCACACCCTAATCCAGATACTTATGCTAGATGGAAAGATTCCCTGCAAGTGAGGGACCGATTAGTCGTAAAGGCACGATAGGCTATGTAGTCCTGACTCAGGATAGGAACCAGATTATTTACCAATTCTAAGATGGGCATGGGCACCAGGGAATAGAGGAATAAAGGATTTTGCCTGTCCTCGGATGCTGCCTGAATTGCTGTGCTCTTCCAGCACCACTAATCCAGAATCTGGTTTCCAGCATCTGCAGTCATTGTTTTTAACAGGAAATAGAGGCCATGACAGAATGCTTGAAAGAACTGTGTTGGTGGCCTTAACTACACAAAGATATAGCGCATTACATAGAAAACTGTCTTGTGTGTGTGCAGACCAATCCGGATACGTATGCCCAGAAGTGAGAATGAAGGCACACATGTCCAGTGGAAGGGTCCTGAACAAAACTCCAAATTCATTATATAGATTCCCTGCTACCATGTAAAAATGAATACACCTACATCCTTGTCATCAGAGACATTTTTACAAAATGGATCGAAGCATTTCCATTAGGGCCAACACAGCCAGTGTGACAGATCCTCACGCAACAGTTGTTCGTGAGATGGCATTTACCCCTACAGTGTCAAATCAGATCAGGAAACCCAATTCACCAGTCGATTCATAGAATATAGAACATTACAGCGCAGTACAGGCCCTTTGGCCCTCGATGTTGCACCAACCTATGAAACCAATCTAAAGCCCATCTAACCTAACTATTCCATTTTCGGCCATATGTCTATCCAATGACCATAAAATGCCCTTAAAGTTGGTGAATGTACCACTGTTGCGGACAGTGCTTTTCATGCCCCTACTACTCTCTGAGTAAAGAAAGTACCTCTGACATCTGTTCTATATCTATCACCCCTCAGTTTAAAGCTATGGCCCCTCGTACTAGCCATCACCATCTGAGGAAAAAGGCTCTCTCTTTCCACCTTATCTAACCCTCTGATTATCTTTTATATTTTAATTAAGTCACCTCTCAACCTTTTTGTCTCCAGCGAAAACAACCTCAAGTCCCTCAGCCTTTCCTTGTAAGACCTTCCCTCCATACCAGGCATCATATGAGTAAATCTCTGCTGAACCCTTTCTAAAGCTTCCGCATCCTTCCTATAATGGGGTGACCAGAAGTGTATTCTGGATTAGTGGTGCTGGAAGAGTACAGCAGTTCAGGCAGCATCCGAGGAGCAGTAAAATCGACATTTCGGGCAAAAGCTCTTCATCAGGAATACAGGCAGAGAGCCTGAAGGGTGGAGAGATAAGTGAGAGGAGGGTGGGGGTGGGAAGAAAGTAGGGACTCCCTGAGATTCTTGTAGAGAGAGAGGAGGAAAACTTCTTCAAGGCAGGCATCCTTGCAAGAGGATTTGCAGTCGGGTTAAAATCAACTAGGTAAAATCAATCCTGTCCTGACCAGATGTGTACGCAGTACTCCAAATGTGGCCGCACCAGAGTTTTGTACAACTGCAGCATGACCTCCTGGTTCTGAAACTCAATCCCTCTACTAATAAAACCTAACACACCGCATGCCTTCTTAACAACCCGATCAACCGGGTGGCAACTTTCAGAGATCAATGTCCATGGACACCAAGATCTCTCTGCCCATCTACACTACCAAGAATCTTACTATTAGCCCAGTACTCAGCATTCCTGGTGCTCCTTCCAAAGTGAATCACTTCACACTTTTCCGCAGAAAACTCCATTTGTCACCTCAAACTCCTTTGATTTCTTTTCCTGCATTGGGATTTCTGCATTATGAAAATCTTTATAATTAATTGTTTCTTTGAATTTATAATGTTGTTTGGCTTTGCCATTTTAATTGTTTTCTTTGTTTGATCAGACTAGTGAATCTTAGCCAACCTCATGCATGGATAATGTTTGATTTTTATAATTAATGATTTTTTCTTGACTTTGTAACATGTGTGACCATTCTACTTCCACTATAACTTTGTTTTGTATTTGCCCATTTCTCAGATACCTTATTTATGTAAGTTTCTGATATTAGTAAAAAGTAGCATTCTCATGCCATCTGTAATAGTTCAGTTGTTTAAGTATGTACTGTCCTTTACTTGAACTCGAATGGTTGTAAAGCCACCGCAAAGTGGTTCGCCTTGTGGATCAAGAGGAGGGAATGTGGCTGGACGGGCACCCAAAATAATGAATTTATGACAAACAATAATAAACTTACCATGGAGTTACAAAAGATGGACACTGATTAAAGCATACTGGGAAATAGAACACAGCCTTTTCTAAAGTAGGGAGAAAGTAGTGACTGCAAATGCTGCATGACTAAAGTGACTGTCTCAATCCACAAGCAACAGAATCCAGACAGGCTGCAACTGCCCACAGACAGTTTGCAAACAAACTTGACAGCTGTTGACCCTGCAATACACACGTGAAGTTAAATTTGAGTGGAACTATGGAATGTTGCTTTCAGGACAATCCAGAGCAGTGAGTCATTCACTAGACATAGAGGGGCCTAGCTTCCTTATTTGGAAGAGGTTACATGCACCCAGCACCTACCACAATGGACATCTAAGGGCCAACACCTGGTTAGATCTGCATGATCAGGGTAATTAAACTTGATCAATTCATTGAAAGATCCTTAAGACCTTCCTAAAAGGATGCAAAGACTCAAGAGGATAAGAATCACCTCTAAAACCCGCCTAGCACGGTAACTCAAGAAAAACCACTGAAAGAGAAGACACCTCCAACACCATCAATCTAAGAAGATGAAGACATCACCACATGGAGCCCATCCGAGTACTAGCAGGGTGGTATACAATCATACAAAGTTAAGTTAGAGCATAAGATACTTTGTAGTGTTTATCATTAGTTTATAGTATACTTCATTGTTCTGATATTAATTATGTTCAATAAACCAATACAATTGCTTATAAGAGTCGACTCAGTTCTTTTGCTGAATCTAAGAATTTAAACACACTGTGTGGCAGGTACAACAGTGAATTAGCAGTCTTCCTTGTAAGATCCTTAAAGGACACTGGGTGAACCAGATGGGTTTTTCCATAAATTTGGAAGTTTCTTGACCAATAAATTCTCCCAAATGCTGCCTTATTTTTGATGGACGTCAACAGATTATTGGTGTAGGAATCTGGAATTTGTATCTCACAGCCCACAAGTTATCATTATGCTATTCGGGTCCTATTCAGGAAAGGCCAAAACTCAACCTATTCTTGGGAAATAGGGCTGGACAAGTGAT
The DNA here is from genome assembly GCF_037043375.1 of Chiloscyllium plagiosum. NCBI lineage: Eukaryota > Metazoa > Chordata > Chondrichthyes > Orectolobiformes > Hemiscylliidae > Chiloscyllium > Chiloscyllium plagiosum. The sequence continues at coordinate 172,397,932 of NW_028270139.1, read as the reverse complement.
GGAGGTGATAGTGGAGGAGTTCTTTGGGACTAGTGACGACAGTTCTATTAATTTTAAAACAGCTATGTAGAAGGACAAAACTGGTCCACAAGTTCAAGTTCTAAACTGGAGGCAAGGTGAATTTTGATGGAATTAGGCAAGAGCTTGCAGGGGTTGAGTGGAGTAGTTTGTTTGCAGGCAAAGGGACCTGTGGCAAATGGGAGGCCTTAAAAAGTGGAATAGCTCGAGTTCAAGGTCTGCACGTTCCTATGAGGATGAAGGGCAAGGTTGGCAGGAATAGGGAACCCTGGATGACAAAGAGATATTGAGACTCTGACCAGAAAAAAAGGAAGTATGGCTCAGGTTTAGGCAGCTGGGATCAAGGGAATCCCTGGAGGTACACAGGGAATACAGGAGTTTACTGAAGAAGGAAATCAGGAGGGTGAAAACGGGGCATGAAATTGCTTTAGCTGAGAAGATTAGGGTGAATCCAAAGAGGTTCTTCAAGTATATTAAAGGATATCTAGAGAGAGAATAAGACCCCTCAAGGACCAAAGTGGGTTTGAATGTATGGAACCACAAGGTGAGGTCCTCAATGAATATTACTCCTCTGTGTTTACTGTGGAGAAAGACATGAAGACTTGGGAACTTGGGGAAGTTAGTGGTGTTATCTTGGGGAAAGTCCATATCACAGTAGAGGAGTGTTGGATGTATTAGAATGTATGAATGTGGATAAATGTCCTGGTCCTGACCAGATATATCCCAGAATCCTGCAAGACGCGGGAGAAGGAATTGCGGAGGCCCTGGCTGATACTTTTACATCATCATTAGCCATGGGTCAGGTCTGGAAGAGTGGAGGGTACGGAATATTGTGCCATTATTCAAGAAGGGCTGCAAAGAAAATCCTGAGAATAGACCAGTAAGCTTAATATCCGTGGTGGGTAAGTTATTTGAGAAGATTCTGAAGGAAAAGATACACATGCATTTGGAAAGACAGGGTTTGATTTGGAGTACTCAGCATGACTTTGTGCATGGGAGATCATGCGTCACAAGTTTCTTAGAGTTCTTTGATGAAGCGACCAGGAAGGTTGACAAGGGTAGGCTGGTAGACTGTATGGATTTCAATAAGGCCTTTGATATGGTTCCACACGGTACGCTACTCTGGAAAGTTAGATCGCATGGAATCCAGGGGGAGCTGGCAGATTAGATACACAATTGACTTGATGATATGACGCAGAGGTTAACAGTGGAAGGAAGCCTGTGACTAGTAGAGTGCCTCAGGGGTTTGTGCTGGGCCCATTGCTGTTTGTTACCTAGCCCAATGATTTGGATGAGAATGCACAAAGCATGATTAGTGCATTTGTAGGTGACATTAAAATGGGTGGTATCATGGACAGTGAGGAACGTTATCAGAAATTGCAGCAGGACCTTGATCAGCTGGGGAAGTGGGCTAAGAAATGCCAAATGGAGCTTAAAATAGATAAGTGAGAGGTCTTACATTTTGTAAAGTCAAACCATGTAGGAGTTTCATGGTGAATGATCGGGCCTTAAGGAGTATAATGGAACAGAGGAACCTTGAAGTTCAGGTGCACTGTTCTCTGTAAATGGAGTCACAGGTAGACAGGGCAGTGATGAAGGCTTTTCGCATACTGGCCTTCATCAGTCAAGGCAGTGAGTATAGAAGTTGAGAAGTTATGCTGCAGTTTTTCAGGACATTGGGGAGACCACACTTGCAAGTATTGTGTTTGGTTTCGGTCACCTTTCTATAGGAAGGATGTTTTAAACTGGAAAGAGAGCAGAAGAAATTTATAAGGATGTTGCCAGGACTCAAGAGTCTGAGTTATAGGGAGAATTTGGACAAGCTAGGACTTCTTTCTTTAGAGATTAGAAGACTGAGGGGGAAATTATAGCAGTGTATACGATCATAATAGGCATGGATAGGGTGAGTGCTTTTTCCCAGCGTTCCCATCAGTTTATAATAAGAGGGGAAAGAATAAATAAACCTGAGGGGCAAGGTATTTACACAGAGGGTGATATGCGTATGAAATGAGTTGCTAGCAGAAGTGGTTGAGGCAGGTACATTAACAACATTTAAAAGGCAATTGGACAACTACAAGGATAGGAAAGGTTTAGTAGGGTATGGGCCAACTGCAGGGAAATGGGGTTAGCATGGATGGACATTTGGTCAGCATGGAGTAGTTTGGTCTGAAGGGCCTAGCTCCATGCTGTAGGACTCTATGACTCTACTGGCTGCTTATATACCCGAACAGGTTGGAAGAGGTGCAGAAACATATGATGGTTTTGTTCCAGTTCTCAGAGACTGCTGACATTATACTCCAACCAACACTATACACCAGATATATTGAAAACATTTTCTTCCTCTGGACCCATGGCGAGAATTCAGTGAAAATACTACACAGTGATATCAACGAGTTTCATCCTACCATCAAACTCAGCATGAACTGCTCTTTAGTATCTGTCTCATGCTTGGACACATGCATCTCCATCAAGGATGACCACCTCAGCACCACACTTTACCGCAAACCCACGGATAACCTCACGATGCTACGCTTCTCCAACTTCCACACGAAACATATTAAAACAGCCATCCTCTACAGACAAGCCCTATGCATACACAGGAACTATTCAGAAGAGGAGGAATTTGGAAGTACTCAAGGATGCCCATAAGAATGGGGTACAGTGCTCAACTCATCAACCGCCAGTTCTAACGTGCCAATTCTAACACACACACTCTCCTCTGCATGCAGACATATAGGTTTGTGGGGATGAATTTGTACTTGCAGAATTACATTGTATTTTACTCGAAAACTGCATAAATCCATTTAAGATTCTGTACACTGGGACATAGACGTACTTTAACTTCATACCTTCAATGCATTATCTGAGCTTGAGATAGCACCTATTGTTGAGAACGTAACTTGAAAAATGATCTGGGATTTACATATGAAAGAACCGAAACTAACATTATCATTCTAAAAGATAAAAGACTTAATCTAAATTTGTTTAATATTACATTTCATGATACTGCAATCCTATTGCTATAAATCCTATAAATTCTGCTCCACAATCACTTGATGAATCCTTGTCTATGTGATGAAGAAGCTGCGCTTAATAAACCTGTTGGACTATAACCTAATGTTGTGTGATTTTTAACTTTGTCCACCCCAGCCCAACACTGGCACCTCCAAATCATTGACACCAGAGCAGATCAGCAAATTTGGGTTTGCTCTCTTCAGAGAAAAGAGTTTCAAAGAAAACTTGGAAGAAGTGTTCAAAGTTTCAAGAGATAGAGTCAATAGAAAACAAACTGTTTCCAGTTCTACAAGTCCCTGGTGAGACCGCACTTGGAATATTGTGTCCAGTTCTGTTCACCCCGCTATAGGAAAGGTACAGAGGCTTTGGAGAGGGTGCAAAGAAGGTTTACCAGGATGCTGCCTGGACTGGAGGGCTTGCCTTATGAATAAAGGTTGAATAAGCTTGGACATTTCTCTCTGGAGAGAAGGAGAAAGAGAGGAGACCTGATCGAGGTATACAAGATAATGAGTGGAAAGACAGAGTCTATAGCCAGAGACTTTTCCCCAGGGCAGGATTGACTGGTATGAAGAGTCATAGTTTGAAGATATTACGAGGAAGGTATAAAGGAGATGTCAGAGGTACGTTTTTTACGCAGAGAGTTGTGAATGCATGGAATGCGTTGCCAGCTGTGGTGGTGGAAGCAGAGTCATTGGGGACATTTAAGCGACTGCTGGACATGCACATGGATAGAAGTGAGTTGAGGGGTGCATAGGTTAAGTTACTATATTTTACATGAGGATTAACCTCGGCACAACATCATGGACCAAAGGGCTTGTTCTGTGCTGTACTTTTCTATGTTCTATGTTCATTGGGAGACGGGTCAAGAATCAAAGTACACCGAGTACAGATGTTTAGAAAAATAATTAATCACAGCACAAGGACAATTTTTTTACATTGCACATGGTTACTTTACCTACTATTTTTATCTACTTGCTGGCCAGCATTTGTTTCCAATCCCTAACTGCCCACAGGGGGAGTTCATTGCAGTGGGTATGGAGTCACATATTGGCCAGAGCAAATAATTTGTCAACAAAGGACATTGGTGAACCAGGCAGGTTTTAACAACAATTCAGTAACAAAGTTGCCATTAAACCAACCCTTTTTTTAAGTTCCTGATTTGCACTGAACTCAAGTTTCATGATGTGCTGTGGTGGGATTTGAATCCACATCCCCAGAACATTAGCTGGCGTTCTGGGTTATTAATCCACTCAAATAATCACGATGTCGCCAGTTTCTCCTAAATTTCAACTGCACTGCCAAAGTGTGTAGGTTTATTTTATTGTGGCTTTCACAAAAGGAGTCAGGTGAGAAATAGAAATGGGGATGAGCTGACTGCCTCCAAGAGAGGAATAACAGGTTTGAATCGGAAGCTGGTTCGCTTCAATGGGAAGTAGACTTGCTCGAAAAGAAAGCTAACACAGACCTCTGTGATGCCACTAATTCTATAATTTCAAACTCAACTCCCTGAGGATTATCAAAACTGATCTTCCTCACCTGAAGCAGTTCCTTGTCTACGTGAAGAAGCTCCTTTAATCTTGGTCTCCCAGCCAGCTCCTGGTGAATGACTGGTGGATCTGTTACTGGGGACAGTGAACACAGTTCCATTTCCACGGTTCCTATTGTCAATGGCAGATTCTTCATTCTCTGCTGTTGAAAGATTTAAAACCTGGCACCAGATCAGAAATACCAAACACACATTGCAGGCGGACATTGTAAATGATCACAACTCTCTGCTCTCCACTTCAAAGTTCTGTCCCTGTGTCAACACAGTTTTCTGCCTGTCCTCCTCATTAATCTTTCTTTCCTTTTTGAGTTTCTCTATGCTTGTGCTCTCAACCTCTCGAGTCTCAGCTTGTTTTAGAATCTGTATCATTCTGTGATTCATGTCAGAAATAACTTTGTAACCGCTCCAGCCTAACCGACACAGAAAGAGGAAACCCTGAAAAAGAGACAGGATTGAACAAGTTGGGAGGAGGACCAAGTGTGCTGATGGACAGTGCATTCTGCTGGGACACGATAAACTCCTGCAAACTGAAATGGAGGTTCCTGATTTATTGTAGTTCCGGTTGCTTTGATACAGATACCAGGCCAGAAATCCCAGCAGGGAGATCACTGCTGTAACGGCAAAGATTGTAATATGAATCTGTTAAAATACAGATGTGAGGCAGCCCAGGGAATCCCTTGTGGACTCAGACGTGTAAACCTCTCTTGCTACGACACGGAGAACATACTCTTAGGTAGTCTGGAATAAAAATCTTACAGATAGTATAGTTTAATTTTCGTCATCCCCTTTATTTACCAATAGCATCACATTACAACATAATACTATGATACCAATAAAGAGAAAGTGAGGACTGCAGATGCTGGAGATCAGAGCTGAAAATCTGTTGCTGGAAAAGCGCAGCAGGTCAGGCGCATCCAAGGAGCAGGAGAATCGACGTTTCGGGCATAAGCCCTTCTTCAGGAATGAGGAAAGTGTGTCCAACAGGCTAAGATAAAAGGTAGGGAGGAGGGACTTGGGGGAGAGGCATTGGAAATGCGATAGGTGGAAGGAGGTCAAGGTGAGGGTGATAGGCCGGAGTGGGGGTGGGGGCGGAGAGGTCAGGAAGAAGATTGCAGGTTAGGAAGGCAGTGCTGAGTTTGAGGGATTTGACTGAGACAAGGTGGGGGGGAGGGGAAATGAGGAAACTGGAGAAATCTGAGTTCATCCCCTGTGGTTGGAGGGTTCCTAGGCGGAAGATGAGGCGCTCTTCCTCCAACCGTCGTGTTGCTATGGTCTGGCGATGGAGGAGTCCAAGGACCTGCATGTCCTTGGTGGAGTGGGAGGGGGAGTTGAAGTGTTGAGCCACGGGGTGGTTGGGTTGGTTGGTCCGGGTGTCCCAGAGGTGTTCTCTGAAAAGTTCCGCAAGTAGGCGGCCTGTCTCCCCAATATAGAGGAGGCCACATCGGGTGCAGCGGATGCAATAAATGATGTGTGTGGAGGTGCAGGTGAATTTGTGGCGGATATGGAAGGATCCCTTGGGGCCTTGGAGGGAAGTAAGGGTGTGGTGTGGGCGCATGTTTTGCATTTCTTGCGGTTGCAGGGTAAGGTGCCAGGAATGGAGGTTGGGTTGGTGGGGGGTGTGGACCTGACGAGGGAGTCACGGAGGGAGTGGTCTTTTCGGAATGCTGATAGGGGAGGGGAGAGAAATATATCCCTGGTCCGTTTGGAGATGGCGGAAATGACGGCGGATGATACGCTGTATATGGAGGTTGGTGGGGTGGTAGGTGAGGACCAGTGGGGTTCTGTCCTGGTGGCAGTTTGAGGGGCGGGGCTCAAGGGCGGAGGAGCGGGAAGTGGAGGAGATGCGGTGGAGGGCATCATCGATCACGTCTGGGGGGAAATTGCGGTCTTTGAAGAAGGAGGCCATCTGGGTTGTACGGTATTGGAACTGGTCGTCCTGGGAGCTGATGCGGCGGAGACGAAGGAATTAGAAATATGGGATCGCGTTTTTACAGGGGACAGGGTGGGAGGAGGTGTAGTCTAGGTAGCTGTGGGGGTCGGTCGGTTTATAGTAAATGTCCGTGTTGATTCGGTCGCCCGAGCTAGACATGGAAAGGTCTAGGAAGGGGAGGGAGGAGTCTGAGACGGTCCAGGTGAATTTGAGGTCGGGGTGGAAGGTGTGGGTAAAGTGGATGAACTGTTCAACCTCCTCGTGGGAACACGAGGCAGCGCCGATACAGTCATCGATGTAGCGGAGGAAAAGGTGGGGGGTGGTGCCAGTGTAGCTGTGGATGGACTATTCCACATATCCTACGAAGAGGCAGGGATAGCTGTGGCCCATGCGGGTGCCCATGGCTACTCCTTTGGTTTGGAGGAAGTGGGAGGATTGGAAAGAGAAGTTGTTCAGGGTGAGGACCAGTTCAGTCAGTCGAAGGAGGATGTCAGTGGAAGGGTACTGGTTGGTACAGCGGGAAAGGAAGAAGCGGAGGGCTTTGAGTCCTTCGTGATGGGGGATGGAGGTGTACGGGGACTGGATGTCCATGGTGAAGGTAAGGCGTTGGGGACCAAGGAAGCGAAAATCATGGAGGAGGTGGAGGGCGTGGGTGGTGTTCCGAACGTAGGTGGGGAGTTCTTGGACTAAGGGGGACAGGACCGTGTCGCGGTATGCAGAGATGAGTTCGGTGGGGCAGGAGCAGGCTGAGACAATGGGTCGGCCGGGGCAGTCAGGTTTGTGGATTTTGGGCAGGAGGTAGAAACGGCAGTGCAAGGTTGTGGGACTATGAGGTTGGAGGCGGTGGATGGGAGATCCCCTGAGGTGATTAGGTTATGGGTGGTCTGGGAGATGCTGGTTTGGTGGTGGGAGGTGGGGTCATGGTCAAGGGGGCAGTAGGAGGAGGTGTCCGCGAGCTGGTGTTTAGCCTCAGCGGTGTAAAGGTCGGTGCGCCAAACTACTACTGTGCCTCCCTTGTCTGCCAGTTTGATAGTGAGGTTGGGGTTGGAATGGAGGGAGTGGATGGCTGCACGTTCCGAGGGTGAGAAGTTAGAGTGGGTGAGAGGGGTGGAGAGGTCGAGGCGGTTAATGTCGCGGCGGCAGTTGGCTATGAAGAAGTCGAGGGTGGGTAAGGGGCGGGAGAAGGGGTTTCCACCTGGAAACCCCTTCTCCCGCCTCCAACACACCCCATCCACCTGGAAACCACTTCTCCCGCCTCAAACACTCCCCATCCACCTGGAACGCCCACCCTCTGATGACCCCTTCTCCCGCCTCCAACACACCCCATCCACCTGGAACCCCGCCCCCACGCCGATCTCCATCCCCGCCCCCACTCCCAGCTCCAGCCGTACACCAGGTCCTAGCTCCCAGCCCTGCCGTGTTTTCACCATCCCTCCAGAACTACCCCTCTCTGAGGATGAAAGATCAGTCCTCAGCAGACGCCTCACCTTCATTCCCCTACGCTCCCGGATTAACGAGTTCAACATGCGGCGTGACATCGAACAATTCTTCTGCCGCCTTCGCCTCCGCGCCTACTTCTTCAACCAGGATTCTCGCCCACCCTCTGACGACCCCTTCTCCCACTTCCAACACACCCCATCCACCTGGACACCCCGTGCTGGTCTCTTACTCGCCCTCGATCTCTACATAGCCAACTGCCGCCGTGACATTAATCACCCCGACCTCTCCACCCCTCTCACTCACTCCAACCTCTCACCCTCAGAACGTGCAGCCCTCCACTCCCTCCGTTCCAACCCCAACATCACTATCAAACCAGCAGACAAGGGAGGCGCGGTAGTAGTTTGGCGCACCAACCTTCACACCGCTGAGGCTAAACGCCAGCTCGCGGACACCTCCTCCTACTGCCTCCTTGACCATGACCTCACCTCCCACCACCAAACCATCATCTCCCAGACCATCCATAACCTCATCACCTCAGGGGATCTCCCATCCACCGCCTCCAACCTCATAGTCCCACAACCCCGCACCGCCCGTTTCTACCTCCTGCCCAAAATCCACAAACCTGACTGCCCGGGCTGACCCATTGTCTCAGCCTGCTCCTGCCCCACCGAACTCATCTCTGCATACCGCGACACGGTCCTGTCCCCCTTAGTCCAAGAACTCCCCACCTACGTTCGGGACACCACCCACGCCCTCCACCTCCTCCATGATTTTCGCTTCCCCGGTCCCCAACGCCTTATCTTCACCATGGACATCCAGTCCCCGTACACCTCCATCCCCCATCACAAAGGACTCAAAGTCCTCCGCTTCTTCCTTTCCCGCCGACCCAACCGGTACCCTTCCACTGACACCCTCCTTCGACTGACTGAACTCGTCCTCACCCTGAACAACTTCTCTTTCCAATCCTCCCACTTCCTCCAAACCAAAGGAGTAGCCATGGGCACCTGCATGGGCCCCATCTATGCCTGCCTCTTCGTAGGATATGTGGAACAGTCCATCTTCCGAAGCTACACTGGCACCACCCCCCCACCTTTTCCTCCGCTACATCGATGACTGTATCGGCGCTGCCTCGTGCTCCCACGAGGTGGTTGAACAGTTCATCCACTTTACCCACACCTTCCATCCCGACCTCAAATTCACCTGGAACGTCTCAGACTCCTCCCTCCCCTTCCTAGACCTTTCCATTTCTAGCTCGGGCGACCGAATCAACACGGACATTTACTATAAACCGACCGACTCCCACAGCTACCTCGACTACACCTCCCCCCATCCTGCCCCCTGTAAAAACGCGATCCCATATTCCCAATTCCTTCGTCTCCGCCGCATTTGCTCCCAGGAGGACCAGTTCCAATACCGTACAATCCAGATGGCCTCCTTCTTCAAAGACCGCAATTTCCCCCCAGACGTGATCGACGATGCCCTCCACCGCATCTCCTCCACTTTCCGGTCCTCCGCCCTTGAGCCCCGCCCCTCCAACCGCCACCAGGACAGAACCCCACTGGTCCTCACCTACCACCCCACTGTCATTTCTGTCCGCCGTCATTTCTGCCACCTCCAAATGGCCCCCACCACCACCCTCCCCTCCCCTATCAGCGTTCCGAAAAGACCACTCCCTCTGTGTAATCGCTCGTCAGTCCACACCCCCCACCAACCCAACCTCCACTCCCGGCACCTTCCCCTGCAACCGCAAGAAATGCAAAACTTGCGCCCACACCTCCCCCCTTACTTCCCTCCAAGGCCCCAAGGGATCCTTCCATATCCGCCACAAATTCACCTGCACCTCCACACACATCATTTATTGCATCCGCTGCGCCCGATGTGGCCTCCTCTATATTGGGGAGACAGGCCGCCTACTTGCGGAACGTTTCAGAGAACACTTCTGGGACTCCCGGACCAACTAACCCAACCACCCCGTGGCTCATTACTTCAACTCCCCCTCCCACTCCACCAAGGACATGCAGGTCCTTGGACTCCTCCATTGCCAGACCATAGCAACACGACGGTTGGAGGAAGAGCACCTCATCTTCCGCCTAGGAACTCTCCAACCACAATGGATGAACTCAGATTTCTCCAGTTTCCTCATTTCCCCTCCCCCCCACCTTGTCTCAGTCAAATCCCTCGAACTCAGCACCGCCTTCCTCACCTGCAATCTTCTTCCTGACCTCTCCGCCCCCACCCCCACCCCCACTCCGGCCTATCACCCTCACCTTGACCTCCTTCCACCTATTGCATTTCCAACGCCCCTCCCCCAAGTCCCTCCTCCCTACCTTTTATCTTAGCCTGCTGGACACACTTTCCTCATTCCTGAAGAAGGGCTCATGCCCGAAATGTCGATTCTCCTGCTCCTTGGATGCTGCCTGACCTGCTGCGCTTTTCCAGCAACACATTTTCAGCTATGATACCTATCGGCCAGGCAAACACGGTTCTAATAAACTAGGAGAGTACAGCACCTGCTCTTCAAGAGGCCTCGCAGGCGATTCTGCTCTTCTGTCACAAACAGGCGTCCTTTATATAAAAAGTTTACAAAAACATTAAATGTTCTTAATTAGACAGGTAACAGTGAAAGACAATAATTTGTAAAGAAGAGAAGTTAATTGACAGGTCTGTGTATGTTTGACTAATCACTCCTACAAGGCCCTGAGCCATTCATCAGGTGGGAAAAACAAATCCAGCCGAGTTAGGCGTCCGCTGGTGAAATAAGCTCCTCTCATAAAGAAGTACCAGTCTGAACTAATTGGGAGAGTTCATAAGGTAACCTTGCACAGCTTGCATGTCAGATACGAAAGCAGGAGAATCGACGTTTTGGGCATGAGCCCTTCTTCAGGATTCCTGAAGAAGGGCTCACGCCCGAAACGTCGATTCTCCTGCTCCTTGGATGCTGCTTGACCTGCTGTGCTTTTCCAGCAACACATTTTCAGCTCGGATCTCCAGCATCTGCAGTCCTCACTTTCTCCTTGCATGTCAGATACCATTGTTTTACAAAATGGCTTCCTAGCAAGGCCAACAAACTTTTGACCATAAAATGGCTTCCCGACAGATTGTGTCAGATCTCTTCAATGTTCGGTTTAGAATAATTTTTAAGCTAGGAGAAACTCCTGCTTTTTATCTTAAGCACAGAATCATTTTGTACCTGAGGCTGAAATGTTACCGTAAGGTTGTATTTAAAATGATTCATTAGACTCGAATTAACATGCTTTCTTTTCAGGGTTGTGATTCAAATTCAAATAAGACATAAGATCTGATTAGTGGTGCTGGAAAAGCACAGCAGTTCAGGCAACATCCGAGGAGCAGTAAAATCGATGTTTTGGGCAAAAGCCCTTCATCAGGAACACAGGCAGAGAGCCTGAAGGGTAGAGAGATAAATGAGAGGAGGGTGGGGGTGGGGAGAAAGTAGCATGGAGTACAATAGGTAAGTGGGGGAGGGAATGAAGGTGATAGGTCAGGGGGGAGGGGGGAGTGGATAGGTGGAAAAGAAGATAGGCAGGTAGGACAAGTCATGGAGACAGGGCTGAGCTGGAAGTTTGGAACTGGGGTGAGGTGGGGGGAGGGGAAATGAGGAAACTGTTGAAATCCACATTGATGCCCTGGGGTTGAAGTGTTCCGAGACGGAAGATGAGGCGTTCTTCCTCCAGGCATCTGTGGTGAGGGAGCGACAGTGAAGGAGGCCCAGGACCTCCATGTTCTCGGCAAAGTGGGAGGGGGAGTTGAAATGTTGGGCCACAGGGCGATGTGGTTGATTGGTGTGGGTGTCTCAGAGATGTTCCCTAAAGCGTTCTGCTAGGAGGTGTCCAGTCTCTCCAATGTAGAGGAGACCGCATCGGGAGCAACGGATACAATAAATGATATTGGTGGATGTGCAGGTAAAACTTTGATGGATGTGGAAGGCTCCTTTAGGGCCTTGGATGGAGGTGAGGGAGGAGGTGTGGGTGCAGGTTTTGCAATTCCTGCGGTGGCAGGGGAAAGTGCCAGGATGGGAGGGTGGGTTGTAGGGGGGCATGGACCTGACCAGGCGGAGAGGGGTGGGGAGGGAAATATATCCCTGGTGGTGGGGTCCGTTGAGAGGTGTCTGAAATGTCGGCGGATGATTTGGTTTATGCGAAGGTTGGTATGGTGGAAGGTGAGCACCAGGGGCATTCTGTCCTTGTAACGGTTGAAGGGGTGGGGTCTGAGGGCGGAGGTGCAGGATGTGGACGAGATGCGTTGGAGGGCATCTTTAACCATGTGGGAAGGGAAATAGCAGTCTCTAAAGAAGGAGGCCATCTGGTGTGTTCTTTGGTGGATCTGGTCCTCCTGGGAGCAGATACGGTGGAGGCAGAGGAATTGGGAATACGGGTTAGCATTTTTGCAGGAGGGAGGGTGGGACGAGGTGTAATCCAGGTAGCTGTGCAGTCGGTGGGTTTGTAAAAAATGTCGGTGTCAAGTCGGTCGTCATTAATGGAGATGAAGAGGTCCAGGAAGGGGAGAGAGGTGTCAGAGATGGTCCAGGTAAATTTAAGGTCAGGGTGGAATGTGTTGGTGAAGTTGATGAATTGCTCAACCTTCTCGCGGGAGCACGAGGTGGCGCAAATGCAGTCATCAATGTAGTGGAGGAAGAGGTGGGGAGTGGTCATCAATGTAGCGGATTAAGAGATGAATGACTTCCAACAACCATAACCATCTTCCTGTGTGTCAGATATGACTTTAGACACTGGAGAGTTTGCCCCTGACACCAACGATTCTAATTTTGCTAGGGCTCCTTGATGCAGCCTCGATGTCAAGAGCTGTCATTCTCACCTCCCCTCTGGAATTCAGTTCTTTTGTCCATGTTTGAACTAAGGCTATAATAGGTCAGGAGCTGAGTGGCCCCGGTGGAACCCAAACTGGGTGTCACTGACCAGGTCCTGATGAAGGGCTTATGCTCGAAAAATCAATTCTCCTGCTCCTCGGATGCTTCCTGACCTGCTGTGCTTTTCAACTCGGAGAAAGTGAGGACTGCAGATGCTGGAGATCAGAGATGAAAAATGTGTTGCTGGAAAAGCGCAGCAGGTCACGCAGCATCCAAGGAGCAGGAGAATCGACGTTTCAGGCATAAGCCCTTCTTCAGGAATGAGGAGGGTGTGCCAAGCAGGCGAAGATAAAAGGTAGGGAGGAGGGACTTGGGGGAGAGGCGTTGGGAATGCGATAGATGGACGGAGGTTAAGGTGAGGGAGATAGGCCAGAGAGGGGGTGGGGGCGGAGAGGTCGGGGAAAAGGTTGCAGGTTAAGAAGGCAGTGCTGAGTCCGAGGGTTGGGACTGAGATAAGGTGGGGGGAGGGGAAATGAGGAAGCTGGAGAAATCTGCATTCATTCCTTGTTGATGGAGGGTTCCTACGCGGAAGATGAAGCGCTCTTCTTCTAGGCGTCGTGTTGCCATGGTTTGGCGATGGAGGAGGCCAAGGTCCTGCATGTAAGTGGCCTGTCTCCCCAATGTATAGGAAGCCACATCGGGTGCAGCGGATGCAGTCAATGATGTGTGTGGAGGTGCAGGTGAATTTGTGATGGATATGGAAGGATCCCTTGGGGCCTTGGAGGGAAGTGAGGGGGGAGGTGTGGGCGCAAGTTTTGCATTTCTTGTGGTTGCAGGGGAAGGTGCCGGGAGTGGAGGTTGGGTTGGTGGGGGGTGTGGACCTGACGAGGGAGTCGCGGAGGAAGTGGTCTTTCCAGAACGCTGATAGGGGAGGGGAGGGAAATATATCCTTGGTGGTGGGGTCTCTTTGGAGGTGGCGGATATGACAAAGGATGATATGGTGTATCTGGAGGTTGGTGGGATGGTAGGTGAGGACCAGTGGGGTTCTGTCCTGGTGGCGATTGGAGGGGCGGGGTTCAAGGGCAGAGGAGCGGGAAGTGGAGGAGATGCGGTGGAGAGCATTGTCAATCACGTCTGAGGGGAAATTGCGGTCTTTGAAAAAGGAGGCCATCTGGGTTGTTCGGTATTGGAATTGGTCCTCCTGGGAGCAGATGCGGCGGAAGCAAAGGAATTGGGAATATGGGATGGCGTTTTTACAGGGGGCAGGGTGGGATGAGGTGTAATCTAGGTACATGGAACATAGAACATAGAAGAATACAGCGCAGTACAGGCCCTTTGGCCCTCGATGTTGTGCCGATCCAAGCCCACCCAACCTACACTAGCCCACTATCCTCCATATGCCTATCCAATGCTCGCTTAAATGCCCATAAAGAGGGAGAGTCCACCACTGCTACTGGCAGGGCATTCCATGAACTCACGACTCGCTGAGTAAAGAACCTACCCCTAACATCTGTCCTATACCTACCACCCCTTAATTTAAAGCGATGCCCCCTCGTAATAGCTGACTCCATACGTGGAAAAAGGTTCTCACGGTCAACCCTATCTAAACCCCTAATCATCTTGTACACCTCTATCAAGCCACCCCTAAACCTTCCTTTCTCCAATGAAAACAACCCCAAGTGCCTCAGCCTTTCCTCATACGATCTTCCTACCATACCAGGCAACATCCTGGTAAACCTCCTCTGCACCCGTTCCAGTGCCTGCACATCCTTCCTATAGTATGGCGACCAAGACTGCACACAATACTACTGATGCGGCCGCACCAGAGTCTTATACAACTGCAACATGACCTCAGGACTCCGGAACTCAATTCCTCTACCAATAAAAGCCAGGACGCCATATGCCTTCTTCACCGCACTATTTACCTGGGTGGCAACTTTCAAAGATCTGTGTACATGGACACCAAGATCCCTCTGCTCATCCACACTACCAAGTATCCGACCATTAGCCCAGTACCCCATCTTTTTGTTACTCTTACCAAAGTGAATCACCTCACACTTAGCTACATTGAACTCCATTTGCCACCTTTCTGCCCAGTTCTGCAGCTTATCTATATCCCGCTGTAACCTGCCACATCCTTCCTCACTGTCAACAACTCCTCCGACTTTCGTATCATCCGCAAACTTGCTCACCCAACCTTCTAGCCCCTCCTCCAGGTCATTTATAAAAATGACAAACAGCAATGGTCCCAAAACAGATCCTTGCGGAACACCGCTAGTAACGGCACTCCAAGATGAACCTTTACCATCAATTACTACCCTCTGTCTTCTTCCAGCCAGCCAATTCCAAATCCAAACCTCCAACTCACCCTCAATGCCATACCTCCGTATTTTTTGAAGTAGCCTACCATGGGGAACCTTATCAAACAGCTTACTAAAATCCATATACACCACATCTACCGCTTTCCCCTCGTCCACCTCCTTAGCCACCTTCTCAAAGAATTCAATAAGGTTTGTGAGGCACGACCTGCCCTTCACAAAACCATGCTGACTATCCGTGATCACATTATTCTTATCCAGATGTTCATAAATCCTATCCCTTACAATTCTCTCTAAGACTTTGCCCACAACAGAAGTGAGACTCACCGGCCTATAGTTACTAGGGTTATCCCTACTCCCCTTCTTGAACAAGGGAACCACATTTGCTCGCCTCCAGTCTTCTGGCACTACTCCTGTAAACAACGAAGACATAAATATCAAGGCCAATGGCTCTGCAATCTCCTCCCTTGCTTCCCAGAGAATCCTAGGATAAATGCCATCAGGCCCAGGGGACTTATCTATTTTCACCCTTTCCAGAATTTCCAACACCTCTTCCCTACATACCTCAAAGCCATTCATTCTACTTAATTGTGACTCAGTATTCACATCGGCAACGATGTCCTGTTCCTGAGTGAATACTGACGAAAAGTATTCATTCAGTGTCTCCCCAATCTCTTCAGCCTCCACACGCAACTTCCCACTACTATCCTTGACTGAACCTATTCCTACCCTAGTCATTCTTTTATTCCTGACATACCTAGAGAAAGCCTTAGGGTTTTCCCTAATCCGACCAACTAAGGACTTTTCATGTCCCCTCCTTGCTGCTCTTAGCTCTCTCTTCAGGTCCTCCCTGGCTACCTTATAACTCTCAATTGCCCCAATTGAACCTTCACGCCTCATCTTTACATAGGCCGCCCTCTTCCATTTAACAAGGGATTCCAATTCCTTATTAAACCACGGCTCCCTCACACGACCCTTTCCTCCCTGCCTGACAGGTACACACTTATCAAGGACACTCAATAGTTGCTCCTTGAACAAGCTCCACATATCAATTACACCCTTGCCTTGGAGCCTACCTTTCCAAGCCACGCATCCTAAGTCATGCCTCACCGCATCATAATTTCCCTGCCCCCAGCTATAACTCTTGTCCTGCAGTGCACACTTATCCCTCTCCATCACTAGAGTAAAAGTCACCGAATTGTGGTCACTGTCCCCAAAGTGCTCACCTACCTCTAATTCTAATACCTGGCCTGGTTCGTTACCCAAAACCAAATCCAGCATGGCCTCACCTCTTGTTGGCCTATCTACCTATTGTGTCAGGAAACCCTCCTGCACACATTGGACAAACACCGATCCATCTAACGAACTAGAGCTATAGCTTTCCCAATCAGTATCAGGAAAGTTAAAGTCCCCCATAACAACCACCCCACTACTTTCACTCTTCTCCTGAATCATCCTCGCAATCCTTTCTTCTACGTCTATAGGACTATTAGGAGGCCTGTAGAAAACTCCTAACAGGGTGACCTCACCTTTCCTATTCCTAACCTCAGCCCAAACTACCTCAGATGGCGAGTCTTCACCCATCGTCCTTTCTACCGCTGTAATACGATCTTTGACAAGCAATGCCACACCTCCCCCTCTTTTACCCCCACTTCTGACCCTACTATAACATTTCAACCCTGGAACCTGCAACAGCCAATCCTGTCCCTGTTCTACCCATGTCTCCGTAATAGCCACAACATCGAAGTCCCAGGTACCAACCCACGCTGCAAGTTCACCTACCTTATTTCGTATACTTCTTGCATTGAAGTATACACACTTCAAGCCACTTTCCTGTTTAAAGGCACCCTCCTTTGAGATTGATGCCATGTTCCTAACCTCCCTGCACTCCAGGTCCTGCACCCTAAAGCTACAGTCTAGGTTCCCATGCCCCTGCAGATTTAGTTTAAACCCACCCAAGAGCACTAGCAAACCTCCCACCAAGGATACTGGTGCCCCTCAGGTTCAGGTGTGGACCATCCTATTTATAGAGGTCCCACCTTCCCCAGAAAGAACCCCAGTTATCCAAATACCGGAATCCCTCCCTCCTGCACCATCCCTGTAGCCACGCATATAACTGTTCTCTCTCCCTATTCCTCGATTCTCTATCACGTGGCACGGGTAACAAACCAGAGACAACAACTCTATTTGTCCTAACTCTGAGCTTCCAACCTAGCTCCCTGAAAGCCTGCCTAACATCCTCAGGCCTCCTCCTACCTATGTCATTGGTGCCAATGTGGACCACGACTTCGGGCTGCTCCCCCTCCCCCTTAAGGACCCGGAAAACACGATCAGAGACATCACGGACCCTTGCACCTGGGAGGCAACATACCAAACGTGAGTCTCTCTCGCCCCCACAAAACCGCCTATCTGTGCCCCGAACTATTGAGTCCCCAATTACTATTGCTCTGCTCTTCTCCACCCATCCCTTCTGAGCAACGGGGACAGGCTCCGTGCCAGAGGCCTGAGCCCCACTACTTATCCCTGGTAAGTCGTCCCCCCGACAAGTATCCAAAACGGTATACTTGTTCTTGAGGGGAACGGCCGCAGGGGGTCCCCGCACTGGCTGCTTCCTCCCAGTCCCCCTCACTGTCACCCATCTTTGTGGGCGGCACGGTGGCACAGTGGTTAGCACTGCTGCCTCACAGCTCCAGAGACCCGGATTCAATTCCCGCCTCAGGCGACTGACTGTGTGGAGTTTGCACGTTCTCCCCATGTCTGCGTGGGTTTCCTCCGGGTGCTCCGGTTTCCTCCCACAGTCCAAATATGTGCAGGTCAGGTGAATTGGCCATGCTAAATTGCCCGTAGTGTTAGGTAAGGGGTAAATGTAGGGGTATGGGTGGGTTGCGCTTCGGCGGGTCGGTGTGGACTGGTTGGGCCGAAGGGCCTGTTTCCACACTGTAAGTAATCTAATCTAATCTAATCTAATCTGTCTGCAATCTTTGGAGTTACTACTTCCCTAAAGCTCCGATCTATGACCCCCTCTGCCTCCCGAATAATCCTAAGTTCATCCAACTCCAGCTCCAGTTCCCTAACACGGTCTTGGAGGAGCTGGAGATGGGTGCACTTCCTGCAAGTGTAATCAGCAGCTGTGGGAGTCGGTCGGTTTATAGTAAATGTCCGTGTTGATCGGTCGCCCAAGATAGAAATGGAGAGGAAGGGGAGGGAGGAGTCTGAGACGGACCAAGTAAATTTGAGGTCGAGGTGGAAGGTGTTAGTAAAGTAGATGAACTGTTCAACCTCCTCGTGGGAGCACAAGGTAGTGCTGATACAGTCATCGATGTAGCAGAGAAAAAGGTGGGGGTTGGTGCCAGTGTAGCTGCGGGAGATGGACTGTTCCACATATCCGATGAAGAGGCAGGCACAGCTGGGGCCCATGCGGGTGCCCATGGCTACTCCTTTGGTTTGGAGGAAGTGGGAGGATTGAAAAGAGAAGTTGTCCAGAGTCAGGACCAGTTCAGTCAGTCGTAGGAGGGTGTCAGTGGAAGGATACTGGTTGGTACAGCGGGAAAGGAAGAAGAGGAGGGCTTTGAGTCCTTCGTGATGGGGGGTGGAGGTGTATAGGGACTGGATGTCCACGGTGAAGATAAGGTGTTGGGGGCCGGGGAAGCGAAATTCATGGAGGAAGTGGAGGCGTGGGTGGCATCCTGAACGTAGGTGGGGAGTTCTTGGACTAAGGGGGACAGGACCGTGTCGAGATGTGCAGAGATGAGTTCGGCCGTGTCGAGGTATGTCGAGATGAGTCCAAGAATGCCCACACCTCCCCCTTCACTTCCCTCCAAGGCCCCAAGGGATCCCTCCATATCCATCACAAATTCACCTGCACCTCTACACACATCATTTCCTGCATCTGCTGCATCCGATGTGGCCTCCTCTACATTGGGGAGACAGGCCGCCTACTTGCGGAACGTTTCAGAGAACACCTCTGGGACACCCGCACCAACCAACCCAACCGTCCCGTGGCTGAACACTTTAATTCCCCCTCCCACTCCGCCAAGGACATGCAGGTCCTTGGCCTCCTCCATCGCCAGACCATGGCAACACGACACCTGGAGGAAGAGCGCCTCATCTTCCACCTAGGAACCCTCCAACCACAAGGATGAATGCAGATTTACCCTCCCCCCACATTATCTCAGTTCCAACCCGCAGACTCAGCACCGCCTTCTTGACCTGCAATCTTCTTCCTGACCTCTCCGCCCCCACCCCCTCTCTGCCATATCACCCTCATCTTAACCTCCTTCCACCTATCGCATTCCCAACGCCCCTCCCCCAAGTCCTTCCTCCCTACCTTTTATCTTAGGCTGCTTGGCACACCCTCCTCATTCCTGAAGAAGGGCTTATGCCCAAAACGTCGATTCTTCTGCTCCTTGGATGCTGCCTGACCTGCTGCGCTTTTCCAGCAACACATTTTTCAGCTCTGCTGTGCTTTTCCAACACTACACTCTCAACTGAACAGGTGCTGCTTGATAGAACTGTTGATGACAACTTTCATCACTTTACTGATGATCAAGAGTCAACTGACGGTTCAGTAATTGGCTGGGTTGGATTTGTCCTGCTTTTTATGTAAAGGACATTCCTGTAATTTCCACATTGTCTGGTAGGCGCTAGTGTTGTAACTGTACTGGGTACAGCTGGTTAGGGAATTGGCAAGTTCGGGAGCATAAGTCTTCAGTACTATTGCCGGAATGTTGTTAGGGACCCTAGCCTTTGTCGTATCCAGCTTGGCACACCCTCCTCATTCCTGAAGAAGGGCTTATGCCCGAAACGTCGATTCTCCTGTTCCCTGGATGCTGCCTGACCTGCTGCGCTTCTCCAGCAACACATTTTCAGCTCTGATCTCCAGCATCTGCAGACCTCACTTTCTCCTCAAAGATAGTATCCAGTGTCTTCAAATCATTTGTTCTTATCACAGGGAGTGAATTAGATTGGCTGAAGACGGGTATCTGTAATGCTGGGATCACTGGAGGAGGCTGAGATGGATCATGCACTCTGCAATTCTAGCTGAAGATTGCTGTGAAAGCTTCAGCCTTATCTTTTGCACTGATGAGCTGAGCTCTTCCATCATTAAGGATAACGATATTTGTAGAGTCTGCTGCTCCAGCGAGTTGTTTAATCACCCACCACCATTCATGACTGAACATGGCAGGACTGCAAAGCTTATATCTGATCCATTGGTTGTGGGATCACTTAGCTCTGACTATCACTTACTGCTTATATTGTTTGGCATGCAAGTAGTCCTGTTTGGTGGCTGTATCAGGTTGACACCTCATCTTCAGGTATGCCAGGTGCTTCTCCTGGAATGGTGTCCTGCACTCTCCATTGAACTAGAGTTGATCCCCTGGCTTGAAGGTAATGGTTGAGTGGGGGCATTAGCCAGGCCATGAGATTATAGATTGTGCTGGGGTACAACTCTGCTGCTGTTCACTGGAACACAGAAGATTGACAGTAACCTGATAAAAGTTTATAAGATTGTGAATGGCATGGATCGAGTGTGAAGTATGAGATTTTTTCCAGAGTGCAGGGGTCAATTACTCGGGTACACGGATTCAAGGTATGAGGGGAAGGAGAAGGAAGGAGACCAGAATTGCACGCAATATTCCAACAGTGGCCTAACCAATGTCCTGTACAGCAGCTACATGACCTTCCAACTCCTGTACTCAAAACTCTGACCAATAAAGGAAAGCATACCAAACATCGTCTTCACTATCGGATTTGGTTTCAGAAATGTGCCAAAGATTTCAAAACAAGAGCCACCTTGGACTGAAAGCATTAACTCTGTTTCTCTCTCCACAGATGCTGCCAGAGTTGCTGAGTTTCTCCAGCATTATCTCATTTTACTTCAGATCACCAACACCTGGTTGAATTGTTACAGTGCATAAGGATGCCATTGAGCCCATCAATTTCGGACCAGTTTTATTCCTGTGAGCCAACCTCCTGCCTTTTCCCCATACCTTGTGCACTATAATGACCCAAATAATCACCCCATACCCTTTCTGAGTGCCTCAATAGAACTTGCCTCCCCCACATTTCCAGACAGTGCATTCCTGACCCTAATTACTCCGAACGAGAAAGATTTTTCTCACATCACCCTTACTTTGTTTGCTCATCACTTTTTAATCTGTGCCCTGCTTGTTCTTGTTTCTTTTAATAGCAGGAACAATTTCTCCATCTCTAATCTGTCCAGCCCCTGCTCATGATTTTGAAAACCTCTGTCAGATCTCCCCCTCAGCCTTCTTCTGTCCGAGGAGAACAGTTCCAATTTCTTCAGTCTATCCTCGTCCCTGAAGCATCTCATTCTTGGAACGATTCATGTAAATCTCTTCTGCATTGTCTCTCCAATACGTTCTCATCTTTCCTATACTGTGGCGCCCACAACTCTACATAATATCCTAGCTGAGATCTAACAAGTCTCTTATACAAGTTTGATATCACCTCCTTGCTCTTGTACTCTGTGCCCTTCTTAATAAGGCTAAGGACAGTGTTTGTGTGCTGTATTAATTTCCCTCTCCACCTGTCCTCCCACCTTCAACGATCTATGCACAAAAACACACAGCTTCCTCTGCTCCTGCACCTCCTTTAGAATTAAACCAGCTTTCCCCCCATTTGATCTTGTCTTTCAATGTTCTTCCAACCAAAATGCATTACCTCACTTCTCTCTATTGAACCTCATCTGCCACATATACCCCACTCCACCTACTTGTCAGTGTCCTTTCTGAGTTCCACACTGTCCTCCTCAGTTTACAATTCTTCCCAGTCTTTCTCATCTGCAAACACTGACATTAACCATATTATTAATAAGGTGCCAAGAACCAACCCCAGGGAACTTCACTACAAACCTTTCTTTGGTCTGAAAAAGATCCATTGCCCATTACTCTCTGTTTCCTGTCAGTCAGCTCAGATTAATCAACTTTGCTAGCCTGACCGATAATTCCCTTCATGTGTCTGTTGTGTGGCACTGTCTCAAGCTCCTTCTTGAAATTCATGTGCATCACATCAACTGCATTACCCTCATCACATATTTCCATTACCTCTTCAAAAACCTCCAGCAACTTAATGAAACATGATTTCCTGTTTATAAATCTGTGTTGACTCTTCCTATTCAACCCAGCTTTTTCTGTGTGATAACTAATTGCCTCCAGATTAATTGTTTCATGAAGTTTCCCTGACTGGTCTGTAATTGTTGAGATTATTCTTACACTCTTTCTGGAGGAAGGCAGTAATGTTTGCAGTTCTCCGGTCTTTTCACACCTCCCCCAAGTCCAGGGAAGACTGAGTTTATGACCAGTGCCCACACACTTCCCCTCACTTCCTTTAAAATCTTTGGACGAATCTGATCCTGTCCTTGTTAGTTTTAAATACTAACAATCTGTATGAGACTTCTTCCAGATTAATTTTAAACCAATCTAGTCACAGAGCTTCCCCCTCTGTCCCCATGGCCTGGGCAGCATCTCCTCTTTAGTGAAGAAAGATGAAAAATGTAATGATGTGAGGTAGAATGATGCCCCTAGTGAATGAGCAGGAAATGTAGAGGTGGATTCGTAGTTTGAGAGAATAAGGTTGGAGTGAGCTACTGACTTGATGCTAAGGACCGCAGACTATAAGAGTATGTAAGATGTACTTGCAGTGATAAATTTAGACTGCGTGATTCTGTGATTCTAAGGTAGCAGAGAGAAGATGGCGTGATATTCACTTGCAGCATAGGAAGTTGTTAACTTTATCAGGCATAGTTTCTGTCCTTTTTGAGGGTTCAAACACCATTGCCATCGAACCTGGGTTGTATGAGTCTAGTAAAAAGGCCTCTTGGTTCTCCTCAGTGTGAAAAGAATGCCAATCTTTCCATGCTCCTGTCCAGAAACATCTGCAGACTATGTGCATGAGACAGAAACCATCTATTGAAAACTTCTCAACAAGCATCTCTTGAGTTGTCGGAGTGATCATCACAGCCTCAAGGGAACTCTTGGTTGGCAGGATTGGAAATGCTGGTCAGCTTTTGATTTGGTATGATTTGATTTATTGCAGTCACATGTACCGAAGTACAATGAAAAGGTTTGTTTTGCAAGCAATACAGGCAGATCCTAGCAAACAATGACATACGGATCATACGGTGCTGGACAGAGCAAAGCAAACAGATTACACTGCACAGGAGGAGCCCAAAGAAAGATCAACATTAGCAAGGTTGACATTACTTGAAGTTAGAGAGTCCATTCATCAGTCCACTTCCAGCAGGGAAGAAGCTGTTTCTGAACCTGTTGGTATGTGTGTTCAAGCTTCTGTATCTTCTGCCTGACAGAAGAAGTTGTTGGAGAGCATTAGCAGGGTGGGAGGGTCCTTTGATGATATTGGCAGCCTTTCTGCAGCAATAAATGGAGTCCATAGAAGGCAGGTTGGTTTTGTTGATGTTCTGGGCTGTGCGCACAACCTTCCGTAGTTTTTTTCCAGTCCTGGGAAGAGAGGTGCTGTATCAGTCTGTTATGCAATTGGACAGAATGCTTTCTATGGTGCATCACAGCGCCAGGGACCTGGGTTCAATTCCAACCTCGAGTGACTGTCTGTGTGGAGTTTGCACATTCTCCCTGTATCTGCATGGGTTTCCTCTGGGTGCTCCGCTTTCCTCCCACAATCTGAAGATGTGCAGATCAGGTGAATTGGCCATGCTAAATTGTCCATAGTGTTAGGTGCATTAGTCAGGGGTAAATATAGGGTAGGGTAATGGGTCTGGGTAGGTTACTCTCTGGAGGGTTGGTGTGGACTTGTTGGGCTGAAGGGCCTGCTTCCATACTGTAGGGAATCTAATCTAATCTAATCTGTAAAAGTTGGTGAAGGCTCTAATGGACATGTTGAATTTCCTAACCCACCTGAGGAAGAAGAGGCATTGTTGTGCCTTCTTGACCATCGCATCTACATGGGAAGTCCTGGATAGATTGGTCGGTTATCGTCACTCCAAGAAACATGACACTGTCAATCCTCTCAACCTCAGCTCTATTGATGTGGATGGGGTTGTGTTTCCCTCCATTCTTTCTGAAGTCAATGATCGGTTCTTTTGTTTTACCGACATTGAGACATTTGTTATCATTGCATCACAATACAAAGCAATCTATCTTCTTTCTGAATTTTGACTCATAATTGTTTGATATCCATCCTATCAGCAAACTTGTATATGGTGTTTGTTTGGAATTTGGCTACACAGTCGTGGGAGTACAGTAGGGGTCTGAGAACACAGTCTTGGGCGGGCTTCAGTATTAAGGGTTATTGTGGAGGATGTGCAATTGTCTACTTTCACTGATTTCTCTCTATGGGTTAAGAAGTTAAGGATCCAGTTGCAGAGGGTGGAGGCAAGACCTAGGTCTAGGATGTTTGAGATTAATTTGAAGGGGATGATGGCATTGAAGGCGAAGCTGGGATTCATGAGTAGGAATCTGACGTAGGTGTGCTCATTATCCAGATATTCCAGAGAGGAGTGTAGGGCTAATGAAAATGGCATCTGCTATGGACCTGTTACGTTGCAGGGATTTGAGGCATGCTGGGAGGCTCAAGTTGATGATAGCCATGACCAGCCCCTCAAGGCACTTCAAGATTATGAAGGTTGGAGCCACTGGGCTGCAGTCATTAAGGCACATGTGCTTTCTTTAGTACTGGGATGATTGTGGTCATCTTGAAGCGGGTGGGAACTTTGGCTTGTAGGAAGGAGAGGTTGAAGATGCCAGTCAATACCTCCGTCAACTGGTCCACACAGGACCTAAGTGTGCAGCTGGGGATTCCGTCCAGGTCCATAGCTCTCCTTGGGATGACTCTCAAGAAGAGAGTTGGGGAACACCTGGATTGACACTTTTGGCATGCAGTCTTCCACACACTTGCTAATGGAGTTCGTGACGGAGGTGGTGTATTCATCTAAGTTGTCAGCTGAATTCTTGAATGTGGTCCAGTCCACCGATTCCAAGCAGTCCCAGAGAAGCTCTTCCGCTGTCGCAGACCAGCATTG
Organism: Chiloscyllium plagiosum; assembly: GCF_037043375.1. Classification (NCBI taxonomy): domain Eukaryota; kingdom Metazoa; phylum Chordata; class Chondrichthyes; order Orectolobiformes; family Hemiscylliidae; genus Chiloscyllium; species Chiloscyllium plagiosum. The sequence continues at coordinate 172,372,822 of NW_028270139.1, read as the reverse complement.
TACCACTTTCAATGAAGGATCCTCAGTTTCAGCTTCTGCTTATAAGCTAGGCGGAGGAACACAGTAATGAGATTGGATTTTCCGAAGTGTGGGAGGGGAATGGACCAGTAGGCGTCTCTGATGGTTGTGTAGCAGTGATCCAGGATAATTGGTCCTGTCGTGCGGCAGGAGATGTGTTGGTATTTTGGCAGCACTCTCTTGATGTTGGCCTGGTTGACTTTGCTGGCCATGATGAGTAAGGCCTCTGGGAATTTCATCTCTAGAATATTTGTGGCAGTGTAAATTTCATCCAGAGCATTCTTCACATCTGCCTAGGGTGGTATGTAGACTGCTATCGGGATGGCAGAGGTAAACACATGCAGCAGATAAAAGAGTCAGCATTTTATTGTAATGTATTCCAGGTCTGGAGAGCGGTGCCTCACCAGGGTCGCCATGCCTGAGTACCAGGAAATGCTGATTAGGAAGCATACCCATACACCCTTTGCTTTATCCGAAAATGCTGTGCGGTCATGCGATGTATTAAGAACCCCTCAGCTTCCAAGGCATAGTCAAGTATAGCAGGAGTGAGTCGTGTCTCCGTAAAACAGAGCACACAGCAGTCTCTCAGTTCTCTCTGGAAGGTAAGTTTCGATCGGAGTTCATCTATTTTATCTTCAACAGCTTGGACCTGCAATAGCTGACCTTTCAATATGTAATCAGACCCTTTGAACCTAGAAGGTGTCACCAGTGATGAGAATATTGGTCACACTCACCACCCACAAATCATGGAACTCAAGCAGCATATTGCTTTCAGGGGTAATGAGCTGAGAAATGTGTGTGCGGATTAGTTAAATTATCCCAGTGGCATGCAATGCCTTGCAAGACATCTGACACCATATTGTAACTTCAAAAAGGCGTAATCTGCCTCACGTCTCTAGGCAATAATAAATACGTGGAAGTGCCGGTGTTGGATGATGGTGTACAAGGTCAGAAGTAACAGCACCAGGTTATAGTCCAACAGGTTTATTTGAAATCATAAACTTTCGGAGCATTATTCCTTCGTCTGTGATTTCACCTGACAAAGGCACAATGCTCCAAAAGCTTGTGATTTCATATAAACTTGTTGGATTATAACTTGATGTCATGTGAGCTTTGACTTTAACAACAATCAAATATATCAAGGCTACAAAGAGGGTGTGGGGAAATTGAACTTACTGAGTTCTCCAAAAAGAGCCAGAATGAACTTGATGAATCAAAGAGCCTGTTTTCATGTTGCAAGGAACTCAATCTATAAGCAAACTAGAAAACAAACCCACAGTGAACTGAGATTTCACTGCACAGCTAAAAAATTGGCAAGTGGAAACTAAATGAATTATAACTTGCACAGATACTTGGAAAGGAAGTATTCACAGAGCCATGATGAAAGTGTTTGAATGTCAGGCAAATTAGACAGCTCTTTCAAAGAGTTGGTATTGGCATTATAGCCCGAGATGCCTCTTTCCTTACTTGAAATCTTTTTGGATCTATGAAAACAAAATGCGAGGTCTCCTTAGAATGGTCTCAATTACTGAAATTGTGCGCATCTATGTGGTTATCGGCTCTCCTACCTCTCACTCCTTTTCTGATTGTTTATGTATTCAATTGCCATGACTTTTCCTTCACTTGTTGCTGACTGACCTATGATCCCTTGAGAAACACTGGGGAACATATTGTTATATCGGTGAGCACAGCAAGTCCACTTTGTTATTTCAGTGAGAGATGCTTCATTTCAGACCACGTACTTTTGTTTGTCTGTTCTCTGACGTAGGAGGTTGAGCATACAACATGCACCAGTTTAGAACTGTGTGAGAGAGAGACTCAGGAACAAATCCAGTGTTCTAAATAATTTACATTGGCAATGGTTTGTTTTTTTTCCTATTTGCATCTTCATCAATCCAGTTCCTCAGGAATCGGTTTGTGAAATCTTACTAAGTGTAGTTTACCTCATGATTGACCCCATGACATATTTAATGGAGTAAAATAGCACAAGGTGCTTCACAGGACTATGACCACACATGATCTGACTCCAAGTCACATCAGAGTACATGAGAACAGATACTTAAAACATTTGTTAAAGTGTTTGGTTTTAAAGAGAGTTAGAACGGATAGTGTGAAGCAGAGGCAATTCGAAATTTCCCAAGATTTGGGCCAATGCAGCTGAAGACAAAATTCCCAATTGTGGAGTAATAAAAAGAAAGGAACACTCAAAGGGTGAGTACTAGGCAATTTCAGATAGCTTGGAAGGCTGTTCGATTAGAAAGACTTCAGAAAGAGAGAGTGGAGGGACAGGATTTAGAAACAAGGATTAAAATAAGATACTGCTAAATTAAGGATAAATGTAGAGAAAAGGCCCTGTTGTCTACCTACTGCACTAACAAAATCCAACTCTATACCTATACTCGTCCGACTTTCCTACACAAGTTCCACAGCCTTGAATGTTATGACAACTTAAGTGTTCATCCAAGTACTTTTTGAATGTTGTCAGGTTTCCTGCCTCAACTACCCTCCTGGGCAGTGCATTTAACACCTCGCCACCCTCTGGGTAAGAAATATTTTCCTCAATTTTTTTAAGGTCTAAATACTACACAACAGTAGTTAGCGAATTTTGAGAAGATTTGTAGCTTAGGTTGAGGTTCTGGATGTAGGTTTGCTCGCTGAGCTGGAAGGTTCGTTTTCAGATGTTTCGTCGCCATACGAGGTAACATCTTCAGTGAGCCTCCAAATGAAGCACTGGTGGTGTAGCCCGCTTTCTATTAATATGTTTGAGTTTCCTAGGGTTGGTGATGTCATTTCCTTTGGTGACACAATTTCCTATGGCGATGTCATTTCCTGTTCCTTTTTCTCAGGTGGTGGTAAATGGAATCCAAGTCAATATGTTTGTTGATAAGAGTTCTAGTTGGAATGCCATGCTTCTAGGAATTCTTGTGCGTGCCTCTGTTTGGCTTGTCCTAGTATAGATGCGTTGTCCTAGTCAAAGTGGTGTCCTTCCTCATCCGTATGTAAGGATACTAGTGAGAGAGGGTCATGTAATTTTGTGGCTTGTTGATGTTCATGTATCCTGGTGGTTAAGTTTCTGCCTGTTTGTCCAATGTTGTGTCAGCAAGCAAACCTACATCCCTTATCAATGTAGTATTTTCCTCCATCCCTCCTCCTCTAACCAAAAAAAAGTGGAGGGGTAGAGAGAGTAGTATTGCAAAATTTGTTGGTAGCAGACTAAGAAATGAGGCTTTGGCTTCAGAGAACAGCAGCTCAGTTAAAAAGTACAGGTAAGCTCAGGTAAAGTTTTGTTAACAATCTTTTTTTAGTTTTACAGCAGTCAAGATGGTAGTTAGGGCAGTCACATGTTCATCCTGCAGGATGTAGGAGCTCAGGGAGACTTCCATCATCCCTGATGACTACACTTGTGGGAAGTGCACCACAAGTGGGGAGACCATGTCAGGGAGCTGGAACTGGATGCACTCAGGATCATCCGAGATGCTGAACGTTTCATAGATAAGAGTTTCAGTGATATGGTCTCACTGAAGGTGCAAGCAGAGAGTAACTGGGTGACCACCAGGAAAGGTGTAGGCGAAGAGTGAATGTAGAACAAAGGGCCGTAACGCTCTTCGGTCCTCGATATTGTGCTGACCTTTCACCTTACTCTAAGATCAAACTAACCTACATACCCTTTGTGAACCAGATTAGTTCTTTCAATATCAACGACAGTTACACAACAATGGAAATAGGAGGCTGGAAGAACATAGCAAGCCAAGCTTGAAGAATGTTTTGGTGTAACCCTTCGTCAGGACTGTGATGGGTGTAAAGGGAGCTGCAGATAATGGGGGTGGGAGTTTAGATGGGGTATGGGCTGAGTGGTGAACATGTTCACAGCACACAAATGACTGACCTCCTGCCCTCCCTCTCTCTCCCCACACTTTTCCTGGAGTTCTACATAGGGGTGAACCCTAAACCCCCTTCCCCAGATATTCTGTCGAATATTGTCCTGTACAGGACAGAGGTGGAACTTGTCAAAAAGTTATGTCTGTCTGTTTGTGTGTGTGCTATTTGGAGACTTACCCCACAAAGGCAGCAGCAGCCATACTGTTGGTATCCACTCCAGCTGCCCCAGAACAGGGAGCAGACTTAACAGAAATCTATGAGCCCCAGAGGAGAGGCATTGAATTGATTAACCGAATAATCAATTATCCGAAAGAAATAGCGCCAGCCCATCGAGGTTCCTCTGTATTCCCTTCCTATTCATGTATTTATCCAGGTGCTTCTTGAATGCTGCTATTGTGTCTGCTTCCATCACCTCCTCGAGCAGGACGTACCAGGCACTCACCATCTTTTCTGTAAAAAACTTGCCTTGCACATCCCTTTTAAACATCTCCCCCATCAACATCTTGAACCTGTGTCCCCAAGTAATTGATCCCTCTGCTCTGGGAAAAAGCCTCATACTTTGCTCTCCATTTATGCCTATCACAATCTTATAAATTTCTATCAAGTCGCCCCTCAGCCTTCTGCGCTCCAGTGGCCCTGTTGGTGAGGAATGATGTTCAGTCCCTTGCGAGGAGGACATAGAATCAGGAGATGTAGAGTCAATATGGATAGAGCTGAGAACTTCTAAGGGTAGATAGACCCTAATGGGAGTTATCTACAGGCCCCCAAGCAATAATCTGGATGTAGGGTTTAAGTTGAATAAGGAGTTGAAATTGGCCCGTCGCAAAGGTATTACAACAGTTGTTATGGGGGATTTCAACATGCAGGTAGACTGGGAGAATCAGGATGATACTGGACTCCAGGAAAGGGAATTTGTGGAGTGTCTCTGAGATGGATTCTTAGAACAGCTTGTACTGGAGCCTACCAGGGAGAAGGCAATTCTGCATCTGGTGTTGTATAACAAACCGGATTTGAGCAGGGACCTCAAAGTAAAGGAGCAGTTAGGAGGTAGTGACCATAATAAGTTTTAATCTGCAATTTGAGAGGGAGAAGGGAGAATTGGGAGTGTCAGTATTGTGCAGTGGAGCTATGAAGGAGGGGCTGGCCAAAGTTCAATGATTCAATATCCTAGCAGAGATGGCAGTGGAACAACAATGGCAGGTATTTCTGGATATAATGCAGAAGGTGCAGGATTAGTTCATTTCAAAGAGGAAGAAAGATCCAAAGGGGAGGCAGGGGTGGCCATGGCTGATGAGGGAAGTTAAGGACTGTATGAAGATAAAAGAGAAGTATAACATAGCAAAGATCAGCTGGAGGGCTGGGAAACTTTTAAAGAGTAACAGAGGATAACTAAAAATGCAATACACAGAGAAAAAATGAGGTATGAAGGCAAACTGGCCAAAAATATAAAGGAGGTGAAGGAAAAGAAAAAAAATGGTTAAGACTAAAATTGGCCCCTTGAAGACAAAATTTATTATGGGGAACAAGGAAATGGCAGAAGTGTTGAAAAGGTACTTTGGATCTGTCTTCACTGGGGAAGACACAAGCCATCTCCCAGATGTAATAGTGGCTGAAGGACCTAGATCAATGGATGAACTGAAGGGAATTTATATTAGGCAGGAAATTGTATTGGATAGACTGTTAGGTCTGAAGGCTGATACGTCCCCGGGACCTGATGATCTGCATTCCAGGGTACTTAAAGAGGTGGCTCTAGAAATCTGAATGCATTGGTAAGCATTTTCCAACGTTCTATAGATTCAGGATCAGTTCCTGCGGATTGGAGGGTGGCTAATGTTGTCCAACTTTTCAAGAAAAGGGGAGAGAGAAAACAGGGAATCATAGACCAGTTAGCCTGACGTCAGTGATTGGAAAGATGCTGGAGTCAATTATAAAAGATGAAATTATGTCTCATTTGGATAGCAGATATGTTCAGTCAGCATGGATTTATGAAGGGGAAATAGTGCTTGACTAATCTTCTGGAATTTTTTGAGAATGTAACTCTGAAGACGGACAAGGGAGATCCAGTGGATGTAGTGTACCTGGACTTTCACAAAGCCTTTGATAAAGTCCCACATAGGAGATTAATGGGCAAAGTTAGGACACATGGAAATGGGGACAAAATACTGACTTGGATTGAAAATTGGCTGGCTGACAGGAAGTAGAGTCGTGATAAACAGGTCCCTTTCAGAATGGCAGGCGGTGACCAGTGGGGTACCACAAGGTTTGGTGCTGGGACTGCAGCTGTTTACAATATACATTAATGATATAGATGACGGTATTAAAAGTAATATTAGCAAATTTGCTGATGACACTAAGCTGGGTGGCAGGGTGAAATGTGAGGAGGATGTTATGAGAATACAGGGTGACTTGGACAGGCTAGGTGAGTAGAAGGATGCATGGCAAATGCAGTTTAATGCGGATAAATGTGTGATTATCCACTTTGGTGGCAAGAACAGGAAGGAAGATTACTATCTAAATTGAGTCAAGTTAGGTAAAGGGGAAGTACAACGAGATCTAGGTGCTCTTGTACATCAGTGAATGAAAGCACGCATGCAGGTACAGCAGGCAATGAAGAAAGCTAATGACATACTGGCTTTTATAACAACAGGAATTGAGTATAGGAGCAGAGAGGTCCTTCTGCACCAGGGCCCTGGTGAAACTGCACCTGGAGTATTGTGTGCAGTTTTGGTCTCCAAATTTGAGGAAGGACATTCTGGCTATTGAGGGAGAGCAGCGTAGGTTCAAAAGGTCAATTCCCGGAATGGCGGGACTATCATATGTTGAAAGATTTGCGCGACTGGGCTTATATCCATGAGTTTAGAAAGATGAGAGGGGATCTGATTGAGACGTATAAAAGGATTAAAGGATTGGATGCTCTGGAGGCAGGAAGCATGTTTCTACTGATGGGTGAGTCCAGAACCAGAGGACACAGTTTAAAAATAAAGGGTAGGCCATTTAGAACAGAGTTGAGGAAAATTTCTTCACCCAGAGAGTGGTGGACATATGGAATACTCTGCGCCAGAAGGCAGTGGAGGCCAGATCTCTGGATACTTTCACACCTCTTAAAGATAGTGGAATCAAGGGTTATGGGGATAAGGCAAGAACAGGATACTAATTGTAGATGATCAGCCATGATCATAATGAATGGTGGTGCTGGCTCAAAGGGCTGAATGGCCTACTTCTGCACCTATTGTCTATTGTCAAGTCTTTGTTGTCTAATCTAACCTTTCTTCAGAGCTAAAAGTCCATGTATGAGGTAACATCCTAGTAAACCCTTTCCAAAGCATCTACATTGTTCTGGTAGTGTCTTGACTAGAACTGTACACAATATTCCAAGTGTGGCCTAATTAAAGTTCTATACAGCTGCAGCATAACTTGCCTATCCTTTTATTCAATTCACCTTCCAAAGAAGGCAAGCATGTTATGGCCTTTTTTACAACCTAGTCAACCTGCGTTGCCACCTTCAGTGATCTGTGAACCTGCACACCCAGATCCTTCTGCAAATCAATACGCCCAAGGGTTCTACCATTCACTGTATAATTTCCACTGTACTTGACCTTCCAAAGCACATCACCTCACATTTGACTGGATGAAACTCCATCTGCCATTTTTCTGCCCATGTCTCCAACAGATCTCAAAAGTGTGAAGATAGGTAAGTCATCTGGGCCAGATGGGATTTATCATACGATTCTCTGGGAAGCCAGGGAGGAGACTGCAGACCCTTTGGCTTTGATCTTTATGTCATCATTATCTACAGGTATAGCGCCAGAAGAGGATATTGTTGTTCCTTTCTTCAAGAGGGGGAGTAGAGACAACTCTGGTAATTATAGACAAGTGAGCCTTGCTTCAGTTGTGGTAAAATGTTGGAAAAGGTTACAAGAGATAGGATTTATAATCATATAGTAAGGAATAAGTTGAGTCATGGTTTTGTGAAAGGTAGGTCATGCCTCAAAAATTTTATTGAGTTCTGTGAAATGGTGACCAAACACGTGGATGAGGGTAAAGCGGTTGATGTGGTGTATATGGATTTCAGTAAGGCGTTTGATAAGGTTCCCCATGGTAGGCTATTGCAGAAAATACAGAGGCATGGGGTTAAGGTTGATTTAATGGTTTGGATCAGAAATTGGCTGGCTGAAAGGTGGCAGAGGGTGGTAGTTGATGGGAAATGTTCATCCTTCAGGATCTATTAAATGACTGTTCGTCATTTTAACAAATGACCTGGATGCGGGCACAGAAGGATGGGTTAGTAAATTTGCAGATGACGCAAACGTTGGTAGAGTTGTGGATAGTGCCGAAGGATGTTGTGGGTTACAGAGGAACAAAGATAAGCTGCAGAGCTGAATTGAGAGGTGGCAAATGGAGTTTAATGCAGAAAAGTGTGAGGTGATTCACTTTGGAAGGAGCAACAGGAATAAGAGTACTGGGCTAATGGTAAGATTCTTGGTAGTGTAGATGAACAGAGAGATCTCCGTGTCCATGTACATAGATCCCTGGAAGTTTCCACCCAGTTTGACAGGGTTGTTAAGAAGGCACAGGGTGTGTTAGCTTTTAGTGGTAGAGGGTGTGAATTTCAGAATCATGAGGTCAAGTTGCACTTGTAAAAAATCCCTGGTGCCGCTGCACTTACTGCGTACAGTTCTGATCACTGCATTATCAGAAGGATGTGGAAGCTTTGGAAAGGGTTCAGAGGAGATTTACTAGGATGTTACCTGGTATGGAGGGAATGTCTTATGAGGAAAGGCTGAGGGACTTGAGGCTGTTTTCGTGAGAGAGAAGAAGGTTGAGAGGTGACTTAATTGAGACATATATGATAATCAAGGGTGAGATAGGGTGGACAGTGAGAGCCTTTTTCCTCGGATTGTGATGGCTCGCACAAAGGGACATAGCTTTAAATTGAGGGTGATAGAAATAGGACAGATGTCAGAAAGTAGTGAGGCGTAGAATGGCCTGCCTGCAACAGCAGTCAATTCACCAACTTTCAGGGCATTTAAATGGTCATTGGAAAGACATATGGATGGAAATAGAACAGTATAGGTTAGATGGGCTTCATATTCATATTAAGCTAACCTTAAACACTAGGGACATGTCAGGTAAGCATCTCTTTTTTACTTTGTGATAAGGGACTAGCAGGGATGGCAGTGCAGAGAGAGCAATGTTCCTCCTGCATGACGTTTGAGGTCAGGGATGCCATTAGTGTCCCAAACAAGTACATCTGCAGGAAGTGCACCCAACTCTCGCTTCTCCAAGTCCATGTTAGGGAACTAGAGCGGGAGCTGGATGAACTTCGGATCATTTGGTAGGCAGAAGCTGTGATAGATAGGAGTTCCAGGGAAGTAGTTACTCCGAGGCAAGAAGAAAGCTGGGTGACTGTTCGAAAGGGGATAAAACAGTCAGTGGAGGGATCTCCTCTTATCGTTTCAGTGAAAAACATGTATACCGTTTTGGATACTGTTGAGCGTGATGACTTACTGTTGAGGGGCCAAGCAGTGAGGCCCAGGTCTCTGACACAGAGCCTGTTCCTGTTGCACAGAAGGGAAAGAGGGAAAGGAGGAGAGTGTTAGTCATTGGGGACTCAATAGTTAGAGGCTCAGATAGGTTTGTTGGAATTGAACGAGACTCACAGTTGGTGTGTTGCCTCCCAGGTGCCAAGGTCCGTGACATCTAGGATCATATCTTTGGGGTCCTGAAGGGAAAGGGTGACCAGCCTCAAGTCGTTGTCCATGTAGGTACCAATGACATAGGTAGAAAGAGGGATAGGGATGTAAGGCAAGATTTCAGGGAGCTAGGGTGGAAGCTGAGAGCTAGAACAAACAGAGTTGTTATCTCTGGTTTGTTACCCGTGCAACGTGATCGCGAGGCAAGGAATAGGGAAAGATATCAGCTGAAATGTGGCTGCAAGGATGGTGCAGGAGGGAAGGTTTCAGGTTTTCGGATAATTGGGGCTCATTCTGGGGAAGGTGGGACTTATACAAACAGGATGGTCTTACTCGAACCAGAGGGGTACTAATGTCCTGGGTGGGAAATTTGCTGGTGCTATTTGGGTGGGTTTAAACTAGCTCAGCAGGGGGATGGGAACCGGAGGTGTAATTGCAGTGCACAGGAGGATGAGAGTAGGAAGGACAGGGACAGGATTTCACGGTCACAGGAATATTATGCAGACAGCAAACTGGTTTGAAGTTTGTCTACTTCAACTCCAGAAGTATCTGAAAAAAGGTAGGTGAGCTTGCAGCATGGATAGGTACCTGGGACTTCGATGTTGTGGCCATTTCAGAGACATGGATAGAGCAGGGTGAGGAATGGATGTTGTAGGTTCCAGGGTTTAGAACTTTCATTAAAAACGGGCAAGGCAGTAAAAGAGGTGGAGGCGTGGCCTTGTTAGTCAAAGACAGTATAACGGTGGCTGACAGAAATTTTGATGGGGACTCGTCTACTGAGGTAGTGTGGGCTGAGGTTAGAAACAGGACAGGAGAGGTCACACTGCTTGGAGTATTTTATAGGCCTCCGCAGAGTACCAGGGAGGTGGAAGAGAGGATTAGCAAAATTATTCTGAGTAGGAGTGAAAGGAACAGGGTGGTCATTATGGGGGACTTTAACTTCCCCAACATTGACTAGAAATGTTATAGCTCTAGTATGTCAGATGGATCAGTTTTTGTTCAATGCCTACAGGAGGGTTTCCTGACACAGTATGTCGAAGGGCCGACAAGAGGGGAGGCCACATTAGATCTGGTGCTTGGTAATGAACCAGGCCAGGTGTTTGACTTAGTTGTAGGTGAGCACTTTGGAAAGAGTGTTCATAATTCAGTTATGTTTAGTTTAGCGATGGAAAGGGATAGGTACATGTCACAAGTCAAGAGTTATTGATGGGGCGAGGGCAATTATAATACGATTAGGCAAGAATTAGGATGCATGGAATGGGGTAGCGAAATGCAGGGGATGCAGACAATCGAAATGTGGAGCTGGTTTAAGGAACAGATATTGCTTGTCCTTGATAGGTATGCCCCTGTCAGGCAGGCAGGAAGTGATAAGGTAAGAGAACCATGGTTTACTACAGAAATTGTTAAGAAGAAGAAGGAGGCCTATGTGTTGATAAGGCAAGATGGTACAGATGAGGTGATGGAGAGTTACAGATCAGCTGGGAAGGATTTAAAGAGAGAGTTAAGAAGAGCAAAGAGAGGACACGAGCAGTCTTTATCAAACAGAATAAAGGAGAACCCTAAAGCTTTCTATAGAATTTGAGGAATAAAAGGATGATTAGGGTAGGAATAGGGCCAGTCAAAGACAGAAGTGGGAAGTTGAGTGTGGACCCTGTAGAGATCGGAGAGGTGCTAAATGAACATTTCTCATTGGTGTTCACTCAGGAAAAGGAGAATATTGTAGAGGAAAGGAATGAAATAAGAGATATTAGAATAGAAAGAATCGAAGTGAGTTACGAACAGGTGTTAGCAATTCTACAAGGAGTGAAAGTAGACAAGTCCCCTGGGCCAGATGGGATTTATCTAAGGATTTTCTGGGAAGCTAAAGAGGAGATAGCAGGGCCTTTGGCATTGATATTAGAGTTGTCATTGTCTACAGGTTTAGTACCTGAGGACTGGAGGATTGCAAATGTTGTGCCCTTGTTCAAGAGGGGCAGCAGAGATGGCCCAGGTAATTAGAGACCATGAGCCTTCCTTCTGTTGTAGGAAAGCTTTTGGAAAGGATTGTAAGAGATAAGATTGAAAATCATCTAGCAAGCAACAATTTGATTTCAGATAGTCAGCATGGTTCGTCAAGGGCAGGTCGTGTCTCACAAACCTCATTGAGTTTTTTGAGAAGGTGACCAAGCATGGAGATGAGGGTTGGGCAGTTGACGTGGTATACATGAACTTCAGTAAAGCCTTTGATAAGGTTCCACATGCTAGGCTGATGGAGAAAATGCAGAGGCATGGGATTGAGGGTGATTTAGCATTTTGGATCAGAAACTGGCTTTCTAAAAGAAGGCAGCGAGTGGTGGTTGATGGAAAATATTCAGTCTGGAGTCCAGTTACCAGTGGTGTGTCACAAGGATCTGTTTTGGGAACCACTGCTGTTTGTCATTTTTATAAATGACTTAGACGCAGGCATAGGTGGATGAATTAGTAAATTTGCAGACGACACTAAAGTCGGTGGAGTAGTGGACAGTTTGGAAGAATGTTACAGGTTGCAGGGGGACTGAGATAAACTGCAGAATTGGGCTGAGAGGTGGCAAATGGAGTTCAATGCAGCTAAGTGTGAGGTGATTCGCTTTGGGAAGAATAACAGGAAGGCAGAATACTGGGTCAATGGAAAGATTCTTGGTAGTGTGGATGTGCAGAGGGATCTTGGACTCCATGTGCATAGATCTCTGAAAGTTGCCACCCAGGTGGATAGTGCTGTTAAGAAGGCATAAGGTGTGTTAGGTAGAGGGATTGAGGGATTGAGTTCCGGAACCGCAATATCATGCTGCAACTATACAAAACGCTAGTGTGGCCACACTTGGAATATTGTGTACAGTTCTGGACGTCCCATCACAGGAAGGATGTGGAAGCATTGGAAAAGGTGCAGAACAGATTTACCAGGACGTTGTCTGGTCTGGAGGGAAGGTCTTACGAGGAAAGGCTGACAGACTTGGGTCTGTTCTCATTGGAAAGAAGGCGGCTAAGGGGGGATTTGATAGACACAAATAAGATGATCAGAGGATTAGATAGGGTAAGCAGTGAAAGACTTTTTCCTAGGATGATGACGTCAGCTTGTACGAGGGGGCATAACTACAAGTTGAGGGGTGATAGATTTAAGACAGATGTCAGAGGCAGGTTCTTTACGCAGAGAGTGGTAAGGGCGTGGAATGCCCTACCTGCTAATGTAGTCAACTCAGCCACATTAGGGAGATTTAAACAAGCCTTGGATAAGCATATGATGATTTTGGGATAGTGTAGGGGGACGAGCTGAGAATAGTTAGGTCAGCGCAACATCGAGGGCGAAGAGTCTGTTCTGCACTGTAATGTTCTATGTTCTATCTCCTGCTGTATCTTCCTCATTATGCACAACTCCACCAATATTTATATTGTCCGCAAACGTACTAATTAGACCAGCCACGTTTTCCTCAGAATCATTTATGTCGACCACAAACAGCAGAGGTCCCAGCATTGATCCAAGAAACATAGAAAATTTACAACCCAGGAACAGGCCATTCGGCCCTCCAAACCTGAGCCGATCCAAATCTCCTGTCTAAACCTGTCGCCCAATTCCTAAGCATCTGTACCCCTCTGTTCCCTACCTACTCATGCATCTATCCAGACACATCTTAAATGAATCTACCGTGTCTGTCTCTACTACCTCTGCTGGCAACACGTTCCAGACACCCACCACCCTCTGTGTAAACTACATGCCACGTGTATCCCCCTTCAACTTTTCACCTCTCACTTTGAAAGTGTGACCTCTCATTACCTAATCCTTCACCCTGGGAAAAAGCTTATCTCTATCTACCCTGTCTACACCCTTCATGATTTTGAAGACCGCAATCAGGTCCCCCCTCAACCTCCTTTTTTCTAATGAAAACAATCCTAACCTACTCAACCTCTCTTCATAGCTAGCACCTTCCATAACGGGCAACATCCTCATTAGCCTTCTCTGCACCCTCTCCAAAGCATCCGCATCCTTTTGATAATGTGGCAACCAGAACTGTACACAGTATTCTAAATGCAGCCAAACCAAAGTCTTGGACAATTTCATCATGACCTGCCAGCTCTTATACTCAATATCCCATCTGATGAAGGCAAGCATACCATATGCCTTCTTGACCATTCTATCCACCTGTGCAGCAACCTTCAGGGACCTGAACTCCCAGATCTCTCTTCTCATTAACTTTTCCCAAGGCTCTTCTGTTCACTGTATTCTTCACTCTAGAATTAGACTTCCCAAAATGCATCACCTCACATTTGCCTGGATTGAAAGCTCCGCCCAACTCTCAGTATATCCTCCTGTATTCTTTGACAGTTCCTCATGCTTTCTGCTACTCCATCAATTTTCATGTCATCTCCAAACTTGCTGATCATACCAACAGTGCCCTCTTCCAGATCATTTATGTCTATCACAAACAACAGTGGCCCCAGAACTGATCCCTGTGGAACACCACTGGTCACCTTTCTCCACTACTACTCTCTGTCTCCTGTTGCTTGACCAGTTCTTTATCCACCTAGCTGGAACACCCTCTACACCGTGTGACTTCAATTTCTCTATTAGTTTACTATGGGGAACCTTATCAAACGCCTTACTAAAGTCCATGTATATGACATCAACAGCCCTCCCTTCATCTATCAACTTGGTCACTTCCTCAAAGAACTCTATTAAGTTGGGAAGGCATGATCTCCCCTGAACAAAACCATGTTGCCTATCACAGATAAGCTCATTCTTTTCTAAATATAAATAGTACTGAGGGATAAAATCTTTCTCCAGCAACGTCCCCACCGCTGACATCAGGCTCACTGGTCTGTAGTTACCCGGAATATTCCCATTACCCTTCTTGTACTGGGGGACAACATGAGCAACCCTCCAGTCCTCCGGCATCTCACCTATGTTTAAGGATGCCACAAAGATATCAGTTAGTGCCCAAGCTATTTCCTCTCTCGCCTCCCTCAGCAACCTGGGATAGATCCCATCTGGTCCTGGGGATCTGTCCACCTTAATAACCTCTAGCCTACCCAACACATCTACCCTACTTCTGTCAATGTGATCCAGACTAATCAAACTTCTATCTCTAATCTCAAGATTCATCATGTCTTCTCCTCAGTGAACACTGATGCAAAGTAATCATTCAGAATCTCACCCATTCTCTCAGCTTCGACACACAGCCTTCCTTCATTATCCTTTAGTGGACCAATCCTTTCTCCAGTTACCCGCTTACTTCTTATATGAGAATAAAAGGCTGTGGGATTCTCCTTAATTCTGCTCGCTAAAGCTTTTTCATGACCCCTTTTAGTCGCTTGATTCCTCTTTTAAGACTGGTCCTATCCTTCCGATATTCCTCCAGGGCTCATTCTGTTCTTAGTTGCCTGGACCTTATGTACTCTTCCCTTTTCCTCTTGGCTAGTCGTACAATTTCTCCTGTCATCCACAGTTCATGAATCTTGCCTTTCCTATCTTTTGTTTTCAACTGGACCTGCCTATCCTGCACTATCTTTAACCTATCTTTGAAAGCCTCCCACATATCAAATGTGGACTTCCCTTCAAATAGCTGTGTCCAATCCACATTTCCCAGCTCTTTCCTAATTTTGATATAATTGGTCTTGGCCTAGTTTCATACTCTTTCCTTAGGACCACTTTCATCTTTGTCTATGAGTATTTTAAAACTTACAGAATTGTGGTCACTGTTCCCAAAGAAATCCCCCACCGCAATTTCTACCACTTAGCTTGGCACATTCCCTAACACCAGGTCAAATATGACCTTTCTCCTTGTCGGACTATTGACATACTGCTCTTGAAAACTCTCCTGGATGCTTCTTACAAATTCTACCCCATCCTGACCTCTGATACTAAGTGTATCCCAGTCAATGTTGGGAAAATTAAAATCTCCCATCACCACTACCCTATTGCCTCTACATGTTTCCATAATCTGTTTACCTACTTGTTCTTCTCCCTCTCGCTCACTGTTGGCAGGCCTGTAATATAACCCCAACAATGTAACTGCATCCTTCTTATTTCTTAGCTCCACCCATAATGCCTCACTCCTCAAGCCCTCCATAATATTCTCCTTTAGCACAGCCGTAATATCATCCCTGACCAGCAATGCAACTTCACCCCCAACCTTTTACTTTCCTCCTTGTCCTGTCTGAAGCTTTAATATCCTGGAACATTTAGTTGCCAATCATGCCCTTCCTTCAACCAAGTCTCTGTGATTGCATTAACGTCATACTCCCAGGCACCAATCCAAGCCCTAAGTTCATCTGCCTACCTACTATCCTCCTTGCATTAAGGTATATGCATTTCAGGTCACCAGTTCTTTTGCGATCCCTGTGGAACACCACTAGTCACAGCCCTCCATTCCGAAAAATATCCTATAACTGCTTCCCTCTGTCACTTATGACTAAGCCAGTTCTGTATCCATCTTGCCAGCTCACCTCAATACTTCACCTTTTGTACCAGTCTGCCATGAGGAACCTTGTCAAAGGCTTCACTGAAGTCCACGCAGACAACATCAACAATTTTTCCCTCAATCAGTTTCGTCACCTCCATAAAAACCTCAATGAAGTTAGAGAGGCATGACCTCTTCACACAAACCATGTTGTCCATCGCTAATAAGTCCATGTGCTTCCAAAAGCATATAGATCATGTGCCCAAGAATCCTTTCCAATAATTTCCCTATTACCAGTGTAAGGCTCAGAGGCCAGTAATTTCTTGCATTATCCTTGATGCCCTTCTTAAACAATGAGACTAAATTGACAACTCTCCAGTACTCTGGGACTTCACCTCTGGCCAAACAGGAATGCAAAGATGTCTGCCAATGCTCCAGCAATTAGTTTTAAAATAGTGATGGAAAGGGATAGACCGAATCTACAAGTTAAAGCTCCAAATTGGAGAAAGGCAAATTTTGACAGTATTAGGCAAGAACTTACCGGAGTTGACTGGGGCTGATATTCACAGTTAAAGGACAGCTGGAAAATGGGAAGCTTTTGAAAAATGAGATAACAAGAGTCCGAAGACCGAATAATCCTGTTAAGGTTAAGGGTAGGTGTAGGGAATGCTTGATGACTTGAGAAATTGAGGTTTTGGTCAAGAATAAGAATAATACATACGTCAACTCCCTCAAAGAGTATAAAGGCTGTATTAAAATCACACAACACCAAGTTATAGTCCAATAGATATATTTGGAAGCACTAGCTTTCAGAGCGCTGCTCCTTCATCAGGGAGTTATGGAGTATCAGACACAGAGACAGACCCATACACTCATGCAGACTCTCTCTGATACACTCCCACATGCACCCTCTCAGACTTTAGTTTGATCAAAAACGGCATGAATACATGTAAGATTCTGTAAATCACTTTTTTAGATTAAAATCAGTCTGAACATCATGGCACAGACAGCCTCACACAGGGCATCTCACACCTTCAATGCATTATCTGAGCCAACATGGCACCTATTGTTAAAGTGCACTTGAGAATGTAACTTTAAGGAATTCTTGAATTTACATATCAAAGAACTGAAACCAATACGCCCAAACTAAAAGATGAGAGACTGAACAAACAATCCAGGTATTTTTCAATATATAATTTCAGTCACCTCACACTGTAAATTTTTGCTATAAATTCTGTGTCCTATGATCTTATACTCCACTACCACCTGATGAAGGAGAAGCACTCCAAAAGCTAGTGCTTCCAAATAAACTTGTTGGACTATTACCTGGTGTTGTGTTATTTTTAACTTTGTACACCCAGTCCAACATCGGCACCTCCAAATCAAAGACAGTAGGAGTATACTGAAGAGGGAAATCAGGAAAACAAGAAGGGGTCATGAGATAACTTTGGCAAATATATTTAAGGAGTGATTCTACAAACACATTCAGGGCAAAGGGGTAACAAGGGAGAGAACGGGGCCCCTTAAAGATCAGTGTCTAGATTAGAGTGGTGCTGGAATCCCTTACCCCTTAAAGATCAGCAAGTCCTCCTTTATCAGGACTGCAGGAAATGGGGGAGATTATAAACAAATATTTTGCATCAATGTTTACTGTAAGAAGGATATGGAACATTTAGAACATGAGGAACATCATGAACAATGTCCATATTATAGAGAAAGTAGTGCATAAAGGTAGATAAATCCCCTACACATGCTCAGGTATACTCTGTAGGAAGCTAAGAAAGTGCTTACTGGGCCCTTGCTGACATATTTGTAACATCAATAGCCACAGGTGAGGAGCCAGAAGACTTGAGGTTGGCTAACATGATGTCACTATTTAAGACAGGTGCTAAGGAAAAGTCAGGGAACTATAGATAGGTGTGCTTGACATCTGTGGGCGGCACGGTGACACAGTGGTTAGCACTGCTGCCTCACAGCGCCAGAGACCCGGGTTCAATTCCCACCTCAGGCGACTGACTTTGTGGAGTTTGCACGTTCTCCCCGTGTCTGCGTGGGTTTCCTCCGGGTGCTCCGGTTTCCTCCCACAGTCCAAAGATGTGCAGGTTAGGTGAATTTGCCATGCTAAATTGCCCGTAGTGTTAGGTAAGGGGTAAATGTAGGGGTATGGGTGGGTTGCACTTCGGCGGGTCGGTGTGGACTTGTTGGGCCAAAGGGCCTGTCTCCACACTGTAAGTAATCTAATCTAATCTGTGGTGGACAAGTTGTTGGAGGGAATCCTGAAGGACAGGATTTACATGTTTTTGGAAAGGCAAGGACTGATTAGGGATAGTTAATATGGTTTTGTGTGTAGAAAATCATGTCGCACTGACTTGGTGTTAAAGTGGAGATTTTGAGACGACCTAGGGAATCCCCTGTGGACTCAGACCTGTAAAGCCTCTCTCTTGGTTTGTCCCAGAGATCGTACTCTTTGGAAGTCTGGAATAAAAACCTATTACAAAGAGTTTAGTTTTATTTTAGTCATCCCCTTTATTCACTAATAGCATCGTTGTTACAACATAACACTGATACCTATAAGCTAAACTAACTAGGTTCTAAAACCTAGAAGAGTAGGTACCAGCTCTTCAAGTGTCCCAGCAGGCTACTCTCATGTACTGATACAAAGTGGCTTCCTTTATACAAAAGTTTTTTTTAAAAATTGCATATTCTTAATTAGACAGATAACAGTGAAAGGCAATAACTCGTATGGAAGAAAAGTTAATTCACAGGTCTGTGTACGCTGCTACAGGCGTATCCTGTCTGATTAGGCGTTCTTGCCTAATCACTCCTACAGGCCCTAAGCCATTCAGCAGGTGGGAAAAACATACCCAGCCGAGTTAGGTGCCTGCTAGCGAGATGAACTCCTATCATAAAGAGGTACCAGTCTGAGCTAATTGGAGAGTTCATAAGGTAACCTTGCACAGCTCACATGTCTGATACAATTATTTTACAAAATGACTTCTTAGCAAGGAGGGCAAACATTTGACAATAAAATGGCTTCCTGACACACTGTGTCAGAATCTCTTCAATGTTAGGTTTAGAATACTTTTTAAGCTAGGAGCAGACTCCTGCTTCTTAAGCACTGAATCATTCTGTACCTGAGGCTGAGATGTTACCATAAGGCTGCATTTCAACTGACTCATTAGTCTTTGAATTAACATGCTTTGACTTCAGGGCTGTGATTCAAATTCAAATAAGACATAAGACTGATTAGTTAGAATTAACGGTGGGGCAGTCTGTAAGGTCTGTAGAGTGGTCTGCAAGAACAGCAAATAAGTCCAAGCTTCATCAATATTACCTTTTACAGAGTTTGTATTTAATAACCGGTAATGGCTACTCAATATCATTAAAAAGTCCCAAAATGAAATTAAATGCAATCCATAGCAGATAAGCACTGAGTTAGTTTTCTACTAGCTCCAACAGCCTCAGCACTAAAATGGTCTCTCTCTCTCGTGTCCTTTTGAACTCTGAAGTCAGGCATTTGTAACAGTAAAGATTTTTTTTCTCTCTGTGTCTGCCCCGCTTGCAAGGGTAATAAGAATCCATTATAATTAACAGCATCTGACCGTTAATTACAAAGCTTTTGATAGTACCAAGTTTTGTTTCAGGGTCAGATTCAAACACTGTCATTAATTTCACAAGGGAACGGCTGTGAAAGTTGTCACTTGATGTCCTGTTCACATAGACTCACGGATGCTAAGGCAAATGTTCTTAATTGCCTTATAGCATCCTGTTATCACTTGGTGAGCCCAGATGTCCCTATCTTCTGCATTCCTTGATTCCGCCCCCCCCCCCCCCCCCTTTTTCTGAGCCTTCCTAGCAGTCTTTTCGAGTGCAGTAATTGTGTTCTATATAATTTAGCATTACATGTTAGTCTAAATGTTTAAAGACAAGTTGTAAGGCTATAGACTTTCTCATTGGTTTGAGTTTTTTTAAGAAGTAATGAAGTAAACTGATGAGGCCAGAGTGGTGGGTGAGACTTTAGCAAGCCGTTCAACAAGGTTCCTCGTGGTAGATTGTTTAGCAAGGTTAGATCACACAGAATAGAGGGAAAACTGGCTATTTGGATACAAAACTGGCTCAAAAGTAAAAGACAGACAGTGGTAGTGAAGGTTGCTTTTCAGATTGGAGGCCTGTGACCAGCGATCTGCCGCAAGGATCAGTGCTGGGTCCACTGCTTTTCATTATTTATATAAATGAATTGAATGTGAACATAGGAGGTCTGGTCAGTAAGCTTGCAGATTAATTGAATTGAATTGAATTTATTGTCACGTGTACAACGGCACAGTGAAAAACTTTGTCTTGCGAGCAATATAGGCAGATCTCACAGTTAAGTAGCATAGATAAATAAATAATAGGTAAACAGTGGCAAAAACAAAAACACAGGTCATGGTGAATGTTAAGAGTTTGAGAGTCCATTCACTATTCTAACAACAGTTGGTAGAAACTGTTTCGAAACCAGCTGGTGTGCGTGTTCAGGCTTCTGTATCTTCTCCCCAATGGTAGAGTTTGGAGGAAAACATTGTCTGATTAAATTTGGAGGTGTAGTGAACAGCGAAGAAGGTTACCTCAGAGTAAAATGGGACCTTGATCAGATGGGCCGAGAAGTGGCAAATGGAGTTTGATTAACATAAATGAGGTGCTGCATTTTAGAAATGCAAATCAGGACAGGACTTATACACTGAGCTGCCAGAGGAAGAGGTGAAGGTTGGTACAATTATATTTAAAAGGCGTCTGGATGGGTATATGAATAAGAAGGGTTTAGAAGGATATGGGCCAAATGCTGGCAAATGGTATTTGATGAATTTAGGATCGAAATTAGAAATTGCTGCAAAAGGTCAGCAGGTCTGGCAGTATCTGTGGAGAGAATCAGAGTTAACATTTTGGGTCACTTCCTCAGAACTTAATTTAGGATATCTGGTTGGCATGGATAAGTTGGACTGAAGGGTCTGTTTCCATTCTGTAAAGCTCTATGACTCTAATTGGGACTACACAAAGATAATCCAACACGAGGTTAAAACCAGTTATAAATGGTTTGGAGATGCCGGTGTTGGTCTGGAGTGTACAAAATTAAAAATCACACAACACCAGGTTATAGTCCTACATATTTATTTGGAAGCACTAGCTTTCAGAGTGCTGCTCCTTCATCAGATGATTGTGGAGAATAAGATTGTCAGACACAGAATTTATAGCAAAGGTTTATAGTGTGATGTAACTGAAATTATATATTGAAAAAGACTCAGATTGTTTATTCACTCTCTCATCTTTTAGAACATAGAACAATACAGCGCAGAACAGACCCTTCGGTCCTCGATGTTGCGCCGACATGTGAAATATTCTCAGCTCATTCCCTGACATTATCCCATCATCATCCATGTGCTTATCCAAGGATTGTTTAAATCTCCCTAATGTGGCTGAGTTAACTACATTGGCAGGTAGGGCTTTCCACACCCTTACCACTCTGAGTAAAGAACTGCCTCTGACATCTATCTTAAATCTATCACCCCTCAATTTGTAGTTATGCCCCCTCATACAAGCTGATGTAATCATCCTAGGAAAAAGACTTTTACTGTCTACCTTATCTAATCCTCTGATCATCTTGCATGTCTCTATCAAGTTTCCTCTTAGTTTCTTCTTTCCAATGACAACAGACCCAAGTCTCTCAGCCTTTCCTCATAAGACCTTCCCTCCAGGCCAGGCAACGTCCTGGTAAATCTCTTCTGCACCTTTTCCAATGCTTCCACATCATTCTGGAAATATGGCGACCAGAACTGTACACGATATTCCAAGTGCGGCCGCACTAGCGTTTTGTATAGTTGCAGCATAATATTGCAGCTCTGGAACTCAATCCCTCTACCAATTAAACCTAACACACTGTATGCCTTCTTAACAGCACTATCAACTTGGGTGGCAACTTTCAGGGATCTGTGCACATCGAGTCCAAGATCCCTCTGCACATCCACACTACCAAGAATCTTTCCATTGACCCAGTACTCTGCCTTCCTGTTATTCTTCCCAAAGTGAATCACCTCACATTTAGCTGCATTGAACTCCATTTGCCACCTCTCAGCCCAACTCTGCAGTTTATCCAAGTCCCCCTGCAACCTGTAACATTCTTCCAAATTGCCCACTGCTCCACCAACTTTAGTGTTGTCTGCAAATTTACTAATCCATCCACCTATGCCTGCATCTAAGTCACTTTAAAAAATGACAAACAGCAGTGGTGCCAAAACTTAGATCTTGTGGCACACCACTAGCAACCGGACTCCAGCTGAATACTTTCTGTCAACCACCACTTGCTGCCTTCTTTCAGAAAGCCAGTTTCTAATCAAACGACTATGTTGGTTTCAGTTCATTCATATGTAAATTGCAAAACTTTTTTTTTAAAGTTATATTCTCAAATGCACTTTAACAATTGGTGTCATGTCGGCCCAGATAAGGTATTGAAAGTGTTAACTCTCTGTGAGGCTGTCTGTGCCACAATGGTCAGCCTGATTCTAATCTAAAATGGATTTACAGAATCTTACATGGATTCGTTCAGTTTTTGAGCAAAGTACAAATTCACCCCACAAACTTATATGTGTATGTGTGTGTGATTTGGAGGGGGGGGGGGGTTATGAGTGTCTGTGAGAGGGTGTGTGTGTGTGTCCGTCTGTCTGTGTGTGTGTATAGTGCAATGGGGTCACCTGTAGTGTGACATGAACCCAAGGTCCCGGTTGAGGCAATCCCCATGGGTACCGAACTTGGCTATCTTCCTCTGCTCCAAATTCTGTATCGTACAATCTTATTCTCCACTATTACCTCTTGAAGGAGCAGTGCTCCGAAAGCTAGAGCTTCTAAATAAACCTGTTGGACTATAACCTGGTGTTGTGTGAGTTGTAAATGGTAACACCTTCTTGTTCAGGAAAGCTTCAAACTCCAGGCACAAAGAAACACAAGATTGGTAAAGAAAAAAGAATGTATAAATTGCTTCACCACAATGCAAGCTCTATAATCCATAACATCCCTAACCACAAATATAGTGCAGAAATGTCTCGAATTTGGACAGATGTAACTGGTGCCCAGGTTAATGCCACAGGGGAAACTGCAGATTTCCTCAACAAGTTGGCTGAGGTTTGCTTGGGGGTCTTGTAGAAGAGTGGAGTTGTGGTCGAGGGATTCAAGAGCTGCACCTTATGAGCAATATCCAGTTCCCTGATGGTGCCTGACAGTGAGACAGGTACAGACAATAGACAATAGGTGCAGGAGTAGGCCATTCTGCCCTTCGAGCCAGCACCACCATTCATTATGATCATGGCTGATCATCCTCAATCAGTATCCTGTTCCTGCCTTATCCCCATAACCCTTGATTCCACTATCCTTAAGAGCTCTATCCAACTATTTCTTGAAAGTATCCAGAAACTTGGCCTCCACAGCCTTCTGGGGCAGAGCATTCCATACACCCACCATTCTCTGGGTGAAGAAGTTTCTCCTCAACTCTGTTCTAAGTGGCCTACCCTTTATTTTTAAACTGTGTCCTCTGGTTCAGGACTCACCCATCAGCAGAAACATGCTTCCTGCCTCCAGAGTGTCCAGTTCTTTAATAATCTTATACGTCTCAATCAGATCCCCTCTCAGTCTTCTAAACTCGAGCGTATACAAGCCCAGTCGCTCCAAACTTTCAGCTTAAGATAGTCCTGCCATTCCGGGAATTGACCTCGTGAACCTACGCTGAACTCCCTCAATAGCCAGAATGTCTTTCTGCAAGTTTGGAGACCAGCTCAGAATGCCATTGACCCAAAATTAACTGGAACTGCAATGATATCGCCTTTCAGAGAAATCAGGGAAATCATGATAACCTTAGTTGTACAAATCATGCAACTTTATTCCTCTTCGGAAAATTCTTTACCTTGGACACCTGTGGTCACTCACTGAGTTTTTCCAAGGATAAGATCAACAGATTTTTGGACAGACACACTGGAGGAGCAGTTGAAAGTGCATTTGATGTGGAAGTTAAACTGCAGTCTGACTTAAAGGCCAGGTCGGCTTTAAAAATAGCCCAAAGACTTAGTCCTGCTTGTATTTCTTATGTTCACATCCTTAGGCAAGGTTCTATCCGAGGGGAATGTCACTGCGGTGTTGATGAATATTGGTTTCCCTTAAAACTAGACCAGACGTTTGTAACTCCACAAGCAAGAGAACTTAATATAAAGATCTCAGAGAATCTCTGACTGCACCCCTCTCCAGCCCCGATCATCTCCTCTGCCCTGAAACCCTCCCAGCCACCTGAGGCTCCCTCCACATTCCTGATGCAGGGCTTATTCTCCTGCTCCTCACATGCTGCCTGACCTGCTGTGCTTTTCCAGCACCACACTCTGGACTCTGATCTCCAGCACCTGCAGTCCTCACTTTCTCCTTAGACAAAGTCCTGTGGAGTGTCACATTTAATTACCTCAAAAGAGCAATGTTATTCTAAATCCCTGGAAGAACTGCTTCATCGATCGAAACTACCAGAGTCCAGCAGTTTGAAGGTGTTGCGGGGAGGGGAACCAAGTGTCTCCGCCCAAAGTCGCAGTTAATAGGGCGAGTTAAAGTAACATCTTATCACTCCTCCCTCCGCTTTGATGAAGACTTCATTCAACAAATCACTACATTTCAGAGCAGGTGAGAGATAGTTCGACACCATGAGTGATATTCTGGATGTTTTTACAATGGGCCGGCCACGTTGAATCATTCCGCGGAGTAACGATCAAAAAAATTGGAATCGTCTGAAAAAAAAAGCAGCTGATGGGGGTTAGGAGGGATCTCACCTTGAAGTCCTCGATGAGGGAAATTGTTTCACCCTCTCATTCTCATATCGGCCGCAGCAAGTGACCTCGCCTTTCACTCAGCCATCGAGAGGCAGTTCTCGCTGTTGAGACGAACAGCCGCCTCGAGCTCCCGCCAGGTGCTCACTGTCCGTTAAACCGCCGTCTCCCTCGCGCCGGAGCCGGAGCCGGAGCTGGCACGTGGGCGGCTCGCGACGGTGGTCTCCCTGACCAGGCGACAGCACTGACACTCCGTTATCCGCCTCTCAGAGTGTGCGATGGTGAATTGTTGGAAGCAGCATCAGAAGTGTTCGAGGTGGGTCTTGTACATAGTGTGACCCTGGCTGTGTTTTGGGCAGGTTGCAATCTCTGTTTACAAACGCTGCAAAGGGCGACTCAAAAACCTCTGACACCTCATTTACAGCTTTCTCAGTTACACCTCCACGTCCTGAAGAAAAGACCGAAACAAAGACGCAGATGACAACTATTTTCTTCAATGCCTTACTCATTGCTTTAATCAATAACTTCTGGGGTTTCAACACTAAGACCAGCAGTAGGCCTTTCAGCCCATCAAGGGATGGATCATTCAGGATTCCTGACGAAGGGCTTTTGCCCGAAACATCGATTTTCCTGCTCCTCGGATGCTGCCTGACCTACTGTGCTTTTCCAGCACCACTCTAATGTTGACTTTCATCCCATCAAGGAGAAAGTGAGGACTGCAGATGCTGGAGATCAGAGCTGAAAATGTGTTGCTGGAAAAGCGCAGCAGGTCAGGCAGCATCCAAGGAGCAGGAGAATCGACGTTTCGGGCATGAGCCCTTCCTCAGGAATGAGGAAAGTGTGTCCAGCAGGCTAAGATAAAAGGTAGGGAGGAGGGCCTTGGGGGAGGGGCTTTGGGGGAGGGGAGGGAGGTCAAGGTGAGGGTGATAGGTCGGAGTGGGGGTGGGGGCGGTGAGGTCAGGAAGAAGATTGCAGGTTAGGAAGGCGGTGCTGAGTTCGAGGGTTGGGACTGAGACAAGGTGGGGGGAGGAGAAATGAGGAAACTGGAGAAATCTGAGTTCATCCCCTGTGGTTGGAGGGTTCCCAGGCGGAAGATGAGGCGCTCCTCCTCCAACCGTCGTGTTGATATGGTCTGGCGATGGAGGAGTCCAAGGACCTGCATGTCCTTGGTGGAGTGGGAGTGGGAGTTGAAGTGTTGAGCCACAGAGCGGTTGGGTTGGTTGGTCTTTTCTACCTCCTGCCCAAAATCCACAAACCTGACCACCCTGGCCGACCCATTGTCTCAGCCTGCACCTGCCCCACCGAACTCATCTCTGCATACCTCGACACGGTCCTGTCCCCCTTAGTCCAAGAACTCCCCACCTATGTTCGGGACACCACCCACGCCCTCCACCTCCTCCATGATTTTCGCTTCCCCGGTCCCCAACGCCTTATCTTCACCATGGACATCCAGTCCCTGTACACCTCCATCCCCCATCACGAAGGACTCAAAGCCCTCCGCTTCTTCCTTTCCCGCCGACCCAACCGGTACCCTTCCACTGACACCCTCCTTCGACTGACTGAACTGGTCCTCACCCTGAACAACTTCTCTTTCCAATCCTCCCACTTCCTCCAAAGCAAAGGAGTAGCCATGGGCATCCACATGGGCCCCATCTATGCCTGTCTCTTCGTAGGATATGTGGAACAGTCCATCTTCCGCAGCTACACTGGCACTACCCCCCACCTTTTCCTCCACTACATCGATGACTGTATCGGCGCTACCTCGTGCTCCCACGGGGAGGTTGAACTGTTCATCCACTTTACCAAGACCTTCCACCCCAACCTCAAATTTACCTGGGCCGCCTCAGACTCCTCCCTCCCCTTCCTCGCCCTCTCCATTTCTATTTCGGGCGACCGAATTAACACGGACATTTACTATAAACCGACCGACTCCCACAGCTACCAAGACTACACCTCCTCCCACCCTGCCCCTGTAAAACGCCATCCCATATTCCCAATTCCTTCGTCTCCGCCGCATCTGCTCCCAGGAGGACCAGTCCAATACCGAACTACCCAGATGGCCTCCTTCAAAAACCGCAATTTCCCCTCAGACGTGATCGACGATGCTCTCCACCGCATCTCCTCCACTTCCCGCACCCCCACCCTTGAGCACCGCCCCTCCAATCGCCACCAGGAGAGAACCCCACTGGTCCTCACCTACCACCCCACCAACCTCCATATACATCATATCATTCGTCGTCACTTCCGCCACCTCCAAACGGACCCCACCACCAGGGATATATTTCCCTCCTCTCCCCTATCAGCTTTCCGAAAAGACCATTCCCTCCATGACTCCCTCGTCAGGTCCACATCACCCACCAACCCAACCTCCACTCCCGGCACCTTCCCCTGCAACCGCAAGAAATGCAAAACCTGCACCCACACCTCCCCCCTTACTTCCCTCCAAGGCCCCAAGGGATCCTTCCATATCCGCCACAAATTCACCTGCACCTCCACGCACATCATTTACTGCATCCGCTGCACCCGATGTGGCCTCCTCTATATTGGGGAGACAGGCCTCCGACTTGCGGAACGTTTCAGAGAACACCTCTGGGACACCGGACCAACCAACCCAACCACCCCGTGGCTCAACACTTCAACTCCCCCTCCCACTCCACCAAGGACATGCAGGTCCTTGGACTCCTCCATCGCCAGACCATAGCAACATGACGGCTGGAGGAAGAGCGCCTCATCTTCCGCCTAGGAACCCTCCAACCACAATGGATGAACTCAGATTTCTCCAGTTTCCTCATTTCCTCTCCCCCCACCTTGTCTCAGTCCCAACCCTCGAACTCAGTACCACCTTCCTAACCTGCAATCTTCTTCCTGACCTCTCCGCCCCCATCCCCACTCCGGCCTATCACCCTCACCTTAACCTCCTTCCACCTATCGCATTTCCAACGCCCCTCCCCCAAGTCCCTCCTCCCTATCTTTTATCTTACCCCTGCTTGGCACACTTTCCTCATTCCTGAAGAAGGGCTCATGCCCGAAACGTCGATTCTCCTGCTCGTTGGATGCTGCCTGACCTGCTGCGCTTTTCCAGCAACAGATTTTCAGCTTTCATCCCATCAAGTCTGCTCCACCATTCAGCGAGATCTTGGCCGATGTGATCACCTCAAATCCTCTTTCCTGCTTTTTCCCCATCACCCCAAATTCCCTTCCTGATTAAAAACCGCACCATCTCTGCCTTGATGATAACAATGACGCAGCCTCGATCACTCTGTGATGATGCATTCCATAGATTCACTTCTCTCTGAGAAGAAATGCCTCCTCAGCTCTGTCTTCAATGGGCGACCTAACATTCTGAGTTGATGCCCTCTGGCCCTAAATTCTTCACAAGTGGAATCAACCTCTCTGCATCCACCCTGCCAAACCCTCAAAGAATCTGTTGAGCCTCAGAAAGCAGTTATAGTGTAATGCAGCATACAAACTGTGATGAGCCCGTAAAATACGGTATATGGGAAGTATTTGCAGGGATCTGTTCTGTGGCCTCTGCTCTTTGTGACTTTCATAAATGAGAACAAACAAAGAACACACAAAGAAAATTTACAGCCCAGGAACAGGCCTTTCGGCCCACCAAACCTGAGCCAATCCATATCCACTGTCTAATCCTATCGCCCAATTTCTAAGCATCTGTATCCCTCTGTTCCCCACCTACTAATGCATCTGCCCAGAAGCATCTTAATTGAATCTACCGTGCCTGCCTCTGCTGGCAATGTGTTCCAGGCAACTACCACCCTCTGTGTAAAGTACTTTCCACATGTATTCTCCTTAAACTTTTCACCTCTCACCTTGAACGTGTGACCTCTCATTATTGAATTCCTCACCCTGGGAAAAAGCTTATTTCTATCCACCCTGTCTATACCCTTCATGATTTTGTAGACCTCAATCACGTCCCCCCTCAACCTCCAAATTTTGTAATGAAAACAATCCTAACCAAATCAACCTCTCTTCATAGCTAGCACCTTGCATACCAGGCAACAACCTCAGTAACCTTCTCTGCACCCTCTCCAAAGTGTCTATATCCTTTTGGTAATGTGGCAACTAGGACTGTACACAGTATTTAAATGCGGCCAAACCAAAGTCTTGGACAATTTTAACATGACCTGCCAACTCTTATACTCAATACCCCGTCCGATGAAGGCTAGCATACCATATGCCTTCTTGACCACTCTATCTACCTGCGCAGGGTACAATGGACCTGAACTCCCAGATCCTTCTGCTCATCAACTTTTCCTAAGGCTCTTCCTTTACAGTATAGTTCGCTCTAGAATTAGACTTCCCAAAATGCATCATCTCACATTTGCGTGGATTGAACTCCATCTGCCACTTCTCCGCCCAACTCTCCAGTCTATCTATATTCTCCTATATTCTTTGACAGTCTGCTACTTTCTGCTACTCCACCAATCTTCGTATCATCTGCAAACTTACTGATCAGACCAACAATGCCCTTTTCCAGATCATTTATGTATATTACAAACAATAGTGGCCCCAGCACTGATCCCTGTGGAACACCACTGCTCACCTTTCTCCATTTCGAGAAACTCCCATCAACTACTACTCTCTGTCTCCTGTTGCTCAACCAGTTCTTTATCTATTACCTAATACTAATTAACTGTTCAATAGAGTGGGCTTTTGCCCGAAACATCGATTTTCCTGCTTCTCGGATACTGCCTGACCTGTTGTGCTTTTCCAGCACCACTCTAATCTAGATTCATATAAACACAGCCCTTGGCAAAAAGGCAAATTCAGACACAGATTCTCACAGGCAGTTCTCCAATCCAGGAGGGAAAATATAGCAAGAGAAATTTCAATGATTAGCAGCTGAGAGACATTCACTGAAGCATCTAACTCATCTGAGATTTCAAAAAGCATCTGACGCTATTTGGGAGAAAAAAAAACAAATTCCAGAAATTGTGATCTGTGAGCTGGCCAAACACATTCAATCTGTTTCTTAAATAAAAACCTAAGGCCTCACCAGTAGTTTACTGCAGTGGTTCTGGTAGACTGCTTGGCGCCTCTGCCTTACAACCTCTCTTCAAAATAAATCCAGGACAAAACAATCTTTTAAAGTGACAGCATCATCAGATATTGCAAAGGAATACATGGAGAGTTTGGAGCAGACCTTATTGTGTTTTTCTGAGGCCAGCATCGAACTAAAAAGGGAAAGATGTGTGTTCCAGGCAAATGAGGTAAAATAGCTTTGGTACAGGGTCAACAAAGATGGATTACACCCTGTCAAAGGAAAGGTCAAAGCCACAAAAAGGGATTCTGACTCCAAGGAATATAACAGAGCCAAAGATTTTCCCAGGTCGCAAAATTTACTAATGAGAGATACAGTCTGCAGAAGGAATGTTGGTGCTGACTCTCCAGAGATCCCAGGAGTTATTCTTAAAAAACCAAGACCAGTCCATACATGGTCAAAACTGGGGAGAAGATCATAAAACAGAAAGGAAACATAATTAACCACCTTCAACGGGAAACCTGCCTGGTAGCGACTGTTTCGACGGAGACTTCATTGAGGATGAGCCACTGTGGTGAATCTTTATTGGACTCCACACAACAGACCTCCACTTAGAGTCATAGAGATGTACAGCATGGAAACAGACCCTTCGATCCAACCCGTTCATGGCAACCAGATATCCCAACCCAATCTAGTCCCACCTGCCAGCACCCGGCCCATATCCCTCCAAACCATTCCTATTCATGTACCCATCCAAATGCCTCTTAAATGTTGCAATTGTACCAGCCTCCACCATTCCTCTGGCAGCTCATTCCATACCCACACCACCCTCTGTGTGAAAAAGATGCCACTTAGGTCTCTTTTATATCTTTCCCCTCTCACCCTAAACCTATGCCCTCTAGTTCTGGACTCCCTGACCCCAGGGAAAAGACTTTGCCTATTTACCCTATCCATGCCCCTCATAATTTTGTAAACCTCTGTGAGGTCACCTCTCAGTCTCCGAAGCTCCAGGGAAAACAGCCCAGCCTGTTCAGCCTCTCCCTGTAGCTCAAATCCTCCAACCCTGGCAGCATCCTTGTAAATCTTTTCTGAACCCTTTCAAGTTTCACAACATCTTTCCAATAGGAAGGAGACCAGAATTGCACGCAATATTCCAACAGTGGCCTAACCAATGTCCTGTACAGCCGCAATATAACCTCCCAACTCTTGTAGGTAAAAACAATGACTGCAGATGCTGGAAACCAGATTCAGGATCAGTGGTGCTGGAAAAGCACAGCAATTCAGGCAGCATCCGAAAAGCTTCGAAATCGACGTTTCGGGCAAAAGCCCTTCATCAGGAATAAAGGCAGAGAGCCTGAAGCGTGGAGAGATAAGCTAGAGGAGGGTGGGGGTGGGGAGAGAGTAGCATAGAGTACAATAGGTCAGTGGGGGAGGAGATGAAGGTGATAGGTCAGGGAGGAGAGGGTGGAGTGGATAGGTGGAAAAGGAGCTGGGCAGGTCGGACAAGTCCGGACAAGTCAAGGGGATCGTGTTGCTGGAGGTTAGAAACTAGGATGAGGTGGGGGAAGGGGAAATGAGGAAGCTGTTGAAATCCACATTGATGCCCTGGGGTTGAAGTGTTCCGAGGCGGAAGATTAGATTAGATTAGATTAGATTACTTACAGTATGGAAACAGGCCCTTCGGCCCAACAAGTCCACACCGACCCGCCGAAGTGCAACCAACCCATACCCCTACATTTTACCCCTTCTTACCTATCACTACGGGCAATTTAGCATGGCCAATTCACCTGACCTGCACATCTTTTGGACTGTGGGAGGAAACCGGAGCACCCGGAGGAAACCCACGCAGACACGGGGAGAATGTGCAAACTCCACACAGTCAGTCGCCTGAGTCGGGAATTGAACCCGGGTCTCTGGCGCTGTGAGGCAGCAGTGCTAACCACTGTGCCACCGTGCCGCCAGAATGCCAGATGAGGCATTCTTCTTCCATGCGTCTGGTGGTGAGGGAGCGGCGATGGAGCACCTCCATATCCTCGGCAGCTCCATATCCTCCCAGCACCTCCATATCCTCGGCAGAGTGGGAGGGGGAGTTGAAATATTGAGCCACGGGGCGGTTTGGTTGATTGGTGCGGGTGTCTCGGAGATGTTCCCTAAAGCGCTCTGCTAGGAGGCGCCCAGTCTCCCCAATGTAGAGGAGACCGGATCGGGAGCAACCGCCTCAATCTGTCGACCCCCCTCCCCCACTCCAACCTCTCACCCTCACAACGCGCAGCCCTCCAATCCCTCTGTTCCAATCCTGACCTCACCATCAAGCCAGCGGACAAAGGGGGCGCAGTGGTAGTCTGGCGCACTGACCTCTACATCGCTGAAGCCAAACGCCAACTCGAGGACACCTCTTCCTACCGCCCCCTTGACCATGACCCCACCCCCCATCACCAAACCATCATCTCCCAGACCATACAGAACCTCATCACCTCAGGAGATCTCCCACCCACAGCTTCCAACCTCATAGTCCGGGAACCCCGCACTGCCCGGTTCTACCTCCTTCCCAAGATCCACAAGCCTGACCACCCTGGCCGACCCATTGTCTCAGCATGCTGCTGCCCCACTGAACTCATCTCTACCTACGTCGACACTGTCCTATCCCCCCTAGTCCAGGAACTCCCCACATACGTTCGAGACACCACCCACGCCCTCCACCTCCTCCAAGACTTCCATTTCCCCGGCCCCCAACGTCTCATCTTCACCATGGATATCCAATCCCTCTACACCTCCATCCGCCATGACCAGGGCCTCCAAGCCCTCCGTTTTTTCCTCTCCAGACGTTCCCAACAGTACCCCTCCACCGACATTCTCATTCGTTTGGCCGAACTGGTCCTCACCCTTAACAATTTCTCCTTTGAATCCTCCCACTTCCTCCAGACCAAAAGGGTAGCCATGGGCACACGTATGGGCCCCAGCTATGTCTGTCTCTTTGTTGGCTACGTAGAGCAGTTGATCTTCCGTAATTACACCGGCACCACTCCCCACCTCTTCCTCCGCTACATTGATGACTGCATTGGCGCCACCTCGTGCTCCCGCGAGAAGGTTGAGCAATTCATCAACTTCACCAACACATTCCACCCTGACCTTAAATTTACCTGGACCATCTCTGACACCTCCCTCCCCTTCCTGGACCTCTCCATTTCCATCAGTGACGACCGACTTGACACTGACATTTTCTACAAACCCACCGACTCCCACAGCTACCTGGATTACACCTCTTCCCACCCTACCTCTTGCAAAAATGCCATCCCGTATTCCCAATTCCTCCGCCTCTGCCGTATCTGCTCCCAGGAGGAGCAGTTCCACCATAGAACACACCAGATGGCCTCCTTCTTTAGAGACCGCAATTTCCCTTCCCACGTGGTTAAAGATGCCCTCCAACGCATCTCGTCCACATCCCGCATCTCAGCCCTCAGACCCCACCCCTCCAACCGTAACAAGGACAGAACGCCCCTGGTGCTCACCTTCCACGCTACCAACCTTCGCATAAACCAAATCATCCGCCGACATTTCCGCCACCTCCAAACAGACCCCACCACCAGGGATATATTTCCCTCCCCACCCCTTTCCGCCTTCCGCAAAGACCGTTCTCTCCGTGACTACCTGGTCAGGTCCACGCCCCCCTACGACCCACCCTCCCATCCTGGCACTTTCCCCTGCCACCGCAGGAACTGTAAAGCCTGTGCCCACACCTCCTCCCTCACCTCCATCCAAGGCCCTAAAGGAGCCTTCCACATCCATCAAAGTTTTACCTGCACATCCACTCATATCATTTATTGTATCCGTTGCTCCCGATGCGGTCTCCTCTACATTGGGGAGACTAGGCGCCTCCTAGCAGAGCGCTTTAGGGAACATCTCCGAGACACCCGCACCAATCAACCAAAACGCCCCGTGGCTCAACATTTCAACTCCCCCTCCCACTCTGTCGAGGATATGGAGGTGCTGGACCTCCTCCACTGCCGCTCCCTCACCACCAGACGCATGGAAGAAGAACTCCTCATCTTCCGCCTCGGAACACTTCAACCCCAGGGCATCAATGTGGATTTCAACAGCTTCCTCATTTCCCCTCCCCCCACCTCGTCCTAGTTTCTAACCTCCAGCAACACGATCCCCTTGACTTGTCCGACCTGCCCAGCTCCTTTTCCACCTATCCACTCCACCCTCTCCTCCCTGACCTATCACCTTCATCTCCTCCCCCACTGACCTATTGTACTCTATGCTACTCTATCCCCACCCCCACCCTCCACTAGCCTATCTCTCCACGCTTCAGGCTCT
The DNA here is from genome assembly GCF_037043375.1 of Chiloscyllium plagiosum. Taxonomy (NCBI): domain Eukaryota; kingdom Metazoa; phylum Chordata; class Chondrichthyes; order Orectolobiformes; family Hemiscylliidae; genus Chiloscyllium; species Chiloscyllium plagiosum. The sequence continues at coordinate 172,338,678 of NW_028270139.1, read as the reverse complement.
CTGCCTTTATTCCTGATGAAGGGCTTTTGCCCGAAACGTCGATTACGAAGCTTTTCGGATGCTGCCTGAATTGCTGTGCTCTTCCAGCACCACTGATCCAGAATCCCAACTCCTGTACTCAATACTCTGATCAATAAAGGAAAGCATACCAAATGCCTTCTTCACTATCCTATCTACCTGCGACTCCACTTTCAAGCAGCTATGAATGTGCACTCCATGTCTCTTTGTTCAGCAACACTCCCTAGGACTTACCATAAGTTCTGCAAAGATTTGCTTTCCGCAAAATGCAGCACCTCGCATTTATCTGAATTAAACTCCATCTGCCACTTCTCATCCCATTGGCCCATCTGGTCAAGATCCTGTTGTAATCTGAGGTAACCTTCTTTGCTGTCCACTACGCCTCCAATTTTGGTGTCATCTGCAAACTTACTAACTGTACCTCTTACTAACGGTAAATGGCAAAAAGTAGAAGACTCTGCACCGATCCTTGTGGCACTCCACTGGTCATAGGCCTCCAGTCTGAAAAACAACCCTCCACCACCACCCTCTGTCCAAGTGGCTAGTTCTCCCTGTATTTCTTGAGATCTAACCTTGCTAATCAATCTCCCATAGGGAACCTTGTCGAACGCTTTACTGAAGACCATATAGATCACATCTACCACTCTGCCCTCATCAATTCTCTTTGTTACTTCTTCAAATAACTCAATTAAGTTTGTGAGACATGATTTCCCATGCACAAAGCCATGTTGACTATCCTTAATCGGTCCCTGCATTTCCAAACACATGAACACCCTGGCCCTCAGGATTCCCTCCAACAACCTGCCCACCACCGAGGTCAGGCTCACCGGTCTATAGTTCCCTGGCTTGTCCTTACCACCCTTCTTAAACAGTGGCACCACGTTTGCCAACCTCCAGTCTTCTGGCACCTCACCTGTGACTATCGATGATACAAATATCTCAGCGAGAGGCCCAGCAATCACTTCTCTGGCTTCCCACAGAGTTCTCGGGTACACCTGATCAGGTCCTGGATTTATCCACCTCTACCCATTTCAAGACATCCAGCACTTCCTCCTCTGTCATCTGGGCATTTTGCAAGATGTCACCATGTATTTCCCTGCAGTCTATATCTTCGATATCCTTTTCCACAGTAAACACTAATACAAAATGCTCATTTAGTATCTCCCCCATTTTCTGCGGGTCCACACAATGACCGCCTTGCTAATCTTTGAGCGGCCTTATTCTGTCCCTAGTTACCCTCTTGTCCTTAATGTGTTTATAAAAGCCCTTTGGATTCTCCTTAATTCTATTTGCCAAAGCTAACTCTTCTAAGAATTCATTTGATCTATCCTGTCTGTACCTTACATATGCTTGCTTTTTCTTAACCAAACCCTCAATTTCTTTAGTCATCCAGCATTCTCTATACCTACCAGCCTTTCCTTTCATCCTGACATGAATATACTTTTTCTGATTCCCGTTTTCTCATTTCTGATGGCTTCCCATTTTCCAGCCATCCGTTTACCTGCGAACATCTGCCTCCAATCAGCTTTCGAAAGTTCTTGCCTAATTTCGTCAAAATTGGCCTTTCTCCAATTTAGAACTTCAACTTTTAGATCTGGTCTATCCTTTTCCATCACTATTTAAAATAAATAGAATTATGGTCGCTGGCCCCAAAATCCTCCCCCACTGACACCTCAGTCACCTGCCCTTCTTTATTTCCCAAGAGTAGGTTAAGTTTTGCACCTTCTCTCGTAGGTACATCCACATACTGAATCAGAAAATTGTCTTGTACACACTTAACAAATTCCTCTCCATCTAAATCTTTACCACTATAGCAGTCCCAGTCTATGTTTGGATAGTTAAAATCCCCTACCACAACCACCTTATTATTCTTACAGATAGCTGAGAACTCCTTACAAGTTTGTTTCTCAATTTCCCTCTGACTATTAGGGGGTCTATAATACAATTCCAATAAGGTGATCATCCCTTTCTTCTTTCTCAGTTGCACCTAATTATTATACTGCCCTCATTTGTACCCAAAAATCAACAGGAATGGGGCTATAGACAAAACAACGTAGGAAGTTCCATTGGCAAAGAGCCAAAGGAAGTCCTCGGACTTAGAGAGGTGGAAGTTTTTTTAAATTCACTCCTCAGATGTTGGTGTCACTGGCTGGCCAGCATTTGTTTCCCCATGACGGGATTTGAACCCAGTACCCCAGGACATAAGCTGAGTTTTTTGGAATCTAGTGGTAATAACACTTAGCCGTCACCTCCCCTTGTGATAACCTGCACAAGCCCATGGGGATTCACTCAGGAATCTCTCGGGGAGCTCGATTGTTAGCACCCTTGGTAACAGGCAATGGCCTACCTAGCTGGAACTTATGACCTGAGCTTTTTTTATAAAGCAGATCCAGGGATAGGACTACAGAACTGTCTGTCCAGGATGGGGACAGCTTATGTATGCCATGAGTAGTGTTTTTATTTTCATTTTCAGCAATAAATAATGTACCTTTTCAGCTGGGCTTTCCACATTTTACAGCTCTCTTCACACCTCGATAGGTACAGCTCCATTAACACTCAAGAAACCCGGCATCATCCAGGACAAAGGTGCCCGCATAGTTGGTATCACATCCACAAGAATCCATTCCCTCCACCAGAGACGCTCAGGAGCAGTGTGTACTATGTACAAGATACACTGCAGATATTCAGCAAAGGTCTCCGGCCAGCACCTTCCAAACCCACGACCAATTCCTTTTCGTAGCTCAAGGGCAACAGACATATGGGAACACCACTATCTTCAAGTTCCCCTCCAAGCTACTGACCATTCTAGAACAATACCATGCTCACTATACCTAAAAAGTCCATTCTTCTCAAATTGCAAATACATCCCATCCATAAGAATCTTCTCCAATAATTTCTCTGCCACCGATGTAGAGCTCACAGGCCTATAATTTCCTGGATTATCCCTGTTTCCCTTCTTAAACAGAGAAACAACTTTAGCTATTCTCTTGTCTACTGGGACCTTGTAGAAATTTATAAAATAATGAGAGGCACTGATAGAGTTAATGGTAGTTGTCTTTTCCTTAGGATGTGGATTTTAAGACTAGGGGGACATGTTTAAGGTGAGAAGAAAGAGGATTAAAAAAAGGCATGAGGGGCAAATGATTTATGCAGAGGGTGGTTCACATGTGGAATGAACTTCCTGAGGAAGTTGGGGATGTGTGTACAATTACAGCATTTAAAAGACATTTGGATAAGTACATGAATAGGAAAGGTTTTGAGTGATATGGGCCAGGAACAGACAGGTGGAACTAGTTGAGTTTGGGATTATATTCGGCATGGACTAGTTGGACTGAAGGGTCTGTTTCTTTGCTGTATGACTCTATGGCTCTATAATGGATATGGGGTGGGGGGGGGGGGGTGTGGGGGACGGATTAGGGTATTGAGCTGGATGATCAGCCATGACCATACAGATTGTTATCCCTGCTCCTTTCATCTATGTTTCAATGATTTGTAGTCTCTGACTTGCTCTTGTGGCTATTTTATTTATATGGATAGTCCAGTTCAATGTCTGGTCAATAGAAATCCCCAGGATGTTGATGATGGGAGATTCAGTATTGGTAACTCCACTGAATGTGTGGTGGAAAGGTTCAATTCTCTGTTGTTGGGATAGTGAGGCTGGGACCTGTGGAGAAGACTGAATCATTTTTTCAGGGATAGTGTCCCACCACTCTCCATCACCATCCTTGGGCCTACCCTGGCCCAGCAGCATAGCAGAATTAACAGGGAAGGGTGTCAGAGTGTTACACAGTCAGGAGAGGGATTCCCCACAAAATCCTCAACTTTTACTTTGGACCCCCAGTAATCTCACGATATCAGATCCATCATGGACAAGGATCCTTCAAAACCCTCACCCAACTTAGAAATCAATCAGCCACCATGTTTACAGTTGTCAAACCACACAGTAGTCAGGGAGCATTGGATATCATTGTAACCATCCTGTCTGTGCTGACTGCCATTAAGAGCAACTATAAAACTATCCTTCAAACCAGGAAGCAAGAGTTCTAAAGAACAGTCTCACTGGACCCTAATGTTAACTCAGTTTCTCTCTCCATAATGCTGCCAGACCTGCTGAGTTTCTCCAGCACGTTCTATTTTTGTTTCAAATTTTCATGATCTGCAGGATTTTGATGTTACATCCAACTACGGGACAGGTAGCCTATCTTCTGACATGTGGAAAATGCAAGAATCTATTTGAATAGGTACCAACAGTATATTTCAAAACCTGTCAAATGTTAGACAATCACCATGGTTGAATGAAAGAGACATGAGGTTCTACTAACTTGCTTGAGTGTGTTTGGTATGCTTTCCTTTATTGGTCAGTTCATTGAGTATAGGAGTTGGGAGGTCATTTTGAAGCTGTACAGGACACTGGTTAGATGTCTTTTGGAATAATGCATGCAATTCTGGTCACCCTGCTATAGGAAGGATGTTGTGAAACTTGAAAGGGTTCAGAAAAGATTGATAAGGATGTTGCCAGGGTTGGAGAGCTTGAGCTATAGGGAGAGGCTGAATAGGCTGGGGCAGTTTTCCCTGGAGCATCAGAGGCTTAGGGGTGACCTTATGGAGGCTTATAAAATCATGAGGGGCATGGACAGGCTAAATAGACAAGGTATTTTCCTTGAGATGATGGATTACGAAATTAGAGCGCATACGTTTAAGGTGAGAGTGGGAAAGATTTAAAAGGGACCTTCGGGGCAACTTTTTCACACAGAGCGTGATCCATGTGTAGAATGAGCTGCCAGAGGAAGTGGTGAACGCTGGTACCATTACAACATTTAAAATGCATCTGGATGGGTATATGAATTGGAATGCTTCAAAGGAGCATGGGCCAAATACTGGCAAATTAGACGTGATTAGGTTAGGATATATGTTTGGCATGAACAAGTTGGACCAAAGGGTCTGTTTTCATGCTGTACATCTCTATGACTTTGATGTGGAGAAAGGGGAAACAGTAGATGTGGGATACTAACATTCCCAATCAGCTTTCCATCTTTGCAACATGGGTGCCACTGGCTGGGGCAAAATTTATTCCCATCCAAGCTGCTCTGTGTCACTGGATCAAATTCTGGAATTCCCTCTCAAACATCACTGTGAGCATCCCCGCTACACACAGACATTAGCGGTTCAAGGAGACAGTTCTTCACACTTTCTCCATGGTTGAAAAGTGTAGCGCTAGAAAAACACAGCAGGTTAGGCAGCATCCGAGGACTAGAAGAGTCGATGTTTCAGGCGTAAGCTCTTCATCAAGAATGTGGAGTTGGAGCTGGAGCTGGAGAGAAGGTAGCTGGGAAGACGATAGGTAGATGCATGGGAAGGGTAATTCTGATAGGTCGGTGGAAAGGGTGGAGCAGATAGGTGGGAAAGAAGATGGATAGGTCAAGAGAGCCGTGCCAAGTTGGAGTGTTGCATCTGGAATGAGGTGGGGGAAGGGGACATAAGGATACACGCACCCAACAATCCCACCATGGCAAACCAGTTCCCTATCCCAGAATCTCTAGGCGAAGCTGATGGGGTCTTCCTTACCCTATCCCAGAATCTCTAGGCGAAGCTGATGGGGTCTTCCTTATCCTCCCCTATGTGGTGAGGACTACAGTCTTCATCTCATCAAGGGTCCTCTCCAATAGTTGGTCCTCGGGGTGGGCTGAATGTTCCACTGGTCCAAGACACATGGTGATTAATTTGTTTGCTCCTCAGTGTCCAGTCTGTGCATGATAGACCGTTGGTGGATCTCTTCAAGAAACATGGGTCTGATGTGGAATCAAACAGTGTCAGCTTTTCAGTGATGTCTGCCAGTTTGCTGGCTGGAATGGATGTTGTGTATGTCATGTGATCACCTGCTGTTTGACAGTGGGTGACCACAGCATCCGTGGGCCCTGGTTTCAGCTGTGGCTCAGGGGTGGGGATTGAGGCCTGGATAGAGTAGACTTTGGGAAGATGTTTCTATTGGTAGGAGAGATGAGGACCCAAGGGAAGTAAAGGGAAGACCTTTTAGAACGGAGATAAGGAAAAACTTCTTTAGCCAGAGAGTGGGGAATCGATGGAATTCACTGCCACAGAAAGCTGTGGTGGCCAGGTCATTGAGTATATTTAAGATGAAGATGGATAGTTCTTGATTGTAAAGGGGTCAGGGATTACAGAGATGTGGAGGAGTGGGGTTGAGCAGCTTATCATCCATGACTGAATTACAGCACAGACCTGATGGGCTGAATGGCCTAATTTCTATTCCTGTACCTTATGAAGGCACCGTGTTATAAAGTTGAAGGTGTGTACTATACCTTTAAGAGAGAGTGAATGCTGTTGTGAAGTGAGAGATTATAAGCGCTTGTGTCATATGACTAGAGAGCAGTATCGGAGTGTAATGGAAATTTGAAAATATGTAACAATTGGATGTGAAATGGATACCTGAGTTGGTTACTGCTTTCACAACAATTCAACTTTAACCAATCAGTTTAAATTATGAGAAAGTGAGAACGGCAGATACTGGAGACCAGAGTCAAAAAGTGTGGTGTTGGAAAAGCACAGTTCGTCAGGCAGCATCCAAGGAGCAGAAGAGTTGACATTTTGAAATAAGCTCTTCATCAGGAATGTCCACTGAGTTTAAATTAAGCCCCAGGGTATGAGAACAGCATCGAGTTTGATTTTCTTGTTTTTGTCAACATCGAACCAATGAGATGATCTGATATTGGGAATATAAAAAAGGTAGACATTTTGAAAATCAAACACAGCAACTGCCATCAATACAAATCCAAGAAATTAGGAAACACTGTGTATCAAAGGTACCTTTTCCTATGAAGCATATTCACAGTAAAAGAAAGAAGACGACCCAGGGAGATCTTCAGCTGGAAGAAGAGACATCGAAGATGATAACTGCTGTATGGTTTGGAAATTAAGTTGATGTAATTTTAATAAGTGTTTTAGATTAGATTACTTACAGTGTGGAAACAGGCCCTTTGGCCCAACAAGTCCACACCGACCCGCCGAAGCGCAACCCACCCATTCCCCTACATTTACCCCTTTATCTAACACTATGGGCAATTTAGCATGGCCAATTCACCTGACCTGCACATCTTTGTGACTGTGGGAGGAAACCGGAGCACCCGGAGGAAACCCACACAGACACGGGGAGAATGTGCAAACTCCACACAATCAGTCGCCTGAGTCGGGAATTGAATCCGGGTCTCTGGCGCTGTAAGGCAGCAGTGCTAACCACTGTGCCACCGTGCCGCCCATATGTTTTATGGAAACAATATATCGTTATAGAGTTGGAGACAGGTAATAAGCAGATAAGAGAAGGGGGGCGCTTAGAGTAGTGAATAGTTGTTTCATGTTCACGTTTAGGGTTAAAAATAAATTGATATTTTCTTTAAATAGTGGAATTTGGGAGTTCTCTGTCACTCATTTTAACAGATTGTGAGGCACGGTGAGCTTTTCTGGGTGTTTGGTTTAATTAACAATAGGATTCACTGTGGTGTTGTAACAATTTGGGGCTCAGGTCTGAGATTTGGACAGGTTTAAACAGATCCAGTCTGAGATTTGAACTGCGAAAGATCACAGCAGATTTAAATACTTGCCGCTTAGTGTCCTAGATCTTTAAATAAAATGTAGGTTTTTATAACTGAGAGAAATGGCTCTTAATGTCACTGAAGAGGTTCTAGGCTTTGAAGATGTTTCCCAAATTTGCCAAACAAATTTAGAAAGGCAGAGGAATACTTTTAGAATTAGCAAATAGGTTAGAGTTGAATTTAACCAGGGACAAAAGAAAAGCTGAAATTGTAATTGAGTTGGTCAAGCACTTAGGTGTATCAGAGAAACAGACAAGTGTAGTAGAGTTAGAAAAACTTAAATTTAATTAAGGCAAATGGAGTTACAACATAAAGAGAAAGAAAGGTGAAAGAGAGGAAAAGGAAGGGAGAAAAGGTTCTTAGCTGAGCAAATGGAGAGTGAAGAAAGAGGAAGGGAGAGAGAATTTGAATTTAAGAAGTTGTCAATTAGTCAGGAAAGTCAAGTTAATGGGATGGAACTGAAGAGAGAAGGTAATGATGTGTACAAATATGTTAAAATATTGACACATTTTAATGAAAAAGATGTTGAAGCCTTCTTTATTTCATTCGAAAAATTAGCTGGGCAGATGGAGTGGCCGGAGAACTTCTGGGTAATGCTAGTTCAGACTAAACTGGTAGGCAGAGCTAGTGAGGTATTGCAGTGCTGTCAGATGAGGGGTCACAAGATTATGCAGGTGTCAGCAGGCTATTTTGAGTGTTTATGAATTTGTACCAGAAGTGTGCAGACAGTGGTTCAGAAACATAAAGAAGGAACCAGGTCAGGCTTATGTTGAGTTCGAAAGAATTAAACATAGTAATTTTGGCAGATGGGTTCAGGCCTTAAAAATAGATAAGATTTATGAGGCTCTAAGAGTGATTATTCTGCTGGAGGAGTTTCCACCATGACAAAACAAAGAGTAGGACACAGCGGTAATTGTTTACCACAGATATAAAAGTAACCCCAAGTCAATGGAAAGGATGTTAAAGGCCTCTGGTGTTTTCACCGTAATGGAATACGACACAATATTATAGTGCTGATGGTTTAAGAAGGGCACTGGGAAAAGGTGTTTCCACTGTGGTAAACTGAGACATGTAAAGTCACAGTGCTGGTCGTTGAAGCAAGGCACTTTGAGAAAAGATGTGGTAAAAGAGGCTAGGCCAGTGGCATTATTGAAATTAGTAAAAGAAACCCCAAGAAATGTCAAGGAGCTGCAGGAGAGTGCACAGCCTAGACAGGGACTGGGTATAGAGTTAGTGCTTGAGCTCTATAAAGACCTCCCATCTATGCGTAAAATTTACTCAGAAAGAACAGGGGGAGAATGGAAAGACATTTTTGAGAGATAAGGGATCTAATTAGTCTCTAATAGTAAGAGATAAATGTTACCCGAGAGAGTGGTAATTTGTGGAATAGATGGACAGACATTTAGTATTCCTCTGTGTAAGATCAGGTTGGAGAGCCAAATCAAGACTGGGGAAGTAACAGTGGGAGTGATTGATATGAGTGTCACTTCCAGGAATCCAGTTTGTTCTTGGGAACAGTTTGGCAGGATCCAAGGTGGGAGTGACACCTCTTGTTGTAGAGAAGCCAAATGAAAACCAGAGAACTGAGGAGTTAAAAGAAAAATACACTGGAATTCTTCCAGACTGTGCAGTACCAAGATCCCACTATCATAAGTTACAGCACGAAGCAAAAACTGAAGAGAAAGATGAAGGAGTTGAGGTTCAGTTAGCGGACAACCTATTTGAAGAAATGGTGCAGGAAAAACCTGAACAGGCAGAGGGTCAAGCAGAAGTATTTAGTTCTGAAAGGCTAATGGTCTTACAACAGAAAGATGTAACAATAAAAAATATATATATATATATAGATGCATACTCAGAAAGGGAATCAGAATGTATTTCTGAGGGTTATTACCTTAAAGATAGAATCCTTAGACTTAAATGGAGACCACAGCAGGTTAGTTAGTGCAGAGGAGAAAAAGGCAGAAATGCACCAGATTGTGTTGCCAGTAACATACAGACAGGAACTGTTATGAATAGCACATGAACTACCAGTAGGAGATTACCTCAGTGTGAGGAAGACTTGGGATAAGGTACAAAAGCACTTCTGTTGGCTTGGACTGCACAAGGATGTGGTTAAATTTTGCTGTGTATGCCATAAATACCAAATGGTAGATAAGCCATAGGCAGTCATAAAACCAGCACCTTTGTTCCCACATTCGAAGAAGCTTTCATGTGGGTTATGATTGATTATGTAGGTCCTCTCCAGAAAATTAAAAGTGGGAACCGGTTCTTGCAAACCATAATGGATGTGTCTACCAGATTTCTGGAGTTAAGTCCATTACAGAGTATTAAGGCAAAAGGGTGGTAGAGTAGTTAGTAGCTTTTTTCACATGGTATGGGCCACCTAGAGAGATTCAGTCAGAGCAAGGGTCTAATTTTACTGCCAGCTGTTTAAGGAAGTCATGGATAGCTTAGGTATACAGCACTTTAAATCAAATGTGTATCATCCCGAATCCTAGGGAGCTTTGGAAAAGGTGGCATCAGATCCTGAAGACCATGTTAAGAACATACTGTCAGAATTACCTGGTTGATTGGGATAAAGGTATCCAAATTGCCATTAGAGATGCCCCAAACAAATCTATTAAATTTACTCCCTTTGAGTTAATATTCAGACATGAAGTGAGAGGGCCTTTGAAATTAATTAAAGAAAAGTTGACAGGACCGAAGTCGGAGATCTCACATTTGGATTATGTTTGTGAGGTGAGGGAGAAATTAAGTTGGGTTGGTCAATTACCTAAACAGAACCTGAAGAGGGCACACTGTGGAATGAAGCAGGTGGCACATAAAAGCTCTAAAATTCGGATGTTTTTCCCTGGGGATGACGTATTATTATTGTTACCAGTGTTAGCAGATCCCTTCAGCGTCAGGTTTAGGAGTCCCTATTAAATTGAGAAAAAGTTGTCAGGTAAACTGTCTGGTAAAGATGCCATATAGACAAAAAACTATCAGGTATGTGAATATGTTGAAAACTTACTATAATAGAGACAGGGAACTGGAGAAACAGGTGTTAGTTACTGACCCGCAGATTGAGGAATCAAATCCAGATATCGTGAAAGTTGATGTGCCTCAAAATACATTAAACAACGAGGAACTCCTTGAGGTGTTAGTGAACTTTCTGTCTCAGGAGCAAAGAACCCAGTTGAAAGGTTTGTTACAGCAGTATGACAACATACGTGGGAATGAGATGGAGAGGATTAATACTATTGTGCATGAGGTGGAAGTAGGGAATGCTGTTCCGATAAAACAACACCCCAACAGACTTAATCTTTTCCAAGCCACACAGGTCCAGAAGGAAGTGGATGTGATGCTGAGGGAAGACGTCATCAGACCGGGTCAAAGTGAGTGGAGTTCGCCAATCGTGTTAGTTCCCGAACCAGATGGTAATATCAGTAAGAACAAGAGAGATAGTGGTGTATTCAAAGTGTCACTGGGCTAGGAATAGATGAGAGGATGGGTGCAGTTCCAACAACAGTCGAAGAAGTAGAAACTGAGGATTGCAGATGCTGGAGAGTCAGAGTTAAGAGTGTGGTGCTGGAAATGCACTGCAGGTCAGGCAGCATCTGAGGAGCAGGGGAATCGATGTTTCAGGCATAAGCCTGATGAAGGGCTTATGCCCAAAACGTCCTGCTCCTCGGATGCTGCCTGACCTGTTGCGCTTTTCCAGTACCACACTCTTAACAACAGCACTCAAACCTTGACACCATCCAGGCAAAAGCAGCCTGTTTGATTGACCCCACATCCACAAGCATCCACTCTGTCCATCACTGGTGCTTAGTTGCAGCAGTGTGTACTATCTACAAGATGCACAGCAGAAATTCACCAAAGATCCTCAGACAGCACTTTCCTAATCCACAACCATTTCCATTGAGAAAGACAACGGCAGCAGATTCATGGGAACACCGCCCCCTGCAAGTTCCCCTCCAAGCCACTCACCATTCTGACTTGGAAATATATCACCATCCCTTCAGTGTCACTGGTTAAAACCCTGGAATTCCATCCACAAGGGCAACAGGTGGATTCAGAAAGGCAGTGCACCACCACCTTCTCAAGGGCAACTAGTAACGTGCAATAAAAACTGGCCCAGCCAGCAACAGCCACATCCCATAATTGAATTTTAAAAAATCAACCATAATTGAATGACAGAACAGATTCGATGGGCTTAATTCTGCTCCCACATCTTATTATCTCATGGTCATTGCTTCTGGTGAAGTAAGCATTCACTTTAAAATTCTCATTATACTTCATATCTGGTGGCCAAAATCTCTCAACTTTCAACTCTTTGTGATCTCCTCCATATATGATCTTCTGAAATATCCTTGCTTGTCTAAATCTTAGGGCATCCAGTTTACATAGAAACCTAGAAGATAGGAGCAGGAGGAGGCCATTCGACCCTTTGGGCCTGCTCCGCCATTCATCACATTCATAGCTGATCGTCCAACTCAGTCACCTAATCCTGCTTTCTCCCCATAATCTTTGATCCCATCAACCCCAAGTGCTACATCTAGCCGCCTCTTGACTACATTCAATGTATTGACATCAACTCCTTCCTGTGTTAATGAATCCCACTCATTAACTCACTCTGTGGGTGAACAAATGTCTACTCATTTCAGTGTTAAATGGTCCACCCCAAATCCTCAAACTGTGGCTCCTGGCTCAGGACACACCCACCATTGGGAATGTCCTCCCTGCATCTATCCTGTCTAGTCATGGAGTCATAGAGTCCTGCAACATGGAGACAGGCTCTTTCGCCCAAACTGGTGCATGCCTGCTAAAATGTCCATTTGTGCTAACTCCATTTCCCTGCACTTGGCCCATATCCTTCTAAACCTTTCCGTGTATTTGCCCAAATGCTTTTTAAATGTTGTTCATGTACCCACCTCAACCACATCCATTGGCAATTCATTCCATATGTGTACCACCCTCTGTGTAAAAAAAATTGCCTCTCAGGTTCCCATTTATCCTTTCCCCTCTAACCTTACACTGATCCCCTCTAGTCCTCAATTCGCTAATCCTGAGAAAAAGACTGAGTGCTTCTCGTGATCTTGTACACTTCTGTAATTTCCCCCTCAGTCTTCTAATCTCTAAAGAAAGAAGTCCTAGCCTGTCCAAATTCTCCCTATAACTCAGACCCTTAAGTCCTGGCAACATCCTTGTAAATTTCTTCTGCTCTCTTTCCAGTTTAAAACATCCTTCCTATACAAAGGTGACCAAAGCTAAACACAATACTCCCAAGTGTGGTCTCTCCAACATCCTGCAGCATAACTTCCCAACTTCTATACTCAATGCCCTAACTGATGAAGGCCAGTATGCCAAAAGCTTTCTCCACTGCCCTGTCAACCTGTGACTCCATTTTCAGAAAACTGTGCACCTGAAATCCAAGATACCTCTGTTTTACTACACTGTTTAAGTTCCTACTGTTCACTATGAAACTTGTACCTTGATCTGACTTTCCAAAATGCAAGAACTCACACTTAACTGTATTAAACTCCATTTGCCATTTCTCGGCCCACTTTCCCACTGATCAAGGTCCTGCTGCAATTTCTGAAACCTTCCTCACTATCCACGATACTGTGTCATCAGCTAACTTATTAATCAGGCCTTGTACATTCTCATCCAAATCATTGATATAAATAACAAACAGTAATGAGTCCAGCGCCGACGCCTGATGCACTCCACTAGTCACAGGCCTCCAGTCCGACAAACATCTTCTATTCTTACCCTATGCTTCCTACCATCAAGCCAATTGTGTATCCAATCTGCAAGCTTGCCCTTGGTTCCATGCAATCTAACCTTTCAGCCTACCATGTGGAACCTTAGTAAAGGCCTTATTGAATTCCACATCGAGTACATCTACCACCTTGTCCTCGTCAACCTTCCTGATTACTTCAAAAATGAATTGCTGCGAGAAATTATAAAGAAAGACAGAGGGAACAATGGGCTGTTGCATTACCTCAGGTCAAATTTCCTCTCTCTCTCTCTGTGTCCAAGTACAGAATTCTGTGCAGAAACTGGGCCATTTGTGTGTTCTCTCCCTCAGGAGTTCTCCAGTCTGAAAGACTCCATCCAAACTCCCTGCCTCTTGCTGTTGTATCCATTGGCATTTTCTCAGCAAAGTGTCTAGTCTAAAAGGTTCAGACTCGATTTGCATGGCTCCACATTAACTTTTTGTAAGTAACTTTTACACCAGATCTTTGAAACACTATCGTTCTTTCTCCAACTCTGACTCTCTGTGTGACTGTAACTGCTCTTCTCCCAGATTCCATTCCATGCTCACTCAGGCTAGGCTGGGGAGAAGACAGTGTTAGCGAGTTTTGAGAAGATTTGTAGCTCAGGTTGAGGTTCTGGATGAAGGTTTGCTCGCTGATCTGGAAGGTTCATTTTCAGATCTTTCATCACCCTACTAAGTAACATCCTCAGTGGGCCTCCAGGCGAAGCACTGCACATGATTCCTGCTTTCTATTTATATGTTTGGGTTTGTTTGGGTTGGTGATGTCATTTCCTATGGTGGTGTCATTTCCTGATGATGTGTTTGTTGATAGAGTTCTGGTTGGAATGCCATGCTTCTAGGAATTCTTGTGCGTGTCTCTGTTTGGCTTGTCCTAAGGTGGATGCGTTGGCCCAGTCGAAGTGTGTCCTTCCTTATTTGTATGTAAGGATACTAGTGAGAGAGGGTCTTGTCGTTTTGTGGCTCATTGGTGTTCATGTGTCCTGGTGGCTACTTTTCTGCCTATTTGTAGTGTTTGTTACAGTCCTTGCATGGTATTTTGTAAATGACATTAGTTTTGCTTGTTGTCTGTATAGGGTCTTTCAAGTTCGTTGGCTGCCTTTTTAGTGTGTTGGTAGGTTTGTAGGCTACCATGATGCCAAGGGGTCCGAGTAGTCTGGCAGTCATTTCCGAGATGTCTTTTATGTAGGGGAGAGTGGCTAGGGTTTCTGGACGTGTTTTGTCTGCTTGTTTGGGTTTGTTGCTGAGAAATCGGCAGACTGTGTTCATTGGGTACCCATTCTTTTTGAATACACAGTATAGGTGATTTTCCTGTGCTCTGCGTAGTTTCTCTGTGCTGCAGTGTGTGTTGGCTTGCTGAAATAATGTTCTGATGCAGCTTCGTTTGTGGATGTTGGGATGATTGCTTCTGTAGTTCAATATTTGGTCCGGATGTGTTCTTTTCCTGTAGACGCTGGTCTTCTTCATGCAGAGAGTGGTGCGTATATGAAATGGACTGCCAGAGAAAGTGGTTACGACGGGTACAATAGCAACATTTAAATCATTTGGATAGGTACATGGATGGGAAGGGTTTAGAGGGATATGGACCAAATGCAGGTAATTGGAACTAGCTTGTTGGGCACCAGACTCAGCATGGACCAGTTTGGGCCAAAGGGCCTGTTCCCATGTTGTATTACTCTATGACTCTCAATGTAAAACATAGAGTGTTGTGGTTGCTATCAGTAACACATTCCCCACTCTCACCTCAAACACCTGTCCAGCTTTATTCCCCAGATTGAGGTCCAGCACTGTCCCTTGTAGGATCTTCCACATGTTGAATTTCTCTCTTCTCGAAATCTGCTATAAGAGGACTATCCCAATTTAAATTGAAACAGTTGAAATCCCTAATACAATTACCTGATTATAATTTTTAGCTGTCGGCCTTTCTGGGACAGGGTTTTTTTTCACAAGCTGAAAATGTGTTGCTGGTAAAGCGCAACAGGTCAGGCAGCATCCAAGGAACAGGAGAATCGACGTTTCAGGCATAAGCCCTTCTTCAGGAATGAGAAAAGTGTGACCAGCAGGCTAAGATAAAAGGTAGGGAGGAGGGACTTGGGGGAGGGGCGTTGGAAATGCGATAGGTGGAAGGAGATCAAGGTGAGGGTGATAGGCCGGAGTGGGCTGGGGGCGGAGAGGTCAGGAAGAAGATTGCAGGTTAGGAAGGCGGTGCTGAGTTTGAGGGATTTGACTGAGACAAGGTGGGGGGAGGGCAAATGAGGAAACTGGAGAAATCTGAGTTCATCCCATTTGGTTGGAGGGTTCCTAGGCGGAAGATGAGGCGCTCTTCCTCCAACCATCATGTTGCTGTGGTCTGGCGATGGAGGAGTCCAAGGTCCTGCATGTCCTTGGTGGAGTGGGAGGGGGAGTTGAAGTGTTGAACCACGGGGTGGTTGGGTTGGTTGGTCCGGGTGTCCCAGAGGTGTTCTCTGAAACGTTCCGCAAGTAGGCGGCCTGTCTCCCCAATATAGAGGAGGCCACATCGGGTGCAGCGGATGCGATAAATGATGTGTGTGGAGGTTCAGGTGAATTTGTGGCGGATATGGAAGTATCCCTTGGGACCTTGGAGGGAAGTAAGGGGGGAGGTGTGTGAGCAAGTTTTGCATTTCTTGCGGTTACAGGGGAAGGTGCCGGGAGTGGAAGTTGGGTTGGTGGGGGGTGTGGACCTGAGAGGGAATCAAGGAGGGAGTGGTCTTTTCAGAACGCTGATAGAGGAGTGGAGGGAAATATATCCCTGGTGGTGGGGTCCATTTGGAGGTGGCGGAAATGACGGCAGATGGTATGCTGTATATGGAGGTTGGTGGGGTGGTAGGTGAGGACCAGTGGGGTTCTGTCCTGGTGGCGGTTGGAGGGGCGGGGCTCAAGGGCGGAGGAGTGGGAAGTGAAGGAGATGCAGTGGAGGGCATCGTCGACCATGTCTGGGGGGAAATTGCGGTCTTTGAAGAAGGAGGCCATCTGGGTTGTACGGTATTGGAACTGGTCCTCATGGGAGCAGATGCGGCGGAGACGAAGGAATTGGGAATATGGTATGGCATTTTTACAGAGGGCAGGGTGGGAGGAGGTGTAGTCTAGGTAGCTGTGGGAGTCGGTCGATTTATAGTCAATGTCCGTGTTGATTCGGTCGCCCGAGATAGAAATGGAAAGGTCTAGGAAGTGGAGAGAGAAGTCTGAGACGGTCCAGGTGAATTTGAGGTCGGGGTGGGACAATAGGTCGGCCAGGGCAGTCAGGTTTGTGGATTTTGGGCAGGAGGTAGAAACGGGCAGTGAGCGGTTGTGGGACTATGAGGTTGGAGGCGGTGGATGGGAGATCCCCTGAGATGATGAGGTTATGGGTAGTCTGGGAGATGATAGTTTGGTGGTGGGAGGTGGGGTAATGGTCAAGGGGGCAGTAGGAGGAGGTGTCTGCGAGCTGGCGTTTAGCCTCAGCGGTGTAAAGGTCGGTGCGCCAAACTACTACCGCGCCTCCCTTGTCTGCCGGTTTGATAGTGATGTTGGGGTTGGAACGGAGAGAGTGGAGGGCTGCACGTTCCGAGGGTGAGAGGTTGGAGTGGGTGATAGGGGCGGAGAGGTTGAGGCGGTTAATATCACGGCGGCAGTTGGCTACGAAGAGATCGAGGGCGGGTAAGAGACCAGCACGGGGTGTCCAGGTGGATGGGGTGTGTTGGAGGTGGGAGAAGGGGTCGTCAGAGGGTGGGCGAGAATCTTGGTTGAAGAAGTAGGCACGGAGGCGAAGGCGGCGGAAGAATCGTTCGAGGTCACGCCGTGTGTTGAACTCGTTAATCCGGGAGCGTAGGGGGATGAAGGTGAGGCCTCTGCTGAGGACTGATCTTTCATCCTCAGAGAGGGGTAGTTCTGGAGGGATGGTGAAAACACGGCAGGGCTGGGAGCTAGGACCTGGTGTGGGGCCGGGGTTGGGCGTGGGGGCGGGGACGGAGATCGGCGTGGGGGCAGAGTTGGGCGTGGTGACGGAGATCGGCGTGGGGGTGGAGTTAAGCATGGTGACGGAGATCGTCGTGGGGGCGGAGACACATGCAGCGTTGTGGTCGTGATGTTAGAGGTTAGTGATGTCACTGGGAGCGGAAGTATAACCCCGCACCGCCCGTTTCTACCTCCTGCCCAAAATCCACAAACCTGACTGCCCCGGCCGACCCATTGTCTCAGCCTGCACCTGCCCCACCGAACTCATCTCTGCATACCTTGACACGGTCCTGTCCCCCTTAGTCCAAGAACTCCCCACCTACGTTCGGGACACCACCCACGCCCTCCACCTCCTCCATGATTTTCGCTTCCCCGGTCCCCAACGCCTTATCTTCACCACGGTCATCCAGTCCCTGTACACCTCCACCCCCCATCACGAAGGACTCAAAGCCCTCCGCTTCTTCCTTTCCCGCCGTACCAACCAGTACCCTCCACTGACACCCTCCTTCGACTGACTGAACTGGTCGTCACCCTGAACAACTTCTCTTTCCAATCCTCCCACTTCCTCCAAACCAAAGGAGTAGCCATGGGCACCCGCATGGGGCCCAGCTATGCCTGCCTCTTCGTCAGATATGTGGGACAGTCCATCTTCCGCAACTACACTGGCACCACCCCCCACCTTTTCCTCTGCTACATCGATGACTGTATCGGCGCTGCCTCGTGCTCCCACTAAGAAGTTGAACAGTTCATCGACTTCACCAACACCTTCCACCCCGACCTCAAATTCACCTGGACTGTCTCAGACTCCTCCCTCCCCTTCCTAGACCTTTCCATTTCTATCTCGGGCGACCGAATCAACACGGACATTTACTATAAACCGACCGACTCCCACAGCTAC
Source organism: Chiloscyllium plagiosum (assembly GCF_037043375.1). Lineage (NCBI taxonomy): Eukaryota > Metazoa > Chordata > Chondrichthyes > Orectolobiformes > Hemiscylliidae > Chiloscyllium > Chiloscyllium plagiosum. The sequence goes on along the minus strand of NW_028270139.1, from coordinate 172,320,440 downwards.
CTAGACTACACCTCCTCCACCCTGCCCCCTGTAAAAACGCCATACCATATTCCCAATTCCTTCGTCTCCGCCACTTCTGCTCCCAGGAGGACCAGTTCCAATACCATACAACCCAGGTGGCCTCCTTCTTCAAAGACCGCAATTTCCCCCCAGACTTGATCGATGATGCCCTCCACCGCATCTCCTCCACTTCCCGCTCCTCCGCCCTTGAGCCCCGACCCTCCAACCGCCACCAGGACAGAACCCCACTGGTCCTCACCTACCACCCCACCAACCTCCATATACAGCATATCATCCGCCGTCATTTCCGCCACTTCCAAACTGACCCCACCACCAGGGATATATTTCCCTCCCCTCCCCTATCAGCGTTCCAAAAAAACCACTCCCTCCGTGACTCCCTCGTCAGGTCCACACCCCCCCACCAACCCAACCTCCACTCCCGGCACCTTCCCCTGCAACCGCAAGAAATGCAAAACTTGCACCCACACCTACCCCCTTGCTTCCCTCCAAGGCCCCAAGGGATACATCCATATCCGCCACAAATTCACCTGCACCTCCACACACATCATTTATTGCATCCGCTGCACCCGATGTGGCCTCCTCTATATTGGGGAGACAGGCCGCCTACTTGCAGAACGTTTCAGAGAACACCTCTGGGACACCCGGACCAACCATCCCAACCATCCCGTGGCTCAACACTTCAACTCCCCCTCCCACTCCACCAAGGACATGCAGGTCCTTGGACTCCTCCATCGCCAGACCATAGCAACACGACGGTTGGAGGAAGAGCACCTCATCTTCCGCCTAGGAACCCTCCAACCACATGGGATGAACTCAGATTTCTCCAGTTTCCTCATTTCCCCTCCCCCCACCTTGTCTCAGTCAAATCCCTCGAACTCAGCACCACCTTCCTAACCTGCAATCTTCTTCCTGACCTCTCCGCCCCCACCCCACTCCGGCCTATCACCCTCACCTTGACCTCCTTCCACCTATCGCATTTCCAACGCCCCTCCCCCAAGTCCCTCCTCTCTACCTTTTATCTTAGCCTGCTGGGCACACTTTCCTCATTCCTGAAGAAGGGTTTATGCCCGAAACGTCGATTCTCCTGTTATTTGGATGCTGCCTGACCTGTTGTGCTTTTCCAGCAACACATTTTCAGCTCTGATCTCCAGCATCTGCAGTCCTCATTTTGTCCTCGAAGATTTTTTTTCACTAACCAGTACAAGAAAGAGAGAATTCCTGAAGTAATAATTGCAGTTTCTTTGCATTCAGAGAGTTTATGACTATGAATCATTGAAAAATGTTAGCCTTCTTTCGATTTACACAAATGCTGATTTGAAAAAAAGATTGCAAAGTTTTTAATTTCAGTTTGTAGAGGTCTTGCTTAGGGTTAGATTTAAGAATAATTTGACCTGGAAGAAGAAGTCACTTCAAACAATGAAGTAATAAGAGATCTCAGGATAAGGGTTTTACTTTGAAATTCTGTAAGAGAAGTATGAGATAGACTTCTGACTGGGTTATTTGTTGCTGAAAAAAAATCTTAGCTCAGTTCTGTGAAAGTAAAGTCACCATCGCCTTACCAGACCATAGGGCTGCTCTCTCATGAGAGAGAGGCAACTAGTGATGATTTAATCTGAGGGTAACTTCACCATGAGGGGGTTTGGTTTGGTGTCTAACAAGAGTCCTCATTAAGTAATGTTCTACTGCACTTTGACCCTCGGCTGTGCAACAAAATATTTGACGAAGGTAGCCTGGACCCTAACTTTTTCTTATTTTAGAGATCGATGTGAAGTGCTGTATTCCAGATACAATGTGACTGGTCAAACCATTCGACATTAAACAGAACACAATTTATTTAAACACTGTGGTTAAAATGCAAACAAAAGGAATTTAGAATAACTTAATGATTGGAAAACTTAACCGAATATTAGATAACTAACTTCTGAGTAAAAAAAAGTTGTCGCTTATGTCTTTTTAAAATCTCTCTCTTCTCACTTTAAACTGTGCCCCTTAATTTTTCTTTTGAGACCCTAAATAGCTTCAGTTAAAACTAAACTTAAAAACTAAAGGACATAGAAAACCTGGTCTGTGAGAGCTGGCCATATCCAGATTGCTTTCATTGTTCAACTTTTTAAAAAACCCCTAAGGCTTCACAATTTTTTTTACTTTCTTGGAGACAGCTCCAAACCTCAGCCTTACAAGCTCTCTTCAAAATAACGGACAAAATAATCTCTTAAAGTGACAATATCATCAAACTCAATAGTTGAGGCACAGGTAGGCATTAATGTGATCACAAAAGAAACTCCAGGATGGCGTGTTGACTGCCTGGTAACAGGACACAGGATATTTTGAAGGAGGACAGTGAACAGGCAGAGATTATGGTCCATATTAGTGCCAACAGAAAGAGCAGATGAGGTTCTGCAAAGAGAATTGAAGATATTAGGCAATATATTGAAAAGCAGGGTTTTAATTTTGCGATCACACCCTGTGCCACATGTCAGTGAGTCTAGGAACAGGAACAAGGTAGCACAGTAGCTAAGTAGTTTGCACTGCTGCCTCAAAGCACCAAGGACCAAGGCTTGTTACCAGTTTCAGGTGATTCTCTGTGTGGAGTTTGCACATTATTCCCATGTCTGCATGAGTTTCCTCCGGGTGCTCCGGTTTCCTCGTATAATCCAAGTATGTGCAGGGTGGGTGGATTAGCCTTAGAAAATGCTGAGCTCTGGGGTCTCTGTAACTGTCTATGGGATCTCTGTAAATGTCTCTGGGGTCTCAATAACCTTCTCCGGGGTCTCAGTAACGCCTCCGTGATCTTAGAAACTGTCTATGGGGTGTCAGTAGCTGTCTCTGCAGTGTCAGCAACTGTCTTCGGAGTCTCCGTAATTGTCTCTGAGGTCTCAGTAACAGTCTCCGGAGTCTCAGTAACTGTCTGCGGAGTCTCAGTAACTGTCTGCGGAGTCTCAGTAACAGTCTCCGGAGTCTCAGTAACAGTCTCCGGAGTCTCAGTAACTGTCTGCGGAGTCTCAGTAACAGTCTCCGGAGTCTCAGTAACAGTCTCCGGAGTCTCAGTAACTGTCTGCGGAGTCTCAGTAACTGTCTCAGGGGTCTCAGTAACAGGCTCCGGGGTCCGTCAAACTATCTACAGGGTCACAGTAACTGTCTCCGGAGTCTCTCTAACTGTCTGCAGGTTCTCAGTAACGGTCTCTGGGGTATGAGTAACTGTCTCCAGGGTCTCAGTAACTATCTCCGGGGTCTCAGTAACTGTCTCTCGGGTCTCTCTAACTATCTCTCGGGTCTCAGTAACTGTCTTCAGAGTCTCAGTAACTGTCTCTGGGGTCTCAGTAACTGTCTAAGGGGTTTCAGTAACTGTCTCCAGGGTCTCCGTAACTGTCTCTGGGATCTCAGTAATTGTCTCCGGGGTCTCAGTAGCTGTCTCCGGGGTCTCAGTAACTGTCTTTCGGGTCTCAGTAACTGTGTCCGGGGTCTCAGTAACTGACTCCGGGGTCTCAGGAACTGTCGCTGGAGTCTCAGTAACAGGCGGGGTCTCTCTAACTTTATACAGGGTCTCAGTAACTGTTTCCGGAGTCTGGAGTCTCAGTAACTATCTCTCAGTGTCTCAGTAACTGTTTCTGGAGTCCGGCGTCTCAGTAACTATCTCTGGAGTCTCAGTAACTATCTCCGGAGTCTCAGTAACTATCTCCGGAGTCTCAGTAACTGTCTCCGGTGTTTCAGTAACTATCTCTGGAGTCTCAGTAACTATCTCCGGAGTCTCAGTAACTATCTCTGGAATCTCAGTAACTATCTCCGGAGTCTCAGTAACTATCTTTGGAGTCTCAGTAACTATCTTCGGACTCTCAGTAACTGTCTCCGGCGTCTCAGTAACTATCTCTGGAGTCTCAGTAACTATCTCCGGAGTCTCAGTAACTATCTTTGGAGTCTCAGTAACTATCTCCGGAGTCTCAGTAACTATCTTTGTAGTCTCAGTAACTATCTCCGGGGTCTCAGTAACTGTGTCCGGCATCTCAGTAACTGTGTCCAGGGTCTCAGTAACAGTATCCGGGATCTCAGTAACTGTGTCCGGCATCTCAGTAACTGTGTCTGGGATCTCAGTAACTGTGTATGGGATCTCAGTAACTATGTCCGGGGTCTCAGTAACTGTATCCGGGATCTCAGTAACTGTGTCCGGGATCTCAGTAACTGGGTCCGGGATCTCAGTAACTGTGTCCGGTGTCTCAGTAACTGTGTCCGGGATCTCAGTAACTGTGTCCGGGATCTCAGTAACTGTATCCGGGATCTCAGTAACTGTCTCTGTAGTCTCAGTAACTGTGTCTGGGATCTCAGTAACTGTGTCCAGGATCTCAGTAACTGTGTCCGGTGCCTCAGTGACTGTGTCCGGGATCTCAGTAACTGTGTCCGGGATCTCAGTAACTGTGTCCGGGGTCTCAGTAACTGTGTCCGGGGTCTCAGTAACTGTGTCCGGGGTCTCAGTAACTGTGTCCGGGATCTCAGTAATTGTGTCCGGGGTCTCAGTAACTGTATCCGGGATCTCAGTAACTGTGTCTGGGATCTCAGTAATGGTGTCCGGGGTCTCTGTAACTGTATCCGGGGTCTCAGTAATTGTATCCGGGATCTCAGTAACTGTGTCCGGGATCTCAGTAACTGTATCCGGGATCTCAGTAACTGTGTCCGGGATCTCAGTAACTGTATCCGGGATCTCAGTAACTGTATCCGGGATCTGAGTAACTGTGTCCGGGGTCTCAGTAACTGTGTCCGGGGTCTCAGTAACTGTTCCGGGTTCTCAGTAACTGTGTCCGGGGTCTCAGTGGCTGTATCCGGGATCTCAGTAACTGTGTCCGGGGTCTGAGTAACTGTGTCCGGGGTCTCAGTAACTGTGTCCGGGGTCTCAGTAACTGTATCCGGGATCTCAGTAACTGTGTCCGATGTCTCAGTAACTGTGTCCGGGATCTGAGTAACTGTCTCTGGAGTCTCAGTAACTGTGTCTGGGATCCCAGTAACTGATTCCGGGATCTCAGTAACTGTGTCCGGGGTCTCAGTAACTGTGTCCGGGATCTCAGTAACTGTTCCGGGTTCTCAGTAACTGTGTCCGGGGTCTCAGTGGCTGTATCCGGGATCTCATTAACTGTCTCTGGAGTCTCAGTAACTGTGTCCAGGGTCTCAGTAACTGTGTCCGGGGTCTCAGTAACTGTGTCCGGCGTCTCAGTAACTGTGTCCGGGATCTCAGTAACTGTGTCCGGGGTCTCAGTAACTGTGTCCGGGGTCTCAGTAACTGTGTCCGGGGTCTCAGTAACTGTATCCGGGATCTCAGTAACTGTGTCCGGGGTCTCAGTAACTGTGTCCGGGGTCTCAGTAACTGTGTCCGATGTCTCAGTAACTGTGTCCGGGGTCTCAGTAACTGTGTCCGGGATCTCAGTAACTGTGTCCGATGTCTCAGTAACTGTATCCGTGATCTCAGTAACTGTGTCCGGGGTCTCAGTAACTGTGTCCGGGATCTCAGTAACTGTGTCCGGGATCTCAGTAACTGTGTCCGGGATCTCAGTAACTGAGTCCGGGATCTCAGTAATTGTGTCCGGGATCTCAGTAACTGTGTCCGGGGTCTCTGTAACTGTGTCCGGGATCTCAGTAACTGTATCCGGGATCTCAGTAACTGTGTCCGGGATCTGAGTAACTGTGTCCGGGGTCTCTGTAACTGTGTCCGGGGTCTCAGTAACTGTATCCGGGATCTCAGTAACTGTGTCCGGGATCTCAGTAACTGTATCCGGGATCTCAGTAACTGTGTCCGGGATCTCAGTAGATGTGTCCGTGGTCTCAGCAACTGTCTCCAGGGCCTCAGTAACTGTCTCCAGAGTCTCCATAACTGTGTCCGGGGTCTCTGTAACTGTCTCCGCGTTCCATAACAGGGTCAAGATTAGAGTGGTGCAGGAAAAGCATCGTCTGAGGAGCAGGAAAATCGACATTTCGTGCAATTGCTCTTTGTCAGCAATGAGAGTGGAAGCTTCAGGGGTGGAGAGATCAATGGGAGGGGTGGGGCTGGGGGGTGGGGCTAAAGGTGTTAGGTCGGAGTGGAGGGTGGAGCGGATAGTTGGGAAGGAAGATTGACAGGTGGGACAGGTCATGAGGACAGTGCTGAACTGGAAGGTTGGATTTGGGGTAAGGTGGGAGGAGAGGGAATGAGGAAACTGGTCAAGTCCACATTGATGCCATGGATTTGGGTGGCCCGAGACAGAAGATGAGGTGTTCTTCCTCCAGGGGTCAGGTGGTGAGGGAGTGGCGGTGGAGGAGGCCCAGGACTGGCATGTGGGAGGGGAAGTTGAAATGTTGGGCCACAGGGCGGTGTGGTTGATTGGTGCAGGTGTCCCGGAGATGTTCCCTAAAGCGCTCTGCAAGAAGGCGTCCAGTCTCCCCAATGTAGAGGAGACCACATCGGGAGCAGCGAATACAGTAAATGACATGTGTGGAAGTGCAGCTGAAACTTTAATGGATGTGGAAGGCTCCTTTGGGGCCTTGGACGGAGGTGAGGGAGGAGGTGTGGACGCAGGTTTTGCAATTCCTATGGTGGCAGGGGAAGGTGCCAGCAGGAGATAGTGGGTTGTTGGGAGGGCATGGACCTGACCAGGTGGTCTTTGCGGAAAGCGGAAAGGGGTGTGGAGGGAAATATATCCCTGGTGCTGGGGGCAATTTGTAGGTGGTGGAAATGGCAGAGGATGATGCGATTTATGCGGAGTTTAGTAGGGTGGAAGGTTATGATCGGGGCTTTCTGTCCTTGTTACGGTTGGAGGGGTGGGGTTCGAGGGCAGAGGTGCAGGGCGTGGATAAGATGTGTTGGAGGGCATCTTCAACCACTTGGGAGGGGAAGTTGCGTTCTTTAAAGAAGGAGGCCATCTGGTGTGTTCTGTGGCGGAGGTGGAGGAGCAGATGCGGCGGAGGTGGAGGAGTTGGGAATAAAGGATAACATTTTTGCAGGAAGTAGTGTGGGAGGAGGTGTAATTCAGGTAGCGATGGAAGTCGGTGGGCTTATAGAAAATGTCACTGTTGAGCTGATCATCATTGATGGAGATGGTAACAGTCTCCGGGGTATCGGTTACTGGGCTCTGGGAGTCTCTCTAATGGGCTCTGGGAATTTCAGTTATGAGGCTCTGGGGTCTTGGTTATGGAGCTCTGGGGTCTCTATCCTATAAGCTCCAGGGTCTCAGTTACGGGACTGCAGGGTCTTTCTAATGGGTTCCAGGGTCTCGGTTACATAGAACATAGAACATAGAAGAATACAGCGCAGTACAGGCCCTTCGGCCCTCGATGTTGCGCCGATCCAAGCCCACCTAACCTACACTAGCCCACTATCCTCCATATGCCTATCCAATGCCCGCTTAAATGCCCATAATGAGGGAGAGTCCACCACTGCTACTGGCAGGGCATTCCATGAACTCACGACTTGCTGAGTAAAGAACCTACCCCTAGCATCTGTCCTATACCTACCCCCCCTTAATTTAAAGCTATGCCCCCTTGTAATAGCTGACTCCATACGAGGAAAAAGATTCTCACTGTCGACCCTATCTAAACCCCTAATCATCTTGTACACCTCTATCAAGTCACCCCTAAACCTTCTTTTCTCCAATGAAAACAACCCCAAGTGCCTCAGCCTTTCCTCATACGATCTTTCTACCATACCAGGCAACATCCTGGTAAACCTCCTCTGCACCCGTTCCAGTGCCTCCACATCCTTCCTATAGTATGGCGACCAAAACTGCACACAATACTCCAGATGTGGCCGCACCAGAGTCTTATACAACTGCAACATGACCTCAGTACTCCGGAACTCAATTCCTCTACCAATAAAAGCCAGTACGCTATATGCCTTCTTCACCGCACTATTTACCTGGGTGGCAACTTTCAAAGATTTGTGTACATGGACACCAAGATCCCTCTGCTCATCCACACTACCAAGTATCCGACCGTTAGCCCAGTACCCCATCTTTTTGTTACTCTTACCAAAGTGAATCACCTCACACTTAGCTACATTGAACTCCATTTGCCACCTTTCTGCCCAGTTCTGCAGCTTATCTATATCCCGCTGTAACCTGCCACATCCTTCCTCACTGTCTACAACTCCTCCGACTTTCGTATCATCCGCAAACTTGCTCACCCAACTTTCTAACCCCTCCTCCAGGTCATTTATAAAAATGACAAACAGCAATGGTCCCAAAACAGATCCTTGCGGAACACCGCTAGTGACGGCACTCCAAGATGAACCTTTGCCATCAACTACTACCCTCTGTCTTCTTCCAGCCAGCCAACTCCTAATCCAAACCTCCAACTCACCCTCAATGCCATACCTCCGTATTTTTTGCAGTAGTCTACCATGGGGAACCTTATCAAACGCCTTACTAAAATCCATATACACCACATCTACTGCTTTCCCCTCGTCCACCTCCTTAGTCACCTTCTCAAAGAATTCAATAAGGTTTGTGAGGCACGACCTGCCCTTCACAAAACCATGCTGACTATCCTTGATCACATTATTCCTATCCAGATGTTCATAAATCCTATCCCTTACAATTCTCTCTAAGATTTTGCCCACAACAGAAGTGAGACTCACCGGCCTATAGTTACTAGGGTTATCCCTACTCCCCTTCTTGAACAAGGGAACCACATTTGCTAGCCTCCAATCTTCTGGCACTTCTCCTGTAGACAACGAGGACATAAAAATCAAGGCCAATGGCTCTGCAATCTCCTCCCTTGCTTCCCAGAGAATCCTAGGATAAATGCCATCAGGCCCAGGGGACTTATCTATTTTCACCCTTTCCAGAATTTCCAACATCTCTTCTCTACATACCTCAAAGCCATCCATTCTACTTAATTGTGACTCAGTACTCACATTGACAACAATGTCCTGTTCCTGATTGAATACTGACGAAAAGTATTCATTCAGTGTCTCCCCAATCTCTTCAGCCTCCACACGCAACTTCCCACTACTATCCTTGACTGGACCTATTCCTACCCTAGTCATTCTTTTATTCCTGACATACCTATAGAAAGCCTTAGGGTTTTCCCTAATCCTACCAACTAAGGACCTTTCATGTCCCCTCCTTGCTGCTCTTAGCTCTGGGATCTCAGTGACGGAGCTCTGGGGTCTCGGTTACAGGGCTCTGGGATCTCAGTTACGGGACTCTGGGGTCTCAGTTACAGGGCTCTGGTTTCTCGGTTACGGGGCTCTGGGGTCTCGGTTACAGGGCTCTGGTTTCTCAGTTACAGGGCTCTGGGGTCTCGGTTACGGGGCTCTGGGGTCTCGGTGACGGCGCTCTGGGATCTCGGTGACGGAGCTCTGGTGCCTCAGTTACGGGGCTCTGGGGTCTCGGTTCAGGACTGTGCGATCTCGGTGACGGAGTTCTGGGGTCTCGGTTACGGGGCTCTGGGGTCTCGGTTACGGGGCTCTGAGGTCTATCCAGTTGACTCTATGATCTCAGTTAAAGGGCTCTGGGGTCTCGGTTACGGGGCTCTGGGGTCTCGGTGACGGCGCTCTGGGATCTCGGTGACGGAGCTCTGGTGCCTCAGTTACGGGGCTCTGGGGTCTCGGTTCAGGACTGTGCGATCTCGGTGACGGAGTTCTGGGGTCTCGGTTACGGGGCTCTGGGGTCTCGGTTACGGGGCTCTGAGGTCTATCCAGTTGACTCTATGATCTCAGTTAAAGGGCTCTGGGGTCTCGGTTACGGGGCTCTGGGGTCTCGGTGACGGCGCTCTGGGGTCTATCCAGTTGACTCTAGGATCTCAGTTACAGGGCTCTGGAGTCTCGGTGACAGAGTTCTGGGGTCTCGGTGACGGGGCTCTGGGGTCTATCCAGTTGACTCTAGGATCTCAGTTACAGGGCTCTGGGGTCTCGGTGACGGCGCTCTGGGGTCTATCCAGTTGACTCTAGGATCTCAGTTACAGGGCTCTGGGGTCTCGGTGACAGAGTTCTGGGGTCTCAGTGACAGGGCTCTGGGGTCTCAGTTATGGGCTATGGGGTCTATCCAGTTGACTGTAGGGTCTCAGTTATTGGACTCCGGGGGCTCAGTGACAGAGCTTTGGGGTCTTTGTGACAGAGCTCTGGGGTCTCGGTGATGGCGCTCTGGGGTCTCGGTTATGGGACTCTGGGGTCTCGGTGACGGAGCTCTGGTGCCTCAGTTACGGAGTTCTGGGCTCTCGGTTATGGGACTCTGGGGTCTCGGTTACGGGGCTCTGGGGTCTCGGTTACGGGGCTCAGGGGTCTCGGTTACGGGGCTCTGAGGTCTATCCAGTTGACTCTAGGATCTCAGTTACAGGGCTCTGGGGGCTCGGAGACAGAGTTCTGCGGTCTCGGTGACGAGGCTCTAGGGTCTCAGTTATGGGCTCTGGGGTCTATCCAGTTGGCAGTAGGGTCTCAGTAACGGGACTCTGGGGGCTCGGTGACAGAGCTCTGGGGTCTCGGTGACGGGGCTCTGGGGTCTCGGTTATGGGGCTCTGGGGTCTATCCAGTTGACTCTAGGGTCTCAGTTACTGGACACTGGTGCCTCGGTGACAGAGCTATGGGGTCTCGGTTACGGGGTTCTGGGGTCTCACTTATGGGCTTCAGGGGTCTCAGTGATGAAACTCTGAAGTCTCAGTTACGGGGCTCAGGGGTCTTGGTGACAGAGCTCTGGGGTCTCAGTTACAGGGCTCTGGGGTCTCGATGACAGAGCTCTGGGTTCTCGGTGACGGGGCTGTAGGGTTTCAGTTACGGGGCTCTGGGGTCTCGGTTAGGGGCTCCAGGGTCTTGGTTATGCGGATCTGGGGTCTCTCTAATGGGCCCTGGGGTCTCTGTTATGGGACTCTGGGGTCTACCTAACAGGCTCTGGGGTCTCAGTGATGGGTCGCTGGGGTCTCTTTTACACAGCTCTGTGGTCTCTCTCTGATGGACTCTGAGGTCTCAGTTACGGGACTCTGGTGTCTCAGTCATGGGTCTCTGGGTCTCCCTAACAGGCTCTGGAGTCTCGATTATGGGGCTCCAAAGTCTCGGTGATGCGGCTCTGGGGTCTCTAATAAGCTTTGGGGTCTCAGTTGTGGGCTCTGAAGTTTTGGTTACTGGGCTCTGCTGCCACATAATTACAACTGCCATATCTGACTTAGTGCCATGGGCCTGAGGATGTGCGCCGTCTGAAAATCCTTTTCAACATCCGACTCCTCCCCCATACGTTGTCACCGGTCATCAGTCATCAGGGCCCTCCTCTGTCCTTTTCACTGACAATTCCACTTCTCGAGTCACCCTAGCTATAGAGGTGAAATCTTGGCTGACTCTGCAATTGCAGGCCATGGAAGTCATCCTTCGGTGACCTTAGATACGTAGCTAAGGAGTTGGTGTAGGATGGTGGCCCTCAAGAATGTGAATCATTGGGATGCCTGCTGGGGCAGGTGGGAACTCCACCTAAACTCTCCAGGACACCAATATTCTGGCAGGGAAATTTGCGAGTTTCTCGGAAGCGGGAACGTGAACATTAGGTCAGCATATGGAGTGATTGAGAAGTTAGAGACTAAGGCCAGTGCAGCTGAGAGAAAGAACAGACAGGGAGAGGTTACTGAACATGGTAGGACTGGAGGTCGAAGGTGTATTTGTTTTAATGTCAGGTCAGCCAGCATCCAAGGAGCAGGAGAATCGCTGAATCGCAGGAAATGTCGATTTTCCTGCTCCTCGGATGCTGCCCGACCAGCTGCACTTTTTCAACACCACACTCTCAACTCTGATTTCCAGTATCTTCAGTCCTCACTTTCTCCAAGTATGTCAGATGAACATAGAGCTTGGATTGGCATGTCTAACTATGACATTGCAGCTATTACAGAGACTAGGTTGAGAGAGAGAGAGAGACAAGACTGGAAGCTTTATGTTCCAGGATTTTGCTGCTTCAGGAGATAAAGAGGGGGATGTGAAAGAGATGAGGAGTTCTGGAACTGATGAGGGAGAACTCTACAGCTGTACTAAGGGTGGATATATTGGAGGTGAGGCCTTGTGGGTAGAGCTTAGGAATAGGAAGGCTGCAATCACTTTGGGATTGTACTACAGACCTCCCAACAGCCAACGGGTGATAGGGGAACAGAAATGTGGACAAATTATGGAAAGATGTAAAAGCAACAGAGTTGTTGTGGTGGGTATTTTAACTTCCCTTATATTGACTGGGAATCATAATTTGGAGATGCCAGTGTTGGACTGGGGTGTACAAAGTTAAAAATCACACAACACTAGGTTATAGTCCAACAGGTTGAATTAGAAGCACTAGCTTTCGGAGCACTGCTCCTTCATCAGGTGGTTCATCACAACCTCCGAAAGCTAGTGCTTCTAATTAAACCTGTTGGACTATAACCTAGTGTTGTGTGATTTTTAACTTTATATTGACTGGGATTCCCTTAGTATCATGGATTTAGAAGTGGGGGAGATTGTGTCCACGGGGGTTTTTTGAACCAATTTGAAAGGGTCTGTTTCTGTGCTGTATGCCTTTGTGACTGAATGCAAATTGCCCATCAGAGAAGGGGCCATACCAGACGTGGTATTGGGGAATGAGTCTGGCTAGGTGATTGGAGTTTCAGTGGGAGAGTATTTCAGGAACAGTAACCATAATTCTGTAAGTTTTAAGTTACTTACGGATAAGGTAAGAGTAGCCCTCAGGTGAAATTATTAAATGGGCTAACTAAAATAATATTAGGCAGGAATTGGGGAATGGAGGAGCAGTTAGAACATAGAAGAATACAGCGCAGTACAGGCCCTTCGGCCCTCGATGTTGCGCCGATCCAAGACCACCTAACCTACACTAGCCCACTATCCTCCATATGCCTATCCAATGCCCGCTTAAATGCCCATAATGAGGGAGAGTCCACCACTGCTACTGGCAGGGTATTCCATGAACTCACGACTCGCTGAGTAAAGAACCTACCCCTAACATCTGTCCTATACCTACCCCCCCTTAATTTAAAGCTATGCCCCCTTGTAATAGCTGACTCCATACGTGGAAAAAGATTCTCACTGTCGACCCTATCTAAACCCCTAATCATCTTGTACACCTCTATCAAGTCACCCCTAAACCTTCTTTTCTCCAATGAAAACAACCCCAAGTGCCTCAGCCTTTCCTCATACGATCTTCCTATCATACCAGGCAACATCCTGGTAAACCTCCTCTGCACCCGTTCCAGTGCCTCCACATCCTTCCTATAGTATGGCGACCAAGACTGCACACAATACTCCAGATGCGGCCGCACCAGAGTCTTATACAACTGCAACATGACCTCAGGACGCCGGAACTCAATTCCTCTACCAATAAAAGCCAGTACGCTATATGCCTTCTTCACCGCACTATTTACCTGGGTGGCAACTTTCAAAGATTTGTGTACATGGACACCAAGATCCCTCTGCTCATCCAAACTACCAAGTATTTGACCATTAGCCCAGTACCCCATCTTTTTGTTACTCTTACCAAAGTGAATCACCTCACACTTAGCTACATTGAACTCCATTTGCCACCTTTCTGCCCAGTTCTGCAGCTTATCTATATCCCGCTGTAACCTGCCACATCCTTCCTCACCGTCTACAACTCCTCCGACTTTCGTATCATCCGCAAACTTGCTCACTCAACCTTCTAACCCCTCCTCCAGATCATTTATAAAAATGACAAACAGCAATGGTCCCAAAACAGATCCTTGCGGAACACTGCTAGTGACGGCACTCCAAGATGAACCTTTGCCATCAACTACTACCCTCTGTCTTCCTCCAGCCAGCCAACTCCTAATCCAAACCTCCAACTCACCCTCAATGCCATACCTCCGTATTTTTTGCAGTAGTCTACCATGGGGAACCTTATCAAATGCCTTACTAAACTCCATATACACCACATCTACCGCTTTCCCCTCATCCACCTCCTTAGTCACCTTCTCAAAGAATTCAATAAGGTTTGTGAGGCACGACCTGCCCTTCACAAAACCATGCTGACTATCCTTGATCACATTATTCCTATCCAGATGTTCATAAATCCTATCCCTTACAATTCTCTCTAAGACGTTGCCCACAACAGAAGTGAGACTCACCGGCCTATAGTTACTAGGGTTATCCCTACTCCCCTTCTTGAACAAGGGAACCACATTTGCTAGCCTCCAATCTTCTGGCACTTCTCCTGTATACAACGAAGACATAAAAATCAAGGCCAATGGCTCTGCAATCTCCTCCCTTGCGGTTGTTTGGTAAATCCATACCTGTCACATGGGAATCTTTTAAAGGCCAGTTAAATAGAGTTGTGGATCAATATGTTCCTGTGAGAATGAAGGATGGCAAGATTTGGGAATCTTGGATGATGGGAAAACTTGTGAACTTAGTCATAAAGAAAAAGGAGTCATATGAAAGGTTTCGGAAACTGAAGACAGTCAGAACTGTCAAGGAATATAAAGGTAGCAGGAAAGAACGCTAACAAGGAGTTAGGAGGGTGAAAAGGGACTACTGAATAGCTTTGGCAAACAGGATTCAGGAAAATCTTAAGGTATTTTATGCATATTTAGGGAGCAGTAGGGTAGCTGGGGAAAGAGTGGCCCACACAAGGATAAAGGAGAGAATTTATGCAGGGAGCTGGAGGAAGTGGGTGAGGTCTTTAATGAATACATTGCATAAGTATTCACAAAGGAGAAGGACGTGGTGGATGGTGGGTCTAGAGAGAGTTATGTTGATATTCTACGGCACGTTGATATTAAAAAAGGAGGTGCTGGGTCTTCTCCAAAGTATTAAGTGGACAAATCCCCAAAATCTGGGATCTATCCCAAAATGCTGAGGGAGGCAGGTGAGGGAATTTTTGGGGTCCAGGATAAAATCTTTGCATCCTAATTAGGCATAGGCAAGATCCCTGAGGACTGGAGAATCACCAAAATTTTTCCTTTGTTTAAGAGGGCACAAGATTAAACCGGGAAAATATAGGTCAGTGAGCCTCATGCCAGTGGTAATGAAATTATTGGAGAAGGCTCTGAGTGATAGAATTTACTTTCAGTTGGAAAATACGATAGGCAACTGGAGACCTGTGCGGAGAAATGGTAGATAAAGGTTTAGCTAACGTATCGGGTTGTGTCCCTTCCTCAGAACTCAGAGGAAGGGTCACTGGACCCGAAACATTAACTCAGATTTCTCTCCACCGCTGCTGCCAGTCATGCTGAGCCTTTCTAGCAATTTCTGTTTTGTTTATAATTTTCAGCATCTGAGTTCTTTCGGTTTTTATTTGGATGCAATTTAAGTTAGATTAGATTCCCTACAGTGTGGAAACAGCCCCTTCGGCCTAACAGGTCCACACCAACCATTTAGTCTGGATAAATGTGAGCTGATGCATTTTGGAAGGTCTAATGCAGGAGGGAAAATAGCAAAATCTTTAGTAGCATTAACGTACAGAGAGATATAGGCAAACTGTCCATACTTCTTTGAAGGTGGCAACACAAATGGGTCAGATGGTCAAGAAGACATATGACATGCCTGCCTTCATCAGTCAGCACAGAGTATAAAACTTGGCAAGTCACGTAGCAGAACTGAAAAATGTGTTGCTGGAAAAGCGCAGCAGGTCAGGCGGCATTCAAGGAGCAGGAGAATCGACGTTTCGGGCATAAGCCCTTCTTCAGGAAGAAGGGCTTATGCCCGAAACATCGATTCTCCTGCTCCTTGGATGCTGCCTGACCTGCTGCGCTTTTCCAGCAACACATTTTTCAGCTCTGATCTCCAGCATCTGCAGTCCTCACTTTCTCCAAGTCACGTAGCAGCTGTGAAGAACATTAATGAGACCACATTAATGGTATATTGCATACAGTTGTGGTCAGCACATGACCAGAAGGATGTGAAGGCTTTGGACCGAGTACAGAAATGGTTTACCAGGATGTTCCCTGGTTTGGAGGGTATTAGCAATGAAGAGGCTGAGGGGCAAATTGGTAGGGGTTTATAAAATTGACAGGCCTGAATAAAAAAGTTGGAGTCTTTTTCCTAAGACATAAATTCAATTAGATCAGAAGGTGCAAAACATGACCTACTCTTGGGAAATAGCAGGTGACTGAGGTGTCAGTGGGGGAGCACTTTGGGGCCAGCGACCATAATCCTATTCATTTTAAAATCGTGATGGAAAGGGATAGACCAGATCTAAAAGTTGAAGTTCTAAATTGGAGAAAGGCCAATTTTGACGGTATTAGGCAAGAACCTTCAAAAGCTGATTGGAGGCAGATGTTCGCAGGTAAAGGGACAGTTGGAAAATGGGAAGCCTTCAGAAATGAGATAACAAGAATCCAGAGAAAGTATATTCCTGTCAGGGTGAAAGGGAAGGCTGGTAGGTATAGGGAATGCTGGATGACTGAAGAAATTGAGAGTTTGGTTCAGAAAAAGAAGGAAGCATATGTCAGGTATATGCTTCCTGAAGAAGGGCTTATGCCCGAAACGTCGATTCTCCTGTTCCCTGGATGCTGCCTGACCTGCTGCGCTTTTCCAGCAACACATTTCCAGCTATGTCAGGTATAGACAGGATAGATCAAATGAATCCTCAGAAGATTATAAAGGAAGCAGGAGTATACTTAAGAGGGAAATCAGGAGGGCAAAAAGGGGGACATGAGATAGTGTTGGCAAATGGAATTAAGGAGAATCCAAAGGGTTTTTACAAATATATTAAGGACAAAAGGGTAACTAGGGAGAGAAGAGGGTCCCTCAAAGATTCAGCAAGGTGGCCTTTGTGTGGAGCCACAGCAAATGGGGGAGATACTAAATGAATATTTTGCATCAGTATTTAGTATGGAAAAGGATATGGAAGATATAGACTGTAGGGAAATAGATGGTGACATCTTGCAAAATGTCCAGATTACAGAGGAGGAAGTGCTGGATGTTTTGAAATGGTTAAAGGTGGATAAATCCCCAGGACCTGATCAGGTGTACCTGAGAACTCTGTGGAAAGCTAGCGAAGTGATTGCTGGGCCTCTTGCCGAGATATTTGTATCATTGATAGTCACAGGTGAGGTGCTGGAAGACTGGAAGTTGGCAAAAGTGTTGCCAATGCTTAAGAAGGGCGGTAAAGACAAACTAAGGAACTACAGATCGGTGAGCCTGACCTCAGTGGTGGGCAAGTTGTTGGAGGGAATCCTGTGGGACAGGATGTACATGTATTTGGAAAGGCAAGGACTGATTAGGGATAATCAACTTTGTGCATGGGAAATCATGTCTCACAAACTCGATTGAGTATTTTGAAGAAGTAACAAAGAAGATTGATGAGGACAGAGCAGTAGATGTGATCTATATGGACTTCAGTAAGGCGTTCGACAAGGTTCCCCATGGGAGACTGATTAGCAAGGTTAGTTCTCATGGAATACAGGGAGAACTAGCCATTTGGATACAGAACTAGCTCAAAGGTAGAAGACAGAGGGTGGTGGTGGAGGGTTGCTTTTCAGACTGGAGGCCTGTGATCAGTGGAGTGCCACAAGGATCGGTGCTGGGTCCTCTACTTTTTGTTATTTACATAAATGATTTGGATGTGAGCATAAGAGGTACAGTTAGTAAGTTTGCAGATGACACCAAAATTGGAGGTGTAGTGGACAGCGAAGAGGGTTACCTCAGATTACAACAGCATCTGAACCAGATGGGCCAATGGGCTGAGAAGTGGCTGATGAAGTTTAATTCAGATAAATGCGAGGTGCTGCATTTTGGGAAAGCAAATCTTAGCTGGACTTATATACTTAATGGTAAGGTCCTAGGGAGCGTTGCTGAACAAAGAGACCTTGGAGTGCAGGTTCATAGCTCCTTGAAAGTGGAGTCGCAGATAGATAGGATAGTGAAGAAGGCATTTGGTATGCTTTCCTTTATTGGTCAGAGTATTGAGTACAGGAGTTGGGAGGTCATGTTGCGGCTGTACAGGACATTGGTTAGGCCACGGTTGGAATATTGTGTGCAATTCTGGTCTCCTTCCTATTGGAAAGATGTTGTGAAAGGGTTCAGAAAAGACTTACAAGGATGTTGCCAGGGTTGGAGGATCTGAGCTACAGGGAGAGGCTGAACAGGCTGGGGCTGTTTTCCCTGGAGCGTCGGAGGCTGAGGGGTGACCTTATAGAGGTTTACAAAATTATGAGGGGCATGGATAGAATAAATAGACAAAGTCTTTTCCCTGGGATCGGGGAGTCCAGAACGAGAGGGCATAGGTTTAGGGTGAGAGGGAAAAGATATAAAAGAGACCTAAGGGGCAACTTTTTCACGCAGAGGGTGGTACGTGTATGGAATGAGCTGCCAAAGGATGTGGTGGAGACTGGTACAGGGAGAACTAGCCATTTGGATACAGAACTAGCTCAAAGGTAGAAGACGGAGGGTGGTGGTGGAGGGTTGTTTTTCAGACTGGAGGCCTGTGATCAGTAGAGTGCCACTGTGCCAATAGAGTTGATGGACTGGTACAATTGCAACATTTAAAAGGCATTTGGATGGGTATATGAATAGGAAGGGTTTGGAGGGATATGTGCCGGGTGCTGGCAGGTGGGACTAGATTGGGTTGGGATATCTGATTGGCATGGACGGGTTGGACCAAAGGGTCTGTTTCCATGCTGTACATCTCTATGACTTGATGACTCTATGAGATTCCCTGCAGTTTGGAAACAAGCCCACACCAACCCTCCAAAGAGCAACCTACCCAGACCCAGTCCCCTACATTTATCCCTGACTAATCCGCCTAATACTACGGGCAATTTAGCATGGCCAATTTACCTAACCTGCACATCTTTGGACTGTGGGAGGAAACCGGAGCAATCCCCAGTGCAGACACGGGGAGAACATGCAAACTCCACACAGACAGTTGCCCGACGGGGGATTTGAACCCAGGTCCCTAGTGCTAACCACTGAGCCACCGTGCCACCCTTCACAGACAGACACATAGGATTAAAGTAAAAGAGGGAACGTTTAAAGGGGATGTGAGAGACAAATTTGTCACACATAATGTGGTAAGTGCCTGGAATGCACAGCCAGAGGAGGTGGTGGAGGCAGATACAATAGTAACATTTAAGAGGCTTGTTGACAGATACATGAATAGGCAGGGAATAGAGGGATAAGCATCGTGTAGAGGTAACAGGGTTTTAGTTTGCAAAAGCATCTTGTGTCAATGTAGTCTTGGTGGACCAAAGGGCCTGTTCTTGTGCTGTACTGTTCTTTGTTCTTCTTTGTCCCCATGCCCCAAGTGAGGAGAGCAGTTGAGAAGGTGAAACCTTCATGGTAACCTCAGCTGGTACAGGAATTGAATCCACATTGTTTGCACCTCAAATCAACCATCCAACAAGGAAACGGTGATCAAACTTTGAAGACTAGGCCATGAAAGAAACCTATAACATGGTATTTGTGAATGTAAAGTGATGGCATTAGAACAGATGGGATCGCATGTTTACTGTGTGTTTGAAATTGAATTGTATGTAAATAGCTTGGTTCATTCTATTAAACCACACATGTTCCTGATGGTCACACACAAGTAATCCAGTCGAAGATGAGGACAACAAAAGATCTCACTCAGCCACTTCCAGCTAACATAGGTTCTCCAATCCATCTTCTGGTTGTTAATCTCTTCTGGCATGTCTGGGTCTTGCAGGATGAACATTTGTGACCTTTACAGTAAGATATTCTAGGACAAAGGAGCACAGAGTTCCCCTGCCTTACATTCTTGTCCTGGAGGGAGGCATTACTGCACTAAGGCACTGGCTTGCTCCAGCACATGGATTTATTGAGCCAGTAGAAATAACCAGGGAAGCAGTGGGAAGTGGTGTATGAGGTTGGGACCATCCAATGGGCTCGAGCTCAGTTCCGTTTGGATTCTCAGTTTGTAATGCAGAAAGTCCCTGTTTGTTGAAAAAGTGCTTTTCCGGTACAGCCAGCTAACAGTCTATAGAATCAAACTTGTCTCCCATACCCACGGAGACCCTTCAAGCTTCAATCAAAGTCAAATAGAAATGGGAAAAGGAAGAGAGTGGGAAGTGGAAAACAATTCCAGTCCCACCGTTTGGAACTCACAACGTTGACAAAATATCTGGCTCACATTTCAATGCTGAAATCTGAGCCAACAAGGCCCATTGTTATTTACTTTAATTATGACTGATATGTTTCTCAAGCTGTTCTCCTGTGTTCTCCCTGTAAGCCTTGATTCCCCTTACCAATCAAAAATCTATCAGTCTCTACCTTAGATACACTAAATGACTTGGCCTCCATAGCCATCTGCAGCAATGAGTTCCTCTGACTGCAACTTAGCAACAAGCCCACAAATCCTTCTCATGGAAAACTGGAACTGAGGCCCAGCATTTGAACAAGGAACACCATGTCCTGATACTGAGGGGGTCCACTTGAACTGACCACAAAACCCCACCGCTCCCCCCCCCCCAAGCATTCAAGGGCCGTGACTGGTGCCCAGGACTGCATCAGGAGCACACACTTACCTCTCAGAGCTGCAGACTTCCCTCACCGACACCTGTGATCAACTAGGAGCAACCACCTGCCCAGGAAACATGGGAGACATGGTGGACTTTAGATGAGACTGAAACTTCCCCCCCCCCCCCCCCCCGCCCCCAGCATGTTCCTGGCAAACGTCTAAGCCATTGAAAACAAGGTGGATGGGCTTGGAGTAAGAATCATCATCCAAGAGAATTGAGAGATTGCTATGTGCTGTGTTTTACATAGATATGGGTCATTCCTGCTACACCTGACTGCACCTCGCAACCTGAGAATTTCTCAATTCACCAAATGGATGGATTAGGCTCCTCAGACAAGGCAAGGGCAGTGGGGTCTGCCTCATAATCAACTCTCAGACCTGTCAACCCTGGCAAATTACTGCTCCCTGGTCCTAGAATATCTTACTGTAGAGTGCCGTCTCTACTACCTGTCATGTCACTTCACCTCCGCTGTTCTGACAGTGATCTACATCCCTCCACAAGCAGAATTGAAGAGTACATTTGTTGAAATATACAACACACAATCTTGAGCCAGAATACCCCAAGGCATTGTTCATCACAGCTGGTGTGAACAAGGTGTGATCACGTCAACCGCGTGAGTGTGCCACTAAACTAACATCTCCTGCCTTCTGTCCCACCAGAAGTCCGAACATCCTTTACAGCCTACCACTCCATCCCCCTCCCAGACATTACAAAAACAGATCACAGTGCTGTGCTTCTCCTCTCGGCTTACAAACAGCAATTGAAGCATGAAGACCTATTTCAGAAAGTAGTGCAGTATGGGTCTAAAGCAACAGAAGGGCTTCTACAGGACAGCTTAGAGTTGATGGACTGGTCAATATTCAAAAATACAGCGGCCAACCTAAATGAGTGTTCTGATACTGTTGCAGACTTCATCATAAGTGTGTAAGAGATTACGTGTTGTAGAGGTTAATCCAAATGTTCCCCAACCTGTCCCCAAACCATGGATGAATAGAGAGATCGAATTTCCCTACTGAAAGTCCTGGTCTAATGTGTGCAAGTCGGGCAACCCTGACCTATACAGGAAATCCAGGTATGACCCTCTCAAGGCCAACAGGGACATCAAGAGGTAATACCAAATTAAGCGAGAGACCCAGACCAACCGTATAGACACTCGTCATTTGTGACAAGGTTAACACGACCTAACGGGCTACAAAACAAAGTTGAACAGAATCATTGGGCCCAGTCCATCCCCACCTGACAAGCTCAATGCATTTCACACTTGCTTTGAACAGAAGCTCAGTGATACGATGTCACCTATCCCAACAGCCTCAGATGTACATGTACCCACGGTCACCAATGCAGACATTAGATCAGTCTTCTTGAGAGTGAACCCATGGAAAGCGACTGGCTGGGATGGCGTCCCCATCCATGTATGGGGAGAAAGTGAGGACTGCAGGTGCTGGTGCTGGAAAAGCACAGCTGGTCAGGCAGCATCCAAGGAACAGGAGAATCTATGTCATCAGGAATGTGCAAGAGAGTTAACTCCACTGTACATTCCTGATGAAGGGCTTATGCTCGAAGTGTCAACTCTCCTGCTCCTTGGATGCTGCCTGACTGGCTGTGCTTTCCCAGCACCAGACTTACTGACTCCCCATCCATGCACTCAGATCCTGTGTAGACCGGCGGGAGTATTCATAGACATATTTAACCTCTCCTTACTACAGTCTGGGGTCCCCAGCTGCTTTGGTACCATCATTCCGGTACCAAATAATAATCATGCAGCGTGTCTCAATAACTACCAAATGTTTCAATAGGTTAGTCATGGCTCATATCAATTCCAGTCTCCCAGCTTGCCTCGATCCATTGCAATTCGCCTATCGGCATAACAGGTCCATGGCAGAAAACATCTCCCTGGTTCAACATTCATCCCTGGAACAAATGGATAATGAGGATACCTACCTCAGGCTCTTACTTATTAATTATAGTTTTACCTTCAGCACCATTATTTCAAATCAACTGATCTCCAAACTCTGGGACCTGGGTCTCAGCTCCCTCCTCTGTAACTGGATCATCGAATACCTGACCAAAAGACTGCAATCAGTAACAATAGGAGACAACACATCTCATCCACCATCATTCTCAACACCGGTGCCCCGCAAAGCTGAATAGTCCTGATACTCTCACGGCTGCTGGGGCCAAATTCCACTCCAACTCCATTTACAAGTTTGCTGATGACACCACCATTGTTTGCAATCTGCTGTACAAAGACGAGACAGAATACAGGAAAAAGATTGAGTGTTTAAGAGCATGATGTAAAGACAACAATCTCTCCCTCAATGTCAGCAAAATGAAGGAGCTGGTCCTTGACTTCAGAAAGTGAAGTGGAGGGCACATTCCTGTCAGCATCAATGGTGCTGAGGTGGAGATGGTCAAGAGAATCAGTTCCTGGTAGATCACCAATAATCTGTCCTTGTATACCCACCTCCTGACTGTATCCCACCGCGCCACCACCTCTGCTGGGTCTGTCCTGCTGGTGGGACAGAACATATCCAGATAATGGTGGTGCGTGGAGTGTTAACTGTAAGGTATGATTCCGTAAGAATGACTATGTCAGGCTTTTGCTTAATTAGTCTGTGAGACAGCTTTTCCAATTTCGGCACTAGACCCCAGTTGTTGGTAAGGAGGACTTTGTTTGGTCGACAGGGCTGTTTGTGGTTTTGCCATTGTCTTTTCCGGTTCCAAGGTCAGTACCAGGTGGTCTCTCCAGTTTCATTTCTTTGTTGAGACTTTATAGCAATTGATACAACTGCTCGCTCGGCCATTTCAGATGGCAGTTGAGAGTCAACCACATTGCTGTGGCTCTGGAGTCACATGTAGGCCATACCCCAAGTAAGGATGGCAGATTTCCTCCTCTAAAGGACATTAGTGAACCAGATGGGTTTTGCCAACAAATGACAATAGTTTTGTGATCATCAGTCAATTCCAGATTTTTTTTATTGAATTCAAATTCCACCATTTGCTGTGGCGGAATTCGAACTGAGGTGCCAGAGCATTATTCTGGATTAATAGTCAAGCGATAATACCACTAAGCTATCGCCTCCCCTTCTTCGTCTTAAATTCTCTTTTATTCAAAAAATTTTTTTCTATTATTACATTATCATGGAATTACTGTTATTGTGAACTTTTCTTAATTTTTCAATTTTATCCTAAGGATTACAGAGGTAACGTGTCTCTAAGATGGCGCCTTCAGTGGCGACTTGTAACCTCCTCGCTGTACCCATGTGAGTACATGTGGCAATATAGCTAATTCATTCATGTGAAGGGATACAGCTCATACTTTGGAGAACAAAACCATCTATTAACTTTAACTTCAGGTATCTTTAATGTTCTCTGACTCTTGTCATTCATCACACAGCAGTAGCAAATGCAACTTGCACGGCCCCTACACTGCACTTTTCAAACCACACTGTTCCTATGAAGAGCATTCCATGCAGACTCACTACCTATCATGTTCCTGTAGCCCTGCATTTCTCATGGCTGTTCCACCTGACCTGCACATCTTTAGATTGTGGGTGGAAACTGGAGCACCTGGAAGAAACCCACACAGACACAAGGAGAATGTTGTGCAAACTCCACACAGATAGTCACCCAAGGGTGGAATCGAACCCAGGTCCCTGGCGCTATGAGGCAGCAGTGTTAACCACTTGAGCAGCAGAAACACCACCTCCTGTCTTTGTAAACTCATCTGACTCCATTTCTTGCTCAGTTCATCTGCTGAGGTCTAATCAACACATGAGTCTATTCAAATACAATTCTGGCTGGCCTCTAGAATATTAAAGTTGTTCAAATTCTGTTACCTGTATCCCAATTTGCACCAACTCTAATTCATCCATCACCCCATTCTCTTTTAAATTGTAAATTTCAAACTTCTCGTCCCTGTTTCTAAGTCCCTCCGTGGCCTAACTTTTCCTTATCTCTATGTTCTCCTCCAGCTCTACAACTCTCACAGATCTCTCTGTTTCCCCAACACACTCCCCAGAAGCATCCCTGTTTTCAGCACTCCATTGATATTCGTTTTCTCCATCTCTCAGCTTTTAGACGCTCTCTAAAATCTTCCTCTTGGCAAAACGTATTTTCACCTATCCTAAGTTCTCCTACTTTCCCGGTGAAGTGCCTTGGCTTGTACGTGTTTACATGAAACAGTCAAACTTTGCAAGAGGCTTGAATAAACCGTATGGAAACCCATTTTGTGCAGGGCATTGGTGTGGACATGACAGTCTGTGAATTTCACAAACTGATCGCTGAGGAGAGGCAGTAATTAAGTTGCAAATTCTGGGCATTGTAATGTAAAAGAAACATCACTGACAATGTAAATTGTTCAGAACAATGGGTTTGTTCCTGAGTCTCACTCTCAGTTCTAAACTGGTGCTTGTTGTATGCTCAACTTCCTATGTCAGAGAACAGAGAAACAAAAGTACATGGTCTGAGCATGGAACATCTCTCACTGAAGTAACAAAGTGGACTTACTGTGCTCACCAATATAACACAATGTTCCCCAGTGTTTCTCAAGGGATTGAAGGTCAGTCAGCAACATGTCATGGGGGAAAAGCCGTAGTAACCGAGCACATGAACATTCAGAAAAGGCGATTCTGAGGAATGTGCTTGTATTTGGGTAAAGGAGCTGCTAGGCAGGAGTCTCAGGAAAATGTTGTAGTGGTGATGAGAGGGAGAGAAAGAATGGCAGAGTTAGAGACCCCTCTCCCTTCAGCAGCAGATCCAGTGCTCTCTTTTCACAGACCCACAGAAATGGGCGTATCAAAGGAGGCCACTCATCCATCATATCTGTATCTGTCCTTTAAAAGAAGAGCTCAGTTTGTCTCATCTCACTCCTTCTTCCTCTCTTCCAGCCTTGCAGATTTTTCCTTCCAGTTATTTATGATATTTACTGTGGCTTCTGTTTCCACTGTCCTTTACTCATTGTGTCAGAGAGTCTTCTCACCTCACCTATTTCTATACCCACTTTCCTTACAGACAGTGCTTTTGGCTGCAGTTTATAAACACTGCCAAAATATCAAAAACTCTGATATTGTGCCAACCTTTTATCCTACTTTAAGATCAAACTAACCTACATACCCTTCATTTCACTGTCATCCATGTGCCTATCCAAGAGTCGCTTAAATGTCCCTAATTGTCTGACTCTGCCACCACTGCTGGCAATGCATTCCACACACCCTCCACTCTCTGTGTAATGAGCCTACTTCTGACATCTCCCCTAAACCTTCCTCCAATCACCTTAAAATGATACCCCATTGTGATAGCCATTTCCGCCCTGTGAAAAAGTTTTGTACATCTCTATCAAGTCACCTCTCATCCTTCTTCACTCCAATGAGAAAAGCTCGAGCTCCCTCAACCTTTCTTCATAAGACAGGCCCTCCAGTCCAGACAGCATCCTGGTAAATCTCCTCTGCACCTTCTCTAAAGCATCTACATTTTCCCTGTAGTGAGGTGACCAGAACTGAACACATTATCCCAAGTGTGGTCCAGCCAGGGATTTATAGAGCTGCAGCATAACCTCATGGCTCTTAAACTCCATCCCCCTGCTAATGAAAGCCAACACACCACACACCTTCTTAACAACCTTATCAACTTGTGTAGCAATGTTAAGGGGTATATGGACATGGACCCCCAAGATAACTCTGTTCCTGCATGCTGCCAAAAATCCTGCCTTTAACCCTGTAATCTGCATTCAAATTTCAAAATGAATCAGTTCACACTTTTCCAGGTTGAACTTGTCAGAAACGAATCCCACTTAATCAATAATTTTAGTCCGAGTCAAAGAGTTCCGAAGCAGCACATTTATTCGAACATTTTTAAAGATGGGTGGCTCTACGAGGAGAGACACACCCGACAGTAAAATACAGAGCTTTTATACTTTTCTGAGGGGCCTATCAACACCCCCACACTGAACAATAAACCTATCATAAGTGTCTATTTCATTCTATCCCCTTATTTGATTATTACTTGCGCCCATTATTCCTTCATTTGGTAATTCCCTGCACCCAAGCCTAAGCCTATCATACTTATTAATTACCTCACTTGTTTTTCTTTAAATCTGCCTTATTTGGCTGTCCTTGTTTGTTACAGCCTTCCTGTTATTTTGTCCAGTTCCTCTTTTCTTATCTAACCTTCTGACTTCTGAGATCATCCTTTACTATCTTGATAGTCCAAAAAGCGGCATCCAAGGAGCAGGAGAATCGACGTTTCGGGCATGAGTCCTTCTGCTCATGCACGAAACGTCTATTCTCCTGCGCCTTGGATGCTGCCTGACCTGCTGCGTTTTTCCAGCAACACATTTTCAGCTCTGATCTCCAGCATCTGCAGTCCTCACTTTCTCCTAGTCCAAAAAGCGGAACTACAAACTATGAGCTTATTGCAAAATGCTCCTCCTGCATTTTTCCTTTTGTGGTCAGCTACAACACTCAAAGTAATTTCTTAGCTTAAAACGTTTTCTTAAAAGACTCTGTATATTTGTTAAAATCAACATACACCTGACAACCTGAAATTTTTCTCTCTCAAACTCCATCTGTCACTTCTCAGCCCGTCTCTGCATCCTGTCAATGTTCTGTTGCAACCTACAACAGATCTCCACACTCCATAACTCCACCAGCCTTCATGTCATAACGAACTTAGTAACCCATCTTTCCACTTCCTTATCCAAGTCATTTTTAAAAATCATAAATGCAGAGGTCCCAGAACTGATCCCTGCGGAATACCATTGGTCACCGAGCACCAGGCTGAATACTTTCCATCAACTACCACCCTTTGTCTTGTATGGGCCAGCCAATTCTGCATCCATTTAGCCAGACTTCCCTGCTTCCTGTGCGTCCTTACTTTCTGAATGAACCTACCATGGGGAACCTTATCAAATGCTTTGCTAAAAATCATGTACAGAAGCGCCTCGACTTACGAACTTAATCTGTTCCGGGATCCGGTTCGCGAACCGAAAAGTTCGCGAACTGAATCAATTTTTCCCATTGTTTGGATAGCGTGAGAATGCTTGGACAGCTGTTCACAGCGCACGCACCAAAGACAAACTGAATGAGATCATGCGGGGCCTGATCAAGCGCGTAGCAAAGCAGAACAATGAAACCACATGGTCGCACATGGGCTTTTTGCATTTGTCCCTTCATTCGTACCTTGAATTTTGTACGTGTGTTGAAGCAAAATTTTATGTACAATCCTGTTTGTAAACTGATGTGTTCGTGTACGAGGTCGTTCGTATGTCGAGGCGCTACTGTACACCACATCCACTGCTCTACCTTATCAATGTGTTTTGTCACATCCTCAAAGAATTCAGTAAAGTTTATAAGGCATGACCTGCCCCTCAAAAAGCCATGCTGACTATCTCTAATCAAGCTGTGGTTTTCCAATTAATCATAAATCCTACCTCTCAAAAACCTCTCTAATAATTTGCCCACCACTAATGTTAGACTGACTGGTTTCTATTCCCTTTCTTGATCAAGGGAGTAGCATTTGCCACCTTCCAATCATCTGGCACTACTACAGTGGACAGCAAGGATGCAGAGATCATCTCCAAAGGTGCAGCAATCTCTTCCCTTGCTTCCTGTAATAACCGTGGGAATATCCCGTCTGGCCCAAGGGACTTATCTATCCTTATGTTTTTCAAAATTTTCAGTGTATCTTCCTTCTTAACATCCACCTGTTCAAACATATCAGCCTGTTTGACGCTGTCCTCACAAATGTCAAGGTCCCTCTCACGAATGAATACTGAAGAAAAGTATTCATTAAGGACCTCCCCTACTTCCTCTGACTCCAGGCACAAGATCTCTCCACTATCCCTGATCAGCCTTATCCTCATTCTGGCCATCCTCATGTTCCTCATAGAAGTGTAGAATGTCTTAGATTTTCCTTAATCCTACCCGCTAAAGCTTTTCATGCCCCCTTCTTCCTTTCCTCAGTCCATTATTCAGTTCCTTGCTGGCTATCTTGTAACCCTTTTGAGCCCTGTCTGATCCTTGCCTCCTCAACCTTAAGTAAGCTTCCTTCTTCCTCTTGACTACATGTTCCACATCCCTTGTCACTCACGATTCTCTCAACCTACCATGCCTTCCTTTCTCGAACCAATGTTCATTGGTGAAGTGACCTGTTGCTGCATCTTTCCTTTATGGTCCCTCTAGCCCTGACAGGAATTCGGACAATTCCCCTGTCCTCTGCAGAGCCCAGTAAGTTCCCCTTATCCAGTGAAGCAGTTTGGGCAGGATGAGGGGAAGTGGGGACAGTGCATGCTCTATCAGAAATGCACAGAAAGTCAAAAACTGATCTCCGTACAGTTTGGATTTGTCCTGTAGGAGTGTACAGTGTCCCAGCAGAATGTACTGTCATCAGATTACTAGGTCCCAACTTGTTCAATCCTGTCTCTTTTTCAGGGTTTCCTCTTTTGGCCTGGGTTTGGCTAAAGCTGTTACAAAGTTATTTCTGACATGAATCACAGAATGACACAGATTCAGAAACAAGCTGAGACACAGAGAGAGTGAGAGCACAAGCACAGAGAAACTGAAAAGGGAAAGAGAGATTAATGAGGAGGACAGGCAGAAAACTGTGTTAACACAGAGACAGAACTTTGAAGTGGCGAGCAGAGAGTTGTGATCATTTACAATGTCCGCCTGCCATGTGGGTTTGGTATTTCTGATCTGGTGCCAGGTTTTAAATCTTTCAGCAGCAGAGAATGAAGAATCTGCCGTTGACAATAGGAACCGTGGAAATGGAACTGTGTTCACTGTCCCCAGTAACAGACCCACCAGTCATTCACCAGGAGCTGGCTGGGAGACCAAGATTAAAGGAACCAATTCACGTGGACAAGGAACTGCTTCAGGTGAGGAAGATTGCTTTCTTGTTTTTAATGGAATGAGGGCATCACTGGCTGGGCCAGTATTTACAGCTGATCATAAATTTCCTGGAGGGCAGTTAAGAGTGAACAACAGTCCTGTGGGTCTGGAGTGACAATTTCGGCCAGACCAGATAACGATGGCTGCGTCCTTCCCTAAAGGACATTAATGAACCTGATGGTGTTTTTCCTGACAATCGACAATGGTTTCTTGGTCATCATTAGAGTGTCAATTCCAGATTTTCATTGAGTCTGAACCTCAACATCTGACATAGTGGGATTTGAACACTGGTCCCCTGATCATTACCCTTGTCCCCTGATCATTACACCGGTCCCCTGATCATTACACTAGTTCTCTGATCATTACCCAGGTCCCCTGATAATTGTGCCGGGTCCCCTGATTATGACCTGGGTCCCCTGAGCATTACCCCGGGAGCCTGGATCATTATCCCGAGAGCCCTAATCATTACCCCGTGTCCCCTCATCATTTCCCCTGGTTCCCTGACAATTACCCGGGTCCCCTATCATTATACCAGGACTCCTGAAGATTCCCTGACCATCACCTGAGACCCCTGACTATTACCCCGCATTCACTGACCATTACCCAGGTCCTCTGATCATTACTCCGGGATTCCTGTTCATTACTCCGGGACCCCTGACAATTACTCCTGGTCCCCTGACACCTACCCTGGGTCCCCTGATCATTACCCCGGACCTCTGACAACTACCCCAGGCCCCGATCATTACCCAGGTTCACTGGCCATTACCCTGGATCCCTGATTGTTACCCAGGTTCCCTGACCATTACCCTGATCCTCTATTCATTACCCCGGGTCCCTTGACTATTACCCAAGCCCTCTGATCATTCCCCGGGTCCCCTGATGATTCCCCAAGTCCCCTAACCGTTACCCCGGGTCACCAGATCATTACCCACGTCCCGTAACCATTACATTGGGTCCCATGATCATTACCTGGGTTCCCTGACCATTACTAGGTCCCTGACAATTACCTCGGTCCACTGATCATTACCCAGGTCCCCTGATCATTAATCCTGGTCCCTTGATTATTACACCAGGTTCCGTGATCATTATCCCGAGTCCCCTGACCAATACCCTTGGTCCACTGATCAGTACCCGGGTCCCCTGATCATTACCCAGGTCGCCTAACCATTACCCCAGGTCAAGAGTAGAGTCATAGAGATGTATAGCAGGGAAACATACCCTTCGGTTCTGCCCAAAATGTCCCTGATGAAGGGCTTTTACCCGAAATGTCGATTTTCCTGCTCCTCAGATGCTGACCTGCTGTGCCTTTCCAGCACCACTCTAATCTAGATTCTGGTTTCCAGCATCTGCAGACCTTGTTTTTACCCTTTGGTTCAACCTGTCCACGCCGACCAGATATCCCAACCCAATCTAGTCCCATCTGCCAGTACCCGGTCCATATCCCTCCAAACCCTTCCTATTCATATAGGAGAAAGTGAGGAGTGCAGAAGCTGGAGATCAGAGCTGAAAATGTGTTGCTGGAAAAGCGCAGCAGGTCAGGCTGCATCCAAGGAACAGGAGAATCGATGTTTCAGGCATAAGCCCTTCTTCAGGAATGAGAAAAGTGTGTCCAACAGGCTAAGATAAAAGGTAGGGAGGAGGGACTTGGGGGAGCTCGACACGATCCTGTCCCCCTTAGTCCAAGAACTCCCCACCTACGTTCGGAACACCACCCACGCCCTCCACCTCCTCCATGATTTTCGCTTGCCCGGTCCCCAACGCCTTATCTTTACCATGGACATCCAGTCCCTGTACACCTCCATCCCCCATCACAAAGGACTCAAAGCCCTCCGCTTCTTCCTTTCCCGCCGTACCAATCATTACCCTTCCACTGACACCCTCCTTCGACTGACTGAACTGGTCCTCACCCTGAACAACTTCTCTTTCCAATCCTCCCACTTCTTCCAAACCAAAGGAGTAGCCATGGGCACCCGCATGGGCCCCAGCTATGCCTGCCTCTTCGTAGGATATGTGGAACAGTCCATCTTCCGCAGCTACACTGGCACCACCCCCTACCTTTTCCTCCGCTACATCGATGACTGTATCGGCGCTGCCTCGTGCTCCCACGAGGAAGTTGAACAGTTCATCCACTTTACCAACACCTTCCACCCCGACCTCAAATTCACCTGGACCGTCTCAGACTCCTCCCTCCCCTTCCTAGACCTTTCCATTTCTATCTCGGGCGACCGAATCAACACGGACATTTACTATAAACCGACCGACTCCCACAGCTACCTAGACTACACCTCCTCCCACCCTGCCCCCTGTAAAAACGCTATCCCATATTCCCAATTCCTTCGTCTCCGCCGCATCTGCTCCCAGGAGGACCAGTTCCAATACCGTACAACCCAGATGGCCTCCTTCTTCAAGGACCGCAATATCCCCCCCGACGTGGTCGACGATGCCCTCCACCGCATCTCCTCCACTTCCCGCTCTTCCGCCCTTGAACCCCGCCCTCTCCAACCGCCACCAGGACAGAACCCCACTGGTCCTCACCTACCACCCCACCAACCTCCATATACAGCATATCATCCGCCGTCATTTCCGCCACCTTCAAACGGACCCCACCACCAGGGATATATTTCCCTCCCCTCCCCTATCAGCGTTCCGAAAAGACCACTCCCTCCGTGACTCCCTCGTCAGGTCCACACCCCCCACCAACCCAACCTCCACTCCCGGCACCTTACCCTGCAACTGCAAGAAATGCAAAACTTGCGCCCACACCTCCCCCCTTACTTCCCTCCAAGGCCCCAAGGGATCCTTCCATATCCGCCACAAATTCACCTGCACCTCCACACACATCATTTATTGCATCCGCTGCACCCGATGTGGCCTCCTATATGTTGGGGAGACAGGTCCCCCACTTGCGGAACGTTTCAGAGAACACCTCTGGGACACCTGGACCAACCAACCCAACCACCCCATGGCTCAACACTTCAACTCCCCCTCCCACTCCACCAAGGACATGCAGGTCCTTGGACTCCTCCATCGCCAGACCATCGCAACACGACAGTTGGAGGAAGAGCGCCTCATCTTCCGCCTAGGAACCCTCCAACCACAAGGGATGAACTCCGATTTCTCCAGTTTCCTCATTTCCCTGCCCCCCACCTTGTCTCAGTCCCAACCCTCGGACTCAGCACCACCTTCCTAACCTGCAATCTTCTTCCTGACCTTTCCCCCCCCCCCATCCCCACTCCGGCCTATCACCCTCACTTTATCACCCTCATCTTAACCTCCTTCCACCTATCGCATTCCCAACGCCCCTCCCCCAATCCCTCCTTCCTACCTTTTATCTTAGCCTGCTTGGCACACTTTCCTCGTTCCTGAAGAAGGGCTCATGCCCGAAACGTCGATTCTCCTGCTCCTTGGATGCTGCCTGACCTGCTACGCTTTTCCAGCAACACATTTTCAGGCCCTATTCTCTCCCTCGTTACCCTTTTGTCCTTAATGTATTTGCACAAACTCTTTGGATTACAAAATCATGAGGGGCATGGATAGGATAAATAGACAAAGTCTTTTCCCTTGGGTTGGGGAGTCCAGAACTAGAGGGCATAGGTTTAGGGTGAGAGGGGAAAGACATAAAAGAAACCTAACGGGCAACTTTTTCACGCAGAGGGTGGTACGTGTATGGAATGAGCTGCCAGAGGATGTGGTGGAGGCTGGTACAATTTCAACATTTAAGAGGCATCTGGATGGGTATATGAATAGGAAGGGTTTGGAGGGGTATGGGCCGGGTATTGGCAGGTGGGACGAGATTGGGTTAGGATATCTGGTCGGCATGGACGGGTTGGACCGAAGGGTCTGTTTCCGTGCTGTACATCTTTATGACTATCTCCTGTCCCCTTTTTGCCTCCTGATTTCCTTAGGTCACGCAGCATCTGAGGAGCAGGTAAATCGATGTTTCTGGCAAGAGCACTTCATCAGGAATGAGGCTGAAAGCCTCGGGAGTGGAGCAATAAATGGGAGCAGGGATTGGGGCTGGGGAGAAGGTAGGTGGGAGTGCAAGAGGTGGATGGAGGAAGGGGTAAAGCTGATAGGTCGGAGAGGAGGGTGGAGTGGATAGGTGGGAAGGAAGATTGATAGGTAGGACTGGTCATGAGGACGGTGCTGAGCTGGAAGTTTGGAACTGGGATAAGGTGGGGGGAGGGGAAATGAGGAAACTGGTGAAGTCACATTGATGCCCTGGGATTGAAGGGTTCCGAGGTGAAAGGTAAGGCGTTCTTCTTGCAGGCATCAGGTGGCGAGGGAGTGGTGGTGAAGGAGACCCAGGAGTTGCATATCCTCAGCAGAGTGGGAGGCGGAGTTGAAATGTTCAGCCATGGGGCGGTGGGGTTGATTGGTGCGGGTGTCGCGGAGATGTTCCCCAAAGCATTTTGTGAGAAGGCATCCAGTCTTCCAAATGTAGAGGAGACCGCATCGGGAGCAATGGATACAATAAATAATATTGGTGGATATACAGGTGAAACTTTGATGGATGTGGAAGGCTCCTTTTGTGGCCTTAGATGGAGGTGAGGGGGGAGGTGTGGGTGCAGGTTTTGCAATTCCTGCGGTAGCAGGGGAAGGTGCCAGGTGTGGAGGATGTGGACCTGACCAGGTCGTTACAGAGGGAACAGTCTTTGCAGATAGCGGACATGGGTGGGGAGGGAAATACATCCCTGGTATTGGGGTCCATTAGAGGAGTGGGGATTGAGGGCGGAGGTGCGGGATGTGGATGAGATGCGTTGGAGGGCATCTTCAACCACGTGGGAGAGGAAATTTTGGTCTTTTAAGAAGGAGGTCATCTGGTGTGTTCTGTAGTGGAACTGGTCCCCCTGGGAGCAGATACGGTAGAGGCGGAGGAAGTGGGAATACGGGATAGTATTTTTGCAGGACGTAGGGTTGGAGGATGAGTATTCCAGGTAGCTGTGGGAGTTGGTGGGTTGTAAAAAAATGTTTAGTCGGTCACCATTGATGGAGATGGAGAGGTCAGGGAAGGGGAGGGAAGTATCAGAGATGGTCCAGGTGAATTTAAGATTGGGGTGGAATGTGTTGGTAAAGTTGATGAACTGCTCAACCTCCTCATGGGAGCATGAGGTGGCGCCGATGGAGTCACCAATGTAGTGGAGGAAGAGGTGGGGAGTGGTGCGAAACTACGAAAGATGGACTGATTTGAAAGAGAAATTATTGAAGGTGAGGACCTGTTCAGCCAAACAAATGAGAGTGTAAGTGGAAGAACGTCAATTTTCCTGCTCCTTGGATACTGCCTGACTCTAATCTTAACTCTAATCTCCAGCATCTGTAGTCTTCACTTTCACCTCATTATCCCTGGGTCCCCTGACAACTACTTTGGATCCCTGATCATTACCCTGGTCTCTTGATCATTACCGGGGTGCCCTGATCATTACCCCGTGTCCCCTGACCCGTTACCTGGGTTCTATGACCATTGCCCCGGCTCTTGGGTCCTCTAATCAATACCTGGGTCGTATGATCATGACCTGTATCACCTGATCATTACCCTGGGAACCCTGATCATTCCCCCTGGACCCCTGATCGTTAGCCCGGGACCACCCATCATTACCCTGGAACCCCTGATCATTACCCCAGGACCCCCAATCATTACCCTGGGTTCCCTTGATCATTACCCCGGGTCCCCCAATCATTACCTGGGTCCCCTTGACCATTACCCTGGTTCCCCTCACCATCACCCCGGCTCTGCTGGCTATCACTGTGGGACCCCTGATCATTACCTGGATTCCCTGATCATTACCCCGTCTCCCCTGACCATTACACGGCTCCCCTGACCATTACACGGCTCCCCTGACTATTACCTGGGTCGGAAATGTGTTGCTGGAAAAGCGCAGCAGGTCAGGCAGCATCCAGGGAACAGGAGAATCGACGTTTCAGGCATAAGCCCTTCCTATTACCTGGGTCCCCTGACCATTAGCCCTGCTCCCCTGACAATTACACCAGGTCCGCTGATTGTTACACCGGCTCTGCTGACCATTAACCCGGGTCCCCAGACCATTACCTGAGTCCCCAGACCATTACCCCTGCACCACTGACCGTTACCCGGATCCCATGACCATTACCCGGTCCCCTGACCATTACCCTGGGCCCCCTGACCATTACCTGATCCCCTGACCATTACCCTGCTCCCCTGACCATTACCCCGACCCCTCTGAGGAGAAAGTGAGGTCTGCAGACGCTGGAGATCAAAGCTGAAACTTTATTGCTGGAACAGCACAGCAGGTCAGGCAGCATCTAGGGAACAGAAGATTCGACGTTTCGGGCACATTCCTGAAGAAGGGCATGTGCCCGAAACGTCGAATCTTCTGTTCCCTTGATGCTGCCTGACCTGCTGTGCTGTTCCAGCAATAAAGTTTCAGCCCCAACCCCTCTGACCATTACTCAGCTGCCCTGACCGTTACCCTGCTCTCCTGACTATTACCCCGGCTCACCTGACCATTACCAGGGCTCCCCTGACCATTTCCTCGGGCTCCCATAACCATTACCCTGCTCCCAGACTATTACTCCAGCTCCTCGGACCATTATCCTGCTCCCCTGACCATTATCCTGCTCCCCTGACCATTATCCTGCTCCCCTGACCATTATCCTGCTCCCCTGACCATTACCCCTGCTCCCCTGACCATTACCCCGGCTCCCCTGACCATTACCCCGGCTCCAGTGATCATTACCCTGGCACCCCTGACCATTACCCCAACTCCCCTGATCATTTGGGCGGCACGGTGGCACAGTGGTTAGCACTGCTGCCTCACAGCGCCAGAGACCCGGGTTCAATTCCCGACTCAGGCGACTGACTGTGTGGAGTTTGCACATTCTCCCCGTGTCTGCGTGGGTTTCCTCCGGGTGCTCTGGTTTCCTCCCACAGTCCAAAGATGTGCAGGTCAGGTGAATTGGCCATGCTAAATTGCCTGTAGTGTTAGGTTAAAGGGGTAAATGTAGGGGTATGGGTGGGTTGCGCTTCGGCGGGTCGGTGTGGACTTGTTGGGCCGAAGGGCCTGTTTCCACACTGTAAGTAATCTAATCTAATTACCTTGCTCCCCTGACCATTACACCAACTCCGCTGACGATTACCCTGCTCCCCTGACCATTACCCTGACTCCCCTGACCATAACACTGACTCCCCTGACCATTACTCTGCTCCTTAGCTTAAAAATGTGTTGCTGGAAAAGCGCTGCAGGTCAGGCAGCATCAAACGAGAAGGAGAATCGATGTTTCGGGCATAAGCCCTTCTTCAGGAATGAGGAAAGTGTGCCAAGCAGGCTAAGATAAAAGGTAGGGAGGAGGGACTTGGGGGAGGGGCGTTGGGAATGCGATAGGTGGAAGGAGGTTAAGGTGAGGGTGATAGGCCGAAGAGGGGGTGGAGGCGGAGAGGTCGGGAAGAAGATTGCAGGTCAAGAAGGCGGTGCTGAGTCTGAGGGTTGGGACTGAGACAAGGTGGGGGGAGAGGAAATGAGGAAGCTGGAGAAATCTGCATTCATCCCTTGTGGTTGGAGGGTTCCTAGGCGGAAGATGAGTCGCTCTTCCTCCAGGCGTGGTGTTGCCATGGTCTGGCAATGGAGGACGCCAAGGACCTGCATGACCTTGGCGGAGTGGGAGGGGGAGTTAAAGTGTTCAGCCACAGGGCGGTTGGGTTGGTTGGTGCGGGTGTCCCAGAGGTGTTCTCTGAAACATTCCGCAAGTAGGCGGCCTGCCTCCCCAATATATAGGAGGCCACCCTGACCCCCATGACCCTGACCATTACCCGGATCCCCTGACTATTACACCGACTCCTATGACCATTTCCCCGAATCCCCTGACCATTACCCTGCTCCCCTGACTTTTACCCGGCTCCCCTGACGATTACCCAGGCTCCCCTGACCATTACAGTGCTCTTCTGACCTTTACTCGGATTCCAGGGCCATTACCCTGGCTCCCCTGACCATTACCCTGCTCCCCTGACCATTACCCTGCTCCCCTGACCATTACCCTGCTCCCATGACCATTACCCTGGCACCCCTGACCATTACCCGGCTCCCCTGACCATTACTCGGCTCCCCTGACCATGACCCGGTCTCCCCTGACCATTACCCTGCTCCCCTGACCATTACTCGGCTCCCCTGACCATTACCCTGGCTCGCCTGGCCATTACCCAGGCTCCCATGTCCATTACACTGCTCCCCTGACCATTTCCAAGCTCCACTGACCATTAACCTGCTCCCCGACATTACCCTGCCTCCCCTGACGTTTACATGCGCCCCTGACCATTATCCAGGGACCCCTGACCCTTAGCCCGGCTCCCCAGACCATTACCCTGGCTTCCCTGACCATTACACCGGCTCGCCTGGCCATTACCCTGCTCCCCAGACCATTACCCTGATCCCCTGACCATTACCCTGCTCCCATGACCATTACCCGGCTCCCCGACTATTACCCTGCTCCCCTGTCCATTATCCGGCTCCCCTGACCATTACCCTGCTCCCCTGTCCATTATCCGGCTCCACTGACCATTACCCTGCTCCCCTGACCATTACCCGGCTCCACTGACCCTTACCCTGCTCCCCTGACCATTACCCGGCTCCACTGACCATTACCCGGCTCCCCTGACCATTACCCGGCTCCCCTGACCATTTCCCTGCTCTTCTGACCTTTACCTGGATTCCAGGGCCATTACCAGGCTCC
Organism: Chiloscyllium plagiosum; assembly: GCF_037043375.1. Lineage (NCBI taxonomy): Eukaryota > Metazoa > Chordata > Chondrichthyes > Orectolobiformes > Hemiscylliidae > Chiloscyllium > Chiloscyllium plagiosum. Next base: position 172,282,425 of record NW_028270139.1, on the reverse strand, counting down.
CCTGACCAGTACCCTGCTCCCCTGACCATTACACTGCTCCCCTGACCATTACACTGCTCCCCTGACTATTACCCTCGCTCCCCTGACCATAACCCTGGCTCCCCTGACCATTACACTGCTCCCCTGACTATTACCCTCGCTCCCCTGACCATTACCCTGGCTCCCCTGACCATTACCCTGGCACCCCTGACCATTACCCCGGCTCCCCTGACCATTACCCTGCTCCCCTGGCCATTACCCAGGCTCCCCTGAACATTACACTGCTCCCCTGACCATTACCCTGGCTCCTCTGACCATTACCTTGCTCCCCTTCCCATTTCCCAGCTCCCCTGACCATTACCCGGCTCCCCTGACCATTACCCCATCTCCCCTGACCATTACCCCATCTCCCCTGAGCTGAAAATGTGTTGCTGGAAAAGCGCAGCAGGTCAGGCAGCATCCAGGGAACAGGAGAATCGACGTTTCCAAGAAGAAGGGCTTATGCCCGAAACGTAGATTCTCCTGTTCCCTGGATGCTGCCTGACCTGCTGTGCTTTTCCAGCAACACATTTTCAGCTCTGATCTCCACCATCTGCAGACCTCACTTTCTCCCCATCTCCCCTGACCATTACCCTGCTCCCCTGACCATTTCCAAGCTCCACTGACCATTACCCGGCTCCCCTGACCATTACCCAGTGACCCCAGACCCTTGCCCCAGCTCCCCAGACCATTACCCCGACTCCCCTGACCATTACCCTGCTCCCCTGACCATGACCCCGACTCCCCTGACCATTACGCTGGTTCCCCTGACCATTACCCCGGGTCCCCTGACCATTACCCTGCTCGCCTGACCATTACCAGGCTCCACTGGCCATTACCCTGCTCACCTGACCATTACACCGTCTCCCCTGACCATTACAAGGCTCCCCTGACCATTACCCTGCTCCCCTGACTATTACCGGTTCCCCTAACCATTATCCTGCTCCCCTGCCCATTATCCTGGTTCCCCTGACCATTACGCCGACTCCGCTGACGATTACCCTGCTCCCCTGACCATGACCCCGACTCCCCTGACCATTACCCCGGCTCCTCTGACCATTACGCTGCTCCCATGACCATTACCCGGCTCCCCTGACCATTACCCGGCTCCCCTGACCATTATCCTGCTCCCCTGACCATTACCCGGCTCCAATGACCATTACCCGGCTCCCCTGACCATTACCTGGCTCCACTGACCATTACCCGGCTCCACTGACCATTACCATGCTCCCCTGACCATTACCCCGGCTCCCCTGACCAATACCCTGCTCTCCTGACCTTTACCCGGATTCTACGGCCATTACCTGGTTCCCCTGACCATTACCATGGCTCATCTGCCCATTACCCCGGCTCCTCTGACCATTACCCGACTCCCATGACCATTACCCTGCTCCCCTGACCATTACCCTGCTCCCCGACCATTAGCCTGATGCACTGACCATTACCCGGCTCCACTGACCATTACCCTGCTCCCCTGACCATTAACCTGGCTCCCCTGACCATTACCCTGCTCTTCTGACCTTTTCTCGGATTCCAGGGCCATAACCTGGCTCCCCTGACCATTACCCTGGCTGCTCTGACCATTACCCTGCACACCTGACCATTACCCTGGCTCCCCTAACCATTGCCCCGCTGCCCTGACCATTACACTGCTACCCTGACCATTACCGGCTCCCCGAACCATTATCCTACTCCCTGGCCATTATCCCGGTTCTCCTGACCATTACTCGGCTCCCCTGACCATTACCCAGTCTCCCCTGACCATTACCCTGCTCCCCTGACCATTACTCGGCTCGCCTGACCATTACCCGGTCTCCCCTGACCATTACCCTTCACACGTGACCATTACTCGGCTCGCCTGACCATTACCCTGGCTCGCCTGACCAATACACTGCTCCCCTGACCATTACCCGGGCTCCTCTGACCATTACCCTGCTCCCCTGACCATTACACTGCTCCCCTGACCATTACCCGGGCTCCTCTGACCATTACCCTGCTCCCCTGACCATTAAACCGGCTCCCCTGACCATTACCCTGCTCCCCTGACCATTTCCAAGCTCCACTGACCATTAACCTGCTCCCCTGACATTACCCTGCCTCCCCTGACCTTTACACTGCACCCCTGACCATTATCCAGGGACCCCTGACCCTTAGCCCGGCTCCCCAGACCATTACCCTGGCTCCCCTGACCATTACGCCGACTCCGCTGACGATTACCCTGCTCCCCTGACCATGACCCCGACTCCCCTGACCATTACCCCGGCTCCTCTGACCATTACGCTGCTCCCATGACCATTACCCGGCTCCCCTGACCATTACCCGGCTCCCCTGACCATTACCCTGCTCCCCTGACCATTACCCGGCTCCAATGACCATTACCCGGCTCCCCTGACCATTACCTGGCTCCACTGACCATTACCCGGCTCCACTGACCATTACCATGCTCCCCTGACCATTACCCCGGCTCCCCTGACCAATACCCTGCTCTCCTGACCTTTACCCGGATTCTACGGCCATTACCTGGTTCCCCTGACCATTACCATGGCTCATCTGCCCATTACCCTGGCTCCTCTGACCATTACCCGACTCCCATGACCATTACCCTGCTCCCCTGACCATTACCCTGCTCCCCGACCATTAGCCTGATGCACTGACCATTACCCGGCTCCACTGACCATTACCCTGCTCCCCTGACCATTAACCTGGCTCCCCTGACCATTACCCTGCTCTTCTGACCTTTTCTCGGATTCCAGGGCCATAACCTGGCTCCCCTGACCATTACCCTGGCTGCTCTGACCATTACCCTGCACACCTGACCATTACCCTGGCTCCCCTAACCATTGCCCCGCTGCCCTGACCATTACACTGCTACCCTGACCATTACCGGCTCCCCGAACCATTATCCTACTCCCTGGCCATTATCCCGGTTCTCCTGACCATTACTCGGCTCCCCTGACCATTACCCAGTCTCCCCTGACCATTACCCTGCTCCCCTGACCATTACTCAGCTCCCCTGACCATTACCCGGTCTCCCCTGACCATTACCCTTCACACCTGACCATTACTCGGCTCGCCTGACCATTACCCTGGCTCGCCTGACCAATACACTGCTCCCCTGACCATTACCCGGTCTCCTCTGACCATTACCCTGCTCCCCTGACCATTACACTGCTCCCCTGACCATTACCCGGGGACCCCTGACCCTTAGCCCGGCTCCCCAGACCATTACCCTTGCTCCCTTGACCATTACACTGTCTCCCCTGACCATTACCCTGCTCTCCTGACATTTACCCGGATTCCACGTACATTACCTGGTTCTACTGATCATTACCATGGCTCCTCTGACCATAACCCTGCTCCCCTGACCACTACCCGGCTCCCCTGACCATTACCCTGCTCCCCGGACCATTACCCTGGCTCCCTTGACCATTACCCCGGCTCCCTTGACCATTACCCTGCTCCCCTGACCATTACCCGGCTCCAATGACCATTAACCTGCTCCCTTGACCATTACCTGGCTCCACTGACCATTACCCGGCTCCACTGACCATTACCATGCTCCCCTGACCATTACCCCGGCTCCCCTGACCATTACCCTGCTCTCCTGACCTTTACCCGGATTCCACGGACATTACCTGGTTCCCCTGACCATTACCATGGCTCCTCTGACCATTACCCTGCTCCCCTGACCATTGCCCGGCTCCACTGACCATTACCCTGCACCCCTGACCATTACACCGGCTCCCCTGACCATTATCCTGCTCTTCTGACCTTTACTCGTATTCCAGGGCCATAACCTGGCTCCCCTGACCATTAAACCGGCTCCCCTGACCATTACCCTGCTCTTCTGACCTTTACTCGTATTCCACGGCCATTACCTGGTTCCACTGACCATTACCCTGCTCCCCTGACCATTACCCATTACCCTCTCCCCTGACCATTAGCCTGATGCACTGACCATTACTTGGCTCCACTGACCATTATCCTGCTCCCCTGACCATTAAACCGGCTCCCCTGACCATTACCCTGCTCTTCTGACCTTTACTCATATTCCAGGGCCATAACCTGGCTCCCCTGACCATTACCCTGGCTGCTATGACCATTACCCTGCTCCCCTGACCATTACCTGGCTCCCCTGACTATTATCCTGCTCCCCTGACAATTACCCTGGCTCCCCTGACGATTACCCGGCTCCCCTGACCATTATGAGAAGGTGAGCTCTGCAGATGCTGGAGATCAGAGCTGAAAATGTGTTGCTGGAGAAGCGCAGCAGGTCAGGCAGCATCCAGGGAACAGGAGAATCGACGTTTCGGGCATAAGCCCTGCTTCAGGAATGAGGAAAGTTCGTCCAGCAGGCTAAGATAAAAGGTAGGGAGGAGGGACTTGGGGGAGGGGCGTCGGAAATGTGATAGGTGGAAAGAGGTCAAGGTGAGGGTGATAGGTCAGACTGGGGTGGGGGCAGAGAGGTCAGGAAGAAGATTGCAGGTTAGGAAGGCGGTGCTGAATTTGATGGATTTGACTGAGACAAGGTGGGGGAGGGGAAATGAGGAAACTGGTGAAATCCGAGTTCATCCCTTGTGGTTGGAGGGTTCCTAGGCGGAAGATGAGGCGCTCTTCCTCCAACCGTCGTGTTGTTGTGGTCTGGCGATGGAGGAGTCCAAAGACCTGCATATCCTTAGTGGAGTAGGAGGGGGAGTTGAAGTGTTGAGCCACAGGGTGGTTGGGTTGGTTGGTCCGGGTGTCCCAGAGGTGTTCTCTGAAACGCTCCGCAAGTAGCCGGCCTGTCTCCCCAACATAGAGGAGGCCACATCGGGTGCAGAGGATGCAATAGATGATGTGTGTGGAGGTGCAGGTGAATCTGTGGCGGATATGGAAGTTTCCTTTGGGGCCTTGGAGGGAGGTGAGGGGGGAGGTTTGGGCGCAAGTCTTGCACCTCCTGCGGTTGCAGGGGAAGGTGCCGGGAGTGGAGGTTGGGTTGGTGGGGGGTGTGGATCTGACGAGGGAGTCACGGAGGGAGTGGTCTTTACCGAATGCTGATAGGGGAGGGGAGGGAAATATATCCTTGGTGGTGGGGTCCGTTTGGAGGTGGCGGAAATGACGGCGGATGATACGCTGTATATGGAGGTTGGTGGGGTGGTAGGTGAGGACCAGTGGGGTTCTGTCCTGGTGGCGGTTGGAGGGGCGGGGTTCAAGGGCGGAGGAGCGGGAAGTGGAAGAGATGTGGTGGAGGGCATCGTCGACCACATCGGGGGGGAAATTGCAGTCCTTGAAGAAGGAGGCCATCTGGGTTGTACGTTTTTGGAACTGGTCCTCCTGGGAGCAGATGCGGCAGAGTCGAAGGAATTGGGAGAATGGGATGGCGTTTTTACAGGGGGCAGGATGGGAGGAGGTGTAGTCCAGGTAGCTGTGGGAGTCGGTCGGTTTGTAGTAGATGTCCGAGTTGATTCGGTCGCCTGAGATAGAAATAGAAAGGTCGAGGAAGGGGAGGGAGGAATCTGAGACTGTCCAGGTGAATTTGAGGTCGGGGTGGAAGGTGTTGGTGAAGTCGATGAACTGTTCAACCTCCTCGTGCGAGCACGAGGCGGCGCCGATACAGTCATCGATGTAGCGGAGGAAAAGGTGGCGGGTGGGGCCAGTGCAGTTGCGGAAGATGGACTGTTCCACATATCCTACGCAGAGGCAGGCATAGCTGGGGCCCATGCAGGTGCCCATGACTACTCCTTTCGTTTGGAGGAAGTGGGAGGATTGGAAAGAGATGTTGTTCAGGGTGAGGACCAGTTCAGTCAGTCGAAGGAGGGTGCAACCTCAGGAGGTGCAAGACTTGCGCCCACACCTCCCCCCTCACCTCCCTCCAAAGCCCCAAGTACCCTGCTCCCATGACCATTACCCGGCTCCACTGACCATTACCCTGCTCCCCTGTCCATTATCCGGCTCCACTGACCATTAACCTGCTCCCCTGACATTACCCTGCTTCCCCTGACCTTTACACTGCGCCCCTGACCATTATCCAGGGACCCCTGACCCTTACCCCGGCTCCCCAGACCATTACCCTGGCTCCCCTGACCATTACACCGGCTCGCCTGGCCATTACCCTGCTCCCCACACCATTACCCTGATCCCCTAACCATTACCCCGGCTCGCCTGACCATTACCCTGCTCCCATGGCCATTACTCGGTTCCCCGACTATTACCCTGCTCCCCTGTCCATTATCCGGCTCCACTGACCATTAACCTGCTCCCCTGACATTACCCTGCCTCCCCTGACCTTTACACTGCGCCCCTGACCATTATCCAGGGACCCCTGACCCTTACCCCGGCTCCCCAGACCATTACCCTGGCTCCCCTGACCATTACACCGGCTCGCCTGGCCATTACACCGGCTCGCCTGGCCATTACCCTGCTCCCCACACAATTACCCTGATCCCCTAACCATTACCCTGGCTCGCCTGACCATTACCCTGGCTCCCCTGACCATTACACTGCTCCCCTGACCATTACACTGCTCCCCTGACCATTACCCGGGCTCCCCTGACCATTACCTGGGCTCCCCTGACCATTACCCCGGCTCCCCTGACCATTACCCTGCTCTCCTGACCATTACACTGCTCCCCTGACCATTACCCTCGCTCCTCTGACAATTACGCTGCTTCGCTGACCATTACCCGGGCTCCCCTGACCATTACCCGGGCTCCCCTGACCATTACCCAGGCTCCCCTGACCATTATCCTGCTCACCTGACCATTACTCGGCTCGCCTGACCATTACCCTGGCTCGCCTGGCCATTACCCAGGCTCCCCTGACCATTACACTGCTCCCCTGACCATTACCCTGGCTCCTCTGACCATTATCGTGCTCCCCTGACCATTACCTGGGCTCCTCCGACCATTACCCCAGCTCGCCTGACCATTACCGTGCTCCCCTGACCATTTCCAAGCTCCACTGACCATTAACTTGCTCGCCTGACATTACCCTGCTTCCCCTGACCTTTATCCAGGGACCCCTGACCCTTACCCTGGCTCCCAAGACCATTACCCTGGCTCCCCTGACCATTACCCCGGCTCCCCTGACCATTACCCTGCTCCCCTGACCATTACCCCGGCTCCCCTGACCATTACCCTGCTCTCCTGACAATTACTCTGGCTCCCCTGACCATTACCCTGCTCCCCTGACCATTACCTGGGCTCCCCTGACCATTACCCGGGCTCCCCTGACCATTACCTGGGCTCCCCTGACCATTACCCCGGCTCCCCTGACCATTACCCTGCTCTCCTGACCATTACCCGGCTCCACTGACCATTACCCTGCTCCCCTGACCATTTCCAAGCTCCACTGACCATTAACCTGCTCCCCTGACATTAGCCTGCCTCCCCTGACCTTTACACTGCGCCCCTGACCATTATCCAGGGACCCATGACCCTTACCCCGGCTCCCCAGACCATTACCCTGGCTCCCCTGACCATTACACCGGCTCGCCTGGCCATTACCCTGCTCCCCACACCATTACCCTGATCCCCTAACCATTACCCCGGCTCGCCTGACCATTACCCTGCTCCCATGACCATTACCTGGCTCCTCTGACCATTACCCGGCTGTCCTGACCATTACCCTGCTCCCCTGACCTATACCCCGGCTCCCTGATCACTACCCTGCTCCCCTGACCATTACCCCGGCTCCCCTGACCATTACCCCGGATCGCCTGACCATTACCCTGCTCCCATGACCATTGCCCGGTTCCCCGACTATTACCCTGCTCCCCTGTCCATTATCCGGCTCCACGTGCCATTACCCTGCTCCCCTGACCATTACCCGACTCAACTGACCATTACCTGGCTCCCCTGACCATTTCCCTGCTCTTCTGACCTTTACCTGGATTCCAGGGCCATTACCCAGCTCCCCTGACCAGTACCCTGCTCTCCTGACCATTACCCCTGCTCTCCTGACCATTACCCCGGCTCCCCTGACCATTACCCTGCTCCCCTGACCATTACACTGCTCCCCTGACCATTACACTGCTCCCCTGACCATTACCCTCGCTCCTCTGACAATTACGCTGCTTCGCTGACCATTACCCGGGCTCCCCTGACCATTACCCGGGCTCCCCTGACCATTACCCAGGCTCCCCTGACCATTATCCTGCTCACCTGACCATTACTCGGCTCGCCTGACCATTACCCTGGCTCGCCTGGCCATTACCCAGGCTCCCCTGACCATTACACTGCTCCCCTGACCATTACCCTGGCTCCTCTGACCATTATCGTGCTCCCCTGACCATTACCTGGGCTCCTCCGACCATTACCCCAGCTCGCCTGACCATTACCGTGCTCCCCTGACCATTTCCAAGCTCCACTGACCATTAACTTGCTCGCCTGACATTACCCTGCTTCCCCTGACCTTTATCCAGGGACCCCTGACCCTTACCCTGGCTCCCAAGACCATTACCCTGGCTCCCCTGACCATTACCCCGGCTCCCCTGACCATTACCCTGCTCCCCTGACCATTACCCCGGCTCCCCTGACCATTACCCTGCTCTCCTGACAATTACTCTGGCTCCCCTGACCATTACCCTGCTCCCCTGACCATTACCTGGGCTCCCCTGACCATTACCCTGCTCCCCTGACCATTACCCCTGCTCCCCTGACCATTACCCCGGCTCCCCTGACCATTCCCCTGCTCCCCTGACCATTACCCTCGTTCCTCTGACAATTACCCTGCTCCCCTGACCATGACCCCGACTCCCCTGACCAATACCCCGGGTCGCCTGACCATTATCCCAGCTTGCCTGACCATTATCCTGCTCGCCTGACCATTACCAGGCTCCACTGGCCATTACCCTGCTCACCTGGCCATTGCCTGGCTCCACTGACCATTACCCTGCTCACCTGACCATTACCCCGTTTCTCCTGACCATTACCCTGCTCCCCTGACTATTACTGTCTCCCCTAACCATTATCCTGCTCACCTGCCCAGTATCCTGGTTCCCCTGACCATTTCCCGGTCTCCCCTGACCATTACCCCGTCTCCCCTGACCATTAACCGGGTCCCCAGACCATTACCTGGGTCCCCTGACCATTACTCCTGCACCACTGACCGTTACCCGCTTCACATGACCATTACCCGGTTCCCTGACCATTACCCTGGCTCCCCTGACCATTACACTGCTCCCCTGACCATTTCACTGATCCCCTAACCAATACCCCGGCTCGCATGACCATTACCCTGCTCCCCTGACCATTACTCGGCTCCCCTGACAAGTACCCTGCTCTCCTGACCATTACCCCTGCTCTCCTGACCATTACACCGGCTCCCCTGACCATTACTCGGCTCCCCTGACAAGTACCCTGCTCTCCTGACCATTACCCCGGCTCCCCTGACCATTACACCGGCTCGCCTGGCCATTACCCTGCTCCCCACACCATTACCCTGATCCCCTAACCATTACCCTGCTCCCATGACCATTACCCGGTTCCCCGACTATTACCCTGCTCCCCTGTCCATTATCCGGCTCCACTGACCATTACCCTGCTCCCCTGACCATTACCCTGCTCTCCTGACAATTACCCTGGCTCCCCTGACGATTAACCGGCTCCCCTGACCTTTATGAGAAAGTGAGCTCTGCAGATGCTGGAGATCAGAGCTGAAAATGTGTTGCTGGAGAAGCGCAGCAGGTCAGGCAGCATCCAGGGAACAGGAGAATCGACGTTTCGGGCATAAGCCCTGCTTCAGGAATGAGGAAAGTTTGTCCAGCAGGCTAAGATAAAAGGTAGGGAGGAGGGACTTGGGGGAGGGGCGTCGGAAATGTGATAGGTGGAAAGAGGTCAAGGTGAGGGTGATAGGTCAGACTGGGGTGGGGGCAGAGAGGTCAGGAAGAAGATTGCAGGTTAGGAAGGCGGTGCTGAATTCGATGGATTTGACTGAGACAAGGTGGGGGAGGGGAAATGAGGAAACTGGTGAAATACGAGTTCATCCCTTGTGGTTGGAGGGTTCCGAGGTGGAAGATGAGGCGCTCTTCCTCCAACCGTCATGTTGTTGTGGTCTGGCGATGGAGGAGTCCAAAGACCTGCATATCCTTAGTGGAGTGGGAGGAGGAGTTGAAGTGTTGAGCCACAGGGTGGTTGGGTTGGTTGGTCCGGGTGTCCCAGAGGTGTTCTCTGAAATGCTCCGCAAGTAGCCAGCCTGTCTCCCCAATATAGAGGAGGCCACATCGGGTGCAGAGGATGCAATAGATGATGTGTGTGGAGGTGCAGGTGAATCTGTGGCGGATATGGAAGTTTCCTTTGGGGCCTTGGAGGGAGGTGAGGGGGGAGGTTTGGGCGCAAGTCTTGCACCTCCTGCGGTTGCAGGGGAAGGTGCCGGGAGTGGAGGTTGGGTTGGTGGGGGGTGTGGATCTGACGAGGGAGTCACGAAGGGTGTGGTCTTTACGGAATGCTGATAGGGGAGGGGAGGGAAATATATCCTTGGTGGTGGGGTCCGTTTGGAGGTGGCGGAAATGACGGCGGATGATACGCTGTATATGGAGGTTGGTGGGGTGGTAGGCGAGGACCAGTGGGGTTCTGTCCTGGTGGCGGTTGGAGGGGCGGGGCTCAAGGGCGGAGGAGCGGGAAGTGGAAGATATGCGGTGGAGGGCAACGTCGACCACATCGGGGGGGAAATTGCAGTCCTTGAAGAAGGAGGCCATCTGGGTTGTACGTTTTTGGAACTGGTCCTCCTGGGAGCAGATGCGGCAGAGTCGAAGGAATTGGGAGAATGGGATGGCGTTTTTACAGGGGGCAGGGTGGGAGGAGGTGTAGTCTAGGTAGCTGTGGGAGTCGGTCGGTTTGTAGTAGATGTCCGTGTTGATTCGGTCGCCTGAGATAGAAATAGAAAGGTCGAGGAAGGGGAGGGAGGAATCTGAGACTGTCCAGGTGAATTTGAGGTCGGGGTGGAAGGTGTTGGTGAAGTCGATGAACTGTTCAACCTCCTCGTGGGTGCTCGAGGCGGCGCCGATACAGTCATCGATGTAGCGGAGGAAAAGGTGGGGGGTGGGGCCAGTGTAGTTGCGGAAGATGGACTGTTCCACATATCCTACGCAGAGGCAGGCATAGTTGGGGCCCATGCGGGTGCCCATGGCTACTCCTTTCGTTTGGAGGAAGTGGGAGGATTGGAAAGAGATGTTGTTCAGGGTGAGGACCAGTTCAGTCAGTCGAAGGAGGGTGCAACCGCAGGAGGTGCAAGACTTGCGCCCACACCTCCCCCCTCACCTCCCTCCAAGGCCCCAAGTACCCGGCTCCCCTGACCATTACCCTGTTCTCCTGACCATTACCCGGCTCCACTGACCATTACCCTGCTCCCCTGACCATTTCCAAGCTCCACTGACCATTACCCTGCTCCCCTGACATTAGCCTGCCTCCTCTGATCTTTACACTGCGCCCCTGACCATTATCCAGGGACCCCTGACCCTTACCCCGGCTCCCCAGACCATTACCCTGGCTCCCCTGACCATTACACCGGCTCGCCTGGCCATTACCCTGCTCCCCACACCATTACCCTGATCCCCTAACCATTACCCTGCTCCCATGACCATTACCCGGTTCCCCGACTATTACCCTGCTCCCCTGTCCATTATCCGGCTCCACTGACCATTACCCTGCTCCCCTGACTATTACCCGACTCAACTGACCATTACCTGGCTCCCCTGACCATTACCCGACTCAACTGACCATTACCTGGCTCCCCTGACCATTTCCCTGCTCTTCTGACCTTTACCTGGATTCCAGGGCCATTACCCAGCTCCCCTGACCAGTACCCTGCTCTCCTGACCATTACCCCTGCTCTCCTGACCATTACCCCGGCTCCCCTGACCATTACCCTGCTCCCCTGACCATTACACTGCTCCCCTGACCATTACACTGCTCCCCTGACCATTACCCTTGCTCCTCTGACAATTACGCTGCTTCGCTGACCATTACTCGGGCTCCCCTGACCATTACCCGGGCTCCCCTGACCATTACCTGGCTCCCCTGACCATTACCCGACTCAACTGACCATTACCTGGCTCCCCTGACCATTTCCCTGCTCTTCTGACCTTTACCTGGATTCCAGGGCCATTACCCAGCTCCCCTGACCAGTACCCTGCTCTCCTGACCATTACCCCTGCTCTCCTGACCATTACCCCGGCTCCCCTGACCATTACCCTGCTCCCCTGACCATTACACTGCTCCCCTGACCATTACACTGCTCCCCTGACCATTACCCTTGCTCCTCTGACAATTACGCTGCTTCGCTGACCATTACTCGGGCTCCCCTGACCATTACCCGGGCTCCCCTGACCATTACCCAGGCTCCCCTGACCATTATCCTGCTCACCTGACCATTACTCGGCTCGCCTGACCATTACCCTGGCTCCCCTGACCATTACACTGCTTCCCTGACCATTACCCTGGCTCCTCTGACCATTACCCTGCTCCCCTGACCATTACCAGGGCTCCTCTGACCATTACCCCAGCTCCCCTGACCATTACCATGCTCCCCTGACCATTTCCAAGCTCCACTTACCATTAACTTGCTCGCCTGACATTACCCTGCCTCCACTGACCTTTATCCAGGGATCCCTGACCCTTACCCTGGCTCCCAAGACCATTACCCTGGCTCCCATGACCATTACCTGGCTCCCCTGACCATTACCCTGCTCCCCTGACCATTACCCAGGCTCCCCTGACCATTACCCTGCTCTCCTGACAATTACTCTGGCTCCCCTGACCATTACCCCTGCTTCCCTGACCATTACCCCGGCTCCCCTGACCATTCCCCTGCAGCCCTGACCATTCCCCTCGCTCCTCTTCCAATTACCCTGCTCCCCTGACCATGACCCCGACTCCCCTGACCATGACCCCGACTCCCCTGACCATTACCCTGGGTCCCCTGACCATTACCCCGGGTCCCCTGACCATTATCCCGCCTTGCCTGACCATAACCCTGCTCGCCTGACCATTACCAGGCTCCACTGGCCATTACCCTGCTCACCTGGACATTGCCTGGCTCCACTGACCATTACCCTGCTCACCTGACCATTACCCCGTTTCCCCTGACCATTACCCTGCTCCCCTGACTATTACCGTCTCCCCTAACCATTATCCTGCTCACCTGCCCAGTATCCTGGTTCCCCTGACCATTTCCCGGTCTCCCCTGACCATTACCCCGTCTCCCCTGACCATTAACCGGGTCCCCAGACCATTACCTGGGTCCCCTGACCATTACTCCTGCACCACTGACCGTTACCCGCTTCACATGACCATTACCCGGTTCCCTGACCATTACCCTGGGTCCCCTGACCATTACCTGCTCCCCTGACCATTACATGGATGGAGCTGAAAATGTGTTGCTGGAAAAGCGCAGCAGGTCAGGCGGCATCCAGGGAACAGGAGAATCGACGTTTCGAGCATAAGCCCTTCTTCAGGAATGAGGAAAGTTTGTCCAGCAGGCTAAGATAAAAGGTAGGGAGGAGGGACTTGGGGGAGGGGCGTCGGAAATGTGAGAGGTGGAAAGAGGTCAAGGTGAGGGTGATAGGTCAGACTGGGGTAGGGGCGGAGAGGTCGGGAAGAAGATTGCAGGTTAGGAAGGCGGTGCTGAATTCGATGGATTAGACTGAGACAAGGTGGGGAGAGGGGAAATGAGGAAACTAGTGAAATCCGAGTTCATCCCTTGTGGTTGGAGGGTTCCTAGGCGGAAGATGAGGCGCTCTTCCTCCAACCGTCGTTTTGTTGTGGTCTGGCGATGGAGGAGTCCAAGGACCTGCATATCCTTGGTGGAGTGGGAGGTGGAATTGAAATGTTGAGCCACAGGGTGGTTGGGTTGGTTGGTCCGGGTGTCGCAGAGGTGTTCTCTGAAACGCTCCGCAAGTAGCTGGCTTGTCTCCCCAATATCGAGGAGGCCACATCGGGTGCAGAGGATGCAATAGATGATGTGTGTGGAGGTGCAGGTGAATCTGTGGCGGATATGGAAGTTTCCTTTGGGGCCTTGGAGGGAAGGTTGCGGGGGAAGGTGCCGGGAGTGGAGGTTGGGTTGGTGGGGGGTGTGGACCTGACGAGGGAGTCACGGAGGGAGTGGTCTTTACGGAATGCTGATAGGGGAGGGGAGGGAAATATATCCCTGGTGGTGGGGTCTGTTTGGAGGTGGCAGAAATGACGGCGGATGATGCGCTGTACATGGAGATTGGTGGGGTGGTAGGTGAGGACCAGTGGGGTTCTGTCCTGGTGGCGGTTGGAGGGGCGGGGCTCAAGGGCGGAGGAGCGGGAAGTGGAAGAGATGCGGTGGAGGGCATCGTCGACCACGTTGGGGGGGAAATTGAGGTTCTTGAAGAAGGAGGCCATCTGGGTTGTGCGTTTTTGGAACAGCCATTACATGGCTGCCCTGACCATTACCCCGGCTCCTCTGACTATTACCCCCGCTCCAGTGATCATTACCCCGGCTCTGCTGACCATTACCCTGGCACCCCTGACCATTACCCCAACTCCCCTGATCATTACCTTGCTCCCCTGACCATTACACCAACTCCGCTGACGATTACCCTGCTCCCCTGACCATTACCCTGACTCCCCTGACCATAACACTGACTCCCCTGACCATTACTCTGCTCCTTAGCTTAAAAATGTTTTGCTGGAAAAGCGCAGCAGGTCAGGCAGCATCAAACAAGAAGGAGAATCGATGTTTCGGGCATAAGCCCTTCTTCAGGAATGAGGAAAGTGTGCCAAGCAGGCTAAGATAAAAGGTAGGGAGGAGGGACTTGGGGGAGGGGCGATGGGAATGCGATAGGTGAAAGGAGGTTAAGGTGAGGGTGATAGGCCGAAGAGGAGGTGGAGGCGGAGAGGTCGGGAAGAAGATTGCAGGTCAAGAAGGCGGTGCTGAGTCTGAGGGTTGGGACTGAGAAAAGGTGGGGGGAGGGGAAATGAGGAAGCTGGAGAAATCAAAATTCATCCCTTGTGGTTGGAGGATTCCTAGGCGGAAGATGAGTCGCTCTTCCTCCAGGCGTGGTGTTGCCATGGTCTGGCAATGGAGGACGCCAAGGACCTGCATGACCTTGGCGGAGTGGGAGGGGGAGTTAAAGTGTTCAGCCACAGGGCGGTTGGGTGGTTGGTGCGGGTGTCCCAGAGGTGTTCTCTGAAACGTTCTGCAAGTAGGCGGCCTGCCTCCCCAATATATAGGAGGCCATCCTGACCCCCATGACCCTGACCATTACCCGGATCCCCTGACTATTACACCGACTCCCATGACCATTTCCCCGAATCCCCTGACCATTATCCTGCTCCCCTGACTATTACTCTGCTCCCCTGACGATTACCCAGGCTCCCCTGACCATTACAGTGCTCTTCTGACCTTTACTCGGATTCCAGGGCCATTACCCTGGCTTCCCTGACCATTACCCTGCTCCCCGACCATTACCCTGCTCCCATGACCATACCCTGGCACCCCTGACCATTACCCGGCTCCCCTGACCATTACTCGGCTCCCCTGACCATTACCCTGCTCCCATGACCATTACCCTGCTCCGCTGACCATTACCCTCGCTCCTCTGACAATTACCCTGCTCCCCTGACCATGAACCCGACTCCCCTGACCGTAACCCCCGGTCCCCTGACCATTACCCCGGCTCGCCTGACTATTACCCTGCTCCCCTGACCATTACCCGCCTCCATTGACCATTACCCTGCTCCCCTGACCATTACCCTGCCTCCCCTGACCATTACCTGGCTCCACTGACCATGACCTGGCTCCACTGACCATTACCATGCTCCCCTGACCATTACCCTGCTCTTCTGACCTTTACTCGGATTCCAAGGCCATAACCCTGCTCCCCTGACCATTACCCTGCCTCCCCTGACCATTACCCGGCTCCACTCACCATTACCATGCTCCCCTGACCATTACCCCGGTTCCCCTGACCATTACCCTGCTCTTCTGACCTTTACTCGGATTCCAGGGCCATAACCCTGCTCCCCTGACCATTACCTCGGCTACCCTGACCATTATCCGGCTCCACTGACCATTACCCTGCTCTCCTGACCTTTACCCGGATTCCACGGCCATTACCTGGTTCACCTGACCATTATCCTGGCTGCACTGACCATTACCCTGCTCCTCTGACCATTACCTCGGCTACCCTGACCATTGCCCTGCTCTCCTGACATTTACACGGATTCCACGTACATTACCTGGTTCTCCTGACCATTACCATGGCTCCTCTGACCATTACCCGGCTCCCCTGACCATTACCCTTCTCCCATGACCAATACCAGGCTCCCCTGACCATTACCCTGGCTCCCTTGACCATTGCCCCGGCTCCCCTGACCATTACCCTGCTCCCCTGACCATTACCCGGCTCCAATGACCATTACCCTGCTCCACTGACCATTAGCCGGCTCCACTGACCATTACCATGCTCCCCTGACCATTACCCCGGCACCACTGACCATTACCCTGCTCTCCTGACCTTTACCCGGATTCCACGGCCATTACCTGGTTCCCCTGACCATTACCATGGCTCCTCTGACCAATACCCTGCTCTCCTGACCTTTACCCGGCGCCACTGACCATTACCCTGCTCCTCTGCCCATTACCCCGGCTCCTCTGACCATTTCCCGACTCCCATGACCATTACCCTGCTCCCCTGACCATTACCCTGCTCCCCTGACCATTAACCCGGCTCCCCTGACCATTACCCTGTTCTTCTGACCTTTTCTCGGATTCCAGGGCCATAACCTGGCTTCCCTGACCATTACCCTGGCTGCTCTGACTATTACCCTGCACACCTGACCATTACCCTGGCTCCCCTGACCATTACCCGGCTCCCCTGACCATTACACTGCTACCCTGACCATTACCGGCTCCCCGAACCATTATCCTGCTCCCTGGCCCTTATCCCGGTTCTCCTGACCATTACTCGGCTCCCCTGACCATTACCCAGTCTCCCCTGACCATTACCCTGCTCCCCTGACCATTACTCGGCTCCCCTGACCATTACCCGGTCTCCCCTGACCATTACCCTGCTCACCTGACCATTACCCGGCTCCCCTGACCATTACCCTTCTCCCATGACCAATACCAGGCTCCCCTGACCATTACCCTGGCTCCCTTGACCATTGCCCCGGCTCCTCTGACCATTACCTTGCTCCCATGACCATTAGCCGGCTCCCCTGACCATTACCCTGCTCCCCTGACCATTACCCGGCTCCAATGACCATTACCCTGCTCCACTGACCATTAGCCGGCTCCACTGACCATTACCATGCTCCCCTGACCATTACCCCGGCACCACTGACCATTACCCTGCTCTCCTGACCTTTACCCGGATTCCACGGCCATTACCTGGTTCCCCTGACCATTACCATGGCTCCTCTGACCAATACCCTGCACTCCTGACCTTTACCCGGCGCCACTGACCATTACCCTGCTCCTCTGCCCATTACCCCGGCTCCTCTGACCATTACCCGACTCCCATGACCATTACCCTGCTCCCCTGACCATTACCCTGCTCCCCTGACCATTAACCCGGCTCCCCTGACCATTACCCTGTTCTTCTGACCTTTTCTCGGATTCCAGGGCCATAACCTGGCTCCCCTGACCATTACCCTGGCTGCTCTGACCATTACCCTGCACACCTGACCATTACCCTGGCTCCCCTGACCATTACCCGGCTCCCCTGACCATTACACTGCTACCCTCACCATTACCGGCTCCCCGAACCATTATCCTGCTCCCTGGCCCTTATCCCGGTTCTCCTGACCATTACTCGGCTCCCCTAACCATTACCCAGTCTCCCCTGACCATTACCCTGCTCCCCTGACCATTACTCGGCTCCCCTGACCATTACCCGGTCTCCCCTGACCATTACCCTGCTCACCTGACCATTACTCGGCTCGCCTGACCATTACCCTGGCTCGCCTGGCCATTACCCAGGCTCTCCTGACCATTACACTGCTCCCCTGGCCATTACCCTGGCTCCTCTGACCATTACCCTGCTCCCCCGACCATTTCCCAGCTCCCCTGGCCATTACCCTGGCTCCTCTGACCATTACCCTGCTCCCCCAACCATTTCCCAGCTCCCCTGACCATTACCCTGCTACCCTGACCATTTCCAAGCTCCACTGACCATTACCCTGTTCCCCTGACCATTACCCCGGCTCCTCTGACCATTACCCTGCTCCCCTGACAATTTCCCGGCTCCACTGACCATTAACCAGGCTCCCTGACCATTAACCCGGCTCCCCTGACCATTACCCTGCCTCCCCTGACCATTACACTGCTCCCCTGACCATTACCCCGGGTCACCTGACCATTATCCCGGCTCGCCTGATCATTACCCCAGCTCCCCTGCCAATTTTCCCAGCCCGCCTGACCATTACCCTGCTACCCTGACCATTATCCCTGCTCCCATGACCATTATCCCGGCTCGCCTGACCAATAGCAGCTCCCATAACCATTATCCTGCTCTCCTGACCATTATTCCGGTTCCCGTAACCATTACCCGACTCCCTTGACCATTACCCTGCTATCCTGATCATTACCCTGCTCCCCTGACCATTACCGTGGATCCCCTGACCATTACCCTGGCTCCCCTGACCATTACACTGCTCCCCTGACCATTAAGGAGAAAGTGAGGTCTGCAGATGCTGGAGATCAGAGATGGAAATGTGTTGCTGGAAAAGCGCAGCAGGTCAGGCAGCATCTAGGGAACAGGAGAATCGACGTTTCGGGCATTCGCCCTTCTTCCTGAAGAAGGGCGAATGCCCGAAACGTCGATTCTCCTGTTCCCTAGATGCTGCCTGACTTGCTGCGCTTTTCCAGCAACACATTTCCTCCCCTGACCATTACCCTGGCTCCTCTGACCATTACCCTGCTCCCCTTCCCATTTCCCAGCTCCCCTGGCCATTACCCGGCTCCCCTGACCATTACCGTGGCT
Organism: Chiloscyllium plagiosum; assembly: GCF_037043375.1. NCBI lineage: Eukaryota > Metazoa > Chordata > Chondrichthyes > Orectolobiformes > Hemiscylliidae > Chiloscyllium > Chiloscyllium plagiosum. Next base: position 172,263,476 of record NW_028270139.1, on the reverse strand, counting down.
CCCCTGACCGTTACCCCATCTCCCCTGACCATTACCCTGCTCCTCTGACCATTTCCCAGCTCCACTGATCATTACCCGGCTCCCCTGACCAATAACCTGCCTCCCCTGACCATTACACTGCAACCCTGACCATTACCCAGGGACCCCTGACCCTTACCCCAGCTCCCCAGACCATTACCCTGATCCCCTGACCATTACCCTGCTCTCCTGACTATTACTCTGGTTCCCCTGACCATTACCCTCCTCCCCTGGCCATTACCCAGGCTCCCCTCACCATTACCCTGCTCCCCTGACCATTACCCCTGCTCCCCTGACCATTACCCTGCTCCCCTGACCATTACCCTCGCTCCTCTGACAATTACCCTGCTCCCCTGACCATTATCCCGGCTTGCCTGACCATTACCCTGCTCATCTGACCATTACCAGGCTCCACTGGCCATTCCCCTGCTCACCTGACCATTACCCCGTCTCCCCTGACCATTACACGGCTCCCCTGACCATTACCCTGCTCCCCTGACTATTACCGGCTCCCCTTACCATTATCCTGCTCCCCTGCCGTTTATCCCGGTTCCCCTGACCATTTCCCGGTCTCCCCTGACCATTACCCCGGCTCCTCTGACCATTACCCTGCTCCCCTGACCATTACCCTGCTCCCCTGAACATTACCCGGTCTCCCCTGACCATTACCCTGCTCCCCTGACCATTACTCAGCTGCCCTGACCATTACCCTGGCTCCCCTGACCATTACCCCAGCTCCCCTGACCGTTACCCGGGCTCCCCTGACCATTACCCTGCTCCCCTAACCATTACCCTGCTCCCCTGACCATTACCCCGGCTCCCCTGACCATTACCCGGGCTCCCCTGACCATTACCTGGCTCCCTTGACCATTATCTGCTCCCCTGACCATTACCCTCGCTCCTCTGAGAATTACCCTGCTCCCCTGACCATGACCCCTGCTCCCCTGACCATTACCCCGGCTCCCCTGACCATTACCCTGCTCCCCTGACCATTACCCTCGCTCCTCTGAGAATTACCCTGCTCTCCTGACCATGGCCCCTGCTCCCCTGACCATTACCCCGGCTCCCTTGACCATTACCGTGGCTCCTCTGAACATTATCCTGCTACCCTGAGCATTACCCTGGCTCCCCTGACAATTATCCTGCTCTACTGACCATTACCCCGCTCCCCTGACCATTACCCGGCTACCCTGACCGTCATCCTGCTCCCCTAACCATTACCCTGCACTCCTGACCTTTACCCGGATTCCCCGGATATTTACCCTGCTCCCCTGACCATTACCCTGATCCCCTGACAATTACCCTGGCTCCCTGACCATTACCCTGCTCCCCTGACAATTACCCTGGCTCCCCTGACCATTGTCCTGGCTCCCCTGACCATTGTCCTGGCTCCCCTGACCATTACTCTGCTCCCCTGACCATTACCCCGGCTCCCATGACCGTTACCGTGGCTCCCCTGACCATTATCCTGCTCCCCTGACCATTACCTTGCTCACCTGACCATTACCCTGACACCCCTGACCATTATCCGGGTTCCCTGACCATTACTGGCTCCACTGACCATTATCCGGCTCTCCTGACCATTACTGTGGCATCTCTGACCATTACCCTGCTCCTCTGAGCATTACTCCGGCTCCCCTGACAATTTTACTGCTCCACTGACCATTATCCAGCTCTCCTGACCATTACACTGCTCCCCTGACTATTACCCCGGCTCCCCTGACCATTACCCCGGCTCCCCTGACCATTACCCCGGCTCCCCTGACCATTACCCTGCTCCCTGACCATTTCCCGGCTCCACTAACCATTACCCGGTTTCCCCTGACCATTACCCTTCTCCCCTGACCATTACCCCGGCTCCCCTGACCATTACCGTGGCTCCCCTGACCATTATCCTGCTCCCCTGACCATTACCCGGTTTCCCCTGACCATTACCCTGCTCCCCTGACCATTTCCTGAAGTAGGATTCATGCCCGAAATGTCAATTCTCCTGCTCCTTGGATGCTGCCTGACCTGCTGTGGTTTTCCAGCAACACATTTTCAGCTCTGATCTCCAGTATCTGCAGTCCTCACTTTCTTTCGACCATTACCCTGCTCCCCTGACCATTATCCCTGCTCCCATGACCATTATCCCGGCTCCTCTGACCATTAACCTGTTCCCCTGACCATTACCGGCTCCCCTAACCATTATCCTGCTCCCCTGGCCATTATCCCAGTATCCCTGGCCATTACCCGGTCTCCCCTGACCATTATCGGCACGGTGGCACAGTGGTTAGCACTGCTGCCTCACAGCACCGGAGACCCGGATTCAATTCCCGCCTCAGGCGACTGACTGTGTGGAGTTTGCACATTCTCCCCGTGTCTGCGTGGGTTTCCTCCGGGTGCTCCGGTTTCCTCCCACAGTCCAAAGATGTGCATGTCAGGTGAATTGGCCATGCTAAATAGCCCGTAGTGTTAGGTTAGGGGTATAGGTGGGTGGCGGGTCGGTGTGGACTTGTTGGGCCGAAGGGCCTGTTTCCACACTGTAATGTAATCTAATCTATCCCGATTCCCCTAACCATTACCTGGCTGCCCTGACCGTCACCCTGCTCCCCTAACCATTACCCTGCACTCCTGACCTTTACCCGGATTCCCCGGATATTTACCCTGCTCCCCTGACCATTACCCCGGCTCCCCTGACAATTACCCTGGCTCCCTGACCATTACCCTGCTCCCCTGACAATTACCCTGGCTCCCCTGACCATTGTCCTGGCTCCCCTGACCATTGTCCTGGCTCCCCTGACCATTACTCTGCTCCCCTGACCATTACCCCGGCTCCCATGACCGTTACCGTGGCTCCCCTGACCATTATCCTGCTCCCCTGACCATTACCTTGCTCACCTGACCATTACCCTGACACCCCTGACCATTATCCGGGTTCCCTGACCATTACTGGCTCCACTGACCATTATCCGGCTCTCCTGACCATTACTGTGGCATCTCTGACCATTACCCTGCTCCTCTGAGCATTACTCCGGCTCCCCTGACAATTTTACTGCTCCACTGACCATTATCCAGCTCTCCTGACCATTACACTGCTCCCCTGACTATTACCCCGGCTCCCCTGACCATTACCCCGGCTCCCCTGACCATTACCCCGGCTCCCCTGACCATTACCCTGCTCCCTGACCATTTCCCGGCTCCACTAACCATTACCCGGTTTCCCCTGACCATTACCCTTCTCCCCTGACCATTACCCCGGCTCCCCTGACCATTACCGTGGCTCCCCTGACCATTATCCTGCTCCCCTGACCATTACCCGGTTTCCCCTGACCATTACCCTGCTCCCCTGACCATTTCCTGAAGTAGGATTCATGCCCGAAATGTCAATTCTCCTGCTCCTTGGATGCTGCCTGACCTGCTGTGGTTTTCCAGCAACACATTTTCAGCTCTGATCTCCAGTATCTGCAGTCCTCACTTTCTTTCGACCATTACCCTGCTCCCCTGACCATTATCCCTGCTCCCATGACCATTATCCCGGCTCCTCTGACCATTAACCTGCTCCCCTGACCATTACCGGCTCCCCTAACCATTATCCTGCTCCCCTGGCCATTATCCCAGTATCCCTGGCCATTACCCGGTCTCCCCTGACCATTATCGGCACGGTGGCACAGTGGTTAGCACTGCTGCCTCACAGCACCGGAGACCCGGATTCAATTCCCGCCTCAGGCGACTGACTGTGTGGAGTTTGCACATTCTCCCCGTGTCTGCGTGGGTTTCCTCCGGGTGCTCCGGTTTCCTCCCACAGTCCAAAGATGTGCATGTCAGGTGAATTGGCCATGCTAAATAGCCCGTAGTGTTAGGTTAGGGGTATAGGTGGGTGGCGGGTCGGTGTGGACTTGTTGGGCCGAAGGGCCTGTTTCCACACTGTAATGTAATCTAATCTATCCCGATTCCCCTAACCATTACCTGGCTGCCCTGACCGTCACCCTGCTCCCCTAACCATTACCCAGCACTCCTGACCTATACCGGATTCCCCGGCCATGACCCTGCACCCCTGACCATTACCCCGGCTCCCCTGACCATTACAGAGGATCACCTGACCATTACCGTGGCTCCCCTGACCATTATCCCGGCTCCCCTGACCATTACCGGGTTCCCTGACCATTACCCCAGCTCCCCTGACCATTACCCTGCTCCTGTGACCATTACCTTCCTCGCCTGACCGCTCCTCTGCTCCCCTGGCCATTGCCCGGGTCCCCTGACCATTATCCTGTTCGCCTGACCATTGCCCCGGCTCCCCTGACCATTAACCGGCTCCCCTGACCATTACCCCGGCTTCCCTGACCATTACCCTGCTCCCCTGACCATTACCAGGGTCCCCTGACCATTACCCCAGCTCCCCTGACCATTACCCTACTCCCCTGACCATTACCTTCCTCGCCTGACCGCTCCTCTGCTCCCCTGGCCATTGTCCGGGTCCCCTGACCATTACCCTGCTCCCCTGACCATTATCCTGTTCGCCTGACCATTGCCCCGGCTTCCCTGACCATTAACCGGCTCCCCTGACCATTACCCTGCTCCCCTGGCCATTGCCCGGGTCCCCTGACCATTACCCTGCTCCCCTGACCATTATCCTGTTCGCCTGACCATTGCCCCGGCTCCCCTGACCATTAACCGGCTCCCCTGACCATTACCCTGACTCCCCTGACCTTTACCCTGCTCCCCTGACCATTACTAGGGTCCCCTGACCATTACCCTGGCTCCCCTGACCATTACTCTGGCTACCCTGTGCATTACCCTGCTCCCCTGACCATTACCCTGCGTCCTTTGACCATTACCCTGCGTCCTCTGACTATTACCCTGTTCCCCTGACCATTATCCTGTTCCCCTGACTATTACCCTGCTCCCCTGACCATTACCCTGCTCCCCTGACCATTACCCCGGCTCCCCTGACCATTACCGGCTCCCCTAACCATTATCCTTCTCCCCTGGCCATTACCCCGGCTCCCCTGACCGTTACCCGGCTCCCCTCACCATTACCCTGGCTCCCCTGACCATTTCCCTGCTCTCCTGAACAATACCCTGCTCCCCTGACCATTATCACTGCTCCCCTGACCATTACTGGCTCCCCTAACCATTATCCTGCTACCCTGGCCATTATCCCGGTACCCCTGACCATTATCACGGCTCGTCTGACCATTACCCTGCTCCCCTAACCAATATCCTGCTCCCCTGACCATTATCCCGGTTCCCCTAACCACTACACTGCTCCCCTGACCATTACCCATCTGCCCTGACCGTCCCCCTGCTCCCCTAACCATTACCCTGCTCCCTTGACCATTACCCCGGCTCCCCTGACCATTACCGTGGCTCCCCTGACCATTACCCTGCTCCCCTGACCATTACCCTGCTCCCCTGACCATTACGCTTGCTCCCCTGACAATTACTCTGGCTCCCCTGACCATTACCCTGTTCCCCTGACTATTACACAGCTCCCTTGACCATTACACTGCTCCCCTGACCATTACCCCGTCTCCCTTGACCATTACCCTACTCCCCTGACCATTACAGTGGCTCACCTGACCATTACCGTGGCTCTCCTGACCATTACCCTGCTCCCCTGACCATTACCTTGCTCGCCTGACCATTACCCCGGATCCCCTGACCATTACCCGGGTTCCCTGACCATTACTCCTGCTCCACTGACCATTACTCCGGCTCTCCTGACCATTACCCCAGCTCCCCTGACCATTACCCTACTCCCCTGACCATTACCCTGGCTCCCCTGACCATTACCGTGGATCCCCTGACCATTACCCTGCTCCCCTGACCATTACCTTCCTCGCCTGACCGCTCCCCTGCTCCCCTGACCATTGCCCGTGTCCCCTGACCATTACCCTGCTCCCCTGACCATTATCCTGTTCCCCAGACCATTGCCCCGCCTCCCCTGACCATTATCTTCCTCACCTGATCGCTCCCCTGCTCCCCTGACCATTGCCTGGGTCCCCTGACCATTACCCTGCTCCCCTGACCATTATCCAGTTCCCCTGACCATTGCCCTGCCTCCACTGACCATTACCCTGCTCCCCTGACCATTAGCCCAGATCCCCAGACCATTACCCTGCTCCCCTGACCATTACCAGTGTCCCCAGACCATTACCCTGCTCCCCTGACCATTACCAGTGTCCCCAGACCATTACCCTGCGCCCCTGACCATTACCAGAGTCCCCTGACCATTACCCTGGCTCCCCTGACCATTATCCCGACACCCTTGACCATTACCCTGCTGCCCTGACCATTACCCTGGCTCGCCTGACCATTACCCCGGCCCACCTGACCATTACCCTGCTGCCCTGACCATTACCCTGGCTCGCCTGACCATTACCCCGGCCCACCTGACCATTACCCTGGGGACCATTACCCTGGCTCGCCTGACCATTACCCCGGCCCACCTGACCATTACTCAGGGGACCATTATCCTGCTCCCCTGACCATTACCCCAGCTCCCCTTACCATTACCCCGGCTCCCCTGACTATTACCCGGGTCCTCTGACCATTACCCGGCTGTCCTGAACATTACCCTGCTCCGCTGACCATTATCCTGCTCCCCTGACCATTACCCTGCTCCCCTTACCATTACCCCGGCTCCCCTGACCATTACCCCGGCTCCCCTGACCATTACCCTGGCTCCCCTGACCATTACCTGGCTCCTCTGACCATTACCCGGCTGTCCTGACCATTACCCTGCTCCCCTGACCTATACCCCGGCTCCCTGATCACTACCCTGCTCCCCTGACCATTACCCCGGCTCCCCTGACCATTACTCCGGCTCCCCTGACAATTACTCTGCTCCCCTGACAATTACCCTGCGTCCTCTGACTATTACCCTGGGTCCCCTGACCATTACCATGCTCCCGTGACCATTATTCCAGCTCGCCTGATCATTACCCTGCACCCCTGACAATTACTGGCTCCTCTGACCATTATCCGGCTCTCCTGACCATTACCAGGGCTCCCCTGATCATTACCCTGGCTCCTCTGACCATTACCCCAACCTCCCATGACTATTACCCCTGCTCCCCTGACCATTACCCTGCTCCCATTATCATTTCCTGGCTCCACTAACCATTCACCGGGTCCCTTGGCCATTACCCAGCCTCCCCTGACCATTATCCCGGCTCGCCTGACCATTGCCCCGGCTCCCCTGACCATTACCAGGGCTCCCCTGATCATTACCCTGGCTCCTCTGACCATTACCCCAACCTCCCCTGACCATTACCCTGCTCCCCTGACCATTATCCCGGCTCGCCTGACCATTGCCCCGGCTCCCCTGACCATTACCTTGCTCGCCTGACCATTACCCCGGCTTGCCTGACCATTGACCCGGCTCCCCTGACCATTTCCTGAAGAAGGGCTCATGCCCAAAATGTCGATTCTCCTGCTTCTTCGATGCTGCCCGATCTGCTGCGCTTTTCCAGCAACATATTTTCAGCTCTGATCTCCAGTATCTGCAGTCCTCACTTTCTGCCCTGACCATTACCCTGCTCCCCTGACCATTACCCTGCTCCCCTGACCATTATCCCGGCTCCCCTGACCATTATCCCGGCTCCCCTGACCATTACCGTGGATCCCCTGACCATTACCCTGCTCCCCTGACCATTACCCTGCTCCCCTGACCATTACGCTGCTCCCCTGACAATTACTCTGGCTCCCCTGACCATTACCCTGTTCCCCTGACTATTACACAGCTCCCCTGACCATTACACTGCTCCCCTGACCATTACCCCGTCTCCCCTGACCATTACCCTACTCCCCTGACCATTACAGCGGCTCACCTGACCATTACCGTGGCTCTCCTGACCATTACCCTGCTCCCCTGACCATTACCTTGCTCGCCTGACCATTACCCCGGATACCCTGACCATTACCCGGGTTCCCTGACCATTACTCCTGCTCCACTGACCATTTCTCCGGCTCTCCTGACCATTACCCCGGCTCCCCTGACCATTACCGTGGCTCCCCTGACCATTACCCTGGCTCCCCTGACCATTACCGTGGATCCCCTGACCATTACCCTGCTCCCCTGACCATTACCTTCCTCGCCTGACCGCTCCCCTGCTCCCCTGACCATTGCCCGTGTCCCCTGACCATTACCCTGCTCCCCTGACCATTATCCTGTTCCCCTGACCATTGCCCCAGCTCCCCTGACCATTATCTTCCTCACCTGATCGCTCCCCTGCTCCCCTGACCATTGCCTGGGTCCCCTGACCATTACCCTGCTCCCCTGACCATTATCCAGTTCCCCTGACCATTGCCCTGCCTCCACTGACCATTACCCTGCTCCCCTGACCATTAGCCCAGATCCCCAGACCATTACCCTGCTCCCCTGACCATTACCAGTGTCCCCAGACCATTACCCTGCGCCCCTGACCATTACCAGAGTCCCCTGACCATTACCCTGGCTCCCCTGACCATTATCCCGACACCCTTGACCATTACCCTGCTGCCCTGACCATTACCCTGGCTCGCCTGACCATTACCCCGGCCCACCTGACCATTACCCTGCTGCCCTGACCATTACCCTGGCTCGCCTGACCATTACCCCGGCCCACCTGACCATTACCCTGGGGACCATTACCCTGGCTCGCCTGACCATTACCCCGGCCCACCTGACCATTACTCAGGGGACCATTATCCTGCTCCCCTGACCATTACCCCAGCTCCCCTTACCATTATCCCGGCTCCCCTGACCATTACCCTGGCTCCCCTGACCATTACCCGGCTCCTCTGACCATTACCCGGCTGTCCTGAACATTACCCTGCTCCCCTGACCATTATCCTGCTCCCCTGACCATTACCCTGCTCCCCTGACCATTACCCCGGCTCCCCTGACCATTACCCTGGCTCCCCTGACCATTACCTGGCTCCTCTGACCATTACCCGGCTGTCCTGACCATTACCCTGCTCCCCTGACCTATACCCCGGCTCCCTGATCACTACCCTGCTCCCCTGACCATTACCCCGGCTCCCCTGACCATTACTCCGGCTCCCCTGACAATTACCCTGCGTCCTCTGACTATTACCCTGGGTCCCCTGACCATTACCATGCTCCCGTGACCATTATTCCAGCTCGCCTGATCATTACCCTGCACCCCTGACAATTACTGGCTCCACTGACCATTATCCGGCTCTCCTGACCATTACCAGGGCTCCCCTGATCATTACCCTGGCTCCTCTGACCATTACCCCAACCTCCCATGACTATTACTCCTGCTCCCCTGACCATTACCCTGCTCCCATTATCATTTCCTGGCTCCACTAACCATTCACCGGGTCCCTTGGCCATTACCCAGCCTCCCCTGACCATTACCCTGCTCCCATTATCATTTCCTGGCTCCACTAACCATTCACCGGGTCCCTTGGCCATTACCCAGCCTCCCCTGACCATTACCCTGCTCCCCTGACCATTATCCCGGCTCGCCTGACCATTGCCCCGGCTCCCCTGACCATTACCTTGCTCGCCTGACCATTACCCCGGCTTGCCTGACCATTGACCCGGCTCCCCTGACCATTTCCTGAAGAAGGGCTCATGCCCAAAATGTCGATTCTCCTGCTTCTTCAATGCTGCCCGATCTGCTGCGCTTTTCCAGCAACATATTTTCAGCTCTGATCTCCAGTATCTGCAGTCCTCACTTTCTGCCCTGACCATTACCCTGCTCCCCTGACCATTACCCTGCTCCCCTGACCATTATCCCGGCTCCCCTGACCATTATCCCGGCTCCCCTGACCATTACTGTGGATCCCCTGACCATTACCCTGCTCCCCTGACCATTACCCTGCTCCCCTGACCATTACGCTGCTCCCCTGACAATTACCCCGGCTCCCCTGACCATTACCCCGGCTCCCCTGACCATTACCCTGGCTCCCCTGACCATTATCTGGCTCCTCTGACCATTACCCGGCTGTCCTTACCATTACCCTGCTCCCCTGACCTATACCCCGGCTCCCTGATCACTACCCTGCTCCCCTGACCATTACCCCGGCTCCCCTGACCATTACTCCGGCTCCCCTGTACATTACTCTGCTCCCCTGACAATTACCCTGCGTCCTCTGACTATTACCCTGGGTCCCCTGACCATTACCATGCTCCCGTGACCATTATTCCAGCTCGCCTGATCATTACCCTGCACCCCTGACAATTACTGGCTCCACTGACCATTATCCGGCTCTCCTGACCATTACCAGGGCTCCCCTGATCATTACCCTGGCTCCTCTGACCATTACCCCAACCTCCCATGACTATTACCCCTGCTCCCCTGACCATTACCCTGCTCCCATTATCATTTCCTGGCTCCACTAACCATTCACCGGGTCCCTTGGCCATTACCCAGCCTCCCCTGACCATTACCCTGCTCCCCTGACCATTATCCCGGCTCGCCTGACCATTGCCCCGGCTCCCCTGACCATTACCAGGGCTCCCCTGATCATTACCCTGACTCCTCTGACCATTACCCCTATCTCCCCTGACCATTACCCTGCTCCCCTGACCATTATCCCGGCTCGCCTGACCATTGCCCCGGCTCCCCTGACCATTACCTTGCTCGCCTGACCATTACCCCGGCTTGCCTGACCATTGACCCGGCTCCCCTGACCATTTCCTGAAGAAGGGCTCATGCCCAAAATGTCGATTCTCCTGCTTCTTCGATGCTGCCCGATCTGCTGCGCTTTTCCAGCAACATATTTTCAGCTCTGATCTCCAGTATCTGCAGTCCTCACTTTCTGCCCTGACCATTACCCTGCTCCCCTGACCATTACCCTGCTCCCCTGACCATTATCCCGGCTCCCCTGACCATTATCCCGGCTCCCCTGACCATTACCGTGGATCCCCTGACCATTACCCTGCTCCCCTGACCATTGCCCGTGTCCCCTGACCATTATCCCGGTCCCCCTAACCATTACCCGGCTCCCTTGACCATTACACTGCTCCCCTGACCATTTCCCTGCTCCCCTGACCATTTCCCTGCTCCCCTAACCATTACCCTGCACTCCTGACCTTTATCCGGATGCCCCGGATATTTACCCTGCTCCCCTGACCATTACCCTGCTGCCCTGACAATTACCCTGACTCCCCAGACCATTATCCCGGCTCCCCTGACCATTATCCCAGCTCCCCTGACCGTTACCCCGGCTCCCTTGACCATTACCCTGTTCCCCTGACCATTACACTGCTCCCCTGACCATTACCCTGCTCCCATGACCATTACCCTGGCTCCCCTGACCATTACCCCGGCTCGCCTGACCATTACCCTGTTCCCCTGACCATTACCATGGTTCCCCTGACCATTACCGTGGCTCCCCTGACCATTACCAGCTCCCCTAACCATTATCCTGCTCCCCTGACCATTATCCCGGTTCCCCTAACCATTACCCTTCTCCCCTGACCATTACCCCGGCTCCCCTGACCATTATCGTGGATCCCCTGACCATTACCTTGCTCGCCTGACCGTAACCCTGCTCACCTGACCATTGCCCGGGTCCCCTGACCATTACCCGGCTCCCCTAACCATTATCCTGTTCCCCTGACCATTACCTTGCTCCCCTGACCATTACCACGGCTCCTCTGACCAGTACCCGGCTCCCCTGACCATTACCCGGCTCCCCTGACCATGACCCTGCTTCCTGACCATTACCCGGCTCCCCTGACCATTACACTGCTCCCCTGACCATTACCCAGTTCCCCTGACCATTACCCCGGCTCCCCTGACCATTACCGTGGCTCCCCTGACCATTACCCTGGCTCCGCTGACCATTACCCTGCTCCCCTGACAATTACCTGGCTCCCCTGACCATTACACTGCTCCCCTGACCATTACCCTGGCTCCCCTGACCATTACTGTGGCTCCCCTGACTTTTATCCTGCTCCCCTGACCATTACCTTGCTCGCCTGACCATTACCCCGACTCCCCTGACCATTGCCCGGGTCCCCTGACCATTACCCGGCTCCCCTAACCATTATCCTGTTCCCCTGACCTTTACCCCGGCTCCCCTGACCATTACCCTGCTCCCCTGACCATTACCCCGGCTCCCCTGACTATTACTCGGCTGCCATGTCCATTACCCTGCTCCCCTGACCATTACTAAGGTTCCCTGACCATTATCCCAGCGCGCCTGACCATTACCCGGGCTCCCCTGACCATTATCCGGCTCACTTGACCATTATCCCGGCTCCCCTGACCAATCCCCCATTCCCCTGACCTGTATCTGGCTCCCCTGACCATTACCTTGCTCCCCTGACCTTTACCCCGGCTCCTCTGACCATTACCCGGCTCCCCTGACCATGACCCTGCTTCCTGACCATTACCCTGGCTCCCCTGACCATTATCCCGGTTCCCCTGACAATTACTCCTGCTCCCCTGAATATTACCCTGTTCCCCTGATCATTACATTGCTCCCCTGACCATTACCCGGCTCCCCTGACCATTACCCCGACTCCCCTGACCATTACCCGGGTTCCCTGACCATTCCTCCTTATCCACTGACCATTACTCCGGCTCCGCGGACCATTACCCTGCTCTCATGCCCATTACCCTGGCTCCCCTGACCATTACCCCGGCTTCCCTGACCATTACCCTGTTTCCCTGACCATTAGGAGAAAATGAGGTCTGCAGATGCTGGAGATCAGAACTGAAAATGTGTTGCTGGAAAAGCACAGCAGGTCAGGCAGCATCCAGGGAACAGGAGAATCGACATTTCGTGCATAAGCCCTTCTTCAGGAATGAGGAAAGTTCGTCCAGCAGGCTAAGATAAAAGGTAGGGAGGAGGGACTTGGGGGAGGGGCGTCGGAAATGTGATAGGTGGAAAGAGGTCAAGGTGAGGGTGATAGGTCAGACTGGGGTGGGGGCGGAGAGGTCAGGAAGAAGATTGCAGGTTAGGAAGGCGGTGCTGAGTTCGATGGATTTGCCTGAGACAAGGTGGGGGGAGGGGAAATGAGGAAACTGGTGAAATCCGAGTTCGTCACTTGTGGTTGGAGGGTTCCTAGGCGGACCATTACCCCGGCTCCCCTGACCATCACCATGCTCCCCTGACCATTGCCCGGCTCCCCTGACCATTACACTGTTCCCCTGACCATTACCCTGCTCCCCTGACCATTACCCGGCTCCCCTGACCATTACCCGGCTGCCATGTTCCTTACCCTGCTCCCCTGACCATTACTAGGGTCCCCTGACCATTATCCCAGCGCCCCTGACCATTACCCAGGCTCCCCTGTCCATTACCCTGCTCCTCTGACCATTACCCTGGTTCCCCTGACAATTAGCCCTGCTCCCCTGACCATTACCCCGGCTCCCCTGACCATTACCCTTCTCCCCTGACCATTACCCCGGCTCCCCTGACCATTACCCTTCTCCCCTGACCATTACCCCGTCTCCCCTGACCATTACCGTGGCTCCCCTGACCATTATCTTGCTCCCCTGACCATTATCCGGTTTCCCCTGACCATTACTCTGCTCCCCTGACCATTTCCTGAAGAAGGACTCATGCCTGAAACGTCGATTCTCCTGCTCCTTGGATGCTGTCTGACCTGCTGCGCTTTTCCAGCAACACATTTTCAGCTCTGATCTCCAGTTTCTTCAGTCCTCACTTTCTCCCCTGAGCATTACCCTGCTCCCCTGACCATTACCTGGTCTCCCCTGACCATTACCCTGCTCCCCTGGCCATTATCCCGGTTCCCCTGACCATTACCCGGTCTCCCCTGACAATTACCCTGGCTCCCCTGACCATTATCTTGGCTCCCCTGACCATTATCCTGGCTCCCCTGACCATTACCCTGCTCCCCTGACCATTACCCCGTCTCCCCTGACCATTATCGTGGATCCCCTGACCATTACCCTGCTCCCCTGACCATTACCTTGCTCGGGGAGAAAGTGAGGACTGCAGATGCTGGAGATCAGAGCTGAAAATGTGTTGCTGGAAAAGTGCAGCAGGTCAGGCAGCATCCAGGGAACAGGAGAATCGACATTTCGGGCATAAGCCCTTCTTCAGCCCTTACCTTGCTTGCCTGACCGTTACCCTGCTCCACTGACCATTGCCCGGGTCCCCTGACCTTTACCCGGCTGTCCTGACTATTATCCTGTTCCCCTGTCCATTACCCCAGCTCCCCTGACCATTACCCTGCGTTCTCTGACCATTACCCCGGCTCCCCTGACCATTACCCTGCTCCCCTGACCATTACCCTGGCTCACCTGACCATTACCCCGGCTCACTTGACCATTACCCTGGCTCCCCTGACCATTCCCCCATTCCCGTGACCATTACCCGCCCCCCCCGACCATTATCCTGCTCCCCTGACCATTACCCGGCTCCTCTGACCATTACCCTGCTCCCCTTACTATTACCCCGGCTCCCCTGACCATTACTCCGGCTCCCCTGTCCATTACTCTGCTCCCCTGACCATTACTCAGCTGCCATGTCCATTACCCTGCGTCCTCTGACCATGATCCCGGCTCCCCTGACCATTACCTTGGCTTCCCTGACCATTACACTACTCCCCTGACCATTACCCTGGCTGCCCTAACCATTACCAGGGCTCCCCTGGCCATTACCCGGGTCACCTCACATTTGCCCGGGACCTCTGACCTTTCCCCGGGACCCCTGACCATCATCTGGGTCCCCGGACTATTACCCGGGTCCCCTCATACTCCCCCCACCACACATCGCCCCATCATTCCCACTCCCTCCCCACACCGCCCGATCATTCCCACCGCCCCACCCCCCTCCACACTGCCCCATCATACCCACTCCCCCCAAACGCCATTCGGTCATACACCCCCCAACACACCGCCCCATCATTCCCACTGCCCCCCCACCGCCCCATCATACCCACTCCCCCAACACACCGCCCCATCATACCCACTCCCCCCCCACACACTGCCCCATCATACCCACTCCCCCAACACACCGCCCCATCATACCCACTCCCCCCCACACACCGCCCCATCATACCCACTCCCGCAACACACCGCCCCATCATTCCCACTGCCCCCCCACCGCCCCATCATACCCACTCCCCCAACACACCGCCCCATCATACCCACTCCCCCACAACACACCGCCCCATCATATCCACTCCCCCCACAACAGACCGCTCCATCATACCCACTCCCCCCCACGCCGTCCTATCATACCCACTCCCCCCACACACTGCCCTATCATAACCCACTTCCCCCAACACACTGTCCCATCATACCCACTCCCCACCCTCACACCGCCCCATCATACCCACTCCCCCCAACACACCGCCCCATCATACCAACTCCCTCCCCCACACCGCTCCATCATACCCAATCCCCCTACACACCGCCCCACCATATCCACTCACCCCCCACACCGCCCCATCATACCCACTCCCCCCCCCAACACACCGCCCCATCATACTCACTCCCAACACACCGCCCCATCATACCCACTCCTCTCCCACACACCGCTCCATCGTACCCACTCCCCCCACACATCGCCCCATTATACCCACTCCCCCCCTACACCGCCCCATTATATCCACTCCCATCCCTACACATCGACCCATCATACCCACTCCACTCCCCCACACATCACCCCATCATACCCACTCCGCCCCACACATCGCCCCATCATACCAACTTCCACCCTCACACATCGCCCCATCATACCCACTCCCCCCCACACACCGCTCCAACATACCCACTTCCCCCCCCACACCACCCCATCATACCCACTCGCCCCCCACACACCGCCCCATCATACCCGCTCCCACCCCCCCACACACCGCCCCATCATACCAGCTCCCACCCCCCACACCGCCCCATCACACCCACTCCCCCCTCCCACACCGCCCCATTATGTCCCCCACCACACACCGCCCCATCATACAAATAACTACCCCCCACACCGCCCCATCGTACCCACTCCCCCCCACACATCACCCCATCATACCCACTCCAACCCCACACACTGCCCCATCGTACCTACTCCCCCCCCACACACCGCCCCATCGTACCCACTCCCCCCCACACATCACCCCATCATACCCACTCCAACCCCACACACTGCCCCATCGTACCCACTCCCCTCCCACACACCGCCCCATCGTACCCACTCCCTTCCCACACACCGTCCTATCGTACCCACTCCCCTCCCACACACCGCCCCATCATACCCACTCCCCTCCCCAATACCGCCCCATCATACCTACCCCCCCCCACACGCCGCCCCAACATACCCACTCACTCCACACACCGCCCCATCATATCCACTCCCCCCCCCACACACCGGCCCATCGTACCCACTCCCCTCTCACACACCGCCCCATCATACTGCCCCCTCACACACTGTCCCATCATACCCACTCCCCCACCCCCACACACCGCCCCATCATACCAACTCCCTCCCCCACACTGCCCCATCATACCAACCCCTCCCCCACATCGCCCCATCATACCCACTCCCCACCACACTGCTCCATTATACCCACACCCCCCCGACACACCGCCCCATCATAACCACTCCCCCCCAAATGCCGCCCCATCATACCCACTCCCCTCCCCCACACACCACCCCATCATACCCACTCTCCCCCCCACACCACCCCATTATACCCACCCCCCCGACACACCGCCCCATCATATCCACTCCCCCCCACAAACGCCGCAATCATACTCCCCCTGACATGCCACCCCATCATACTCCCCCACCACACATCGCCCCATCATACTCCCCCCTCACACACCGCCCCATCATACCCACTCTGCCCCACAAACACCGCCCCATCATACTCCCCCTGACACGCCACCCCATAATACTCCCCCCCACACACATCGCCCCATCATACTTCCCCCTCACACATCGCCCCATAATACCACCTTGCCTCCCACACACCGCCCCATCATAGCCACTCCCCCCGACATAGCTCCATCATTCCCACTCCCCCCTACACATCGCCCCATCATACCCACTCCCCTCCCCCACACCTCTCCATCATACACACTCCCCCCGCACACATCGCCCCATCATACCCACTCCACTCCCCCACACATCACCCCATCATACCCATTTCCACCCTCACACATCGCCCCATCATACCAACTCCCCACACACATTGCCCCTTCATACCCACTCTCCTCCCCCACCCATCGCCCATTCATACACACTCCCCCCCACACACCGCTCCATCATACCCACTCCCCCCACACACACCGCTCCATCATACCCACTTCCCCCTACACATCGCCCCATCATACCCACTCCCCCCCCCCCCCCCCCCCCCACACATAGGACATAGAACATAGAACAGAAATGCACAGAACAGGCCCTTCAGCCCATGATGTTGTGCCGACCACTGATCCTCATGTATGCACCCTCAAATTTCTGTGACCATATGCATGTTCAGGAGTCTCTTAAATGTCCCCAATGACCCTGCCTCCACAACTACTGCTGGCAACGCATTCCATGCTCTCACAACTCTCTGTGTAAAGAACCCGCCTCTGACATCCCCTCTATACTTTCCTCCAACCAGCTTAAAACTATGACCCCTCGTGTTAGTCATTTCTGCCCTGAGAAATAGTCTCTGGCTATCGACTCTGTCTATGCTTCTCACTATCTTGTATACCTCAATTAGGTCCCCTCTCCTCCTCCTTTTCTCCAATGAAAAAAGTCCGAGCTCAGTCAACCTTTCCTCATAAGATAAGCCCTCCAGTCCAGGCAGCATCCTGGTAAACCTCCTCTGAACCCTCTCCAAAGCATCCACATCTTTCTTATAATAGGGTGACCAGAACTGGATGCAGTATTCCAAGTGCTGTCTAACCAAAGTTTTATAGAGCTGCAACAAGATCTCACGACTCTTAAACTCAATAACCCTGTTAATGAAAGCCAAAACACCATATGCTTTCTTAACAACCCTGTCCACTTGGGTGGCCATTTTAAGGGATCTATGTACCTGCACACCAAGATCCCTCTGTTCCTCCACACTGCCAAGAATCCTATCCTTAATCCTGTACTCAGCTTTCAAATTTGACCTTCCAAAATGCATCACCTCGCATTTATCCAGGTTGAACTCCATCTGCCACCTCTCAGCCCATCTCTGCATCCTGTCAATATCCCGCTGCAGCCCACAACAGCCCTCTATACGGTCAACGACACCTCCAACCTTTGTGTCATCTGCAAACTTGCTGACCCATCCTTCAATCCCCTCTTCCAAGTCATTAATAAAAATTACAAACAATAGAGGCCCAAGGACAGAGCCCTGTGGAACACCACTCACCACAGACTTCCAGGCAGAATATTTTCCTTCTACTACCACTTGCTGTCTTCTGTTGGCCAGCCAATTCTGTATCCAGACAGCTATGTTCCCCTGAATCCCATTCCGCCTGACCTTCTGAATGAGCCTACCATGGGGAACCTTATCAAATGCCTTGCTAAAGTCCATATACACCACATCCACAGCTCGACCCTCATCAACTTTTCTAGTCACATCTTCAAAGAACTGGATAAGGTTTGTGAGGCATGACCTGCCCCTCACAAAGCCGTGTTGACTGCATTTAATCAAGCCATGCTCTTCCAGATGGTCATAAATCCTATCCCTCAGAATCCTTTCTAATACCTTGCAGACGACAGATGTGAGACTTACTGGTCTGTAATTGCTGGTGATTTCCCTATTTCCATTCTTGAAGAGAGGAATTACATTTGCCTCTCTCCAGCCCTCGGGTACGACTCCAGTGGAGAGCGAGGATGAAAAGATCTTCGCAAGTGGCGAAGCAATTGCGTTTCTCATTTCCCAAAGCAGCCGAGGACAAATCTGGTCTGGGCCTGGTGACTTGACAATCTTAATGTTTGACAAAAGTTTCAGCACATCAGCTTCCTCTATCTCTATCCGTTCCAGCATGCACAACTGCTCTTCAAAGGTTTCATTCACGACAAGGTTTGTTTCTTTCGTAAAGACAGAAGCAAAAAACTCATTTAGAGCTCCCCCTGCCTCCTCAGACTCCACACACAAATTCCCCATGCTATCCCTGATCGGCCCTACTCTTTCTTTGACCATTCTCTTATTCCTCACATAAGTGTAAAATGCCTTTGTGTTCTCCCTAATCCATTCTGCCAAGCCTTTCTCGTGCCCCTGCCGGCTCTCCTCAGACCATTTTTAAGCTCCTTCCTTGCCTGCCTGTAATCCTCTAGAGCTGAGCTTGACTCAGCTTCTTCCACCTTATGTAAGTTACCTTCTTCCTTTTGACGAGAAGCTCCACCGCTCTCGTCATCCAAGGTTCCTTTATCTTACCCCTTCTTGCCTGTCTCAGAGGAACATATTTATTCATCGTTTGCAACAACTGTTCCTTAAACAGTCTCCCCATGTCTATAGTGCCTTTACCATGGAACAATTACTCCCAATCCATGCTTCCTAACTCATGTCTAATCGCATCATAATTTCCTCTTCCCCAAATAAATATCCTCCCATTTTGCCTAATCTTCTCCTTCTCCATAGCTATGTAGAATGTGAGGCAGTTGTGGTCACTATCACCAAAATGCTCTCCCTCCACAAGATTTGATACCTGCCCCGGCTCGTTTCCGAGCACTAAGTCTAGAATGGCCTCTCCCCTCGTCGGCCTGTCAACGTACTGAGTTAGGAAACCCTCCTGAACACACCCTACAAAAACAGCTCCATTCAAAACTTCTGCTCGAAGGAGGTTCCAATCAATATTGGGAAAGTTAAAGTCACCCATTACAACAACTCTACTACGTCCACACTTTTCCAAAATCTGCCGACCTTGCTTTCTTCAATCTCCCTGCTGCTATTGGGGGGCCTGTAATAAATCCCTAACGAGGTGACTGCTCCCTTGCTGTTCCTAATTTCCACCCAACTGACTCGGTAGGCAGATCTTCCTCGACAAGCTTCTGTAGCTGTGATACCCTCTCTGATTAGTAGTGCTACACCCCCTCCTCTTTTTCCCCCCCTCCCTATTCTTTTTAAATACTCTAAACCCTGGAACATCCAGCAACCATTCCTGCCCCTGAGAAACCCATGTCTCTGTTATGGCCACAACATCATAGCACCAGGTATCGATCCATGCTCTAAGTTCATCACTTTTATTCCTGATACTCCTTGGGTTAAAGCAAACACACTTTAACTGATCCCTTGGTTCCTTCCCAGGAAAATCCTTCCCACTAGCTGGTCTACCTCTTTCTATTGCCTCTTCTGCATCAACTCCCACCTCCGGTATACAGCTCAGGTTCCCACCCCCCTGCCATACTAGTTTAAACCCTCTCGAACTACTCGAGCAAACCTTCCACGCAGGACCTTGGTCCCCTTCCAGTTCAGATGCAACCTGCCCTTCTTGTACAGGTCCCACCTTCCCCAGAAGGCATCCCAATTATCTACATATCTGAAGCCCTCCCTCCTACACCAGCTGCGCAGCCACGTATTAAGCTGCGCCCGCTCCCTGTTCCTCACCTTGCTATCTCGTGGCACCGGTAGTAAACTAGAGAACACGACTCTGTTCATCCTGCTTTGCAGCTTCCATCCTAACTCCCTGAATTCACTTTTTATATCTTCGATCCTTTTCCTGGCTATATCATTAGTGCCGATATGTAACAAGATTTCTGGCTGTTCACTCTCCCCTTTTAGAACCTTATACACCCGATCGGAGACGTCCCGGACCCTGGCACCAGGGAGGCAACATACCTTCCGGGAATCCCGATCCTGACCACAAAATCTCCTGTCAATTCCCCTATCACAAGTACTTTTCTATTCTGCCCCCTTCCCTTCTTTGCCACAGTGTCAGGCTCAGTGCCAGAGATCTGACTGCTATGGCTTTCCTCTGGTAGGTCATCTCCCCCCAGCAGTATCCAAAATGGTATACTTATTGCTGAGGGGAATGTCCACAGGGGATCTCTGCACTGTCTGACTGTCCCCTTTTCTTCCCCTCACTGTAACCCATCTATCCTTGTCCTGAGCCTTAGGAGTGACCAACTCCCGGTAACTCCTCTCAATTACCCTCTCAGCCTCCCAAATGATCCGTAGTTCATCCAGCTCCAGCTCCAGCTTAGCCGCCTTGCTGATATATATGGTCACTGCTTTCCTTCCCGGCTGCCCCTCTGGTCCTCGTCACTTCCCCCCACTGCTCCCGCTACTTCTGTGAAAGGGAAAACACCGCTGTCCGCTACCGGTAAGTAATTTTTTTAAAAACTGCCTTACTTTAGCCTTACTTTAGCTGCAGTGTGGGTTTGTCTTAACTCCGCTGCTGCTCGCACTCAAAATCTAATCATCGCCCCATCATACCAACTCCCTACCCCCACACACCACCCTATCATACCCACTCACACCTCCCACACCGCCCCATCATACCCACACCATACCCCCACACACTGCCCCATCATACCAACTCCCTCCCCCACACTGCCCCATCATACCCACTCCCCCCAGACACACCGCCCCATCATACCCACTCCCCCCAGACACACCGCCCCATCATACCCACTCCCCTCCCCCAAACCGCTCCATCATACTCACTACCCCCCACACATCACCCCAACATACCCATTCCCCTCCCCCATCTCGCCCCATCATACCCACTCCCCCCCATACCGCTCCATCATACCCACTCCCCCCAACACATCGCCCCATCATATTCATTCCCCCCCCACACGCCGCCCCATCATACTCCCCCGCCACACGCCGCTCCATCATACCCACTGCCTCCCCCACACACCGCCCCATCATACCCACTCCCCTCACCCACACCGCCCCATCATAGCCACTCCCCTCCACACTGCTGCATCATATCCACTCCCCCCCACACCGCCCCATCATACCCACTCTCCCTCCACACACTGCCCCATCATACCCAATCCCCCCCACACAACACCCCATCATACCCACTCCCCCAACATCCCCTCCATCATACCCATTCCCCCTAGCACATACCACCCCATCATACCCACTCCGCTCCCACACACCACCCCATCATAGCCACTCCTCCCTCCACAATGCTCCATCATACCCACTCACCTCCACACATCGCCCCATCATTCCCACTCCTCTCCCCCACATTGCTCCATCATACCCATTCACCCCCCACACACCGCCCCATCATACCCACTCCCCCAACACACACCCATTCCCCCAGCACATACTGCCCCATCATACCCACTACGCTCCCACACACCGCCCCATCATACCCACCCCCCGGCACACACCGCCCCATCATACCCACCCCCCCGGCACACACCGCCCCATCATATCCACTCCCCCCCACACACCGCCCCATCATATCCACTCCCCCCCACACACCGCCCCATCATATCCACTCCCCCCCACACACCGCCCCTTCATACCCACTCCCCCCGGCACACATCGCCCCATCATACCCACTCCCCCCGGCACACACTGCCCCATCATATCCACTCCCCCCCACACACCGCCCCATCATATCCACTCCCCCCCACACACCGCCCCATCATATCCACTCCCCCCCACACACCACCCCATCATACCCACTCCACTCCCACACCGCCCCATCATACCCACTCCCCCCCCACACACTGCCCCATCATACCCACACCCCATCACACACCGCCCCATCGTATCCACTCCCCCCCCACACCGCCCCATCGTACCCACTACCCCCCACACCGTCCCATCGTACCCACTCGCCCCCCACACGCTGCCCCACCATCCCACTCCCCCCTCCCATACCGCCCCATCATACCACCACCGCCCCATCATACAAATCATGCTCCCCCACACTGCCCCATCATACCCACTCCCCCCCCCACACACCGCTCCATCATACCCACTCCCCCCCCACACACCGCTCCATCATACCCACTCCACCCACTACACACCGCCCCATCATACCCACTCCACCCACACACACCGCCCCATCATACCCACATCCCCCCCACACACCGCCCCATCATACCCACTCTGCCCCACACACCGCCCCATCATACCCACTCCCCCCCACACACTGCCCCATCATACCCACATCCCCCCCACACACCGCCCCATCATACCCACTCCCCCCCACACACTGCCCCATCATACCCACTCCGTCCTACACACCGCCCCATCATACCCACTCCGCCCCACAGACCGCCCCATCATACCCACTCCACCCCACAGACCGCCCCATCATACCCACTCCCACCACACACCTACCCATCATACTCCCCCCCCACACACTGCTCCATCATACTCCCCCCCCACCACATACAGCCCCATCATAACCACTCCGCCCCCCACACACTGCCCCATTATACCCACTTCCCTCCCCCAAACACCGCTCCATCATACCCACTCCCGCCACACACACCGCCCCATCATACATCTCACTGCCCCCACACTGCCCCATCATACTCACTCCCCCCTACACACCGCCCCATCATACCTCTCACTCCCCCCACACTGCCCCATCATACTCACTCCCCCCTACACACTGCACCATCATACCCACTCCTCCTCCCACAATGCCCCATCATACCCATCACTCCCCCCACACTGCCCCATCATACTAAGTCCCCCCAGACACACTGCCCCATTATACCCATCACTCCCCCCACACTGCCCCATCATACTAAGTCCCCCCAGACACATTGCCCCATTATACCCATCACTCCCCCCACACGCCGTTCCATCATACCTATTCTCCCCCCACACACCGTTCCATCATACCCTCTCCGCCCCACACACCACCCCATCATACCCATCACTCCCCCCACACTGCCCCATCATACTAAGTCCCCCCAGACACACTGCCCCATTATACCCATCACTCCCCCCACACACCGTTCCATCATACCCACTCCGCCCCACACACCGCCCCATCATACCCATCACTCCCCCCACACTGCCCCATCATACTCAGTCCCCCCACACACACTGCCCCATTATACCCATCACACCTCCCTACACACCATTCCATCATACCCACTCCCCACCCCACATACAGCCCCATCATACCCTCTCCCCCCAACACACCGCTTCATCAAATCCACTCCCCTCACACCGCACCATCATACCAACTCCCCCCACAAACCGCCCCATGAAACCCACTCCTCCCCCCCACACCGCCCCATCATATCCACTCACCACACACCACCCCATCATACCCACTCCCCTCCCACCGCCCCATCATACCCACTCCCCCCCACACACCCCACCACACACTGCCCCATCATACCCACTCCCTCCACACACAGCGCCTGATCATACCCACTCCCCCTCCAAAACATCGCCCCTTCATACCCACTCCCCGTAACACAGCGCCCCATCATACCCACTCCCTCACCGCACACCCCCTCGTACGCACTCCCCCCCACACACCGCCCCATCATACCCACTCCCCCGCACTCCCCGCACCATCATACCCACTCAGCCCATACACACCACCCCATCATACCTACACACCCCCACACACCCCGCCCCATCAGACCCACATTCCCCCCACACACTGCCCCATCATACCCACTCCCCCCGACCGCCCCATCATACCCACACACCCCCACACACACATCGCCCCACCATACCAAGTCCCCCTAACACTGTCCCATTGTACCCTCTCCCCCCCACACACCGTCCTGTCATACCCACACGCCCCCCCACACAACGCCGCGTCATACCCACTCCCCCCCCACTGCCACATCATAACCACTCCCCCAACACACCGCCCCATCATACCCACTCACCCCCCACACACCGCCCCATCATACCCCCACACCCCCGCACACCGCCCCATCATACCCACATCGCCCCCACACACTGCCCCATCGTACCCACACCCCCACACACCGCCCCATCACACCCACAACCCCCCCACACACTGCCCCATCATACACACTCCTCCCACACACCGCCCCATCACACCCACAACCCCCCCTCCCACTGCCCCATCATACACACTCCTCCCCACACACTGCCCCATGATACCCACTCCTCCCCCCCACACCGCCCCATCATATCCACACCCCCACACACAACCCCATCATACCCACTCCCCCTCCCAAACGCACTGCCCCATCATACACACTCCCTTCCCATCGCCCCATCATACTCACTCCCCCCCACACACCGCCCCATGATACCCACTCCTCCCCCCCCACACACTGCAACATCATACCCACTCCCTCCACATACACCGCCTGATCATACCCACTCTCCCTCCAACATACCAACTCCCCCTGTAACACAACGTCCCATCATACCCACTCCCCCACTACACACCGCCCCTTCGTACGCACTTCCCCCCACACACCGCCCCATCATACCCACATCCCCCCCACACACCGCCCCATCATACCCACTCTGCCCCACACACCGCCCCATCATACCCACTCCCCCCCACACACTGCCCCATCATACCCACATCCCCCCCACACACCGCCCCATCATACCCACTCCCCCCCACACACTGCCCCATCATACCCACTCCGTCCTACACACCGCCCCATCATACCCACTCCGCCCCACAGACCGCCCCATCATACCCACTCCACCCCACAGACCGCCCCATCATACCCACTCCCACCACACACCTACCCATCATACTCCCCCCCCCACACACTGCTCCATCATACTCCCCCCCCACCACATACAGCCCCATCATAACCACTCCGCCCCCCACACACTGCCCCATTATACCCACTTCCCTCCCCCAAACACCGCTCCATCATACCCACTCCCGCCACACACACCGCCCCATCATACATCTCACTGCCCCCACACTGCCCCATCATACTCACTCCCCCCTACACACCGCCCCATCATACCTCTCACTCCCCCCACACTGCCCCATCATACTCACTCCCCCCTACACACTGCACCATCATACCCACTCCTCCTCCCACAATGCCCCATCATACCCATCACTCCCCCCACACTGCCCCATCATACTAAGTCCCCCCAGACACACTGCCTCATTATACCCATCACTCCCCCCACACTGCCCCATCATACTAAGTCCCCCCAGACACATTGCCCCATTATACCCATCACTCCCCCCACACGCCGTTCCATCATACCTATTCTCCCCCCACACACCGTTCCATCATACCCTCTCCGCCCCACACACCACCCCATCATACCCATCACTCCCCCCACACTGCCCCATCATACTAAGTCCCCCCAGACACACTGCCCCATTATACCCATCACTCCCCCCACACACCGTTCCATCATACCCACTCCGCCCCACACACCGCCCCATCATACCCATCACTCCCCCCACACTGCCCCATCATACTCAGTCCCCCCACACACACTGCCCCATTATACCCATCACACCTCCCTACACACCATTCCATCATACCCACTCCCCACCCCACATACAGCCCCATCATACCCTCTCCCCCCAACACACCGCCTCATCAAATCCACTCCCCTCACACCGCACCATCATACCAACTCCCCCCACAAACCGCCCCATGAAACCCACTCCTCCCCCCCACACCGCCCCATCATATCCACTCACCACACACCACCCCATCATACCCACTCCCCTCCCACCGCCCCATCATACCCACTCCCCCCCACACACCCCACCACACACTGCCCCATCATACCCACTCCCTCCACACACAGCGCCTGATCATACCCACTCCCCCTCCAAAACATCGCCCCTTCATACCCACTCCCCGTAACACAGCGCCCCATCATACCCACTCCCTCACCGCACACCCCCTCGTACGCACTCCCCCCCACACACCGCCCCATCATACCCACTCCCCCGCACTCCCCGCACCATCATACCCACTCAGCCCATACACACCACCCCATCATACCTACACACCCCCACACACCCCGCCCCATCAGACCCACATTCCCCCCACACACTGCCCCATCATACCCACTCCCCCCGACCGCCCCATCATACCCACACACCCCCACACACACATCGCCCCACCATACCAAGTCCCCCTAACACTGTCCCATTGTACCCTCTCCCCCCCACACACCGTCCTGTCATACCCACACGCCCCCCCACACAACGCCGCGTCATACCCACTCCCCCCCCACTGCCACATCATAACCACTCCCCCAACACACCGCCCCATCATACCCACTCACCCCCCACACACCGCCCCATCATACCCCCACACCCCCGCACACCGCCCCATCATACCCACATCGCCCCCACACACTGCCCCATCGTACCCACACCCCCACACACCGCCCCATCACACCCACAACCCCCCCACACACTGCCCCATCATACACACTCCTCCCACACACCGCCCCATCACACCCACAACCCCCCCTCCCACTGCCCCATCATACACACTCCTCCCCACACACTGCCCCATGATACCCACTCCTCCCCCCCACACCGCCCCATCATATCCACACCCCCACACACAACCCCATCATACCCACTCCCCCTCCCAAACGCACTGCCCCATCATACACACTCCCTTCCCATCGCCCCATCATACTCACTCCCCCCCACACACCGCCCCATGATACCCACTCCTCCCCCCCCACACACTGCAACATCATACCCACTCCCTCCACATACACCGCCTGATCATACCCACTCTCCCTCCAACATACCAACTCCCCCTGTAACACAACGTCCCATCATACCCACTCCCCCACTACACACCGCCCCTTCGTACGCACTTCCCCCCACACACCGCCCCATCATACCCACATCCCCCCCACACACCGCCCCATCATACCCACTCTGCCCCACACACCGCCCCATCATACCCACTCCCCCCCACACACTGCCCCATCATACCCACATCCCCCCCACACACCGCCCCATCATACCCACTCCCCCCCACACACTGCCCCATCATACCCACTCCGTCCTACACACCGCCCCATCATACCCACTCCGCCCCACAGACCGCCCCATCATACCCACTCCACCCCACAGACCGCCCCATCATACCCACTCCCACCACACACCTACCCATCATACTCCCCCCCCCACACACTGCTCCATCATACTCCCCCCCCACCACATACAGCCCCATCATAACCACTCCGCCCCCCACACACTGCCCCATTATACCCACTTCCCTCCCCCAAACACCGCTCCATCATACCCACTCCCGCCACACACACCGCCCCATCATACATCTCACTGCCCCCACACTGCCCCATCATACTCACTCCCCCCTACACACCGCCCCATCATACCTCTCACTCCCCCCACACTGCCCCATCATACTCACTCCCCCCTACACACTGCACCATCATACCCACTCCTCCTCCCACAATGCCCCATCATACCCATCACTCCCCCCACACTGCCCCATCATACTAAGTCCCCCCAGACACACTGCCTCATTATACCCATCACTCCCCCCACACTGCCCCATCATACTAAGTCCCCCCAGACACATTGCCCCATTATACCCATCACTCCCCCCACACGCCGTTCCATCATACCTATTCTCCCCCCACACACCGTTCCATCATACCCTCTCCGCCCCACACACCACCCCATCATACCCATCACTCCCCCCACACTGCCCCATCATACTAAGTCCCCCCAGACACACTGCCCCATTATACCCATCACTCCCCCCACACACCGTTCCATCATACCCACTCCGCCCCACACACCGCCCCATCATACCCATCACTCCCCCCACACTGCCCCATCATACTCAGTCCCCCCACACACACTGCCCCATTATACCCATCACACCTCCCTACACACCATTCCATCATACCCACTCCCCACCCCACATACAGCCCCATCATACCCTCTCCCCCCAACACACCGCCTCATCAAATCCACTCCCCTCACACCGCACCATCATACCAACTCC
Organism: Chiloscyllium plagiosum; assembly: GCF_037043375.1. NCBI lineage: Eukaryota > Metazoa > Chordata > Chondrichthyes > Orectolobiformes > Hemiscylliidae > Chiloscyllium > Chiloscyllium plagiosum. The sequence continues at coordinate 172,234,676 of NW_028270139.1, read as the reverse complement.
CCCCACAAACCGCCCCATGAAACCCACTCCTCCCCCCCACACCGCCCCATCATATCCACTCACCACACACCACCCCATCATACCCACTCCCCTCCCACCGCCCCATCATACCCACTCCCCCCCACACACCCCACCACACACTGCCCCATCATACCCACTCCCTCCACACACAGCGCCTGATCATACCCACTCCCCCTCCAAAACATCGCCCCTTCATACCCACTCCCCGTAACACAGCGCCCCATCATACCCACTCCCTCACCGCACACCCCCTCGTACGCACTCCCCCCCACACACCGCCCCATCATACCCACTCCCCCGCACTCCCCGCACCATCATACCCACTCAGCCCATACACACCACCCCATCATACCTACACACCCCCACACACCCCGCCCCATCAGACCCACATTCCCCCCACACACTGCCCCATCATACCCACTCCCCCCGACCGCCCCATCATACCCACACACCCCCACACACACATCGCCCCACCATACCAAGTCCCCCTAACACTGTCCCATTGTACCCTCTCCCCCCCACACACCGTCCTGTCATACCCACACGCCCCCCCACACAACGCCGCGTCATACCCACTCCCCCCCCACTGCCACATCATAACCACTCCCCCAACACACCGCCCCATCATACCCACTCACCCCCCACACACCGCCCCATCATACCCCCACACCCCCGCACACCGCCCCATCATACCCACATCGCCCCCACACACTGCCCCATCGTACCCACACCCCCACACACCGCCCCATCACACCCACAACCCCCCCACACACTGCCCCATCATACACACTCCTCCCACACACCGCCCCATCACACCCACAACCCCCCCTCCCACTGCCCCATCATACACACTCCTCCCCACACACTGCCCCATGATACCCACTCCTCCCCCCCACACCGCCCCATCATATCCACACCCCCACACACAACCCCATCATACCCACTCCCCCTCCCAAACGCACCGCCCCATCATACACACTCCCTTCCCATCGCCCCATCATACTCACTCCCCCCCACACACCGCCCCATGATACCCACTCCTCCCCCCCCACACACTGCAACATCATACCCACTCCCTCCACATACACCGCCTGATCATACCCACTCTCCCTCCAACATACCAACTCCCCCTGTAACACAACGTCCCATCATACCCACTCCCCCACTACACACCGCCCCTTCGTACGCACTTCCCCCCACACACCGCCCCATCATACCCACTCCCCCACACACACCCCCCCATCAAACCCACTCCCCCCACACACCGCCCCATCATACCCACTCCCCCCCCACACACTGCCCCAGCATACCCACACCCCAGCACACACCACCCCACCATACCAAGTCCCCCAACACACCGTCTCATTGTACCCTCTCCCCCCAACACACCGCCCCGTCATACCCACACACGCCCCCACACACCGTCCCGTCATACCCACTTCCCCCCCACTGCCCCATCACAGCCACTCCCCCCCACTGCCCCATCATACCCACTCCCCTCCACAATGCCCCATCATACCCATTCCCCCCCACACAACACCCCATCATACATCCTCACCCCCCCCAGCGCCCAATCATACCCACTCCCCACCCACACTGCCCCATCACATCCATTCCCCCCACACACATCCCTATCATACCCACTCCTCCCCACACACCACCCCCTCATACCCACTTCCCCCCCACACTCCCCCATCATACCCATTCCCCTCCCCCACACCGCCCCATCATACCGACTCCTCCGATAACACAACGCCCCATCATACCCACTCCCCCCCGACACACCGAGCCTTCATACCCACTCCTCCCATAACACAACGCCCCATCATACCCACTCACCCCCACACACCGCCCCATCATACCCACTCACCCCCACACACTGCCCCATCATACCCACTCCCCACCCCACACACCACCCCATCATACCAACTCCCCCACCACCACCCCATCATATCCACTCCCCACCCACACTGCCCCATCATACCCACTCACCCCCCCACCGCCCCATCATACCCATTCCCCTCCCCCACACCGCCCCATCATACCTACTCCTCCTATAACACAACGCCCCATCACACCCACTCCCCCTGACACACCGCGCCATCATACCCACTCCGCCCCACACACCGCCCCATCATACCCACTCCCCCCGACACACCGCGCCATCATACCCACTCACCCCCCACACACCGCTCCATCATACCCACACACCCCCACACACCGCCCCATCATACCCACATCCCCCCCACACACTGCCCCATCATACCCACACCCCCCCACACACTGCCCCATCATACCCTCACCCCCACACATCGCCCCATCACACACACAACCCTCCACACATTGCCCCATCATACCCACTTCCCTCCCACTGTTCCATCATACACACTCCCTCCCCCCACACACCGCCCCATGATACCCACTCCTCCCCCCCACACCGCCCCATCATATCCACTGCCCCCAAACACCACTCCATCATACCCACTCCCCCTCCCAAACTCACCGCCCCATCATACCCACTCCCCTCCCACCGCCCCATCATACCCACTTCCCCCCACACACCGCCCCATGATACCCACTCCCTCCACATACACCGCCTGATCATACCCACTCTCCCTCCAACATACCAACTCCCCCTGTAACACAACATCCCATCATACCCACTCCCCCACTACACACCGCCCCTTCGTACGCACTCCCCCCCACACACCGCCCCATCATACCCACTCCCCCACACACACCCCCCCATCAAACCCACTCCCCCCACACACCGCCCCATCATACCCACTCCCCCCCCACACACTGCCCCAGCATACCCACACCCCAGCACACACCACCCCACCATACCAAGTCCCCCAACACACTGTCTCATTGTACCCTCTCCCCCCAACACACCGCCCCGTCATACCCACACGCGCCCCCACACACCGTCCCGTCATACCCACTTCCCCCCCACTGCCCCATCACAGCCACTCCCCCCCCCTGCCCCATCATACCCACTCCCCTCCACAATGCCCCATCATACCCATTCCCCCCCACACAACACCCCATCATACATCCTCACCCCCCCAGCGCCCAATCATACCCACTCCCCACCCACACTGCCCCATCATACCCATTCCCCCCACATACATCCCCATCATACCCACTCCTCCCCACACACCGCCCCCTCATACCCACTCCCCCCCACACACCACCCCATCATACCCACTCACCCCCCCACCGGCCCATCATACCACAACCCTCCCACACACTGCCCCATCATACACACTTCCCCCCCCACACTCCCCCATCATACCCATTCCCCTCCCCACAAACCGCCCCATCATACCCACTGCCCCCCACACACTGCCCCAACATACCCACAACCCCCCCACACACTGCCCCATCATACACACTCCACCCCCACACACTGCCCCATCATACCCACATCGCCCCCACACACCGCCCCATCATACCCACTCCCCCTCACACACCGCCCCATCATACCCAGTCCCCGCTACACACCTCCCCATAGTACCCACACATCCCCACTGCCCCATCATATCCACTCCCCACCCCACACACCACCCCATCATACCCACTCATCCCCCCACCGCCCCATCATACCCATTCCCCTCCCTCACACACTGCCCCATCACACCCACTCCCCCCGACACACCGCCCCATCATACCCACTCCTCCCCACACACCGCCCCATCATACCCACTCCCCCCGACACGCCGCGCCATCATACCCACTCCTCCCCACACACCGCCCCATCATACCCACTCCGCCCCACACACCGCCCCATCATACCCACTCCGCCCCACACACCGCCCCATCATACCCACTCCCCCCGACACACCGCGCCATCATACCCACTCCTCCCCACACACCGCCCCATCATACCCACTCCTCCCCACACACCGCCCCATCATACCCACTCCCCCCGACACACCGTGCCATCATACCCACTCCGCCCCACACACCGCGCCATCATACCCACTCCCCCCCCCCCCCACACTGCCCCATTAAAACTCACACACCCCCACGCATCTCCCCATCATACCCACTCCCCCAACACACCGCCACATCATACCAACTCACCCCCCACACACCGCCCCATTAAGTCTACACCCACCCCACACACCGTTCCATCATACACACTCCCCCCCACACACCACCCCATCATACCCACTCCCCCCACCCCCCCACACACCGCCCCATCATACCCACTCCTTCCCACATGGTGCTCCATCATACCCACTCCCTCCCACTTCCCCCCCCAAACCGCACCATTGTACCCACTCCCCCCACACACCGCCCCGTCATACCCACACGCCCCCCACAGTGCCCCATCATACCCAATCCCCCCCCAGACTGCCCCATCATACCCACTCCTCCACACACACCGCCCCATCATACCCACTCCCGCCCCATCATACCCACTTCCCACCAACACACCGCCCCATCATACCCACTCCGCCCCCACAAACCGCCCCATCTAACCCACTCCCCCCACACACTGCCCCAACATACCCACTTCCCCTCCCACACATCGCCCCGTCATACCCACTCCCTCCGTAACACAATGCCCCATCATTCCCACTCCCCCCCAACATCGCCCCATCATACGCAATCCCCCCACGCATCGCCCCATCATACCCACTCCCCCAACACACCGCCGCATCATACCCACTCACCCCACGCATCGCCCCATTAAATCTACACCCACCCCACACAACGTTTCATCATACACACTCCCCGCCCACCACACCGCCCCATTAAACCTACACACTCCCACACACCGTTCCATCATACACACTCCCCCCCACACACCGCCCCATCGTACCCACTCTCCCCCCCACACACCACCCCATCATACCCACTCCCCCCCACACAAACCGCCCCATCATACCCACTTGCCCCCCACACCGCCCCATTGTACCCACTCCACCCCACACACCGCCCCATCATAACCAGACCCCTAACACACCGCCCCATTGTACCCACTCCCCCCCACACTGCCCCATCATACCCACTCAGCCCCACAGTGCCCCATCATACCCAATCCCCCCCCAGACTGCCCCATCATACCCACTCCCGCCCCATCATACCCACTCCCGCCCCATCATACCCACGCACCCCCCACCGCCCCATCATACCCACTTCCCACCAACACACCGCCCCATCATACCCACTCCACCCCCACACACTGCTCCAACATACCCACAACCCCCGCGCACATTGCCCCATCATTCCCACTCTCTCCCCACACCGCCCGATCATACCCACTTCCCGTCCCACACACCGCCCCTTCATACCCACTCCCCCGTAACACAACGCCCCATCATACCCACTCCCCCCCTATACACCGCCCCTTCGTATGCACTCCCGAACACACACTGCACCATCATATCCACTCCCCCAATACACTGCCGCATCATACCCACATCCCCCCCCCCACACACCACCCTATCGTACCTACTCCCCACACCGCCCCATCATACCCACTCCCCCCCAACACTGCCACATCATACCCATTCCCCCCACACACCACCCCATCATAACCACGCACCCCCCCACCTCCCCATCATACCCACACCCGCCCCACACACCGCCCCATCAGTCCCACTTCCCCCCAACACACCGCTCCATCATACCCACTCACCCCCACACACCGCCCCTTCATACCCACTCCCCCATAACACAACGCCCCATCATACCCACTCCCCCCCACACACATTGCCCATTCGTACTCCCTCCCCCCCCAAACCCCCCCATCGTACCCACTCCCCCCACACACTGCCCCATCATATCCACACCCCCCCCAGACACCGCCCCATCAGACCCACAATCCCCCCACACACCGCCCCATCATACCCATTCCCCCCCACCACCCCATCATACCCACTCCCCCCCACACACAGCCCCATGATACCCACTCCTCCCCCCCACACCGCGCCATCATACTCCCCCCCCACGCACTGCCCCATCATACCCACTCCCCCCCCAAACACTGCCCCATCATACCCACTCCCTCCCCACTCACTGCCCCATCATACCCACCCCCCCTCACACACCGCCCCATCATACCCACACCCCCACACACAACGCCCCAACATACCCACTCCCCCCACACACACACCGCCCGATCATACCCTCACACCCCTCACACATCACCCCATTATACCCACTCCCTCCCCCCACACCGCCCCATCATACCCACTCCCCCACACACCCCGCCCCATCAGACCCACATTCCTCCCCACACACTGCCCCATCATACCCACTCCCCCCCACCGCTCCATCATACCCACTCCCCCCCTACACACCGCCCCACCATACCTAGTCCCCCTAACACACCGTCCCATTGTACCCTCTGCCCCCACACACCGTCCCGTCATACCCACTTCCCCCCTACTGCCCTATCATAGCCACTCCCCCCCACTGCCCCATCATACCCACTCCCCTCCACAATGCCCCATCATACCCATTCCCCTCCACACACCACCCCATCATAACCCCTCATCCCCCCACCACCCAATCATACCCATTCCCCACCCACAATGCCCCATCACACCCATTCCCCCCACACTCATCCCCATCAAACCCACTCCCCCCCACACTGCCTCATCATACCCACTCCCCCCTACAGTGCCCCATCATACCACCTCCCCCCCACACTGCCCCATCATACCCACTCCCGCCCCATCATACCCACTCACCCCCCACCGCCCCATCATACCCACTTCCCACCAACACACCGCCGCATCATACCTACTCCGCCCCCACAAACCGCCCCATCATACCAACTCCCGCCCCATCATACCCACTTCCCACCAACAAACCGCCCCATCATTCCCATTCTCCCCCTAAACACCGTCCGATCATACCTACATCCCCTCCTACACAGCGCCCCTTCATACCCACTTCCCCCGTAACACAACGCCCCATCATACCCACTCCCCCCCAACATACCACCCCTTCGTATGCACTTCCCAACACACACCGCCCCATCATATCCACTCCCCCAATACACTGCAGCATCATCCCCACACCCCCCCCCACACCACCCTATCATACCCACTCCCCCACACCACCCTATCATACCCACTCCCCCCCCACACTGCCACATCATACCCATTCCCCACCACACACCGCCCCATCATACCCACTCACACCCACCGCCCCATCATACCCACACCCGTCCCTCACACCGCCCCATCAGACCCACTTCCCCCCAACACACCGCTCCATCATACCCACTCCCCCCCACACACCGCCCCTTCATACCCACTCCCCCCGTAACACAACGCCCCATCATACCCACCCCCCCACACACACATCGCCTCTTCGTACGCACTTCCCCCCCCTCAAACCACCCCATCGTACACACTCCCCCCACACACTGCCCCATCATATCCACAGCCCCCCCCACACACCGCCACATCATATCCACACACCGCCCCATCATACCCACACCGCCCCCACACACCGCGCCATCAGACCCACAATCCCCCCACACACCGCCCCATCATACCCACTACCCCCCCACCGCCCCATCATACCCACTCCCCCCCCACACACAGCCCCATGATACCCACTCCTCCCCCCCACACCGCCCCATCATACTCCCCCCCACACACTGCCCCATCATACCCACTCCCCCCCAAACACTGCCCCATCATACCCACTCCCTCCCCACACACTGCCCTATCATACCCACACCCCCCCCACACACACCGCCCCATCATACCCAAACCCCCCCACACACCGCCCCATATTACCCACTCCCCCCCACACACCGCCTCATCATACCCACCCCCCCACACACACACCGCCCCATCATACCCTCACACCCCTCACACATCACCCCATCATACCCATTCCCTCCCCACACACCGCCCAATCATACCCACTCCCCCCACACGAACCGCCCCATCATACCCACCTCCCCCACACACCCCGCCCCATCAGACCCATATTCCCCCCCACACACTGCCCCATCATACCCACTCCCCCCCTACACACCGCCCCATCATACCCACTCCCCCCCTACACACCGCCCCACCATACCTAGTCGCCCTAACACACCATCCCATTGTACCCTCTCCCCCCACACACTGCCCCGTCATACCCACACGCCCCCCCCACACACCGTCCCGTCATACCCACTTCCCCCCTACTGCCCCATCATAGCCACTCCCCCCCACTGCCCCATCATACCCACTGCCCTCCACAATGCCCCATCATACCCATTCCCCCCCCACACACCACCCCATCATAACCCCTCACTCCCCCCACCGCCCAATCATACCCACTCCCCACCCACAATGACCCATCACACCCACTCCCCCCCACACTGCCTCATCATACCCACTCCCCCCTACAGTGCCCCATCATACCACCTCCCCCCCACACTGCCGCATCATACCCACACTCCCCCAACACACCACCCTATCATACCCACTCCCCCACACCACCCCATCATACCCACTCCCACTCCCCCCCCCCACACTGCCACATCATACCCATTCCCCACCACACACCGCCCCATCATACCCACTCACACCCACCGCCCCATCATACCCACACCCGTCCCTCACACCGCCCCATCAGACCCACTTCCCCTCAACACACCGCTCCATCGTACCCACTCCCCCCCACACACCGCCCCTTCATACCCACTCCCCCCGTAACACAACGCCCCATCATACCCACCTCCCACACACACATCGCCTCTTCGTACGCATTCCCCCCCCCTCAAACCACCCCATCGTACCCACTCCCCCCACACACTGCCCCATCATATTCACACCCCTCCGACACACCGCCCCATCATATCCACACCCCCAACACACACCGCCCCATCAGATCCACATTCCCCCCACACACCGCCCCATCATACCCACACCGCCCCCACACACCACCCCATCATACCCACTCCCCCCCACCGCCCCATCATACCCACTCCCCCACACACACAGCCCCATGATACCCACTCCTTTCCCCCCACACCGCCCCATCATTCTCCCCCCACACACTGCCCCATCATACCCACTCCCCCCCCAAACACTGCCCCATCATACCCACTCCCTCCCCACACACTGCCCTATCATACCCACACCCCTCCACACACCGCCCCATATTACCCACTCCCCCCCACACACTGCCCCATCGTACCCACCCCCCCCCACACACCGCCCCATCATACCCTCACACCCCCCACACATCACCCCATCATATCCACTCCCGCCCCACACACCGCCCAATCATACCCACTCCCCCCACACACCGCCCCATCATACCCACTCCCCCACACGAATCGCCCCATCATACCCACACCCGCCACACACCCCACCCCATCAGACCCACATTCACCCCTCACACTGCCCCATCATACCCACTCCCCCCCAACGCCCCATCATACCCACTCCCCCCCACACACCACCCCACCATACCTAGTCCCCCTAACACACCGTCCCATTGTACCCTCTCCCCCCACACACTGCCCTGTCGTACCCACACACACCCCCCCACACACCGTCCCGTCATACCCACTTCCCCCCTACTGCCCCATCATAGCCACTCCCCCCCACTGCCCCATCATACCCACTCCCCTCCACAATGCCCCATCATACCCATTCCCCCCCCACACACCACCTCATCATAACCCCTCACCCCTCCACCGCCACAATGCCCCATCACACCCATTCCCCCCACACTCATCCCCATCAAACCCACTCCCCCCCACACTGCCTCATCAAACCCACTCCCCCCTACAGTGCCCCATCATACCCACCTTCCCCCCACACTGCCCCATCATACCCACTCCCCCCTACAGTGCCCCATCATACTCAATCCCCCCCCCAGACTGCCCCATCATACCCACTCCTCCCCACAAACTGCCCCATCATACCCACTCCCGCCCCATCATACCCACTCACTCCCCACCACCCCAACATACCCACTTCCCACCAACACACCGCCGCATCATACCCACTCCTCCCCACAAACTGCCCCATCATACCCACTCCCGCCCCATCATACCCACTCACCCCCCGCCGCCCCTTCATACCCACTTCCGCCCCATCATACCCACTTCCGCCCCATCATACCCACTCACCCCCCCACCGCCCCATCATACCCACTCCCCCCCCACACACAGCCCCATGATACCCACTCCTCCCCCCCACACCGCCCCATCATACTCCCCCCCACACACTGCCCCATCATACCCACTCCCTCCCCACACATTGCCCTATCATACCCACACCCCCCCCACACACACACCGCCCCATCATACCCAAACCCCCCCACACACCGCCCCATATTACCCACTCCCCCCGACACACCGCCTCATCATACCCACCCCCACACACACAACGCCCCAACATACCCACTCCCCCCCACACACACACCGCCCCATCATACCCTCACACCCCTCAAACATCACCCCATCATACCCACTCCCTCCTCACACACCGCCCAATCATACCCACTCCCCCCACACACCGCCCCATCATACCCACTCCCCCACACGAACCGCCCCATCATACCAACCCCCCCACACACCCCGCCCCATCAGACCCACATTCCCCCCCACACACTGCCCCATCATACCCACTCCCCCCCCCAAACACTGCCCCATCATACCCACTCCCTCCCCACACATTGCCCTATCATACCCACACCCCCCCCACACACACACCGCCCCATCATACCCAAACCCCCCCACACACTGCCCCATATTACCCACTCCCCCCCACACACCGCCTCATCATACCCACCCCCACACACACAACGCCCCAACATACCCACTCCCCCCCACACACACACCGCCCCATCATACCCTCACACCCCTCAAACATCACCCCATCATACCCACTCCCCCCCACACACAGCCCCATGATACCCACTCCTTCCCCCCACACCACCCCATCACACTCCCCCCCACACACTGCCCCATCATACCCATTCCCCCCCCAAACACTGCCCCATCATACCCACTCCCTCCCCACACACTGCGCCATCCTACCCACACACCCACACACACCGCCCCACATTACCCACTCCCCCCCACACACTGCCCGTCATACCCACACCCCCCACACAACGGCCCAACATACCCACTCCCCCACACACACCGCCCCATCATACCCTCACACCCCCCACACATCACCCCATCATATCCACTCCCTCCCCACACACCGCCCAATCATACCCACTCCCCCCACACACCGCCCCATCATACCCACTCCCCCACACGAACCGCCCCATCATACCCACACCCGCCACACACCCCGCCCCATCAGACCCACATTCCCCCCCACACACTGCCCCTTCATACCCACTCCCCCCCACCGCCCCATCATACCCACTCCTCCCCACAAACTGCCCCATCATACCCACTCCCGCCCCATCATACCCACTCACCCCCCACCGCCCCATCATACCCACTTCCCACCAACACACCGCCGCATCATACCCACTCCCTCCCCACACACCGCCCCATCATACCCACTCCCCCCCACACACCACCCCATCATACCCGCACCCCCCACACACACCGCCCCACATTACCCACTCCCCCCCACCGCCCCATCATACCCACTACCCCCCACACACCGCCCCATGATACCCACTCCTCCCCCCCACACCGCGCCATCATTCTCCCCCCACACACTGCCCCATCATACCCACACACCCTCACACACACTGCCCCATCATACCCACACACCTCCACACACACCGCCCCATCATACCCACCCCCCCTACACACCGCCCCATCATACCCACTCCCCCCACACACCGCCCCATCATACCCACTCCCCCACACGAACCGCCCCATCATACCAACCCCCCCACACACCCCGCCCCATCAGACCCACATTCCCCCCCACACACTGCCCCATCATACCCACTCCCCCCCTACACACCGCCCCATAATACCCACTCCCCCGCTACACACCGCCCCACCATACCTAGTCGCCCTAACACACCATCCCATTGTACCCTCTCCCCCCACACACTGCCCCGTCATACCCACACGCCCCTCCACACACCGTCCCGACATACCCACTTCCCCCCTACTGCCCCATCACAGCCACTCCCCCCCACTGCCCCATCATACCCACTCCCCTCCACAATGCCCCATCATACTCATTCCCCCCCACACTCATCCCCATCAAACCCACTCCCCCCCACACTGCCTCATCATACCCACTCCCCCCCACACTGCCTCATCATACCCACTCCCCCCTACAGTGCCCCATCATACCACCACCCCCCCACACTGCCCCATCATACCCACTCCCCCCTACAGTGCCCCATCATACCCAATCCCCCCCAGACTGCCCCATCATACCGACTCCTCACCCCCCACCGCCCCATCATACCCAATCCCCCCCTACAGTGCCCCATCATACCCTCTCACCCCCCACCGCCCCATCATACCCACTCCCGCCCCATCATACCCACTCACACCCCCACCGCCCCATCATACCCACTCCCGCCCCATCATACCCACTCACACCCCCACCGCCCCATCATACCCACTTCCCACCAACAAACCGCCCCATCATTCCCATTCTCCCCCTAAACACCGTCCGATCATACCTACATCCCCTCCTACACAGCGCCCCTTCATACCCACTCCCCCCGTAACACAACGCCCCATCATACCCACTCCCCCCCTACACACCGCCCCTTCGTATGCACTCCCCAACACACACCGCCCCATCATATCCACTCCCCCAATACACTGCCGCATCATCCCCACACCCCCCCCCCACACCACCCTATCATACCCACTCCCCCACACCACCCTATCATACCCACTCCCCCCCCACACTGCCACATCATACCCATTCCCCACCACACACCGCCCCATCATACCCACTCACACCCACCGCCCCATCATACCCACACCCGTCCCTCACACCGCCCCATCAGACCCACTTCCCCCCAACACACCGCTCCATCATACCCACTCCCCCCACACACCGCCCCTTCATACCCACTCCCCCCGTAACACAACGCCCCATCATACCCACCTCCCACACACACATCGCCTCTTCGTACGCATTCCCCACCCCTCAAACCACCCCATCGTACCCACTCCCCCCACACACTGCCCCATCATATCCACACCCCCCCAACACACCGCCCTATCATTTCCACACCACCCACACAGACCGCCCCATCAGATCCACATTCCCCCCACACACCGCCCCATCATACCCACACCGCCCCCACACACCGCCCCATCAGACCCACAATCCCCCCACACACCGCCCCATCATACCCACTCCCCCCCACCGCCCCATCATACCCACTCCCCCCCACACACTGCCCAATCATACCCACTCCCCCCCACACTGCCCCATCATACCCACTCCCCCCCACACACTGCCCCATCATACCCACTCCCCCCACACACTGCCCCATCATACCCACTCCCCCCACCGCCCCATCATACCCACTCCCCCCCACACACAGCCCCATGATACCCACTCCTTCCCCCCACACCACCCCATCACACTCCCCCCCACACACTGCCCCATCATACCCATTCCCCCCCCAAACACTGCCCCATCATACCCACTCCCTCCCCACACACTGCGCCATCCTACCCACACACCCACACACACCGCCCCACATTACCCACTCCCCCCCACACACTGCCCGTCATACCCACACCCCCCACACAACGGCCCAACATACCCACTCCCCCACACACACCGCCCCATCATACCCTCACACCCCCCACACATCACCCCATCATATCCACTCCCTCCCCACACACCGCCCAATCATACCCACTCCCCCCACACACCGCCCCATCATACCCACTCCCCCACACGAACCGCCCCATCATACCCACACCCGCCACACACCCCGCCCCATCAGACCCACATTCCCCCCCACACACTGCCCCTTCATACCCACTCCCCCCCACCGCCCCATCATACCCACTCCTCCCCACAAACTGCCCCATCATACCCACTCCCGCCCCATCATACCCACTCACCCCCCACCGCCCCATCATACCCACTTCCCACCAACACACCGCCGCATCATACCCACTCCCTCCCCACAAACTGCCCCATCATACCCACTCCCGCCCCATCATACCCACTCAGCCCCCACCGCCCCTTCATATCCACTTCCGCTCCATCATACCCACTCAACCCCCACCGCCTCATCATACCCACTTCCCACCAACAAACTGCCCCATCATTCCCACTCTCCCCCGAAACACCTACGCCCGATCATACCTACATCCCCTCCCACACACCGCCCCTTCATACCCACTCCCCCCGTAACACAACGCCCCATCATACCCACTCCCCCCCTACACACCGCCCCTTCGTATGCACTCCCCAACACACACCGCCACATCATATCCACTCCCCCAATACACTGCCGCATCATACCCACACCCCCCCCACACACCACCCTATCATACCCACTCCCCCACACCACCCCATCATACCCACTCACCCCCCACACTGCTACATCATACCCATTCCCCACCACACACCGCCCCATCATACCCACTCACACCCACCGCCCCACCACACCCACACCCGTCCCTCACACCGGCCCATCAGACCCACTTCCCCCCAACACACCACTCCATCATACCCACTACCCCCCCACACACTGCCCCTTCATACCCACTCCCCCCGTAACACAACGCCCCATCATACCCACCCCCCCACACACATCGCCCCTTCGTACACCCTCCACCCCCCCTCAGACCATCCCATCGTACCCACTCCCCCCACACACTGCCCCATCATATCCACACACTCCCACACACCGCCCCATCATACCCACACCCCCCCCATACACACCGCCCCATCAGATCCACATTCCCCCCACACACCACCCCATCATACCCACTCCCCCCCACCGCCCCATCATACCCACTCCCCCCCACACACCGCCCCATGATACCCACTCCCTCCCCACACACCGCCCCATCATACCCACTCCCCCCCACACACCACCCCATCATACCCGCACCCCCCACACACACCGCCCCACATTACCCACTCCCCCCCACCGCCCCATCATACCCACTACCCCCCACACACCGCCCCATGATACCCACTCCTCCCCCCCACACCGCGCCATCATTCTCCCCCCACACACTGCCCCATCATACCCACACACCCTCACACACACTGCCCCATCATACCCACACACCTCCACACACACCGCCCCATCATACCCACCCCCCCTACACACCGCCCCATCATACCCACTCCCCCCACACACCGCCCCATCATACCCACACCCACCCCACACACACCGCCCCATCATACCCACTCCCCCCCCACACACCGCCCAATCATACCCACTCCCTCCCCACACACCGCCCGATCATACCCACTCCCTCCCCACACACCGCCCCATCATACCCACACCCCCCCACACACACCGCCCCATCATACCCACTCCCCCCCACACACCGCCCACTCATACCCACTCCCTCCCCACACACCGCCCAATCATACCCACTCCCTCCCCACACACCACCCGATCATACCCACTCCCCCCCACACCGCCCCTTCATACCCACCCCCCGAAACACAACACTCCATCATTCCCACTCCCCCCACACACCGCCCCATCATACCCACTCCCCCTCCCACATACTGCCCCTTCATACCCACTCCCCCCCGTAACACAACGCCCCATCATACCCACTCCCCACCCCACAGACCACCCCTTCGAATGCACTCCCCCCCACACACCGCCCCATCATACCCACACACACCCCCCACACCGCCCCATTGTATCCACTCCCCCACACACACCGCGCCATCATACCCACTCCCCACCCCACACACCATCCCTTCGGATGCACTCCCCCCCCCACACATCGCCCCATCATACCCACTCCCACCCCCCCCCCAACATACCCACTTCCCCCCCCACACCGCTCCATCATTCCCACTCCCTCCCACACACCGCCCCCTCATACTCCTCCCAACTTACCGCCCGCTCATACCCACTTCCCCTCCCACACACCGCCCTTTCATACTCACTCCGCCCGTAACACAACGCCCCATCATACCCACACCCGCCCCACACACCGCCCAATCATACCCACTTCCCCCCAACACACCGCTCCATCATACCCACTCCTCCCCACACACCGCCCTTTCATACCCACTACACCCGTAACACAACGTCCTTCATACCCACTCCCCCCGTAACACAACGCCCCATCATACCCACTCCCCCCTACACACCGCCCCTTCGTATGCACTCCCCAACACACACCGCCACATCATATCCACTCCCCCAATACACTGCCGCATCATACCCACACCCCCCCCACACACCACCCTATCATACCCACTCCCCCACACCACCCCATCATACCCACTCACCCCCCACACTGCTACATCATACCCATTCCCCACCACACACCGCCCCATACCCACTTACACCCACCGCCCCATCACACCCACACCCGTCCCTCACACCGGCCCATCAGACCCACTTCCCCCCAACACACCACTCCATCATACCCACTACCCCCCCACACACTGCCCCTTCATACCCACTCCCCCCGTAACACAACGCCCCATCATACCCACCCCCCCACACACATCGCCCCTTCGTACACCCTCCACCCCCCCTCAAACCATCCCATCGTACCCACTCCCCCCACACACTGCCCCATCATATCCACACACTCCCACACACCGCCCCATCATACCCACACCCCGCCCCATACACACCGCCTCATCAGATCCACATTCCCCCCACACACCACCCCATCATACCCACTCCCCCCCACCGCCCCATCATACCCACTCCCCCCCACACACCGCCCCATGATACCCACTCCCACCCCACACACCGCCCCATCATACCCACTCCCCCCCACACACCACCCCATCATACCCGCACCCCCCACACACACCGCCCCACATTACCCACTCCCCCCCACCGCCCCATCATACCCACTACCCCCCACACACCACCCCATGATACCCACTCCTCCCCCCCACACCGCGCCATCATTCTCCCCCCACACACTGCCCCATCATACCCACACACCCTCACACACACTGCCCCATCATACCCACACACCTCCACACACACCGCCCCATCATACCCACCCCCCCTACACACCGCCCCATCATACCCACACCCACCCCACACACACCGCCCCATCATACCCACTCCCCCCCACACACCGCCCAATCATACCCACTCCCTCCCCACACACCGCCCGATCATACCCACTCCCTCCCCACACACCGCCCCATCATACCCACACCCCCCCACACACACCGCCCCATCATACCCACTCCCCCCCACACACCGCCCACTCATACCCACTCCCTCCCCACACACCGCCCAATCATACCCACTCCCTCCCCACACACCACCCGATCATACCCACTCCCCCCCCACACCGCCCCTTCATACCCACCCCCCGAAACACAACACTCCATCATTCCCACTCCCCCCACACACCGCCCCATCATACCCACTCCCCCTCCCACATACTGCCCCTTCATACCCACTCCCCCCCATAACACAACGCCCCATCATACCCACTCCCCACCCCACAGACCACCCCTTCGAATGCACTCCCCCCCACACACCGCCCCATCATACCCACTCCCACCCACACACCGCCCCATCATACCCACTCACTCCCACACACCGCCCCATCATATCCAATCCCCCCCACACACCGCCCCATCATACCCACACACACCCCCCACACCGCCCCATTGTATCCACTCCCCCACACACACCGCGCCATCATACCCACTCCCCACCCCACACACCATCCCTTCGTATGCACTCCCCCCCACACATCGCCCCATCATACCCACTCCCACCCCCCCCCAACATACCCACTTCCCCCCCCACACCGCTCCATCATTCCCACTCCCTCCCACACACCGCCCCCTCATACTCCTCCCAACATACCGCCCGCTCATACCCACTTCCCCTCCCACACACCGCCCTTTCATACTCACTCCGCCCGTAACACAACGCCCCATCATACCCACACACCGCCCAATCATACCCACTTCCCCCCAACACACCGCTCCATCATACCCACTCCTCCCCACACACCGCCCTTTCATACCCACTACACCCGTAACACAACGTCCTTCATACCCACTACCCCCCCACACATCGCCCCTTCGTACGCACTCCCCCCCTCAAACCACCCCATCGTACCCACTCCACCCACACACTGCCCCATCATACCCACTCCCCCTCGTTCATACCCACTCATCCCGTAACACAATGCCCCATCATACCCACTCCCACCCCCACACACCGCCCCTTCATACGCACTCCCCCCATATACCGCCCCATCAAACCCACTCACCCCCCCACACCGCCCCATCATATCCACTCCCCCCACACACCGCCCCATCATACCCTCTCCCCCCCACCACCGCTCCATCATTCCCACTCCCCCCCACACACACCGCCACATCATACCCACTCCCCCCCCCACACACCGCCCCTTCATACCCACTCCCCCCCGTAACACACCACCCCATCATATCCACTGGCCCCACACACCGCCCCATCATATCCACTTAGCCCCACGCACCGCCCCATCATACCCACTCCCCCCACACACTGCTCCATCATACCCACTCCCCCCACACATCGCCCCATCATACCCACTCCCCCCCCACACACCGCCCCATCATACTTACTCCCCCCCCTACAACCGCTCCATCATACCCACTCTCCCTGCACACACCGCCCCATCATATCCGCTCCCCCCCCACACACCGCCCCATCGTAACCACTCCCCCCCACACAATGCCCCATCATACCCACTCCCACCCCCCACACCGCTCCATCATACCCAATCCCCCCACACCCACTGCTCCATCATACCCAATCCCCCCCCCACACACCGCTCCATCATACCCACTCCCCTCCACACACCAACCTATTATACCGACTAACCCCTCCACACACTGCCCCATCATACCCACTTCCCACCCCCACACCACCCCATCATTACCACTACCCCATCCCACTCACTGCCCCATCATACCCCCTCCCCCCCACAAACCACCCCATCATACCCACTCCTTCCCACACACTGCCCCATCATACCCACTCCTCCACACAGCCTGCCCACTGCCCCTGCCTGCCCATTCCACCCACCTTCACTGCCATGGGCTGAGCACCCCCTTCGCCTCACTGCCACTCAGGATGAATGCCATCAGCACAGGGGATCTCTCTTGCCATTATATGGGTTCACCTTCCCCGCGCTGGCTGAATCTTCACCGCAACCAGCTCTTCAGTCCTGCACAAACTGACACCTCACATCCAAGAAGTTGGTTAAATTAAGAAAAAAATGTCATGAAAGTAGAAAAAAAAAAGTGAAAGTGTTCACAGTAGATGAGCTCCAAGCTGGAGCCCTCGTGTTACACTGCCACTCCACTGCCATTAATTCACCAAGGTGCCCAGAACTGAACACTCAGCCTCATCCTCACATTCACTATTCTCCCTAGCTTAGTATCATCTGTAAATTTACAAATCTTGCCATCAACATCCAGCTCTAAATTGTTTCTATAAATCAGAAAAAGCAAGAGTCCCAACACAGATTTGTGGGGAACACTACTTGCAGTTGGTATCTAATTTGAGAAATGCCCATCTACACCTTCCCCCGTTTCCTATCTTTTTGCCAATTGCTAATCCATGCTGCCATGGGCCCTTCAATTCCAAATGGTTCTAATTTGCTGAGCAACCTGCCACGTGGAATCGTATCAATACTTTCCAGAAGTCCAAATATACAATATCCACTGCACTACCCTCATTCATTACCTCTTCAGAGAACTTAATTAAATTTGTCAGACATGACCTGCCCTTGACAAAACCATGTGACTATCTGGTATTAACTTATTTTTCTCTATGTGTAAATTTACCTTATCCTCTTTTATGATGATTATCAGTTTTCCCACTGTTGATGTCAAACTGACAGGTCTGTAATTTCCTGCTTTATCCTTTCTCCTTTCTTGAAAAGTGGTATCACATTTGCAATCCTCCAGACCCTCAGGATTAAACCTGTCTTCAGGGAGGCCAGGAAAATGTCTGTAAACAGCTGCACAATTTGCTCCTTTATTTCTGTCATAATCTGGGATGTATCCCATTCGGGTCTGGTGGCTTCTTTACCTAGAATACTGCCAGCTTTTTTAGCACCTCTTCTTTATTGATCATTATGTTGTTCAGTTGCTCAACACCCATGTTTTCAACCAGCTTATTGTTACCATTTTCTAATTTGCTAAAGACAGAAGCAAATGTTCATTTAGTACCTCTCCCATACCTTAGCTTCAGTGAGAGCTTACCCTGCTTGTTCCTTATATGCTCCACGCTATTCCTCACTCATTTTTGACTATGAAATATTTGAAGAACATTTTACTATTCATTTTATTGCGGTCTACCATCCTTTCCTCATGCTTCCTCATGGTGTTCCTTATTCCAGCCTTAGTCTCTGTTCTGTATTTAATATTTTCTTTCTGATTTCTATTGCTGTTATTATTCTAGTGTGCCTGATATTTCTCCTTTCTCTTTTTAATCAATATTATTAGTCATCCAGGATACTTTGGCTACCCAGTATTTATTTCTCATGGGTATGTAACTAGCTTTCACCCTATTCATCTTCCTTTTGAAATGTTCCCATTTTTATTTCACTGTTTTACCTACCAGGATGCATTTATAACCAACGCGCTCCAGTTCAATGTTAAGATCATGAAAATCTGCCCTTTTCCAATCTGGGATCTTAATCATTGACTGATTTGTGTCCATTTCCAAATTCATACTGAACCTGATTATGTTATGATTACTATTTCCCAAATGCTCCCTCACTCAGACGTTCTCCAATTGGCCTGCTTGATTCAGAACAGATTCAGCACAGCCTCCTTCCTGGTAGGACTGGAATTAGATTATAGAACAGTATAGGGCTTTCAGCCCTCAATGTTGTGCTGGCCTTTTATCCTACTTTAAGATCAGACTAACTTACATACCTTACATTTTACTATGGTCCATGTGCCTATCCAAGAGTCGCTTAAATGCCCCGAATGTATCTGACCGTACTACCACTGCTGGCAGTGTATTCCACGCACCCATGACTCTCTGCATAAAGAACCGACCTGTGACATCTCCCCTAAATCTTCCTCCAACCACCTTAAAATTATGACCCCTTGTGATAGACATTTCCGCCATGGGAAAAAGTCTCTGGCCATCTACTCTATCTATGCCTCTCAACAGCTTGTACACCTCAATCAAGTCACCTTTCATCCTTCTTCGCTCTAATAAGAAAAGCCCTAGCTCTCTCAACCTTTCTTCAAAAGCCATGCCCTCCAGTCTAGGCAGCATTCTCGTAAATCTCCTCTGCACCCTCTCTGAAGCTTCCACATCCTTACTATAATGAGGTGACCAGAACTAGACATAATATTCCAAGTGTGGTCTAACCAGGGCTTTATAGAACTGCAGCATAACCTTGCGATTCTTAAACTCAATTCTCCTGCTAATGAAAGTCAACACACTGTATGCCGTCTTCACAATCCTATCAATTTGGGTGGCAACTTTGAGAGATCTATGGATGTTGACCCCAAGATCCCTCTATTCCTCCACACTGCCAAGAATCCTGCCTTTAACCCTGTAATCTGCATTCAAATTGGACCTTCCAAAGAGTGAATTACTTCACATTTTTCCAGATTGAACTCCAGCTCTGTATCCTGTCAGTATCCCGTTGCAATCTACAACAGCCTTCCACACTACCCACAACACCACTTCGTGTCATTGGTAAACTTACTAAGCCACCCTTCCACTTCCTCATCTAAGTCATTTTTAAAAATCACAAAGAGCAAAGGTCTCAGAACAGATCCCTGCAGAACACCACTGGTCACCGACCTCCAGTG
Source organism: Chiloscyllium plagiosum (assembly GCF_037043375.1). Lineage (NCBI taxonomy): Eukaryota > Metazoa > Chordata > Chondrichthyes > Orectolobiformes > Hemiscylliidae > Chiloscyllium > Chiloscyllium plagiosum. Next base: position 172,212,723 of record NW_028270139.1, on the reverse strand, counting down.
TGAATACTTTCCATCTACACTGTCTTCTGTGGGCCTGCCGATTCTATATACAGACAAGCAAATTTCCCTGCATCCCATTCGTCCTTACTTTCTGAATGAACTTCTCAAAGGCCTTGCTAAAATGCATATATAACACATCCACTACTCTACCTTCATCAATGTGTTTTATTACATCCTCAAAAAATTCGATAAGGTTTGTGAGGCATGACCTGCTCACTATTTCTAATTAAACTGGGCTTTTTCAAATAATCATAAACCCTGTCTCTCAGAATCCTCTCCAATAATTTGCCCACCACCGATGTAAAACTGATTGGCCTGTACTTCTCAGGGTTAACCCTATACCCTTTCTTGAACAAGAGAATAACATTTGCCACCCTCCAATCATCTGGCACCACTCCAGTGGACAGTGAGGTCGCAAAGATCCTTGCCAAAGGTGCAGCATTTTCACTCCTCACTTCCTGTAATGACCTTGGGTATATCCCAACTGGTCCAGTGGACTTAGCTATCCTTATGTTTTTCAAAGTTTTCAGCACATCTTCCTTAATATCAGGGAGAAAGTGAGGACTGCCGATGCTGGAGATCAGAGTCGAGAGTGTAGTGCTAGAAAAGCACAGCAGGTCAGGCAGCATCCAAAGAGTGGGAGAATTGACATTTCTGGCATAAACCCTTCTTCAGGAATTAGGCCTTATGCCCAAAATGTCGATTCTCCTGCTCCTCGGATCCTGCGCTTTTCTAGCACTACACTCCCGACTCCTTCTTAACATCAAGCTATTTAAGCGTATCAGCCTGTTTCACACTGTCCTCATAAACGACAATATTTGTTAATGACCTCCCCTACCTCTGTAGCTCCAGACATAAATTCCCTCCACTATCCCTGACCCCCCTAGTCCAGGAACTCCCCACATACGTTCGAGACACCACCCACACCCTCCACCTCCTCCAAGACTTCCGTTTCCCTGGCCCCCAACGCCTCATCTTCACCATGGATATCCAATCCCTCTACACCTCCATCCGCCATGATCTGGGCCTCCAAGCCCTCCGTTTTTTCCTCTCCAGACGTCCCCAACAGTACCCTTCCACCGACACTCTCATTCGTTTGGCCGAACTGGTCCTCACCCTTAACAATTTCTCCTTTGAATCCTCCCACTTCTTCCAGACCAAAGGGGTAGCCATTGGCACATGTATGGGCCCCAGCTATGCCTGTCTCTTTGTTGGCTACGTAGATCAATTGATCTTCCGTAATTACACCACCACGTCTTCCTCCGCTACATTGATGACTGCATTGGCGCCACTTCGTGCTCCCGCAAGGAGGTTGAGCAATTCATCAACTTCACCAACACATTCCACCCTGACCTTAAATTTACTTGGACCATCTCTGACACCTCCCTCCCCTTTCTGGACCTCTCCATCTCCATTAATGACGACCGACTTGACACTGACATTTTTTACAAACCCACCGACTCCCACAGCTACCTGGATTACACCTCTTCCCACCCTACCTCTTGCAAAAATGCCATCCCGTATTCCCAATTCCTCCGCCTCCGCCGTATCTGCTCCCAGGAGGACCAGTTCCACCACAGAACACACCAGATGGCCTCCTCCTTTAGAGAACTCAATTTCCCTTCCCACGTGGTTAAAGATGCCCTCCAATGCATCTCGTCCACATCCCACACCTCTGTCCTCAGACCCCACCCCTCCAACCGTAACAAGGACAGAACGCCCCTGGTGCTCACCTTCCACCCTACCAACCTTCGCATTAACCAAATCATCCGCCGACATTTCCGCCACCTCCAAACAGACCCCACCACCAGGGATATATTTCCCTCCCCACCCCTTTCCGCCTTCCGTTACTACCTGGTCAGGTCCACACCCCCCCAAAAACCCACCCTCCTATCCAGGCACCTTCCCCTGCCACCGCAGGAACTGTAAAACCTGCGCCCACACCTCCTCCCTCACCTCTATCCAAGGCCCTAAAGGAGCCTTCCACATCCATCAAAGTTTTACTTGCACATCCACTAATATCATTTATTGTATCCATTGCTCCCAATGCGGTCTCCTCTACATTGGGGAGACTGGATGCCTCCTAGCAGAGCGCTTTAGGGAACATCTCCGGGACACCCGCACCAATTAACCACACCGCCCTGTGGCCCAACATTTCAACTCCCCCTCCCACTCTGCCGAGGACATGGAAGTCCTGGGCCTCCTTCACTGCCGCTCCCTCACCACCAGACGTCTGGAGGAAGAACGCCTCATCTTCCGCCTCGGAACACTTCAACCCCAGGGCATCAATGTGGACTTCAACAGTTTCCTCATTTCCCCTTCCCCCACCTCACCCTAGTTCCAAACTTCCAGCTCAGCACTGTCCCTATGACTTCTCCGGACTTGTCCTACCTGCCTATCTCCTTTTCCACCTATCCACTCCACCCTCTCCTCCCTGACCTATCACCTTCTTCCCCTCCCCCACTCACCCATTGTACTCTATGCTACTTTTTCCCCACCCCCACCCTCCTCTCGCTTATCTCTCCACGCTTCAGGATCACTGCCTTTATTCCTGATGAAGGGCTTTTGCCCGAAACGTCGATTTCGAAGCTCCTCGGATGCTGCCTGAACTGCTGTGCTCTTCCAGCACCTCTAATCCAGAACCATGCCCTCACTCTGCCCATCATCTTGTTCCTCACATAACTGTAGAATGGCTTGACTAGATGTTCCACTTATCTTGTCATTCAAGGTTCTTTCACCCTACCATCTTTTCCTTGCCTCAGTGGGGCAAATCTGTCCAGCACTATCTGCAAGTGCTCCCTAAACAACTTCCACATTTCTGTCATGCATTTCCCTGAGAATAACTGCTCTCAGTTTATGCTCCACAGTTACTGCCTAAGTGCATTGTAGTTCCCCGTCCTCCAATTAAATACTTGCCCCTATCGTCTACTCCTATCCATCTCCATGAGTATGGTAAAGGTCAGGGAGTTGTGATCACTATCACTTCAGTGCTCTCCCACTGAGATCTGCACCTGACCTGGTTCGTTGCCAAGCACCAAATCCAATATGACCTCACCTCTTATTGGTCTATCTACATATTGAGTCAGGAATCCTGACAAAATCTGCTCCATCCAAACTATTTGAACTAAGTTGGTTCCAATCAATATTCGGGAAGTTAAAGTCACCCATGACAACAACCCTTTTACTTCTGCACCTTTTCAAAATCTGCCTCCCAATCTGCTCCTCCGTGTCTCTGTTGCTGTTGGGGGTCTGTAGAAAACTCCCAATAAAGTAACTGCTCCTTTCCTGTTTCTGACTTCCACCCATACTGATTCTGTAGACAAACCCTCCTCAACAATCTCCCTTTCTGCAGCTGTGATACTATCCCTGATGAGAAATGCCACTCTTCCACCTCTTTTACCTTCTCCCCTATTCATTTTGAAACATCTAAACTTTGGAACATCTAACAACCATTCCTCCCCTGTGAAATCCAAATCTCCGTAATGGCAACAACTCATTGTTCCAAATACTGATCCATGCTCTAAGATCATCACCCTTATTCCTGACACTTATTATGTTAAAATAGACACACTTCAACCCATTACATTGACTGCAACTTTGCTTATCAACTTCTATTGTTCCTCACAGACTCTCTGTATCACGCTGTTTACTGCCTACCCTCTCCTCTGATCAGTAGCTCAGGTTCCCACTCCCCTGCCAAACGAGTTTAAACCCTCCTGAAGAGCTCTAGCAAACCTCCCAGGATATTGGTGCCCCTCCAGTTTAGGTTGAACCTGTCCTCCTTGTACAGGTCCCACCTTCCCCAGAAGGCATATGGTCAACATATCTGAAGCCCTCCCTCCTACGCCAGCCCTGCAGCCACGTATTCAGCTGCACTCGTTATCTGTTCCTAGCCTCACCAGCACATGGCACCGGTAGCAATCTGAGATTATTACTCTGCTCCTTCTGCACTATATCTTCCAACCTAACTCCCTATATTCTCTTTTCAGGTCCTCATTCCTTCTACTACCTATGTCATTGATACCAATGTGTACCACTACTTCTGGCTGCTCACCCACCCCCTTAAATATCCTGTAGATTTGATCCGAGACATTTCTGACCATGGCACCCGAGATACCATCCGGGAGTCTTGCTCACAATCACAGAATCTCCTGTCTGTTCCTCTAACTGTTGAATCTCCTCTCACTGTTGCTCGCCTATTCTCCCTCCTTCCCTTCTGAGTCACAGAGCCAGGTTCAGTGCAGAAACCTGGCCACTGTGGCTTTCCCTGGTAGGTCGCTCCCTTCAGCATTATCAAAAATGGGATACTTATTGTTGAAGGGGAACTTCCACACGGGGTCCTTGCACTGTCTGCCTATTCTCTTTCCCTCTCCTGATGCTCACCCAACTCCCCTTATCCTGTAACTTATGTGTGACTGCCTCCCTACAACTCCTCTCTATCACCCAGTCAGCCTTCTGAATGATCCAAAGTTCATCCAGTTCCAGCTCCAGTTCCCTAATGTGGTCTGTGAGGAGCTGGAGTTGGGTGCACTTCTCCCAGGTGAAGTCATCAGGGCCACCATTGGTGACCCTTACCCACACATCCTGCAGGAGGAGCATGTTATTGCCCTAGCCTCCATCCCCTCTGCTCTAAATTGCCAAAAGAGATAAAAAGAAACCTTACCAATCCTTGTCACAACCTTTTTTTTGGTTAGAGGAGAAGGTTGCGTGGGAGATGCCCGCCTGGAATTGTACTGTTCCAGAAAGTTCTCCTGCACACATAACAGGAATCACTTCCTTTCCTTGCCCCATACTGAACCTTTTTTCTCAGTCTACCCTAGGGTAATTGTCATCACCAGCCATCCTTGTCCTGCAGATTTCCATGATCTTCGTAGAAATGCTCTCTTCTACTTCCTCTCCACCATTTGGAGGTTTATAGTAATTACCCAACAAGTTCACTGGTCATTTCCTGTTTCTCACCTCCAACCATATTGATTCTAATTTACAAATAGTATCTCGTTCAAGAATAATGATAGTATCTTTAACCAAGACTGCTACACCATTTCCCCTAAAACTCACCCTATTTCCACTGAAATCTTTATAATGCTGGATGTTAAGTATCATGTTCTGGCTTGAACCAAGTTCCTTTCAATGCTACAATGTCATATTCCCTGAGAGAAATTTTAGCTTCTTGTTCCCCAGTTTTGGAGAAATGTACTTCTCCTATAACACTGTAGGTGTGTTCCAGCGAAACCTCGCTTACTCGAAATAATGGGGCCTATGGGAAAAGTGGGGTTGAGGCAGACCAGCAAAAAGTATCACTCACAATCACTCAAAAATCACCCAAAAGTCTAACACAAAGTATAGCACAGCCTGAATGAATCATTTATTAACAAACAAAAGTTAATTTAACACAGTACATTTAGAAAATGTAAGAAAGCTGCTTTCTGTATCTCTCACAGAAAGCTGCTCTGTCAGCAGCTGACATCATACATACAGCATGAAGCGCGCAAACTGATCCCTGCTGGAATTGTGCTATTGCAAATGGAGGTAAGTGTTCTTGAAAATACTGTTCCCTAATTCACCAGTGATGTGAAAGCAAAATCACACTGCCGAAACGTATGTTATCCCAGAACTGCCTGTACATATAATTTAACCCTGCCCTTATCTCTTTCTTACCCATTGGAAGCCATTTAAGCCTTCCCTCTCTTCCTTTCTCCTGTTCCCCATCTTCTCTCTTTGGTCATCTCTAGTACTTAGGGAGAAAGAGAGGACTGCAGATGTTGGAGAGTCAGAGTCAAAAAGTGCAGAGCTGGAAAAGTACAGCGGGTCAGGCAGCACCAGAGGAGCAGGTGAGTCGACGTTTTGGGCATAAGCACTCCCGTCAGGAACGTAGAGGGTTTATGCCCAAAACACTGCCTGTCCTGCTCCTCAGATGCTGCCTGACCTGCTGTACTGTTCCACCACCACACTTCTTGTCTCTAGAACTTCCAAAACCAGGTCCGTTAGCAAACCAATCCCCTGCCTTAAATCCACCCCTACAAAACATCTTCCTCTCTCAATCAGGAGATTCGTTCCGTTCCTGCTCAGGTGAAGGCTATCTCTTCTAAACAGTTTTCTTCTTTCACAAAAATGATCCCAATGTCCCAGAAATCTAAACTTGTCAAGCTCTGATCAGCTTTCGCCTGAACAGTCAAGTTTGTGGCACAGGGATTATTTCTGAGATTACTGACCTGGTGGGAATGTGTTTCAACCCACTCCCGAACTGAAGCTGATACTGCAAGACGTCTGAGCTGCTGCTGTCTACGTTATTGGTTCCCACATGAACCACTACCACTGGCTGTTCACCCTTCCTTTCCAAAAGTTTATTCAGCCTTTCCATTATATCCCAAACTCTTGCAACCAAAAGGCAACAGATCACACAGGACTCATGATTTTGACTGTAAACTTGTTTCAGTGTTCTTTGACACCAGGTCTTTCATGATCTCCTAAAAAGTCATGGTGACTGAGCTGATTTCTCCCAGAATTGTCCCCAGTCGTTTCTCACTAACACTCTCTGTTCTGAAGCAACTATAGTTATTACTTATGTGTCTTGTTCTCATGAGAACTGCTGATCTGATGTGACAAGTAGACAATTAGTGCACATAATGGAATGCTCCTGACTGGTAAGAATGTAATTTGTCAGCTGAACGTTTGAAAAATTGCTGACCTCTTGAAAAAGAGCAAGTGGAAGACAGACTGGAGACATTACTGAATCATTAAAAACATCTTTATTTCATATAACACTGGCACGAGCTCAACACCAAAGTCCTTTTCTCTCCCTGAAGAAGAAACACTAATGAATGCTGCTCACTTAGTGTGAAGACATTGCCATTTTGTGAAGTTACTGTGAGCTTTCAAACTGTTGTGCTGAGAGATCCCAGTGCTAGGCTCTGCTGGTGCTGGGAGATCCCAGAGCTGGAATCTGCTGGTGCTAGGAGATCCTAGTATTGGGCTCTGCTCGTGCGGTTTGATTCCAGTACTGGGATTTGCTGGTGCTGTGTGATCCCTGTACTGGGATCTGCTGATGCAGGGTGTTCCCAGAGCTGCTGCTGTGTGGTTATAATGGTGCAGAAATCCTGATAGATCATTTAAGACCTGTGCACTGACCATTGTTGTGTCATTCATTTCCCTCCTGTGTTTCAAACAGGCGTTCGATTTCGCCAGGAAAAGTTACTTGAAGAACTGAAGGATTATAAGTTTATATTCCCCCAGCTGCTATCAGGAAGAGGGAATTGGAGTATACCCATACTGCCTCAGGTAATGACTGTGAGCCAGATCTCCAGGCTGATTGCTTCAGCTCACTCCAATCCACATGCTGTTGCTGCTGCTCCTGAAGCTGTGATCAGAATCTCAATCATTCAAGGTAATGAGAGGCATGGACAGAGTAGATAGCCAGAGACTTTTCCCCAGGACAGAAATGGCTGTCACGAGGGGTCATAATTTTAAGGTGACTGGAGGAAGGTTTAGGAGAGATGTCAGAGGTAGGTTCTTTTTGCAGAGAGTGGTGGGTACATGGAATGCACTGCCAGCGGTGGCAGTAGAGTCAGAGACATTAGGGACATTTAAGTGACTGCTGGACAAGCACGTGGATGGCAGTAAATTGAGGGGAGTGGAGATTAGGTTGGTCTTAAGAGTCACAGAGTCATAGAGATGTATAGCATGGAAACAGACCCTTCGGTCCAACCCGTCCATGCCGACCAGATATCCCAACCCAATCTAGTCCCACCTGCCAGAACCCGGCCCATATCCCTCCAAACCCTTCCTATTCATATACCCATCCAAATGCCTCTTAAATGTTGCAATTGTACCAGCCTCCACCACTTCTTCTGGCAGCTCATTTCATACATGTACCACCCTTTGCATGAAAACGTTGCCCCTTAGGTCTCTTTTATATCTTTCCCCTCTTACCCTAAACCTATGCCCTCTAGTTCTGGACTCCCCGACCCCAGAGAAAAGACTTTGTCTATTTATCCTATCCATGCCCCTCATAATTTTGTAAACCTCTATAAGGTCACCCCTCAGCCTCTGACGCTCCAGGGAAAACAGCCCCAGCCTGTTCGGTCTCTCCCTGTAGCTCAGATCCTCCAACCCTGGCGACATCCTTGTAAATCTTTTCTGAACCCTTTCAGGTTTCACAACATCTTTCCAATAGGAAGGAGACCAGAATTGCACGCAATATTCCAACAGTGGCTTAACCAATGTCCCGTACAGCCGCAACATGACCTCCCAACTCCTGCACTCAATACTCTGGCCAATAAAGGAAAGCACACCAAACGCCTTCTTCACTATCCTACCTGCCTGCGACTCCACTTTCAAGGAGCTATGAATCTGCACTCCAAGGTCTCTTTGTTCAGCAACACTCCCTGGGACCTTACCATTAAGTGTATAAGTCCTGCTAAGATTTGCTTTCCCAAAATGCAGCACCTCGCATTTATCTGAATTAAACTCCATCTGCCACTTCTCTGCCCATTCGCCCATCTGGTCCAGATCCTGTTGTAATCTGAGGTAACCCTCTTCGCTGTCCATTACACCCCCAATTTTGGTGTAATCTGCAAACTTACTAACTGTACCTCTTATGCTCGCATCCAAATCATTTATATAAATGACAAAAAGTAGAGGGCCCAGCACCAATCCTTGTGAAACTCCACTGGTCACAGGTGTCCAATCTGAAAAACAACCCTCCACCACCACCCTCTGTCTTCTACCTTTGAGCCAGTTCTGTATCCAAATGGCTAGTTCTCCCTGCATTCCATCAGATCTAACCTTGCTAAGCAGTCTCCCATGGGGAACGTTGTCGAATGCCTTACTGAAGTCCATATTGATCACATCTACTGCTCTGCCCTCATCAATCTTCTTTGTTACTTCTTCAAAAAACACAATCAAGTTTGTGAGACATGATTTCCCACACACAAAGCCATGTTGACTATCCCGAATCAGTACTTGCCTTTCCAAATACATGTACATCCTGTCCCTCAGGATTCCCTCCAACAACTTGCCCACCACCAAGGTCAGGCTCACTGGTCTATAGCTCCCTGGCTTGCCCTTACCACCCTTCTTAAACAGTGGCACCACGTTTGCCAACCTCCAGTCTTCCAGCACCTCAAACCTGTGACTATCGATGATACAAATATCTCAGCAAGAGGCCCAGCAATATCTTCTCTAGCTTCCCACAGAGTTCTCGGGTACACCTGATCAGGTCCTGGGGATTTATCCACCTTTAACCGTTTCAAGACATCCAGCACTTCCTCCTCTGTAATCTGGACATTTTGCAAGATTTCACCATCTATTTCCCTACAGTCTATATCTTCCATATCCTTTTCCACAGTAAATACTGATGCAAAATATTCATTTAGTATCTCCCCCATTTTCTGTGGCTCCATACAAAGGCCTCCTTGCTGATCTTTCTCTCCTGAGTTACCCTTTTGTCCTTAATATATTTGTAAAAACCCTTTGGATTCTCCTTAATTCGATTTGCCAAAGCTATCTCATGTCCCCATTTTGCCATCCTGATTTCCCTCTTAAGTATACTCCTACTTCCTTTATACTCTTCTAAGGATTCACTTGATCTATCCTGTCTATGCCTGACAAATGCTTCCTTCTTTTTCTGAACCAAACCCTCAATTTCTTTAGTCATCCAGCATTCCCTATACCTACCAGCCTTCCCTTTCACCCTGACAGGAATATATTTTCTCTGGATTCTTGTTATCTCATTTCTGAAGGCTTCCCATTTTCCAACTGTCCCTTTACCTGCGAACATCTGCCCCCAATCAGCTTTCGAAAGTTCTTTCCTAATACCGTCAAAATTGGCCTTTCTCCAATTTAGAACTTCAACTTTTAGTTCTGGTCTATCCTTTTCCATCACTATTATAAAACAAGTAGAATTATGGTCGCTGGCCCCAAAGTGCTCCCCCACTGACACCTCAGTCACCTGCCCTGCCTTATTTCCCAAGAGTAGTTCAGGTTTTGCACCTTCTCTAGTAGGTACATCCACATACCGAATCAGAAAATTGCCTTGTACGCACTTAAGAAATTCCTCTCCATCTAAACCTTTAACACTATGGCAGTCCCAGTCAATGTTTGGAAAGTTAAAATCCCCTACCATAACTACCCTATTATTCTTACAGATAGCTGAGATCTCCTTACAAGTTTGCTTCTCAATTTCCCTCTGACTATTAAGAGGTTTATAATACAATCCCAATAAGGTAAGCCTCCCTTTCTTATTTCTCAGTTCCACCCAAATAACTTCCCTGGATGTATTTTCGGGAATATCTTCCTCAGCGCAGCTGTAATGATATCCCTTATCAAAAATGCCACTCCCCCTCCTCTCTTGCCTCCCTTTGTATCCTTCCTGTAGCATTTGTATCCTGGAACATTAAGCTGCTAGTCCTGCCCATCCCTGAGCCATGTTTCTGTAATTGCTATGATATCCCAGTCCCATGTTCCTAACCATGCCCTGAGTTCATCTGCCTTCCCTGTTAGGCCCCTTGCATTGAAATAAATGCAGTTTAATTTATTAGTCCTACCTTGTCCCTGCCTGCCCTGACTGTTTGACTCACTTCTGTTCTCAGCTGTACCTGTCTCAGATCGATCTCTTTCCTCACTATCTCCCTGTGTCCCACCCCCCACCTTACTATTTTAAATCCTCCCAAGCAGTTCTAGCAAATTTCCCTGCCAGTATATTAGTCCCCTTCCAATTTAGGTGCAATCTGTCTTTCTTGTACAGGTCACTTCTACCCCAAAAGAGATTTCAATGATCCAAAAATATGAATCCTTCTCCCATACACCAGCTCTCAGCCAAAGATTCATCTGCTCTATCCTCCTATTCCTGCCCTCACTAGCTCGTAGCACTGGGAGTAATCCAGATATTACTACCCTTGAGGACCTCCTTTTTAAATTTCTACCTAACTCTCTGTAATCTCCCTTCAGAGTCTCATCCTTTTCCTTTCCAATGTCATTGGTTCCAATGTGGATAGTGACCTCCTGCTGGCCCCTCTCCCCCGTGAGAACATTCTGCACCCTCTCTGAGACATCCTTGATCCTGGTACCAGGGAAACAACACACCATTCTGATTTTTCTCTGCTGGCCACAGAAACGTCTGTCTATACCTCTGACTACAGAATCCCCTATTACAATTGATCTCTTGGAAGCCGACGTACACCTCGTTGCATTAGTGCTAGTCTCAATACCAAAAACTTGGCTGTACGTGCTACATTGTCCTGAGAATCCATCACCCCCCTACATTTTCCAAAACAGCATACATGTTTGAAATGGGTATAGGAGTTGGGAGGTCATGTTGTGGCTGTACAGGACATTGGTTAGGCCGCTGTTGGAATATTGCGTGCAATTCTGGTCTCCTTGCTATCGGAAAAATGTTGTAAAACTTGAAAGGATTCAGAAAAGTGTTCATCCAGGGTTGGAGGATCTGAGCTACAGGGAGAGGCTGAACAGGCTGGGGCTGTTTTCCCTGGAGCATCGGAGGCTGAGGAGTGACCTTATAGAGGTTTACAAAATTATGAGGGGCATGGATAGGATAAATAGACAAAGTCTTTTCCCTGGGGTCAGGGAGTCCAAAACTAGAAGGCATAGGTTTAGAGTGAGAGGGGAAATATATGAAAGAGACCTAAGGGGCAACTTTTTCACGCAGAGGGTGGTACGTGTATGGAATGAGCTGCCAGAGGATGTAGTGGAGGCTGGTACAATTTGCAACATTTAAGAGGCATTTGGATAGGTACATGAATAGGAAGAGTTTGGAGAGATATGGGCTGGGTGCTGGCAGGTGGGACTAGATTGGGTTGGGATATCTGGTCAGCATGGATGGGTTGGACCGAAGGGTCTGTTTCCATGCTGTACGTCTCTATGACTCTAGCTGACAAGAAGTACATATCACTGCAAAGGCCATTTTTGCTTCTTCACAATCTATAGACCCAGAAAATAACACTGTCTTATTCCTCTACTAACACTGCCCCAGATTAAATTAATAGCTATGCCTTATATTTTAAGTTTAATTAAGAGACTTATCTCCAAAAACATATAATCAAGAAAGAATCCACTATACTCACTACTGCAGCCTTTCTCTTGGACAGACTTAAAACAACAATTAACTTATATGATTCTGTGCTGTGAACTTCGCCCAACAGTTCCTCCAAGATTAGTTGTGAATTTCACTGTTTGTTAATTTTCCCAGATGCACTCCGATGTCCAGCGATACACGAATTCAAACAGCAAAGGCAGTAACTGTGCAGGTGCAGGTGCAGGTGCAGGTGCAGGTGCAGGTTTTCTCTCTCTCTCTGTCTCCTGCACTGACCTCACCATGTTCTTCCTTTGTCTGCTCTTCTCCCTTTTAAACTGCTGTTGTTTTGACTTTTTTTTCCCAAAGTTCCAAAATAATGCAACAGCATATAAAACAGTAATTGCTGCTCCTGGAATTCAAGGAAATCACCTCCAGCACCTAAAATACCTCAAAAAAAAAGGAGCAGCTCTTACAGCCAGAAATTTTTCCCATCCTCCATTTTGGATTACCCAGAATCCATTCAGATAAATGCTTGGCACAACATTGTAGGCTGAAGGGCCTGTACTGTGCGATACTTTTCTGTGTTCTATGATATTGTGTCAATAACTGGTCGTTATCAGGAGAATGAGGGAAGAGGAGGATGAGTCAGAGAGATCAAACATGGATGTAAGACAGGACATACCTTCACAAATCAGTAAGTGGGGTAGGGTCTGCTGTTTTTCATCAACCTCTCCCCTCCCCGTTCCCCTCCCCCATCCCCTCCAAACCAGTGGAAATGTCTTGTACTCTCTTTACATCACACAGTTCCCTATAGAAAGGGGGTGCCCTGAACAAGGTCAGTATGATTTTTCAGCCACTGACCCAGCCCAGCAGCAGCAGAGTTCTGTCCTGTCCTGTCCCTTCCCCTCCCCTTCCTGTACCATACTGACCCTAGGCAGTTACAATCCCGTAATAACCACTCCATCAGTTTGTACCACTCTGCAGTTTATGTGACATGGTGAATGAGAGCAGCTACCAGGAGATTGTCTGTTCCTTCTTCAGCTCAGGGTGAGAGAAAGATTGAGGTGCTTTCTCCTTTTCAGGCTCGAGCTTCCTCTAGTTTTTTCCAAGTCTGTGGTCACCTGCACAGATTCCAACGCAGTCAGTGTTACAATCCTGAGTTGTCCTGACTAAAGAATCAATCCGAGGACAGTTCTGGACATCCTGCCTGCATCACACACACACATCAGCAGTGCCTTGCTATCTCACAGTCTCTCCCACTGCCTGAATAACACCACATTGTGGATACAACCCACAATCCGTCCCAGAAACTCATTTTTAAAACTGCAGCATCTTCTTCCATAGTTTTAGTCATTCAAAATGGTAGGTCTTCCCATTTATAATCCACAGTCAAAAAACAAACCATTTCTGCATTGACATCATGTGGACTAAGTAAGACTGGTATCTGTAATGCTGGGGACAACTAGGGATCATTCACTCAGCTCTCTCCAAATGCTTCAGCCGTATCTTTTGCATTGATGTGCTGGGCTTTTCCATGACAGGGAAAGGGGATATTTGTGGAGCCCCCTCCTCCAGTGAGTTGTTTAATTGTTCACCACCATTCACGACTGGATGTGGTAGGATTGCAAATTTGATCTGACCCATTGGTTGAGGGATTACCAAGTTCTATCACTTGCTGGTAATGCTGGTTGTCTTGTAAGTTGGCGAAAGTGAAGACTGCAGATGCTGGAGATCAGAGTCAGTTTTTAGAGTGTTTACATATGTATGGCATGTCCAGTTGTACAGATCATCAAAGTATTTTATGAATAAAGTATATTTTTGAAATAAAAAAAGATAGGAGATTCAATCGTGAAAGGTACAAACAGGAGATTCTGTGATCGCAAAAGAGACTCCCGGATGGTGTGTTGTCTCCCGGGTGCCAGGGTCAGGGATGTCTCTGATTGACTCTACAGGATTCTAAAGGGAGTGGGAGAGCAGCCAGAAGTCGTGGCATATGTCAGAACCAATGACATAGGTAGGGAAAGGGAGGTGAACCTGCAAGGAGAACATAGGGAGTTAGGTTGGAAGCTAGACGGCAGAATGAGTAGAGTAGTAATCTCAGGATTGCTACCAGTGCCATGGGCCAGTGAGGATAGGAACAGTGTGCGAGTGCAGATGAACACATGGCTGCAGGGTTGGAGTAGAGGTGAAGGCTTCAGATGTGTGGATTATTGGGCTACGTTCTGGAGAAGGTGGGACCTGTACAAGGAGGACAGGTTCAACCTGAACTGGAGGGGTACCTGGGCTGGAGGTTTGCTCTTTGGGAGGGTTTAAACTAGATTGGCAGGGGGGTGAGAACTGGAGCTATGGATTAGACGATAGGATAGCTGGTGAACAGGCATATACAGTGTGCAGAGAGTCTGAGGAAGGAGAGTTTTTATAGCCAAGGTGATGATTGTTGATAGGTTGAAGTGTGTCCATTTTAATGCAAGAAGTATGAGGAATAAGACTGATGAACCAAGAGCATGGATCAGTACTTAAACTAGGCTGTTGTAGCCATTACAGAGACTTGGACATCACAGGGACAGGAGTGGTTGTTTGATGTTCCACCGTTTTGATATTTCAAAAGGAATAAGGGGGGAGGTAGAAGAGGTAGAGGAGTGGCATTGCTAATCAGGGTAATATCACAGCTGCTGATGTAGGTTTGTGGACTGAGTCACTGTGGGTGGAAGTCAGCATTTCGGTGATAGTGATCATAACTCCCTGACCTTTACTACACTCATGGAGAGGGATAGGAACAGACGGTATGGGAAAATATTTAATTGGGAGAAGGGGAATTACAATGTTATTAGAAAGGAAATGGGATGCCTAGTTTGAGAAGAGAGGTGTTCTTAGGGAAATGCACAACAGAAATGTGGAGGTTGTTCAGGGAGTACTTACTGATAGTGTTAGAAAGGTTTGTCCCACTCCGGAAGTGAAAGAATGGGAGGATGAAGGTGCCTTGGGTGACAAGTGATGTAGAACATCTCCTCAAGAGAAAGAAGGAAGCTTAAGTTTGACAAGGCATGGATCAGGCAGGGCTTTCGAGGGTTACAAGGTAGCCAGGAAGGAACTGAAGAATGCACTTCGGAGAGCTACAAGAGGTATGAAAAAGCTTCAGCAGGTAGGGTTAAGGAAAACCCGAAGCATTCTATATCTATGAGGAACAAGAGGATGGCCAGAGTGAGAGTGGGGCTGATCAGGGATAGTGGAGGGAATTTATGCCTGAAGTCTGAGAAGGTAGGTGAGGCCCTTGCTTAAGTATTCACAAGTGAGAGTGACAATGTAGTTTGTGGGGACAGCATGAAACAGGCTGATATGCTGAAACAGCTTGATGTTAAGGAGGATGTGCTGAAAATTTTGAAACACGTCGGATAGGCTAGATGGGATATAGAGCTGGAAATGTGTTGCTGGAAAAGCGCAGCAGGTCAGGCAGCATCCAGGGAACAGGAGAATCGACGTTTCGGGCATAAGCCCTTCTTCAGGTTGGGATATACCTAAGGTTGCTACAGGAAGCAAAGGAAGAGACTGCTACGCATTTGACAATGATCTTTGTGTCCTCACTGTCCACTGGAGTAGTGCCAGATGATTGGAGGGTGGCGAACTTTATTCTCTTTTCAAGAAAGGGAATAAGGATAGAGACAGGATTTATGATTATAGAACTTACAGCGCAGTGCAGTACAGGCCATTTAGCCCTGTTGCACTGACCTGTGGAACCAATCTGAAGCCCATCTAACCAATACTATTCCATTTTAATCCATATGTTTATCCAATGACCATTTAAATGCCCTTAAAGTTGGCAAGTCTCCTACTGTTGCAGGCAGGTAAAAACAATGACTGCAGATGCTGGAAACCAGATTCTGGATTAGTGGTGCTGGAAGAGCACAGCAGTTCAGGCAGCATCCGAGGAGCAGTATGTGCTCTTCCAGCACCACTAATCCAGATACTGTTGCAGGCAGGGCATTCCACGCCCCTTCTACTCTCCGAGTAAAGAAGCTACCTCTGAGATCTGTCCTATATCTATAACCCTCAATTTAAAGCTGCCCCTTGTGCTAGCCATCACCATCCGAGGAAAAAGGCTTTCCCTGTCTACCTTATTTAACCCTCTGATTATCTTATATGGCTCAATTAAGTCATCTCTCAATCTTCTTCTCTCCAACAAAAATATCCTCAAGACCATCAGCCTTTCCTCATAAGACCTTCTCCCATACCAGGCAACATCCCAGTAAATCTCCTGTGAATCCTTTCCAAAGTTTCCACATCCTTCGTGTAATGTGGTGACCACAACTGTATGCAATACTCCAAGTGTGGCCGCACCAGAGTTTTATACAGCTGCAACTGACCTCATGGTTCTGAAGCTCAATCCCTCCACCAATAAAAGCTAACATACCATAGGCCTTTTTAACAAACCTACCAACTTGTGTGCAACTTTCAGGGATCTATAGACATGGACATCAAGATCTCACTTTTCATCTACATTACCATGGATTTTACCATTAACCCAGTACTCTTTATTCCTGTTGCTCATTCCAAGTGAATTACCTCATCATTTCTGCAACTTTGTTCACAACTCCACAGATCCTTGCGGTACACCAGTAGTAACTGAACTCCAGGATGAACATTTCCCATCAATCACCACCCTCTGTCTTCTTTCAACTAGCCAATTTCTGATCCAAACTGCTAAATCACCCTATAGTGGGAACCTTAACAAGCACTTTACTGAAATCCATATACACCACCTGTTTGGTCACCTTCTCAAAGAACTCATATTAAGGTTTGTGAGGCACGACCTATCCTTCACAAAACCGCGCTGACGATCCCTAATCAACATATTACTTTTTAAATTCTTGGAAAAACTTGAAAAAGCTTGATTAAGGATAGTCAGCAAGGCTTTATAAGGGGCAGATCATGCTTCTCAAGCCTTATTTAATTCTTTGAGGACTTGACAAAATACGCTGATGAAGATAGAGCAGTGAATGTGGTGTATGTGGATTTTAGCAAGGTTCCCTCAGGTTGGCTCATTCAGAAAGTAAGGAGGCATGGGATACAGGGAATTATGGCTGACTGGATACAGAATTGGCTGGTCCATAGAAGACCGAAGGTGGTAATAGAAAGAATTTAGCCTGGTGCTCGGTGACCAGTGGTATTCTGCTGGGATCGGTTTTGGGACCTCGGCTCTTTGTGATTTTTATAAATGAATTTGATGTGGAAGGGTGGGTTAGTAAGTTTGCTGATGTGAAGGTTGGTGGAGTGGCGGGTAGTGTGGAGGGCTGTTGTAGGTTGCAATGAGACATTGTAAAAACAATGACTGCAGATGCTGGAAACCAGATTCTGGATTCGTGGTGCTGGAAGATCACAGCAGTTCAGGCAGCATCTGAGGAGCTTCGAAATTGACGTTTCGGGCAAAAGCCCTTCATCAGGAATAAAGGCAGTGAGCCTGAAGCGTGGAGAGATAAACTAGAGGAGGGTGGGGGTGGGGAGAAAGTAGCATAGAGTACAATGTGTGAGTGGGGGAGGGGATGAAGGTGATAGATCAGGAAGGAGAGGATGGAGTGGATAGGTGGAAAAGGAGATAGGCAGGTAGGACAAGTCCGGACAAGTCATGGGGACAGTGCTGAGCTGGAAGTTTGGAATGAGGGTGAGGTGGGGGAAGGGGAAATGAGGAAACTGTTGAAGTCCACATTGATGCCCTGGGGTTGAAGTGTTCCGAGGCGGAAGATGAGGCGTTCTTCCTCCAGGCGTCTGGTGGTGAGGGAGCGGCGGTGAAGGAGGCCCAGGACCTCCATGTCCTCGGCAGAGTGGGAGGGGAGTTGAAATGTTGGTCCACGGGATGGTGTGGTTGATTGGTGCGGGTGTCTCGGAGATGTTCCCTAAAGCGCTCTGCTAGGAGGTGCCCAGTCTCCCCAATGTAGAGGAGACCGCATCGGGAGCAATGGACACAATAAATGATATTAGTGGATGTGCATTGTATCCATTTCTCCCAATGCGGTCTCCTCTACATTGGGGAAACTTTGCAACCTTGGGCAGCCATTGCTCCCCAAACCTTGAAATTCTCTCCATCAAATACCACCCTTTCTATCTACCATGGGAATGTACCGCTGCTATACTAACTGCTGTGTACATACCGCCACAAGCAAAGTTGAGGAAGCTCTGGATGTGCTGTACTCCACCACTAACATTCTGGAGACTGAATAACCTGAGGCCTTGCTATTGTAACTGGTGGTTTCAATCAAGCCAATCCAAGGAAGGTGTTGCCCAAGTACTACCGGAACAAACCTGCCCCACCAGGAGCCCGAACATTTTAGACCACTGCTACACCACTGAGAAGGATGCCTACTGCTTCATCCCTGCCCTCATTTCAGGAACTCTGACCACAATGCCATGTTTCTTCTCCTGGCTTACAGGCAAAAGCTTAAACAGGAGACCCTCCCCCTGTGGGTCCAGTGCTAGTCAGAGGAGGCAGAGGATCAACTCTGGTGCTGTCTGGAATCGGCTGATTGGGCCATGTTCAAACAGCCTGCAGGTACCTTGGACGGTATGCCACCACCGTCACTGACTTTATCAGCAAGTGTGAGGAGGACTGCATACCGAAGAAGTCATTCCTGGTGTTCCCCAACAGGAAACCCTGGATTAATCAGGACATATAGAACCTGCTAAAAACCAGGCATGACACCTTCAGACCAGGAGACCCCAGCCAAGGACCAATACTGATCCAAACTAGAGACCCAGACAGACACCTTGCAACTATAGCAAGGACTGAATGACATCACCGGTTCTAAAAAGAAACAGTGCACGGTAGTAAATGATGACATATCCCTCCTAGATCACCTCAACAGCTTCTATGCTCGCTTTGAGCAGAAATTTGGGGGAGAGGTAATACCTATTAGTCCTGACTAACTTATCCCAACAGTCACTGCATCAGAGGTCAGATCAGTTTTTCTTCATGTCAAGCCAAGGAAAGCAATGGGACCAAACTGAGTAAGAGGTTGTGCACTCAGAGCATGTGCAGATCAACTGGCAGAGGTCTTCTCCCTGCAGCAGGCCACTGTCCCTGCCTGTTTCATGAGGGCCAACACTATTCCTGTGCATAAAAAGGCTCATGCAGCATGTCTCAATGACTACTGCCCAGTGGCCCTAAATTTGGTTGTCACGATGTGCTTTGAAAGGTTGGTCATGGCAGCCTCCCCACGACTCTTGACCCACTTCTTGGTCATGGCAGCCTCCCCACGACTCTTGACCAACCGATCCACATCAATGCTTACCCTTGCCCTATCACTTGCCCTTCACTCCTCCCTCGAACATCTTGACACCAAGGACAGCTCCTTAACAATCCTACAGGGAGAACTAGCCATTTGGATACAGAACTGGCTCAAAGGTAGAAGACAGGGTGGTGGAGGGTTGTTTTTCAGACTGGAGGCCTGTGACCAGTGGAGTGCCACTAGGATCAGTGCTTGGCACACTATTTTTTGTCATTTACATAAATGATTTGGATGTGAGCATAAGAGGTACAGTTACACCAAAACAGCAAAGAGGGTGCCCTCAGATTACAACAGGATCTTGACCAGATGGGCCAATGGGCTGAGAAGTGGCAAATGGAGTTTAATTCAGATAAATGTGAGGTGCTGCATTTTGGGAAAGCAAATCTTAGCAGGACTTATACACTTAATGGTAAGGTCCGAGGTAGTGTTGCTGAACAAAGAGACCTTGGAGTGCAGGCTCATAGGTCCTTGAAAGTGGAGTCGCAGGTAGATAGGATAGTGAAGAAGGCGTTTGGTATGCTTTCCTTTATTAGTCAGAGTATTGAGTACAGGAGTTGGGAGGTCATGTTGCAGCTGTACAGGACATTGGTTAGGCCACTGTTGGATTATTGTGTGCAATTCTGGTCTCCTTCCTATCGGAAAGATGTTGTGAAAATTGAAAGGGCTCAGAAAAGATTTACAAGGATGTCGCCAGGGTTGGAGGATCTGAGCTACAGGGAGAGGCTGAACAGGCTGAGGCTGTTTTCCCTGGAGCATCAGAGGCTGAGGGGCGACCTTATAGAGGTTTACAAAATTATGAGGGGCATGGATAGGATAAATAGGCAAAGTCTTTTCCCTGGGGTGGGGGAGTCCAGAACGAGAGGGCATAGGTTTAAGGTGAGAGGGGAAAGATATAAAAGACACCTAAGGGGCAACTTTTTCATGGTACATGTATGGAATGAGCTGCCAGAGGGTGTGGTGGAGGCTGGTACAATTGCAACATTTAAGAGGCATTTGGTTGGGCATATGGACGGGAAGGGTTTGGAGGGATATGGGCCGGGTTCTGGCAGGTGGGACTAGATTGGGTTGGGATATCTGGTCAGCATGGACGGGTTGGACCGAAGGGTCTTTTTTCATGCTGTACATCTCTATGACTCTACTCACTGACTACAATTCAGCCTTCAACACTAATATCCCCTCAAGACTGATTACTAAATTTAGTGATCTTGGACTAAGCCCCACTCTGTAACTGTTTCCTCAGTTTCCTGACTCACAGGCCATAATAAGTGAAGATTAGGGACAATATTTCATACTCACTAACACTCAACACTGGAGCCCCCTAGGGATGCTACTGTACTCTACTGTATGCACATGACTGTCGCTAAATACCAGACAAATGCCATTTACAAGTTCGCTGAGGACACTATCATCGTCAGTCAAATCTCAGATGGTGACAAAACAGACTACACACAGGAGGTGGAAGACCTGGAAAAATGGTGCACTGAAAACAACCTAGCTCTCAATGCCAGCAAAACCAAGGAACTCATTACGGACTTTTGGCAGGATGTTACTCATGCCATCTTACACATGAACAGCACAGAGGTGGAATGAGTGGAGAGTGTCAAGCTCCTGGGAGTGGTCATCCACAACAAGCTTTCTTGGACTCTTCATGTGGTTGCACTGGTTACCAAGGCCCAACATTGGCAGCAGAGGAAATTTGGCATGACTTTTATAGATATACCCAGACAGAATGCTCTCGATGGCACATCACCTGCTGGTTTAGCAGCTGTACCATTTAAGATCGGAGATGGTTACAGAGAGTGGTGAACTCGGCCTAGACAATCACAAAGGCCAACCTCCCATCTATAGAATCCATCTACCAGGCCTGCTGTCAAGGAAAGGCTGCCAGGATTCTCAAAGATCCATCCCACCCTGGCAATGTTTTTCTACAACCTCCACCATTGGGGAGAAGGTACAGAAGCCTGAACACACAAACCAGCTGATTTCCTAACCGTTTCTATCCTACTGTTGTTAGAATACTGAATGAACTCACAAACTCCTCGCATTCACCTGTACCTATGTTTTTTTGCCACTGCTTACCTATTATTACTTATCCATGCTATTTCACTCTGTGATCTGCCTGTATTGCTCACAAGACAAAGCTTTTCACTATGCCTCGGTACACATGGCAATAAATTCAATTCAATTCAGAACTGGGCTGATACGTGGCAGTTGGAGTTCAACCTGGAAAAGTGTGAAGTGATTCATTTTGGAGGTCAAATTTGAATGCAGATTACAGGGTTAAAGACAGGATTCTTGGCAGTGTGGAGGAATAGAAGGATCTTCAGGTCCATGTCCATAGACCCCTCAATGTTGCCACCCAAGTTGATAGGGCTGTTAAGTATACATATAGTACATTGGCTTTCATTAGCAGGGGAATTGAGTTTAAGAGCCACAACACTTGGAATATTGGGTTCAGTTCTGCTCACCTCCATATAGGAAGGATATGGCAGCTTCAGAGAGTGCTGAGGAGATTTACTAGGATGCTGCCTGGACTGGAGGGCATGTCTTGTGAAGAAAACTTGAGAAGTTAGGGCTTTTCTTCATTGGAGCGAAGAAAGGTGAGAGGCAACTTGATGGAGGTGTACAAGATGATGAAAGGCTGGATAGCCAGAGACCATTTCCCAGGGCAGAAATGGCTTTTTCCCAGGACACAAGGGGGAATAATTTTAAGGTGTTTGGAGAAAAACTTAGGGGAGATTTCAGAGGTAGATTCTTTACACAGTGAGTGGTGGGTAGAGTCAGTGACTCTTGGATAGGCACATGGATGATAGTAAAATGAAGGGTATGTAGGTTAGTTTAATCTTAGAGTTAAATAAATTGTCGGCACAACATCAAGTGTCGAAGGGCCTATATTGTACTATACTGTTCTATGTTGAATCAGGGAGCCCTGGCTGACAGATGAAAAGTGTCAGAGATTCTAGCACTCTGAGATGACTATGGAGAGGCAGTACAGAAGTCAAGGACTCTTCGTGCAAAATAAAGGTATTTTGATGGGATACTGGCCTCTTTGGAGATATTTCAGTGGTGATAAGAGTCAAGCATGTTCCTGAAGAAACTCACAACAGTTGTCTTTCAGTTCTGGCATGATGCTGTTATTTGGGAAGCTTGCCCCATTTCAGGGCTGTGGAAGACTGAGCTCAGTATATGGAAAGAATGCATACTTTATTTTCCAGGCAAGTGACATTGGAGCAGACAAAAAAGCAACAACTGATTTCCCTGTCAGCCTGTGGAGCTGCAGCTTTTTCAGTTATTAGGAACTTGACTTTCCATGAGGCATCAAATACTAAAACCAATCAAATGCTAAATTCACCTTGATGGATTTAGCTGAACAACATTATGACCCCAAGACTCCCTTAATTCTGAGACATGATTATTTTTATTTTGAAATTTAAGAACCATTGGAATCTGTATTGGGATTTTAGACCATAAGAACTGGCAGATGCATGTGACTTTGGTTTAACCTTTAATGAGATGCTCAGAGATCACTTGGGGGGTATGTGGGATGAATGATGTAAGTGTGCAAAAGTACCTACGAGATGAAGCCCAACTGGATTTCAAACAAACACTACAGCTGGCTTTCTCATTGGAAAATATAGTAAGTGGAGCATGTGAGTTGCAGGGTTTTCTGTTGGAAGTAGACATCCTCACCAGTCTTATTTAGCGTGGGGAACACTACTTGAATACAGGCACTTGCACAGCCTCACTCAGGACATATCCTGAACAGAGGAACTCTAGGTCGGCCCACAGCAAAACCCGAAAACAAAACAAAACCTTGGCCATAAGGTTAAATTTCTTGAAGATCCTGGCCAGGAGGCCATTGTAGTTGCTGCCGGTGTGCAGATTCGAGACAACTAAAGAGTCCTACTAGATCTAAATTGCGTAGCATGACACATAGGCTGGTTTCCAGGAGCGTTTATATGCTAGAGAGTCCACCTACATCTGGTTTGAAACAGATAAATTGCTTAGCTACATCAAACTCAGAACCAATCAGCATAAACATCCCATTAAATGGTCATCCAATTCTAATAGAGGCTGATACTGGCTCATCTGTATCAGTGATCAAGGAGCCAGTCTTCAATTAAATTCCCCCTGGACTATCATTTGTAAGTTTGTGCAAGACCTCAGCCAGGCTAAGAACCCATACTGGGGACCCTTTACAGATTAACAGTACAACTTTAGTTCCCATCTCTTATGAGAAGCAGTTGATTTAGTTACCACTGATTGTAGTAAAAGGCTATTTGGGAGAGAGATTCACCTAGATTGACTCAACATTTTCCAATCAGAAAATGCCTGAGAGGCGTACAGGAAGGTCTAGGAATTATGAGAGGAGTGAAGGCCACCTTGCATGTTCCATGATCCCCTGTGTTATTTGTCTTTGGTGCAAATGTAGGAGCAGAAATGAGAAGATTGGAAAGTGAAGGAATCATCAAACCTGTACAGTTTGTGGATTGGGCAGCAATAGTTGTACCGCTCGTGAAGCCTGAAGAGTCGGTTTGCCTTTGTAAATGGTAAACCGCTTCTCGCTGCTGAATAAATACCCAATCCCTCACATCGAGGGCTTGTACACAAAGCTGGCAGGGAGGCTGTCCTTCACAAAGCTGGACGTGAGCCAGGCTTACCTGCAATTAGAGTCATAGAGATGTACAGCATGGAAACAGACCCTTCGGTCCAACCCGTCCATGCCGACCAGATATCCCAACCCAATCTAGTCCCACTTGCCAGAACTTGGCCCATATCCCTCCAAACCCTTCCTATTCATATACCCATCCAAATGCCTCTTAAATGTTGCAATTGTACCAGCCTCCACCACTTCCTCTGGCAGCTCATTCCATACACGTACCACCCTCTGCATGAAAAAGTTGCCCCTTAGGCCTCTTTTATATCTTTTCCCTCTCACCCTAAACCTATGCCTTCTAGTTCTGTACTCCCCAATCCTAGGGAAAAGACTTTGCCTATTTACCTAATCCAAGCCGCTCATAATTTTGTAAACCTCTATAAAGTCAACCCTCAGTCTCCCCTCCAGGAAAAACAGCCCAGCCTGTTCGGTTTCTCCCTATAACTCAGATCTGCCAACCCTGGCAACATCTTTGTAAATCTTTTCTGAATCCTTTCAAGTTTCACAACATCTTTCCGATAGGAAGGAGACCAGAATTGCATGCAATATTCCAACAGTGGCCTAACCAATGTCCTGTACAGCTGCAACATGACCTCCCAACTCCTGTACTCAATACTCTGACCTATAGAAGAAACCATGCCAAACACCTTCTTCACTATCCTATCTACCTGCAACTCCACTTTCAAGGAGCTATGAACCTGCACTCCAAGGTCTCTTTGTTCAGCAACACTCCCTAGGACCTTACCATTAAGTATATAAGTCCTGCTAAGATTTGCTTTCCCAAAATGCAGCACCTCGCATTTATCTGAATTAAACTCCATCTGCCACTTCTCTGCCCATTGGCCCATTTGATCAAGATCCTGTTGTAATCTGAGGTAACCCTCTTTGCTGTCCACTACACCTCCAATTTTGGTGTCAGCTGCAAACTTACTAAATCTACCTCTTATGCTCGCATCCAAATCATTTATATAAATGACAAAAAGTAGAGGACCCAGCACCGATCCTTGTGGCACTCCACTGGTCACAGGCCTCCAGTCTGAAAAAAAACCTTCCAACACCACCCTCTGTCTTCTACCTTTGAGCCAGTTCTGTATCCAAATGGCTAGTTCTCCCTGTATTCCATAAGATTTTAACCTTGCTAATCAGTCTCCCATGAGGAACCTTGTCAAATGCCTTACTGAAGTCCATATAGATCACATCTACCGCTCTGCCCTCATCAATCCTCTTTGTTACTTCCTCAAAAAACTCAATCAGGTTTGTGAGACATGATTTCCCGTGCACAAAGCCAATTACAGGAGTCCCAGAAATATGCAACAATTATTACTCATAAGGGTTTGTACCAGTACTTGATATTGCCATTTGGGGTATTATCAGTCTGTGCCACTTTTCAGTGGATGATGCAGAAGAAAGAACATTTACCCCATGTCGCTATTTATATGGATGCAATGGTAATAAGAACGAAAATTAATAAGGAACACTTAGAGAACTTGGATATAGTCCTAAATCAATTTTTCCAATGTGCGAATCTGCTTAGGAAGGGAATAATGTGTGTTCCACATCTCTGCTTGAGCTACAGAGTTGGCATGACCAGGTTATACCTGTTGGAAGATAAAGGGAGGGTGATCAAAGGTGCCCCAGCCCATCTATCCAGGAGCTTAGTTCGTCTCTGGGTCTGGTAAATTATTACAGCAAGATCATTGATAACCTGGCTTCCATCCTTGCACCTTTGCATCAACTCTAAAAAATAGGATCCACCTCGGAAATGGTCACATAGACAAGCCCTAGATTTCAGTGAAGTAAGGAGACAGCTACTATCCTCAAAGGTGTTAGAACATTATATCCCAAGAAAGATTTGATACTGACATGCGATGCCTCCCTGTACAGCATCAGGGTGGTATGAGCTCAAATACCACGGGGTGGCCCAATTGAGAACAACCCTTAGCCTATACAGAGAGTAAATACACTCAGTTAGAGGAAGAAGGATTGGAAGTCCCAACAATATCTTTGTGGATGAAAATTGTGATAATAGTGCACCACAAACCTCTCTTGGTCTGCTTTAAGAGGACAAGGCAGTGCTGCCCATAGCTTCAAGGCACATTCAGCAGTGGGCTGTAATACTTAGTGTGAATAATTACATCCAGGAGGTTGCATAATGAATGTGGATGCATTGAGCCGCCTCCTGTTAGCAGGTAAACCACCGATGTAATCCCAAAAGACTAGTGTGTAATGATATTAAATTTTCTGGACACACTCAGTCACAGCTGACAATATCAGAACTATGACACAGCAAGATCTGTTCCTGATAAATCGGAAACAGCTGGGGAAACCAAGTGGTCATCCCAGACAGAAATGAAATCTTTTTAACCCGGACAGACCAGCTCATGTTAGAGGACGGCATATTGTTATAGGAAGTGAGACTGTTTGTCCCAAGCAAAGGTCGCTGCCAAATTGTGGCTGAACCTCACCAGGGTCTTCCAGGGGTCTCCAAAATGAAGGTGTTGGGAAGAAGTTATGTCTGGTGGTCAGGACTGGGTACAGACATAGTTGCATTGATGGGGCAGTGCCCAGAGGGTCAACAAGGACAAAATTACCACCCGCAGCTTTTCCCACATCAGTGGGAATGGCTGGGTAAACCCTGGACTCAGTTACATGTCAACTATTCAGGCAGCATCCAAGGAGCTTCAAAATCGACGTTTCGGGCAAAAGCCATTCATCAGGAAGGCTTTTGCCCGAAACGTTGATTCGAAGCTCCTTGGATGCTGCAAGAACTGCTGTGCTCTTCCAGCACCACTAATCCAGAATCTGGTTTCCAGCATCTGCAGTCATAGTTTTTACCTACATGTCAACTATGCTGGTCTTTTCATGGGCCCAATGTTCTTCATCATTCTAGATGTTCACTCAATGTAGTTGACTATGCATAGAGTTAATTTGTCACACATGATGATGTTAAATAATGTGCAAGCATTTTTTGCAGTTCATGGACTCCAGACATGTTAGTCCCAGACAGCAGATCTTCATTTACCAGCAGTGAGTTTGAGTATTTTGTAAAGTCGAATGGGATTTGGCACATAAGGACAGCTCTATACCATCCATCGTCCAATGGTCTGGCAGAAAGAGCAGTTCAAACTTTGAAGACAGGCTTAAAGAAACAGTCTACAGCTTCATTAGATTCCAAATTGTCCCCGATTCTATTTGAATATAGAGCCATCCTTAATGCAACTACAATTGCTAATGGGAAGAAGACTCACCAGATTAAGTTTGATCATCCCAGACCTAGCGGGAGAATGAAACAGGATCAAGAACACCAAAGCCACACACAAGATTCTGCCATGTGAGACAGACAGATTGATGCAAAGGATGAAGTTTGGTGTAAGGACCATGGAAATTGTCATGTATTGGGAAGAGGCATGGTCAAGGTGAGGTCAGGTTCAGTGATGTATTAGGTTTGGGTAGGAGCGATGGTCCTGAACAAGCCTGTGGACCATATGAAAACCACAAACTCTCAAATGGTGCTGGAGCAAAACATGCTGTATCACTGTTTTCTGAAAAGTCAGAAAAGCTTCCAGAACCCATCATCTCAGTTGATTCCATCTCTTAGCAACCTTTAATACCCTTCTTCCCCATCTTGTCATTTAGACACTTTCAAAGATGATTAATTGCTTTGTATTTTCTTTCTCACCATGTTTAACCCACCCATTCCTCTTTAACAGCCATGTGGGAGTGTATTAAAACCCCTCACTACCACCCCACCTCACCTCTGCATGGGTTGATTTCAGGTCCAGGATGGGTGAGATAGAACAAAATGAATGGCCAATGCACCATCATGCTGAGCTGCTGCCAGTCTTAATGTGTGTAGGGAGAGGGGTTGGGTTTTTGTTCATCAGCCAGTCTGTCTCACCTTCAACACTCAGGCTCTGACCAGGCTGACCACTGACTAGTTTAAGACTGACATGTGCCTTCATTGCAATCAAGCATGTGACTGGCAGGCTCAGATTGAAGCAGACTAGAGAGATACATTTTGGCTCTTCAGTGGGAAGGGTACTAAAGGGAGGGGGAGCCACCTCATTTGGAGGATCCATTGGCTAATACCTAATGTACGCAACCTGCAGCCTCCATACCCCAATAACTGAGGCACATGCCCTCCCACCCAACTACAGTGGCTGCAGTCCTCAATCCTACCCAACCCAAAAATGTCCCACACTTACCTTTCAGTCCAGTATCCATAAACTTTCACTTGAATCCAGTTTCAGAATTCTGCTTTAGATTGTCCTTACTTTTCTCTAATCTAAAATGTTGAAACCAGACAGAGAGGAGAATTCAGCAGGAGAATTTCTCTTTTAAAATTGGTTCTGATCTAATTCACCACAAAACCCTCCACTTGTGGAGTCCAGTTTGTAAATGACCTACAACAAACTATCTTTCAAGTTAAGAGGTCAAGTGTTCACTGTGGGTGATAACTCACAACACGTACACACAAGTATACAAGGAACAGGTAAGGGGAAAGACATGACTACAGAATACTGTTGTTAAAGAAAAATCTGTTAAAAACTTTCATCTCAAAGTCATCAGGACATTTCACACACCTCCCTTGTTAGGTCCACGCCCCCACCAACTCCCTCTCCACATCTGGCATCTTCCCGTGCCACCGCAAGGGATACAAAACCTGCACCCACACCTCCCCCTCCCTCCATCCAAGGCCACAACGAATCATTCCAAATCCGGCAGAAATTTACTTGCATATCCTCAAACCTCATTTACTGCATCTGTTACTCTCAAAGAAACAAACACAAAGAACCTTCGGTCCTCCAAGCCTGTGCCAATTCAGATCCTCGATCTAAACCTGTCACCTATTTTCTAAGGATATGTATCCCTTTGCTCCCTGCCCATTTATGGATCTGTTGAGATATATCTTAAATGACACTATCGTTCCCGCCCCTCCCACCTCCGCTAGCAATGCATTCCAGGCACCAACCACCCTCTGCATGAAGAATTTTCCTGATCTATCTTCCCTAAACTTTTCCCTTCTCTCTTTGAACTTGTGACCCCTGGTAACTGAGTCTTCTACTCTGGGAAAACTTTCTTGCTTTCCACTCTGTCTACATCTCTCATGATTTTGTAAGCTTCATGTCAGTCTCCTTTCTATTGAAAATAATCCTAATCTACTCAATCTCTCCTCGTAGCTAATACCCTCCATACCAGGCAACATCCTGGTGAACCTCCTCTGCACCCTCTCTAAAGCATCCACATCCTTTTGGTAATGTGGCGACCAGAACTATACGCAGTATTCCAAATGTTGCCGAACCGAAGTCTTGTATAACTGTAACTTGACCTGCCAACTGTTGTACTCAATAACCCGTCCAATGAAGAAAAGCATGCCGTATGCCTTCCTGGCCACTCTATCGACTTACATTGCCACCTTCAGGGAACAATGGACATGTACATCCAGATCTCTCTTTACATCAATTTTCCCCAGGATTTTTTCATTTACTGGATAGTTCGCTCTGGAATTGCATCTTCTAAAAAGCATCACCTCACATTGGTCTGACTTGAACTCCATCTGCCATTTTTCTGCCCAACTCTGATCTATCTATACTCTGCTGTATCCTCTGACAGTCCCCTTCACTATTTGCCACTCCACCAATTTTTAGTGTCATCTGCAAACTTGCTAATGAGGCAACCTTCCTCCAAATCATTTATGTATATCACAAACAACAGTGGCCCCAGCACGGCTCCCTATGGGACACCACTGGTTACAGGTCTCCACTACTACTCAGTCGTCTGTTGCCCAATCAGTTCTCTATCCATCTAGCCAGAACATCCTGGACCCCATGTGACTTCACCTTCTTCGTCAGTCTATCATGGGGAACTTTATCAAACGCCTTACTAAAGTCCATATATATTTCATCCACATCCCCTTCCCTCATGAATCAACGTTGTCACCTCTTCAAAGAATTCTATTACGTATGTAAGATATGACCTTCCCCCCACAAAACCATGCTGCCGATCACTGATAAACCCATTTTCTTCCAAAAGGGTATATATCCAATTCCTCAGTATCTTCTCCAGCAGCTTCCCTACCACTGACATCAGGCTCACAGGTCTGTACTTACCTGGATTATCCCTGCTACCCTTCTTAAATAAGAGGACAACATTAGCAATTCTCCAGTCATCTGGGACCGCTCCTCCCTCCTACCCCCCACCACTGCGTTCAAGGATACTGCAAAGATATCCATTAAAGCCCCAGCTATTTCCTCTCACATCCCTCAAAATTTGGGATAGATCCCATTTGGATCTGGGGACTTGTGCACCTTAATGCCTTTTAGAGTACACAACACTTCCTCCCTCCTTATGCCAACTTGACCTAAAGTAATTAAAGATCTATCCCTAACCTCAACATCCACCATGACCCTCTCCTCGGTGAATACCACTGCATTACATCCATTTTCTCTGACACCACGCATATCTTTCCTCTTTTGTCCTTGTGTGGGCAACCTTTTCCCTAGTTACCTTCTTGCTCCTTACATATGAATAAAAGGCTTTAGGGTTTTGCTTAACCCTGCTCACTAAGGATATCTCATGACCCCTTTTAGCCATCTTAATATCTCATTTCAGATTGGCCCTACATTCCCAATATTCTTCCAAGGCTTTGTCTGTCTTCAGTCCATATATCAAATGTGGATTTTCCTTCAAACAGCTGCTCCCAATCTTCATTCCCCAGCTCCTGCTGAATTTTGGTATTGCTGGCCTTCCTCCAATTGAGCCCTCTTTGTTTAGGACCACTCTCATCTTTGTCCATGAGTATTCTAATATTTATGGAATTGTGATCACTATTCCCAAACTAATCCCCAACTAAAACTTCAACCACCCAGCCGGGCTCATTCCCCAACAGCAGAACCAGTATGGCCCCTTCCCAAGTTGGACTATTTACCTACTGCCTGAGAAAACCCTCTGGATGCTCCTTACAAATTCTGCTCCATCTCGACCTCTAACACTAAATGAATTGCAGTCAATGTTGGGAAAATTAAAATCTCCCATCACCACCACCCTATTGCTCTGACATCTTACTATAATCTCTCTACATAGTTGTACCTCTACCTCACCCTTGTTGTTGGGAGGCCTGTAGTACAGCCCCAACATTATTACCTTACCTTTCCTATTTCTGAGCTCTGCCCATATTGCCTCACTGCTCGGGTCCTCCATCGTGCTGTCCTTCAGCACAGCTGTGATATCCTCTCTGACCAGTAATGCAACTCCTCCACCCCTTTTACCTTCCACTCCATCCTACCTGAAGTATCGATATCCTGGGATATTTAGTTGCCAATCTTGCCCCCCCTCAACCAATTCTCAGAAACAGCAATAACTTTACACTCTCAGGGACCAATCCAAGCCCATAGTTCATCTCCCTTACCGACTACACTTGCTGTATTAAAATAGGTGGACCTCAGATCACCAGTCCATTTGCGTTCAATATCTGCCCCCTGCTTACTCTTCCCCTTAGTCATGCTGACTTCATTATCTAGTTCCTTACAGGCTTTAGTTACTGCCTCCTTCCTGTCCACCAGCCTTCTCATTTGGTTCCCATCCCCTTGCCACATTAGTTGAAACCCTCCCCAACAGCATTAGCAAATGCGCCCCCAAGTACATTGGTTCCACTCCAGCCCAGGTGTAGACCATCCAATATGTAATAGTCCCACCTTTCCCAGAACCAGTCCCAATATCCCAAAGATCTGAACCCCTCCCTCCTGCACCATCTCTCAAGCCACACATTCGTCCTGCCTATTCTTTCATTTCTACTTTGACCAATGCGTGTGTGGTGAAAGGGTTAAAATTATGTCCCAATACATGTGTGAATCTAACCGGAATGGAGGTGTTGCTTAGTCCCGTGTGAATCTTATTACACACCTCCCCGTGTGAATCTTCTTATCTGTATGTAACCAGAATGGAATGTGTTTTTTAGCCTTGCTCTGCTGTTCACATGAATGTTTATATCTGGAAAAGAGTATATCAGCTGGAAAAGTCTCCAGTTCGGTGAGTCTGCTCCGGGGTTACGTTTAACCGCCGGGCGTGGGTTGTTGGCAACCGCTCTACGAGAACTGACGGCTCCCAGTTCCGGTAACATGTAGAGTGAGTATAAGCCAGACCCGGGAGTCTGCTCCGGGGTTACGTTTAACCGCCGAGCGTGGGTTGTTGGCAACCGCTCTACGAGAACTGACGGCTCCCAGTTCCGGTAACATGTAGAGTGAGTATAAGCCAGACCCGTTGTAAGTATGAGACCTGGTTGTGGCGACGCTGCGGGGAATAAAATGCTCATATTCTAGCAGACTCGCCTCTTGGTCGTTTGTTCTGTGTCAGACTACTCTCCTACGAACCTGACCTTGAGAATTTTTTAAAACAGCGTGACATTGGCAGCAATCCTGAGATTACTACCTCTGAAGTTCTACTTTTTAACTTGGCTCCAAACTCCTTAAATTCTGCTTGTAGGACCTCATCCTGTTTTTTTTAACAATATCATTGGTGCTTATATGAACTGGCTATTCACCCTTCCCCTTGAGAATTTACTGCAGTCGATCTAAGACATCCCTGACCTGTGCATCTGGGAGGCAACGTACCATTTGGGAGTTTCGTTTTTGACCACAGAAATGCCTAACTACTCCCCTTACAATTGAATCCCCTATGACTATAACCCTTCCACTCTCTTTCCCACCTTTCTAAACAGCAGAGTCAGCCACGGTGCCAAGAACCTGGTTACTGCTGCCTTCCCCTGGTGAGCCATCTCCCCTAACCGTATCCAAAATGGTAAACCTGCTTTGGAGGGAGATGACCACAGGGCACACCTGCACTACCTTCCTGCTCTGTCTCTGCCTTTTGGTCACCCATCCCCTTTCTCCCTCAGCAATTCTAATCTGCAGTGTGACCAATTCACTAAATATGCTATCCACAATCCCCTCAGCATCGCGGATGATCCAAAGTGAGTCAATCTGCATCTCTAAAGCTGTCATGCCAGTTTTAACAAGAGCTGTAACTAGACACACATCCTGCATGTGAAGGAGCCAGGGACATTAGTCATGTCTCTGAGCTCCCACATTGAGCAAGAGGAACATAGCATGGGTCTGCGATCTCCTACCATCTTAAGCTTTACCTAAGTTGAGACAAAAGTCACGAAAAAGGAAAGAGAAGTTTTCTTTTTACCAACTTACTTTAACTTACCAAAATCCTTCCCTTATCAACACACCACAGTCTTTTTTTGGTTAGAGGAGGAGGTAAGGTGGGAGATACTAGACAGGTAGTGTCTCGGGTTCAGCCACTGCCCGAATATATCAGCCTTTTATGTGGTTTGCTTACCTTCCCGGCAGCCTCCCAGTCGTCATGCTCTCCACCCTCACTGCAATTAAAATGGACCCCACAGCCTCCCGAGGGAAGCTTTTTAAATAGTTTGTTCGCTTCTTGTTCGCTCCGATCTTGCTGCAATTAAAATGGAGGCTGCAGACTCAAGAGGGAAGGTTTTTTTAATTATTTGTTTGCCTTCCTGGCAGCGACCCCCACCCACCCATCGGTTTTCGTTTTCTCTCCGCCCTTGCTGCAACTAAAATGGTGGCCACAGACTCCCAAAGGAAGTTCTCGATGTTATCTACTCTACATAGGATAGACCAAATGCAAACTCGCAGAACAGTTCAGGGATCATCTCTAGTCCGTACGGACCAACCACTCCCACTTTCCTGTGGCCCCCCCACCCCCACTCCCACTCCTCTGATGAGATGTCCATTCTGGGCCTCCTCCACTACCTACACAAGGCTACCTGCAAGCTGGAGGAGGAACACCTTATCCTACGCCTCAGGAGCCAGCAACCACACAGTCTCAGCATTGAATTTACCAGTTTCCATATCTCCCCTCTCCCACCACATCCCAGATCCAACCCTCCAACTTGGCACTGC
The DNA here is from genome assembly GCF_037043375.1 of Chiloscyllium plagiosum. NCBI lineage: Eukaryota > Metazoa > Chordata > Chondrichthyes > Orectolobiformes > Hemiscylliidae > Chiloscyllium > Chiloscyllium plagiosum. The sequence goes on along the minus strand of NW_028270139.1, from coordinate 172,178,826 downwards.
TCTCTTGACCTGACCATCATCCTTTCCACCAACCTATCACATCGCCTATCCTCATCCACCTATTGCCGTCCCACCTACCTTCCCCCACCCCACCCCATCCCATCCCATTCCCATCCCCCTTCCTCTATTTATTTCTCAGCCACCTTCCCCTCCCCACTCCATATAAAGGGTCCTGCCTGAAACATTCACCCTCCTACTCCTCAGATGATGCCTGACCTGCTAAGCTTTCCCAGCACCACATTTTACCAACTCATTTCACAAGAATACCAACATAAAGGAAAAGCGACATTTGCACTGATCGAGAGGAGAGTGCTGATTGGTTAACAAGTACAATCTGATTGGAAAATGAACTCTGAATGGCCAATTGGTAACTCTGAGTCAAAATTCTTCAAGCTGCATGAAGAGGTTAAATATCAAACAGGTAGCATCAAATTCAGTTCAAACTTTTGATTCAGTCATGATGACAAATTGACCATACTATTAGAGTATGGTACCGCACAGGAGGGCACAATCGGGTCTTTCCATCAGTGTCAGCTTCTTCGGAAAGCATTTGGATTAGTGCCACTGAACATACCATAATCATCCTGGTTGGTCCATGTGTGACTCCTTCCCAGTGATGAAATCAGAATGACCATTGAGAGGTCAGTCAGTCCTATTCACAGTGTGAGAGCACCTGATCGGGAAAAACTAGGGAGCGAAAGCCAGTGCTGCTTTTTCAGATGTGACAGGTTCATCAGACAAAGGAACAAATTCAACTTACTTAACTTTCTTTCAAATATTTATTCAATTCATCATCGGTTCATGTGCAAATTTCAAAACAGCATTTAGAAAGAAGGGAGGCAGGTATTTGAACAATCATTTACTGTTGTGTGTAACTCAGCAGGTTCAGTGAGTAAATCAATTTGAATAACAACCCATTCATTGTATCCCACACAGAGCAACTATTCAAATAACCTCACCATCTCGGTGGAGCTTGAGGGAAAGAACTGCACATTGGACCTCAGCAGCAACAAGTAAGTTACATTATTTACACAACTCTATCACCAATCCAGTGTGACTGTGGTACATTATTAAGACAGCTCTATCACATATCTGCTATGCCTGTATTACATTATTAACACAGCTCTATAATCAATCTACTGTGTCAGTGTTACATTATTTATACAGCTCTATCACCAATCCACGGTGTCAGTGTTACGTTATTAACACAGCTCTATCACCAATCCACTGTGTCAGTGTTACATTATTAACACAGCTCTATCACCAATCCACTGTGTCAGTGTTACCTTATTAACACAGCTTTATCTTTAATCCATTGTGATTATGCAGATTATTGCTGATGCTTGATAGCACTGTTGATGACACCTTCCATCACTTCACTGATAATCAAGGGCAAACTGATAGGGTCGTAATTGGCTGGGTTGGATTTGTCCTGTGACTTTGGGACCATTTCTGGTTGAGGTATGGCCTGTCCAAATTCGATGGGTTCCACCTCGGCAGACGTGGGACCGATATCCTATAGTGATTGTTATCTCAAGCAGTTATGGAGGGTTTAAATTAATGTTTGAAGTTTTTCTGTGAAGAAAACTTATGTCAGGAGTCAGAGAAGGAGCATGGATAAAAGCAAAAAGTAGAAAAGGGAATATGAAAAGTGATAGGCAGAGAAACCAGACAATTCAAACAGGGCTGTTGAGAAAAGTATTGTGGAGGAGTGGATGTTGGACTTGGGTGGACAAAGTTAAGAATCACACAATCGGTCATAGTCCAACAGGTTTATTTGGAAGTACTAGCTTTCGGAGCACTGCTCCTTCATTAGGTGGATGTGGAGTAAAAGATCTTAAGACAGAACTAATAGCAAAGGTTAACAGTGTTGTACAGTGATATATTAAACAAACTTGGATTGTTAAGTCTTTCATCTTTTGGAATGGTTTGCAAGTTTCATTTGTGAGACAAACAGTGTTAAAAGGACAAGCTAAAAATCCTTGGGCCTTAATGAGGAGAACATTTGCAATAAAGTGGATGAACTAATCATGCAGATCAATGTAAACGGATATGATATAATTGTTTTACCAAGACGGTGACCAGGATGGGAACTGAATGTCCCAAGATATTCAGCATTTAGAAAGGACAGGCAAAAAGGAAAAGGTAGTGGAGTGACTTTGCTGGTTAAAGAGTACAATTAACACCATAGTGAGATAGGATATTAGCTCTGACAAAGTGGAGTCTGTATGGGTTGAGTTGATAAATACCAAGGGTGAAAATATTAGTGGGTGTAATATATAGAACCTCAAATTGAAGTAGTGATGTCGAGAATGGCATTGAACAGGATGTTAGAGATGCATGTGACATGAGAACATCAGTGATCATGGGTAATTTTAATCTGAACACAAATTGGGCAAATCAGATTAGCTACAATGCCATAGAGGAGGAAATCCTGGAGTTTATATGGTTTTCTTGATCAATATGTGGAAGAACCAACGAAGCAGCAGGCCACCTTAGACTGAGTACTGTTTATGAGAAGGGAATCAGTGCCAATCTAACTGTGCCAGACCTCTTGAGTGACCATAACATGATAGAATTTTATATCAAGATGAAGAGTGAGACAGTTGATTTGGAGACTGTGGTGCTGAATCTTAATAAAGGAAACAATGAAGACATGAGGCGTGCGTTGGCCTTGATAGATTGGGAGAGTTACTTAAAGGGATGACAATGGATAGGCAATGGCAAATTCAAGGAACATATTGGGGAACTGCAACAACTGTTTATTCCTGTCCAGAACAAAAGCAAAATGGTTAAGAGGACCAATCCATGGATTACAAAGGAAATTAGAGATAGTATCTGATCCAAGGAAGAAGCATACAGATTGACCAAGAAAAATAATAGGTCTGAGGATTGGCAGCAGTTTAGAGTTCAGAGAACAAGGAATTGATGAAGGGAAAATGCAGTACGAAAGTAAGCTTGCTGGGAACATAAAGACTGACTAAGAATTTCGAAAGGTACGTAAAGAGAGAGAGAGAGAGATTTGTGAAGACAAATGTAGGTCTCCTACAGACAGAAATGGGGCAATGTATAATTGGGGGCACATGAAATGGCTGAGCAACTAAATACATACAGTAGCTCTGTCTTCACAAAAGAGGACACAAATCAGATACCAGAAACATTGGAGAATGCAAGATTTAGTGAGAGGGAAGAACTGACGGAGATCAGTATGAGTAGAGAAATTGACGGGATTGAAGGTGGATAAATCCCCAGGGTACTTAAGGAAGTGGCTGTAGAAATAATGATGCATTGTAGTCATCTTCTAGGATTCGATACGCTGTGAAAGAATCCCTGCAGATTGGAGGGTGACTAATGTCACTTCAATGTTCGATAAGGGAGGTAGAGAGAGACCAGGGATTTATAGACCAGGAAGCCTAACATCGGTCATGGGGAGAAGTCCCACATAAGAGATTATTGTGCAAGATTAAAGGCCATGGGATTGGGGGAAGTGTATTGTAATGGATAGAAAACTGGTTGGCAGAGAGGAAATGTCGAGTAGGAATTAATGGATCCCTTTCACATTGGCAGGCAGTAACTAGTGAGGTGCGACAGGGATCGGTGCGAGGACCCCAGCTATTCCCAATATGTATTAATGATCTGGATCAGGGAAGGAAACGGAACATATCAAAGTGTGCAGATGATACCACGTTGGGTGGGAGGATGAACTGTGATGAGGATGCAGAGACCCTTCAGCGTGATCTGGATAGGTTGGTTGTGTGAGCAAATCAGTGGCGGTTGCAATTAATGTGAGGTTATTCACTTTGAAAGCAAAAACAAGAAGACAGATTATGACCTGACTGGCTGTAAACTGGGAGAGGGGAGTGTGCAGTGGGACCTGGGTGTCCTTGTGTACCAGTTGCTGAAGGTAAGCTTGCAGGTGTAGCAGGCGGTAACGAAGGCAAATGGGATGTTGGCCTTCATTGCTGGAGGTTTCGAGTCCAGGAGCAGGGATGTGTTGTTATAGTTATACAGGGCCTTGCTGAGGCCACACTGAGAATATTGTGTGCAGTTTTAGTCTCCTTTTCTGAGGAAGGATGCTCTTGCTGTCGAGGGAGTGTAGTGAAGGTTTACCAGGCTGATTCTGGAGATGGTGGGACTGACGAATGGGGAGAGATTGACTCAGGTGAGATTGTTTTCACTGGAGTTCACACAAATGAGGAGAATCTTATAAAGACTTTTAAAATTCCAACAGGACTAGACAGGGTAGATGCAGGGAAGATGTTCCCGATGGTGGGTGTGTCCTGAACCAGGGTCACAGTCTGAGGATTTGGGGGGGCCATTTAGGATAGAGATGAGGAGACATTTGTTCACCCACAGAGTGGTGAGCCTGTGGGATTCATTACCACAGGAAGGAGTTGCTGTCAATACATTGAATGTATTCAAGAGGCGGCTAGATGTAGCACTTGGAGTGAATGGGATCAAAGGTTATGGCGAGAAAGCAGGATTAGGTGACTGAGTTGGACAATCAGCTGTGATTGGGAGGAATGGCGGAGCAGGCTCGAAGGGCTGAATGGCCTCCTCCTGCTCATATCTTCAAGTTTGCTGTGTTTTACAGGACACAGCTGGGCAATTTTCCACATTGATGTGGACATGCCAGTGTTGTAACGGTACTGGAACAGCCTGGGTAGGGACATAGAAAATTCTGTAAAGCAAGTGGGACAAGTTGTTGGAGGGAATCCTGAGGGACAGAATGTACATGTATTTGGAAAGGCAAGAGCTGAAAATGTGTTGCTGGAAAAGCGCAGCAGCTCAGGCAGCATCCAGGGAACAGGAGAATCGACGTTTCGGGCATAAGCCCTTCTTCAGGATAGAAGACAGAGGCTGGCTCAAAGATAGAAGACAGAGGGTGGTGATGGAGGGTTGTTTTTCAGACTGGAAGCCTGTGACCAGTGGAGTGCCATAAGGATCGGTGCTGGGTCCACTACTTTTTGTCATTTACATAAATGCTTTGGATGTGAGCATAAGTGGTACAGTTAGTAAGTTTGCAGATGACACCAAAATTGGAGGTGTAGTGGACAGCGAAGAAGGTTACCTCAGACTACAACAGGATCTGGACCAGATGGGCCAATGGGCTGAGAAGTGGCAGATGGAGTTTAATTGAGATAAATGCAAGGTGCGCCATTTTGGGAAAGCAAATCTTAGTAGGACTTATACACTTAATGGTAAGGTCTTAGGGAGTACTGCTGAAGAAAGAGACTTTGGAGTGCAGGTTCATAGTTCCTTGAAAGTGGAGTTGCAGGTAGATAGGATAGTGAAGAAAGTGTTTGGTGTGCTTTCCTTTATTGATCAGAGTATTGAGTACAGGAATTGGGAGGTCAATTTGCGGCTGTACAGGACATTGGTTAGGCCACAGTTAGAGTATTGTGTGCAATTCTGGTCTCCTTCCTATCGGAAAGATGTTGTGAAACTTGAAAGGGTTCAGAAAAGATTCACAAGGATGTTGCCAGGGTTGGAAGATTTGAGCCAAAGGGAGAGGCTGAACAGGCTGGAACTGTTTTCCCTGGACCATCGGAGGGGTGATCTTAGAGAGGTTTACAAAATTATGAGGGGCATGGATTGGATAAATAGGCCAAATGTTTTCCCTGGGGTTGAGGAGTCCAGAACCAGAGGGCGTAGGTGTCGGGTGAGAGGGGAAAGATATAAAAGAGACCTAAGGGGCAAGGTTTTCACGCAGAGGGTGGTGCGTGTATGGAATGAGCTGCCAGACGAAGTGGTGGTGGATGGTACAATTGCAACATTTAAGAGGCATTTGGATGGGTATATGAATAGGAAGGGTTTGGAGGGATATGGGCCGGGTGCTGGCAGGTGGGCCTAGATAAGAATAAAAAGATATAACTGAAAGAGAATCCTGAACCCTGAGCCAACTCACCAGTACCCACTGCTGCCTGCACCAGACCTAGCAATGTAGGCATCGCTACTCTTTAGGTTTCATCTCTTTGCCACTGGGCCTGCCTTACCACTGACGCTAATGCCATGTCCCGTATGGAAACCATACTTACCCGACAACTGCTGCCAGGCCTACTGCACCCAAGGGTCCCTGTACTGGGCCTACTGCAACCAGGAGTCCCTGCTTTTGGACTAGCGCAACCAGAGGTTCCCATGCTGAGTCTATTACAACCAAGAGTCTCCGCTTTGGTCCTTCCACAACCAGGGTTGCCACTCTGGGTCTACTGCAACCAGATGTCTCTGCTCTGGATCTACTACAACCAAGAGTCTCTGCTCTGGGCCTACCACAACCAAGGGTCCCTGCACTGGGTCTACTGCAACCAGGAATCTTTCCTCTGGTTCTACTCCAACCAGGACTACTCACTCTGTGCCTACTACAACCAGGGGTCCCTGCTCTGGTCCTCCTACAACCAGGATCCCCGCTCTGGTCCTCCTACAACCAGGGGTCCCTGCTCTGGTCCTCCTACAACCAGGGTTCCCCATTCTGGTCCTCTTACAACCAGGGTTCCCCGTTCTGGTCCTCTTACAACCAGGGTTCCCCATTCTGGTCCTCCTACAACCAGGGTTCCCCATTCTGGTCCTCCTACAACCAAGGTTCCCCGTTCTGGTCCTCTTACAACCAGGGTTCCCCATTCTGGTTCTCCTACAACCAGGGTTCCCCATTCTGGTCCTACTACAACCAGGGTTCCCCGTTCTGGTCCTACTACAACCAGGGTTCCTCATTCTGGTCCTACTACAACCAGGGTTCCCCGTTCTGGTCCTACTACAACCAGGGTTCCCCGCTCTGGGCCTAATATAACCAGGAGTCCCTATTCTACTGCCCAACCAGGCAGCCACTGCAGTCTTTTCCAGAATCCCACTCCAACCGCTCTCCTACAAGTAGAGAGCAGTAGACATTCACAGTTTGTGAGAAGATTAGTAGCTCGGGTGCTCGTTGTTGTGGTTCTGTTTGCCGAGCTGGGAATTTGTGTTGCAGACGTTTCGTCCCCTGTCTACGGGACATCCCCAGTGCTTGGGAGCCTCCTGTGAAGCGCTTCTGTTTTGTTTCCTCCGACATTTATGGTGGTATGTCTCTGCCACTTCCGGTTGTCAGTTCCAGCTGTCCGCTGCAGTGGCCGGTATATTGGGTCCAGGTCGATGTGTTTGTTGATAGAATCTGTGGATGAGTGCCTTGCCTCTAGGAATTCCCTGGCTGTTCTCTGTTTGGCTTGTCCTATAATCGTAGTGTTGTCCCAGTCGAACTCATGTTGCTTGTCATCTGTGTGTGTGGCTACTAAGGATAGCTGGTCATGATCAGGTGTTTCAGTTTCTGCTGTAGTTCTTTAGCCTTGACCATGACCCCACCTCCCACCACCAAACCATCATCTCCCAGACCATCCATAACCTCATCACCTCAGGGGATCTCCCATCCACCGCCTCCAACCTTATAGTCCCACAACCCTGCACCGCCTGTTTCTACCTCCTGCCCAAAATCCACAAGCCTGACTGTGGCTAGTTGGTGTTCCTGGATATGGATCATTAGCTGTCTTCCTGTTTGTCCTATGTAGTGTTTTGTGCAGTCCTTGCATGGGATTTTATACACTACGTTGGTTTTTCTCATGCTGGGTATCGGGACCTTTGTCCTGGTGAGTTGTTGTCTGAGAGTGGCTGTTGGTTTGTGTGCTGTTTTGAGTCCTAGTGGTCGTAGTAGTCTGGCTGTCAGTTCTGAAATGCTCTTGATGTATGGTAGTGTGGCTAGTCCTTTGGGCTGTGGCATGTCCTCATTCCGTTGTCTCTCCCTTAGGCATCTGTTGATGAAATTGTGGGGGTATCCTTTTTTGGCAAATACATTGTAGAGGTGTTCTTCTTCCTCTTTTTGCAGTTCTGGTGTGCTGCAATGTGTTGTGGCCCTTTTGAACAGTGTCTTGATGCAACTTCGTTTGTGTGTATTGGGGTGGTTGCTTTCATAGTTTAGGATTTGGCCTGTGTGAGTGGCTTTCCTGTGTACCTTAGTGGTGAATTCTCCATTAGGTGTTCTCTGTACCATCACGTCTAGGAATGGGAGTTGGTTGTCCTTTTCTTCCTCTCTAGTGAATCGGATTCCTGTGAGTGTGGCGTTGATGATCCAGTGTGTGTTCTCTATTTCTGTGTTTTTAATGATTACAAAGGTGTCATCCACATATCTGACCTAGAGTTTGGGTTGAATTTGTGGTAAGACTGTTTGTTCTAACCTTTGCATTACAGCTTCTGCTATGTGTCCAGAGATGGGTGAGCCCATGGGTGTGCCGTTGGTTTGTTCATATATTTGGTTGTTGAATGTGAAGTGTATTGTGAGGCACAAGTCCAGTAGTTTGAGTATGCAGTCTTTGTTGATAGGTTCCCCGTCTTGTCTGTTGTGTATGTCCAGCAGGTTGGCTATTGTTTCTCTGGCTAGGGGTTTGTTGATAGAGGTGAACAATGCCGTTACATCGAATGAGACCATAGTTTCTTCCTTGTCTATGTGTATATTTCTGATGATGTCCAAGAATTCCTGTGTTGACTGTATAGACTGTCTGGATCCACTGATCAGGTGTTTCAGTTTCTGCTGTAGTTCTTTAGCCTTGACCATGACCCCACCTCCCACCACCAAACCATCATCTCCCAGACCATCCATCACCTCATCACCTCAGGGGATCTCCCATCCACCGCCTCCATCCTCATAGTCCCACAACCCTGCACCACCTGTTTCCACCTCCTGCCCAAAATCCACAAGCCTGACTGCCCCGGCAGAACCATTGTCTCAGCCTGCTCCTGCCCCACCGAACTCATCTCTGCATACCTGGACACGGTCCTGTCCCCCTTAGTCCAAGAACTCCCCACCTACGTTCGGGATACCATCCACGCCCTCCACCTCCTCCATGATTTTTGCTTCCCCGGCCCCCAATGCCTTATCTTCACCATGGAAATCCAGTCCCTAGACACCTCCATCCCCCATCACGAAGGCCTCAAAGCCCTCTGTTTCTTCCTTTCCCGCCGACCCAACCAGTACCCTTCCACTGACACCCTCCTTCGACTGACTGAACTAGTCCTCACTCTGAACAACTTCTCTTTTCAATCCTCCCACTTCCTCCAAACCAAAGGAGTAGCCATGGGCACCCGCATGGGTCCCAGCTATGCCTGCCTCTTCGTAGGATATGTGGAACAGTCCATCTTCCGCAGCTACACTGGCACCACCCCCCACCTTTTCCTCCGCTACATCAATGACTGTATCGGCGCTACCTCGTGCTACCACGAGGAGGTTGAACAGTTCATCCACTTTACTAACACCTTCCACCCCGACCTCAAATTTACCTGGACTGTCTCAGACTCCTCCCTCCCCTTCCTAGACCTCTCCATTTCTATCTCGGGCGACCGACTCAACATGGACATTTACTATAAACCGACCGACTCCCACAGCTACCTAGATTACACCTCCTCACACCCTGCCCCCTGTAAAAACACCATCCCATTTTCCCAATTCCTTCGTCTCCGCCGCATCTGCTCCCAGGAGGACCAGTTCCAATACCGAACAACCCAGATGGCCTCCTTCTTCAAAGACCGCGATTTCCCCTCCGACGTATTCGATGATGCTCTCCACCACATCTCCTCCACTTCCCGCTCCTCCGCCCTTGAACCCCGCCCCTCCAATCGCCACCAGGACAGAACCCCATTGGTCCTCACCTACCACCCCACCAACCTCCAGATACACCGTATCATCCTTCGTCATTTCCGCCACCTCCAAACGGACCCCACCGCCAGGGATATATTTCCCTCCCCTCCCAAATCAGCGTTCCGGAAAGACCATTGTCTCAGCCTGCTCCTGCCCCACCGAACTCATCTCTGCATACCTGGACACGGTCCTGTCCCCCTTAGTCCAAGAACTCCCCACCTACGTTCGGGATACCATCCACGCCCTCCACCTCCTCCATGATTTTCGCTTCCCCGGCCCCCAATGCCTTATCTTCACCATGGAAATCCAGTCCCTAGACACCTCCATCCCCCATCACGAAGGCCTCAAAGCCCTCTGTTTCTTCCTTTCCCGCCGACCCAACCAGTACCCTTCCACTGACACCCTCCTTCGACTGACTGAACTAGTCCTCACTCTGAACAACTTCTCTTTTCAATCCTCCCACTTCCTCCAAACCAAAGGAGTAGCCATGGGCACCCGCATGGGTCCCAGCTATGCCTGCCTCTTCGTAGGATATGTGGAACAGTCCATCTTCCGCAGCTACACTGGCACCACCCCCCACCTTTTCCTCCGCTACATCAATGACTGTATCGGCGCTACCTCGTGCTACCACGAGGAGGTTGAACAGTTCATCCACTTTACTAACACCTTCCACCCCGACCTCAAATTTACCTGGACTGTCTCAGACTCCTCCCTCCCCTTCCTAGACCTCTCCATTTCTATCTCGGGCAACCGACTCAACATGGATATTTACTATAAACCAACCGACTCCCACAGCTACCTAGATTACACCTCCTCACACCCTGCCCCCTGTAAAAACACCATCCCATTTTCCCAATTCCTTCGTCTCCGCCGCATCTGCTCCCAGGAGGACCAGTTCCAATACCGAACAACCCAGATGGCCTCCTTCTTCAAAGACCGCGATTTCCCCTCCGACGTATTCGACGATGCTCTCCACCACATCTCCTCCACTTCCCGCTCCTCCGCCCTTGAACCCCGCCCCTCCAATCGCCACCAGGACAGAACCCCATTGGTCCTCACCTACCACCCCACCAACCTCCAGATACACCGTGTCATCCTTCGTCATTTCCACCACCTCCAAACGGACCCCACCGCCAGGGATATATTTCCCTCCCCTCCCAAATCAGCGTTCCGGAAAGACCACTCCCTCCGCGACTCCCTCGTCAGGTCCACACCCCCCACCAACCCAACCTCCACTCCCGGCACCTTCCCCTGCAACCACAAGAAATGCAAAACTTGTGCCCACGCCTCCCCCCTCACTTCCCTCCCAGGCCTCAAGGGATCCTTCTGTATCCACCACAGATTCACCTGCACCTCCACACACATCATTTACCGCATCCGCTGCACCTGATGTGGCCTCCTCTACATTGGGGAGACAGGCCACCTACTTGCAGAACATTTCAGGGAACACCTCTGGGACACCCGCACCAACCAACCCAATCGCCCTGTGGCTGAACACTTTAACACCCCCTCCCACTCCGCCAAGGACATGCAGATCCTTGGCCTCCTCCATCACCAGACCATGGCAACACAATGCCTGGACGAAGCGCGCCTCATCTTCTGCCTAGGAACTCTCCAACCACAAGGGATGAATGCAGATTTCTCCAGTTTTCTCATTTCCCCTCCCCCCACCTTATCTCAGTCCCAACCCTCGGACTCAGCCCTGCCTTCTTGACCTGCAATCTTCTTCCCGACCTCTCCGCCCCCACCCCTTCTCCGGCCTATCACCCTCACCTTAACCTCCTTCCACCTATCGCATTCCCAACGCCCCTCCCCCAAGTCCCTCCTCCCTACCTTTTATCTTAGCCTGCTTGGCACACCTTCCTCATTCCTGAAGAAGGGCTTATGCCCGAAATGTCGATTCTCCTGCTCCTTGGATGCTGCCTGACCCGCTGCGCTTTTTCAGCAACACATTTTTCAGCTATTATAGGACAAGCCAAACAGAGAACAGCCAGGGAATTCCTAGAGGCATGGCACTCATCCACAGATTCTATCAACAAACACATCGACCTGGACCCAATATACCGGCCACTGTAGCGGATAGCTGGAACTGACAACCGGAAGTGGCAGAGACAAACCACTATAAATACCGGAGGAAACAACACAGAAGCGCTTCACAGGAGGCTCCCAAGCACTGAGGATGTCCCCTAGACAGGGACGAAACGTCTGCAACACAAATTCCCAGCTCGGTGAACAGAACCACAACAGCAGTAGACATTATTTGTTTGGATCTTAGTAACACCTTTGACAAGGTTCCACATGGTAGACTCATTTGTAAAGATAGAGCACGTAATTCAGGATGCACTTGCCAATTGGCTACATCATTGGCTTAGCGGACAACAGGCCTATGACCAGCGGTGTCATTTGTTTTTCATTTATATAAATGATTTGGATGAAAATATAGAATGCATAGTTAGTAAGTTTGCAGACAACACCAAAATTGGTGGCATAATATACAGTGAAGAAGGTTATCTAACATTACAAAGGGATCTTGATCAAATGGGAGATGGAGTTCAATCTGGATAAATGCAATTACAAATAGAATTTGGTAAAACAAACAGAGGTAGGACCCAGGTAAAAACAATGACTGCAGATGCTGGAAACCAGATTCTGGATCAGTTGTGCTGAAAGAGCACAGCAATTCAGGCAGCATCCGAGGACAGGCAAAATCGACGTTTCGGGCAAAAGCCCTTCCATACAATTAATGGTAAGGCCTTGAGTGGTGTTGTAAAACAGAGACACCTAGGGGCTCAGGTACATAATTATTTGAAGTTTCTGTCACATATAGACAGGGTGGTTAAAAAAAGGCATTTAGCAATCTTGTGTTCGTTGCTCAGTCCTTTGAGTATAGGAGTTGGTAAGTCATGTTGAAGTTGTACAGGACGTTGGTGAGACCTTTTCTGGAATACTGTGTCTAGTTCTGGTTACCCAGTTATAAGAAGGATATTATTAAGCTGGAGAGGGTTCAGAAGAGATTTACCAGGATGTTGCCAGATATGGAAGGTTTAAGTTTTAAAGAAAAGCTGAATAGGTTGAAAGATTTTTCACTGGAGCGTAGGAGATTGAGAAGTGACCTGATAGAAGTGTATAAAATTATGAGAGGTATAGATAGTTAATGGTAGTTGTCTTTTCACAAGAATAGGAGTTTTCAAGACTAGGGGACACATTTTTAAGGTGAGAGGAAAAAATGTTTAAAAAGTCATCTTTCCCAATAGCGGGGGGGGGTTGGGGGGTTTGTGTATGGAATGAACTTCCTGAGGAAGTGGTAGATGTGGGTACAATTAGAATCTTTAAAAAACATTTGAATGGATACATGAATAGGAAAAGTTTGGAGGGTTATGGGCCAGGAGCAGGGAGGTGGGATTAGTTTAGGTTGGTATTATGTTCAGCATGGACGTCATGGACTAAAGGGTCTGTTTCTGTGCTGTTCAGGTCCATGAGTCTATATTGCCTGGGTGGGCAGCCATCTTGAAAAGTCTGTGACCACCTCTGATTGCTGGAGGAGCTTTGCTGCTGTTGCTGTTGTCAACCTCAAACACCAGGAGAATATTCCTGCTGCCAGCACTGTCTCCAATCACTCCGCGAGCTGCCTTTCCACTCTTGGCTCCAGCTGCCACACCAATTTGGCTGACTAACTTATCACAAAGGCTCCAAATGAAGGAAAACAACAGAAAAAAATGGAAAAAAAAGAAATAAAAGAGAAAAAAAACATGAAGTCTGAGGAGGCAGTTTACATTCAGGGAGCCCGCTTGCAGCACTGCCATTCCACTGTCATCTACTTGCGCATGAAAACCCACTTTCCATCTACTCACTTCATCTACACTTCCCACTGCTTTAGGAAAGCAGCCAGCATCATCATGATTCCTCCCACCCTCTTCCACCTTCTTCCATCGGGCAGAAGACAGAAAACTTTGAAAGCAGATACCAACAGGTTTTTCCTCGCTGTCATCAGACTTTTGACGGACCTCTCATATATTAGAGTTGATCTTTCTCTGCACCTTCTCTGTAGCTGTAACACTATATTCTGCATTCTATTCATTACCCTGATGTACTTATGTAAGGTATGGTTTGTCGGGTTAGCATGCAAAGCAATACTTTTTCACTGTATCTTGCTACATCTGACCATAACAAATCAAATCAAAATGGCCTACCCCACATCATTAGATTGTGACCCCTGGTTTTAAACTGCCCAATCATCAGGAATAACCTTCTTATGTTTAGCTAGTCTTGTCCTGTCAGACGTTTATCGGTTTCCATGAAATACAACCATAAGGTCATAGGTTGGGCCTATGAGCCTTGAGCCTGTTCCACCATTCAACGCCATTACGCTGATCCGACATTTCTCATCCACTTTCCTGCCTTCCCCATAACCCTGGATTCCCTTTCTGATCAAGAATCTATCTTAGCCTTAAATATACACAGCTCTGCCCCTACAGCTGTCTGTGGCAAGGAGTTTCAAAGATTCACAACCCTCTGAGAGAAGACTTTTCTCCTCGTCTCAGTCTGATGCCCCTACATTTGAGATTATGTACTCTGGTCCTAGATTCTCCAACAAGGGCAGGCATCCTGTTACCCACTTAAGAAGCCTATATGTTTCAATGGCATCACTACTCATTCTTCTAAACTCCAGTCAGCCAGGTCCCAATCTGTTTAACCGTTGCTCATAAGACAATCCCTTTGTAGGGATAATGCAAGTGAACCTTCTCTGAACTGACTCCAAGTTTCCTTAAAGAAGGAAAGGGGACCAAATCTGCTGACAGGACTCCAGATGTCATCTCCCCAGCACCTTGTACAATTGCAGTAGGATTTCCCTCCTCTTATATGCCAACTCCCTTGATATAAAGGCAAATATTCTAAAGGGGCTATTTCCACACTACAGGGATTCTATGATTCCGCTTCCTGATTACCTGGTGTACCTGTGTGCTATCTTTCTGTGTTTCATGTACAAATCCCTCCAAAGTCCTTTTGTGTTGCAGCTTTCTGCACTTAATCTTCATTTAAATAATATTCTGCTCTTTTGTTCTCCCTTTCAAAATGAACAACTTCACATTTTCCCAGATTATATTCCATTTGCCAACTTTTTGCCCATTTACCTCGCCCATCTATATCTCTGGGTAAACTGTTAGTATCCCTCTTGTAATCTGCCTTTCCACCTAATTTTCTGCAAGCTGTGAATTTGGCTCCAGTACATTCACTTCCTTCCTCCAAGTCAGTAATGTGTATTGGAAACTGGTGCAATGCCTGCACTGAGCTATGTGGAACTCCACAGGTTGCAAACCTGAAAAAGATCCCCTTATCCCCACTAAACAAAAACACCAAAGAACTCAGAGGTGAATTTCCTAATCCTGTTTTTAATTCCAATGTTTTTTCTTATCACCACTCATTATTTCCTGCCCATGAGCCATTTCTCTATCCATGCCAATAGCCTATCTCTCCAAAACTCACAGGCTTAACCTTTTAGAATTAGATTTAGATTTATTGTCGCGTATTTTGTGATGCACATTGTTTAATGCCTTCTTGAAGAGATTTCACTGAATTGCATTGAATATAATCATAACTGATTCAAGCTCTTCTCATACATCAGCCCTATCTTCGCAGGAATCAGTCTGATAAACTTATGTTGCACTCTTTCCATAGCCAGATAATCAAATCTATAATTGCAATAAGACGTCCCTGCTCTTTTACTTGAATCCTCTCGCTTTGAAGAGTAACATCCTATTGCCATGCTGCACTTTCAGTGACTGGAATACAAGGGCGCCCAGGTCTGATTGCACTTGCCCTTTTCCCAATCTATCACCATTCACTTAGAGTCATACAGCACAGAAACAGACCCTTCAGTCCAACTCATCCATGCTGACCAGATATCTTAAACTGAGCTAGTCCCATTTGACCGTGTTTGGCCCATGGCCCTCTGAACCCTTCCTGTCCATGGACTTGTCCAAATGTATTTTAAATGTAGTCATTGTACTTACTTGTTCCACTTCCTCTGTCAGCTCATTCCACACACTCACCATCCTGTATGTGAAAACATTGCCCCTCAGGTCACTTTTAAAACTTACCTCTCTCACCTTAAACCTATGCCATCTAGTTTTGGACTCACCTATCCTGGAGAAAAGAATTTGGCTCGTCACCTTATCTATGCCTCTAATGATTTTATAAACCTCTTTAAGATCACACCTCAGCCTGCTATGCTCCAGGGACAAAAGTCCCAGCCTATCCACCATCTCCTTTTAACTCAAACCCTTTTTTGTAACGTTTTTGTAAATCCTTTTGGCACCATTTTTAGTTTAATAACATCCTTCTTATAGCAGGGTGACCAGAACTGCATGCAGTATGATAAATGCAGTCTTACCAATGTCCTGTACAACCATAACATGACATCCCAGCCCGTGTACTCATTGCTCTGACCAATAAAGGTAAACATACCAAGCACCTTCTTCATCCCCTGTCTACCTGTGAAACCACTTTCAAGGAACTATGTACCTACGCCCCTCGGTTTATCTGTTCGACAATATCCCCCAGGGGAGACAGTGAGGTCTGCAGATGCTGGAGATCAGAGTTGAGAGTGCGTTGCTGGAAAAACACAGAAGATCAGGCAGCATCCGAGGAGCAGGCGCCCTGATGAAGGGCTCTGGCCTGAAACGTGATTTCCCTGCTCCTCGGATGCTGCCTGACCTGCTTTGCTTTTCCAGCAATACACTCTCAACACTTCCCAGGGTCTTACCATGAACTGTCCTGCCCTATAATGTGCTTTTCTATTTTTGTTACCAAAGTGGATAACTTGACATTTATCCATATTTTACTGTGTGTGCCATGCATTTACCCATTCACTCAACTTGTGTAAATCTCACTGAAGTACCTTTGTATCCCCTTCACTGCTCACCCTCCCATCCAGTGCTGTGTCATTTGCAAACATTTTGTCCCCTCATCTAAATCATTAATATATTGTGAATAGCACTGATCCCTGCAATCCCGCACTAGTCACTAGGTGCCACTTAGAAACTGATCCAAAAGTGATCTGCTTACTAGCCGTTCTCCATGTCAATAGCCTGGCCAAGAGGCCTATTTCCACATGATATGATACTGATCCCAATCCATGAGCTTTAAGCTTACATGTTCACCATTTTTGTGAGCCTTCTGCAAGTCCAACTAAACTATATTTACCAGCTCTCCCTTAAAAATAGTACAAGTACTCAGTCCCCAGTTTGTATCTTTATGTGCATGTTCCAAAAGACATATTTTCAATGTGGAAGAGTGGCAATCTGAGAATGATTGTTGGTCTTTTAAAGATTAAAGTCTAATGGAGAAACTTGCTCTGTTCGAGGTACATGAAGACTTTGGTTTGCATCAAGTAATTTTTCTGTTTGATAACTCAGCAGCATTTTGCTGTTTCTCTGCTTTCTTTATCGTTTCACAGGTTGCAGGTTCATTGGCTGGGCCAAAGTTAATTTCCTATCTCCAAGTGCCTGGAGAAGGTCATGGTGAGCTGTCAGCAAGAACTGCAGCAGTCCATGTTGGATAGGGTTACCACACAATGCCCTGAGGGAGGGAATTCCAGGATTTTGATTGAACTAAACTGAAGGAACTGTAATATATTTCTGAGATAGGGTGATGTGACCTTTAGGGTCACAGAATCAGATCCTGGAGTGCAGAAAGAGGCCATTCAGTCCATCGTGCCTGCACCAGCTCATATTGAGTATCATTATCTACAGCCAAAAGCTTGCTTTCTCCCCATCCCTTTGCACATTATTTTCATCCAAGTAACCACCAAATGTCCTCTTGAATGCCTCTACCACATTTTTAGACTTTGCATTCTGTACGCAAACGACTTGCTATGTCATAGATTTATAGAGCTGTACAGTATGGAAACGGACCCTTGAGTCCAACTCATCCATGCCATCTGCAACATGATCTCCTAACACCTATATTCATTGCACTGACTAATAAAGGCAAGCATTCCAAACCCCTTCTTCATTATCCTGTCCACCTGTGACTCTACTTCCAAGGAGCTATGAGCCTGCATTCCTAGGTCTCTTTGTTCAGCAACACTCCTGAGGACCTTACCATTAAGTGTATAAGTCCTGTCCTCATTTGCCTTTCCAAAATGCATCACCTCACATTTATCTAAATTAAACTCCGTTTGTCATTCCTCCGCCCATCTCATCAAGATCCCGTTGTACTCTGAGGTAACCTTCTTCGCTGTCCATTACACCTCTAATTTTGGTGTCATCTGCAAACTTGCTAACTATACCTCTTATGCTCACGTCCAAATCATTTATATAAATGACAAAAAGAAGTGGACCCAGCACCAAACCTTGTGGCACACCACTGGTCACAGGCCTCCAGTCTGAAAAATAAACCTCCACTACCACCCTCTGTCTTCTACGTTCGAACCAGTTCTGTATCCAAATGGCTAGTTCTCCCTGTATTCCATGTGATGTAACCTTGCTAATCAGTCTCCCGTGAGGAGCTTTGTCAAACACCTTATCATATCCAGTGCACTGCCCTCATCAATCCTCTTTGTTACTTCTTCAAAAACGCAATCAAGTTTGTGAGACATGATTTCCCACACACAAAGCCATGTTGACTATCCCTAATCAGTCCTTGTCTTTTTTAAAACATATGAATGGTGTCCCTCAGGATTCCCTCTAACAACTTGCCCACCATTGATGTCAGGCTCCACAGTCTATAGTTCCCTGGTTTTTCTTTACCACCTTTCTGAAATAGTGGCACCACATTAGCAAACTTCTATAGCTCACTCTCAATTCTGTTTCTTTCCACAGATTCCTCTTGCCCAGAGGGTTCCAGGTATCACATTATGATTCCAATGGAACTCTGGTGACAGAGACAGACGCTGGAATGGTGAGAGTGCAATAATTGTTAAAGAGATAGCTGTCAATCTTTGTTTCTCTTTCCTATTCCTGCTATTTCTTTCTTTGCTGTCCAGTGCATATATTATCGGCATCAAACCACGTTGGCTTCTGTTTGGTCTGACAATGCTGCTCCTTTCACAAGGTTATCTTGTCCTCGGCTTTTTTTCTCAGGAGGTCTAAAAGCAGTGATTCTGAAATGTCTGGGCTTTCAATGGGTGTTTGGGGCCAATTTGACTACAGATAACAGATACTGCCTCAGGCAAAAGGCTTTTAAGTTTTTTAAGACAAAATTTGTGCAATGAAAGGGAAGTGGTCAGTTATTCTATTCATCTTTTCTCTGGTTTCGTTTGGTTTTGGCAGTGTGGCTATTCACTGAAAGCAGGCAGTCAGTTTGAGGCTGCTGATCCAAGAAGCAGCTTCATGGAAGAGGTGGGGGTTCCATGCTGCCATCTCACTCTCTCTCCTGTAAGACTTTGTGTTTGATTTTACCTTTGGTGCCAAGGAGTATTTATGGGGACTGTTGCAAGTACTGGGAACAGCAGCATTAAGTTGGGATAATCTGCTGGGTTTTTCGATAGGTTACATTAGAACATACAACATAGAACAATACAGCACAGAACAGGCCCTTCGGCCCACGATGTTGTGCCAAACATTTGTCCTAGCTTAAGCACCCATCCATGTACCTATCCATTTGCTGCTTAAAGGTCACCAAAGATTCTGACTCTACCACTCCCACAGGCAGCGCATTCCATGCCCCCACCACTCTCTGGATAAAGAACACATCCCTGACATCTCCCCTATACCTTCCACCCTTCACCTTAAATTTATGTCCCCTTGTAACACTCTGTTGCACCCGGGGAAAAAGTTTCTGACTGTCTACTCTATCTATTCCTCTGATCATCTTATAAACCTCTATCAAGTCACCCCTCATCCTTCGCCATTCCAACAAGAAAAGGCCTAGCACTCTCAACCTATCCTCGTACGACCTATTCTCCATTCCAAGTAAATCTTCTCTGCACCCTCTCCAAAGCTGCAACATCACTTCACGACTCTTGAATTCAATCCCTCTGCTAATGAATGCTAATACACCATAGGCCTTCTTACAAGCTCTATCCACCTGAGTGGCAACTTTCAAAGATCTATGAACATAGACCCCAAGATCCCTCTGTTCCTCCACCTCACTAAGAACCCTACCGTTAACCCTGTATTCCGCATTCTTATTTGTCTTTCCAAAATGGACAACCTCACACTTGGCAGGATTGAACTCCATCTGCCACTCCTCAGCCCAGGTCTGCATCATATCTAAGTCTCTTTGCAGCCGACAACAGCCCTCCTCACTATCCACAACTCCACCAATCTTCGTATCTTCTGCAAATTTACTGACCCACCCTTCGACTCCCTCATCCAAGTCATTAATAAAAATTACCAACAGCAGAGGACCCAGAACTGATCCCTGCGGAACTCCACTTGTAACTGGGCTCCAAGCTGAATATTTGCCATCTACCACCACTCTCTGACTTCGACCGGTTAGCCAGTTTTCTATCCAATTGGCCAAATTTCCCTCTATCCCATGTCTCCTGACTTTCCGCATAAGCCTACCATGGGGAACCTTATCAAATGCCTTACTAAAATCCATGTATACTACATCCACTGCTCTACCCTCATCCACATGCTTGGTCACATCCTCAAAGAATTCAATAAGACTTGTAAGGCAAGACCTACCCTTCACAAATCCGTGCTGGCTGTCCCTAATCAAGCAGTGCCTTTCCAGATACTCATAAATCCTATCCCTCAGTACTCTTTCCATTACTTTGCCTACCACCGAAGTAAGACTAACTGACCTGTAATTCCCGGGGTTATCCCTATTCCCTTTTTTGAACAGGGGCACAACATTGCCACTCTCCAGTCCCCTGGTACCACCCCCGTTGACAGTGAAGACGAAAAGATCATTGCCAACGGTACTGCAATTTCCTCTCTTGCTTCCAACATAATCCTAGGATATATCCCGTCAGGCCCGGGGGACTTGTCTATCCTCAAGTTGTTCAAAATGTCCAACACATCTTCCTTCCTAACATGTATCTCCTCTAGCTTACCAGTCCATTTCACACTCTCCTCTTCAACAATACGGTCCCTCTCATTCGTAAATACTGAAGAAAAGTACTCATTCAAGACCTCTCCTATCTCTTCCGACTCAATACACAGTCTGCCACTACTGTCCTTGATCGGACCTACCCCCGTTCTCGTCATTCTCATGTTTCTCACATACGCATAAAATGCCTTGGGGTCATCCTTGATCCTATCAGTGTTCAGTATTCTGTTCGCTTTTGTTTGTGTTTCTTTCGGCAATCTTGTAAATAAAATAAATTCTCTTTTGTTTAAAATTAAGTGGTTTGACAACTGCATTCCTCCTGGAATATCCACTTTTACGCCTTCTGAAAACAGCTAGCAAAATTAGGGTCCGGGCTACTTCCTTGACATTGGAAAGATCAGACCTGATACTTGTCTGGAAGGTTGCAGCTCAGACACCACCAGAGCTTTTTCTATGACTCTATGACCTGGGATAAAGCAGCCTGTTTGATTGGTACCTCAATGACTACCTTCAACATTCCCCCTGCACTACCAACACACAGGAGCAGCAGATGCATCATCATCAGCCACTTGGATCTTTATTGGCAGTGGTTTGTGGGGAAATCAAATCATCCTCTGATTAGATTCATATTTCTTAAAAAAAAACACCTATCTTTAGGGAATAACATGTTGGTTTCAACAGGAGATTGTCTGAATAACAGGGAAAAAAAGGAGGCATAAATAGATCATTTTTAGGTTGGCAAGTGTAACAGGTATCACTGTTGAGAATTTTTATTTATTCATTCATGGAACATGAGCGTAACTGGCTGGGCCAGAATTTATTGTCCATCCCTTATCCCCGGAGAAGATACAGTCTTTGGGGTATAGCGTCAATCACAATGCAACTTGGGAGGAAATTCCAGAATTTTGACCCAGCAACAGTGAAGAAACGGTGATATATTTCCAAGTCAGGATGACATCAGAAGTCACCAGATTAAAGTCCATCAGGTTTATTTGAAATCACAAACTTTTGAAGCATTGCCCTTTTATCAGGTAACTTCATCCCAGTACAACACCGTCACCTCCACATCATAAGTCAGGATGGTGAGTGGCTTGGAGCGGAACTTGCAGTTGGTGGGTTCCCATATATCTGCTTCCTTTGTCCTTCTAGATGGCAGTGGTAGTGAGTTTGAAAGGTGCTGTCTAAGGATCTTTGGTGAATTTCTGTAGTGCACACTGCTGTTACTGAACATCAGTGGTCGAGTGAATGAATATTTGTGGCTGTGGTGCCAATAAAGTGGGCTGCTTTCTCCTGGATAGCGTCAAGCTTCTTGAGTGTTGTTGGGGCTGGCAAGTGGGGAGTATTCCATCACACTCCTGACTTGTGCCTTGTAGATGGTGGACAGTCTTTAGGGAGTCAGGAGATGATTTACTTGATGTCGTATTCTAAGCCTCTGACCTGTTCTTGGAGTCACTGTGTTTATGTGGTGAGTCCAGTTGAGTTTCTGGTCAACGGTAACTCCCAGGATGTTGATAGTGGAGGATTCAGTGATTGTAACACAATTGAATGTCAAGGAGTGATGATTAGATTTTATCTTGCTGTGGATGGTCATTACTTGGTAATTGTGTTATGTGAATGATACTTGCTCCTCATCACAGTGACTGGGATGGGACACTTCAGCAATGGAGAAAACTTTGGAGTTATTTGGATTCTTTTCCATGGAGAGGAATTTTCAACATAATGAGAGGTTCAGATAGAGTAGATAGGAAGAAGTCCTTCTCTCTTGTAAAAGGATTGAGAACTGGAATGCATAATTTTGAAATGTCTTACAAAAGTAGCAAATGCACAGTGAAAGAAAAACAATTTGAAGCAATGGGCGATTTTGGAATTGACTACATGGAAATCTGGTGGAGGCAGATTCAACTGAAGCATTCAAGAGTACAGTGAGTGATTATCTGAACAGAAACACAAACAAGAACACAATCTGACACATTCACACATGGCATACATAAAAATCAGAGCTATCTCACCTTCACACTGACAATGAACACAGAACACTACAGCACAGGAGCAGGCCCTTTGGCCCATCATGTCTGTGCTGTCGATAATGCCATTCAAAATTATTCCCATCTCCCTACACAAAGTATAGATTCTGCCATTTTCAGCCTGATCATGTTCCTGTCTGAATGTCTCTTAAACGGTGCTGTAGTATCTGCTTCTATCTACCACCTCCCCTGGCAGTGCATTACAGGCACATGTGTGAAATACATACCTCACACATCTCCTGTAAACTTTCTTCCTCTCACCTTAAACATACTCCCCTGGTATTTGACATTTCCGTCTTGGGAAAGAGAATCAGACTATTCCCTCCTGTCCCTGCCTCTCATCATTTTATTTGCTTCAATCAGGTTGCCCCTCAGACTCCAACACTCCAGCAAAAACAATCCAAGCCTCTCCTTATAGCTCATACACCCCAATCCAGGCAACATCCTGGTAAATCTCCTTTGCCTCTCCAAAGCCTACACATCCTTCCTGTACTGTG
The DNA here is from genome assembly GCF_037043375.1 of Chiloscyllium plagiosum. Lineage (NCBI taxonomy): Eukaryota > Metazoa > Chordata > Chondrichthyes > Orectolobiformes > Hemiscylliidae > Chiloscyllium > Chiloscyllium plagiosum. The sequence goes on along the minus strand of NW_028270139.1, from coordinate 172,155,652 downwards.
GTAACCAGAACTGCTCACTATATTCCAAATGTGGCCGAACTGAAGTTTTATACAACTGGAACATGAGCTGCCAACTTTTATAGTCAATGTCCCGAACAATGATGCAGTATGCCTTCTTGTTATTGAAAGTGTAGAAGTGTACTGTACCTTTCAGAGAGTGAAGAACTTAGGCACCCAGAGCGCTAGATAAGATACATTGTAACATTTGGCCCAGCAGATAGAGTAGCTAGTTGCCTGAATACAAAGACAAATTTGAATTAGGCCAATCGGTTTAAATTACACCCCAAAAAATACCAAACTCCGATCTAGTTTGAATTTAGCATATTGACAATATTAAAAGCCAATGACATAATCTGATGTTTTGAGGGTATAAGACCGGGAAAAATTGAACAGTTGAAGAAAGAACTGCCAAGCAAGCAGCATGTATAGATTGCCCGATACACAGCTCCTTTAAAGTATCTTACCTATCAATGACCTTTGAAATAGAAGTCCCTAAAAAAAAGGAAAATCTACAGAAGAAGATGCAAAGGTAAATCTTACTCATTTTTTTATCAGACTAGTATTATAGAAGGAAAAGTAAATGATAGGTTAGAGGAAGGAGTTGTAAATAGTTATTAGTTAATTATCTCTGTTATACTTTAAGAAATAAAGTTGTTAATTTTTACATTAACAAATTGGTCTCTCGAGTTTTCATAGATTACTGCACAGGTTAAATCCTTTCTGTATTGCTGGTTTAAATTAGCAGAAAGGTTTACCCATGTCATAACTCTTCTTTACACCTTATCCACTTGTGTTGCCACTTTCAGGGAGCTATGGGCTTGCACCCCAAGATCCCTCTGTATTTCAGTGCTCCTAAGGGTCCATTCACTGACTGTATACTTACCGCTTGTATTTGACCTCTCAAAATGAATCACCTCCCATTAAGTGTCAACCACATTGCTGTGGGTCTGGAGTCCCGTGTAGGCCAGGCCAGATGAGGACGGCAGATTTCTTTCCCTGAACGCATTGAGCCAAATGTTCTTTTTCACCAATCGACGGTAATTGCATGCATGCCATTAAGCCAAGTTTTGTTCCCTTATTTATTCCAGACATTTTATTGAGTTCACATTTCACCATTTACACTTGTGATATTCATAACTGTCTTTCCAGAACATATCTAGAACTTTTTTATATTTTCATTTTGTGGGTGTTCCTGGCTGGGCCAATATTTATTGCCCATCCCTAGTTGCCCTTCAGAAGGCGGTGGTGAGCTGCCTTCTTGAACCGCGGCAGTTCATGTGCTGTGGATCAATCTACAATGCCATTAGAGTGGGATTTCCAGATTATTAGTCCTTTGACATTAACACCACACCACCTTCCTTTAATTAGATCGCACACGTTTTCCAAGGTTACTGAACTGGGTCTGAATGCCATTAGATGTCTTGGCTTACAGTTTGAGTTATGCAAAAGTAAGATACCATAGTTTGGTAGAAAAGTGAATCAAAAACAGAAAATGCTGGAAATTCTCAGCGGATCAGGCAGCATCTAAAAAGAGAGAGTGAGGGAGGAAATGAACTGCCAGAAGAAGTGGTAGATACAGGTACAGTTACAACATTTAAAAGACAGGTGCATGGATAGGAAAAGTTTAGAGGGTTATACGCTGCAGGCAAGGATGCCCTGAGGCATGGTACATTGGCGAGACCAAGCAGCGGCTACGGCAGCAAATAATGGACACTGCACAACAATCAACAGACAGGACTGTTCCCTCCCAGTCGGAGAACACTTCACTGATCCAGGACATTCAATCTCAGACCTTCGGGTGACCGTCCTCCAAGACGGACTTCAGGATAGGAAACAAAGAAAGGTGGTCGAGCAGAGGCTGATAGCTAAGTTTGGTCCCATGGGGATGGCCTCAACCAGGACCTTGGGTTCATGTCACATTACAGGTGACCCCATTGCACAATACACATACACACACAGACAGACGCACACGCACAGACAAACATAGACACAGAGACACTCCTACACACACATGCACACGCACACACATAGACATGCACATATACACATATAAGATTTTCCGGGAACAGCGGGAGACAGAGTAGAGATGACGTGGAGACCAGGAGGGTGCTGAGAAAGTAAGGCAACTGTTTAAATTCTTACCTTTGAAGCACGCATCCTTTTTCCTGTCTGGGAGCAGCAGGAGACAGAGTGGAGATGACATGGAGATCAGGAGGGTGCCTGGAAGGTAAGGACTTAATATATTTGGGCAGCGGCTAAACCTGAGATATTACACGTGTAGTATCTCCTGTTCTCCCCCCCCTCCCCTCTAACCAGAAGAAAAAGACTCTGTCAGGTAAGGCTTTTTTTATCTCTTTCTTTTCTTTCATATATTTAAGTGCATTGTTTGGTTTTAGTTAGTTGATATAAATATCAAGGGGACCTCAGACCCGTGGCATGTGCCTTTTGCTTAATGTGGGAACTCAGGGGCGTGGCTGACATCCCTGACTCTTACACTTGCAAGCAGTGTGTCCAGATGCAGCTCTTGTTTGACTGCGTGACGGCTCTGGAGCTGCGGATGGACTCACTGTGAAGCATCCGCGATGCTGAGGAGGTCTTGGATAGCATGGTTAGTGAACTGGTCACACTACAGGTTAGAATTGCTGAGGGAGACAGTGAATGGGTGACCAAAAGGCAGAAAAAGAGTAGAAAGGCAGTGCAGGTGTCCCCTGTGGTCATCTCCCTCCAAAACAGGTATACCGCTTTGGATACTGCTGGGGGAGATGGTTTACCAGGGGAGTTGCCAAGATCATGGCAGAATGGTGGGCACTGCTGTTCAGAAGGGCAGGAAAAAGACTTGTAGGGCCATAGTCAGAGGGGATTCTATTGTAAGGGGAGTAGAGAGGCAGTTCTGTGGCTGAAAACAAGACTCCCGGATGGTATGTTGCCTCCCAGGTGCTCCTGTCAGGGATGTCACCGATCGGCTACAGAGCATTCTAAAAGGGGAGGATGAACAGCCAGTTGTCTTGGTATATATAGCCACCAACGATATAAATAAAAAATGAAATGAGGCCCTGAAAGCAGAATTCAGGGAGCTAGGAGAGAAGTTAAAAAGGAGGACCTCAAAGGTAGTAATCTCAGGATTGCTACCAGTGCCATGTGCTAGCCTGTGTAGAAATGAAAGAATAAGCAGGATGAACACATGGCTTGAGGGATGGTGTAGGAAGGAGGGGTTCAGATTTGTGGGACATTAGGACAGGTTCTGGGGAAGGTGGGACTATTACAAATTGAACCAGACTGGAAGTAATGTTCTTGGGAGAGTTTTTGTGACTGCTGTTGGGGAGGTTTTAAATTAATGTGGCAGGGGGCTGGGATCCAGAAGAGAAGACAAGTAGACAGCAAGGTGGAAACTGGAGACTGTAAGAATTATGAAGATAGCATTAATAAGGGGAAGAGTAGGCAGAGAGCAGGTGAGCACAAAAGAACTGGTGGCCTGAAGTGCACATACTTTAATGCAAGGAGTATAGTGGGTAGGCAGGTGAACTTAGGGCTTGGATCGGTGCCTGGGAATATGACGTTATTGCAATCACAGAGACTTGGTTAAAGGAAGGGCATGATTGGCAACTAAATGTTCCAGGATAGAGACGCTTCAGACAGAACAGGGAGGGAAGTAAAGGAGGGGGTGGAGTTGCATTGTTGGTTGGGGATGATATCACGGCTGTGCTAAAGAAGGACATTATGGAGGGCTTGGGTAGTGAGGCATTATGGGTGGAGCTGAGAAATAGGAATGATGCAGTTACATTGTTGGGGCTGTACTACAGGCCTCCCAACAGTGAGCGAGAGGTAGAAAAACAAAGAGGTAAACGGATTATGGAAAGATGTAAAGGCAACAGGGTAGTGGTGGTGGGAGATTTTAATTTTCCCAACATTGATTGGGATACACTTAGTGTCAGAGGTCTGGAATGGACAGAATTTGTAAGAAGCGTTCAGGAGAGTTTTCTCAAGCAGTATGTCAATAGTCCAACGAGAGAAGTGGCCATTTTGGACCTGGTACTGGGGAACGAGCCAGGACAGGTGGTAGAAGTTGGGGGATTTCTTTGGGAACAGTGACCACAATTCTGTAAGTTTTAGAATACGTGTAGACAAAGATGAGAGTGGTCTGAAGGGAAAAGTACTAAACTGGGCCAAGGCCAATTATATCAAAATTAGGCAGGAGCTGGGAAATGTGGATTGGACACAGCTATTTGAAGGAAAGTCCACATTTGATATGTGGGAGGCTTTCAAATATACATAATCTCCAGGCAGCTAAGAACAGAACGGGCCCTAGAGGAATATCAGGAGAGGAGGTCCAGTCGTAAACGAGGAACCAAGTGGGCTAAAAGGGGTAATGAAATAGCTTTAGTGAGCACAATTAAGGAGAATCACAAAGCATTTTATTCTTATATAAGAAGCAAGCAGGTAACCAGAGAAAGGATTGGTCCACTAAAGGATAAGGAAGGAAGGCTGATTGTCGTACCTGAGAGAATAGGTGAGATTCTCAATGATTACTTTGCATCAGTGTTCACTGAGGAGAGGGACATGATGAATGTTGAGATGAGAGATAGAAGTTTAATTTCTCTGGAACACGTTGACATAAGTAGAGACAGGTTGCTGAGGGAGGCCAGAGAGGAAATAGCTGGGACCCTGACAGATATCTTTGTAGCATCCTTAAACACAGGTGAGGTGCCGCAGGACTGGAGGGTTACTCATGTTGTCCCCCTGTACAAGAAGGGTAGTAGGGATATTCCAGGTAACTACAAACCAGTGAGCCTGACGTCGGTGGTGGGAAAGTTGCTGGAGAAGGTACTGAGGGATAAAATAGTTTTGTGCAGGGGAGGTTGTGCCTTCCCAACTTTCTTTGAGGAAGTGACCAAGTTGAGAGATGAAGGGAGGTCTGTTGATGTCATATACACGGACTTTAGTAAGGTGTTTGATAAGGTTCTTCATGGTAAACCAGTGGAGAAAGTGAGGTCACATGGTGTGCAGGGTGTTCTGGCTAGGTGGATAAAGAACTGGTTGAGCAACAGGAGACAGAGAGTAGAAGTTGAAGGGAGTTTCTCGAAATGGAGGAAGGTGACCAGTGGTGTTCCACAGGGATTAGTGCTGGGGCCACTGTTGTTTATAATATACATAAATGATCTGGAAGAGGGCATTGTTGATATGATCAGCAAGTTTGCGGATGACACGGAGAATGGTGGAGTAGCAGAAAACATAAGGGACTGTGAGAGAATACAGATAAACTGGAGAGTTGGGCGGAGAAGTGGCAGATGGAGTTCAATCCAGACAAATGCAAGGTGATGCATTTTGGGAAGTCTATTTCTAGAGTGAATTATACAGTAAACGGAAGAGTCTTGGAAAACGTTGATGAGCAGAGAGACCTGTGAGTTCAGGTCCATTGTACCCTGAAAGTTGCTGTACAGGTGGTTAGAGTGATCAAGAAGGCATATAGTATGCTTGCCTTCATCGGGTGGGGTATTGAGTATAAGAGCTGGCATGTCATGTTAAAATTGTACAAGACATTGGTTCGGCTGCATTTAGAATACAGTGTACAGTTCTGGTCGCTACATTACCAAAAGGGTGTGGACGCTTTGGAGAGGGTGCAGAGAAGGTTTACGAGGATGTTGCCTGGTATGAAAGGTGCTAGCTATGAAGAGAGGTTGAGTAGGTTTAGGTTAGGATTGTTTTCATTAGAAAAAAGGAGGTTGAGGGGGGACCTGATTGAGGTCTACAAAATCATGAAGGGTGGAGACAGGGTAGATTTTTCCCAGGGTGAGGGATTCAATAACAAGAGGTCATGCTTTCAAGGTGAGAGGTGAAATGTTTAAGAGGGATACATGTGGCAAGTACTTTAGACACAGGGTGGTAGGTGCCTGGAACGTGTTGCCAGCAGAGGTAGTAGAGGCAGGCACAGTGGATTCATTTAAGATGCATCTGGACAGATGCATGAGTAGGTGGGGAGCAGAGGGATGCAGATGCTTAGGAATTGGGTGACAGGTTTAGACAGGAGATTTGGATCAGCTCAGCCTTGAAGGGCTGAAGGGCCTGTTCCTGGGCAGTAAATTTTCTTTTTTCTTCTTGGTCTTTGGGTGAATTTGTACTTGGAGAAATTAATTTTACTTTGCTCGAAAACTACATGAATCCAATGGAAATTCCGTAAATCCAAATTTTAGATTAGAATCAGTCTGACTATTGTGGCACAGACAGTCTCACACAGGGCATCTCACATCTTAAATGCATTATCTGGGCCGACATGACACCAATTGTTAAAGTTCACTTGAAAATATAACTTTTAAATGTTATGCAATTTAGATATGAAAGAACTGAAACCAACATGGTAATTCTAAAAGGTGAGAGACTTAACAAACAATCCAGGTATTTTTGAGATATAATTTTGATCTTATACTCTACAACCATCTAGTGAAGGAGCAGCGCTCAGAAAACTAGTGCTTCCAATTAAACCTATTGGACTATAACCTGGTGTTGTGTGACTTTTTAACTTGGAACAAGTTTAAATTGGGAGACCTGGTTGGCATGGTTGAGTTGGACTGAAGAGTCTGTTTCTCTGACTCGATCTCACATTTGCGGAGCAAAGGTCATAGAGTCATAGAGATGCACAGCATGGAAACAGACCCTTCGATCCAACCTGTCCATGCCGACCAGATATCCCAACCCAGTCTAGTCCCACCTGCCAGCACCCGGCCCATATCCCTCCAAACTCTTCCTATTCATATACCCATCCAAATGCCTCTTAAATGTTGCAATTGTACCAGCCTCCACTACATCCTCTGGCAGCTCATTCCATACACATACCCCCCTCTGCGTGAAAAAGTTGCCCCTTAGATCTCTTTTACATCTTTCCCCTCTCACCCTAAACCTATGCTCTCAAGTTCGGGACTCCCCCACCCCAGGGAAAAGACTTAGTCTATTTCTCCTATCCATTCTCCTCATAATTTTGTAAACCTCTATAAGGTCACTCCTCAGCCTCTGATGCTCCAGGGAAAACAGCCCCAGCCTGTTCAGGCTCTCCCTATAGCTCAAATCTTCCAATCCTGGCAACATCAGATCTTTTCTGAACCCTTTCAAGTTTCACAACATCTTTCCGATAGGAAGGAGACCAGAATTGCATGCAATATTCCAACAGTGGCCTAACCAATGTCCTGTACAGCCGCAACATGACCTCCCAACTCCTGTACTCAATACTCTGACCAATAAAGGAATAAACAATAGACAATAGGTGCAGGAGTAGGCCATTCTGCCCTTCGAGCCTGCACCACCATTCAATATGATCATGGCTGATCATCCTTAATCAGTATCCTGTTCCTGCCTTATCTCCATAACCCTTGATTCCACAATCCTTGAGAGCTCTATCCAACAATTTCTTAAATGAATCCAGAGACTGGCCCCTCTGGGGCAGAGCATTCCACACAGCCACCACTCTCTGGGTGAAGAAGTTTCTCCTCATCTCTGTCCTAAATGGTCTACCCCGTATTTTTAAGCTGTGTCCTCTGGTTCGGCACTCACCCATCAGCTGAAACATGTTTCCTGCCTCCAGAGTGTACAATCCTTTAATAATCTTATACGTCTCAATCAGATCCCCTCTCAGTCTTTCAGGGTATACAAGCCCAGTCGCTCCAGTCTTTCAGTGTAAGGTAATCCCGCCATTCCTGGAATTGACCTCGTGAACCTATGCGGCACTCCCTCTAAAGCATACTAAATGCCTTTGTCACTATCCTATCTACCTGCAACTCCAAGGAGCTTTCAAAGAGCACTGAACCTGCACTCCAAGGTCTCTTTGTTCAGCAACCCTCCCAAGGACCTTAACATTAAGTGTATAAGACCTGCTAAGATTTGCTTTCCCAAAACGCAGCACCTCGCATTTATCTGAATTAAACTCCATCTGCCACTTCTCAGCCCATCTGGTCCAGATCCTGTTGTAATCTGAAGTAACCCTCTTTGCTGTCCACTACACCTCCAATTTTGGTGTTATCTGCAAACTTACTAACTGTACCTCTTATGCTCGCATCCAAATCATTTATGTAAATGACAAAACGTGGAAGACTGTGCAATGATAATTATTACCCACTGACAATTAATCTGGGCAAGCTTTGTTACCCTAATTTTATCGCTTTCCTAACCTATTCAACCAGCAACCACTATCTCAATTCTCTGAGACTCATTCTGTGTGCTGCATCTGCTGGTATGGTCCATTTAAGAGAGAGCCAAATTCTGGGAAATGTGATCTCATGTGATATTGCCACTTCTCAGGAGGTTTAATGCTGAGATGTATGTTCCTACAGTATCGCTGTTACTATGTGGGATCTGTGAGAAGATTCCCTGGATCCCAAGTCTCTGCAAGCACATGCTCAGGACTCAGGTAAAGAAACTGATAGTTTCTTCTCAGGTTTTGAACTGGATTTAGGTAAGAACATTTTAGGCTGTGAGATGTTACCTCGGCAGGATCACTCACTATGTAACTGTACTGAGATGTGTTTATTCAGCAGGGTGAGGGTCACTCATTGTGTAACTGTACTGAGATGTGTTTATTCAGCATGGTGAGGGTCACTCACTGTGTAACTAAAGGGATGTGTTTATTCAGCCAGGTTGGAGTCACACACTGTGTAACTGTACTGGGATGTGTTTATTCAGCAGAGTGAGGGTCACACACTGTAACTGTACTGGGATGTGTTTATTCAGTAGGGTAAGGTTCACTCACTGTAACTGTACTGGGATGTGTTTATTCAGCAGGGTGAGGGTCACTCATTGTGTAATTGTACTGGGATGTGTGTCTTAGCAGGGTACAGGTCACTCACTGTGTAACTGTACTGGAGTGTGTTTATTCAGCAGGGTGAGGGTCACTCACTGTGTAACTGTACTGGAGTGTGCTTATTCAGCAAGGTTACAGTTGCAAGCAATGTTTTTTTCTCTGTGTCTCCCTCTGTCTTTTTTGCAGTGCTGTGATTGTGTTCAGTAGTCGAACTTATGTAATTGAACCTGTGGTTGGGGATGCAGATGGTCGTCATTTGTTGTACAGAGCTGAAGACCTCCTGCCAGTATTGAGTAGCTGTGGAGTCAGAAATCTAACCCTTGAGTTAAACCTGACCGATCACCTCCAGCCCTCTCAGAGGGTGAGTAATGAACACTGTAACTAACTAACTAACAGAAAGAAAGGAGTCCAATAGAAAACACAATCTGCAGACACGGCTTTCAGCTCAGTCAGCTCATGGTGGGTTCATTTACTCAGCATATTCCCCTTTTTCTTCTAACTGTTACAACACAGCAGTGAAATCTTCTGTTAATTAAACCAACCACCCAGAAAAGCTCTCCTCGGCTCGTAATCTGTTAAAATATAAGCAACAGAGAACTCCCAAGTTCCACTATTTAAAGAAAATAATATCAATTTATTCTTTCATTCTTAAAAGCAAACATTAAACAATGAGTATTCACAACTGTTAGCCCCTCTTTCTCTTAATTGCTTTTTTCTGCCTCCAACTCTTCAACAGTATGCTCTTCCTATGAGGCATATTACATCAACTTAATTTCAAAACCATACAGCAGCTGTCGTCTTTGGTGTCTTTCTTTTTCCACCTGAAGATCTACCTGGGTCATCTTCATTCTTTTTTTGTGAAAATGGAGTGTTTTGATATCTTGGGCCTTTCTCAATGACAGTTACTCTGTCTGACTTTCAAAATACCTGTCTGTTTTATACCCCCAACATCGGATTGTCTCATTAGTTCGAAGTTGCCAAAACACTAAATTCAAACTCGATTGGGTTTTAATATCCCGAGGCATAATTTAATCTGATTGGTTAAATTTGAATTGTTATCAAAAGGACAATCAACTCAGGTATCCATTTCACAGCCAAATGTTACATACTTTCAATTTTCCAGTACATCCTGAGACTGCTATCTACTCAAATACACAGGTGCTTGCAAGCTCTCAGTTCAGAACAGCATTCACTCTCTCTTAAAGGTACAGTACACGCCTTCAACTTCTTAACATCTTCCCCATTCAGAAAAAATGGACCATCATAATATAGACTATAGACATGTGGAGACTGTTTAATGAACAGTTGTTGCGAGTGATGAATAAATATGTCCCTTTGAGACAGGCAAGAAGGGGTAAGATAAAGGAACCTTGGATGACGAGAGCGGTGGAGCTTCTCGTCAAAAGGAAAAGGGTAGCTTACATAAGGTGGAGGAAGCTGGGTCAAGCTCAGCTCTAGAGGATTACAGGCAGGCGAGGAAGGAGCTCTAAAATGATCTGAGGAGAGCCGGGAGGGGACACAAGAAAGGCTTGGCAGAACGGATTAGGGAGAACACAAAGGCATTTTACACTTATGCGAGGAATAAGAGAATGGTCAAAGAAAGAGTAGGGCTGATCAGGGATAGCATAGGGAATTTGTGTGTGAAGTCTGAGAAGATAGGGGAAGCCCTAAATGAGTTTTTTGCTTCTGTCTTTACGAAAGAAACAAACTTTGTCGTGAATGAAACCTTTGAAGAGCAGGTGTGCATGCTGGAATGGATAGAGATAGAGGAAGCTGATGTGCTGAAAATTTTGTCAAACATTAAGATTGACAAGTCGCCAGGCCCGGACCAGATTTGTCCTCGGCTGCTTTGGGAAATGAGAAACGCAATTGCTTCGCCACTTGCGAAGATCTTTGCATCCTCGCTCTCCACTGGAGTCGTACCTGAGGACTGGAGAGAGGCAAATATAATAGGGAAACAGGGAAATCACCGGCAATTACAGACCAGTAAGTCTCACGCCTGTCGTCTGCAAGGTGTTAGAAAGGATTCTGAGGGATAGGATTTATGACCATCTGGAAGAGTGTGGCTTGATTAAATGCAGTCAACACGGCTTTGTGAGGGGCATGTCATGCCTCACAAACCTTATCGAGTTCTTTGAGGATGTGACTAGAAAAGTTGATGAGGGTCGAGCTGTGGATGTGGTGTATATGGACTTCAACAAGGCATTTGATAAGGTTCCCCATGGTAGGCTCATCCAGAAGGTTAGGAGGAATGGGATTCAGGGGAACATAGCTGTCTGGATACAGAATTGGCTGGCCAACAGAAGACAGCGAGTGGTAGTTGAAGGAAAATATTCTGCCTGGAAGTCAGTGGTGAGTGGTGTTCCACAGGGCTCTGTCCTTGGGCCTCTATTGTTTGTAATTTTTATTAATGACTTGGATGAGGGGATTGAAGGATGGGTCAGCAAGTTTGCAGACGACACGTAGGTTGGAAGTGTCATTGACAGTATAGAGGGCTGTTGTGGGCTGCAACAGGACATTGACAGGATGCAGAGATGGGCTGAGAGGTGGCAGATGGAGTTCAACTTGGATAAATGCGAGGTGATGCATTTTGGAAGGTCGAATTTGAAAGCTGAGTACAGGATTAAGGATAGGATTCTTGGCAGTGTGGAGGAACAGAGGGATCTTGGTGTGCAGGTACATAGATCCCTTAAAATGGCCACCCAAGTGGACAGGATTGTTAAGAAAGCATATGGTGTTTTGGCTTTCATTAACAGGGGGACTGAGTTTAAGAGTCGTGAGATCTTGTTGCAGCTCTATAAAACTTTGGTAAGACCGCACTTGGAATACTGTGTCCAGTTCTGGTCGCCCTATTATAGGAAAGATGTGGATGCTTTGGAGAGGGTTCAGAGGAGGTTTACCAGGATGCTGCCTGGACTGGAGGGCTTATCTTATGAGGAGAGGTTGACTGAGCTCGGACTTTTTTCATTGGAGAAAAGGAGGAGGAGAGGGGACCTAATTGAGGTATACAAGATAATGAGAGGCATAGATAGAGTCGATAGCCAGAGACTATTTCCCAGGGCAGAAATGACTAACACAAGAGGTCATAGTTTTAAGCTGGTTGGAGGAAAGTATAGAGGGGATGTCAGAGGCGGGTTCTTTACACAGAGAGTTGTGAGAGCATGGAATGCGTCGCCAGCAGCAGTTGTGGAAGTAAGATCATTGGGGACATTTAAGAGACTACTGGACATGCATATGGTCACAGAAATTTGAGGGTACGTACATGAGGATCAGTGGCCAGCACAACATCGTGGGCTGAAGGGCCTGTTCTGTGCTGTACTGTTCTATGTTCTATGTTCTATCATGAAAAATGGCTTCATTTTTAAAATTCTTAACCCTATTCCAATGAAATACATTGGACATTAATCTAAGTTCATATTAATGTCTGCACACATTTGTAACATTGGAACCTGTTCAATCTTATCGATACTTTATCCTTTAAATCCGCAATAGCACATCTGCTATCTCATTCTTACGACCCACAACATGTACAGTTTGTAACTTAAAAGTCAGTAACATAAGATTCTAATGAAATAGTCTCATATTTTTGTCTTTAAATTGTTCCAAGAATGTCAGAGGATTGTAGTCAGTATACACAACTGTCTCCAATACATTGTTTGTCACAAACATTAAAATGCAGTTAGGCCAGTATCAAACTCAATCATTCTTTCTCAATAGTAGAGTATTTTCTCTGGTTGGTGTTGATTTTCTTTGAAAAGTTGCCAATTGGCCGTTCAATTCCATCATCTTCCTGTAGCGGTATAACTCCAACTCTTATATCGATTGTAACTTTGAAGGTTTTCAAAGGACTTGATGTAGCTAACACTGCTGTGGTGGTTAATACTGCTTTTAATTTCTCAAATGCCTCATGGCATTATTTTGTGCACCAAAGTTTTATGTTTTTCTTTAGCAGTGTTGTGGCACCGCGAACAGACTTACTAAAGTTTGGAACAAACTTCTGGTAGAATCTGCTTAGTCCAAAAAATTAAAGTAACTCTTCAAGGATGGCCATGGAAATTCCTTGCTGGCCTTCGTCTTTGCGTTCCCTTACAGGACCAATGTTATGTCCCAAGAACATCACGTCTGTCTTCACGAATTCTGTTTTCTTCAAGTTTATTACCAGTTTTGCCTCTCGTAATCATTTAAAGGGCTTGCCAACTGTACCATGTGATCTCTCCACGACTTGCTAAAGATCACGTTGAGGAGGAGCGAACAGAGGACTGCTGCGTAAGTGAGGCTTTACATTTGGGTGGTTGCGTCACCCGAAACACAACTTGGGTAGTGTCTCCCACCCATCCTCCTCAAAAAAAAATAAGTTTCCGTGTGCCGTATTAGTAAGGTAACTCATTTGTTTTTATTCTTTATTTTTCTAGTCTTGTTTGGAATTTAGAATAGTGGGAATGGAGGTTAGGGCAGTTGAATGTTCCTCCCGCAGAATGTGGGGGGTAAGGGTCACCACTAGTGTCCCTGCTGACTGCATCTGTGGGAAGTGAACCCAACTCCAGCTCCTCAAAAACTGCATTAGGGAACTGGAGCTGGAGCTGGATGCACTTTGGATCATTTGGGAGGCAGAGGGGGTTATTGAGAGGAGTTACAGGGAAGTAGTAACACCTCAGGTACAAGAAGATGGTAGTTAGGCTACAGTCAGGGAATGGAAAGGGAACCGGCAGGCAGTGCAGGGATCCCCTGTGGCCGTTCCCCTCAAAAACAAGTTCACCATTCTGGATTCTATTGGAGGAGAGTCTTACCGGGGCAAGCAATGGGGCACAGGTCTCTGGCACAGAGTCTGTCCCTATTACTCAGAAGGAAAGGGAGAAGAGCAGCAGAGCATTAGTCATTGGGATCTCCTTAGTTAGGGGGACAGATAGAAGGTTCTGTGGGAAGCAAAGAAACTCGTGGTTGGTCTGTTGCTTCCCAGCTACCAGGGTTTGTAATGTTTTGGATCTTGTTTTCAGGATCCTTGAGGAGGGGGTGCAACCCCAGGTCGTGGTCCACATAGGCACCAACAACATAGGTAGGAAAAGGGATGGGGATTTAAGGCAGACATTCAGGGAGCTAGGGTGGAAGCTCAGAGCTGGAATAAACAGAGTAGCTTTCTCGGGTTTGTTGCCCATGTCACGTGCTAACGAGGCGAGGAATAGGGAGAGAGAGGAGTTGAACACATGGCTACAGGGATGGTGCAGGAGGGAGGGATTTGGATACGTGGATAATTTGGACTCATTCTGGAGTAGGTGGGACCTCTACAAACAGGATGTTCTACACCTGAACCAGACGGGTACCAATATCCTGGGGGGAAATTTGCTAATGATCTTTGGCTGGGTTTAAACAAATTCAGCAGGGGGATGGGAACCTAAATTGTAGTTCAAAAAGGCAGGAAGTTGAGAGTAGTGAGGTCAGAAATGAGATTTCAAGGTTACAAGAGTTCACTGGCAAGCAAGACGTTGGTTTGAAGTGTGTCTACTTCAACACCAGGAGGATCCGGAATAGGGTGAGTGAAATTGCATCATGGGTTGGTACCTGAGATTTCAACGTTGTGGCCATTTCAGAGACATGGGTAGGTCAGGGACAGGAATGGTTGTTGCAAGTTCCGGGATTTAAATGTTTCAGTCAGAACAGAGAGAATGGAAAAAGAAGGGGAGGGGTGGCACTGTTAGTCAAGGACAGTATTACGGTAGCAGAAAGGACATTTGAAGACTTGTCTACTGAAGTAGTATGGGTTGGGGTTAGAAACAGGAAAGGAGAGGTCACCCTGTTGGGAGTTGTCTGTAGGCCTACGAATAGTTCCAGAGATGGAGAGCAAAGGATAGCAAAGACGATTCTCAATAGGAGTGAGAGAGACAGAGTAGTTGTTATGGGGTCTTTAACTTTCCAAATATTGACTGGAAATACTATAGTTTGAGTACTTTAATTGGGTCAATTTTTGTCCAATGTGTACAGGAGGGTTTCCTGACACAATATGTAGACAGGCCAACAAGGGGTAAGGCCACATTAGATTTTATACTGGATAATGAACCTGGCGAGGAGTTAGATTTGGAGGTAGGGGAGCACTTTGATGATAGTGACCACAATTCAGTTATGTTTAATTTAGCGATGAAAAGGGACAGGTATATACCGGAGGGCAAGAGTTATAGAACATGAACATTTTAGAACATTACATCACAGCGCAGTACAGGCCCTTCGGCCCTCGATGTTGCGCTGACCTGTCATACCAATCTGAAGCCCATCTAACCGACACTATTCCATGTATGTCCATATGCTTGTCCAATGACGACTTAAATGTACTTAAACTTGGCGAATCTACTACCATTGCAAGCAAAGCATTCTATACCCTTACTATTCTCTGAGTAGAGAAACTACCTCTGACATCTGTCCGATATCTATCACTCCTCAATTTAAAGCTATACCGAGATCTCTCTGCTCATCTACCCTACCAAGAATCTTATCATTAGGCCAGTACTTTGCATTCCAGTTACTCCGACCAAAGTGAATCACCTCACACTTGTCCACATTAAACTCCATTTGCCACCTCTCAGCCCAGCTCTGTTGCTTATCTATGTCTCTGTAACCTACAACATCCTTCATCACTATCCACAACTCCACCGACCTTAGTGTCATCCACAAATTTACTAACCTACCTTTCTATGCCCTCAACACAGACCCTTGCGGTACACCAGTAGTAACTGGACTCCAGGATGAACATTTCCCATCAACTACCACCCTCTCTCTTCTTTCAGCAAGTCAATTACTGATCGAAACTGCTATATCTCCCACAATCCCATTCCTCCACATTTTGTACAATAGCCTACTGTGGGAAACCTTACCAAATGCCTTGCTGAAATCCATATACACCACATCAACTGGTTTACTCTCATCTACCTGTTTGGTCACCTTCTCAAAGAACTCAATAAGGTTTGTGAGGCACGACCTACCCTTCACAAAACCGTGCTGACTATCCCTAATCAAATTATTCTTTTCTCGATGATTATAAATCCTATCTCTTATAACCTTTTCCAATACTTTACCATCAACTGAAGTAAGGCTCGCTGGTCTATAATTACCAGAGTTGTCTCTACTCCCCTTCTTGAACAGTGGAACCACATTTGCTATCCTCCAGTCTTCTGGCACTTTTCCTGTAGACAATGGCAGTTTAAAGATCAAAGCCAAAGGCTCAGCAATCTCCTCCCTGGCTTCCCAGAGAATCCTCGGATAAATCCCATCCGGCCCAGGGGACTTATCTATTTTCACACTCTGCAGGATTTCTAATACCTCTTCCTTGTGACCCTCAATCCCACCTAGTCTAGTAGCCTGTATCTCAGTATTCTCCTCGACAACATTGTCGTTTTCTAGAGTGAATACTGTCGAAAAATATTCATTTAGTGCTTCCCCTATCTCCTCTGACTCCACACACAACTTCCCACTACTATCCTTGATTGGCCCTAATCTTCCTCTTGTCATTCTTTTATTCTTTAAGTACCTATAGAAAGCCTTAGAGTTTACCCTGATCCTATCTGCCAACAACTTCTCATGTCTCCTCCTGGCTCTTCTGAGCTCTCTCTTTCGGTCTTTCCTGGCTACCTTGTGACCCTCAAGCGCCCTAACTGAGCCTTCACATCTCATCCTAACATAAGCCTTCTTCCTCCTCTTAACCAGAGATTCCACTTCCTTCGTAAACCACGGCTCCCGTGCTCTACAGCTTCCTCCCTGCCTGACAAGTACATACTTATCTAGGACACACAGGAGCTTTTCTTTGAATAAGCTCCACATTTCTAATGTCGGATCAATGGTGCTGGAAGAGCACAGCAGTTCAGGCAGCATTGAGGAGCATCAGCAAAATCGACGTTTCAGGCAAAAGCCCTTCATCAGGAATAAAGGCAGAGAGCCTGAAGCGTGGAGAGATAGGCTAGGGGAGGGTGGGGGTGGGGACAGAGTAGCATAGAGTACAATGGGTGAGTAGGGGAGGAGATGAAGGTGATAGGTCAGGGAGGAGAGGGTGGAGTAGATAGGTGGAAAAGGAGCTAGGCAGGTCGGACAAGTCCGGACAAGTCAAGGGGACTGGAAGTTTGAAACTAGGATGAGGTGGGGGAAGGGGAAATGAGGAAGCTGTTGTAGTCCACATTGATGCCCTGGGGTTGAAGTGTTCCGAGGCGGAAGATGAGGCATTCTTCCTCCAGGCGTCTGGTGGTGAGGGAGCGGCGGTGAAGGAGGCCCAGGACCTCCATGCCCTCGGCAGAGTGGGAGGGGGAGTTGAAATGTTGGGCCACGGGGCAGTTTGGTTGATTGGTGCGGGTGTCTCGGAGATGTTCCCTAAAGCGCTCTGCGAGGAGGCGCCCAGTCTCCCCAATGTAGAGGAGACCGCATCGGGAGCAACGGATACAATAAATGATATTAGTGGATGTGCAGGTAAAACTTTGATGGATATGGAAGGCTCCTTTGGATAGAGGTGAGGGAGGAAGTGTGGGCACAGGTTTTACAGTTCCTGCGGTGGCAGGGGAAAGTGCCAGGATGTGAGGGTGGGTCGTAGGGGGGCGTGGACCTGACCAGGTAGTCACGGAGGGAACGGTCTTTGTGGAAGGCGGAAAGGGGTGGGGAGGGAAATATATCCCTGGTGGTGGGGTCTTTTTGGAGGTGGTGGAAATGTCGGCGGATCAACTTCACCAACACATTCCATCCTGACCTTAAATTTACCTGGAAAAGGAGCTAGGCAGGTCGGACAAGTCCGGACAAGTCAAGGGGACTGGAAGTTTGAAACTAGGATGAGGTGGGGGAAGGGGAAATGAGGAAGCTGTTGAAGTCCACATTGATGCTCTGGGGTTGAAGTGTTCCGAGGCGGAAGATGAGGCGTTCTTCCTCCAGGCGTCTGGTGGTGAGGGGGTGGCGGTGAAGGAGGCCCAGGACCTCCATGTCCTCAGCAGAGTGGGAGGGGGAGTTGAAATGTTGGGCCACGGGGCAGTTTGGTTGATTGGTGCGGGTGTCTCGGAGATGTTCCCTAAAGCGCTCTGCTAGGAGGCGCCCAGTCTCCCCAATGTAGAGGAGACCGCATCGGGAGCAACGGATACAATAAGTGATATTGGTGGATGTGCAGGTCAAACTTTGATTGATGTGGAAGGCTCCTTTAGGGCCTTGGATGGAGGTGAGGGAGGAGGTGTGGGCACAGGTTTTGTAATTCCTGCGGTGGCAGGGGAAGGTAGCAGGATGGGAGAGTGGGTTGTAGGGGGGCGTGGACCTGACCAGGTCGTCACGGAGGGAACGGTCTTTGTGGAAGGCGGAAAGGGGTGGGGAGGGAAATATATCCTTGGTGGTGGGGTCTGTTTGGAGATGGTGGAAATGTTGACGGATGATTTGGTTTATGCGAAGGTTGGTAGGGTGGAAGCTGAGCACCAGGGGTGTTCTGTCCTTGTTACGGTTGGAGGGGTGGGGTCTGAAGGCGGAGGTGCAGGATGTGGTCGAGATGCGTTGGAGGGCATCTTTAACCACGTGGGAAGGGAAATTGCGGTCTCTAAAGAAGGAGGCCATCTGGTGTATTCTGTGGTGGAACTGGTTCTCCTGGGAGCAGATACGGCGGAGGCGGAGGAATTGGGAATACAGGACGGCATTTTTGCCGGAGGTAGGGTGGGAAGAGGTGTAGTCCAGGTAGCTGTCCGAGTCAGTGGGTTTGTAAAAAATGTCGGTGTCAAGTCGGTCATCATTAATGGAGATGGAGAGGTCCAGGAAGGGGAGGGAGGTGTCAGAGATGGAATGTGTCAGGGTGGAATGTGTTGGTGAAGTTGATGAATTGCTCAACCTCCTCGTGGGAGCCCGAGTGGCACCAATGCAGTCATCAATGTAGTGGAGGAAGAGATGGGGAGTGGTGCCAGTGTAATTACGGAAGATGAACTGTTCTACATAGCCGACAAAGAGACAGACATAGCTGGGGCCCACACGCGTGCCCGTGGCTACCCCTTTGGGGTGGAGGAAGTGGGAGAATTCAATGGAGAAATTGTTAAGGTCGAGGACCAGTTCGGCCAAACGAATGAGAGTGTCGGTGGAAGGGTACTGTTGGGGACGTCGGGAGAGGAAGAAACGGAGGGCTTGGAGGCCCTGGTCATGGCGGATGGAGGTGTAGAGGGATTGCATATCCATGGTGAAGATGAGGCGTTGGGGGCCGGGGAAACGGAAGTCTTGGAGGAGGTGGAGGGCGTGGGTGGTGTCTCGAATGTATGTGGGGAGTTCCTGGACTGGGGGAATAGGACAGTGTCGAGGTAGGTAGAAATGAGTTCAGTGGGGCAGAAGCATGCTGAGATAATGGGTCGGCCAGGGTGGTCAGGCTTGTGGATCTTGGGAAGGAGGTAGAGCCGGGCAGTGCGGGGTTCCTGGATTATGTGGTTGGAAGCTGTGGGTGGGAGATTTCCTGAGGTAATGAGGTTCTGTATGGTCTGGAAGATTATGGTTTTGTGAAGTGGGGGTGGGGTCATGGTCAAGGGGGCGGTAGGAAGAGGTGTCCTCGAGTTGGCGTTTGGCTTCAGCGGTGTAGAGGTCAGTGCGCCAGACTACCACTGCGCCCGCTTTATCTGCTGGCTTGATGGTGAGGTCAGGGTTAGAGCAGAGGGAGTGGAGGGCTGCACGTTGTGAGGGTGAGAGGTTGGAGTCGGGGAGGGGGTTAGACAGGTTGAGGCGGTTAATTTCAAGTCCACATTGATGCTCTGGGATTGAAGTGTTCTGAGGCGGAAGATGAGCACGCCCCTGGTGCTCACCTTCCACTCTACCAACCTTCGCATAAACCAAATCATCCGCTGACATTTCCGCCAACTCCAAATGGACCCCACCACTAGGGATATATTTCCCTCCCCGCCCCTTTCAGCCTTCCGCAAAGACCGTTCCCTCCGTGACTACCTGGTCAGATCCACGCCCCCCTTACAACCCATCCTCCCATCCTGGCACCTTCCCCTGCCACCGCAGGAATTGCAAAACCTGTGCCCACACCTCCTCCCTCACCTCCATCCAAGGCCCTAAAGGAGCCTTCCACATCCATCAATGTTTTACCTGCGCATCCACCAATATCATTTATTGTATCCGTTGCTCCCGATGCGGTCTCCTCTACATTATCTGCACACACTAGGCAAAAACTGTCCCATCTATAGTACTCGTACTATAGTGTTCCCAGTCAATATTTGGAAAGTTGAAGTCCCCCATGACAACTACCCTGTCTGTCTCATTCCTATCGAGAATCATCTTTGCTATCCTCTCTTCTACATCTCTGGGACTATTCGGAGGCCTATAGAAAACTCCCAACAGGGTGACCTCTCCTTTCCTGTTTCTAACCTCAGCCCATACTACCTCAGTTGACGGGTCCCCAAACATCCTTTCTGCAACTGTAATACTGTCCTTGACCAACAATGCCACACCTCCCACTCTTTACCATCTTCTCTGTTCTTTCTGAAACATCTCAATCCTGGAACCTGCAACAACCATTCCTGTCCCTGCTCTATCCATGTCTCCAAAATGGCCACAACATCGAAGTCCCAGGTACCGACCCATGCTGCAAGTTCACCCACCTTATTCCGGATGCTCCTGGCGTTGAAGTCGACACATTTCAAACCAACTTCTTGCTTGCCAGTGCCATCTTGCAACCCTGAAACTTGATTTTGGACTTCTCTACTCTCAACCTTTCCTATACTCGAACTACAATTTTGGTTCCCATCCCCCTGCTGGATTAGTTTAAACCCACTTCAATAGCCTTAGCGAATTTCTCCCCCAGGATATTGGTACCCCTCTGGTTCAGATGAAAACCATTCTGCTTGTAGAGGTCTCATCTACCCCAGAAAGAGCTGGTGGAAAGGCAATTACGATGCAATTAGGCAAGATTTGGATGTATAGGTTTGGGAGGGAAACTGCAGGGATGGGCACAACAGAAATGTGGAGCTTATTCAAGGAACAGCTACTTGATAAGTGTGTACCTGTCAAGCATGGAGGAAGCTGTCGAGCGCAGGAGCCATGGTTTATGACGGACGTTGAGTCTCTTGTCAAGAAGGAGAAGGCTTATGTTAGGATGAGATGTGAAGGCTTAGTTAGGGCGCTTGAGAGTTACAGGTTAGCCAGGAAGGATCTAAAGAGAGAGCTAAGAAGAGCCAGGAGGGGACATGAGAAATCATTAGCAGATAGGATCAAGGAAAACCCTAAAGCTTTCTATTGGTATATTATGTATTAGAATGGTATTATTATGGTATAGAATGACTAGAGTAAGATTAGGGCCAATCAGGGAAAGCAGTGGGAAGTTGCGCGTGAATTCCGAGGAGATAGGGTAATCGCTAAATGAATTCATTTTGTCAGTATTCACACTGGACAAAGACAATATTGTGGAGGAAATACTGAGACACAAGCTACTAGACTTCACAGGATTGAGTTTCACAAGCAGGAGGTGTTTGCAATACTGGAAGTGTGAAAATACATAATTCTGGATGGGACTTATCTTGGATTCTTTGGGAAGCCAGGGAGCAGATTGCAGAGCCTAAGGCTTTGATCTTTACATAGAACAATACAGCGCAGAACAGGCCCTTCGGCCCTCGATGTTGTGCCGACCTGTGAACTAATCTAAGCCCATCCCCTGCACTATCCCATCATCATCCATATGCTTATCCAAGGACTGTTTAAATGCCCCTAATGTGGTTGAGTTAACTACATCAGCAGGCAGGGCCTTCCACACCCTTACCACTCTCTGAGTAAGGAACCTGCCTCTGACATCTGTCTTAAACCTATCAGCCCTCAATTTGTAGCTATGCCCCCTCGTACAAGCCAACATCATCATCCTCGGAAAAACAGTCTCACTGTCCACCCTATCTTATCCTCTGATCATCTTGTATGTCTCTATTAAATCCCCTTGTAGCCTTCTTCTCATCAATGAGAACAGACACAAGTCTCTCAGCCTTTCATCGTAAGACTTTCTCTCCATATTAGGCAACATCCTAGTAAAGTTTTGCAAGGTTTGAAGCTCAGGTTGAGGTTTAGGGTGTAGGTTTGCTCGCTGAGCTGTAGGTTTGATATCCAGACGTTTCATTACCTGGCTAGGTAACATCATCAGTGGCGACCTCCAAGTGAAGCGAAGCTGTTGTCTCCTGCTTTCTATTTATATGTTTCTCCTGGATGGGATTCCTGGGGTGTGTTGATGTCATTTCCTGTTCATTTTCTGAGGGGTTGATAGATGGTATCTAGATCGATGTGTTTGTTTATGGTGTTGTTGTTGGAGTGCCAGGCCTCTAGGAATTCTCTGGCATGTCTTTACTTAGCCTGTCCCAGGATAGATGTGTTGTCCCAGTCGAAATGGTGAGTTTTTTTCCTCCATGTGTAGGGCTACGCGGGAGAGAGGGTCATGTCTTTTTGTGGCTAGCTGGTGTTCATGTATCCAGGTGGCTAACCTGGTAAATCTCCTCTGCACCTTTTCCAATGTTTCCACATCCCTCCTGTAACGGAGCGACCAGAACTGTACAATATTCCAAGTGAGGTCGCATTAGCGTTTTGTACAATTGCAGCATGACATCACGGCTCCAGAACTCAATCCCTCTACCAACAAAACCTAACACATTTTTTTTTTACAGCACTATCAACTTGGGTGGCAACTTTCAGGGATCTATGTACATGGACTCCAAGATCCCTCTGCACATCCACACTACCAAGAATCTTTCCATCGACCCAGCACTCTGCCTTCCTGTTATTCTTCCCAAAGTGAATCAACTCACATTTATCTGCATTGAACTCCATTTGCCACCTCTCAGCCCAATTCTGCAGTTTATCTCAGTCCCCCTGCAACCTGTAACATTCTTCCAAACTGTCCAGTACTCCACCGACTTTATTGTCGTCTGCAAACTTACTAATCCATCCACTTATGCCTGTGTCTTAGTCATTTATAAAAATGACAAACAGCAGTGGTCCCAAAACAGATCTTTGTGGCACACCATTGTTAACCGGACTTTGTCTTCATTGTCTACAGGAGTACTGCCAGAAGACTGGAGGATAGCAAATGTTGTCCCCTTGTTCAAGAGGGAAGTAGAGACAACCCTGATAATTATAGACCAGTGAGCCTTACTTCGGCTGTGTTGGAAAACGTTATAAGAGATAGGATTTATAATCATCTGCAGAGAAATATGTTGATTAGGGATAGTCAACACGACTTTGTGAAGGGTAGGTCGTGCCTCACAAGCCTTATTGTGTTCTTTGAGAAGGTGACCAAACAGGTGGACAAGGGTAAAGCGGTTGATGTGATGTATATAAATTTCAGTAAGACATTCGACAAGGTTCCCGATGGTAGGCAGTTGCACAAAATACAGAGGCATGGGATTGAGGGTGATTTAGCAATTTGGATCAGAAATAGGCTAGCTGAAAGAAGCGAGAGTGACAGGATAGTTGTTATGGGGGCTTTAACTTTCCAAATATTGACCGGGAATACTACAAGTACTTTAGATGGGTCAGTTTTTGTCCAATGTATGGTTTCTTGACACAGTTTGTAGACAGGCCGACAAGAGGCGAGGCCACATTAGGTTTGGTTCTGGGTAATGAACCCGTCCAGGTGTTAGGTTTGGAGGTAGGGGAGCACTTTTGGTGATAGTTGGTGATAGTGGTTGATGGGAAATGTTGATCCTGGAGATCAGTTACGAGTGGTGTACCACAAGGATCTGTTTTGGGTCCACTGCAGTTTGTCATTTTTACAAATGATCTGGATGAGGGCATAGAAGCATGTGTTAGTAAATTTGCGGTTGACACTAAGATTGGTGGAGTCGTAGATAGTGCTGAAGGACGTTGCAGGTTACAGAGTGACATAAGATAAGCTGCAGAGCTGGACTGAGAGGTAACAACTGCTGTTTAATGCAGAAAAATGTGAGGTGATTCATTTTAGATAGAGTAAGGAATGCAGAGTACTGGGCTAATTCTTGGTAGTGTAGATGAGCAGAGAGATCATGGTGTCCATGTACAGAGATCTCTAAAGGTCACCACCCAGGTTGATAGGAGTATTAAAAAGGCATCTGGTGTGTTAGCTTTTATTGGTAAAGGGATTGAGTTTCGGAACCATGAAGTCATGGTGCAGCTGTACAAAATGCTGGTGCAGCCGCACTTGGAGTATTGTGTACAGTTCTGGTCACTGCAATATAGGAAGGATGTGGAAGCTTTGGAAAGGGTTCAGCCGAGATTTACTGAGGTGTTGCCTGGTATGGAGGGAAGGTCTTACAAGGAAAGGCTGAGGGTCTTGAGGCTGTTTTCATTTGAGAGAAGAAGGTTGAGAGGTGACTTAATTGAGACAGAAAGATAATCAGAGTGTTCGAAAGGGTGAACAGTGAGAGCCTTTTTCCTCAGATGGTGATGGCCAGCATGAGGAGACATTGCTTCAAATTGAGGGGTGATAGAGATAGGACAGATGTCAGAGGTGGTTTCTTTATTCAGAGAGTAGTAAGGGTGTGGAACATATTGCCAGCACCACTAGTAGACTTGCCAACTTTAAGGGCATTTAAATGGTCATTTGATAAACATATGGACAAAAGTGGAATAGTATAGGATAGATGGGTTTTGGATTGCTTTCGCAAATCGGCGCAACAACAAGGACCTATCCTGCCCTTTACTGTTATATGCTCTATGTTCTATCACTATATCATCCAAATAAACTGCATGGTTTGTTAATCCAGCCACAACTCTGTC
Source organism: Chiloscyllium plagiosum (assembly GCF_037043375.1). Taxonomy (NCBI): domain Eukaryota; kingdom Metazoa; phylum Chordata; class Chondrichthyes; order Orectolobiformes; family Hemiscylliidae; genus Chiloscyllium; species Chiloscyllium plagiosum. The sequence goes on along the minus strand of NW_028270139.1, from coordinate 172,131,174 downwards.
CTTGGAATGTGCCTAGTGCATTCTTTATTCCAAAAGGCACCACTTTGAATTGATATAGCCCATTTAGGATTACAAATACAGAAACCTCTTTCGCTATATCTGATAAAGTTACCTGCCAGTAATCACACAGTAAATCCAACTTCGTGATGTGACTGGCTTGTCCAACTTTCACAATACAGTCCTCCAATTTTGGTTTTTGGTATGAATCTGATTTTGTTATGGATTTGACCTTCTGATAATCCACACAAAATCGTTGAGACCCGTCAGCTTTGAGAACTAACATGATTGATGAACTGCTCTCACTGTAACTCGGTTTGATGATATCTTCATTGAACATTATATCCATTTCCTTCTGGACCTGTGTGGCTTTGAAAGGATTAAGTCCGTTTGGGTATTGTTTTATCAGAACAGCATTCCCTACTTCCACTTCATGCACAATAGTATTAGTCCTCTCCATTTCATTCCCACATATGTCGTCATACTGCTGTAACAAACGTTTCAACTGGGTTCTTTGCTCTCGAGACAGGTAGTTCACAAACTTAACCCACTCCTCAAGGACTTGCTTATTATTTAATTTATTTTGAGGTCCATCCAGCTCCACGATATCTGGATTTGATTCCTCACCCTGTGGGGCAGTAATCAATACCTTTTTCTCCAGTTCCCTGTCTATATTATAGTAAGGTTTCAACATAATCACATGACATACCCAATACAGGTTTTTTCGATCAGGCATCTTTACCAGATGGTTTACCTGACTCAACATTTTCTCAGTTTGATAGGGACCACGAAACCTGACCACCATATTAGGATGCTGTACACCTAAAGAGCTGTATGCCTAAGTCATCCATGACTTCCTTACACAGCCTAGCATTAAAATTAGACCCTTGGTCTGACTGATTCTCTCTGGGTAGCTCATGCCGCGTTAAGAAAGCTGCTAACTCCTCTTCCACCCTTTTTGCCTTAATACTCCGTCAGGCAATTGCCTCCGGAAATGTGGTAGACACATCTATTACATTTAGCAAATCCTGGGTCCCACTTTTAGTTTTTGGATGGGGACCTATACAATGAATCATAACCTGCGTGAAAGGTTCTTCGAATGTGGGAATTGACAACAAAGGTGCTGGTTTCATTACAACCTGTGGCTTACCTACCATTTGGCATGTATGGCCTGTCAGGAAAGGTGAGTCACTGACTAAAACTTTAAAAGCTTATGTCGAGCATTGGAGCCTTCCATTTCTGTTGCAAGCAGCAGAAGAGCAGGAGCTTGGACCAGGGGCCTGTCAGGAAAGGTGAGTCACTGATTTAAAACTTTAAGCAGTGGCAGCACCTCGGAGAGCAGAGGTTTCTGGGAAAGGAGGGACATTTTTATTTCACTCCAGCTATATAAGTCAGTGTTTTCTAAACCCGAGACCCTACTTTTGTAAGGCCTCCCACCCAACCACTTCCTCAAACCTTAAACACCAGGGACACATCAGCTAAGCATCTCTTTTTTTCAGTTTGTGATAAGGGGACTAGCAGGGATGGTAGTGCAGGGAGAGGAATGTTCCTCCTGCATGATGTTTGAGGTGAGGGACACCATTAGTGTCCCATCCAAGTACATCTGCAGGAAGTGCACCCAACTCTTGCTCCTCCAAGACCGGGTTAGGGAACTGGAGTTGGAGCTGGATGAACTTCGGATCATTTGGGAGGCAGAGACTGTAATAGATAACAGTTACAAGGAAGCAGTTACTCCTGGGCATGAAGAAAGCTGGGTAACTGTTCGAAGGGGGAGAAACAGTCAGTGGAGGGCTCCCCTGTGATCGTTCCCCTGAAAAACAAGTATACCGTTCTGGATACTGTTGGGGGGGATGACTTACCAGGGGCATGCACTGGGGTGCAGGTCTCTGGCACAGAGCCTGTCCCTGTTGCACAGAAGGGAAGGAGGGAAAGGAGGAGAGTGTTAGTCATTGGAGACTCAATAGAGGATCAGATAGAAGGTTTGTTGGGAATGAACGAGACTCACGGTTGGTGTGTTGCCTCCCAGATGCCAGGGTCCGTGATGTCTCGGATCGTATCTTTGGGGTCCTGAAGGGAGGAGATGACCAGCCCCAAGTCATAGTCCGCAGAGGGTACAACGACATAGGTAGAAAAAGGGATAGGGATAAAACATAGAACAATACAGCGCAGAACAGGCCCTTCAGTCCTCGATGTTGCGCCGACCTGTGAATTATTCTCAGCTCGTCCCCCTACACTACCCCATCCTCATTCATGTGCTCATTTAAGGATTGTTTAAATCTCCGTAATGTGGCTGAGTCGGCTAAATTAGCAGGTAGGGCATTCTATGCCCTTACCACTCTCTGCCTCTGAGATCTGTCTTAAATCTATCACCCCTCAATTTGGAGTTTTGCCCCCTCAAACAAGCTGACACCATCATCCGAGAAAAAAGAGTTTCACTGTCTACTCTATCTAATCCTCTAATCACTATGTATGTCTCTATCAAATCTCCTCTTAGTCTTCTTTCCAATGAGAACAGACCCAAGTCTGTCAGCCTTTCCTCATAAGACCTTCCCTCCAGACCAAACAACATCCTGGTAAATCTCCTCTGCACCTTTTCCAATGCTTCCACATCCTTCCCGAAATATAGCGACCAGAACTGTACACAATATTCCAAGTGTGGCCGCACCAGCATTTTGTATAGTTGCAGCATGATATTGCGGTTCCGGAACTCAATCCCACTACGAATGAAACCTAACACAGTGTATGCCTTCTTAACAGCACCATCAGCCTGGGTGGCAACTTTCAGGAATTATGTACATGGACTCCAAGATCCCTCTGCACATCCACACTACCAAGAATCTTTCCATCGACCCAGTACTCTGCCTTCCATTTATTCTTCACACTTAGCTGCATTGCACTCCATTTGCCACCTCTCAGCCAATTCTGCAGTTTATCCAAGTCCCCTGCAACCTGTAACATTCTTCCAAACTGTCCACTACTCCACCGACTTTAGTGTCATCTGAAAATTTACTAATCCATCCACCTATGCCTGCATCTAAGTCATTTATAAAAATGACAAACAGCAGTGGTCCCAAAACAGACCCTTGTGGCACACCACTAGTAACCGGACTCCAGGCTGAATATTTTCCATCAACCACCACTCGCTGCCTTCTTTCAGAAATCCAGTTTCTAATCCAAACAGCTAAATCACCCACAATCCCATGCCTCTGCATTTTCTCCAACAGCCTACCATGTGGAACCTTATCAAAGGCTTTACTGAAGTCCATGTATACCACGCCAACTGCCCTCCCCTCATCTACATGCTTGGTCACCTTCTCAAAAAACTCAATGAGGTTTGTGAGACACGATCTGCCCTTGACGAAATCATGTTGACTGTGTCCAATCAAGTTGTTGCTTGCGAGATGATTATAAATCTTATCTCTTAAAATCCTTTCCAAAAGCTTTCCTCCAACAGAAGAAAGGCTCATTGGTCTATAATTACCTGGGTCATCTCTACTGAACAAGGGCACAACATTTGCAATCCTCCAGTCATAGAACATAGAAGAATACAGCGCAGTACAGGCTCTTTGGCCCTCGATGTTGTGCTGATCCAAGCCCACCTAACCTACACTAGCCCACTATCCTCCATATACCTATCCAATGCCCGCTTAAATGCCCATAAAGAGGGAGAGTCAACCACTGCTACTGGCAGGGCATTCCATGAATTCATGACTCGCTGAGTAAAGAACCTACCCCTAACATCTGTCCTATACCTACCACCCCTTAATTTAAAGCTATGTCCCCTCGTAATAGCTGACTCCATATGTGGAAAAAGGTTCTCATGGTCAACCCTATCTAAACCCCTAATCATCTTGTACACCTCTATCAAGTCACCCATAAACCTCTTTTCTCCAATGAAAAAAAACCCAAGTGCCTCAGGCTTTCCTCATACGATCTTCCTACCATACCAGGCAACATCCTGGTAAACCTCCTCTGCACCTGTTCCAGTGCCTCCACATCCTTCCTATAGTATGGCGACCAAAACTGCACACAATACTCCAGATGCGGTCGCACCAGAGTCTGATACAACTGCAACATGACCTCAGGGCTCCGGAACTCAATTCCTCTACCAATAAAAGCCAGTACACCGTATGCCTTCTTCACCGCACTATTTACCTGGGTGGCAACTTTCAGAGATCTGTGTACATGGACACCAAGATCCCTCTGCTCATCCACACTACCAAGTATCCGACCATTAGCCCAGTACCCCATCTTTTTGTTACTCATACCAAAGTGAATCACCTCACACTTACCTATATTGAACTCCATTTGCCACCTTTCTGCCCAGCTCTGCAACTTATCTATATCCCGCTGTAACCTGACACATCCTTCCTCACTGTCAACAACTCCACCGACTTTCATATCATCCGCAAACTTGCTCACCCAATCTTCTAGCCCCTCCTCCAGGTCATTTATAAAAATGACAAACAGCAATGGTCCCAAAACAGATCCTTGCGGAACACCGCTAGTAACTGCACTCCAAGATGAACCTTTACCATCAACTACTACCCTCTGTCTTCTTCCAGCCAGCCAATTCCTAATCCAAACCTCCAACTCACCCTCAATGCCATACCTCCTTATTTTTTGCAGTAGCCTACCATGGGGAACCTTATCAAACGCCTTACTAAAATCCATATACACCACATCTACCGCTTTACCCTCGTCTACCTCCTTAGTCACCTTCTCAAAGAATTCAATAAGGTTTGTGAGGCATGACCTGCCCTTCACAAAACCATGCTGACTATCCTTGATCACATTATTCCTATCCAGATGTTCATAAATTCTATCCCTTACAATTCTCTCTAAGACTTTGCCCACAACAGAAGTGAGACTCACCGGCCTATAGTTACTAGGGTTATCCCTACTCCCCTTCTTGAACAAGGGAACCATATTTGCTATCCTCCAGTCTTCTGGCACTACTCCTGTAGACAACGAGGACATAAAAATCAAGGCCAATGGCTCTGCAATCTCCTCCCTTGCTTCCCAGAGAATCCTAGGATAAATGCCATCAGGCCCAAGGGACTTATCTATTTTCACCCTTTCCAGAATTTCCAACACCTCTTCCCTACATACCTCAAAGCCATTCATTCTAATTAATTGTGACTCAATATTCACATCGGCAACAATGTCCTGTTCCTGAGTGAATACTGACAAAAAGTATTCATTCAGTGTCTCCCCAATCTCTTCAGCCTCCACACGCAACTTCCCACTACTATCCTTGACTGGACCTATTCCTACCCTAGTCATTCTTTTATTCCTGACATACCTAGAGAAAGCCTTAGGGTTTTCCCTAATCCTACCAACTAAGGACTTTTCATGTCCCCTCCTTGCTGCTCTTAGCTCTCTCTTCAGATCCTTCCTGGCTACCTTATAACTCTCAATCGCCCCAATTGAACCTTCACGCCTCATCTTTACATAGGCCGCCCTCTTCCATTTAACAAGGGATTCCAATTCCTTATTAAACCACAGCTCCCTCACATGACCCTTTCCTCCCTGCCTGACAGGTACATACTTATCAAGGACACTCAATAGTTGCTCCTTGAACAGGCTCCACATATCAATTGTGCCTATGCCTTGAAGCCTACTTTTCCAAGCCACGCATCCTTGGTCGTGCCTCACCGCATCATAATTTCCCTGCCCCCAGCTATAACTCTTGCCCTGCAGTACACACTTATCCCTCTCCATCACGAGAATAAAAGTCACCGAATTGTGGTCACTGTCCCCAAAGTGCTCACCTACCTCCAATTCTAACACCTGGCCTGGTTCGTTACCCAGAACCAAATCCAGTATGGCCTCACCTCTTGTTGGCCTGGCACTAAACCTGTAGACAATGACGACTCAAGTATCAAAGCCAAAGGCCCTGCTATCTCTTCCCTAGCTTCCCAGAGAATCCTCAGATAAATCCCATCTGGCCCAGGGACTTGTCTACTTTCACTCCTTCTAGAATTGATAACACCTGTTTGTAACTAACCTCAATCATTTCTAGTCTAAGATCTCATACCTCATTCTTATCCTCTACAATATTCTCCTTTTCCTGAGTGAAAAACTGAGAAGTGTTTGTTTAGCACCTCTCCAATCTCCACACGGTCCACAGTCAACTTCCCACTTCTATCTTTGACTGGTCCTATTCCGACCCCAATCATCCTTTTATTCCTCACATACCTATGGAAAGCTTTAGGATTCTCCTTTCTTCTATTTGCTAAAGACTGCTTGTGTCTTCTCTTTGCTCTTCTTAACTCTCTCTTTAAATTCTTCCTAGCTGATCTGTAACTCTCCATCGCCTCATCTGAACCAGCTTGAAAGGGTTCAGAAAAGATTTACAAGGATGTTGTCAGGATTGGATGATTTGAGCTATAGGCAGAGGCTGAACAGGCTGGGGCTGTTTTCCCTGGAGCATTGGGGGCTTAGGGGGGTTTACAAAATTATGAGGGGGATGGATGGGTAAAGAGACAAAGTCTTTTCCCTGGGGTCGGGGAGTCCAGAACGAGAGGGCAGAGGTTTAGGATGAGAGGGGAGAGATATAAAAGAGACCTAAGGGGCAACTATTTCACACAGAGGGTGGTAAGGGTATGGAATGAGCTGCCAGAGGAAGTGGTGCAACATTTAAGAGGCATTTGGATGGGTATATGAATAGGAAGGGTTTGGAGGGATATGGGACGGGTGCTGCAGATGGGTTGGACCAAAGGATCTATTTCCTGCTGTACATCTCTATGACTCTCTGACTCTAACCACGGTTCCCTTACCTTATCACGTCCTCCCTGCCTGACAGGGACATACCTATCAAGGACATGCAATATATGTTCCATAAACCAGCTCCACATTTCCATTGTCTGCATCCCCTGCATTTTGCTCCCCCATTCTTTGCATCTTAATTCTTGCCTAATCACATTATAATTGCCCTTGCCCCATCGATAACCCTTGGCCTGTGGCATGTACCTATCCCTTTCCATCGCTAAACTAAACGTAACTGAATTATGGTCACTCTCTCCAAAGTGCTCACCTAAATCAAACACCTGGCCTGGTTCATTACCAAGCACCAGATCCCGTGTGGCCTTCCCTCTTGTCGGCCCTTCGACATACTGTGTCAGGAAACCCACCTGTAGGCATTGAACAAAAACTGATCCATCTGACATGCTAGAGTTATAGCATTTCCAGTTAATGTTGGGGAAGTTGAAGTAGACACACTTCAAAGCAGCTTGCTGCCTGCCTGCACATTCTTGTGACCCTGAAATCTTGTCCCTGTCCTTCCTACTCTCATCCTCCTGTGCACTGCAACTACATCTAGTTTAAACCCATCCGAATAGCACCAGCAAATTTCCCACCCAGAATATTAGTACCCCTCGGGTTCAAGTGAAGACCATCCTGTTTGTACAGGTCCCACCTTCCCCAGATTGAGTCCCAATTATCCAAGTACCTGAAACCCTCCCTCCTGCACCATCCTTGCAGCCATGCGTTCAGCTGATATCTCTCCCTATTCCTTGCCTCGCTATCACGTGGTACGGGTAGCAAACTAGAGATAACTACTCTGTTTGTTCTAGTTCTCAGCTTCCACTCTAGCTCCCTGAAATCCTGCCTTATATCCCTATCCCTCTTTCTACCTATGTCGTTGGTACCTACATGGACCATGACTTAAGGCTGGTCACCCTCTCCCTTTAGGATCCCAAAGATACGATCCAAGACATCATGGACCCTGGCACCTTATATAAGTCAATGTTTTCCCAACCTGAAACCCTACCTTTGTAGGTCCGCTCACCCAACCACCTCCTCTGACCATAAAGACAAGGGACACATCGGGTAAGCATCTCTTCTTTTTTACTTTGTGATAAGGGGACTAGCAGGGATGGCAGTGCAGGGAGAGCAATGTTCCTCCTGCATGATGTTTGAGGTGAGGGACACAATACACCAACCATGAGTTTCGTTCATTCCCAACAAACCTTCAATCTGACCCTCTAACTATTGAGTCCCCAATGACTAACACTCTCCTTCTTTCCCTCCTTCCCTTCTGTGCAACAGGAGTAGGCTCTGTGCCAGAGACCTGGGCCCCACTGCATACTCCTGGTAAGTTGTTCCCCTCAACAGTATCCAAAACGGTATACATGTTTTTCAGTGAAATGACCACAGGGGATCCCTCCACTGACTGTTTTTTCCCCCTTCGAATAGTCACCCAGCTTTCTTCTTGCCTAGGAGTAACTACTTCCCTGTAACTCCTATCTATCACAGCCTCTGCCTCCCAAATGATCCGAAGTTCATCCAGCTCCTGCTCCAGTTCCCTAACATGGTCTTGGAGAAGCGAGAGTTGGGTGCACTTCCTGCAGATGTACTTGGATGGGAAACTAATGGCGTCCCTCACCTCAAACATCATCCAGGAGGAACATTCCTCTCCCTGCACTGCCATCCCTGCTAGTCCCTTATCACAAAGTAAAAAAGAAGAGATGCTTACCTGATGTGTCCCTAGTCTTTAAGGTTAGAGGTTGGGTGAGAGGCCCTACAAAGGTAGGGTCTCAGGTTGAGAAAACACTGACTTATGTAGCTGGATGGAAATTAAAATAAGACGTCCCTCCTTTCCCAGAAACCTTTGCTCTCTGACTTCAAATATAAAAGCACAAATCAGTGACTCACCGCTCCCGGCAGGCCCCTGGCCCAAGCTCCCGCCCTTCGAGTTGCTGATGTCACTGAAAAACAGAAATGGAGGACTCCCACGCTCGAGGTAAGTTTTTAAAGGTTCAAATCAGTGACTCGCCGCTCCCGGCAGGCTCCTGCCCTTTGAGTTGCTGATGTCGCTGAAAAACAGAAATAAGGATGTAAGGCAGGATTTCAGGGAGCTAGGGTGGAAGTTGAGAGCTAGAACAAACAGAGTTGTTTTACCTGGATTGTTACCTGTGCCACATGCTAACAAGGCAAAGACCATGGACAAATATCAGCTGAACACGTGGCTGCAGGGATGGTGCAGGAGGGAGGGTTTCAGGTACTTGGATAATTGGGGCTCATTCTGGGGAAGGTGGGACCTGTACAAACAGGATGGTCTTCACTTAAACCAGAGGGGTACTAATATCCTGGGTGGGAGATTTACTGGTGGTATTCGGGTGGGTTTAAACTAGCTCAGCAGGGGGGATGGGATCCTGTGTTGTAGTTCCAGTACACAGGGGGATGAGAATAGGGAGAACAGGGACAGGCCTTCATGGCCTCTGCTAGCAGACAGCAAGATGGTTTGAAATGTCTCTACTTTAATGCCAGGAGTATCCAGAATAAGGTAGGTGAGCTTGCAGCAAGGATAGGTACCTGGGACTTCGATGTTGTGGCCATTTCAGAGACATAGATAAGTCAGGAATGGATGTTGCAGGTTTAGATCTTTCATTAAGATCAGGGAAGATGGTAAAAGAGGGGGAGGTGTGGCCTTGTTAGTCAAGGACAGTTTAATGGTGGTTGAAAGAACTTTTGAGGAAGACTCGTCTACTGAGGTGGTATGGGCTAAGGTTAGAAACAGGAGAGGAGAGGCCACACAGCTGGGAGATTTTTATAGGTGTCCGCAGAGTTCCAGGGTTGTGGGAAGAGAGGATTGGCAAATTGACCTGGAGTGAAAGGAACAGGGCGGTCATTATGGTGGACTTTAACTTCCCCAACATTAACTGGAAATGCTATAACTCTAGTACTTCGGATGGATCAGTTTTTGGCCAATGTGTGCAGGAGAGTTTCCTGACACAGTATGTCAAAGGTCTGACCAGAAGGGAGGCCACACTGAATCTGGTGCTTGGTAATGAACCAGGACAGGTGTTCGATTTAGTGGTAGGTGAGCACTTTGGAGATAGTGACCATAATTCGGTTACGGTTAATTTAGCGATAGAAATGGATAGGTATAGATGGTGGAAGAGTAATTATAATTATAATGCAATGAGGCAAGACGTAGGAGGCACAGAATGGGGTAACAGGGGATGGGGACAATGGAAACCTGGAGCTGCTTTAAGGAACAGATATTGCATGTCTTTGATACGTATGTCCCTGTCAAGCAGGGAGAAAGTGATAAGTAAGGGAACCGTGGTTTACTTAAGTTCTTGTATCTCTTGTTAAGCGGAAGAGAGAGGCTGATGTGACGTTGAAGTAAGATGGTTCAGTTGAGGCAATGGATAGTTAGAGAGTACCCGGAAGGATTAAAGAGAGAGTTAAGAGCAAGGAGCGGACATGAGCAGTCTTTAGCAGGTAGAATAAAGGAGAACCCTAAAGCTTTCCATAGGTATGTGAGGAATAAAAGGATGACTAGGGTAGAAATAGGGCCAGTCAAAGACAGAAGTGGGAAGTTGTGTGTGGACCCTGTGAAGATCGGCGAGGTACTAAATGAACATTTCTCATCTGTTTTCACTCAGGAAAAATAAAGTATTTTAGAGGAGAAGACTGAGATATGGGCTGTTAGACTTGAAAGGATTGAGGTTAGTAAGGAGGAGATGTCATCAATTCTAGAAGTTGTAAACATAGATAAGTCCCCTGGGCCGGATGGGATTTTTCCAAAATTCTCTGGGAAGCTAGGGAGGAGATGGCCGAGCCTTTGGCCTTGATATTTGAGTCATCATTGTCTACAGGTTTAGTACCAGAGGATTAGAGGATTGCAAATGTTGTGCCCTTGTCCAAGTAGAGCAGAAGAGATGACCCAGGTAATTATAGACCAGTGAGCATTACGTCTGTTGTAGGAAAAGTTTTGGAAAGGATTATAAGAGATAGGATTCATAGTCATCTGGGAAGCAACAATTTGATTGTAAATAGTCAACATGGATTCGTCAAGGGCAGGTCATGTCTCACAAACCTCACTGAGTTTCTTGAGAAGATGACCAACCATGTGGATGAGAGTAGGGCAGTTGACGTGGTATATATGGACTTCAGTAAAGCCTTTGATAAGGTTCCATGTGGTAGGCTGTTGGAGAAAATGCAGAGGCATGGGATTGAAGATGATTTAGCAGTTTGGATTAGAAACTGACTTTCTATAAGAAGGCAGCGAGCGGTGGTTGATGGAAAATATTCAGCCTGGAGTCCGGTTACTAGTGGTGTGCCACAAGGATCTGTTTTGGGACCACTGCTGTTTGTCATTTTTATAAACGACTTGGATGCAGGCATAGGATGGGTTAGTAAATTTGCAGATGATACTAAAGTTGGTGGAGTAGTGGTCAGTTTGGAAGAATGTAGCTGGTTGCAGGGAGACTTGGATAAACTGCAGAATTGGGCTGAGAGGTGGCAAATGGAGTTCAATGCAGCTAAATGTGAGGTGATTCACTTTGAGAAGAATAACAGGAAGGCAGAATACTGGGTAGATTCTTGGTAGTGTGGCTGTAAAGAGGGATCTTGGTGTCCATGTCCATAGATCCCTGAAAGTTGCTGTTAAGAAGGCATACGGTGTGTTAGGTTTTATTGGTAGAGGGACTGAGTTCCGGAGTCGTGATGTCATGCTGCAACTATACAAAACGCTAGTGCAGCCATACTTGGAATATTGTGTACAGATCTAGTCGCCCCATTACAGGAAGGATGTGGAAGCATTGGAAAAGGTGCAGAGGAGATTTACCAGGATGTTGCCTGGTCAGAAGCAAGGTCTTATAAGGAAAGGCTGAGGGACTTGGGTCTGTTCTCATTGGAGAGCAGTAGGCTAACAGGCAATTTAATACAGACATACAAGATGATCAGAGGATTAGATAGAGTAGACAGTGAGAATCTTTTTCCGAGAATGATAACGCCGGCTTATACAAGGGGGTAAAGCTGCAAATTGAATGGTGATAGATGTAAGACAGATGTTAGAGACTTGTACAAGGGGGCAGAGTGACAAATTGATAGATTTAAGACAGATGTCAGAAACAGGTTCTTTACTCAGAGAGTGGTAAGGGTGTGGAATGTCCTGCCTGCCAATGTAGTCAACTCAGCGACATTAGGGAGATTTAAACAATCCTTGGATAAGCACATGGATGATAATGGGATAGTATGGGGGGATGAGCTTAGGTTAGTTCACAGATCAGTGCAACATCAATAGCTGAAGGGCCTGTTCTGCACTGTATTGTTCTATGGCAAATGTTAACCACATCCTTGTGCAGTCCAGGCCATTAAAAGTCCCATACACTTCCTCTCTCTGTACTACCGGCAACACAATCTGGTGCACTTTTGACTATTTCTCATCTGCACTAACCTGCCGTGGTCTCCATTTTCATCTTTGGATTCTATCTTTAAAATAATAACCTCAGAAATGGAGGGTGATTACCTTAAATATAAATAAGGATTCTGTGAACGTCTATGAAGAATACATTCTGTCTCCCTTTCTGAGTATGCATCGATACATGTATCTTTTATTGTCTCATCTTTCTGTTGTAAGTTCATTAGTCTTTCAGGATTAACACGTCTGTCTGACCCTCTGCCTGTTCAGGTGTTTCCTGCACCATGACGTCAAACAGGGTGTCCACTAACTGAACCTCAACTCCTTCATCTTTCTGTTTAGTTTATGCTTCTTGTTGTGACTTATCATAGTAGGATCTGGTTACTACTTAGTCTGAAAAAATTCCAGGATGTTTTTCTTTTGACTCCTCAGTTCTTTGTCTTCCTTTGTTCTCCACAACAAGATGTTTCACTCTCAACTTGGATCCTGCTAAATTGTTCCCAAAAACAAGCTATATTCCTGGAACTGACACTCTGTCAATCACTGCCACTATTACTTCCCCAGTTGTGAGTTGGTATTCCAACCTGATCTTACATTGGGGAACGCTAAATTTCTGTCCATCTACCCCACAAATTACCACTCTCTCGGGTAACAGGCCAGAAAGAATGTAAATACGTTCATCTCTTACTATAAGAGACTAATTAGATCCCTTATCTGTCAAAATTATAACTAGTTTCCCTTCTCCCCCTGTTCTTTCTGAGTAAACTTTATCTACTGAGGTGAAGTCTTTATAGAGATCAGACACTAACTATATACCTAGAATCTGCCTCAGCTGGACACTCTCCAGCAGCTCCTCAACTTTTCTTAGGGTTTTCTTTACTACTTTCACTAATATCCCCACTTAGCCTCTTTTGTCACATCTTTTCCCACATTGCCTTTCTTTAATGACCAGCACTGTGTCTTTACCTGTCCCACCTTCTGGCAGTGAAAACACCTTTTCCCAGTACCCTTCTGAAACCACCAGCACTGGAATTTTCTGCGACCCACTCCATTACAGTGAAAATACCTGAGGCCTTTCACCTTCTTTCCACCCTCTTGGGCTTCATTTTGCACTTGTGGTAAACTATTACCAGTGTGCTCTCCTCTATTTTGTAGTGAAGGATCTCCCCTTCTCCCAGCTTCTGTCCCTCACAGGATGAAATTCTTGCCAGAAGCTAAAGTGAAGTTGGATCGCAGAGCTAGTCGGGAAGGTAAGTGATTGATATTTAAGAACCTACCTCGACGCCAACGGTCTTTTCACAGCAGAGAGCGGCGCGAGCTGGGCGGAAGTGAAGTTGGAGTTCAGAGCTAGTCGGGAAGGTAAGTGATTGATATTTGAGTGGGTGTGTTCTAGACCCCAGGCCCTACATAGTAGGGCCTCCCTCCCATCCTCCTCCTCTAACCTAACTTTAAACTCCACAGGTAAGCTACTCAGTGTTCTTGTTTTGGAGACGAAGTGTAGAGTAATGGCAGCGCAGGCAGTGGAATGTTCCTCCTGCCGGATGTTTGAGGTAGGGGTGACCACCGATACTCCTGCCGACTTCATCTGCAGGAAATGCAGTCAGATCCTGCTCCTCACAGAACGAGTTAGGGAACTGGAACTGGAGTTGGATGAACTGAGGATTATTCGAGAGGCTGAGAGGGTGATGGATAGAAGCTACAGGGACATAGTTACACCAGAGAACAGAGGTATCTGGGTAACAGTTAGAGGTGGGAAGGGGAGGAAGCAGGCAGTGCAGGGATCCCCTGTGGTCATTCCCCTCAAAAATAAGTATACCGCTTTGGATACTGTTGGGGGGACAGCCTAGCAGGGGTAAGCTGCAGTGACCGGGTCTCTGGCACGAGGTCCGGCTCTGAGGCTCAGAAGGGAAAGGGGGAGAGGAGGAGAGCGCTAGTAATAGGAGACTCTCTAGTTAGAGGGACGGACAGGCGGTTCTGTGGACATGGGCGAGACTCTCGGATGGTTTGTTGCCTCCCGGGTGCCAGGGTCCGAGACGTCTCGGACCGTGTCTTCAGAATCCTTAAGGGGGAGGGTGTGCAGCCAGAAGTCGTGGTGCACGTTGGCACCAACGACATAGGTAGGAAGAGGGGTGGGGAGGTCATTCAGGAGCTCAGGGAGTTAGGCTGGAAGCTAAAAGCTAGGACAGACAGAGTCGCCATCTCTGGGTTGTTGCCAGTGCCACGTGACAGTGAGGCAAGGAATAGGGAAAGAGTGCAGTTGAACACGTGGCTGCAAGGATGGTGTAGGAGGGAGGGCTTCAGGTATTTGGACAATTGGACTGCATTCTGGGGAAGGTGGGACCTGTACAAGCAGGACGGGTTGCACCTGAACCAGAAGGGCACCAATATCCTGGGGAGTAGGTTTGCTAGCACTCTTGGGGGGGGGGCTAAACTAATTTGGCAGGGGGATGGGATCCGGACTTGTAGTCCAGCAAGTCGGCTAGCTGTTTGTCAAGGATTTCCAAGAATGTAGGGAGGCTGTGGAGAAGGTAGCATTGACAGGGAGTACTTGTGGACACAGAGATGGGCTCAAGTGTGTATACTTCAATGCAAGGAGTATCAGAAATAAGGTGGGTGAACTTAAGGCGTGGATCGGTACCTGGGACTATGATGTTGTGGCCATCACGGAAACGTGGATAGATGTGGGACAGGAATGGTTGTTGGAGGTTCCTGGTTACAGGTGTTTCAGTAAGATTAGGGAGGGTGTGTGGCGTTGCTAATTAGAAATGGTATAACGGCTGCAGAAAGGCAGTTCGAGGGGGATCTGCCTTTGTAGGTAGTATGGGCTGAAGTCAGAAATAGGAAAGGTGCAGTCACCTTGTTGGGTGTTTACTATAGGCCCCCCAATAGCAGCAGAGATGTGGAGAAACAGATTGGGAAACAGATTTTGGAAAGGTGCAGAAGCCATAGGGTAGTAGTCATGGGTGATTTCA
Organism: Chiloscyllium plagiosum; assembly: GCF_037043375.1. Classification (NCBI taxonomy): domain Eukaryota; kingdom Metazoa; phylum Chordata; class Chondrichthyes; order Orectolobiformes; family Hemiscylliidae; genus Chiloscyllium; species Chiloscyllium plagiosum. The sequence goes on along the minus strand of NW_028270139.1, from coordinate 172,116,048 downwards.
ACTTCCCAAACATTGATTGGAAGCTCTTTAGATCAAGTAGATTGGATGGGGCGGTGTTTGTGCAGTGTGTACAGGAAGCTTTTCTAACTCAGTATGTAGATTGCCCGAGCGGAGGGGAGGCCATATTGGATTTGGTACTCGGTAACGAACCGGGACAAGTGATGGGCTTGTTAGTGGGTGAACGTTTTGATGATGGTGACCACAATTCTGTGACTTTTACCTTGGTTATGGAGAGAGATAGGTGTGTGCAACAGGGTAGGTTTTACAATTGGGGGAAGGGTAAATACGATGCTGTAAGACAGGATCTGAGGAGCATAAGTTGGGAGCATAGGTTGTCAGGGAAGGATGTCATGGAAATGTGGAACTTTTTCAGGGAACAAATACGACGTGTCCTTGATATGTATGTACCTGTCAGGCAGGAAAGAGATGGTCGTGTGAGGGAACCTTGGTTGACGAGGGAGGTTGAATGTCTGGTAAAGAGGAAGAAGGGGGCTTACATAAGGTTGAGGAAACAAGGTTCAGACAGAGCATTGGAGGGATACAGGATTGCCAGAAGGGAGCTGAAGAAAGGGATTAGGAGAGCTAAGAGAGGGCATGAAAAATCTTTGGCGGATAGGATCAAGGATAACCCCAAGGCATTTTATGCGTATGTGAGAAACATGAGAATGATGATGTCCGATCAAGGACAGTAGTGGGAGACTGTGTATTGAGTCGGAAGAGATAAGTGAGGTCTTGAATGAGTACTTTTCTTCAGTATTTACGAACGAGAGGGACCGTATTGTTGAAGAGGAGAGTGTGAAATGGACTGGTAAGCTAGAGGAGATACTTGTTAGGAAGGAAGATGTGTTGGACATTTTGAATAACTTGAGGATAGACAAGTCCCCCGGGCCTGACGGGATATATCCTAGGATTATGTGGGAAGCAAGAGAGGAAATTGCAGAGCCGTTGGCAATGATCTTTTCGTCTTCACTGTCAACAGGGGTGGTACCAGGGGACTGGAGAGTGGCGAATGTTGTGCCCCTGTTCAAAAAGGGGAATAGGGATAACCCCGGGAATTACAGGCCAGTTAGTCTTACTTCGGTGGTAGGCAAAGTAATGGAAAGGGTACTGAGTGATAGGATTATGAGTATCTGGAAAGACACTGCTTGATTAGGGACAGCCAGCACGGATTTGTGAAGGGTAGGTCTTGCCTTACAAGTCTTATTGAATTCTTTGAGGAGGTGACCAAACATGTGGATGAGGGTAGAACAGTGGATGTAGTATACATGGATTTTAGTCAGGCTTTTGATAAGGTTCCCCATGGTAGCCTTATGCGGAAAGTCAGGAGACATGGGATAGAGGGAAATTTGGCCAGTTGGATAGAAAACTGGCTAACCGGTCGAAGTCAGAGAGATGGTAAATATTCAGCCTGGAGCCCAGTTCCAAGTGGAGTTCCGCAGGGATCAGTTCTGGGTCCTCTGCTGTTTGTAATTTTTATTAATGACTTGGAAGAGGGAGTCGAAGGGTGGGTCAGTAAATTTGCAGAAGATACGAAGATTGGTGGAGTTGTGGATAGTGAGGAGGGCTGTTGTCGGCTGCAAAGAGACTTAGATATGATGCAGAGCTGGGCTGAGGAGTGGCAGTTGGAGTTCAACCCTGTCAAGTGTGAGGTTGTCCATTTTGGAAAGACAAATAAGAATGCGGAATACAGGGTTAACGGTAGGGTTCTTAGTAAGGTGGAGGAGCAGAGGGATCTTGGGGTCTATGTTCATAGATCTTTGAAAGTTGCCACTTAGGTGGATAGAGCTTGTAAGAAGGCCTATGGTGTATTAGCGTTCATTAGCAGAGGGATTGAATTCAAGAGTCGTGAAGTGATGTTACAGCTGTACAGGACTTTGGTTCGGCCACATTTGGAGTACTGTGTGCAGTTCTGGTCACCTCACTTTAGGAAAGATGTGAAAGCTTTGGAGAGGGTGCAGAGAAGATTTACCAGGATGTTGTCTGGAATGGAGAATAGGTCGTACGAGGATAGGTTGAGCGTGCTAGGCCTTTTCTCATTGGAACGGAGAAGGATGAGGGGTAACTTGATAGAGGTGTATAAGATGATCAGGGGAATAGATAGAGTAGACAATCAGAAACTTTTTCCCCGGGTACAACAGAGTGTTACAAGGGGACATAAATTTAAGGTGAAGGGTGGAAGGTATAGGGGAGATGTCAGGGGTAGGTTCTTTACCCAGAGAGTGGTGGGGGCATGGAATGCGCTGCCTGTGGGAGTGGCAGAGTCAGAATCTTTGGCGAACTTTAAGTGGCAATTGGATAGATACATGGATGGGTGCTTAAGCTAGGACAAATGTTCGGCACAACATCGTGGGTCGAAGGGCCTGTTCTGTGCCGTATTGTTCTATGTTCTAAGGCCTGTACCCATCTATCAAAATAGCTATTTTTAATTCTTTTAAACTCAACATGAGTCTGACCTGGTTCTTTCCTTATGTTTCTGAACCGCTGTCCATATGCTTCTGGTACCAATTCATAAACATTCAAAATAGCCTGTCTGACACCTGCATAATCCCTGGACCCCTCATCTGACAGTGCTGCAAATACCTCACTAGCTCTGCCTACCAGTTTAGTCTGAAGTAGGATTACTCAAATTCTCTGACCACTCCAGCTGCCTAACCAATTTTTCAAATGAAATAGAGAAGGCTTCGACATCTTTCTTATCAAAATGTGGCAATGTTTTAACATATTTGTATGTGTCACTATCTGTTCTCTTCATCTCCATCCTGTGAACTTGACTTTCCTGTCTAGTTCACAACTTCTGATATTCAAATTCTCTCTCCCTTTCTCTTCCTTCTCTCTCTCTTTGCTCAGCTAAGAACCTTCTCTCTCTTTTTTCCGCTCTTTCTCTTTCTTCTCTCTCTCTCTTTCTTTATCTTCTAACTCCATTTGCCTCAATTGTAATTTAGGTTTTTCTAACTCTACTGCACCTGTCTGTTTCTGCTTGACCAACTCCATTACAATTTAAGTTTTCCTTTTGTCCCTGGTTAAACCCAATTCTAACCAATTTGCTAATTCTGAAAGTATGGCTTTTTCTGTCTTTTTAAACTTTCTTGGCAAATTTTCAAATCCCAGAACTTCTTCAGCCACCTTCAGAGCTATTTCTCTCACTTTTAGTTTAACCAAATACAAGTAACCAAAATTAAACAAGTTGTCTCACTTACGTTTTATTGAAAGATCTAGGAAACTAATCGGCAAGCGTTTAAATCTGCTGGGATCTTTCGCACCCCAAATCTGTTCAAATCTGTCCAAATCTCAGGCTGGATCTATCTGAACATGTCCAAATCCCGACAAGCCCCCAGACTGTTCTAACACCATGGTGCACCCTCCTGTTAATTAGCCTTGCTCCCAGTAAAGCTCACCTTGCCTCATAATCTGTTAAAATATGAGAGACCGAGAACTCCCAAATTCCACTATTTAAAGAAAATAATATCAATATATTTCTTTAATTCTAAAAGTAACATTAAACAATGACTATTCACAACTCTAAACCTCCCTTTCTCTTGACTTCTTATTACCTGCCTCCAACTGTATAACAATATACTATTCCAATAAAACACTTGTTAAAATTACATCAACTTAATTTCAAAACCATGCACCGGCTGTCAGCTTTGGTGTCTTTCTTCCTTCAGTTGAAGATCTCCCTGGGCTGTCTTCTTTCTTTTTACTGCGAACATCTTTTATATGAAAAGGCACTTTTGATAGAGAGTGTTTCAATATCTTGCACTCTCTCTCGGTGACAATTATTTTGTCTGACTTTCAAACTGCCTGTCTTTTTAATATCCCTAACATCAGATCATCACATTGGTTCGAGGTTGGCAAAACAATAAAATCAAACTTAATTGAGTTTTAGTATCTTGTAGCAAAATTCAAAGTTGATTGTGTTTAAGTATCCTGAGGCAAAAATTAAACTGATTGTTTAAATTCAAATTGTTTGCAAAACAGCAACCAACTTAGCTATCTCTTTCACAGCCAAATGTTGCATATTTTCAATTTCCAGGATACTTTGAGACTGCTAGTTAGCCATATGACTAACTAGCAGGTGCTTGTAATCTCTCAGTACAAAACATTCACACTCTCTCGAAAGTACAGTAAATGCCTTCAACTTCATAACATAACTCTCCTTCTCCTGTTGAAATTCGATACTGACACTGACTCTAGTATTGAATTTATGGCTTTGCCATTCCTGAAGTGATATCAAAGTTAGTATTTCAGGACCCTTCCTCAGAATGGATGGTAGCTGGGAAATTATCAGTTTTTATGCAGAAGGTAGGATGGGGATGGGGGTAAGGAGTAAACAATAGATGGGGATAGAGCCCAGAGACAGAGAAAAACACTTGGACAGACAAAGGAGTGGATAACAATCTCGCTGGGAGGGTGAGTAGCTGTTCATGCAGACTGTTAGTGGCTCACAATGGGTTGTGTGGAATGGCGGACTATATGGTAACAAGTGTGGTGGACCAAGGCAGACCCCCTCAAACCATTTCAAGAAAGTAGCCCAGACTCTACCTTTGTAAGTTGTTTTAAGCAGTTATAGAGACATGGAGATATACAGCATAGAAACAGACCCTTCAGTCCAACTCGTCCATGCCGACCAGATATCCTAATCTAATCTAGTTCCATTTGCCAGCATTTGGCCCATATCCCTCTGAACCCTTCCTATTCATATACCCATCCAGATGCCTTTTAAATGTTGTAATTATACTAGCCTACACCACTTCCTCTGGCAGCTCATTCCATAAACACACCACCCTCTGTGTGAAAACGTTGGCCCTTAGGTTCCTTTTATCTTTCCCCTCTCACCCTTAACCTATGTCCTCTAGTTCTGGACTCCCCCACCCAGGGAAAAGACCTTGTCTATTTGCCCTATCTATGCTCCTCATAATTTTGTAAACCTCTATAAGGTCACCCCTCAGCCTCCGACGCTCCAGGGAAAACAGCCCCAGCTTACTCAGCCTCTCCCTATAGTCCAAATCCTCCAAACCTGGCAACATCCTTGTAAATCTTTTCTGAACACTTTCAAGTTTCACAACATCCTTCCTGTAGGAGCGAGACCAGAATTGTCCGCAATATTCCAAAAGTGGTCTAACCAATGTCCTGTACAGCCGCAACATGACCTCCCAACTCCTGTACTCAATGCTCTGACCATATACCTTCTTCACTATCCTATCTACCTGTGACTCCACTTTCAAGGAATTATGAACCTGCATATGACATAGGACATAACAGAAGTTTTGTGTGAACCACTGTCTTAAATAATTCAGTGTATAACAATGTATACTGGCTGAATGAAAAAAAACTTTGACTTTGTTAGACTATCTGTGCAGTTGTTTCACACTCTGCAGTGCCCCAAGCAAGCTAAAGCACTACTCTGCCCTTTGGTGCCCTACATTCATGCAACAGGAGTTGAGCCATAAAAAACTTTACACATCGTTTCTCAATTAATCTTAACCCAATCAAACTATAAGAGAGTCAGTCAGTGTCATAAATAGGTGCACAATCTTATTAGTAATCAAATTGTTCGCCTCGCTAATTCACAGCTATGACAAACGTCTCCTCAACAATTAAAACATTTCAGATGATAATTCACAAAGACTTGTGTGTTGTCAAATCTATGATGTGAGTCGTGATTCTGAACACATTTAAAGGCATGAGTCATCTTTCAACCACAACCACAATATTGCAATTACTGTGCAACTAGTTAGTAACATTTTGGATTACTCAGATATGTGGAATACAGATCCTTTGGGATATATTTTAGACTGGTTCATCTCTGAGGGGTTCCCACAGTCAATCTGAAGATCAATAATTTATTGCAATGGTTCCTAAAACAATCAGTTGTTTTAACTTGGATATTCCAGGAGAGATGCTACTGTTCAAACCAGATAGTTTTAAACAAAACAGAATTTATTTTCAAGATTACCAAATACCAGAATACGAAATAATTTAACCAATCCGAAATTTAACAGATTATCCCAACTTAATGATGTTGTTCCACCTACTGGCAACAATCTCCATAAATACCCTCGGCTGACAAGGTAAAATCAAACCCAGTGTCTTGCAGGAGAGATGTCAGACAGAGAGGAGGACTAGCATAGACCTGCTTCTTTGGGTGCAGCAGCTTCACAACCACTGCTTGTTGAAACCAAACTAAACTAAACCAGAAAAAAGCTGAGCTGGGAGAACTGGCCACTCTCCCCTTTTCATTGTATAAGTGTTTTCTTTAAATGTGAAAGCCTTTTACCTGAGGCAGTATCTGAAAGTTATAATCAAATTGGCCCTAAAACCCATCCAAGCCAGACCTTTCAGAATTGCTGCTTTTACGACATCTCTGAAAAAAAAAAGCCAAGGATAACATAACCTTGTTAAAGGAGCAGCTTTGTCACACAAGGGGTGTGGAGGGTGGGGTCTGGGACAGAGGGGAGTTCAGGCCCAAAAACTTCGCTGGAGCACTGCAACAAGCCTGAGACAGAGATATTGGCCAGGGAAGCTCAGCATAAGCTGGAAGAACAGCACCTCATTTTTCACTTGGGGACTCTGCATCCTTCTGCACTCAATATCGAGTTCAATAATTTTAGGACTTGAACTGTCCTATGTCCTCTAGCGCCCATCCAAACACACCAGGCCTGTACATCTCTCTGACTCCATCTACTCTACGACTGTGATTTAGCATTGTTGTACAGAGGGATCTTGGGTTTCATGATCCCTGTAAGTGGCCACACATGTAGATAGAGTGGTAAATAAGAGTATGGTATGCTTGCCTTTATTGGTCTGGGAATTGAGTACAAGAGTCAGGATGTCACTTTGCAGCTTTATAAGACTTTGGTTAGGCCACACTTATAGAGTATTGTGTTCAATTCTGATCACTGCATTACAGGAAGGATGTGGAGGCTTTGTAGAGGGTGCAGAAGAGGTTTACCAGGATGCTGCCTGGATTAGGGGGTACGAGCTATAAGAAGAGGTTAGAAAAACTTAGGTTGTTTTCTCTGGAGCAGTGCAGGCTGAAGGGAGATAGAATTCTATAAAATTATGAGATGCATTGAGAGAGTTGAAAGTCAAATCTTTTTCCCAAAGTTGAAATGTCTAATATTAGGGGGCATACATTTAAGGTGAGAGGGGGAAAGTTCAAAGGAGAGGGTGGTAGGAGTCTGGAACACACTGCCAGGGATGGTGGTGGAGGCAGATACGATCAGGGCATTTCAGGGACTTGTAGATAAACACATGAATATGCAAGGAATGGAGGGATATGAACCTAGGGCAGGCAGAAGGGATTACTTTCATTTGGCATTATGTTCGGCACAACATCGAAGGCTGAAGGGCCGGTTCCTATGCTGTACTGTTGTATGATCTTTGACTCTATGACTCTTAACCAGTTTCATAGCAATTTCTGCTGCTGGATGTCTGACCACAGGTTCAAGAAGGCAGCTCACCATCACTTTCTCAAAAGCAACTTGGGATGGGCAATAAATGCTGGCCCAGCCAGTGACACCCATGTCCAGTGAGAAAATAAAACAAAGGCATTTAACAAGCAATAATAACTGTCAGTTTGCATATTGCTGCTGCCTAGTGAGAACCTTGCAATGTTGCTTTTGAAGAGCATCAATGCTGGTGCATGTTGTTCCTGATGTTGAGACAGGCCACACTGCAGTGGTCACCTAATTCTGCCATTCATCTTGATTACTCACATCACTCAGAGAGCTGTAAGATTCTGCCCCTTGTCTCAGCCTTAAATGCATGGCTCCTAGTTCTCAATGTTCTTCCATTTCCAATCCACTGATGTATGCAGATCTGGGCCACACCTACCTCATGATGGCCCACAGATTTGATCTGCAAATTAATCTGTGAGCTTGTGTTTTCTGGGCTGGAGGCAACTGTTACTGAAAGGGAAAAGGAGAGCGGGTTGGGAAAGGGAGAATGTTAAAGAAGGTCTCGCTCTCGAATGCTTTGTGTTTGTATGTGAAGTGTCTGAAAGGGTGCAGTATAGAAGAGGCCTTTCAGCCCATCAAATCTACATCACTCAAATATACAATATTACCTGCATTATTTGCAATTTCCTGTGGCCTTGATCCCGGTTACAGATTCAAAATACCTTTCAAAAGAAGGGCTGAACAAGTCAATTAATAGACCACTCTTAATTTTAAACTGAGGATCATTCTGAGGAAATAAAGGTAGTGGACAGGACAAAATACTCGGGCCTATGAGAAAAGGGACAAGTCATGTGAATCGGCCTGTAACCGATACTGGCTCATTCAGAGCTCACTGTATCGTTTCACTTTAAACTGACAGAGATTTTCTCTTTCTCCAGATGGGAAGGGATGTGCTGTCAGAGACAAGATATGTCGAGCTGGTGCTTGTGACAGATCAGAACCTGGTGGGTAAAGTCTCCTCCTGCAGGATCAGGATTGTGTTTAACTTCTACTCTTCCTGTTGCACATTTTCAATTTTATTTAATCAACAATCATTTCATGAAGATGTTCAGAATAAAGAATAATATTGTTAGTGACAATAAGGAGGAAAAGTTTCATTGATGAGAGGCTTCACCATTAGAGTAAAATTCATTAAGTTGTTGACACAGAAATGGCCATTCAGCCTCAAGAGTCTCTTTGTCAAGAAATGTGAACAGTCTTGTTCCCTCAATCTATCCCCTGACCACATATCTTTATTTTTAACTGTGACCATTCACTTTCCTTTAAAAAGTATCACCTTCCCCATTCCCATTTCTACGAAACTCATTAGCAGAGAGGTTTACATCATTGCCACTTTCGGCACATAAAGGATTTTCTGGACAATGCCTGTGTATTCTGTAACTGACTAAGAAATGTCTGGTTCTCTTCATTTATTTTCCCTTATTATTGTACTTTAAACTGACATTAACCGACTGGCCTGTGTTAATAAAGACAGTTCTTACCCTTTGCTTGAGAGTTATTGTCACATTTGGCTCTGTCCAAACCACTGAACTCTTCTGAGGAATCTGGGCCAGATTGAAACATCATGCCAAGGCCTTCCACTGCGAGCATATTCATTTCCTTCAGCAACCTGTGATGCAAAGCCAGATAAAAAAGTGTAGGGTATGTATCCACTCACTGAGGAGCCAACCTCTCCAGTCTATTCTGCCAATTAATTTTCATCCATTCCCTGTACCATCTCCACTTGTCAGGATACAGAGCTCATGTACTCAGTCAGCAGCAGCTCATCTTGACAGCTTTCTGTCTCCTGATACTCTTGTTTCAGCATTGGTAATTACCCGAATTAGGAAGTTCAGGCATTCCCCTTTCATGGCAATCTCAGTCTCGATTGCTTTTTGCTTGTATGTGAAGTGTCTGAAAGGGTGTAGTAGAGAAGAGGCCTTTCAGCCCATCAAATCTGCATCACTAAAATACACAATATTACCTGAACTACTCCCAATTTCCCGTAGCCATGAATGTGGTTACAGTTTCAAAATACCTTTCAAAAGAAGGGCTGAACAGATATGTGAGGGGGAGGAAACAATGTCAGGCTATGGGGGCAGAGCAGGAAAGTGATATTAACAGGAGAGCTCCTCCACAGGTATAGCACTGGCAGGTTAGGTGAATGGCCTCAGCCTGTGCTCTCTAACCCTCCCACTGTGAAGAAGCCAGAAAGGATGATGAGGACTCCACACAACTTTGGGGAGTGTTTGGAGAGCAGTGGAGGGTGTGTGTGATCATGGGGAGTCTGAATTGATCTGTTTGATTCACTGAATCAGCACCAACCCTTCTGTTTCCTTCCAGTATCAGAATATGGACAGTAATCGAGGAGCTGTAGTGCGAAGAATGATTGACATTGCCAACACAGTCGACCTGGTGAGTATGAAGACTCTGTTCCCATACAGGTTCACCTTTCTCTGCTAAATCTCTGTTCAGTCTCTCCTTCCTATCAGGCAGGGTAGAATGACAATGATATTAAATACAGCATTGTGGTCATTCACAACAATTGAAATCACTGACACAAATGTTCCCATTCCCCGCTTCTTCCATGAGTCCAGAGATTGGTGAGCTCATGGATGTTCCGTTGATTTGTTCGTATATCTGGTTGTTGAATGTGAAGTGTGTTGTGAGGCACAAGTCCAGTAGTTTAAGTATGCCGTCTTTGTTGATAGGTTCCACGTCCTGTTGTCTGTTCTGTATGTCCAGCAGGTTGGCTATTGTTTCTCTGGCTAGGGTTTTGTCAATAGAGGTGAACAGTGCCGTTACGTTAGGGCTCACCGATCTCTGGACTCAAAGCAGAAGCAGTAATGCAAAGGTTAGAACAAACAGTCTTACCACAAATTCAACCCAAACTCTGAGTCAGATATGTTGATGACACCTTTGTAATCATTAAAAACACAGAAATAGAGAAAACACATCGGATCATCAACGCCACACTAACAGGAATCCGATTCACGAGAGAAGAAGAAAAGGATAACCAACTCCCATTCCTAGACGTGATGGTTCAGAGAACACCGAACGGAGAATTCCCCACAAAGGTATCCAGGAAAGCCACACACACAGACCAAGTCCTGAACTATGAAAGCAACCACCCCAACACACACAAACGAAGTTGCATCAAGACACTATTCAAAAGTGCCACAACACACTGCAGCACACCAGAACTGCAAAAAGAGGAAGAGGAACACCTGTACAAGGTATTCGCCAAAAACGGATACCCGTGCAATTTCATCAACAGATGCCTAAGAGAAAGACAACGGAACGAGGACATGCCGCAACCCAAAGGACTAGCCACACTACCATACATCAGGAGCATTTCAGAACTGACAGCCAGATTACTGCGACCACTAGGACTTATAACAGCACACAAACCAACAGCCACCCTCAGACAACAACTCACCAGAACGAAGGACCCGATACCCAGCATGAGCAAAACTAATGTAGTGTACAAAATCCCATGCAAGGACTGCACAAAACACTATATAGGACAAACAGGAAGACAGCTAACGATCCGCATCCATGAACATCAACTAGCCACGAAACACCACGACCAGCTATCCTTAGTAGCCACACACGCAGACGACAAGCAACATGAATTCGACTAGGACAACACTACCATTATAGGGCAAGCCAAACAAAGAACAGCCAGGGAATTCCTACAAGCATGGCACTCATCCACAAACTCCATCAACAAACACATCGACCTGTACCCAATATACCGGCCACCACAGCGGACAGCTGAAACTGACAACCGGAAGCGGCAGGGACAGGCCACTATAAATGCCGGAGGAAACACCACAGAAGCGCTTTACAGGAGGCTCCCAAGCACTGAGGATGTCACCTAGCCAGGGGATGAAACGTTTGCAACAAAAATTTCCAGCTCGGTGAACAGAACCACAACAACGAGCACCCGAGCTACAAATCTTCACCCAAACTTTGAATTAACAATGTAGCTACAGAAAGAACGGATGCACTGGCAGTAATCTTTCATAAGTCCTTAGATTCTGGAATAGTCTCTGAAGATTGGAAAAAAAGGCCAATGTATCATCTTTATTTAAAAAGTGTGGCAGACAGAAAACAGGTACCAATCAGCCAGTTAGTTTCAGGATTGTTATTAAGAAAATGTTAGAGATGATTATAAATGATGTAGTACCAGGTCGTTTAAAAATACGCAAGCTGATTGAGGGAGAGAAGCATGGCTTCATGAAGAGGAAGTCATACCTGACAAATTAATGAGAATTCTTCCAGGAGTTGACAAGCAGATGAGAGAAAGGAGAAACACTGAATGTCATACATTTGAACTTTTGGAATCAGTGGAGCATAGGATATAGGAATGGGGTAGGCCTTTCAGTCCATCAAATCTCCTCTATTCAATATAATCATGGCTGATCATCCAACTCAGTCCAATGTTCCCATTTTCTCCTCATACCCTTTGATCCCTTTAGCTCTAAGAATGATATCAAATTCCTTGAAAACATTCAATGTTATCAAATCAACGACTGTCTGTGCAAGTGAATTCTATAGGTTCACCAATTACTGAGTGAAGATATTTCTCCTCATCTCAGTTCTAATGGTCTGCGCTGTATTACATTTACTGTAACCCCTGGTTACGAGCTCCCTGGTCATAGAATCAGAGTGGTGCTGGAAAAGCACAGCAGGTCAGGCAGTATCCAGGGAACAGGAGAGTCGACATTTCAAGATTAAGCTCTTCATGATTAATGTTGGAGGGTTTATGCCTGAAACATTAATTCTCCTGCTCCTTGGATTGAATTGAATTGAATGAATTTATTGTCACGTGTACTGAGGCACAGTGAATAGCTTTGTTTTGCGAGCAATACAGGCAGATCACAGAGTTAAGTAGCATAGATAAGTAAATAATAGGTAAACAGCGGTTAAAAACGAAAACACAGATACAGGTGAATGTTAAGAATTTGTGAGTCCATTCAGTATTCTAACAACAGTAGGGTAGAAATTGTTTCGAAACTGGCTTGTGCATGTGTTCAGGCTTCTGTATCTTCTCCCCGATGGTAGAGGTTGTAGAAAAACATTGCCAGGGTGGGATGGATCTTTGAGATTGCTGGCGGCCTTTCCTTGACAGCGGGCCTGGTAGATGGATTCTATAGATGGGAGATTGGCCTTTGTGATTGTCTGGGCCGAGTTCACCACTCTCTGTAACCGTCTCCGATCTTGAATGGTATAGTTACCATACCAGGTAGTGATACATCCAGACAGAATACTCTCGATGGCGCACCTATAAAAGTTGGCAAGGGTATTTGTAGTCATGCCAAATTTCCTCAGCTGCCTGAGAAAGAAGAGACGTTGTTGGGCCTTTGTAACCAGTGCGTCCACATGAAGAGTCCAAGAAAGCTTGTTGTGGATGCCTACTCCCAGGAGCTTGACACTCTCCTCTCGTTCCACCTCTGTGCTGTTAATATGTAGGGGGAGGCATGAGAAACATCCTGCCGAAGGTCAATAATGAGTTCCTTGGTTTTGCTGACATTAAGAGCTAGGTTGTTCTCAGTGCACCATTTTTCCAGGTCTTCCATCTCCCGTCTATAGTCTCGTTCATCGCCATCTGAGATTCAACCGACTATGATTGTGTCATCAGTAAACTTGTAAATGGCATTAGTCTGGTATTTGACAATGCAGTCATGGGTATACAGTGAGTAAAGTAGGGGGCTGAATACACATCCCTGGGGGGCTCCAGTGTTGAGTGTTAGTGACAATGAAATATTGTCTCCAATCTTCACTGATTGTGGCCTATTGGTCAGGAAACTGAGGATTGCAGAGAGTGGGGCTTCGTCTGAGATCACTAAATTTAGTAATCGGTCTCAAGGGGATAACTGTAGTCAATGAGTAGGTTTCTTATGTCGCTGTTCTTGGTGTCAAGATGTTCTAGGGAGGAGTTAAGGGCAAGTGACATTGCATCTGACGTGGATTTGTTAGTCCGATAGACAAATTGGTGTAGGTCAAGAGTAATGGGGAGGCTGGAGTTAATTAATGCCATGACCAGCCTTTCAAAGCACTTCATGACCACAGAAGGTAGGGCCAATGGACAGTAGTCATTGAGACATGCTGCATGAGCTTTCTTAGGTACAGGGATGATGTTGGTCTTCTTAAACAATGGGACCACGTTAGCCAACCTCCAGTCTTCTGGCACCTCACCTGTGACTATAGATGATACAAATATCTCAGCAAGAAGCCCAGCAATCACTTCTCTAGCTTCCCACAGAGTTCTACGGTACACCTGATCAGGTCCTGGGGATTTATCCACCTTTATGCATTTCAAGTTATGCAGCACTTCCTCCTTTGTAATATGGACATTTTGCAAGGTGTCACTATCTATTTCCCTACAGTCTATATCTTCCATATCCTTTTCCACAGTAAATACTGATGCAAAATATTGTTTAGTATTCCCCCCCCCCCCCCCGCATTTTCTGCGGCTCCACACAATGTTAGGCTTATGTTAGGATGAGACGTGAAGGCTCAGGGCACTTGAGAATTACAGGTTAGTCAGGAAAGACCTGAGAGAGCTGAGAAGAGCCTGGAGGTGACATAAGAAGTCATTGGCAGATAGGATAAAGGAAAACACTAAGGCTTACTGTAGGTATATCAGGAATGAAAGAATGACAAGAGAAAGATTAGGGCTGATCAAGGACAGTCGTGGGAAGTTGTGCGTGACGTCCGAGGAGAGAGGAGAAAAATGAATATTTTTTATCAATATTCACACTGGAAAAAGACAATGGTGTCGAGGAGAATACTGAGAAACAGGCTACTAGACTAGATACATTTACTATAAACCGACCGACTCCCACAGCTACCTAAACTACACCTCCTCCCACCCTGCCCCCTGTAAAAACACCATCCCATATTCCCAATTCCTTCGTCTCTGCTGCATCTGCTCCCAGGAGGACCAGTTCCAATACCGAACAACCCAGATGGCCTCCTTCTTCAAAGACCGCAATTTTCCCCCAGACGTGATCGACGATGCTCTCCACCGCATCTCCTCCACTTCCCGCTCCTCTGCCCTTGAGCCCCGCCCCTCCAATCGCCACCAGGACAGAACCCCACTGGTCCTCACCTACCACCCCACCAACCTCCATATACATCATATCATCCGTCGTCATTTCCGCCACCTCCAAATGGGCCCCACCACCAGGGATATATTTTCCTCCCTCCCCTATCAGCATTCCAAAAAGACCACTCCCTCTGTGACTCCCTCGTCAGGTCCACAGCCCCCACCAACCCAACCTCCACTCCCGGCACCTTCTCCTGCAACCGCAAGAAATGCAAAACTTGCGCCCACACCTTCCCCCTTACTTCCCTCCAAGGCCCCAAGGGATCCTTCCATATCCGCCACAAATTCACCTGCACCTCCACACACATCATTTATTGCATCCACTGCACCCGATGTGGCCTCCTCTATATTGGGGAGACAGGCCGCCTACTTGCAGAACGTTTCAGAGAACACCTCTGGGACACCCCGACCAACCAACCCAACCACCCCGTGGCTCAACACTTCAACTCCCCCTCCCACTCCACCAAGGACATGCAGGTCCTTGGACTCCTCCATCGCCAGACCATAGCAACACGACAGCTGGAGGAAGGGTGCCTCATCTTCCGCCTAGGAACCCTCCATCCACAAGGGATGAACTCAGATTTCTCCAGTTTCCTCATTTCCCCTCCCCCCACCTTGTCTCAGTCCCAACCCTCGAACTGAGCACCACCTTCCTCACCTGCAATCTTCTTCCTGACCTCTCCGCCCCCACCCCCACTCCAGCCTATCACCCTCACCTTATCACCCTCACCTTAACCTCCTTCCACCTATCGCATTTCCAATGCCCCTCCCCCAAGTCCCTCCTCCCTACCTTTTATCTTAGTCTGCTTGGCACATTTTCCTCATTCCTGAAGAAGGGCTCATGCCCAAAACGTCGATTCTCCTGCTCCTTGGATGCTGCCTGACCTGCTGCGCTTTTCCAGCAACATATTTTCAGCTCTGATCTCCAGCATCTCAGTGCTCACTTTCTCCTACTAGACTAGATAGGATTTATTACTGTCTAAAAAGAAATAAGCGTTTTAGCGACAGTGAACACTGTTTTATGAAGGGTAGGTTGTGCCTTACAAATCGTATTGCGTTCTTTGAGATGGTGACCAACAGGCTGATGAGGTTAAAGCAGTTGATGTGGTGTATATGGATTTAAGTAAGGCTATTGCACAAAATACAAAGGCATGGGATTGAGGGGGATTTTGTGGTTTGGATCAGAAATTTGCTCGCTGTAAGAAGACAGAGAATGATGGTTGATGGGAAATGTCCATCCTTGAGTTCAGTTGCTACTGGTGTACCGCAAGGATCTGTTTTGGGTCCTCTGCTGTTTGTCATTTTTATATTTGACATGGAATGATGGGTTAATAAATTTGCAGATGAGACTAAGGTCAGTAGAGTTGTGGATAGTAACCCAATGTTGTGGGTTACAGAGGGAGATAGATAAGCTGCAGAGCTGGGCTGAGCAGTGCCAACTGGAATTTAATGTGGAAAAATGTGAGATGATTCAGTTTGAAAGGAACAACAGAAATGCAGAGTACTGGGCTCATGGTAAGGTTCTGAATGTTGGTTTTCTCACTGAGCTGGAAGGTTCATTTTCAGACGTTCCATCACCATACTAGATAACATCATCAGTGAGCCTCCAGATGAAGCACTGGTGGTATGGCCCGCTTTCTATTTATGTGTTTAGGTTTCCTTGTGTTGGTGATGTCATTCCCTGTGATGATGTCATTCCCCGTGACAATGTCATTTCCGGTTCTTTTTCTCAGGGGGTGGTAAATGGAGCATTAAAGAGCCACAAAGACATGACCCACTCTTACTAGTATCCTTACATGCAGATGAAGAAGGACACTACTTAACTGGGACAGCACATCTGTCTTAGGACAAGCTAAATAGAGACACATACAAGAATTCCTAGAAGCATGGCATTTCAACCAGAACTCGATCAGCAAACACATTGACTTAGATCCCATTTACCACCCCCTGAGAGAAACAACAGTAAATAACATCACCACAGGAAATAGTGTCACCACAGGAAATGACATCACCAACCCAAAGAAACCTAAAACCACAAATAGACTGTGGGCCAGAAGCTTACCTAGCATGGTATCGAAATGCCTGAAAACGAACCTTCCAGTTCAGCAAGCAAACCTACACCCAGAGCCTCAACATGAGCTACAAATCTTCTCAAAACTCACTCATGGTAAGATTCTTGGTAGTGTAGATGAGCAGAGAGATCTCGGTGTCCGTATACATAGATCCCTGAAAGTTGCCAACCAGGTTGACCAGGTTGTTAAGAAGGCATGCGGTGTGTTAGCTTTTATTAGTAGAGGGATTGAGTTTCAGAGCCATGAGGTCGTGCTACAGCTGTACAAAACTCTGGTGCGGCCGCACTTGGAGTATTGTGTACAGTTCTGGTCACCGCATTATAGGAAGGATGTGGAAGCTTTGGAAAGGATTCAGAGGGAATTTACTAGGATGTTGCCTGGTATGGAGGGAAGGTCTTATGAGGGACTTGAGGCTGTTTTCATTAGCGAGAAGAAGATTGAGAGGTGACTTAATTGAGACATATGAGATAATCAGACGATTAACAGTGAGAACCTTTTTCCTCAGATGGTGATGGCTAATACGAGGGAACACAGCTTTAAGTCGAGTGGTGATAGATGTAGGACAGATGTCAGAGGTAGTTTCTTTACTCAGAAAGTAATAGATGCATGGAATGCCCTGCCTACACTAGCAGTAGACTCACCAGCTTTAAGGGCATTTAAATGGTCATTGGATAGACATATGGATGAAAATAGAATACTGTCGGACAGATAAGCTTCAGATTGGTTCCATAGGTCGGCACAACATTGAAGGCCAAAGGCCTGTCGCTGTCATGTTCTATGTTCTATATTCTATATTCTCTATCATCCCAGAAATCAGTCTGGCAATCTTCACTGCATTCCACTATAGCCAGAAAATCCTTCTTCAGATAAGGAGACCAAAACTGTACACAATACTCCAGGTGTGGTCTCACCAATGCCCTGTGCAATTACAGCAAGACATCCCAGCTCCTGTACTCAAATTGTCTCACTGTTAAGGTCAGCATCCCATTTACTTCCTTCATTGCCTACTTCACCTACATACTTACTTTCAATAACTAGTGCGCGAAGACACCCTGGCCTCACTGCACCTCCCCCTTTCCCAATCTATCACCATTTAGATAATAATCTACTTTCCTGTTTTCACTGCCACTGTGGATAACCTCACATCTATCCACATTTTACTGTATTTGCTATGTTTGTCCACATACTCAACCTGTCCAAATCACACTACAACATCTCGGTATTCTCCTCACAGCTCACCCTCCCTCCTAGCGCTATGTCATCTGTAAACTTGGAGATATCACATTTTGTTCCCTCATCTAAATCATTAATATATTTTGTGAATAGCTGGGGTCTTAGTATTGATCCCTGTGGTACCTCACTAGTCACTACCTGCAACTTGGAAATAGACCTGTTTGTTCCTACTTTTTGTTTCCTGTCCTGCCTGTTCTTCATTTATGTCAGTACACTACTCCCAACTCCAGGAACACTTACATACTAATCTCTTTGTGGCACCTTGTCAAAAGCCTTCTGAAAGTCCAATTAAACCACATTCCTTGGTTCTCCTTTATCACTCTACTAGCTATGTCCTCGAGAGATTCGAGCAGAGTTTTCCTTTTGTCAATCCAAACTGATTTGATCCAATCGGTTTTTCAAGGCTCTCTATTAAACCGTTCAGAATGGACTCTCGCTATCTCCCCAATCCTGATGTCAGGCTAGCCAGTTTATGATTCCCAGATTTCTCTCTGCCTCCCTTTTGAAATAGTGAGGTTACATTAGCTACCTTCCAATCTGTATTTGGAGGTATTGGACTGGAGTGGACAAAGTTAAAAATCACACAACACCAGGTTATAGTCTAACAGGTTATCATCCAGCACTAGTCCTGATGAAGAAGCATCACTTTGAAAAATAGTGCTTGCACTCTGTAGGAAGTGTTCCAGAATCTAAAGAAGTTTAGAAGATGACCACTGACACATCCATTATTTCGAGGACAACTTCCTTAAGATCCTGAAATGTACATTATTGGACCCAAGCCTTTAATCCCATCAATTTCCCCATTACCATTTCCCTACTCATATTGATAATCTTCACTTTCACTTGACCATGTGCTCTCCAGTATTTTGGGGATATTGTTTGTATTGTCCTTTATTTAAGTAGTCTGCCAACTCTTTGTTTCACATTACAATGTCTCCTGTTTGTGATTAAAATGGGCCTACATTTATCTTCACTAATCCTTCACATTCCCTTAAAATATTTTACAATCAGTTTATATGTTCCTCACAAGCTGATGCTTGTACTTTATTTCCCTTTTTGAGTCAACCCTTTGGTCCTTTTTTGCTGAAATGTAAGCTGCTCCCAATCCTAAAGTCTGCTTTCTCCATTCTGACCAATTTGTTTCCCTTTCCTTGGATTATATAGTCCCTAATTTCCCTTGTTAACTATGGTCAGGCCATCTTTCCCATTTGATTTTTGACTCAGATGGGAATGAACATTTGTTGCAGATCCTCCATGCACGCTTTTATTGTTTCTCATTTCCTGTCCACTATCAGCTCTTTAAGTAATGTTCCCCAATTTAATATAGCCACTTCATGGCATATACCCTTGCAGTTTCCCTTATTTAGATTCAGGATCCTAATCTCAGAATCAACAATGTCACTCTCCATATTAAAGAATAATTAATTTGTTCTTGGATTGTGACTCTAGGCAGAGTCAAATGTGGCTTTCAATGTGCAATGGGATCATTATGTAAAGAGGAAAGATTTGCAGAAATGTAGGTGATAGGCAGGATAGTGAGACTAACAACATTGCTAATGCAAACATTCAGTATAGATGTGTGGGCTGAATGGTCTCTTCACTATTGTAACCATTCTTTCACACTATGGTTTGGTTTATACATACACTTCAAGGGACTGAATTAACACTTCTACCATAAGCCATTAGTTTCAGATCAATTCAGTCCCTTGAGTGACTGACACTTCTCTTTTTCCAGTATTACAGACAATTCAACTTTCGCATTGCTCTGATTGGAGTGGAGGTGTGGACCACAAACCAAATTTCAATTGACAAGAAAGCTACATCAACTATGGCCAGGTTCTTGAAGTGGAGGACGAACACACTTCTCCCGCGACTCCAGAATGACAACGCCCATCTCCTCGTGTATGTACCTCACACCCATCTCCCCATGTGTGTCCCTCACACCCATTTCTCCATGTGAGTACTTTAGACGGGTCAATTTTTGTCCAATGTGTGCAGGAGGGTTTCCTGACTCAGTATGTAGATAGGCCAACAAGAGGTGAGGCCACATTGTATTTGTTACTGGGTAATAAGCCGGCCATGTGTTAGATTTTCCAAGTAGGTGAGCACTTTGGTGATAGTGACCACAATTCAGTTACCTTTACTTCAGCAATGGAAAGGGATAAGTATACACCATAGGGCAAGAGTTATAGCTGGGGGAAAGGCAATTATAATGTGATTAGCAAGATTTAGGATGCATAGGATAGGGAAGGAAACTTCAGGGGATGGGCACAATAGGAATGTGGAGCTTATTCAAGGAACAGCTACTGTGTGTCCTTGATCAATATGTACCTATCAGACAGGGAGGAAATTGTCGAGCGCGGGAGCCGTGGTTTACTAAGGAAGTTGAATCGCTCGTCAAAAGGAAGAAGAAGGCTAAGTTAGGATGAGATGTAAAGGCTCAGTTAGGGTGATTGAGAGTTACAAGGTTGCCAGGAAAGACCTAAAAAGAGAGCTAAGACAAGCAAGAGGGTACATGAGAAGTTGTTGGTGGATAGGATCAGGGAAAGCCCTAAAGCTTTCTGTAGGTATGTAAGGGATAAAAGAATGGCTAGAGTAAGATTAAGGCCACTCAAGGACAGGAGTGGGAAGTTGTGCGTGGGATCAGAGGAAAAAAGGGAAGCACTAAATGAATATTTTTCATCAGTATTCACAGTGGAAAAAGACAATGTTGTCAAGGAGAATACTGAGAAACAGGCTACTAGACTAGATGGGATTGTCGGGCTTTTGCCCAAAACATCGATTTTCCTGCTCCTTGGATACTGCCTGATCTGCTGTGCTTTTCCAGCACCACTCTGATCTAGATGGAATCATAGTTCACAAAGAGGAGGTGTTAGCAATTCTAGAAAGTATGAAAATAGATAAGTCCCCTGAGCCGGGTGGGATTTGTCCTGGGTTTATCGGGGAAGCCAGGAGCAGGATGCAGACCCCTTGGCTTTGATCTTTAGGTTGTCATTGTCAAAAGGAATAATGCCAGAAGACTGGAGGGTAGCAAATGTTGTTCCCTTGTTCAAGAAGGGGAGTTAGAGACATCCCTGGTCCAGTGACCAGTGAGCCTTGCTTCAGTTGTTGGTAAAGTGTTGGAAAAGGTTATAAGAGATAGGATTTATAATAATTAGAAAGGAATAATTTGTTCAGGGATAGTCAACACGGTTTTGTGAAGTGCAGGTCATGCCTCACAAACCTTATTGAGTTCTTTGAGAAGATGACCAAACAGGTGGATGAGGGTAAAGTGGTTGATATGGTGTGTATGGATTTCAGTAAAGCGTTTGATATGTTCCCCATGATAGGCTATTGCACAAAATACGGAAGAATGGAGTTGAGGATGATATAGCAGTTTGGATCAGAAATTTGCTACCTGTAAGAAGGCAGATGGTGGTGGTTGATGGGAAATGTCCTGGAGTTCAGTTACTAGTGGTGTAACGCAAGGATCTGTTTTGGGGCTACTGCCTGGATGAGGTCATAGAAGGATAGGTTGGTAAATTTGCAGGTCTTAACAACCCTATCAACCTGGGTGGCAACTTTCACGGATCTATGTACTTGGACACTAAGATCTCTCTGCTCATCTACACTACCAAGAATGTGGAAGATATAGAATATAGGGAAATAAATAGCGATGTGGGGGAGATGGAAGAAATACTATATGAGTATTTTGCATCAGTATTTACTGTGGAAAAGGATATGGAAGATATAGACTGTACGGAAATAGATGGGTGACATCTTGAAAAGCATCCATATTACAGAGGAGGAAGTGCAGGATGTCTTGAAATGCATAAAAGTGGATAAATCCCCAGGACTTGATCAGGTGCAAAAGGAAACTCTGTGGGACACTAGGGAAGTGATTGCTGGGCCTCTTACTGAGATATTTGTGTCTTCAATAGTCACAGGTGTGGTGCCAGAAGACTGGACGTTGGCTAACGTGGTCCCATTGTTTAAGAAGGGCGGTAAGAACAAGCCAGGGAACTGTAGATCAGTGAGCCTGACATTGGTGGTGGGCAAGTTGTTGGAAGGAATCCTGAGGGACAGGATGTACATGTATTTGAAAAGGCAAGGACTGATTAGGGATAGTCAACATGTCTTTGTTCGTGGGAAATCATGTCTCACAAACTTGATTGAGTTTTTTTGAAGAAGTAGCAAAGAGGATTGAGGAGGGCAGAGCAGTAGATGTGATCTATATGGACTTCAGTAAGGCATTCAACAAGGTTCCCCATGGGAGACTGGTTAGCAAGGTTAGATCTCATGGAAGACAGGGAGAACTAGCCATTCGGATACAGAACTGGCTCAAAGGTAGAAGGCAGAGGGTGGTGGTGGAGGGTTGTTTTTCAGACTGGAGGCCTGTGACCAGTGGAGTGCCACAGGATCGGTGCTGGGTCCTCTACATTTTGTCATTTACATAAATGATTTGGATGCGAGCATAAGAGGTACAGTTAATAAGTTTGCAGCTGACACCAAAATTGGAGGTGTAGTGGACAGTGAAGAAGGTTACCTCAGATTACAGCAGGATCTTGACCAGATGGGCCAATGGGCTGAGAGGAGGCATAAATGTGAGGTGCTGCATTTTGGGAAAGCAAATCTTAGCAGGATTGATACACTTAATGGTAAGGTCTGAGGGAGTGTTGCTGAACAAAGAGACCTTGGAGTGCAGGTTCATAGCTCCTTGAAAGTGGAATTGCAGGTAGATACGACAGTGAAGAAGGTATTTGGTATGCTTTCCTTTATCGGTCAGAGTATAGAGTACAGGAGTTGGGAGGTCATGTTGCAGCTGTACAGGACATTGGTTAGGCCACTGTTGGAATATTTCATGCAATTCCAGTCTCCTTCCTATTGGAAAGATGTTGTGAACCTTGAAAGGGTTCAGAAAAGATTTACAGGATGTTGCCAGGGTTGGAGGATTTGAGCTATAGGGAGAGGCCTGAACAGGCTGGGGCTGTTTTCCCTGGAGCATCGGAGGCTGAGGGGTGACCTTATAGAGGTTTACAAAATTATGAGGGGCATTGATAGGATAAATAGGCAAAGTCTTTTCCCTGGGATTGGGGAGTCCAGAACTAGAGGGCATAGGTTTAGGGTAGAGGGGAAAGATATAAAAGAGACCTAAGGGGCAACGTTTTCACACAGAGGGTGGTACCTGTATGGAATGAGCTACCAGAGGAAGTGGTGTTTAAATTGCAACATTTAAAATGTTTAAATTGCAACATTTAAAAGGCATTTGGATGGGTATATGAATAGGAAAGGTTTGGAGGGATTTGGGCCAGATGCTGGCAGGTGGGACTAGATTGGGTTGGGATATCTGATCGGCATGGACAGGTTGGACCGAAGGGTCTGTTTCCATGCTGCACATCTCTATGACTCTATTTACCAGGATGGTGCCTGGTATGGAGTGAAGGCCTTATGAGGAAAGGCCTTATGAGGAAAGACTGAGACATTAGAGAGAAGAAGGTTGAGTGGTGACTTATTTTAGGTAAAAACAAGGGCTGCAGATGCTGGAAACCAGATTCTAGATTAGAGTGGTGTTGGAAAAGCACAGCAGTTGAGGCAGCATCTGAGGAGCAGGAAAATCGCTGTTTCGGGCAAAAGCCCTTCATCAGGAATAGGATGAAGGGCTTTTGCCCGAAACGTTGATTTTCCTGCTCCTCGGATGCTGCCTGACCTGCTGTGCTTTTCCAGCACCACTCTAATCTAGAACCTGGTGACTTATTTTAGACAGATAATGTAATTTATATACTTCATATAAAAAGTCTTGGGTACTGACTGAAGGAGAATAGCAAAGAAGGAGAATAGCAAAGAAGGAGAATATAAAAATATTGGCAAATAAAATAAATGAAATTCCAAAGGCATTTTTAAAGCAAAGTACGGACAAATGGATCGTGAGTAAGGGCCGATCAGTCGCAATCTGTGTATGCAGATGGAAAACATTGGTAAGGTTTTAACTGTTTTCACCTTAGGTGAGGATGCTGGGGTTATGACATTTAGGGAGAGTGTCTTTGATGCATTAAGTAAATTAAATTTTGAGAGGTATGAGTGATTTTAATTGGATTAAAATTGCACGAATCTTCAGGCTCTGTACCTCAGAGTGCAGTGGGAATCAAGGGAGGAGAGGGAAGGCTCCCTGACTTATTTTTCAATTCCTCTCTGATCATTGGAAAGGTGCCAAGGGACTCGAGGACAATTAATGTGGTACCATCTTTCAAAATGATGTTGGGGTAAACTACAAGACAGTGAGTCTAACATCAATGGTTGGGAAATTTTTGGAAAAATTTCTGAGGACCAGAATTAACCTTGATTTGGAAAGGCAAGGATTTTAGTCAGCATTGCTTTGTCACAGGGAGATGATGTCTGACAGTTTTCAAGGAGGTGACTCTGTGTGTAGGGGTCGAAGTTAGTTCAGTGGATGAAACTTTTTTGACAAGATTTTTGACAAGGGGCTACGTTGCAGACAGGTCAAGAAGGTAAGAGCCCATGGGATCTAAGAAATTTGGATCTTAAATTGGCTTAGTGGTAGGAGGCAAAGAGTGATGTTCAAAGCTAGTTTTAGTGGCTGGAAGTCTGTGTCCAGCTGCATATCACAGGGCTGGAGCCATTGCAGGTGTTGTGTTCACTAATGATCTAGACAGGAACATATGACATGTAATCAGTAAGGTCACTGATGCTATGAAAATTGGCAAAGCAGTAAATAGTGAAGAGGAAGTCTGAGACAAAGGATGATGTGCTGAACAATATCTCATGGAGTTTAATCATGAAATGTGTGCAATTTCACAATCTGTTTGGGAAAAAAAGAACATCTAAACGTGAGTTTCATTCCTCTTGGGATTGCCACAAAAATAAATAATTTAATCAAAACACCCAAGTCCTCGACCTACCACTTTGATGGGATCACCATGAACCCAAAACACTGACTAGATTCCCACATTTAGCAATTATAAAGTACAAATCAATATATACTAATCACAAGTAAACAGCTTCCAATTATCAACATATGGCTGTACTCGGACAAAGAAAATTACAGCACAGGAACAGGCCCTTCGGCCCAACAAGCCCACACTGACCCTCCCAAGTCTCGTCCAACAGACCCAATTCCCCCCTACCCTATATCTACCCCTCATATAATACACCCCTGAACACTACAGGCAATTTAGCATGGCCAGTTCACCTAATCTGCACATCTTTGGACTGTGGTAGGAAACCAGAGCACCTGGAGGAAACCCACGCAGACACAGGGAGAATGTGCAAACTCCACACAGACAGTTGCCAGAGGCTGGAATCTAACCTGGCGCTGGCACTGTGAGGCAGCAGTGCTAACCACTGAGCCAACATGCTGCCCCTCCTAGCCCATTCATGTATATGTCTAGATACATCTTAAATGACACTATCATGCCCACCCTTACCACTTCTACTGGCAACGGATTCCAGGCACCCACCACCCTTTGCGTAAAACACTTTGCACGCACATCTCCCCTAAACTTTACCCCTTTCACCTTGACCTTGTGACCCTACTAACTGAGTCCCCTACTCTGGGATAGCTTCTTGCTATCCACCCTGTCTATACCTCTCATGATTTTGTCGACCTCAATCAGGTCTCCCCCCCAGTCTCCATCTTTCTAATGAAAATAATTCGAATCTACTCAACCTCTCTTCATAGCTAGTGCCCTCCATACCAGGCAACATCCTGGTGAACCTCCTGTGCACCCTCTCCAAAGCAGCCACATCTTTTTGGTAATGTGGCGACCAGAATTGTACAAAGTTTTCCAAATGTGGCTGAACCAAAGTCTTATACATATGTAACATAACCTGTCAACTCTTGTACTCAATACCCCGTCCGCTGAAGGAAAGCATGCCGTATACCACTCTGTCAACCTGCATTGCCACCTTCAGGGTACAATGGACCTAAACACCCAGATCTCTCTGTATATCAAGTTTCCCCAGAACTTTTCCATTACTGTATAGTTCTCTCTTGAACTGGACCTTCCAAAATGTGTCACCTCGCATTTGCCCGGACTGAACTTCATCTGCCATTTCTCTGCCCAATTTTCTAATCTATCTATATTCTGCTGCATTCTCTAACAGTCCCCTTCACTATCTGCTCCTCCATCAATCTTAGTGACATCTACAAACCTGTTAATTAGACCACCTATACCTTCCTCCAAATCATTTATGTCCATCCCTGTGGAACACCACTGGTCACAATTCTCCATTTTGAGAAACACCCTTCCACTCCTACTCTCTGTCTCCTGTTGCCCAGCTAGTTCTTTATCCAGCTAGCTAGTACACCCTGGACCCCATGCAACTTTACTTTCTCCATCAGTATACCATGAGGAACTTTATCAAACACATCACTGAAGTCGATGTGTATGACATCTAGAGCCCTTCCCTCATCAATCAATTATGTCACTTCCTCAAAGAATTCTATTAAGTTGGTAAGACATGACCTTCCCTGCACAAAACCATATTGTCTATCACTGATAAGCCGATTTTCTCCCAAATAAGAATACATCCTATGTCTGAGGATCTTCTCGAGCAGCTTTCCTACCACTGACATCAGACTCACCGATCTGCAATTACCTGAATATCCCTGCTACCCTTCTTAAACAAGGGGACAACACGAGCAATTCTACAGTCCTCTGGGACCTTGCCTGTATTCAAGGATGCTGCACAGACATCCGTTAAGGCCCCAGCTATTTCCTCTCTCACGTTCCTCAGTAACCTGGGATAATCCCAACCAGACCTGGGGACTTGTCCACCTTAATGCTTTTTAGAGTACACAACACTTCCTCCTCCTTATGCCAAATTGCCCTCGAGTAATCAAACATCTATCCCTAACCTCAATATCCGTCACTCTCCTCGGTGAATACCGATACAAAGTACTTGTTCAGAATCTCACCCATTTTGTCTGACTCTACGCATAACTTTCCTCCATTGTCCTTGAGTGGACCAGCCCTTTCTCTAGTTACCCTCTTGCTCCTTATGTATGGATAAAAGGCCTTGGGATTTTCCTTAACCCTGTTTGCTAAAGATATTTCATGATCCTCTTTAGCCCTCTTAATTCTTCGTTTCAGATTAGTCCTACATTCCTGATATTCTGCTAAACCTTCATCCATCTTCAGTTGCCTCGACCTTATGTATGCTTTCTTTTTCCTCTTAGCTAGTCTCATAATTTCACCTGTCATCCATGCTTCCCTAATCTTGCCATTTCTATCCCTCATTTTCACAGGGACATGTCTATCCTGAACTCTAACCAACCTCTCTTTAAAAGCCTCCCTCATACTGAATATGGAATTACCCTCAAACAGCTGCTCCCAATCCACATTCCTCAGCTCATGCTGAACCTTGCTATAGTTGGTGTTTCCCCCAATTTAGCACTCTTCCAAGGAACACTTGTGTCTTTGTCCATAAGTAATCTAAAACTTACGGAATTGTGATCATTATTCCCAAAATAATCCCCGACTGAAACCTTAATGACCTGGCTGGGCTCATTCCCCAACACCAGGTACAGTATGGCTCTTTCCTGAGTTGGACGATTCACATATTGCTCTAGAAAACCCTCCTGGATGCTCCTTACAAATTCTGCTCCATCTAGACCTATAACACCAAGTGAATCCCAGTCAATGTTGGGAAAATTAAAATCTCCCATGAAGACCACCCTGTTGCTCCAACAACTTTCCATAATTTGTTTACATATTTGTACCTCTAGCTCGCTGTTGGGAGGCCTGTAGTACAGCCCCAACATTGTTACTGCACCCATCCTATTCCTGAGCTCAGCCCATATTGCCTCACTGCTCAGTTCCTCCATCGTGCCCTCCTTCAGCACAGCTGTGATATCCTCTCTGACCAGTAATGAATCTTCTCCACCCCTTTTACCTCCCTCTCTATCCCACCTGAAGCATCATTGTCAGTAATGCCCTTCCCTCAACCAAGTCTCAGTAATAGCAATAACATCACACTCCCAGGGACTAATCCAAGCCCTAAGTTCATCTCCCTTACCTATTACATTTGCCGCATTAAAACAAATGCACCTCAGACCACCTGACCCTTTGTGTTCATCATCTGCTTCCTGCCTACTCTTCCCCTTAGTCATTAGCTGACTCCATTATCCTGTTCCTTACAGGCTTTAGTTACTGCCGCCTTACTGTCCACTAACCTCATTTGGATTCCCTTCCACCTTCCACATTAGTTGAAACCCTCTCCAACAGCATTAGCAAAAGCACCCCCAAGGACATTGGTTCCACTCCGGCTGTACAATTTTTTAAAAGTCCTACCTCCCCCAGAACTGATCCCAGAGTCTCAACAATCTGAACCCCTCCCTCCTGCACTATCTCTCAAGCCACGTATTTATCCTGTCTATTCTTTCATTTCTACTCTGACCAGCACGTGGCAATGGTGCCAATCTTGAGATTACTACCCTTGAGATCCTATCTTTAACTTGGTTCCTAATGCCCTAAATTCTGCTTGTCGGACCTCATCCCACTTATTATCTGTATCATTGGTGCCTACATGCACCACGACAGCTGGCTGTTCACCCTCCCCCTTCAGAATGTCCCGCAGACGATCTGGGACATTCCTGACCCGTGCACCTGGGAGGCAACATACCATTCGGGAGTCTTGTTTTCAACCATAGAACAGCCGATCTACTCCGCTTACAATTCAATCCCCTTTGACTATAACCCTTCCACTCTTATTCCCATCCTTCTGAACAGCAAAACCAGCCACGGTGCCATGAACCTGGCTACTGTTGCCTTCCCCTGATGAGCCACCTCCCCCATCAGTATCCAAAATAGTTTTAATACCTTGGGGCATAATTTAAATTGATTGGTTAAATTTGAGCTGCTGTGAAAGCAACTGAGGTATCAAGGTCACAGCCAAAATGTTACATCTTTCAAATTTCCAGCACACTGTGACTGCAAGTCAGTCACATGACAGGTGCTTGCCAGTTTTTAGCTTTCACTCTCTTAAAGGTACAGTTCACACCTTCAACTCATAGCAATCTTTCAGAATGGGGATGCAGGTTTCAGTTCATTAATATGTAAATCCCAGAACTTATTACAAGTCACATTCCTAAGATAACCTCAGGTTTCATAAAACAAGGTGATATCTTAGTTCGGACAATGCATAAAGGTTGTGAGGTTAGAGTCTGTCTGTATCCCAATTTGAGTCAGACTGGTTCTATTTCCAAAGTAGAAATTTATGAAATGTCACATAGACTGACTGCCGACAAATTGTGCCTTTTGAACAAATTAGAATGTATCTGCAAATGCAAATCTGCAAATGCAAATTTGTATGTTTGAGTGAACGACTGAGTGAATGAGAGTGTGTGTGTGTGTGTCACATTCCCACAGGCCTGACCAAGTACTGGCAAATGGGACATGAGGAGATAACATTTTGATGCCTGGCTCAGACATGTGGGCAAACAAATTGGGTGGCTCAGTGGTTAGCACTGCTGTCTCACAACACCAGGGTTCGATACCAGCCTTGGGTGACTGTCTGTATAGAGTTTGCATATTCTTCCCATGTGTGTGTGGGTTTACCCCAGGTGGTCCAGTTCCCTCCCACAGCCCAAAGATGTGCAGGTTAGTTACATTGGCCATGCTAAATTGCCCATTGTGTTCAGGGATGTGTAGGTTAGTCACATTGGTCAGGGGTAAATATAGGATAATAAGGTAGGGGAAAGGGTTTTGGTGGGTTACTCTTCAGAGGTTCAGTGTGGACCTGTTGGGCTGAAGGGCCTGCTTTCACATTGTCGGGATTCGATTCTACAAATTTCTTCATGCTGCAAGGCATTATGATTCGATCAAGCTTGTATACTTATAGGGTAGTAATTGACGGAGTTGGATTTGTCCTGCTTTTTATGTACAGGACTTACTGGGTGATTTTTCACACTGTCAGGTAGATGCCAGTGTGTAACTATACTGGAACAGTTTGGTTAGGGGAGTAGCAAATTCTGGAGCGCACAAAAAATGCAACGAGCCTGTGTCCTTTATCAAAGATGACTGTTCTGTCAGACATTTTTAATTGTAGAATGATGTTAACAGTGATTTCTCTTTTACAGAGGTGACGGTTTTGAGTATGGCGTTACAGGTTTGGCACCGTTAAGCGTGATGTGTTCATCGGATTATTCTGGAGGAGTAAATATTGTGAGTAATCATTCTGCCTTTGATTTCCCAACTCCTTGAGGATTGTAACACATTGCCCCTGTCTAAGACTGAGGAGAGGACAGTGACTGATCCACTCTGAACAGTGTGAGGATTTTGTTCCAATGTTTTTTCCAGTGGTTTAACAGTTGTCAGGATCCCCATGGAAATCAATAAGCCAACAACAGCAAATATAGTAAATGACCGTAGTCAGTTCCTTAGGGCTTTGGACGAGGACCCTTGCTATTTGTTGTGTACGTTAATGGTTGAGATATGAATGTGGGAGATCATAGCATCATGGAGTCCTACAGCACGGACAAAGGCACTTCGACCCAAACTGGTCTACGCTGACCAAAAGGTCCATCCACGCAAACCTCATTTCCCTGCACTTGGCCCATAAACTTTCTAAACCTTTCCTATCCATGTATTTGTACAAATGCCTTTTAAATGTTGTTAATGTCCCTTTCTCAACCACTTCCCCTGGCAACTCATTCCATATGGCGAAAGTGAGGACTGTAGATACTGGAGGTTAGAGTCGAGAGTGTGGTGCTAGAAAAGCACAGCAAGTCAGGCAGCATTCGAGGAGCAGGCGAGGAAACATTTCGGGCAAAAGCCCTTCATCAGGAATGAACTGATGAAGGACCTTTGCCGGAAACGTTAACTTTCCTGCTCCTCTGATGCTACCTGATCTGCTGTGCTTTTCTAGTGCCACATTCTCGAGCTCATTCCCTATGCATCCCACCCTCTGTGTAAAACATTGCCCCCAAGTACCCTTTTATTCTTTCCCCTCTGACCTTAAACTGATGCCCTATCGTCCTTGAAACCCCAACCCTGGGAAAAAGACTGAGTGCATTCACCCGGTCCATGCCTTTCATGATCTTATACACTTATATGACATAATCCCCCTAATTCTCCTATGCTCTAAAGAAAAAAGCCATAGCTTGTCCAACTTCTTCCTATAACTCAAATCATTGAGTCCTGGCAACATCCTTGGAAATTTCTTCTGCGCTCTTTCCAGTTTAATAGCATCCTTCCTGTAACAAGGTGACCAAACGGAAGACAATACTCCAAGTGCAGCCTCACCTACGTCCTGGTAAGGCCGCACCTGGAGTTTTGCGCGCAGTTCTGGTCATTATTTTATAGGAAGGATGTTGAAGCTTTGGAAAGGGTTCAAAGGAGATTTACTAGAATGTTGCCTGGTATAGAAGGAAGATCTTACAAAGGAAGGCTGAGGGAACTGAGGCTGTTTTCATTGGAGAGAAGAAGGTTGAGAGGTGACTTAATCGAGATGTATAAGATGATCAGAGAGTTAGAGAGTGGACAGTGAGAGCCTTTTTCCTTGGATGGTGATGGCTAGCATGAGGGGATATAGCATTAAATTGAGGGGTGATAGATTTAGGACAGACATCAGGGGCCGTTTCTTCACTCAGAGTAATAGGGGTGTGGAACGGCCTGCCTGCAACAGTAGTAGATCTGGCCGGCAAGGTGAGTTGGACTGAAGGGTCTGTTTCAATGCTGTACATCTCCATGTGGGTAATTAGAAGCTGGAACCACATATGTCTCTTCTCCACAGATGAAAAGGGAAAGTTCTGAGTGTGAAAGTGAAACTTGGAAGCCACAGTAACAAGTTGAAATGCATTTGATGGATTATCCCCTTGGCACTCTGACTGAAGGTTGCTAAGAATGCTTCAGCCTTATCTTCTGCATTGATGAGGATGGAGATATTTGTGGAGCCTCCTCTTCCAGTGAGTTAGAGTCATAGAGATGTACATACGGAAACAGACCCTTCAGTCCAACTGGTCCATGCCGACCAGATAGCCTAAATTAATCTAGTCCCATTTGACAGCACTTGGTCCATATCCCTCAAAACTCTTCCTATTCATATACCATTCAGATACCTTTTAAATGTTATAATTGTACCAGCCTCCACCACTTCCTCTGGTAGCTCATTCCATATGCACAGCACCCTCTCCATGAAAATATTGCCCCTTAGGTCCTTTTTATATCTTTCCCCCCTCAGCCCTCTAGTTCTGGACTCCCTGACCCCAGGGAAAAGACCTTGTCTATTTATCTTATCCAAGGCCGTTATGATTTTATAAACCTCTATAAGGTCACCCCTCAGCCTCTGACGCTCCAGGGAAAACAATCCCAGCATGTTCAGCTTCTTCATATAGTTCAGACCCTCCAACCCTACATCCTTGTAAATCTTTTCTGAACCCTTTCAAGTTTCACAACATAGAACATTACAGCGCAGTACAGACCCTTCGGCTCTTGATGTTACGCCGACCTGTCATACCAATCTGAAGCCCATCTAACCTACACTATTCCACGTACATCCATATGCTTGTCCAATGGTGACTTAAATGTACTTAAAGTTGGCGAATCTACTACCATTGCAGGCAAAGCATTCCATACCCTCACTACTCTCTGAGTAAAGAAACTACCTCTGACATCTGTCCTATATCTATCACCCCTCAATTTAAAGCTATGCCCCCTCGTGCTCGCTGTCACCATTCTTGGAAAAAGGCTCTCCCTGTCCACCCTATCCAGCCCTCTGATTACCTTTAATGTCTCTATTAAGTCACCTCTCAACCTTCTCTCTAACGAAAACAGCCTCAAGACCCTCAGCCTTTCCTCGTAAGACCTTCCCTCCATACCAGGCAACATCCTAGTAAATCTCCTCTGCACCCTTTCCAAAGCTTCCACATCCTTATAATGCGTTGACCAGAACTGTACACAATACTCCAAGTGCGGCCGCACCAGAGTTTTGTACAGCTGCAGCATTACCTCATGGTTCCAGAACTCTATTAATAAAAGCTAAAACACTGTATGCCTTCTTGACAACTCTGTCAACCTGGGTGGCAACTTTCAAGGATCTGTGTACATGGATACTGAGATCTCTCTGCTCGTCTGTACTACCAAGAATCTTACCATTAGCCCAGTACTTTGTATTCCGGTTACTCCGACCAAAGTGAATCACTTCACACTTGTCCGCATTAAACTCCATTTGCCACCTCTCAGCCCAGCTCTGCAGCTTATCTATGTCTCTCTGTAACCTACAACATCCTTCATCACTATCCACAACTCCACCGACCTTAGTGTCGTCTGCAAATTTACTAACCTACCCTTTTACGCCCTCATCCAGGTCGTTTATAAAAATGATGAACAGCAGTGGACCCAACACCGACCCTTGCGGTACACCACTGGTAACTGGACTCCAGAATGAACATTTCCCATCAACTACCACCCTCTCTCTTCTTTCAGCAAGCCAATTACTGATCGAGACTGCTATATCTCCCACAATCCCATTCCTCCGCATTTTGTACAATAACCTACTGTGGGGAACCTCATCGAACACCTTGCTGAAATCCATATACACCACATCTACCTGTTTGGTCACCTTCTCAAAGAACTCAATAAGGTTTGTGAGGCACGACCTACCCTTCACAAAACCATGCTGACTATCCCTAATCAAATGATTCTTTTTGAGATGATTATAAATCCGATCTCTTATAACCTTTTCCAACACTTTACCAACAACTGAAATAAGGCTCACTGGTCTATAATTACCAGGGTTGTCTTTACTCCCCATCTTGAACAGGGGAACCACATTTGCTATCTTCCAGTCTTCTGGCGCTATTCCTGGAGACAATGACGATTTAAAGATCAAAGCCAAAGGCACGGCAATCTCCTCCCTGGCTTCCCA
Organism: Chiloscyllium plagiosum; assembly: GCF_037043375.1. NCBI lineage: Eukaryota > Metazoa > Chordata > Chondrichthyes > Orectolobiformes > Hemiscylliidae > Chiloscyllium > Chiloscyllium plagiosum. Next base: position 172,082,323 of record NW_028270139.1, on the reverse strand, counting down.
GAGAATCATAGGATAAATCCCATCCGGCCCAGGGGACCTATATATTTTCACATTCTGCAGGATCTCTAATACCTCTTCCTTGTGACCCTCAATCTCACCTAGTCTAGTAGCCTGTATCTCAGTATTCTCCTCGACAACATTGTCATTTTCTTGAGTGAAGACTGTCGAAAAATATTCATTTAGTGCTTCCCCTATCTCCTCTGACTCCACACACAACTTCCCACTACTACCCTTGATTGGCCCTAATCTTACTCGCGTCATTCTTTTATTCCTTAAATACCTATAGAAAGCCTTAGGGTTTACCCTGATCCTATCCGTCAACAACTTCTCATGTCTCCTCCTGGCTCTTCTGAGCTTTCTCTTTAGGTCTTTCCTGGCTACCTTGTGACCCTCAAGCGCCCTAACTGAGTCTTCACATCTCATCCTAACATAAGCCTTCTTCCTCCTCTTAACCAGAGATTCCACTTCCTTCGTAAACCACGGCTCCCGCGCTCTACAGCTTCCTCCCTGCCTGACAGGTACATACTTATCTAGGACACACAGGAGCTTTTCCTTGAATAAGCTCCACATTTCTAATGTGCCTATCCCCTGCAGTTTCCTTCTTCATCCTATGCTTCCTAATTCTTGCCTAATCACATCATAATCTCCCAGCTGTAACTCTTGCCCAGTGGGTAAGTATCCCACCTATCCCTTTCTATCACTAAAGTAACATAACAGAATTGTGATCGCTATCACCAAAGTGCTCACCTACCTCCAAGTCTAATACCTGGCCAGCTCATTACCCAGTACCAAATCGAATGTGGCTTCGCCCCTTGTAGGCCTGTCTACTTACTGTGTCAGGAAGCCCTCCTGCACACACTGGACAAAAACTGACCCATCTATAGTACTCGTACTATATTGTTCCCAGTCAATATTTGGAAAGTTGAAGTCCCCCATGACAACTACCCTGTTTCTCTCTCACTCCTATCGAGAATCATCTTTGCTATCCTTTCTTCTATATCTCTGGACTTATTCGGAGGCCTGTAGAAAACTCCCAACAGGGTGACCTCTCCTTTCCTGTTTCTAACCTCAGCCCATATTACCTCAGTTGACAAGTCCCCAAACATTCTTTCTGCAACTGTAATACTGTCCTTTTGACAGGAGGGAAACTAGAATTGCACAAATCTTCCAAAAGTGGCCTAACCAATGTCCTGTACAGCCGCAACATAACCTCACAAGTCCAGTGCTCAATGATCTCCTTTGAACTTTCCCCATCTTACCTTAAATGCATGCCTCCTAGTATTAGACATTACAATTCTGATCATCAATTTTATCTGCGCATCTCATAAATTTAAAGACTTCTGTCAAGTCTCCTGACAGCTTTCACCACACCAGAGAAAACAACCCAAATTTTTCTAACTTGTCCTTATCGCTCATACCCTCTAATCCAGACAGCATCCTGGTAAACCTCTTCTGCATCCTCTCCAAAGGCTCCACATCCTTCCTGTAATGCAGAGACTGGAATTGAACACAGTACTCTAAGGGTGGCCTAACCAAAGTCTCACACAACTGCAGCATCACACCCTGACTCTGGTACTCAATTCCCCAAACCATAAAGGCAAACATGCCATACTCCTGCTTTACCACCCTATCTGCTTGTGTAGCCACTTTCAGGGAGCTATGAACCACAGGATCCCTCTATACATCAATGCAGTTCAGGATCCCGCCATTAACTGTGTACTCTTCCTTAATATTTGATCTCCCAAATTGCAACACCTCACGCTGACCTGGATTAAACTCCATCTGCCATTTCTCAGCCCTATAAGGCCATAAGACTAGAAGGCTTAAGACCAGAAATTAGGCCATTCAGCCCATCAAGTCCGCTGTGCCATGCAATCATGGCTGATAAGTTTGTCAACCCCATTCTCTTGCTTTCTCACGATAATCCTTCATCCCCTTGATACTCAAGAACCTACCTATCCCAGTCTTAAATATATTCAATGACTTGGCCTCCACAGCCTTCTGTGGCAGTGAATTCCATCAATTCCCCACTCTCTGACTGAAGAAGTTTCTCCTTATCTCCGTTCTCAAAGCTCTTCCCTTTACTCTCAGTCTGTGCCCTCGGGTCCGAGTCTCTTCGACTAATGGAAACATCTTCCCAACACCCACTCTGACCAGGCCGTTCAGTAATCTCTATGTTTCAAGTAGATAACCCCTCATTCTTCGAAATTCCATTGTGTATTAACCCAAAATCCTCCAGTGTTCTTCGTACGTTAAGCTGTTCACTTCTGGAACCTTTCTAGTGAATCTCCTCTGGACATGCTCCAGGGCCAGTACATCCTTCCTGAGATATAGGGCCCAAAACTGCACACAATACTCCAAATGTGGCCTGACCAGAGCCTTATAGAGCCTCAGAAGTACATCCCTGCTTTTATACTCAAGTCCTGTCAAAACAAATGCCATCATTGCATTTGCCTTCCTAACTCCTGACTCAACCTGCAAGTTTACCTTGAGAGAATCCTGGACTAGAGCTCTCAAATCTCTTTGCACTTCAGACTTCTGAATCTTTTCCGAACTTAGAAAATAGTCCATGCCTCTATTCTAGGAGAAAGTGAGGACTGCAGATGCTGGAGATCAGAGCTTAAAAATGTGTTGCTGGAAAAGTGCAGCAGGTCAGGCAGCATCCAAGGAGAAGGAGAATCAATGTTTCGGGCATAAGCCTGAAGAAGGACTTATGCCCGAAACGTCGATTCTCCTTCTCTTTGGATGCTGCCTGACCTGCTGCGCTTTTCCAGCAACACATTTTTAAGCTCATGCCTCTATTCTTCCTCCCAAACTGCATGACCTCACTTTCCCACATTGAACTCCAACTACCACTTCTTTGCCCACTCTCCTAACCTGTCCAAATCCTTCTGCAGCCTCCCCACCTCCTCAATGCTACCTGACCCTCTACCTATCTTTGTATTATCTGAAGACTTAGCCAGAATGCCCACAGTTTCTTCATCTAGATCATTAATGTATAAAGTGAAAAGTTCTGGTCTCAACACAAAGCCTTGTGGAACACCACTTGTCACCAGCTGCCGCCCTGAGAAGGACCCTTTTATTCCATGCTCTGCTTTCTGTCAGAAAGTCAGGCTTCGATATATGCTAACAACTTGCCTCTGACACCATGGGCCCTTATCTTACTCAGGAGCCTCTTTTGCAGTGCTTTGTTAAAGGCCTTCTTGAAGTCCAGGTAGATAACATACATTGGTTCTCCTAGGTCTAACCTGCTTGTTACTCCCTCGAAGAATTCTCGCAGACTACCCTTTGATGAAACCATGCTGACTCTGCTCTATTTTATCTGCGACTGATCTATATCCCACTGTATCCTTTGACAACCTTCTGCATTATCCACAACTCCTCCAATCTTTTGCATCACCTGCAAACTTACTTACCCACCCATGTACATTTTCATTCAAATCATTTGTACGTATATATCACTAACAGCAGCGATCCCATTACTAGTCATGGCTCTGCAGCCTGAAAAGCGCCCTTCCACCACCTTTTAGGGGCAAGCCAATTCTGAATCCATGCAGCCAAGTCACCGTGGATCCCATGCATCTTCATCTTCAGGATGAGCCTATCATGAGGGACTTTGTTGAAAACCTTACTAAAATCCATATAAACAACATCCACTGCTCTACCCTCATCAATCACCTTCATCACCTCCTCAAAAAACTCAATCAAGACATGACCTGCCCCGCACAAAGCCCTGCTGTATGGCCCCAATTAGGTCATGCTTTTCTAAATGCATGTAAATCCTATTCCTAAGAATGCTCTTCAATATCTTCCCAATCACCAATGTGAGACTCACCAGTCTATAGTTTTCTGGATTATCCCTATTTCTCTCTTGAACAGACGAACAACATTAGCTCCTTACCAGTTCTCTAGGACCTCTCCAGTGACTAATGAGGATACAAAGACCTTGGTCAAGGCCCCAGTAATCTCCTCTCTTGCCTCTCCCAATAACCTGGAGTAGATACCATTGGTTTCTGAGGACTTATCCACCTTAATGCTCTTCAAAAGTCCCAACATCACTTCTTTCTTGATCACAAACTGCCCTAACACATTGGCGTACTCCACACAAATCTCATGGTCCTCCATATCCTTCTCCTGGGTGAATACTAATGCAACATACGCAATTAGGATCTCACCCACATCCTCTGCCTCCAAGCACAAGTTCCATCCTTTATCCTTGAGTGGTCCTATTTAAACCTCTTGCTATGAGCAAGTCCCAGTCAATATTGGGCAAGTTAAAGTTACACCGTATATCAAAGCTATTGTTATTGCATCTTTCCATCTGCCCACAGTCTTCCGCAATGTCATGGTGGCTATTGGAGGCCTACAGTATAATCCCTTCAGAATGGTTACACCCGTTTTCATTTGGAGCTCTCCCCATATTGTCTCAGTAGACGAGCCCTCCTGTATGTCCTCTCTGATTGCAGCTATAACATTCTCCCTGATTCGTGATGCAATTCCCCCACCTCTTTAACCTCCCTCTCTATCCCTTCTAAAAGAACAAAACCTTGGAACATTGAGCATCCAGTCATGTCCCTCTCTCTCAACCAATTCTCTGTAATGGCCTCAACATCATAGTCCCATGTACTGATCGAGGCGCTAAGCTCATCTGCCTTACCTTGTGTTGAAATAAACACATTTCAGCCCATTCATACCATTGTGTTCAGTTACCTGTTTCTGCCTGTCCTTCCTTTCAGACTGACTGGTCCCAACATCTACCATCCCCTCAATTCCTCCACTTGTTGAACTGTTGCTCTGGTTCCCAGCCCCCTGCCACTCTAGTATCAACCCTCTAGAGTAGCACGAGCGAAGCTCCCTGTGAGGATATTGACTGGTGCCTGTCCACATGGTTCACTCAGATGATCCTTAAGTTCAGCAGGGCTTGCTCTTTTTCGATCTCTCTCTTGCTTCTGCTGCTTTTGACCTCCTTGCACAGAGCAATGTCCATATAAATTATAAGACTTATTGGTTAAAAGCCATAGTTCTGAAATACTTCTTAAAAGCATTCAGAGTATTGTGTTCAGTTCAGTACACCTCATTGAAGGTAGGATGTTAAAGCCCTGGAGAGAGTGCAAAGGATATTTACGAGAATGATACCACGAATGAAGGAATTTAGACACAAAGAAAGATGAGAGAGATTGGGCTTATTCTCCTTGGAGCAGAGAAATTTAGGAGGTAACCTTATTGAGGTGTTCAAAATGATGAACAAGACAGCCTTTGTGAGGATCCGCAGGAGATGGGGGAAATACAAAATGAATATTATGCATCAGTGTTTACTATGGAGAAAGACATGGAAGATATCGAATGTAGAGAAATAGATGGTGATATCTTGAAAAGTGTCCATGTTACAGAGGAGGAAGCACTTGGTGTCTTGAAATGCATAAAAGTGGATAAATCCCCAGGACCTGATCAGGTGTATCCTAGAACTCTGTGGGAAGCTAGAGAAGCGATTGCTGGGCCTCTTGCTGAGATATTTGTATCATCGATAGTCAAAGGTGAGGTGCCGGAAGACTGGAGGTGGGCAAACGTGGTGCCACTGTTTAAGAAGGGTGGTAAGAACAAGCCAGGGAACTATAGACCTGTGAGCCTGAAGTCAGTGGACAGGTTGTTGGAGGGAATCCTGAGGGACAGGATGTACATGTATTTGGAAAGGCAAAGACTGATTACAGATAGTCAACATGACTTCATGCATGGCAAATCATGTCTCACAAAAAACTTGATTGAGTTTTTTGAAAAAGTAACAAAGAGGATTGATGAGGGGAGAGCAGTAAATGTGGTGTATGGACTTCAGTAAGGCGTTCAACAAGATTCCCCATGGGAGACTGATTAGCAAGGTTAGATCTCACGGAATACAGGGAGGACTAGCCATTTGGATACAGAACTGGCTCGAAGGTAGAAGACAGAAGGTGGTGGTGGAGGGTTGTTTTTCAGACTGGAGGCCTGTGATCAGTGGAGTGCCACAAGAATTGGTGCTGGATCCTCTACTTTTTGTCATTTACATAAATGATTTGGATGTGAGCATAAGAGGTATAGTTAGTAAATTTGCAGATGACACCAAAATTGGAGGTATAGTGGACAGCAAAGAAGGTTACCTCAGAGTACTCCAGGATCTTGACCAGATGGGCCAATGGGCTGAGAAGTGGCAGATGGAGTTTAATTCAGATAAATGTGAGGTGCTGCATTTTGGGAAAGCAAATCTTAGCAGGACTCATACACTTAATCGTAAGGTCCTAGGGAGTGTTGCTGAACAAAGAGACCTAGGAGTGCAGGTTCATAGCTCTTTGAAAGTGGAGTCGCAGGTAGATATGACAGTGAAGAAGGTATTTGGTATGCTTTCTTTTATTGGTCAGAGTATTGAGTACAGGAGTTGGGAGGTCATGTTGCAGCTGTACAGGACATTGGTTCGGCCAGTGTTGGAATATTGCATGCAATTCTGGTCTCCTTCCTGTTGGAAAGATGTTGTGAAACTTGAAAGCGTTCAGAAAAGATTTACAAGGATGTTGCCAGGTTTGGAGGATTTGGGCTATAGGGCGAGGTTGAATAGACTGGGCTGTTTTCCCTGGAGCGTTGGAAGCTGAGGGGTGACCTTGCAGAGGTTTATAAAATCATGAGGGGCATGGATAGGATAAATAGGCAAAGTCTTTTCCCTGGGGTTGGGGAGTCCAGAACTAGAGAGCATAGGTTTAGGGTGAGAGGGAAACAACATAAAAGAGACCTAAGGGGCAACGTTTTCAAGAAGAGGGTGGCACGTGTTTGGAATGAGCTGCCAGAGGATGTGGTAGAGGCTGGTACAATGGCAGCATTTAAAAGGTATCTGGATGGGTATATGAATAGGAAGGGTTTGGAGGGATATGGGTCAGGTCTGGCAAATGGGACTAGATTAGGTTAGATTTGGCATGGACAGGTTGGACCGAAGGCTCTATTCCTGTGCTGTACATCTCTATAAGGCTGCCTTCTCATCCTTGTGCATTCCAAAAAATACATGCTCAATCTACATACCTGTCTTCATAAGACAGTCATAAGGGAATGCCATGTGGGTTTATTTGATTGTGTTACAGTCATAACTAGCTTTCTACATGAGATGTATTGTGCACACACTATCATATTATGAATACTGTGTTGGAAAGTAATGTTTGTTTTTTGAGGGAATGAAAACTAATTTTCAAATAGTGTTGGACAAGAGAACACTCATCAGCCAATATCATGAGCAGCTGTCCATTATTGGTCAGATGGATTCAGACAATTGATTGGCACAGAGTAAGGCCTCAGTCCCTGAAAATAATCCAATAACAACTGCTCAAGGGTAGAGGACAGTCCCATTTCTCTTGGACTTCACTTGCAGGATTCTAAACTGCTTCCAATCCTCAGGCTTAGCATTTTTGACTACTTTACAGATCTGCTTCTTTATTGAAATACAGTTTTCACAGGACGTTTTACCTTTTCTCTCTCAGGACGTCAGGCCCAGCCATTTGGCTGTTTCTTCCACTCTTGCACATGAGATGGGACACAATCTAGGAATGACACATGACACTCCAGCACAGAAGTGTTCCTGTAAAGACAATATCATCGGTGGCTGCATCATGGATAGGGCACTAAGGTGAGAAACGTATTCAAACCGTGTACCTGGTATTGGAGGGACTCATTCCTATACAACACCTAACACCAAGAATTAACATGAAGAACACATTGACTAGAAATTAGAGAGTCAGCAAATATGTATGAAAATGGATTAGCAGGTAATGGTGAAGATAGTCTTTTAAAAGCTATTGAGAGTTTTTTTGCTGAAAAGCGAGAAACACTGTAGATATGTGCATGGTGGCTGAGTGGTTAGCACTGCTGCCTCACAACTCCAGGGATCTTGGTTCAATTCCACCCTCATGTGACTGTCTGTGTGGGTGTCCTCCAGGTGCTCCAGTTTCCTCCCACAGTTCAAAGATGTGCAGGATAGGTGAATTGGCCATGTGAAAATTGCCCGTAGTGTTCAGAGATGTGTAGGTTTAGATGCATTAGTCAGGGGTAAAGGTAGAGTAATAGGGTAGGGGAATGGGTATGGGTGGGATACTCTTCGGAGGGTCAGTGTGGACTTGTTGGGCCAAATGGCCTGTTTCCTGTTGCAGGGATTCTATGTGTTCTATGCTATCAAAACAGATGGATTTTTAGGGACAGGATTTACTCACATTTGGAATTCTATGACTTATTAGCGATAGGCAGCATGGCTTTATCTGGGGTAGCTCATGTCTCACAAACTTGATTGAGTTTTTTGAGGAAGTGACAAAAATGATTGGCAAGGTCAGGGCCTGAGATATTGTCAAATGGACTTTGGAAAGGCCTTTGACAAGGTCGCTCATGGCAGGCTGATACAGGTAAAGTCTAATAGGACCATGGTGAGCTAGTAAGATGGATTAGTCAGAGAAGACTGATAGTAGTGGTGGAAAGGTGTTTTTCTAACTGGAGATCTGAGACCAGTGATGTTCCACAGGGATCAGTGCTGGGATTCCTGCTGTTTGTGTATATATAATATATATAAAAATGACTTGGAGGAGAATGGAAGTGGCCTGATGAGTCAGTTTGTGGATAACACAAAGATTGGGAAAGCTGGGGATAGTGAGGAGGATTGCCAGAGGGCATAGCAGGCTTGGGATAAGCTGGAGCCCTGGGTGAAGAAATGGCAGATGGAGTTTAGTTTGGAAAAAATGTGAGGAGATGTATTTTAAAAGGTTTAATGCAGGTGTTATGGACAATACCAGACCCTCAAAACACTTCAAGAAAGTAGCCCCAAACCTTGCGTGTTGTTTTAATCAGGTGTGAAGTGGATAATCCAGGAGAGATGCAGTTGGCCCAATCATTTGGTCTTAAACAGAACAGAGTTTATTTACAGACTACTGAATGAAACACAAACAAAAGTGAAAAGAATTTAGAATAATTTACCCTGTCTGAAAACCCAATCGGTTCTATCGCAACTTAATGATGTTGTTCCAAATGCTTGCAACATTCCCATAGAGCATAGAACATTACAGCTCAGTACAGGTCCTTCGGCCCTCGATGTTATGCCGACCTGTGAAATCAATCTGAAGACCATCTAACCTACACCATTCTATTAACATCCATATGTCTATCCAATGACCATTTAAAGTTGGTAAATCTACGACTGTTGCAGGCAGTGCATTCCATGCTCTTACTAGTCTCTGAGTAAAGAAGCTACCTCTGACATCTGTCCTATATCTATCACCCCTCAATTTAAAGCTATGTCCCCTCATGCTAGCCATCACCATCCGAGGAAAATGGCTCTCACTGTCCAACCTATTCAACCCTTTGATAATCTCTATTAAGTAACCTCTTAACATTCTTCTCTCCAACGAAAACAGCCTCAAGTCCCTCAGCCTTTCCTCATAAGACCTTCCCTCCAAACCAGGCAACATCTGAATGTAACTGGCCTCTGCACCCTTTCCAAAGCTTCCACGCCCTTCCTATAATGTGGCAACCAGAACAGTGCACAATACTCCACGTGCGGCCGCACCAGAGTTTTGTACAACTGCAACATGACCTAATGGCTCCGAAACTCAGTCCCTCTACCAATAAAAGGTAACACACCGTACACCTTCTTAACAACCCTATCAACTTTCAGGGACCTATACACATGGACACCAAGATCTCTCTGCTCATCCTCACTACCAAGAATCTTACCATTAGCCCAGTAATCTGCACTCCTGTTGCTCCTTCCAAAGTGAATCACCTCACACTTTTCCACATTAAACTCCATTTGCCACCTCTCAGCCCAGCTCTGCAGCTTATCTATATCTCTCTATAACCTGCAACATCTTTCAGCACTATCCACAACTCCACCAACCTTCATGTCATCTGAAAATTTACTAATCCATCCTCCTTATCCCTCATCCGGGTCATTTATAAAAATGTCAAACAGCAGTGGCCCCAGAACAGATTCTTGTGGTACACCACTAGTAACTGAGCTCCAGGATGAACATTCCCCATCAACCACCACCCTCTGTCTTCTTTCAGTTAGTCAATTTCTGATGCAAACCGATAAACCATCCTCAATCCCATGCCTCCATATTTTGTCCAGCGTGTACCGTGGGGAACCTTATCAAATGCCTTACAGAAATCCACATCAGCCGCTTTACCCTCATCCACCTGTTTGGTCACCATCTCAAAGAACTCAAAAAGGATTGTGAGGCACAATCTACCCTTCACAAAACCATGTTGACAATCCCTAATCAACTTATTCCTCTCTAGATGATTATAAATCCTATCTCTTATAACCTTTTCCAACACTTTACCCGCAAATGAAGTAAGTCTCACAGATCTATAATTACCAGGGTTGTCTCTACTCCCCTTCTTGAACAAGAGGACAATGTTTGCTATCCTTCAGTCTTCTGGCACTATTCCTGTAGACAATGACGACATAAAGGTCAAAGCCAATGTCCACCTTGGCTTCCCAGATAATCCTTGGATAAATCCTATCCATCCCAGGGGGCTTTTCTATTTTCACACTTTCCAGAATTGCGAACACCTCTTTCTTTCAAGGTTGGTATTTCACTTGTTGCCATGAGATCTCAAATCGATGTTCTTTGTTCTCATTTTGAGGGCAAACAAAGCATCTGCTCCCTGACTGGGTATGCCACTGTGCTGCCACCTCTGATGAGTTTGTCTTGCCTTTGGAAGGGGTATAGCCAGGGATGGTAAAGATGGTATGATTTAATCAGGCTATTGTCTAACTCATCTGTGAGTCAGCTCTTCTTATTTTAGCACCAATTCCCAGATGTTTAGAGGGTCAACAAAGTTGAGACTGTCATTGTAACTTCCAAAGACTAAAGCAACATTAGGTGGTTCATTCGGTTATGACCATGTTCTTATATTTCATAGCAGTTTGACAAAACTGACTGGCTTGCTCGGCCTTTTCAGAGGCCAGCTAAAAGACAAAGTCAGCTAAAAGTGCAAGTTCATAGCTGCTTGAAAGTGGAATTGCAGGTAGATAGGACAGTGAAGAAGGCATTTGGTATGCTTTCCTTTATTGGTCAGAGTACTGAGGACAGGGGTTGGGAGGTCATGTTGCAGCTGTACAGGACATTGGTTAGGCCATTGTTGGAATATTGCGTACAATTCTGGTCTCCTTCCTATCGGAAAGATGTTGTGAAACTTGAAAGCGTTCAGAAAAGATTTCCAAGGGTGTTGCCAGGGTCGGAGGATTTGAGTTATAGGGAGAGGTTAAATAATCTAGGGCTGTTTTCCCTGGAGCATCAGAGGTTGAGGGGTGACCTTATAGAGGTTTACAAAATCATGAGGGGAATGGATAGGAGAAATAGGCAAAGTCTTTTCCCTGGGGTCGGGGAGTCCAGAACTAGAGGGCATAGGTTTAGGGTGAGAGGGGAAAGACATAAAAGAGAGCTAAGGGGCAACATTTTCACTGAGAGTAGTACATGTATGGAATGAGCTGCCAGAGGATGTGGTGGAGGCTAGTACAATTGCAACATTTTAAAGTCATTTGGATGGGTATATGAATAGGAAGGGTTTGGAGGGATATGGGCTGGGTGCTGGCAGATGGGACTAGGTTGGGTTGGGATATCTGGTCGGCATGGACTAGTTGGACGGAAGGGTCTGTTTCCATGCTGTAAATCTCTATGACTTTGTGACTCTATGCCAATTACACTGCTGTGGTTTTGGAGTTATATATTGGCCAGACCAGGTCAGTGCTGGGGAGAGATGTCAAAGAGCAGTCTCAAGTTCTGTATTCAGCAGTACCATCAATCTTTATTTGAGCTCTTTACCACACATGTGAAGGAGGCTTGAGACTGCATGGAATCTGGCTTTCACGTGGGATAAAGTCGCCCTCTTTATCACTGCTCAGATCTTAGGAGAAGTTAATGTCACACTGATTTGCCTTGTGGGATATGGCATTTTAATGCACTTCATGATAGAATAACTACATGCAACACTGATGTCATTGTTAGCCATGCCCCACCCCCATCTATACATCCAATCCTGTAAACATACAATCAATGATGGACACCCTATGGACAGCCCGAGATTTCCCATGACCTCATGATATTGACCAGACATCATGTCATCAGATCTTCGGATCTTACAACATATCCCATTAATTATACTCTGCTTCAGAAAGAAGGAGACCAGAATTGCACACAATATTCCAACAGTGGCTTAACCAATGTCCTGTACAGCCGCAACATGACCTCCCAACTCCTGTACTCAATACTCTGACCAATAAAGGAAAGCATACCAAAAGCCATCTTCACTATCCTGAATTAAACTCCATCTGCCACTTCTCAGCCCATTGGCCCATCTCACCCATGTTCAAGAATGCTGCACAGGCCCCAGCTATTTCCTCTCTTGTTTTCCTCAGCAACCTGGGATAGATTCCATCTGGACCTGGGGACTTGTCCACCTTTAATGCTTTTTAGAATACTCAACACTTCCTCCCTCCTTGTGCCGACGTGACCTAGAGTAATCAGACATCTATCCCGAACCTCAGCATCTGTCATGTCCCTCTCCTCAGTGAATACCGATGCAAAGTACTCATTAAGAATCTCACCCACTTTCTCGGATTCCACGCATATCTTTCCTCCATTGTCCTTGAGTGGACCAACCCTTTCTCTAGTTACCCTCTTGCTCCTTAGGTACGAATGCTTTGGAATTTTCCTTAACCCTGTTTGCTAAAGATATTTTGTGATCCCATTTAGCCCTCTTCATTCCTCTTTTCAGATTGGTCCTACATTCCCAATATTCTTCTAAACCTTCATCCGTCTTCAGTTGCCTCAACCATATGTATGCTTCCTTTTTCCTCTTAGCTAGTCTCACAATTTCACCTGTCATCCATGCTTCCCTAATCTTGCCATTTCTATCCCTCATTTTCACAGGGACATGTCTATCCTGAACTCTAACCAACCTCTCTTTAAAAGCCTCCCTCATACTGAATATGGAATTACCCTCAAACAGCTGCTCCCAATCCACATTCCTCAGCTCATGCTGAATCTTGCTATAGTTGGTGTTTCCCCCAATTTAGCACTCTTCCAAGGAACACTTGTGTCTTTGTCCATAAGTAATCTAAAACTTACGGAATTGTGATCATTATTTCCAAAATAATCCCCGACTGAAACTTTAATGACCTGGCTGGGCTCATTCCCCAACACCAGGTACAGTATGGCCCTTTCCTGAGTTGGTTTATTTACATCCTCCTCAAGAAAGCCCTCCTGGGTACTCCTTACAAATTCTGCTCCATCTGGACCTCTAACACTAAGTGAACCCCAGGAGAAAGTGAGGATGCAGCTGGTACAATTGCAACATTTAAAAGGCATTTGGATGGGTATATGAATAGGAAGAGTTTGGAGGAATATGGGCCGGGTGCTGGGACTAGATTGGGTTGGGATATCTGGTCAGCATCGACAAGTTGGACCGAAGGGTCTGTTTCTTTGCTGTACATCTCTCTGATTCTAAGTGAATCCCATACATCTTTCCGTAATTTGTTTACATGTTTGAACCTCTACCTCACGCTCACTTTTGGGAGGCCTGTAGTACACCCCCAACATTGTTTCTGCACCCGTCCTGTTTCTGAGCTCTGCACATATTGCCTCACTGCTCGAGTCCTCCATCGTGCCCTCCTTCAGCACAGCTGTGATATCCCCTCTGACCAGTAATGCAACTCCTCCACCCCTTTTACTTCCCTCTCCATCCCACCTGAAGCATTGATATCCTGGGATATTTCATCGCCAATCATGCCCTTCCTTCAACCAAGTTTCAGTAATAGCAATAACAGCAATTATCTTCCCCTTAGTCATACTGACTTCACATCTAGTTCCTTACAGGCCTCAGTCACTTCCTCCTTTCTGTCCACTAATCTCCTCATTTGCTTCCCATCCCTCTGTCACATTAGTTTAAACCCTCCCCAGCAGAGTTCACAGAAGCACCCCCAAGGACATTGGTTCCACTCCAGCCCAGGTGTTAACCATCCAATTTGTAACAATCCCACGTCCCCCAGAACCGGTCCCAATGTCCCAAAACTCGATATCCCTCCTGCACCATCTTGCAAGCCACGCATTCATCCTGCCTATTCTTTCTGACTAGCACCTCTGACCAGTACGTGGCACCGGTGCCAATCCTGAGATTACTACCCTTGAGATCCTATTTTTAACTTGGTTCCTAACTCCCTAAACTCTGCTTTTCAGACCTCATCCATTTATTACCTGTATCATTGGTGCCTACATGCACCATGACAGCTGGCTGTTTACCTTCAGAATGTCCTCCTGCTGAACTGAGATATCCCTGATTTTCATTTTTGACCACAGAAATGCCTAGCTACTCCCCTTACAATTGAATCCCCTATGACTCTAGCTCTTCCACTCTTATTCCCGTCCTTTTGAACAGCAGAGCCTGCCACGGTGCCATGAACCTGGCTATTGCTGCCTTCCCGTGGTGAGCCATCTCCCTTCACGTATCCAAAATGCTAAACCTGTTTTGGAGGGAGATAACCACAGGGCACATCTGCACTGCCTTCCTGCTCTGTCTCTGCCTTTTGGTCACCCATTCCCTTTCTCCCTCAGCAATCCTCATCTGTGGTATGGCCATTTCACTAAACATGCTATCTATAACCCATCAACATCGTGGATCCATCATTCGGTCTATGAAGACCTCACAGATAACACTTCAGATACCACCGCCATTACATTCCTGAATATGTTCTGTCCCACCAGCAGGACAGACCCAGCAGAGGTAGCGGCACGGTGGGATACAGTTGGGAGGGAGTTGCCCTGGGAGTCCTTGACATTGGCTCCGGCCCCCTTGGAAGTTTCATGGCTTCAGGTTAATCATGGGCAAGGAAACCTCTTACTGGTTACCATGTACCGTCCTCCATCAGCTGATGCATCAGTACTCCACCATGTTGAACAACACTCGGAGGAAGCATTGAGGGTGGAAAAGGTGCAAAATGTACTCTCGATGGACGTTTCAATCACCACCACCAAGAGTGGCTCAGCAACAGCACTACTGATCGAGCTGGTCAGGTTGCAAAGGGTATAACTGCTAGAGTTGGTCTGCAGTGGTGGTGAGGGAAGCAACAAGAGGAAAAAACATACTTGACCTCATCCTTAATAATCTGCCAGCTGTAGAACATCTGTCCATAATGGTATCGGTAAAAAATGAGCACCGCACAGTCCTTGTGAAGACAAATTCCCACCTTCACATTGAGAATACCCTCCATCATGTTTTATGGCTCTATCACCGTGCTAAATGGGACAGACTTGGAAACAATCTAGCAACTCAAGACTGGGCATCCATGAGGCGCTGTGGGCCATCAACAGTAGCAGAATTGTCCTCCAGCACAGTCTGTAACCTCATGGCCTGACATATCCCCCACTCAACAATTATCATCAAGCCAGGGGATCAACCCTGGTTCAATGGAGACTTAGGAGGGCATGCCAGGAGCAGCACCAGGCATAGCTAAAAATGAGGTGTCAACCTGGTGAAGCCACTAAACAGAACTACTTGCATGCAAGATGGTATAAACAGCAAATGATAGACAGAGCTAAGTGATTGTAGGTTCATGAGGTCAATTCCTGGAATGGCGGGATTACCTTACACTGAAAGACTGAAGCGACTGGGCTTGAGTTTAGAAGACTGAGAAGGGATCTGATTGAGACATATAAGATTATGAAAGGATTGGACATTCTGGCAGCAGGAAACATGTTTCCGCTGATGGGTGAGTGCCGAACCAGAGGACACAGCTTAAAAATACGGGGTAGACCATTTAGGACAGAGATGAGGAGAAACTTCTTCACCCAGAGAGTGGTGGCTGTGTGGAATGCTCTGCCCCAGAGGGCAGTGGAGGCCCAGTCTCTGGATTCATTTAAGAAAGAGTTGGATAGAGCTCTCAAAGATAGTCGAATCCTGGGTTATGGAGATAAGGCAGGAACAGGATACTGATTAGGAATGATCAGCCATGATCATATTGAATGGCGGTGCAGGCTCAAAGGGCTGAATGGCCTACTCCTGCACCTATTGTCTATTGTCTATTATCTCACAACCAACAGATTAGATCTGAGCTCTGCAGTCCTTCTACATCCAGTCGTAAATGTTGGTGGACAATTAAACAGCTCACTGGAAGAGGTGGCTCCTGAAATATCCCCATCCTCAAAGATGGAGGAGCCCGAGATGGATCTTCTACTTGGCGTATCTGACTGATAGTTATTGCGAATGTTTCAGCCTTACCTTTTGCACTGATGTGCTGGGCTCCTCCAGTGGTCCCCAGCATCACAGATACCAGTTTCCAGCCAATTCAATTCGCTCCATGCAAAATCAAGAAACTGCTGGAGGCACTGGATTCTGCAAAGGCAATGGGCCCTGATAACATTCTGGCAATATTACTGAAGGCGTGTGCACCAGACCTTGCTGCTCCCCTAGCCAAGCTCTTCCAGTTACTGTGGATGTGGAAAATTGCCTAGGTATGTCCTGACACAAAAAGCAGGACCATTCCAACCTGGCCAATTACTGCCCAATCAGTCTCCATCATCACTAAAGTGATAGAAAGTATCATTAACAGTGCTATTAAGCAGCACCTGCTCAGCAACAATTTGCTCAGTGGCACCCAGTTTGGTTTTGCCAGAGTCACCCAGCTCCTGACCTCATTGCAGCCTTGGGTCAAACATGGACAAAAGAGCTGAATTCCAGAGGGCAGGAGAGAGTGACAGCCCTTGACATCAGGCTGCATTCGACTGAGTGTGGTATCAAGGAGCACTGGCAAAACTGGAATCAATGGGTATCAAGGGGAAAACACTAGTGGTTAGAGTGATACCTGGCACAAAGAAAGATGGTTGTGGTTGTGGAGAGTCAGTCATCTCAGCTCCAGGACATCACTACAAAAGTTCCTCAGGATACTGTCCTAGGCCCAACCATCTTCAGCTGCTTCATCAATGACCATCCCTCTGTCATAAGGTCAGAAGTGGAGACGTTCATCAATGATTTCATAGTGTTCAGCACCATTCACGATTCCTCAGATACTGGAGCAGTCCAAGTTCAAATACAACAAGGTCTGGACAATATCCAGGCTTGGGCCGACAAGTGGCAAGTAAAATTAGGACCACTCAAATACCAGACAATGACCGTTACCAATCCGAGACTACCACCCCTTAGCATTCAACGGTATTGCCGTCACTGAATCCCCCACTTACGACATCCTTGGGGTTACTATTACCAGAAAGTCAATCGGACTCACCACATAAATACAGTGATTACAGGAACAGGTCAGAGACTAGGGAGACTGTGGCGAGTAACTCACCTCCTGACACCCCAAAGTCTGTCTACAAAGCACAGGTGGTTAGGCCATTTTTGGAATATTACGTGCAGTTCTGGTGTCCTTCCTACTGGAAGGATGTTGTGAAATTTGAAAAGGTTCAGAAAAGATTTACAAGGATGTTGCCAGGGTTGGAGAATTTGAGCAATGGGGAGAGACTGAACAGGCTGGGGCTGTTTTCCCTGGAGCATTGGAGGCTGAGGGGTGACCTTGTAGAGCAAAAAACATGAGGGTATGGATAGGGTAAATAGACAAAGTCTCTTCCCTGGTGTGGAGGAGTCCAGAACTTGAGGGCATAGGTTTAAGGTGAGCGGGGAAAGATTTAAAGGAATAGAAGGAGCAACTTCTTCATGCAGAAGTAATAGCTGCCAGAGGAAGTGGTGGAGGCTGGAACAATTGCAGCATTTAAAAGGCACCTGGATGGGTATATGAATAGGAAGGATTTAGAGGGATATGGGCCAAGTGCTAGCAAATGGGACTAGATTAGGTAAGGATATCTGGTCGGCATGGATGAGTTGGACTGAAGGGTCTGCTTCTGTGCTGTACATCTTGATGATTCTAAGTCAGGAGTGTGAGGGAATACTCCCCACTTGCCTGGATGGGTGCAGCCCCAACAACACTGAAGAAGCTTGACACCATCCAGAACAAAGCAACGCACTTGATTGGCACCACATCTCCACACATTCAATCCCTCCATGACCAAAACTCAGGAGCAGCAGTGTGCACTCTCTAAAGAATGCACTGCACCAAAGTTCCTCAGACTGCATCTTCCAAACTCACAACCACTTCCATCTAGGAAGACAAGGGCATCTGGTACTTGGGAACACCATTACCTGCAAGTTCCCCTTTAAATCACTCACCAACGTGACTTAGAAATGTACCACCGTTTCTTCATAGTCATTGGGTCAAAATCCTTGAATTTTCTCTCTATCGGCATTATGGGTTAACCCACACGCAAGTGCAATGCAGCAGCTCAAGAAGGCAGCTCAAGGGCAACATGGGATGGGCGATCAATGCTGGCCAGCCAGCAAAACTAAAGTACCACAAACAATTGAAAAAAAAACAATCTCAGCATGTGAAGGGGTCAGGGACACCAGCCATGTCACTCAGCTCCAACAGTAAGCAAGAGCAGCATAACATGGAGCTGAGAAACCCTGCCACTTTTTACACTTAACCTTAATTTAATCCAACTATAATATAAAATAAGAGATAATTTAAAAATGAAAAAAATTTACCAATTATACGATAAAAAAGAAATGCAAAAACCTGACCTTATCAAGGCCCACAGAGCCTTTTTGTTTTGATGAGAGGAGGAGGAGGATATTTGTGGTATCTCAGGTTCAACCACTGTCCAAATATATCAGTTCACTCACATCCCCAGAGAAACTCGACTACTTGTACTCAGCTCTCACTCTCCACGCTCCCACTCAGCTCCACATTCTCCCCACTCCCACTCAGCTCCTCACTCTCCCCACTCCCACTCAGCTCTCACTCTCCCCGCTCCCGCACAGCTCCTCACTCTCCCCGCTCCCACTCACCTCACTCTCCCCGCTCCCATTCAGCTCCTCAATCTGCCCGCTCCCACTCAGTTCCTCACTCTCCCCTCTCCCACTCACCACCTTCGTCTCCCCGCTCCTGCCCAGCTCCTCACTCTCCCCGCTCCCGCTCAGCTCCTCACTCTCCCCGCTCCCACTCAGCTCCTCACTCTCTCCACTCCCACTCAGCACCTCACTCTCTCCACTCCCACGTAGCTCCTCACTGTACCACTCCCGCTCAACTCTTCACTATCCCCGTTCCCTCTCAGCTCCTCTCTCCCCCCGCTACTATTCAGCTCCTCACTCTCCCTGCTCCCACTCAGCGCCTCACTCTCCCCGCTCCCACTCAGCTCCTCACTCTCCCTTCTCCCATGTAACTCTTCACTATCCCCACTCCCACTCAGCTCCTCACTCTCCCCGCTCCCTCTCAGCTCCTCACTCTCCCCCTCCCACTCAGCTCCTCACTCTCCCCGCTCCCGCTAAGCTCCTCACTCTCCCCACTCCCTCTCAGCTCCTCACTCTTCCCACTTCCACTCACCATCTTCCTCTCCCCGCTCCCACTCAGCTCCTCACTCTCCCCACTCCCACTCAGCTCCTCACTCTCCCCACTCCCGCACAGCTCCTCACTCTCCCCACTCCCACTCAGCTCCTCACTCTCCCCACTCCCACTCAGCTCCTCACTCTCCCCACTCCCACTCAGCTCCTCACTCTCCCCGCTCCCACTCAGCTCCTTGCTCTCCCCGCCCCCACTCACCTCACTCTCCCCGGTCCCATTCAGCTCCTCAACCTGCCCGCTCTCTCTCAGCTCCTCACTCTCCCCGCTCCCACTCAGTTCCTCACTCTCCCCTCTCCCACTCACCACCTTCGTCTCCCCGCTCCTGCCCAACTCCTCACTCTCCCCGCTCCCGCTCAGCTCCTCACTCTCCCCACTCCCACGTAGCTCCTCACTGTCCCACACCCGCTCAACTCTTCACTATCCCCGCACCCACTCAGCTCCTCACTCTCCCCGCTCCCACTCAGCTCCTCACTCACTCCACTCCCAAGTAGCTCCTCACTGTTCCACTCCCGCTCAACTCTTCACTATCCCCGCTCCCTCTCAGCTCCTCTCTCTCCCCGCTACGATTCAGCTCCTCACTCTCCCTGCTCCCACTCAGCGCCTCACTCTCCCCACTCCCACGTAACTCTTCACTATCCCCGCTCCCACTCCGCTCCTCACTCTCCCCACTCCCACTCAGCTCCTCACTCTCCCCGCTCCCTCTCAGCTCCTCACTCTCCCCCTCCCCACTCAGCTCCTCACTCTCCCCACTCCCACTCAGCTCCTCACTCTCCCCCTCCCACTCAGCTCCTCACTCTCCCTGCTCCCGCTCAGCTCCTAACTCTCCCCGCTCCCGCTCAGCTCCTCACACTCTCTGCTCCCTCTCAGCTCCTCACTCTTCCCACTTCCACTCACCATCTTCCTCTCCCCGCTCCCACTCAGCTCCTCACTCTCCCCGCTCCCGCTCAGCTCCTCACTCTTCCCGCTCCCTCTCAGCTCCTCACTCTCCCCGCTCCCACGCTGCTCCTCGGTCTCCCCACTCCCACTCAGCACCTCACTCTCCCCGCTCCCTCTCAGCTCCTCACTCTCCCCTCTCCCACTCAGCTCCTGACTCTCCGACTCCCAGTCTCCCCACTCTCCCCAGTCTCACCACTCTCCCCACTCCCGCTCCCACTCAGCTCCTCACTCTCCCCGCTCCCTCTCAGCTCCTCACTCTCCCCCTCCCACTCAGCTCCTCACTCTCCCCACTCCCACTCACCACCTCACTCTCCTCACCGATGCTCAGCTACTCACTCTCCCCGCTCCCACTCAGCTCCTCACTCTCCCCGCTCCCACTCTCAGCTCCTCACTCTCCCCGCTCCCACTCTCAGCTCCTCACTCTCCCCGCTCCCACTCTCAGCTCCTCACTCTCCCCGCTCCCACTCTCAGCTCCTCACTCTCCCCGACCACTTTCAGCTCCTCACTCTCCCCGCTCCCACTCAGCTCCTCACTCTCCCCGCTCCCACTCAGCTCCTCACTCTCCCCGCTCCCACTCTCAGCTCCTCACTCTCCCCGACCACTTTCAGCTCCTCACTCTCCCCGCTCCCACTCTCAGCTCCTCACTCTCCACGACCACTTTCAGCTCCTCACTCTCCCCGCTCCCACTCAGCTCCTCACTCTCCCCGCTCCCACTCAGCTCCTCACTCTCCCCGCTCCCAGTCAGCTCCGCACTCTCCCCGCTCCCACTCTCAGCTCCTCACTCTCCCCGCTCCCAGTCAGCTCCTCACTCTCCCCGCTCCCACTCTCAGCTCCTCACTCTCCCCGCTCCCAGTCAGCTCCTCACTCTCCCCGCTCCCACTCTCAGCTCCTCACTCTCCCCGCTCCCACTCTCAGCTCCTCACTCTCCCCGCTCCCACTCTCAGCTCCTCACTCTCCCCGCTCCCACTCTCAGCTCCTCACTCTCCCCGCTCCCACTCTCAGCTCCTCACTCTCCCCGCTCCCACTCAGCTCCTCACTCTCCCCGCTCCCACTCTCAGCTCCTCACTCTCCCCGACTACTCTCAGCTCCTCACTCTCCCCGCTCCCACTCTCAGCTCCTCACTCTCCCCGACCACTCTCAGCTCCTCATTCTCCCCACTCCCACTCAGCTCCTTACTCTCCCCGATCTCACACTGCTCACACTCCCCGCTCCCTCTCACCTCCTTCCTCTCACCGCTCCCACTCACCTCCTTCCTCTCCCGGCAGCCACTCAGCTCCTCACTCTCCCCGCCCACTCTCAGCTCCTCATTCTCCCCTCTCTCACTCAGCTCCTCACTCTCCCCACTCCCACTCAGATCCTCTCTCCCCTCGCTCCCGCTCAGCTCCTCACTCTCCACGCTCCCGCTCAGCTCCTCACTCTCCCCGCTCCCTCTCAGCTCCTCACTCTTCCCGCTCCCACTCACCATCTTCCTCTCCCCACACCTACTCAGCTCCTCTCTCCCCTCACTCCCACTCAGCTCCTCACTCTCCCCACTCCCACTCTGCTCCTCACTCTCCCTGCTCCCACTCACCTCCTTCCTCTCCCTGCTCCCAGTCAGCTTCTCACTCTCCCCGCTCCCACGCTGCTGCTCACTCTCCCCACTCCCACGTAACTCTTCACTATCCCCGCTCCCACTCAGCTCCTCACTCTCCCCACTCCCTCTCAGCTCCTCACTCTCCCCGCTCTCGGCTCCTCATTCTCCCTGCTCCCACTTAGCCCCTCACTCTCCCCACTCCCACTCAGCTCCTCACTCTCTCCACTCCCACTCAGCTCCTCACTCTCCCCGCTCCCTCTCAGCTCCTCACTCTCCCCCTCCCACTCAGCTCCTCACTCTCCCCGCTCCCGCTCAGCTCCTCACTCTCCCCGCTCCCGCTCAGCTCCTCATTCTCCCCGCTCCCTCTCAGCTCCTCACTCTTCCCACTTCCACTCACCATCTTCCTCTCCCCGCTCCTACTCAGCTCCTCTCTCTCCCCGCTCCTACTCAGCTCCTCACTCTCCCCGCTCCTACTCAGCTCCTCACTCTCCCCGCTCCCGCTCAGCTCCTCACTCTTCCCGCTCCCTCTCAGCTCCTCACTCTCCCCGCTCCCACGCTGCTCCTCGGTCTCCCCACTCCCACTCAGCACCTCACTTTCCCTGCTCCCTCTCAGCTCCTCACTCTCCCCACTCCCACTCAGCTCCTCACTCTCCCCGCTCCTACTTTGCTCCTCACTCTCCCTGCTCCCACTCACCTCCTTCCTCACCCTGCTCCCAGTCAACTCCTCACTCTCCCAGCTCCCACTCAGCTCCTCACTCTCCCCGCTCCCACTCAGCTCCTCACTCTCCCCGCTCCCACTCAGCTCCTCACTCTCTCCACTCCCACGCTGCTCCTCATTCTCCCTACTCCCACTCAGCTCCTCACTCTCCCCACTCCCACTCAGCTCCTCACTCTCCCCACTCCCACTCAGCTCCTAACTCTCCCCGCTCCCGCTCAGCTCCTCACACTCTCTGCTCCCTCTCAGCTCCTCACTCTTCCCACTTCCACTCAGATCCTCTCTCCCCTCGCTCCCGCTCAGCTCCTCACTCTCCCCGCTCCCGCTCAGCTCCTCACTCTTCCCACTCCCTCTCAGCTCCTCACTCTCCCCGCTCCCACGCTGCTCCTCGGTCTCCCCACTCCCTCTCAGCTCCTCACTCTCCCTGCCTACTCTCAGCTCCTCACTCTCCCCGACCACTCTCAGCTCCTCGCTCTCCCCACTCCCACTCAGCTCCTCACTCTCCCCGCTCCCTCTCAGCTCCTCACTCTCCCCGCTCCCGCTCAGCTCCTCATTCTCCCCGGTCCCTCTCAGCTCCTCACTCTTCCCACTTCCACTCACCATCTTCCTCTCCCCGCTCCTACTCAGCTCCTCACTCTCCCCGACCACTCTCAGCTCCTCACTCTCTCACTCAGCTCCTCATTCTCCCTGCTCCCTCTCAGCTCCTCACTCTCTCCGCTCCCACTTATCTCCTCACTCTACCCACTCCCACTCAGCTCCTCACTCTCCCCGCTCCCTCTCACCTCCTTCCTCTCCCTGCTCCCAGTCAGCCACTCACTCTCCCCGCTCTCAGCTCCTCACTCTCCCTGCTCCCACTTAGCACCTCACTCTCCCCGCTCCCACGCTGCTGCTCACTCTCCCCACTCCCAAGTAACTCTTCACTCTCCCCGCTCCCACTCAGCTCCTCACTTTCCCATTCCCACTCAGCTCCTCACTCTCCCCACTCCCACTCAGCTCCTCACTTTCCCCGCTCCCTCTCAGCTCCTCACTCTCCCCACTCCCGCTCAGCTCCTCACTCTCCCCGCTCTCGCTCAGCTCCTCATTCTCCCCGGTCCCTCTCAGCTCCTCACTCTTCCCACTTCCACTCACCATCTTCCTCTCCCCGCTCCTACTCAGCTCCTCCCTCTCCCCGCTCCTACTCAGCTCCTCTCTCTCCCCGCTCCCACTCAGCTCCTCCCTCTCCCCGCTCCTACTCAGCTCCTCTCTCTCCCCGCTCCCACTCAGCTCCTCACTCTCCCCGCTCCCTCTCAGCTCCTCACTCTCCCCGCTCCCTCTCAGCTCCTCACTCTCCCCGCTCCCGCTCAGCTCCTCATTCTCCCCGGTCCCTCTCAGCTCCTCACTCTTCCCACTTCCACTCACCATCTTCCTCTCCCCGCTCCTACTCAGCTCCTCCCTCTCCCCGCTCCTACTCAGCTCCTCTCTCTCCCCGCTCCCACTCAGCTCCTCACTCTCCCCGCTCCCTCTCAGCTCCTCACTCTCCCCGCTCCCTCTCAGCTCCTCACTCTCCCCGCTCACACGCTGCTCCTCGGTCTCCCCACTCCCACTCAACACCTCACTCTCCCCGCTCCCTCTCAGCTCCTCACTCTCCCTGCCGACTCTCAGCTTCTCACTCTCCCCGCTCCCACTCAGCTCCTCATTCTCCCCGCTCCCACTCAGCTCCTCACTCTCCCCGCTCCCACTCAGCTCCTCACTCTCCCCGCTCCCACTCAGCTCCTCACTCTCCCCGCTCCCACTCAGCTCCTTCCTCTACCTGCTCCCAGTCAGCCCCTCACTCTCCCCGCTCTCAGCTCCTCATTCTCCCTGCTCCCACTTAGCCCCTCACTCTCCCCACTCCCACTCAGCTCCTCACTCTCTCCACTCCCACGCTGCTCCTCATTCTCCCCACTCCCACTCAGCTCCTCACTCTCCCCACTCCCATTCAGCTCCTCACTCTCCCCACTCCCACTCAGCTCCTCACTCTCCCCGCTCCCGCTCAGCTCCTCATTCACCCCGCTCCCACTCAGCTCCTCACTCTCCCCACTCCCACTCAGCTCCTCACTCTCCCCGCTCCCACTTCCACTCACCATCTTCCTCTCCCCGCTCCTACTCAGCTCCTCACTCTCCCCACTCCCACTCAGCTCCTCACTCTCCCCCTCCTACTCAGCTCCTCTCTCTCCCCGCTCCTACTCAGCTCCTCACTCTCCCCGCTCCCGCTCAGCTCCTCACTCTTCCCGCTCCCGCTCAGCTCCTCACTCTCCCCGCTCCCACGCTGCTCCTCGGTCTCCCCGCTCCCACTCAGCACCTCACTTTCCCCGCTCCCTCTCAGCTCCTCACTCTCCCCTCTCCCACTTAGCTCCTGACTCTCTGACTCCCAGTCAGCTCCTCACTATCCTCGCCGACTCTCAGCTTCTCACTCTCCCCGCTCCCACTCAGCTCCTCACTCTCCCCGCTCCCACTCTCAGCTCCTCACTCTCCCTGACCACTCTCAGCTCCTCACTCTCCCCGCTCCCACTCAGCTCCTCACTCTCCCTGCTCCCACTCAGCTCCTCACTCTCCCTGACCACTCTCAGCTCCTCACTCTCCCCACTCCCACTCACCATCTTCCTCTCCCCGCTCCCACTCAGCTCCTCACTCTCTCTGCTCCCTCTCAGCTCCTCACTCTTCCCACTTCCACTCACCATCTTCCTCTCCCCGCTCCCACTCAGCTCCTCACTCTCCCCGCTCCCGCTCAGCTCCTCACTCTTCCCGCTCCCTCTCAGCTCCTCACTCTCCCCACTTCCACGCTGCTCCTCAGTCTCCCCACTCCCATTCAGCACCTCACTCTCCCCGCTCCCACGCTGCTCCTCGGTCTCCCCACTCCCACTCAGCACCTCACTCTCCCCGCTCCCACGCTGCTCCTCGGTCTCCCCACTCCCACTCAGCACCTCACTCTCCCCGCTCTCTCTCAGCTCCTCACTCTCCCCTCTCCCACTCAGCTCCTGACTCTCCGACTCCCAGTCATCTCCTCACTCTCCTCGCCGACTCTCAGCTTCTCACTCTCCCCGCTCCCACTCAGCTCCTCACTCTCCCCGACCACTCTCAGCTCCTCACTCTCCCCGACCACTCTCAGCTCCTCACTCTCCCCGCTCCCACTCAGCTCCTCACTCTCTCACTCAGTTCCTCATTCTCCCCTCTCCCACTCAGCTCCTCACACTCTCTGCTCCCTCTCAGCTCCTCACTCTTCCCACTTCCACTCACCATCTTCCTCTCCCCGCTCCTACTCAGCTCCTCACTCTTCCCGCTCCCTCTCAGCTCCTCACTCTCCCCGCTCCCGCTCAGCTCCTCACTCTTCCCGCTCCCTCGCAGCACCTCACTCTCCCCGCTCCCTCTCAGCTCCTCACTCTCCCCACTCCCACTCAGCTCCTCATGCTCCCCGATGCCACTCAGCTCCTCACTCTCCCCGCTCCCACTCTCACCACCTCATTCTCCCCGACCACTCTCAGCTCATCACTCTCCCCGCTCCCACTCTCACCACTTCACTCTCCTCGCCGACGCTCAGCTACTCACTCTCCCCGCTCCCACTCAGCTCCTCACTTTCCCCGCTCCCACTCTCAGCTCCTCACTCTCCCCGCTCCCACTCAGCTCCTCACTCTCCCCGCTCCCACTCTCAGCTCCTCACTCTCCCCGCTCCCACTCTCACCACCTCATTCTCCCCGACCACTCTCAGCTCCTCACTCTCCCCGCTCCCACTCTCACCACCTCACTCTCCTCGCCGACGCTCAGCTACTCACTCTCCCCGCTCCCACTCAGCTCCTCACTCTCCCCGCTCCCACTCAGCTCCTCACTCTCCCCGCTCCCACTCTCAGCTCCTCACTCTCCCTGCTCCCACTCAGCTCCTCACTCTCCCCGCTCCAACTCTCAGCTCCTCACTCTTCCCGCTCCCACTCTCAGCTCCTCACTCTCCCTGACCACTCTCAGCTCCTCACTCTCCCCGCTCCCACTCTCAGCTCCTCACTCTCCCCGACCACTTTCAGCTCCTCACTCTCCCCGCTCCCACTCTCAGCACCTCACTCTCCCCGCTCCCACTCAGCTCCTCACTCTCCCCGCTCCCACTCTCAGCTCCTCACTCTCCCCGACCACTCTCAGCTCCTCACTCTCCCTGCTCCCACTTATCTCCTCACTCTACCCACTCCCACTCAGCTCCTCACTCTCTCCACTCCCACGCTGCTCCTCATTCTCCCCACTCCCACTCAGCTCCTTACTCTCCCCGATCTCACACTGCTCACTCTCCCCGCTCCCTCTCACCTCCTTCCTCTCACTGCTCCCACTCACCTCCTTCCTATCCCTGCTGCCACTCAGCTCCTCACTCTCCCTGCTGCCACTCAGCTCCTCACTCTCCCCGCCCACTCTCAGCTCCTCATTCTCCCCTCTCTCACTCAGCTCCTCACTCTCCCCACTCCCACTCAGATCCTCTCTCCCCTCGCTCCCGCTCAGCTCCTCACTCTCCCCGCTCCCTCTCAGCTCCTCACTCTTCCCGCTCCCACTCACCATCTTCCTCTCCCCACACCTACTCAGCTCCTCTCTCCCCTCACTCCCACTCAGCTCCTCACTCTCCCCACTCCCACTCAGCTCCTCTCTCTCCCCGCTCCCACTCAGCTCCTCTCTCCCCTCGCTCCTGCTCAGCTCCTCACTCTCCCCGCTCCCACACTGCTCCTCATTCTCCCCACTCCCACTCAGCTCCACACACTCCCCGCCCACTCTCAGCTCCTCACTCTCCCCGCTCCGACTCAGCTTCTCGCTCTCCCCACTCCCTCTCAGCTCCTCACTCTCCCCACTCCCACGTAATTCTTCACTCTCCCCGCTCCCTCTCGGCTCCAAACTCTTCCCACTCCCACTTAGCTCCTCACTCTCCCCACTCCCACTCAGCTCCTCACTCTGCCACTCAGCCCCTCACTCTCCCCACTCCCACTCAGCTCCTCACTCTGCCACTCAGCCCCTCACTCTCCCCGCTCCCACTCTGCTCCTCACTCTCCCTGCTCCCACTCACCTCCTTCCTCTCCCTGCTCTCAGTCAGCTCCTCACTCTCCCCGCTCCCACTCTCAGCTCCTCACTCTCCCCGACCACTCTCAGCTCCTCACTCTCCCCGCTCCCACTCTCACCACCTCATTCTCCCCGACCACTCTCAGCTCCTCACTCTCCCCGCTCCCACTCTCACCACCTCACTCTCCTCGCCGACGCTCAGCTACTCACTCTCCCCGCTCCCACTCAGCTCCTCACTCTCCCCGCTCCCACTCTCAGCTCCTCACTCTCCCCGCTCCCACTCTCAGCTCCTCACTCTCCCCACTCCCACTCTCAGCTCCTCACTCTCCCCGCTCACACTCTCAGCTCCTCACTCTCACCGACCACTTTCAGCTCCTCACTCTCCCCGCTCCCACTCAGCACCTCACTCTCCTCGTTCCCACTCTCAGCTCCTCACTCTCCCCGCTCCCACTCTCAGCTCCTCACTCTCCCCGCTCCCACTCTCAGCTCCTCACTCTCCCCGCTCCCACTCTCAGCTCCTCACTCTCCCCGACCACTTTCAGCTCCTCACTCTCCCCGACCACTTTCAGCTCCTCACTCTCCCCGCTCCCACTCTCAGCTCCTCACTCTCCCCGACCACTCTCAGCTCCTCACTCTCCCCGCTCCCACTCTCAGCTCCTCACTCTCCCCGACCACTCTCAGCTCCTCACTCTCCCCGCTCCCACTCTCAGCTCCTCACTCTCTCCGCTCCCACGTATCTCCTCACTCTACCCACTCCCACTCAGCTCCTCACTCTCCCCGCTCCCTCTCACCTCCTTCCACTCCCTGCTCCCAGTCAGCCACTCACTCTCCCCGCTCTCAGCTCCTCATTCTCCCCGCTCCCACTTAGCCCCTCACTCTCCCCACTCCCACTCAGCTCCTCACTCTCTCCACTCCCACGCTGCTCCTCATTCTCCCCACTCCCACTCAGCTCCTCACTCTCTCCACTCCCACGCTGCTCCTCACTCTCCCCGCTCCCTCTCACCTCCTTCCTCTCCCTGCTGCCACTCACCTCCTTCCTCTCCCGGCTGCCACTCAGCTCCTCACTCTCCCCGCCCACTCTCAGCTCCTCATTCTCCCCTCTCTCACTCAGCTCCTCACTCTCCCCACTCCCACTCAGATCCTCTCTCCCCTCGCTCCCGCTCAGCTCCTCACTCTCCACGCTCCCGCTCAGCTCCTCACTCTCCCCGCTCCCTCTCAGCTCCTCACTCTTCCCGCTCCCACTCACCATCTTCCTCTCCCCTCCCTCCCACTCAGCTCCTCACTCTCCACACTCCCACTCAGCTCCTCTCTCTGCCCGCTCCCACTCAGCTCCTCTCTCCCCTCGCTCCTGCTCAGCTCCTCACTCTCTCCGCTCCCACAATGCTCCTCATTCTCCCCACTCCCACTCAACTCCACACTCTCCCCGCCCACTCTCAGCTCCTCACTCTCCCCGCTCCGACTCAGCTTCTCGCTCTCCCCACTCCCACGTAATTCTTCACTCTCCCCGCTCCCTCTCGGCTCCAAACTCTTCCCACTCCCACTCAGCCCCTCACTCTCCCCGCTCCCACTCTGCTCCTCACTCTCCCTGCTCCCACTCACCTCCTTCCTCTCCCTGCTCCCAGTCAGCTTCTCACTCTCCCCGCTCCCTCTCAGCTCCTCACTCTCCCACTCCCGCTCAGTTCCTCATGCTCCCCGATGCCACTCAGCTCCTCACTCTCCCCGCTCCCACTCAGCTCCTCACTGTCCCTGCCCACTCTCAGCTCCTCACTCTCCCTGACCATTCTGAGCTCCTCAATCCCTCCCTGCTCCCTCTCACCTCCTTCCTCTCCCCACTCCCACTCACCTCCTTCCTCTCCCTGCTCCCAGTCAGCTCCTCACTCTCCCTGCCCTCCCTCAGCTCCTCATTCTCCCGCTCCCACTCAGCTCCTCACTCTCCCTGCCCTCCCTCAGCTCCTCACTCTCCCCACTCCCACTCAGCTCCTCACTCTCCCCACTCCCACGCTGCTCCTCACTCCCCCCACTCCCACTTAGCTCCTCACTCTCCCCACTCCCACTCAGCTCCTCACTCTCCCCGTTCCCTTTCACCTCCTTCCTCTCACCGCTCCCACTCAACTCCTTTCTCTCCCTGTTCCCAGTCAGCTCCTCACTCTCCCCGTCCACTCTCAGCTCCTCACACTCCCCGCCCACTCTCAGCTCCTCACTCTCCACGGTCCCACTCAGCTCCTCACTCTCCCCGTCCACTCTCAGCTCCTCACTCTCCCCACTCCCTCTCAGCTCCTCACTCTCCCCGTCCACTCTCAGCTCCTCACTCTCCCCGCCCACTCTCAGCTCCTCACTCTCCACGCTCCCACTCAGCTCCTCATTCTCCCCACTCCCTCTCAGCTCCTCACTCTCCCCGCCCACTCTCAGCTCCTCACTCTCCACGCTCCCACTCAGCTCCTCACTCTCCCCACTCCCTCTCAGCTCCTCACTCTCCCCACTCCCTCTCAGCTCCTCACTCTCCCCGTCCACTCTCAGCTCCTCACTCTCCCCGCCCACTCTCAGCTCCTCACTCTCCACGCTCCCACTCAGCTCCTCATTCTCCCCACTCCCTCTCAGCTCCTCATTCTCCCCACTCCCTCTCAGCTCCTCACTCTCCCCGCCCACTCTCAGCTCCTCACTCTCCACGCTCCCACTCAGCTCCTCATTCTCCCCACTCCCTCTCAGCTCCTCACTCTCTCCGCTCCCACGTAACTCTTCACTCTCCCCGCTCCCTTCCAGCTCCACAATCTTCCTGCTCCCACACAGCTCCTCACTTCCCCCACTCCCACTCAGCTCCTCACTCGCCCCGCTCCCTCTCACCTCCTCACTCTCCCCGCTCCCACGCTGCTCCTCATTCTCCCCACGGCCACTCAGCTCCTCACTCTCCCCGCTTCCTCTCAGCTCCTCACTCTCCCCGCTCCGACTCAGCTCCTCACTCTCTCCGCTCCCACGTAACTCTTCACTCTCCCCGCTCCCTTCCAGCTCCACAATCTTCCCGCTCCCACACAGTTCCTCACTCCCCCCGCTCCCACACAGCTCCTCACTCCCCCCGCTCCCACTCAGCTCCTCACTCTCCCTGATCACACTCAGCTCCTCACTCTCCCCTCGCTCCCGCTCAGATCCTCACTCTTCCCGCTCCCACTCAGCTCCTCACTCTCCCGGCTCCCACGCTGCTCCTCATTCTCCCCACTCCCACTCAGATCCTCTCTCTCCCCCCTCCCACTCAGCTCCTCCATCTCCCCACTCCCTCTCACCTCCTCACTCTCCCCGCTCCCACTCAGCTCCTCGCTCTCCCCGCTCCCACTCAGCTCCTTCCTCTCCCCGCTCCCAGTCAACTCCTCGCTCTCCCCGCTCCCACTCAGCTCCTCGCTCTCCCCGATCACACTCAGCTCCTCGCTCTCCCCGCTCCCTCTCAGCTCCTCACTCTCCCCGCTCCCACTCAGCTCCTCACTCTCCCCGCTCCCACTCAGCTCCTCGCTCTCCCCGCTCCCTCTCAGCTCCTCACTCTCCCCGATCACACTCAGCTCCTCACTCTGCCCCCTCCCACTTAGCTCCTCGCTCTCCCCGCTCCCACTCTCCTCCTTCCTCACCCCGCTCCCAGTCAACTCCTCGCTCTCCCCGCTCCCACTCAACTCCTCGCTCTCCCCGCTCCCACTCAGCTCCTCGCTCTCCCCGCTCCCAGTCAACTCCTCGCTCTCCCCGCTCCCACTCAGCTCCTCACTCTCCCCGCTCCCTCTCAGCTCCTCACTCTCCCCGATCACACTCAGCTCCTCACTCTCCCCGCTCCCTCTCAGCTCCTCACTCTTCCCGCTCCCACTCACCATCTTCCTCTCCCCTCACTCCCACTCAGCTCCTCACTCTCCACACTCCCACTCAGCTCCTCTCTCTCCCCGCTCCCACTCAGCTCCTCTCTCCCCTCGCTCCTGCTCTGCTCCTCACTCTCTCCGCTCCCACACTGCTCCTCATTCTCCCCACTCCCACTCAACTCCACACTCTCCCCGCCCACTCTCAGCTCCTCACTCTCCCCGCTCCGACTCAGCTTCTCACTCTCCCCACTCCCACGTAATTCTTCACTCTCCCCGCTCCCTCTCGGCTCCAAACTCTTCCCACTCCCACTCAGCCCCTCACTCTCCCCGCTCCCACTCTGCTCCTCACTCTCCCTGCTCCCACTCACCTCCTTCCTCTCCCTGCTCCCAGTCAGCTTCTCACTCTCCCTGCTCCCTCTCAGCTCCTCACTCTCCCACTCCCGCTCAGTTCCTCATGCTCCCCGATGCCACTCAGCTCCTCACTCTCCCCGCTCCCACTCAGCTCCTCACTCTCCACGCTCCCACTCAGCTCCTCATTCTCCCCACTCCCTCTCAGCTCCTCACTCTCCCCGCCCACTCTCAGCTCCTCACTCTCCACGCTCCCACTCAGCTCCTCACTCTCCCCGTCCACTCTCAGCTCCTCACTCTCCCCACTCCCTCTCAGCTCCTCACTCTCCCCGTCCACTCTCAGCTCCTCACTCTCCCCGCCCACTCTCAGCTCCTCACTCTCCACGCTCCCACTCAGCTCTTCATTCTCCCCACTCCCTCTCAGCTCCTCATTCTCCCCACTCCCTCTCAGCTCCTCACTCTCCCCGCCCACTCTCAGCTCCTCACTCTCCACGCTCCCACTCAACTCCACACTCTCCCCGCCCACTCTCAGCTCCTCACTCTCCCCGCTCCGACTCAACTTCTCGCTCTCCCCACTCCCACGTAATTCTTCACTCTCCCCGCTCCCTCTCGGCTCCAAACTCTTCCCACTCCCACTCAGCCCCTCACTCTCCCCGCTCCCACTCTGCTCCTCACTCTCCCTGCTCCCACTCACCTCCTTCCTCTCCCTGCTCCCAGTCAGCTTCTCACTCTCCCTGCTCCCTCTCAGCTCCTCACTCTCCCACTCCCGCTCAGTTCCTCATGCTCCCCGATGCCACTCAGCTCCTCACTCTCCCCGCTCCCACTCAGCTCCTCACTGTCCCTGCCCACTCTCAGCTCCTCACTCTCCCTGACCATTCTGAGCTCCTCACTCCCTCCCTGCTCCCTCTCACCTCCTTCCTCTCCCCACTCCCACTCACCTCCTTCCTCTCCCTGCTCCCAGTCAGCTCCTCACTCTCCCTGCCCTCCCTCAGCTCCTCATTCTCCCGCTCCCACTCAGCTCCTCACTCTCCCCACTCCCACGCTGCTCCTCACTCCCCCCACTCCCACTTAGCTCCTCACTCTCCCCACTCCCACTCAGCTCCTCACTCTCCCCGTTCCCTTTCACCTCCTTCCTCTCACCGCTCCCACTCAACTCCTTTCTCTCCCTGTTCCCAGTCAGCTCCTCACTCTCCCCGTCCACTCTCAGCTCCTCACACTCCCCGCCCACTCTCAGCTCCTCACTCTCCACGGTCCCACTCAGCTCCTCACTCTCCCCGTCCACTCTCAGCTCCTCACTCTCCCCACTCCCTCTCAGCTCCTCACTCTCCCCGTCCACTCTCAGCTCCTCACTCTCCCCGCCCACTCTCAGCTCCTCACTCTCCACGCTCCCACTCAGCTCCTCACTCTCCCCGTCCACTCTCAGCTCCTCACTCTCCCCACTCCCTCTCAGCTCCTCACTCTCCCCGTCCACTCTCAGCTCCTCACTCTCCCCGCCCACTCTCAGCTCCTCACTCTCCACGCTCCCACTCAGCTCCTCATTCTCCCCACTCCCTCTCAGCTCCTCATTCTCCCCACTCCCTCTCAGCTCCTCACTCTCCCCGCCCACTCTCAGCTCCTCACTCTCCACGCTCTCACTCAGCTCCTCATTCTCCCCACTCCCTCTCAGCTCCTCATTCTCCCCACTCCCTCAGCTCCTCACTCTCCCCGCCCACTCTCAGCTCCTCACTCTCCACGCTTCCACTCAGCTCCTCATTCTCCCCACTCCCTCTCAGCTCCTCACTCTCTCCGCTCCCACGTAACTCTTCACTCTCCCCGCTCCCTTCCAGCTCCACAATCTTCCTGCTCCCACACAGCTCCTCACTTCCCCCACTCCCACTCAGCTCCTCACTCGCCCCGCTCCCTCTCACCTCCTCACTCTCCCCGCTGCTCCTCATTCTCCCCACGGCCACTCAGCTCCTCACTCTCCCCGCTTCCTCTCAGCTCCTCACTCTCCCCGCTCCGACTCAGCTCCTCACTCTCTCCGCTCCCACGTAACTCTTCACTCTCCCCGCTCCCTTCCAGCTCCACAATCTTCCCGCTCCCACACAGTTCCTCACTCCCCCCGCTCCCACACAGCTCCTCACTCCCCCCGCTCCCACACAGCTCCTCACTCCCCCCGCTCCCACTCAGCTCCTCACTCTTCCCGATCACACTCAGCTCCTCACTCTCCCCGCTCCGACTCAGCTCCTCACTCACCCCGCTCCCACTCAGCTCCTCGCTCTCCCCGCTCCCACTCAGCTCCTTCCTCTCCCCGCTCCCACTCAGCTCCTCACTCTCCCCGCTCCCACTCAGCTCCTCGCTCTCCCCGATCACACTCAGCTCCTCGCTCTCCCCGATCACACTCAGCTCCTCGCTCTCCCCGCTCCCACTCAGCTCCTCGCTCTCCCCGCTCCCTCTCAGCTCCTCGCTCTCCCCGCTCCCACTCAGCTCCTCGCTCTCCCCGCTCCCTCTCAGCTCCTCGCTCTCCCCGCTCCCTCTCAGCTCCTCACTCTCCCCGATCACACTCAGCTCCTCGCTCTCCCCGCTCCCACTCAGCTCCTCGCTCTCCCCGCTCCCTCTCAGCTCCTCACTCTCCCCGCTCCCACTCAGCTCCTCGCTCTCCCCGCTCCCTCTCAGCTCCTCACTCTCCCCGATCACACTCAGCTCCTCACTCTGCCCCCTCCCACTCAGCTCCTCGCTCTCCCCGCTCCCTCTCAGCTCCTCACTCTCCCCGCTCCCAGTCAACTCCTCGCTCTCCCCGCTCCCACTCAGCTCCTCGCTCTCCCCGCCCCCACTCAGCTCCTCGCTCTCCCCGCTCCCACTCTGCTCCTCACTCTCCCCGCCCCCACTCTGCTCCTCACTCTCCCCGCTCCCTCTCAGCTCCTCGCTCTCCCCGCCCCCACTCAGCTCCTCGCTCTCCCCGCCCCCACTCTGCTCCTCGCTCTCCCCGCTCCCACTCTGCTCCTCGCTCTCCCCGCTCCCACTCTGCTCCTCACTCTCCCCGCTCCCACTCTGCTCCTCACTCTCCCCGCTCCCACTCAGCTTCTCACTCTCCCCCCTCCCACTCAGCTCCTCGCTCTCCCCGCTCCCAGTCAACTCCTCGCTCTCCCCGCTCCCACTCAGCTCCTCGCTCTCCCCGATCACACTCAGCTCCTCGCTCTCCCCGCTCCCACTCAGCTCCTCGCTCTCCCCGCTCCCTCTCAGCTCCTCACTCTCCCCGATCACACTCAGCTCCTCACTCTGCCCCCTCCCACTTAGCTCCTCGCTCTCCCCGCTCCCACTCTGCTCCTCGCTCTCCCCGCTCCCAGTCAACTCCTCGCTCTCCCCGCTCCCACTCACCTCCTTCCTCACCCCGCTCCCAGTCAACTCCTCGCTCTCCCCGCTCCCACTCAACTCCTCGCTCTCCCCGCTCCCACTCTGCTCCTCGCTCTCCCCGCCCCCACTCTGCTCCTCGCTCTCCCCGCTCCCACTCTGCTCCTCGCTCTCCCCGCCCCCACTCTGCTCCTCACTCTCCCCACTCCCACTCAGCTTCTCACTCTCCCTGCCCACTCTCAGCTTCTCACTCTCCCCGCTCCCACTCAGCTTCTCACTCTCCCCGCCCACTCTCAGCTTCTCGCTCTCCCCGCCCCCACTCTGCTCCTCACTCTCCCCGCTCCCACTCTGCTCCTCACTCTCCCCGCTCCCACTCAGCTTCTCACTCTCCCCGCCCACTCTCAGCTTCTCGCTCTCCCCGCTCCCACTCTGCTCCTCACTCTCCCCGCCCACTCTCAGCTCCTCATTGTCACCAGTCCCTCTCAGCTCCACAATCTCCCCACTCCCTCTCAGCTTCTCGCTCTCCGCTCCTCATTCTCCCCACTCCCACTCTGCTCCTCACTCTCCCCGCTCCCACTCTGCTCCTCACTCTCCCCGCTCCCACTCTGCTCCTCACGCTCCCCGCTCCCACTCTGCTCCTCACTCTCCCCGCTCCCACTCTGCTCCTCACTCTCCTCACCCACTCAGCTTCTCAATCTCCCCGCCCACTCTCAGCTCCTCACTGTCGCCAGTCCCTCTCAGCTCCACAATCTCCCCGCCCACTCTCAGCTCCTCACTGTCGCCAGTCCCTCTCAGCTCCACAATCTCCCCACTCCCTCTCAGCTCCTCAGCCTGTGAGAGGGTGTGTGTGTGAGTGTGAGGGAGTATAAGCCTGTGTGAGGGTGTGTGGGTGAGTTTGACGGAGTATAAGCCTGTGAGAGGGTGTAACTGTGTGTGATGGAGAACAAGCCTGTGAGAAGGTATGTGTTTGGGTGTGATCGAATATAAGCCTGTGACAGGGTGTGTGTGTGAACGTGAGGGATAAAAAGCCTGTGAGCGTGTTTGTGGGTGAGTGTAATGGAGTATAAGCCTGTGAGAGGGTGTGTGTGATGGTGTATAAGCCTGTAAGAGGGTGTGTGGGTGAGTGTGACGGAGTATAATCCTGTGAGAGGGTGTGTGGGTGAGTGTGACGGAGTATAATCCTGTGAGAGGGTGTGTGCGTGAGTGTGATGTAGTCTAAGCCTGTGAGAGGGTGTGTGTGTGAGTGTGATGGAGTATAAGCCTGTGAGAGGGTTTGTGGGTGAGTGTGATGGAGTATAAGCCTGTGAGAGGGTGTGTGTGTGAGTGTGATGGAGTATAAGCCTGTGAGAGGGTGTGTGTGTGAGTGTGATGGAGTATAAGCCTGTGAGAGGGTGTGTGTGTGAGTGTAATGGAGTATAAGCCTGTGAGAGGGTGTGTGTGTGAGTGTGATGGAGTATAAGCCTGTGAGAGGGTGTGTGTGTGAGTGTAATGGAGTATAAGCCTGTGAGAGGGTGAGTGTGTGAGTGTGATGGAGTATAAGCCTGTGAGAGGGTTTGTGGGTGAGTGTGATGGTGTATAAGACTGTGAAGGGTGTGTGGGTGAGTGTGACTGAGTATAATACGGTGAGGGTAATGGATTATAAGCCCGTGAGAGGGTGTTTGGGTGAGAGTGATGGAGTCTAAGCCTGTGAAAGGGTGTGTGTGTGAGGGAGTATAAGCCTGTGAGAGGGTGTGTGTGTGAGTGTGATGGAGTATAAGGCTGTGAGAGGGTGTGTGTGTGAGTGTGATGGAGTATAAGCCTGTGAGAGGGTGTGTGCGTGAGTGTGATGGAGTATAAGCCTGTGAGAGGGTGTGTGTGTGAGTGTGATGGAGTATAAGCCTGTGAGAGGGTGTGTGTGTGAGTGTAATGGAGTATAAGCCTGTGAGAGGGTGTGTGTGTGAGTGTAATGGAGTATAAGCCTGTGAGAGGGTGTGTGTGTGAGTGTAATGGAGTATAAGCATGTGAGAGGGTGTGTGTGTGAGTGTGATGGAGTATAAGCCTGTGAGAGGGTGTGTGTGTGTGTGTGAGGGAGTATAAGCCTGTGAGAGGGTGTGTGTGTGTGTGTGAGGGAGTATAAGCCTGTGAGTGGGTGAGTGTGTGAATGTATACAAAATTACACTCACACACACACTCTCTCACAGGCTTGAACTTCATCACACTCATTCACACACCCTCTCACAGGCTTATACTCCATCACACTCATTCACACACCCTATCACAGTCTTATACTCCATCACATTCACACACTCACCCACTCACAGGCTTATACTCCCTCACACACACACCCTTTCACAGGCTTATTCTCCGTCACACTCACACACACATTCTCTCACAGGCTTACACACCTTCACACTCACCCACACAGCCGCACACAGGTTTATACTCCCTCACACACACACCCTTTCAAAGGCTTATACTCCGTCACACTCACACACACATTCTCTCACAGTCTTATACACCTTCACACTCACCCACACACCTGCTCACAGGCTTAAACTCCATCACTCTCACCCACATATCCTGTTACAGGCTTATACACCATCACACTCACCTGCACACTCTCTCACAGGCTTATACTCCGTCAAACTCACCCACACACCCTCTCACAGGCTTATACTCCCTCACACTCACACACAAACCCTCTCACAGGCTTATACTCCATTACACTCACCCACACACCCTCTCACAGGCTTATACTCCATTACAATCACCCACACACCCTCTCACAGGCTTATACTCCATTACAATCACACACACACCCTCTCACAGGCTTATACTCCATTACAATCACACACACACCCTCTCACAGGCTTATACAAAATTACACTCACACACACACCCTCTCACAGGCTTGAACTTCATCACACCCATTCACACACCCTATCACAGTCTTATACTCCATCACATTCACACCCTCACAGGCTTATACTCCCTCACACACACACCCTTTCACAGGCTTAGACTCCATCACTCTCACCCAAACACCCTCTCACGGGCTTATAATCCATTACCCTCACCGTATTATACTCAGTCACACTCACCGACACACCCTTCACAGTCTTATACACCATCACACTCACCCACAAACCCTCTCACAGGCTTATACTCCATTACACTCACCCTCTCACAGGCTTGAACTTCATCACACTCATTCACACACCCTATCACAGTCTTATACTCCATCACATTCACACACTCACCCACTCACAGGCTTATACTCCCTCACACGCACACCCTTTCACAGGCTTATACACCTTCACACTCACCCACACACCTGCTCACAGGCTTAAACTCCATCACTCTCACCAACACACCCTGTCACAGACTAATACTCTGTCACACTCACCCACATATCCTGTTACAGGCTTATACAGCATCACACTCACCCATACACCTTCTCACAGGCTTATACTCAGTCACACTCACCTGCACAACCTCTCACAGGCCTATACTCAGTCACACTCACCCGCACACCCTCTCACAGGCCTATACTCAGTCACACTCACCCACACACCCTCTTATAGGCTTATGCACCATCACACACACTCTTTCACAGGCCTACAATCCATCACACTCACCCACACACCCTCTCACAGGATTATACTTCATCACACTCACACACAAACCCTCTCACAGGCTTATACTACATTACACTCACACACACATCCTCTCACAGGCTTGAACTTCATCACACTCATTCACACACC
Organism: Chiloscyllium plagiosum; assembly: GCF_037043375.1. Classification (NCBI taxonomy): domain Eukaryota; kingdom Metazoa; phylum Chordata; class Chondrichthyes; order Orectolobiformes; family Hemiscylliidae; genus Chiloscyllium; species Chiloscyllium plagiosum. The sequence goes on along the minus strand of NW_028270139.1, from coordinate 172,043,367 downwards.
CACTCACAGGCTTATACTCCATCACATTCACACACACACCCTCCACAGGCTTATACTTCGTCACACTCACACACACACCCTTTTACAGGCTTATACTTCGTCACATTCTCTCACAGTCTTATACACCTTCACACTCACCCACACACCCGCACACAGGTTTATACTGTTGTGGGTCTGTTCGCCGATTTGGAAGTTTTTGCTGCAAACATTTCCTCCCCTGGCTAGGCGACATCATCAGTGCTTGGGAGCCTCCTGCGAAGCGCTTCTTTGATGTTTCCTCCGGTGTTTATAGTGGTCTGTCCCTGCCGCTTCCGGTTGTCAGTTTCAGCTGTCCGCTGTAGTGGTTGGTATATTGGGTCCAGGTCGATGTGTTTGTTGATGGAGTTTGTGGATGAATGCCATGCCTCTAGGAATTCCCTGGCTGTTCTCTGTCTGGCTTGCCCTATGATAGTAGTGTTGTCCCAGTCGAATTCATGTTGCTTGTTGTCTGCGTGTGTGGCTACTAAGGATAGCTGGTTGTGTCGTTTCGTGGCTAGTTGATGTTCATGTATGCGGATTGTTAGCTGTCTTCCTGTTTGTCCTATATAGTGTTTTGTGCACTCCTTGCATGGTATTTTGTACACTACATTAGTTTTGCTCATATTGGGTATCGGGTCCTTCGTTCTGGTGAGTTGTTGTCTGAGAATAAGCCTGTGAGACAGTGTGTGGGTGAGTGTGACAGAGTATTAGTCTGTGACAGGGTGTGTGGGTGAGAGTGAAGGTGTATAAGCCTGTGAGAGAATATGTGTGTGAGTGTGACGGAGAATAAGCCTGTGAGACAGTGTGTGGGTGAGTGTGACAGAGTAATAGTCTGTGACAGGGTGTGTGGGTGAGAGTGATGGAGTTTAAGCCTGTGAAAGGGTGTGTGGGTGAGTGTGAAGGTGTATAAGACTGTGAGAGAATGTGTGTGTGAGTGTGACGGAGTATAAGCCTGTGAGAGGGTGTGTGGGTGAGTGTAATGGAGTATAAGCCTGTGAGAGGGTGTGTGTGTGAGTGTGATGGATTGTAGGCCTGTGAAAGAGTGTGTGTGATGGTGTATAAGCCTGTAAGTGGGTGTGTGGGTGAGTGTGACTGAGTATAAGCCTGTGAGAGGGTGTGTGGGTGAGTGTGATGGTGTATAAGCTTTTAACAGGATATGTGGGTGAGTGTGATAGAGTATAAACCTGTGTGCGGCTGTGTGGGTGAGTGTGAAGGTGTGTAAGCCTGTGAGAGAATGTGTGTGTGAGTGTGACGGAGAATAAGCCTGTGAAAGGGTGTGTGTGTGAGTGTAATGGACTATAAGCCTGTATGAGGGTGTGTGGGTGAGTGTGACGGAGTATAAGCCTGTGAGAGGGTGTGTGTGTGAGGGTGATGGAGTATAAGCCTGTGAGAGGGTGTGTGGGTGAGTGTGACGGAGTATAATACTGTGAGAGGGTTTGTAGGTGAGGGTAATGGAGTATAAGCCTGTGAGAGGGTGTGTGTGAGGGTGATGGAGTATAAGCCTGTGAGAGGGTGTGTGGGTGATGGTGACGGAGTATAATACTGTGAGAGGGTTTGTAGGTGAGGGTAATGGATTATAAGCCTGTGAGAGGGTGTGTGTGTGAGTGTAATGGACTATAAGCCTGTGAGAGGGTGTGTGGGTGAGTGTGATGGAGTATAAGCCTGTGAGAGGGTGTTTGGGTGAGTGTGATGTAGTCTAAGCCTGTGAGAGGGTGTGTGTGTGTGAATGTGATGCTGTGAGAGGGTGTGTGGGTGAGTGTAACGGAGTGTAAGCCTGTGAGTGGGTGTGTGTGTGAGTGTGACGGAGTATACACCTGTGACAGGGTGTGTTTGAGTGTGACAGAATATAAGCCTGTGAGAGGGTGTGTGTGAGAGTAATGGAGTATAAGCCTGTGAGAGGATGTGTGGGTGAGTGTGATGGAGTATAAGCCTGTGAGAGGGTGTGTGTGTGAGTGTGTGGGTGAGTGTGACGAAGTATAATCCTATAAGAGGGTGTGTGGGTGAGTATGACTGAGTATAAACCTGTATGCGGGTGTGTGGGTGAGTGTGATGGTGTATAAGACTGTGAGAGAATGTGTGTGTGAGTGTGACGGAGTATAAGCCTGTGAAAGGGTGTGTGAATGAGTGTGATGAAGTTCAAGCCTGTGAGAGGGTGTGTGTGTGAGTGTAATGGAGTATAAGCCTGTGAGAGGGTGTGTGTGTGAGTGTAATGGACTATAAGCCTGTGAAAGGGTGTGTGAATGAGTGTGATGAAGTTCAAGCCTGTGAGAGGGTGTGTGTGTGAGTGTAATGGAGTATAAGCCTGTGAGAGGGTGTGTGTGTGAGTGTAATGGACTATAAGCCTGTGAGAGGGTGTGTGTGTGAGTGTAATGGACTATAAGCCTGTGAGAGGGTGTGTGGGTGAGTGTAATGGAGTATAAGCCTGTGAGAGGGTGTGTGGGTGAGTGTAATGGAGTATAAGCCTGTGAGAGGGTGTGTGGGTGAGTGTAATGGATTATAAGCCTGTGAGAGGGTGTGTGTGAGAGTGTAATGGAGTATAAGCCTGTGAGAGGGTGTGTGGGTGAGTGTAATGGAGTATAAGCCTGTGAGAGGGTGTGTGGGTGATGGTGACGGAGTATAATACTGTGAGAGGGTTTGTAGGTGAGGGTAATGGATTATAAACCCGTGAGAGGGTGTTTGGGTGAGTGTGATGTAGTCTAAGCCTGTGAGAGGGTGTGTGTGTGTGTGAATGTGATGCTGTGAGAGGGTGTGTGGGTGAGTGTAACGGAGTGTAAGCCTGTGAGTGTGTGTGTGTGTGAGTGTGACGGAGTATACACCTGTGACAGGGTGTGTTTGAGTGTGACAGAATATAAGCCTGTGAGAGGGTGTGTGTGAGTGTAATGGAGTATAAGCCTGTGAGAGGGTGCGTGTGTGAGTGTAATGGAGTATAAGCCTGTGAGAGGGTGTGTGTGTGATTGTAATGGAGTATAAGCCTGTGAGAGGGTGTGTGTGTGAGTGTAATGGATTATAAGCCTGTGAGAGGGTGTGTGGGTGAGTGTAATGGAGTATAAGCCTGTGAGAGGGTGTGTGTGTGAGTGTAATGGATTATAAGCCTGTGAGAGGGTGTGTGGGTGAGTGTAATGGAGTATAAGCCTGTGAGAGGGTGTGTGTGTGAGTGTGATGGAGTATAAGCCTGTGAGAGGGTGTGTGTGAGAGTGATGGAGTATAAGCCTGTGAGAGGGTGTGTGTGAGTGTAATGGAGTATAAGCCTGTGAGAGGGTGTGTGGGTGAGTGTGATGGAGTATAAGCCTGTGAGAGGGTGTGTGTGAGAGTGATGGAGTATAAGCCTGTGAGAGGGTGTGTGTGAGTGTAATGGAGTATAAGCCTGTGAGAGGGTGTGTGGGTGAGAGTAATGGAGTATAAGCCTGTGAGATGGTGTGTGTGTGAGTGTAATGGAGTATAAGCCTGTGAGAGGGTGTGTGGGTGAGAGTAATGGAGTATACGCCTGTGAGAGGGTGTGTGGGTGATGGTGACGGAGTATAATACTGTGAGAGGGTTTGTAGGTGAGGGTAATGGATTATAAACCCGTGAGAGGGTGTTTGGGTGAGTGTGATGTAGTCTAAGCCTGTGAGAGGGTGTGTGTGTGTGTGTGAATGTGATGCTGTGAGAGGGTGTGTGGGTGAGTGTAACGGAGTGTAAGCCTGTGAGTGGGTGTGTGTGTGAGTGTGACGGAATATACACCTGTGACAGGGTGTGTTTGAGTGTGACAGAATATAAGCCTGTGAGAGGGTGTGTGTGAGTGTAATGGAGTATAAGCCTGTGAGAGGGTGTGTGTGTGAGTGTAATGGAATATAAGCCTGTGAGAGGGTGTGTGTGAGTGTAATGGAGTATAAGCCTGTGAGAGGGTGCGTGTGTGAGTGTAATGGAGTATAAGCCTGTGAGAGGGTGTGTGGGTGAGTGTAATGGAGTATAAGCCTGTGAGAGGGTGTGTGTGTGAGTGTAATGGAGTATAAGCCTGTGAGAGGGTGTGTGTGAGTGTAATGGAGTATAAGCCTGTGAGAGGGTGTGTGTGTGAGTGTGATGGAGTATAAGCCTGTGAGAGGGTGTGTGTGAGTGTAATGGAGTATAATCCTGTGAGAGGATGTGTGTGAGTGTGATGGAGTATAATCCTGTGAGAGGGTGTGTGGGTGAGTGTGATGGAGTATAATCCTGTGAGAGGGTGTGTGTGGGTGAGTGTGATGGAATTTCAGCCTGTGAGAGCGTGTGTGATGAGTGAAATGGAGTGTGTGTGTGTGTGTTTGTGCGCGTGACAAGAGTATAGGCCTGTGAGAGTGTGTGTGTGTCAGTGTGATGTGGTATAAGCCTGTGAGAGGGTGTGTAGGTGAGTGTGATGTGGTATAAGCCTGTGAGAGGGCGTGTGGGTGAGTGTGATGGAGTATAATCCTGTGAGAGGGTGTGTGGGTGAGTGTGACAAAGTATAATCCTGTGAGAGGGTGTGTGGGTGAGTGTGACAAAGTATAATCCTGTGAGAGGGTGTGTGGGTGAGTGTGACAAAGTATAATCCTGTGAGAGGGTGTGTGGGTGAGTGTGACAAAGTATAATCCTGTGAGAGGGTGTGTGGGTGAGTGTGACAAAGTATAATCCTGTGAGAGGGTGTGTGGGTGAGTGTGACAAAGTATAATCCTGTGAGAGGGTGTGTGGGTGAGTGTGACAAAGTATAATCCTGTGAGAGGGTGTGTGGGTGAGTGTGACAAAGTATAATCCTGTGAGAGGGTGTGTGGGTGAGTGTGACAAAGTATAATCCTGTGAGAGGGTGTGTGGGTGAGTGTGACAAAGTATAATCCTGTGAGAGGGTGTGTGGGTGAGTGTGACAAAGTATAATCCTGTGAGAGGGTGTGCGGGTGAGTGTGACAAAGTATAATCCTGTGAGAGAGTGTGCAGGTGAGTGTGATGGAGTATAAGCCTGTAACAGGATATGTGGGTGAGTGTGATGGAGTATAAACCTGTGTGTGGGTGAGTGTGAAGGTGTGGAAGCCTGTGAGAGAATGTGTGTGTGAGTGTGACGGAGAATAAGTCTGTGAGACAGTGTGTGGGTGAGTGTGACAGAGTATTAGTCTGTGACAGGGTGTGTGTGCGAGTGTGACGGAATATAAACCTGTGAAAGGGTGTGAGTGTGACGAAGTATAATCCTGTGAGAGGGTGTGTGGGTGAGTGTGAAGGATTGTAGGCCTGTGAAAGAGTGTGTGTGATGGTGTATAAGCCTATAAGTGGGTGTGTGGGTGAGTGTGACTGAGTATAAGCCTGTGAGAGGGTGTGTGGGTGAGTGTGATGGTGTATAAGCTTGTAACAGGATATGTGGGTGAGTGTGACAGAGTATTAGTCTGTGACAGGGTGTGTGGGTGAGAGTGATGGAGTTTAAGCCTGTGAGCGGGTGTGTGTGTGAGTGTGAAGGTGTATAAGACTGTGAGAGAATATGTGTGTGAGTGTGACGGAGTATAAGCCTGTGAAAGGGTGTGTGTGTGAGGGAGTATAAGCCTGTGAGTGGGTGAGTGTGTGAATGTGATGGAGTATAAGACTGTGAGAGGGTATGTGAATGAGTGTGATGAAGTTCAAGCCTGTGAGTGGGTGTGTGGGTGAGTGTGAAGGTGTGTAAGCCTGTGAGAGAATGTGTGTGTGAGTGTGACGGAGAATAAGCCTGTGAGACAGTGTGTGGGTGAGTGTGACAGAGTATTAGTCTGTGACAGGGTGGGTGTGCGAGTGTGACGGAGTATAAGCCTGTGAAAGGGTGTGTGTGTGACGGAGTATAAGGCTGTGAGAGGGTGTGTGTGTGAATGTGATGGAGTATAAGACTGTGAAAGGGTGTGTGAATGAGTGTGATGAAGTTCAAGCCTGTGAGAGGGTGTGTGTGTGAGTGTAATGGAGTGTAAGCCTGTGAGAGGATGTGTGGGTGAGAATGATGGAGTATAAGCCTGTGAGAGGGTGTGTGTGTGAGTGTAATGGAGTATAAGCCTGTGAGAGGGTGTGTGTGTGAGTGTAATGGATTATAAGCCTGTGAGAGGGTGTGTGTGTGAGTGTAATGGAGTATAAGCCTGTGAGAGGGTGTGTGGGTGAGTGTAATGGAGTATAAGCCTGTAAGAGGGTGTGTGTGAGAGTGATGGAGTGTAAGCCTGTGAGAGGGTGTGTGGGTGAGTGTAATGGAGTATAAGCCTGTGAGAGGGTGTGTGTGAGAGTGATGGAGTGTAAGCCTGTGAGAGGGTGTGTGAATGAGTGTGTGGGTGAGTGTGACGAAGTATAAGTCTGTGACAGGGTGTGTGGGTGAGAGTTATGGAGTATAATCCTGTGATAGGGTGTGTGGGTGAGTGTGACAAAGTATAATCCTGTGAGAGGGTGTGTGGGTGAGTGTGACGGAGTATAATCCTGTGAGAGGGTGCGTGGGTGAGTGCGATGGATTGTAGGCCTGTGAAAGAGTGTGTGTGTGATGGTGTATAAGCCTATAAGAGGGTGTGTGGGTGAGTATGACTGAGTATAAACCTGTGAGAGGGTGTGCGGGTGAGTGTGACTGAGTATAAGCCTGTGAGAAGGTGTATGGGTGAGTGTGATGGAGTATAAGCCTGTAACAGGATATGTGGGTGAGTGTGAAGGTGTGTAAGCCTGTGAGAGAATGTGTGTGTGTGTGTGAGTGTGACGGAGAATAAGCCTGTGAGACAGTGTGTGGGTGAGTGTGACAGAGTAATAGTCTGTGACAGGGTGTGTGTGCGAGTGTGACGGAGTATAAGCCTGTGAAAGGGTGTGTGTGTGACGGAGTATAAGCCTGTGAGTGGGTGAGTGTGTGAATGTGATGGAGTATAAGACTGTGATAGGGTGTGTGAATGGGTGTGATGAAGTTCAAGCCTGTGAGAGGGTGTGTGTGTGAGTGTAATGGAGTATAAGCCTGTGAGAGGGTGTGTGTGTGATTGTAATGGAGTATAAGCCTGTGAGAGGGTGTGTGTGTGAGTGTAATGGAGTATAAGCCTGTGAGAGGGTGTGTGTGAGTGTAATGGAGTATAAGCCTGTGAGAGGGTGTGTGTGTGAGTGTAATGGAGTATAAGCCTGTGAGAGGGTGTGTGTGTGAGTGTAATGGAGTATAAGCCTGTGAGAGGGTGTGTGTGTGATTGTAATGGAGTATAAGCCTGTGAGAGGGTGTGTGGGTGAGAGTAATTGAGTATAAGCCTGTGAGAGGGTGTGTGGGTGAGTGTAACGGAGTGTAAGCCTGTGAGTGGGTGTGTGTGTGAGTGTGACGGAGTATACACCTGTGACAGGGTGTGTTTGAGTGTGACAGAATATATGCCTGTGAGAGGGTGTGTGAGAGAGTAATGGAGTATAATCCTGTGAGAGGGTGTGTGTGGGTGAGTGTGATGGAATTTCAGCCTGTGAGAGCGTGTGTGATGAGTGAAATGGAGTGTGTGTGTGTGTGTGTGTGCGCGTGACAAGAGTATAGGCCTGTGAGAGTGTGTGTGTGTCAGTGTGATGTGGTATAAGCCTGTGAGAGGGCGTGTGGGTGAGTGTGACGAAGTATAATCCTGTGAGAGGGTGTGTGGGTGAGTGTGATGAATTGTAGGCCTGTGAAAGAGTGTGTGTGTGATGGTGTATAAGCCTATAAGAGGGTGTGTGGGTGAGTGTGACAGAGTATTAGTCTGTGACAGGGTGTGTGGGTGAGAGTGATGGAGTTTAAGCCTGTGAAAGGGTGTGTGTGTGAGTGTGAAGGTGTATAAGACTGTGAGAGGGTGTGTGAATGAGTGTGACGGAGTATAAGCCTGTGTGAGGGTGTGTGGGTGAGTGAGACGGAGTATAAGCCTGTGAGAGTGTGTGTGGGTGAGTGTGATGTAGTCTAAGCCTGTGATAGGGTGGGTGGGTGAGTGTGACGGAGTATACGCCTGTGAGAGTGTGCGTGGGTGAGTCTGATGGAATGTAAGCCTGTATGTGGGTGTGTGTCTGAGTGTGAGGGAGTATAAGCCTGTGAGAGGGCTTATGTGTGAGTGTGACGGAGTATAAGCCTGTGAGAGGCGGTGTGTGTGAGTGTGACGGAGTATAAGCCTGTGAGAGAGTCTGTGTGAGAGTGTGACGGAGTATAAGCCTGTGAGAGGCTGTGTGGGTGAGTGTGACGGAGTATAAGCCTGTGAGAGTGTGTGTGGGTGAGTGTGATGTAGTCTAAGCCTGTGAGAGGGTGTCATGGGTGAGTGTGATGGAGTATACGCCTGTGAGAGGGTGTTTATGATAGTAATGGAGTATAACCCTGTGAGTGGGTCTGTGTGAGTGTGATGGAATGTAAGACTGTGAGAGGGTGTGTGGGTGAGTGTGACTGAGTATAATATTGTGAGAGGGTGTGTAGGTGAGAGTAATGGATTATAAGCCCGTGAGAGAGTGATTGGGTGAGTGTGATGTAGTCTAAGCCTGTGAGAGGGTGTGTATGTGTGAATGTGATGTTGTGAGAGGGTGTCTGGGTGAGTGTAACAGAGTGTGAGCCTGTGAGTGGGTGTGTGTGTGAGTGTGATATAGTCTAAGCCTGTGAGAGAGTGTGTGTGTGAATGTGATGGTGTATAAGTCTGTGTGAGGGTATCATGGGTGAGGGTGATGGAGTATACGCCTGTGAGATGGTGTGTATGATAGTAATGGAGTATAACTCTGTGAGTGGGTCTGTGTGAGTGTGACGGAGTATATTCCTGTGAGAGGCAGTGTGGGTGAGTGTGACGGAGTATAAGCCTGTGAGAGGGTGTGTGGTGAGTGTGATATAGTCTAAGCCTGTGAGAGGTTGTGTGTGTAAATGTGATGCAGTATAAACCTGTGAGAGGGTGTGTGTGTGAGTGTGATGGAGTATAGAGATGGAAATGTGTTGCTGGAAAAGCGCAGCAGGTCAGGCAGCATCTAGGGAACAGGAGAATCGACGTTTCGGGCATTAGCCCTTCTTCAGGAAAGAGGGAAGTTGGTCCAGCAGGCTAAGATAAAAGGTAGGGAGGAGGGACTTGGGGGAGGGGCGTCGGAAATGTGATAGGTGGAAAGAGGTCAAGGTGAGGGTGATAGGTCAGACTGGGGTGGGGGCGGAGAGGTCGGGAAGAAGATTGCAGGTTAGGAAGGCGGTGCTGAATTTGATGGATTTGACTGAGACAGGCTGGGGGGAGGGGAAATGAGGAAACTGGTGAAATCCGAGTTCATCCCTTGTGGTTGGAGGGTTCCTAGCCGGAAGATGAGGCGTTCTTCCTCCAACCGTCGTTTCGCTGTGGTCTGACGATGGAGGAGTCCAAAGACCTGCATGTCCTTGGTGGAGTGGGAGGGGGAATTGAAATGTTGAGCTACAGGGTGGTTGGGTTGGTTGGTCCGGGTGTCCCAGAGGTGTTCTCTGAAACGCTCCGCAAGTAGGCGGCCTGTCTCCCCAATATAGAGGAGGCCACATCGGGTGCAAAGGATGCAATAGATGATATGTGTGGAGGTACAGGTGAATCTGTGGCGGATATGGAAGTTTCCTTTGGGGCCTTGGATGGAGGTGAGGGGGGAGGTTTGGGCGCAAGTCTTGCACCTCCTGCAGTTGCAGGGGAAGGTGCCGGGAGTGGAGGTTGGGTTGGTGGGGGGTGTGGATCTGACGAGGGAGTGGTAGCCTGTGAGAGGGTGTGTGTGTGTGAATGTGATGGAATATAAGCCTGTGAGAGTGTGTGGTGTGGAGAGTGACAGAGGATAAGCCTGTGAGTGTGTGTGTGGGGGAGAGTAATGGAATATCAGCCTGTGAGAGAGTGTGTGGGTGCGTGTGATGGAGTATAAGCCTGTGAGAGGGTGTGTGGGTGGGTGTGATCGAGTATAAGTCTGTGAGAGGGTGTGGGGGTAAATGTGAGTGATGCAGTATAAGCCTGAGAGGGTGTGGGTGAGTGTGATGGAGTATTAACCTGTGAGAGGATGTGTGTGTGTGTACTGTAGTATAAGCCTGTGAGAGGGTGTGGGTGAGAGGAATGGAGTATAAGCCTGTGAGAGGGTGTGTGTGAGTGTAATGGAGTATAAGCCTGTGAGAGGGGGTGTGGGTGAGTGTAATGGATTATAAGCCTGTGAGAGGGTGTGTGTGTGAGTGTAATGGAGTATAAGCCTGTGAGAGGGTGTGTGTGAGTGTAATGGAGTATAAGCCTGTGAGAGGGTGTGTGTGAGAGTGATGGAGTATAAGCCTGTGAGAGGGTGTGTGTGTGAGAGTAATGGAGTATAAGCCTGTGAGAGGGTGTGTGTGTGAGTGTAATGGAGTATAAGCCTGTGAGAGGGTGTGTGTGTGAGTGTAATGGAGTATAAGCCTGTGAGAGGGTGTGTGTGTGAGTGTAATGGAGTATAAGCCTGTGAGAGGGTGTGTGTGTGAGTGTAATGGAGTATAAGCCTGTGAGAGGGTGTGTGTGTGAGTGTAATGGAGTATAAGCCTGTGAGAGGGTGTGTGTGTGAGTGTAATGGAGTATAAGCCTGTGAGAGGGTGTGTGGGTGAGTGTAATGGAGTATAAGCCTGTGAGAGGGTGAGTGTGAGAGTGTGATGGAGTATAAGCCTGTGAGATGGTGTGTGGGTGAGTGTAATGGAGTATAAGCCTGTGAGAGGATGTGTGTGTGAGTGTGTGTGAGAGACGGAGTATAAGCCTGTGAGAGGGTGTGTGTGAGACGGAGTATAAGCCTGTGAAAGGATTGTGTGTGTGAGTGTGATGGAGTATAAGCTGTGATTAGATTACTTACAATGTGGAAACAGGCCTTCGGCCCAACAAGTCCACACCGACCCGCCGAAGCCCAGCCCACCCAGACCCGTTCTCCTACATTTACCCATGCACCTAACACTACGGGCAATTTAGCATGGCCAATTCACCTAACCTGCACATTTTTGGAATGTGGGAAGAAACCGGAGCACCCGGAGGAAACCCGCGCGGACACAGGGAGAATGTGCAAACTCCACACAGTCAGTTGCCTGGGGCGGGAATTGAACACACTTGCTTTATCTGATTTATATAAATGATTTACATTTTCCCTAGAACGTCGGAGGCTGAGGGGTGACCTTATAGAGGTTGACAAAATTATGAGGGGCATGGATAGGATAAATAGACAAAGTCTTTTCCCTGGGGTCGGGGAATCCAGAACTAGAGGGCATAGGTTTAGAGTGAGAGGGGAAAGATATAAAAGAGACCTAAGGGGCCATTTTTGCACACAGATACGGGTATGGAATGACCTGCCAGAGGAAGTGGTGGAGGCTGGTACAATTGCAACATTTAAGAGGCATTTGGATGGGTATATGAATAGGAAGGGTTTGGAGAGATATGGGCCGCGTGCTGGCAGGTGGGACTAGATTGGGTTGGGATATCTGGATGGGTTGGACCAAATGGTCTATTTCCATGCTGTACACCTCTATGACTCTATTTAGAGCTGGATGTTGATGGCAAAATCTCTAAATTTACAGACAGGTCCCTCAGCTCAGGAGAATAGTGAATGTGAGGATGAGGCTGAGTAACTTCAGAGGGAGATTGATAAGTTGGCCAAATGGATAGACAACTGGTAGATGAATTTCAGTGTAGAGAAATGTGAGGTTATTAACTTAGGTAGGAGAAACACAGAGACAGTACAGACTCAGTGGTACAATTTTGAGGGGAGTACAGGAGCAGAGAGACCTCAGGGTTCATGTACATCATTCTCTGAAAGTGGCCAGGCAAGTTGTAACAGTTATTAAGAAGACTTATATGATTCTTGGGGTTATAAATAGAGGCAGAGAGTAAAGAAGCAACAAAGTGATACTACACCTCTCCACATCATTGGTCAGATCACATTTGGAGTATTGTGTTCAGTTCTGGGAACTTTATTTAAGGAAGGATGTTAAAGCCCTGGAGAGGTTTAGAACATAGAACATAGAAAAATACAGCGCAGTACAGGCCCTTCGGCCCTCGATGTTGCGCCGATCCAAGCCCACCTAACCTACACTAGTCCACTATCCTCCATATGCCTATCCAATGCCCGTTTAAATGCCCATAAAGAGGGAGAGTCCACCACTGCTACTGGCAGGGCATTCCATGAACTCACGACTCGCTGAGTAAAGAATCTACCCCTAACATCTGTCCTATACCTACCACCCCTTAATTTAAAGCTATGCCCCCTCGTAATAGCTGACTCCATATGTGGAAAAATGTTCTCATGGTCAACCCTATCTAAACCCCTAATCATCTTGTACACCTCTATCAAGTTACCCCTAAACCTTCTTTTCTCCAATGAAAACAGCCCCAAGTGCCTCAGCCTTTCCTCATACGATCTTCCTACCATACCAGGCAACATCCTGGTAAACCTCCTCTGCACCCGTTCCAGTGCCTCCACATCCTTCCTATAGTATGGCGACCAAAACTGCACACAATACTCCAGATGCGGCCGCACCAGAGTCTTATACAACTGCAACATGACCTCAGTACTCCGGAACTCAATTCCTCTACCAATAAAAGCCAGTACGCCATATGTCTTCTTCACCGCACTATTTACCTGGGTGGCAACTTTCAGAGATCTGTGTACATGGACACTAAGATCCCTCTGCTCATCCACACTACCAAGTACCCGACCATTAGCCCAGTACCCCGTCTTTTTGTTACTCTTACCTCACACTTACCTACATTGAACTCCATTTGCCACCTTTCTGCCCAGCACTGCAACTTATCTATATCCCGCTGTAACCTGACACATCCTTCCTCACTGTCAACAACTCCACCGACTTTCGTATCATCCGCAAACTTGCTCACCCAACCTTCTAGCCCCTCCTCCAGGTCATTTATAAAAATGACAAACAGCAATGGTCCCAAAACAGACCTTGCGGAACACCGCTAGTAACTGCACTCCAGGATGAACCTTTACCATCAACTACTACCCTCTGTCTTCTTCCAGCCAGCCAACTCCTGATCCAAACCTCCAACTCACCCTCAATGCCATACCTCCGTATTTTTTGAAGTAGCCTACCATGGGGAACCTTATCAAACGCCTTACTAAAATCCATATACACCACATCTACCGCTTTACCCTCGTCTACCTCCTTAGTCACCTTCTCAAAGAATTCAATAAAGTTTGTGAGGCACGACCTGCCCTTCACAAAACCATGCTGACTATCCTTGATCACATTATTCCTATCCAGATGTTCATAAATCCTATCCCTTACAATTCTCTCTAAGACTTTGCCCACAACAGAAGTGAGACTCACCCGCCTATAGTTACTAGAGTTATCCCTACTCCCCTTCTTGAACAAGGGAACCACATTTGCTATCCTCCAGTCTACTGGCACTATTCCTGTAGACAACGAGGACATAAAAATCAAGGCCAATGGCTCTGCAATCTCCTCCCTTGCTTCCCAGAGAATCCTAGAATAAATGCCATCAGGCCCAGCGGACTTATCTATTTTCACCCTTTCCAGAATTTCCAACACCTCTTCCCTACATACCTCAAAGCCGTCCATTCTAATTAATTGTGACTCAATATTCACATCGGCAACAATGTCCTGTTCCTGAGTGAATAATGACGAAAAGTATTCATTCAGTGTCTCCCCAATCTCTTCAGCCTCCACAGCCTCCTTAAAGGAGATTTCCTCGAATGAAGGCTGTTCGATACAATAGACAATAGACAATAGGTGCAGGGGTAGGCCATTTGGCCCTTCAAGCCAGCACCACCATTCATTATGATCATGGCTGATCATCCTTAATCAGTATCCTGTTCCTGCCTTATCCCCATAACCCTTGATTCCACTATCCTTAAGAGCTCTATCCAACTCTTTCTTGAAAGTATCCAGATACTTGGCCTCCACAGACTTCTGGGGCAGAGCATTCCATACACCCACCACTCTCTGGGTGAAGAAGTTTCTCCTAAACTCTGTTCTAAGTGGCCTACCCCTTTATTTTTAAACTGTGTCCTCTGGTTCAGGACTCACCCATCAGCAGAAACATGCTTCCTGCCTCCAGAGTGTCCAATCCTTTAATAAACTTATACGTCTCAATCAGATCCCCTCTCAGTCTTCGAAACTCAAGGGTATACAAGCCCAGTCGCTCCAATCTTTCAGCGTAAGATGCACTCCCTCAATAGCCAGAATGTCTTTCCTCAAGTTTGGAGACCAAAACTGCACACAATATTCCAGGTGCGGTCTCACCAGGGCCCTGTACAGCTGCAGAAGGACCTCTTTGCTTCTATACTCAATTCCTCTTGTTATGAAGGCCAGCATGCTATTAGCCTACTTCACTACCTGCTGTACCTGCATGCTTGCTTTCATTGACTGATGTACAAGAACACCCAGATCTCTTTGTACTGCCCCTTTACCTAACTTGACTCCATTTAGGTAGGAATCTGCCTTCCTGTTCTTGCCACCAAAGTGAATAACCACACATTTATCCACATTAAACTGCCATGTATCCGTCCACTCACCTAGCCGATCCAGGTCACCCTGTAATCTCCTAAAATCCTCCTCACATTTCACCCTGCCACCCAGCTTTGTGTCATCAGCAAATTTGCTAATGTTACTATTAATACCATCATCCATATCATTAATGTATATTGTAAAACGCTGTGGTCCCAGCACTGATCCCTGCGGTACCCCACTGGTCACGGCCTGCCATTCCGAAAGGGAGCCGTTTATCACTACTCTTTGTTTCCTGTCAGACAACCAACTTTCAATCCATGTCAGTATTTTGCCCCCAATACCATGCGCCCTAATTTTGCTCACTAACCTCCTATGTGGGACTTTATCAAAGGCTTTCTGAGAGTCCAGGTATACTACATCCACTGGATCTCCCTTGTCCATCTTCAGAGTTACATCCTCAAAAAATTCCAGAAGATTAGTCAAGCATGATTTCCTCTTCATAAATCCATGCTGACTCTGACCTATCCAGTTACTGTTATCCAGATGTGTCGTAATTTCGTCCTTTATAATTGACTCCAGCATTTTTCCCACCACTGAGGTCAGACTAACTGGTCTATAATTCTCTGTTTTCTCTCTCCCTCCTTTCTTAAAAAGTGGGATAACATTAGCCACCCTCCAATCCGTAGGAACTGATCCTGAATCTATAGAACATTGGAAAATGATCACCAATGCATCCACGATCTCTAGAGCCACCTCCTTCAGTAGACCATCAGGCCCTGGGGATTTATCAGCCTTCAGACCTAACAATCTCTCCAACACCATTTCCTGCCTAATATAAATTCCCTTCAGTTCAGGTCCTTCAGCCACTATTACATCTGAGAGGTTGCTCGTGTCTTCCCCAGTGAAGACAGATCTAAAGTACCAATTCAATTCTTCTGCCATTTCTTTGTTCCCATAATAAATTCACCCATTTCTGTCTTCAAGGGCCCAATTTTAGTCTTAACCATTTTTTTTCCTTTCACATACCTAAAAAAGCCTTTACTATCCTCCTTTATATTTTTGGCCAGTTTTACTTCGTACCTTATTTTTCGTTGTGTATTTCCTTTTTAGTAATCCTCTGTTGTTCTTTAAAAGCTTCCCAGTCCTTCGTTTTCCCACTTATCTTTGCTATGTTATACTTTTTCCCTTTTGTCTTTATATGGTCCTTAACTTCCCTCGTCAGCCACGGCTGCCCCTGCCTCCTCTCAGGATCTTTCTTCCTTTTTGGAATGAACTGATCCTGCATCTTCTGCATCATACCCAGAAATACCTGCCATTGTTCCTCCACTGTCATCCCTGCTAAGGTATTGCACCATTGAACTTTGGCCAGCTCCTCCCTCATCGCTCCATAGTTCCCCTTATTCAACTGAAATATTGTCACTTCCAATTGTACCCTCTCCCTTTCAAACTGCAGATTAAAACTTATTGTATTGTGGTCACTACCTTTTAATGGCTCCTTTACTTCGAGGTCCCTGATCAAATCCTGTTTGTTGCACAACACCAGATCCAGAATTGCTTTCTCCCTGGTAGGCTCCAGCACAAGCTGTCCTAAGAATCCATCTCAGAGGCACTCCACAAACTCCCTTTCTTGGGGTCCAGTAACATCCTGATTCTCCCAGTCTACCTGCATGTTGAAATCCCCCATAATAACTGTAGTAATGTCTTTGCGACAGGCCAATTTCAGCTCCTTATTCAACTTACACACTACATCCAGGCTATTGTTTGGGGCCTGTAGCTAACTCCCATGAGGGTCTTTCTACCCTTAGAATTTCTCAGCTCTATCCACATTGACTCTACATCCCCTGATTCTAGGTCCCCCCGCGCAAGGGACTGAATATCATTCCTTACCAACATGGCCACCCCACCCCCTCTGCCCGTCAGTCTGTCCTTACAATAGCACGTGTTGCCTTGAATATTCATTTCCCAGGCCCTGTCCACTTGAAGCCACGTCTCAGTTATCCCCACAACATCGTAACTGCCAATTTCCAAATGAGCCTCAAGCTCATCCATCTTATTTCTAATGCTTTGTGCATTCATATATAATATTTTTAATTTGCTACTGCCCTCACCTTTCCTATCAATCCCTATTTCACTTGATCTTACCGCATGATCCTTTTTTGAATTTTCTGCTCCATTGATTCCATTGTCTTTCTTGATTTCTCTTGTTCTAACTTTCCCTTTAACTTCCTTCTTAAACTTCCAGTTTGTCCCCTCCCCCCCGCTATTTAGTTTAAACACAGCTGTGTTGCAGTGGCAAAGCTACCTGCCAGAATGCTGGCCCCCCACCTATTAAGGTGCAACCCGTCCTTCTTGTATAATTTATCCTTACCGCTAAACATACCCCAGTGATCCAAGAATTTAAATCCTTGCTTCCTGACCAGTTCCCCAGCCACACATTCAAGTCCATTATCTCCCTGTTCCTGGTCCTCTCCAGCCCAAGGAACTGGAAGCAAACCGGAGATAACCACCCTTGACATCCTGCTTTTCAGCCGCCTTCCGAGTTCTCCGAAGTCCCGCTGTAGAATGTCCCTCCTCTTCTTACCGACATCATTTGTGCCGACATGCACCACCATACAAAGAACGATGAGAGAAATTGGGCTTATTCCCCTTTGAGCAGAGAATATTAAGAGGTGGCCTTATTGAGGTGTTCAAAATTACAAACAATTTTGACAGGGTAAAGAGGATATTCTGTTTCCACTAATTGGTATGTCAGTAACTAAGAGTCACAATTTCAAGATTGTCAGCAAGAGCTGGGAGGAGATGAGAAGAAACTTCTTTACTCAGAGAGTTGTTCGGATTTAGAATGTGCTGCCTGGGAGCGTGGTGGAGGCGGATTTCAAAGGAGGTTTCAACAGAGAATTGGATATGTATTTGAACGTGATTAAGTTGGAGGGCTACGGAGATAGGGCTGGAGAATGGGACTGGCTGGATACAGACAAGAGCCAGTACAGACACAATGGGTCAAATGGCCTCCTTCTGTACTCTAAAGTTCTATGATTCTGACTTTACATTAAAATCCCTACATTGTTGTCTGCATACCACTCTAGCAATTTCTGCATTTATAATCCTTCCTCCCATGTGCTATTATTAGGACATCTGTACATTAGCATTTTTAAAAAATGTTTTTGGTTTAGAACATATCAGTGTTACTCCTTTCTTTCCTGTTTGTTGTACTCTATCTAGATTGTACCAGAATTGCTCCCCCTATGAAGGAGACCTGTGCACTCTTTCTTGGATAAATATTCCCGAGTGTTTGTCGAAATATTGAAAGATCAATGCACAGAACAAGGCCATTCAGCCTGTCTGCAAATGCAGCATGGGCTCTTGGGAAAGAAAACTTAACTGATGCTCCTTCCCCACCTTAATAACTGATGCTCCTTCCCCACCTTAATAACTGATGCTCCTTCCCCACCTTAATAACTGATGCTCCTTCCCCACCTTATTACCTGATGGTCTTTCCCCACCTTAATAACTGATGCTCCTTCCCCACCTTAATAATTGATGGTCTTTCCCCACCTTAATAACTGATGCTCCTTCCCCACCTTAATAACTGATGCTCCTTCCCCACCTTAATAACTGATGCTCCTTCCCCACCTTATTACCTGATGGTCTTTCCCCACCTTAATAACTGATGCTCCTTCCCCACCTTAATAACTGATGGTCTTTCCCCACCTTATCAACTGATTCTCCTTACTCCCTCTAGCCCTACATTGTTGCTTTCTCAGTTTCCTCTGCGTTGTCATTTTCCTTTGACATGTCTTTGACACTGTTGTGTATTTTTACCTTCAGTTCAGTTTTGCCAACAGTCTTCAGTAATTGCAGCCATGTGGACTTGGTGAACAATCTCCACAATGGACTCGGGACGTGTCTATACAATGTCCCAAGTCCCGACCAACTGTTTACTTCCTACGAATGTGGCAACTTACGCTTAGAGAAAGGCGAGGATTGTGACTGCGGCAAACCTGAGGTAAGGCGGAGGCTTTTATTTTCTGTGAATTAGAGGCTTTGTGTCAATGTAGAATTGGTTCAAGTTGTGACAGGAATCTGTTGGCTTAGTTCTGACCAGCTCATTTTTTCTTAACAAGCATGAGTCTTGTACAAAAAAAAACTATTCATCTATTGAGTTTTCACATAAATAGGGACTTTCTAAAATGTTCTGCAACAAATAAACTACATTTGATGTCGAGCTAGTGATAGGAAATAGAACATAGAAGAATACAGCGCAGTACAGGCCCTTTGGCCCTCGATGTTGCGCCGATCCAAGCCCACCCAACCTACACTAGCCCACTATCCTCCATATACCTATCCAATGCCCGCTTAAATGCCCATAAAGAGGGAGAGTCCACCACTGCTACTGGCAGGGCATTCCATGAACTCATGACTCGCTGAGTAAAGAACCTACCCCTAACATCTGTCCTATACCTACCACCCCTTAATTTAAAGCTATGCCCCCTCGTAATAGCTGACTCCATACGTGGAAAAAGGTTCTCACGGTCAACCCTATCTAAATCCCTAATCATCTTGTACACCTCTATCAAGTCACCCCTAAACCTTCTTTTCTCCAATGAAAACAACCCCAAGTGCCTCAGCCTTTCCTCATACGATCTTCCTACCATACCAGGCAACATCCTGATAAACCTCCTCTGCACCCATTCCAGTGTCTCCACATCCTTCCTATAGTATGGCGACCAAAACTGCACACAATATTCCAGATGCGGCCGCACCAGAATCTTATACAACTGCAACATGATCTCAGGACTCAGGAACTCAATTCCTCTACCAATATAAGCCAGTACGCCATATGCCTTCTTCACCGCACTATTTACCTGGGTGGCAACTTTCAAAGATCTGTGTACATGGACACCAAGATCCCTCTGCTCATCCACACTACCAAGTATCCGACCATTAGCCCAGTACCCCATCTTTTTGTTGCTCTTACCAAAGTGAATCACCTCACACTTAGCTACATTGAACTCCATTTGCCACCTTTCTGCCCAGTTCTGCAGCTTATCTATATCCCGCTGTAACCTGCCACATCCTTCCTCACTGTCAACAACTCCACCGACTTTCGTATCATCCGCAAACTTGCTCACCCAACCTTCTAGCCCCTCCTCCAGGTCATTTATAAAAACCCCATTAGCAGCAATTTGCTCAAGGAGATTCCTACATGGAGATGAAAAGGATTACACATTTACATACACTTATCCAACAGTATTCATTCTCCCCCACATTCCACAAGTGTTAATAATACTATTCAATTGTACTCAAATCCGTACACATGAGTGAAATATTTATAACTCACAGAATCATACAGTATAGAAGAGGCTCTACAGCCCATCAAGTCTGCGCTGACAAAAAAACTGCTTGAAATCTGGACTCTCCTACATTTAGCACTAGGTGCATAACAGTGGAATGTTATGATATTCCAAGTGCTTATTTAAAATTTTTTAATAGGTTATGAGGTTTGCTGCCTCAACTACCCTCCGAGGCAGTGCATTCCAGACACCTCCACCCTCTGGGTGAAAAGGTTTTTCCTCTAAACCTCCTGCCTTTCACTTTAAAATTATGTCCCTGATTATTCACCCACATAAATCCAATCAAATTATGACATGTTCACATAGGATATGGCTGTTTATGGCGAGGGCAGAATTTATTGTGTTACACTAATTGCCCTGAGGAAGGGAGGTCTGTCATCTTAGCTCCAGGACATCACTGCAGGAGGTCCTCAAGGCAGTGAGCTAGGCCCAACCATCTTCAGCTGCTTCATCAATGAATGACCTGGATGCAAATATAAAATATGGTTCATAAGTTTGGGGATGACACCAAAATTGGTGGCTTTGTAGACAGTGAAGAAGTTTGGATTTGAGAGTATGGTGCTGGAAAAGCACAGCTGGTCAGGCAGAATCCAAGGAGCAGGACAGTCGACACTTCAGGCAAAAGCCCTTCATCAGGAATGAGGCTGTGAACCAGGGGCTGGTGAGATAAATGGGAGGGGAGTGGGGCTAGTGGCAAGGTAGCTGGGAATGCGATAGGTTGATGGAGGTGGGGGGGTAATTGTGATGAGTCAGACAGGAGGGTGGACCAGATTGGTGGGAAGAAAGATGAGGACGGTGCCAGGTTAGAAGGTTGGAATTGGGATAAGGTGGGGGTGTGGGGTGGGGGAAAGAGAAAGAAAATGAGGAAACTGATGAAATCCACATTGATGCTGTGTGGTTGGAGGGTCCCAAGGTAAGTGAGGCGTTCTTCCTCCAGGCATCGGTTGGTCAGGGCATAGCGATGGAAGAGACCCAGGACCTGCATTTGGTTGGCGTAGTGGGAGAGGAGTTGAAGAGTCGGCCACAGGACGTTGGGATTGATTGGTGTGGATGTCCCGGAGATGTTCCCTACTCTGCAAGTAGGCGTCCTGTCTCCCCAATGTAGAGGAGACTGCATCGGGAGCAACGGACACAGTAAATGACACATGTGGAAGTGCAAGTGAAACTTTGATGGATGTGGAAGGCTCCTTTGGGGCCTTGGACAGAGATGAGGGGGGAGGTGTGGACGCAGGTCTCGCAATTCCTGCAGTGGCAGGGGAAGGTGCCAGGAGGGGAAGGTGGGTTATTGGGAGGCATGGACCTGACGAGGGAGTCGCAGAGGGAACGGTCTTTATAGAAAGCGGAGAGGGGTGGGGAGGGAAATGTATCTCTGGTGGTGGGGTCAGTTTGTAGGTGGCGGAAATGCCGGAGGATGATGCGATGTGTACAGAGGTTGGTGGGGTGGAAGGTGAGGACTGGGAGGGTTCTGTCCCTATTGCAGTTGGAGGCATGGGGTTAGAGGGCAGAGGTGGGGGAAGTGGAGGGATGGCATCGTCAACAGTAAAGAAGGGTATCTAAGATTACAAGAGGATCTTAATCAAATGGATCAGAGGGCTGAAAAATGGCTAATGGAGTTCAATTTGGATAAATGTGAGGTATTACATTTTGGTAAAATAAACAGGTGTAGGACCTTTACAATTAATGGTAGGGCCTTGGGTGCTGTTGTAAGACAGAGAGACCTAGTGGCTCAGGTACATAATTCTTTGAAGTTTCTGTCACATACAGACAGGGTGGTTAAAAAGGCAGTTAGCACTCTTGAGTTCGTTGCGCAGTCCTTTGAGTATAGGAGTTGGGAAGTCATGTTGAGGTAGTACAGGACATTAATGAGGCCTTTTCTGGAATACTGTGTCCAGTTCTGGTTACCCAGTTATTGGAAGGATATTATTAAGCTAGAGAGAGTTCAGAAGAGATTTACCAGGATGTTGCCAGATATGGAAGGTTTAAGTTTTAAAGAAAGACCGGATATGCTGAAAGTATTTTCAGTGGAGCGTATGAGGTTGAGAGGTGACCTGATAGAAGTTTATAAAATTATGAGAGGTATAGATAGTTAATGGTAGTTGTCTTTTTCCTAGGATGGGAAATTTCAGGACTAGGAGGCACATTGTTAAGGTGACAGGGGAGAGGTTTACAAAAGACTCTTGTAATGGGAGATACACAAACAAAATGGCCTGAAGTTGCAATCGATGAAGCCAAAATCTTCAGAGAAAGCCATTGAAAGACTGAGGGAGATACTTGTGAGGTTTGGTTATCCAGAACAACCTATTAGTGATCATGGTCCACCATTTTTATCACAAGAGTTTATGGATGGTCTAAAGTCGAATGAAGTTTGACATATCCGACCAACATTTCCTCATCCAGCCACTCAAACATGGTTTGGCAGGAAGATTTGTTCAGAACTTCCTTAAAGATAAACATTCCTTCAAGGTAATTCCAAAACAAGGATCACTTTCCAAAAGACTGAGATAAATTTTGTCAGCATACTAGAGCACAGCATTAGTTCAAGATTCCACAAGTCATTGAACTAATGAGAGACCTGGATATACCAGAGGACAGAGCAGTAACTGAAGCATCTCAGGGCGACAGTACCTTAGTAGAGAATACCCATCAACTTGTCTAAACTTCAGAACATTCAGTCAACTCAGGAAAAGACAACGGATGATGTTCCTCATACACTCAAAACACTCGAGGTTAAAGCCAACCAGAAAAATAAACAGACACATGAGGTGCACTGACAGCCACACAGGAATTGATGTCCTCCCAAATATCTTATTGAGTCATAGAGATGTACAGCACAGAAACAAACTCTCCTGTCCAACTCATCCATGCTGACCAGATATCCCAACCTAATCTCGTCCCATTTGGCATCACTTGGCCCATATCCTTCTAAATCTTTCCTATTCATATACCCATCCAGATGCCTTTGAAATGTTGTAATTGTACCAGCCCCCACCACTTCCTCTGGCAGCTCATTCCATACACATACCACTGTCTGCATGAAAATGTTAGCCCTTTATGTCCCTTTTATATCTTTCCCCTCTCACCCTAAACCTATGCCCTCCACTTCTGGACTCTCCTATCCCAGGGAAAAGACGTTGGCTATTCGCCCTTTTCATGCCCCTACTGACTGTTGTATATATGATTGTGAATGTTTTCATTGCAGGAACCTCTGATGTAATGTAATGTTGGAAGAATGTTGGTGTATTTATGTTAGAATAATGGACTGTCACTTGAAGGGACTGATCATGCAGCAGTATGATGATATAATTCACCATTTTGGACAGGATACATCTTAGTCTAACTCTGCTTGCTCTAGAGTGAACATTTCTTTAATAAAGCTCTTGCTACTCAACACTTAAGCTTCATGTCCTCTTTGGAACTGAGAGATGTGATTTCTCAATTTGAAGAGCAATTCAGAGTGCGTTACCACTAACACTGACAGCTGATCTTGGATAATTGGTTGAGTTTATAATGAGCTGAAAATGTGTTGCTGGAAAAGCGCAGCAGGTCAGGCAGCATCCAGGGAACAGGAGAATCGACGTTTCGGGCATAAGCCCTTCTTCAGGGCTTATGCCCGAAACGTCGATTCTCCAGTTCCCTGGATGCTGCCTGACCTGCTGCGCTTTTCCAGCAACACATTTTCAGCTCTGATCTCCAGCATCTGCAGACCTCACTTTCCCCTCTGAGTTTCTAATGAGCCTTATTTATGCTAGCTGAGAATGTCAGACATTCATATGCAGGTGTCCGTTCCTTGTAAGTGAAAGGAGCCTTTTATTTGAATTACCTGGAAGTCTGGAGAGACGATGATTCCTGTTTGTTTTCTCCATGTCAGCACTTCAACTAACCAGGATGTGGAGGTGTTGGTGTTAAACTGGGCTGGACAAAGTTAAAAAAAATCACACAATACCAGGTTACAGTCCAACAAGTTTATTTGAAAGTCCAAGCTTTCGGAGCTTTGCTTAACGCTGTGCGATAACCTGGTGTTGTGTGATTTTTAACTGGTTAACCAATCAGAGTTGGACTTGCCAATGAATCAGAATCCTTTTTTCCTGCTGAATGAATTGTTTCAAAGGGTCAGAATTTTTTATTGTATGTTGATTTATTCAATATTGTAAACAATCCCATGATATCTCCCTAAGAAATCTTTGTGACTTGTTTTGGGATTCACTGGCTGAGCCAATATTTATTTCCATTACAGTATGCCCTTGAGAAGCTGGGAGTGAGCTTCCTTATTGAAATGCCGTGGGCCACTGGTGTAGTTGTATCCAAAATGCTGTGAGGAAAGGATTTCCAACTTTGACCCAACAACACTGAGGAAACCTTGTTCAGGAGTTAATGAGAGATGGGACATTGTAAAATGTCCACCACTCTCAGGAATTAACTGTAGCATTTGTCATATTTTGTGCTCAAACCGTGGAACAGAATGTCAGGTCCATGATCTTCTGACTCAGTGCATATAGTCAGAGTAAACCATGTTACTGCTTTATGGTTGTGTCATTGAAAAGTTGAGATGTCACCTTAGTAACCATGAATTTGTGTATTTGTTTTGCCCTCAGGAGTGTACAGACCCCTGCTGTGAGCCCTTGACGTGTCATTTCAAACCTGGTGCCCAGTGCTCCTGGGACACTGGCCTCTGTTGTAAGAACTGCAAAGTAAGAGCTGATTGGATCATTCTGTGTCACACTGGAAACAATAAGGGTGGGGGTAATAACACAATCAGCATCCTAGGCTTTCTTAATAGGCACAGACAGCAAGAGCAAAGTGTTTGTGTTAACACTAGACCATAAGCTGGAGGCACAGAATTAGTCTATACAACCTATCAAGTCTGCTCCATCATTCAACTCGTTCATGGCTCATCTGATAATCCTCAACTCCACTTTCCTGATTTAAGTCCATAACACTTAATTCTCTCACTGATTTAAAAATCTGTCTCTCTCAACTTTGAATATACTCAGTGACTGAGTTTTTACAGTGCTCTGTGGTAAAGAATCCCACAGACTCACTACAGCCTGAGAAGAAATAGCTTTGCCATCTCTGTCTTCAATTGAAATGATTTACTCTGAAAGCATGCCCTCTAGTCCTAGACTGTCCCACAGGGGAAGCAACCTTTCCACATCGATCTTGTTAACTCCCCAAGAACCTTGTACGTTTCAGGAGGATCTCCTCTCACTCTGAAAGCTGCAATGAGTACAGGCTAAGCAACCTCTCATCATAACAAAATCCCTCCTCACCTCTTATCAAGCCTAGTGCACCTTCTGTGGACTGCTTCCAATGCCAGTCTATTTTTCCTGAGATAACAGCCCCAAACTGTTCAGTGTTCCAGCTGTGGAATGACCGGTGCGTTGTACCGTTTAAGCAAGGCTTCCCAACATTTGTAGTCCATTTTCTTTAAAATAAAGACCTATATTCCACTTGCTTTTCCTATTGCTCACAGCTTTTCAAAGCTGATCACACACCATGTGACCAAGGCTCTTGTAAACAGTCCCCTTCTCAAGAATAAAATATTGAAGAAACTAAACAAACAATTAAGTTAGATATTCCAAGAATAATTAAGGAAACTTACAGGTCTCAGATGTCAGAGGTTGATTTGATTTGATTTCACTGATATGTGTGCTCAAGTATAGAAGTACAGAACTACAGTGAAAAGTCTACAATGTAGCCACACAAGGCGCCATCTTAGGTACAAGTACCGAGGTACAGAATCTGAAGAACAAGGCAGAAAGAAAGAACAATGTTAAAAGTTAAACACTGCAGTAATTATAGTAAAGCGTAAAATATACTAACTGCTAGCTTTTTGTAATTCATAGACAAGAACTTCCAAATCCCACTGTTGTGTAGCTTTCTGTAGTCTTTCTCCATTTAAATAATATTCAGCTCCTCTATTTCTCCTGCCTCATAATGTCACATTTTTCCACATTATATGCTATCTTCTAAGTCTGATGAAGGGCTTTTGACCGAAACATCGATTTTCCTTCTCCTCGGATGCTGCCTGACCTGCTGTGCTTTTCCAGCACCACTCTAATCTAAACTCTGGTTTCCAGCATCTGCAGTCCTCACTTTTGCCTATATCCTTCCATAGACTCTTCATGCCATTCTCACCACGTGCCTTCCCACCTATTACGCCATTCACTGACTTGGCTGTAATACATTCACTTCCGTCCTCCAAATCATTAATGTACATTGTAAATAATGATGGCCCAGAAGGGCTCATGCCCGAAACGTCGATTCTCCTGCTCCTTGGATGCTGCCTGACCTGCTGCGCTTTTCCAGCAAAACATTTTCAGCTCTGATCTCCAGCATCTGCAGTCCTCACTTTCTCCAACCACTGATTCCTAGTTACAGGATTCCATCCCGGTGAATTCTCGATCTTCTATGAGTCAGCTAATCCTCTATCAATGATAATAGGTTACTGTGAGTTTTCAAAAGGTTTGTTGGTGATATATGTAACAAAATAGAATAAAACATAAAGAACAAAGAATAATCCAGCACAGGGACAGGTCCTTTGGCCCAAGATTGTGCCAACACACAACGCCTTTCCAAACTAAAAACCTTTTGCCTCTATGTGGTCTGTAGCACTGGGGACAAAGTAAGTTTGTGGATGATTTACAGATTGGCCAGGAAGTTGGCAGTGCGGAGGAAGGTGTAGGTTACAGGAGGGTAGAAATGGATTGGTCAGAAGGGCAGATCAGTGGCAGATGGATTTAACCCTGATAACTCTGAGGTGATCCACTTTGGGAGAAGGAACAAGACAAGGGAAGACTCAATGAATGGCAGGATACCAGGAAACTCAGAGCGACAGAATGACCTTGGGGAGCTTTTCCACACACCCCTGAAGGTGGTAGGACAGGTTAACAGGATCATTAAGAAGGCATGCGGAGTGCTTGCCTTTAAGGTATAGATGATAAGAGTAGGGAGGAGATGTTGGTGAGGCCACAGCTGGAGGACTGTCTGTGGTTCTGGTCCCCACACTAAAGGAAGGATAAGATTGTACTGGAGGGGATGCAGAGGAGATTCACCAGGATGGTGCCTGGAATGGATAAGTTCGGGGTGATTCCTTTGGAGCAGAAAAGGTTGGAGGGAGGGGCTCCTGATAGAGGTCAATAAGATTATGAGGGGCATGGACAGTGTGGATAGGAAGTAGCTGTTCCCTGTCAAGAACAAAGGGACATGATTTGAAAGTAAAAGGCAGGAGGTTTAGAGGGGATTTAAGGAAAGAGGTTTTCACCCAGAGAGTGGTAGGGATATGGAATGCAGTGTCTGTGAGGGTATCTCAGGCAAAACAAAACTCAGCTTTCAAAATGTACTTGAATGAGGACTTGGATTGTTGTCAAGTGCAGGGCTGTGGCTAGTTTGGCAAAGTGGCACTGGTGTAGCTTGACGATAGCATCACACAATCACACAATGCAGAAAAGGCTGTTTCTATTCCTATCCTGAGGCTGAGTGATGCTTGGCCTACCCGCACCCCTTTCCCTCTATCCTCTCCTGATGCTGTTCCTCATCACCCCCTCCCCTCTATCCTCTCCTGATGCTGCTTCTCATCCCCCCCTCTTCTATCCTCTCCTGATGCCGTTCCTCATCCCGCTCCTCACTCTCCTCTATTCTCTCCTGATGCCGTTCCTCATTCCCCCCCCTCCACTATCCTCTCCTGATGCTGTTCCTCATTCCCCCCATCCTCTCCTGATGCTGTTCCTCGTCGCCCCCCCCTCCTCTATCCTCTCCTGATGCTGTTCCTTATCCCCCTCCCCGCTCTCCTATGTCCTCTCCTGATGCTGTTCCTTATCCCCCTCCCTTCTCTCCTATATCCTCTCCTGATGCTGTTCCTCGTCTCCCTCCCTGCTCTCTTCATTCCTCTCCTGATGCTGTTCCTCATCCCCCCCTCCCCTCTATCCTCTTCTGATGCTGTTCCTCATCCCCCCTCTCCCCTCTATCCTCTCCTGATGCTGTTCCTCATCCCCCTACTCCCTCCCCTCTATCATCTCCTGATGCCGTTCCTCATCCCCCCATGCTCTCCTGATGCTGTTTCTCATCACCCCCCCATCCTCTCCTGATGCTGTTCCTCATCCCCCCCATCCTCTCCTGATGCTGTTCCTCATCCCCCCATCCTCTCCTAATGCTGTTCCTCATCCCCCTCCCCGCTCCCCTCTATCCTCTCCTGATGCTGTTCCTCATCCCCCTACTCCCTCCCCTCTATCCTCTCCTGATGCTGTTCCTCAACCCCCCACTCCCCTCTATCCTCTCCTGATGCTGTTCCTCATCCCCCTCCCCCTCCCCTCTATCCTCTCCTGATGCTGTTCCTCATTCCCCCGCTCTCCTCTATCCTCTCCTGATGCTGTTCCTCATCCCCCTCCCCCCTCTCCTCTATCCTCTCCTGATGCTGTTCCTTATCCCCCTCCCCGCTCACCTCTATCCTCCCCTGATGCTGTTCCTCATCCCCACTCTCCCCACTATCCTCTCCTGATGCTGTTCCTCATCCCCCTCCCCCCTCCCCTCTATCCTCTCCTGATGCTGTTCCTTATCCCCCTCCCCCCTCTCCTCTATCCTCTCCTGATGCTGTTCCTTATCCCCCTCCCCCCTCTCCTCTATCCTCTCCTGATGCTGTTCCTCATCCCCCTCCATCCTCTCCTGCTGCTGTTTTTCATCCCCCCCCCATCCTCTCCTGATGCTGTTCCTTATCCCCCTCCCCGCTCTCCTATATCCTCTCCTGATGCTGTTCCTCGTCTCCCTCCCTGCTCTCTTCATTCCTCTCCTGATGCTGTTCCTCATCCCCCTCCCCTCTCTCCTCTCTCCTCACCCGATGCTGTTCCTCATCCCCCCCTCCCCTCTATCCTCTCCTGATGCTGTTCCTCATTTCCCCCCCCTCTCCTCTATCCTCTCCTGATGCTGTTCCTCATCCCCCTCCCCGCTCCCCTCTATGCTCTCCTGATGCGGTTCCTCATCCACCTACTCCCTCCCCTCTATCCTCTCCTGATGCTGTTCCTCATCCCCCCCCCATCCTCTCCTGATGCTGTTCCTCATCCCCCCCATCCTCTCCTGATGCTGTTCCTCATCCCCCTCCCCGCTCCCTCCGCTCTATCCTCTCCTGATGCCGTTCCTCATCCCCGTACTCCCTCCCCTCTATCCTCTTCTGGTGCTGTTTCTCATCACCTCCCCATCCTCTCCTGATGCCGTTCCTCATCCCCCTACTCCCTCCCCCCATCCTCTCCTGATGCTGTTCCTCATCCCCCCATCCTCTCCTGCTGCTGTTCCTTATTCCCCTTCCCGCTCTCCTATATCCTCTCCTGATGCTGTTCCTCGTCTCCCTCCCCGCTCTCTTCATTCCTCTCCTGATGCTGTTCCTCATCCCCCCCTCCCCTCTATCCTCTCCTGATGCTGTTCCTCATTCATCCCCCACTCCGCTATCCTCTCCTGATGGTATTCCTCATTCCCCCCCCTCCACTATCCTCTCCTGATGCTGTTCCTCATCCCCCTCCCCGCTCCCCTCTATCCTCTCCTGATGCTGTTCCTCATCCCCCCTCTCTCCTCTATCCTCTCCTGATGCCGTTCCTCATCCCCCTACTCCCTCCCCTCTATCCTCTCCTGATGCTGTTTCTCATCACCCCCATGCTCTCCTGATGCTGTTCCTCATCCCCCTCTATCCTCTCCTGATGCTGTTCCTTATCCCCCTCCCAGCTCTCCTCTATTCTCTCGTGATGCTGTTCCTCATCATCCCCGCTCTCCTCTATCTTCTCCTGATGCTGTTCCTTATCCCCCTCCCCGCTCTCCTCTATCCTCTCCTGATGCTGTTCCTCATCCCCCTCCCCCCTCCCCTCGACCCTCTCCTGATGCTGTTCCTCATCCCCCTCCCCCCTCCCATCTATCCTCTACTGATGCTGTTCCTCATCCCCCTCCCCCCTCCCCACTATCCTCTCCTGATGCAGTTTCTCATCCCCCCGCTCTCCTCTATCCTCTCCTGATGCTGTTCCTTATCCCCCCGCTCTCCTCTATCCTCTCCTGATGCTGTTCCTCATCCCCCTCCCCCCTCTCCTCTATCCTCTCCTGATGCTGTTCCTCATTCCCCCCCCCCTCCTCTATCCTCTCCTGATGCTGTTCCTCATCCCCCTCCCGTCTCTCCTCTATCCTCTCCTGATGCTGTTCCTTATCCCCCTCCCCGCTCCCCTCTATCCTCTCCTGATGCTGTTCCTCATCCCCCTCCCCTCTCTCCTCTATCCTCTCCTGATGCTGTTCCTTATCCCCCTCCCCGCTCCCCACTATCCTCTCCTCATGCTGTACCTCACCCCCCTCCCCGCTCCCCTCTATCCTCTCCTGATGCTGTTCCTCATCCCCCTCCCCCCTCCCCTCTATCCTCTCCTGATGCTGTTCCTCATCCCCCTCCCCTCTCTCCTCTATCCTCTCCTGATGCTGTTCCTCATCCCCCTCCCCCCCATCCTCTCCTGATGCTGTTCCTCATCCCCCTCCCCTCTCTCCTCTATCCTCTCCTGATGCTGTTCCATTTCCCCCCCCCACTCTCCTCTATCCTCTCCTGATGCTGTTCCTCATCCCCGTCCCAGCTCTCCTCTACCCTCTCCTGATGCTGTTCCTCATCCCCTTCCCCACACTCCTATATCCTCTCCTGATGATGTTCCTCATCCCCCCCATCCTCTCCTGATGCTGTTCCTCATCCCCCTCCCCCCCTATCCTCTCCTGATGCTGTTCCTCATCCCCCTCCCCTCTCTCCTCTATCCTCTCCTGATGCTGTTCCGTTTCCCCCCCCCACTCTCCTCTATCCTCTCCTGATGATGTTCCTCATCCCCCCCCATCCTCTCCTGATGATGTTCCTCATCCCCCCCCATCCTCTCCTGATGCTGTTCCTCATCACCCTCCCCGCTCCCCTCCATCCTCTCCTGATGCTGTTCCTTATCCCCCTCCCCGCTCACCTCTATCCTCTCCTGATGCTATTCCTCATCCCCACTCTCCTCACTATCCTCTCCTGATGCTGTTCCTCATCCCCCCATCCACTCCTGATGCTGT
Organism: Chiloscyllium plagiosum; assembly: GCF_037043375.1. Taxonomy (NCBI): domain Eukaryota; kingdom Metazoa; phylum Chordata; class Chondrichthyes; order Orectolobiformes; family Hemiscylliidae; genus Chiloscyllium; species Chiloscyllium plagiosum. The sequence goes on along the minus strand of NW_028270139.1, from coordinate 172,012,629 downwards.
TCCTTTTCCCCCTCCCCCCTCTCCTCTATCCTCTCCTGATGCTGTTCCTCATCCGCCCGCTCTCCTCTATCCTCTCCTGATGCTGTTCCTAATCCCCCTCCCCGCTCTCCTCTATCCTCTCCTGATGCTGTTCCTTATCCCCCTCCCCGCTCTCCTCTATCCTCTCCTGATGCTGTTCCTTATCCCCCTCCCCCCTCTCCTCTATCCTCTCCTGATGCTGTTCCTCATCACCCCCGCTCTCCTCTATCCTCTCCTGATGCTGTTCCTCATCACCCCCGCTTTCCTCTATCCTCTCCTGATGCTGTTCCTTATCCCCCTCCCCCCTCTCCTCTATCCTCTCCTGATGCTGTTCCTCATCACCCCCGCTCTCCTCTATCCTCTCCTGATGCTGTTCCTTATCCCCCTCCCCGCTCTCCTCTATCCTCTCCTGATGCTGTTCCTTATTCCCCCTCCCCGCTCTCCTCTATCCTCTCCTGATGCTATTCCTCATCCCCACTCTCCCCACTATCCTCTCCTGATGCTGTTCCTCATCACCCCCCATCCTCTCCTGATGCTGTTCCTTATCCCCCTCCCCGCTCTCCTCTATCCTTTCCTGATGCTGTTCCTCATCCCCCCGCTCCCCTCTATCCTCTCCTGATGCTGTTCCTCACCCGCCTCCCGGCTCTCCTCTATCCTCTCCTGATGCTGTTCCTTATCCCCACTCTCCCCACTATCCACTCCTGATGCAGTTCCTCATCCCCCCGCTCTCCTCTATCCTCTCCTGATGCTGTTCCTTATCCCCACTCTCCCCACTAGCCTCTCCTGATGCTGTTCCTCATCCGCCCGCTCTCCTCTATCCTCTCTTGATGCTGTTCCTTATCCCCCTCCCCCCTCTCCTCTATCCTCTCCTGATGCTGTTCCTCATCCCCCCGCTCTCCTCTATCCTCTCCTGATGCTGTTCCTCATCCCCTCCCCCCTCTCCTCTATCCTCTCCTGATGCTGTTCCTCATCCCCCCGCTCCCCTCTATCCTCTCCCGATGCTGTTCCTCATTTCCCCCCCTCCTCTATCCTCTCCTGATGCTGTTCCTCATCCCCCCCCCCATCCTCTCCTGATGGTGTTCCTCATCACCCCCCCATCCTCTCCTGATGCTGTTCCTCATCCCCCTCCCCGCTCCCTCCGCTCTATCCTCTCCTGATGCCGTTCCTCATCCCCGTACTCCCTCCCCTCTATCCTCTTCTGATGCTGTTTCTCATCACCTCCCCATCCTCTCCTGATGCCGTTCCTCATCCCCCTACTCCCTCCCCCCATCCTCTCCTGATGCTGTTCCTCATCCCCCCATCCTCTCCTGCTGCTGTTCCTTATTCCCCTTCCCGCTCTCCTATATCCTCTCCTGATGCTGTTCCTCGTCTCCCTCCCCGCTCTCTTCATTCCTCTCCTGATGCTGTTCCTCATCCCCCCCTCCCCTCTATCCTCTCCTGATGCTGTTCCTCATTCATCCCCCACTCCGCTATCCTCTCCTGATGGTATTCCTCATTCCCCCCCCTCCACTATCCTCTCCTGATGCTGTTCCTCATCCCCCTCCCCGCTCCCCTCTATCCTCTCCTGATGCTGTTCCTCATCCCCCCTCTCTCCTCTATCCTCTCCTGATGCCGTTCCTCATCCCCCTACTCCCTCCCCTCTATCCTCTCCTGATGCTGTTTCTCATCACCCCCATGCTCTCCTGATGCTGTTCCTCATCCCCCTCTATCCTCTCCTGATGCTGTTCCTTATCCCCCTCCCAGCTCTCCTCTATTCTCTCGTGATGCTGTTCCTCATCATCCCCGCTCTCCTCTATCTTCTCCTGATGCTGTTCCTTATCCCCCTCCCCGCTCTCCTCTATCCTCTCCTGATGCTGTTCCTCATCCCCCTCCCCCCTCCCCTCGACCCTCTCCTGATGCTGTTCCTCATCCCCCTCCCCCCTCCCATCTATCCTCTACTGATGCTGTTCCTCATCCCCCTCCCCCCTCCCCACTATCCTCTCCTGATGCAGTTCCTCATCCCCCCGCTCTCCTCTATCCTCTCCTGATGCTGTTCCTTATCCCCCTCCCCGCTCTCCTCTATCCTCTCCTGATGCTGTTCCTCATCCCCCTCCCCCCTCTCCTCTATCCTCTCCTGATGCTGTTCCTCATCCCCCCGCTCTCCTCTATCCTCTCCTGATGCTGTTCCTCATCCCCCTCCCCCGTCCCCTCTATCCTCTCCTGATGCTGTTCCTCATCCCCCTCCCCTCTCTCCTCTATCCTCTCCTGATGCTGTTCCTTATCCCCCTCCCTGCTCCCCTCTATCCTCTCCTGATGCTGTTCCTCATCCCCCTCCCCTCTCTCCTCTATCCTCTCCTGATGCTGTTCCTTATCCCCCTCCCCGCTCCCCACTATCCTCTCCTCATGCTGTACCTCACCCCCCTCCCCGCTCCCCTCTATCCTCTCCTGATGCTGTTCCTCATCCCCCTCCCCCCTCCCCTCTATCCTCTCCTGATGCTGTTCCTCATCCCCCTCCCCTCTCTCCTCTATCCTCTCCTGATGCTGTTCCTCATCCCCCTCCCCCCCATCCTTTCCTGATGCTGTTCCTCATCCCCCTCCCCTCTCTCCTCTATCCTCTCCTGATGCTGTTCCGTTTCCCCCCCCCCACTCTCCTCTATCCTCTCCTGATGCTGTTCCTCATCCCCGTCCCAGCTCTCCTCTACCCTCTCCTGATGCTGTTCCTCATCCCCTTCCCCACACTCCTATATCCTCTCCTGATGATGTTCCTCATCCCCCCCATCCTCTCCTGATGCTGTTCCTCATCCCCCTCCCCCCCTATCCTCTCCTGATGCTGTTCCTCATCCCCCTCCCCTCTCTCCTCTATCCTCTCCTGATGCTGTTCTGTTTCCCCCCCCCACTCTCCTCTATCCTCTCCTGATGATGTTCCTCATCCCCCCCCATCCTCTCCTGATGATGTTCCTCATCCCCCCCCATCCTCTCCTGATGATGTTCCTCATCCCCCCCCCATCCTCTCCTGATGATGATCCTCACCCCCCCCATCCTCTCCTGATGCTGTTCCTCATCCCCCTCCCCGCTCTCCTCTATCCTCTCCTGATGCTGTTCCTTATCCCCCTCCCCCCTCTCCTCTATCCTCTCCTGATGCTGTTCCTCATCACCCCCGCTCTCCTCTATCCTCTCCTGATGCTGTTCCTTATCCCCCTCCCCCCTCTCCTCTATCCTCTCCTGATGCTGTTCCTCATCACCCCCGCTCTCCTCTATCCTCTCCTGATGCTGTTCCTAATCCCCCTCCCCGCTCTCCTCTATCCTCTCCTGATGCTGTTCCTTATCCCCCTTCCCGCTCTCCTCTATCCTCTCCTGATGCTATTCCTCATCCCCACTCTCCCCACTATCCTCTCCTGATGCTGTGCCTCATCCCCCCATCCTCTCCTGATGCTGTTCCTCATCCGCCCGCTTTCCTCTATCCTCTCCTGATGCTGTTCCTTATCCCCCTCCCCCCTCTCCTCTATCCTCTCCTGATGCTGTTCCTCATCACCCCCGCTCTCCTCTATCCTCTCCGGATGCTGTTCCTTATCCCCCTACCCGCTCTCCTCTATCCTCTCCTGATGCTGTTCCTTATCCCCCTCCCCGCTCTCCTCTATCCTCTCCTGATGCTGTTCCTTATCCCCCTCCCCCCTCTCCTCTATCCTCTCCTGATGCTGTTCCTCATCACCCCCGCTCTCCTCTATCCTCTCCTGATGCTGTTCCTCATCACCCCCGCTTTCCTCTATCCTCTCCTGATGCTGTTCCTTTTCCCCCTCCCCCCTCTCCTCTATCCTCTCCTGATGCTGTTCCTCATCACCCCCGCTCTCCTCTATCCTCTCCTGATGCTATTCCTCATCACCCCCGCTCTCCTCTATCCTCTCCTGATGCTGTTCCTTATCCCCCTCCCCGCTCTCCTCTATCCTCTCCTGATGCTGTTCCTTATTCCCCCTCCCCGCTCTCCTCTATCCTCTCCTGGTGCTATTCCCCATCCCCACTCTCCCCACTATCCTCTCCTGATGCTGTTCCTCATCACCCCCCATCCTCTCCTGATGCTGTTCCTTATCCCCCTCCCCGCTCTCCTCTATCCTTTCCTGATGCTGTTCCTCATCCCCCCGCTCCCCTCTATCCTCTCCTGATGCTGTTCCTCATCCCCCTCCCCCCTCCCCTCTATCCTTTCCTGATGCTGTTCCTCATCCCCCCGCTCCCCTCTCTCCTCTCCTGATGCTGTTCCTCATCCCCCTCCCCCCTCTCCTCTATCCTCTCCTGATGCTGTTCCTCATCGCCCTGCTCCCCTCTATCCTCTCCTGATGCTGTTCCTCACCCGCCTCCCCGCTCTCCTGTATCCTCTCCTGATGCTGTTCCTTATCCCCACTCTCCCCACTATCCACTCCTGATGCAGTTCCTCATCCCCCCGCTGTCCTCTATCCTCTCCTGATGCTGTTGCTTATCCCCACTCTCCCCACTATCCTCTCCTGATGCTGTTCCTCATCCGCCCGCTCTCCTCTATCCTCTCTTGATGCTGTTCCTTATCCCCCTCCCCCCTCTCCTCTATCCTCTCCTGATGCTGTTCCTCATCCCCCCGCTCTCCTCTATCCTCTCCTGATGCTGTTCCTCATCCCCTCCCCCCTCTCCTCTATCCTCTCCTGATGCTGTTCCTCATCCCCCCGCTCCCCTCTATCCTCTCCTGATGCTGTTCCTCATTTCCCCCCCTCCTCTATCCTCTCCTGATGCTGTTCCTCATCCCCCCACCCATCCTCTCCTGATGGTGTTCCTCATCACCCCCCCATCCTCTCCTGATGCTGTTCCTCATCCCCCTCCCCGCTCCCCTCTATCCTCTCCTGATGTTGTTCCTCATTCCCCTCCCCGCTCCCCTCTATCCTCTCCTGATGCTGTTCCTTATCCCCCTCCCCGCTCCCGTCTATCCTCTCCTGATGCTATTCCACATCCCCACTCTCCCCTCTATCCTCTCCTGATGCTGTTCCTCATCCCCCCGATCTCCTCTATCCTCTCCTGATGCTGTTTCTCATCACCACCCCATCCTCTCCTGATGCTGTTCCTCAACACCCCATCCTCTCCTGATGCTGTTCCTTATCCCCCTCCCCGCTCTCCTCTATCCTCTCCTGATGCTGTTCCTTATCCCCCTCCCCCCTCTCCTCTATCCTCTCCTGATGCTGTTCCTTATCCCCCTCCCCCCTCTCCTCTATCCTCTCCTGATGCTGTTCCTCATCACCCCCGCTCTCCTCTATCCTCTCCTGATGCTGTTCCTTATCCCCCTCCCCCCTCTCCTCTATCCTCTCCTGATGCTGTTCCTCATCACCCCCGCTCTCCTCTATCCTCTCCTGATGCTGTTCCTCATCACCACCGCTCTCCGCTATCCTCTCCTGATGCTGCTCCTTATCCCCCTCCCCGCTCTCCTCTATCCTCTCCTGATGCTGTTCCTAATCCCCCTCCCCACTCTCCTCTATCCTCTCCTGATGCTGTTCCTTATCCCCCTCCCCGCTCTCCTCTATCCTCTCCTGATGCTATTCCTCATCCCCACTCTCCCCACTATCCTCTCCTGATGCTGTTCCTCATCCCCCCATCCTCTCCTGATGCTGTTCCTCATCCGCCCGCTTTCCTCTATCCTCTCCTGATGCTGTTCCTTATCCCCCTCCCCCCTCTCCTCTATCCTCTCCTGATGCTGTTCCTCATCACCCCCGCTCTCCTCTATCCTCTCCTGATGCTGTTCCTTATCCCCCTCCCCGCTCTCCTCTATCCTCTCCTGATGCTGTTCCTTATCCCCCTCCCCGCTCTGCTCTATCCTCTCCTGATGCTGTTCCTTATCCCCCTCCCCCCTCTCCTCTATCCTCTCCTGATGCTGTTCCTCATCACCCCCGCTCTCCTCTATCCTCTCCTGATGCTGTTCCTCATCACCCCCGCTTTCCTCTATCCTCTCCTGATGCTGTTCCTTATCCCCCTCCCCCCTCTCCTCTATCCTCTCCTGATGCTGTTCCTCATCACCCCCGCTCTCCTCTATCCTCTCCTGATGCTGTTCCTCATCACCCCCGCTCTCCTCTATCCTCTCCTGATGCTGTTCCTTATCCCCCTCCCCGCTCTCCTCTATCCTCTCCTGATGCTGTTCCTTATTCCCCCTCCCCGCTCTCCTCTATCCTCTCCTGGTGCTATTCCCCATCCCCACTCTCCCCACTATCCTCTCCTGATGCTGTTCCTCATCACCCCCCATCCTCTCCTGATGCTGTTCCTTATCCCCCTCCCCGCTCTCCTCTATCCTTTCCTGATGCTGTTCCTCATCCCCCCGCTCCCCTCTATCCTCTCCTGATGCTGTTCCTCATCCCCCTCCCCCCTCCCCTCTATCCTTTCCTGATGCTGTTCCTCATCCCCCCGCTCCCCTCTCTCCTCTCCTGATGCTGTTCCTCATCCCCCTCCCCCCTCTCCTCTATCCTCTCCTGATGCTGTTCCTCATCGCCCCGCTCCCCTCTATCCTCTCCTGATGCTGTTCCTCACCCGCCTCCCCGCTCTCCTGTATCCTCTCCTGATGCTGTTCCTTATCCCCACTCTCCCCACTATCCACTCCTGATGCAGTTCCTCATCCCCCCGCTCTCCTCTATCCTCTCCTGATGCTGTTCCTTATCCCCACTCTCCCCACTATCCTCTCTTGATGCTGTTCCTTATCCCCCTCCCCCCTCTCCTCTATCCTCTCCTGATGCTGTTCCTCATCCCCCCGCTCTCCTCTATCCTCTCCTGATGCTGTTCCTCATCCCCTCCCCCCTCTCCTCTATCCTCTCCTGATGCTGTTCCTCATTTCCCCCCCTCCTCTATCATCTCCTGATGCTGTTCCTCATCACCCCCCCATCCTCTCCTGATGGTGTTCCTCATCACCCCCCCATCCTCTCCTGATGCTGTTCCTCATCCCCCTCCCCGCTCCCCTCTATCCTCTCCTGATGTTGTTCCTCATCCCCCTCCCCGCTCCCCTCTATCCTCTCCTGATGCTGTTCCTTATCCCCCTCCCCGCTCCCGTCTATCCTCTCCTGATGCTATTCCACATCCCCACTCTCCCCTCTATCCTCTCCTGATGCTGTTCCTCATCCCCCCGATCTCCTCTATCCTCTCCTGATGCTGTTTCTCATCACCACCCCATCCTCTCCTGATGCTGTTCCTCAACACCCCATCCTCTCCTGATGCTGTTCCTTATCCCCCTCCCCGCTCTCCTCTATCCTCTCCTGATGTTGTTCCTCACCCCCCTCCCCGCTCCCCTCTATCCTCTCCTGATGCTATTCCTCATCCCCACTCTCCCCACTATCCTCTCCTGGTGCTGTTCCTCATCCCCCCCATCCGCTCTTGATGCTGTTCCTTATCCCCCTCCCCGCTCTCCTCTATCCTCTCCTGATGCTGTTCCTCATCCACCCCGGTCTCCTCTATCCTCTCCTGATGCTGTTCCTTATCCCCCTCCCCGCTCTCCTATATCCTCTCCTGATGCTGTTCCTCATCCCCACTCTCCCCACTATCCTCTCCTGGTGCTGTTCCTCATCCCCCCCATCCTCTCCTGATGCAGTTCCTTATCCCCCTCCCACTCTCCTCTATCCTCTCCTAATGCTGTTCCTCATCCCCCCATCCTCTCCTGATGCTGTTCCGTATCCCCCTCCCCGCTCCCCTCTATCCTCTCCTGATGCTGTTCCTCATTAATCCCCCACTCCGCTATCCTCTCCTGATGGTATTCCTCATTCCCCCCCCTCCACTATCCTCTCCTGATGCTGTTCCTCATCCCCCTCCCCGCTCCCCTCTGTCCTCTCCTGATGCTGTTCCTCATCCCCCCTCTCTCCTCTATCCTCTCCTGATGCCGTTCCTCATCCCCCTACTCCCTCCCCTCTATCCTCTCCTGATGCTGTTTCTCATCACCCCCATGCTCTCCTGATGCTGTTCCTCATCCCCCTCTATCCTCTCCTGATGCTGTTCCTTATCCCCCTCCCAGCTCTCCTCTATTCTCTCGTGATGCTGTTCCTCATCATCCCCGCTCTCCTCTATCTTCTCCTGATGCTGTTCCTTATCCCCCTCCCCGCTCTCCTCTATCCTCTCCTGATGCTGTTCCTCATCCCCCTCCCCCCTCCCCTCGACCCTCTCCTGATGCTGTTCCTCATCCCCCTCCCCCCTCCCCTCGACCCTCTCCTGATGCTGTTCCTCATCCCCTTCCCCCCTCCCCACTATCCTCTACTGATGCTGTTCCTCATCCCCCTCCCCCCTCCCCACTATCCTCTCCTGATGCAGTTCCTCATCCCCCCGCTCTCCTCTATCCTCTCCTGATGCTGTTCCTTATCCCCCTCCCCCCTCTCCTCTATCCTCTCCTGATGCTGTTCCTCATCCCCCTCCCCCCTCTTCTCTATCCTCTCCTGATGCTGTTCCTCATCCCCCCGCTCTCCTCTATCCTCTCCTGATGCTGTTCCTCATCCCCCTCCCCCCTCTCCTCTATCCTCTCCTGATGCTGTTCCTCATTCCCCCCCCCCTCCTCTATCCTCTCCTGATGCTGTTCCTCATCCCCCTCCCCTCTCTCCTCTATCCTCTCCTGATGCTGTTCCTCATCCCCCTCCCCGCTCCCCTCTATCCTCTCCTGATGCTGTTCCTCATCCCCCTCCCCCGTCCCCTCTATCCTCTCCTGATGCTGTTCCTCATCCCCCTCCCCTCTCTCCTCTATCCTCTCCTGATGCTGTTCCTTATCCCCCTCCCCGCTCCCCTCTATCCTCTCCTGATGCTGTTCCTCATCCCCCTCCCCTCTCTCCTCAATCCTCTCCTGATGCTGTTCCTTATCCCCCTCCCCGCTCCCCACTATCCTCTCCTCATGCTGTACCTCACCCTCTCCCCGCTCCCCTCTATCCTCTCCTGATGCTGTTCCTCATCCCCCTCCCCCCTCCCCTCTATCCTCTCCTGATGCTGTTCCTCATCCCCCTCCCCTCTCTCCTCTATCCTCTCCTGATGCTGTTCCTCATCCCCCTCCCCCCCATCCTCTCCTGATGCTGTTCCTCATCCCCCTCCCCTCTCTCCTCTATCCTCTCCTGATGCTGTTCCGTTTCACCCCCCCCACTCTCCTCTATCCTCTCCTGATGCTGTTCCTCATCCCCGTCCCAGCTCTCCTCTACCCTCTCCTGATGCTGTTCCTCATCCCCCCACACTCCTATATCCTCTCCTGATGATGTTCCTCATCCCCCCCCCATCCTCTCCTGATGCTGTTCCTCATCCCCCTCCCCCCCCATCCTCTCCTGATGCTGTTCCTCATCCCCCTCCCCTCTCTCCTCTATCCTCTCCTGATGATGTTCCTCATCCCCCCCCATCCTCTCCTGATGATGTTCCTCATCCCCCCCCATCCTCTCCTGATGATGTTCCTCATCCCCCCCCATCCTCTCCTGATGCTGTTCCTCATCCCCCTCCCCGCTCCCCTCTATCCTCTCCTGATGCTGTTCCTCATTTCCCCCCCTCTCCTCTATCCTCTCCTGATGCTGTTCCTCATCCGCCCGCTCTCCTCTATCCTCTCCTGATGCTGTTCCTTATCCCCCTCCCCCCTCTCCTCTATCCTCTCCTGATGCTGTTCCTCATCACCCCCGCTCTCCTCTATCCTCTCCTGATGCTGTTCCTTATCCCCCTCCCCGCTCTCCTCTATCCTCTCCTGATGCTGTTCCTTATCCCCCTCCCCGCTCTCCTCTATCCTCTCCTGATGCTGTTCCTTATCCCCCTCCCCGCTCTCCTCTATCCTCTCCTGATGTTGTTCCTTATCCCCCTCCCCGCTCTCCTCTATCCTCTCCTGATGCTATTCCTCATCCCCACTCTCCCCACTATCCTCTCCTGATGCTGTTCCTCATCCCCCCATCCTCTCCTGATGCTGTTCCTTATCCCCCTCCCCCCTCTCCTCTATCCTCTCCTGATGCTGTTCCTCATCCGCCCGCTTTCCTCTATCCTCTCCTGATGCTGTTCCTTATCCCCCTCCCCCCTCTCCTCTATCCTCTCCTGATGCTGTTCCTCATCACCCCCGCTCTCCTCTATCCTCTCCTGATGCTGTTCCTCATCACCCCCGCTCTCCTCTATCCTCTCCTAATGCTGTTCCTTATCCCCCTCCCCGCTCTCCTCTATCCTCTCCTGATGCTGTTCCTTATCCCCCTCCCCGCTCTCCTCTATCCTCTCCTGATGCTGTTCCTTATCCCCCTCCCCCCTCTCCTCTATCCTCTCCTGATGCTGTTCCTCATCACCCCCGCTCTCCTCTATCCTCTCCTGATGCTGTTCCTCATCACCCCCGCTTTCCTCTATCCTCTCCTGATGCTGTTCCTTATCCCCCTCCCCCCTCTCCTCTATCCTCTCCTGATGCTGTTCCTCATCACCCCCGCTCTCCTCTATCCTCTCCTGATGCTGTTCCTCATCACCCCCGCTCTCCTCTATCCTCTCCTGATGCTGTTCCTTATCCCCCTCCCCGCTCTCCTCTATCCTTTCCTGATGCTGTTCCTCATCCCCCCGCTCCCCTCTATCCTCTCCTGATGTTGTTCCTCATCCCCCTCCCCCCTCCCCTCTATCCTTTCCTGATGCTGTTCCTCATCCCCCCGCTCCCCTCTATCCTCTCCTGATGCTGTTCCTCATCCCCCTCCCCCCTCTCCTCTATCCTCTCCTGATGCTGTTCCTCATCGCCCCGCTCCCCTCTATCCTCTCCTGACGCTGTTCCTCACCCGCCTCCCCGCTCTCCTATATCCTCTCCTGATGCTGTTCCTTATCCCCACTCTCCCCACTATCCACTCCTGATGCAGTTCCTCATCCCCCCGCTCTCCTCTATCCTCTCCTGATGCAGTTCCTTATCCCCACTCTCCCCACTATCCTCTCCTGATGCTGTTCCTCATCCGCCCGCTCTCCTCTATCCTCTCTTGATGCTGTTCCTTATCCCCCTCCCTCCTCTCCTCTATCCTCTCCTGATGCTGTTCCTCATCCCCCCGCTCTCCTCTATCCTCTCCTGATGCTGTTCCTCATCCCCTCCCCCCTCTCCTCTATCCTCTCCTGATGCTGTTCCTCATCCCCCCGCTGCCCTCTATCCTCTCCTGATGCTGTTCCTCATTTCCCCCCCTCCTCTATCCTCTCCTGATGCTGTTCCTCATCACCCCCGCTCTCCTCTATCCTCTCCTGATGCTGTTCCTCATCACCCCCGCTCTCCTCTATCCTCTCCTGATGCTGTTCCTTATCCCCCTCCCCGCTCTCCTCTATCCTCTCCTGATGCTGTTCCTTATTCCCCCTCCCCGCTCTCCTCTATCCTCTCCTGGTGCTATTCCCCATCCCCACTCTCCCCACTATCCTCTCCTGATGCTGTTCCTCATCACCCCCCATCCTCTTCTGATGCTGTTCCTTATCCCCCTCCCCGCTCTCCTCTATCCTTTCCTGATGCTGTTCCTCATCCCCCCGCTCCCCTCTATCCTCTCCTGATGCTGTTCCTCATCCCCCTCCCCCCTCCCCTCTATCCTTTCCTGATGCTGTTCCTCATCCCCCCGCTCCCCTCTCTCCTCTCCTGATGCTGTTCCTCATCCCCCTCCCCCCTCTCCTCTATCCTCTCCTGATGCTGTTCCTCATCGCCCCGCTCCCCTCTATCCTCTCCTGATGCTGTTCCTCACCCGCCTCCCCGCTCTCCTGTATCCTCTCCTGATGCTGTTCCTCATCCGCCCGCTCTCCTCTATCCTCTCCTGATGCTGTTCCTAATCCCCCTCCCCGCTCTCCTCTATCCTCTCCTGATGCTGTTCCTTATCCCCAGCCCGCTCTCCTCTATCCTCTCCTGATGTTGTTCCTCACCCCCCTCCCCGCTCCCCTCTATCCTCTCCTGATGCTATTCCTCATCCCCACTCTCCCCACTATCCTCTCCTGGTGCTGTTCCTCATCCCCCCCATCCGCTCTTGATGCTGTTCCTTATCCCCCTCCCCGCTCTCCTCTATCCTCTCCTGATGCTGTTCCTCATCCACCCCGGTCTCCTCTATCCTCTCCTGATGCTGTTCCTTATCCCCCTCCCCGCTCTCCTATATCCTCTCCTGATGCTGTTCCTCATCCCCACTCTCCCCACTATCCTCTCCTGGTGCTGTTCCTCATCCCCCCCATCCTCTCCTGATGCAGTTCCTTATCCCCCTCCCACTCTCCTCTATCCTCTCCTAATGCTGTTCCTCATCCCCCCATCCTCTCCTGATGCTGTTCCGTATCCCCCTCCCCGCTCCCCTCTATCCTCTCCTGATGCTGTTCCTCATTAATCCCCCACTCCGCTATCCTCTCCTGATGGTATTCCTCATTCCCCCCCCTCCACTATCCTCTCCTGATGCTGTTCCTCATCCCCCTCCCCGCTCCCCTCTGTCCTCTCCTGATGCTGTTCCTCATCCCCCCTCTCTCCTCTATCCTCTCCTGATGCCGTTCCTCATCCCCCTACTCCCTCCCCTCTATCCTCTCCTGATGCTGTTTCTCATCACCCCCATGCTCTCCTGATGCTGTTCCTCATCCCCCTCTATCCTCTCCTGATGCTGTTCCTTATCCCCCTCCCAGCTCTCCTCTATTCTCTCGTGATGCTGTTCCTCATCATCCCCGCTCTCCTCTATCTTCTCCTGATGCTGTTCCTTATCCCCCTCCCCGCTCTCCTCTATCCTCTCCTGATGCTGTTCCTCATCCCCCTCCCCCCTCCCCTCGACCCTCTCCTGATGCTGTTCCTTATCCCCCTCCCCGCTCTCCTCTATCCTCTCCTGATGCTGTTCCTCATCCCCCTCCCCCCTCCCCTCGACCCTCTCCTGATGCTGTTCCTCATCACCCCCGCTCTCCTCTATCCTCTCCTGATGCTGTTCCTTATCCCCCTCCCCGCTCTCCTCTATCCTCTCCTGATGCTGTTCCTTATCCCCCTCCCCGCTCTCCTCTATCCTCTCCTGATGCTGTTCCTTATCCCCCTCCCCGCTCTCCTCTATCCTCTCCTGATGTTGTTCCTTATCCCCCTCCCCGCTCTCCTCTATCCTCTCCTGATGCTATTCCTCATCCCCACTCTCCCCACTATCCTCTCCTGATGCTGTTCCTCATCCCCCCATCCTCTCCTGATGCTGTTCCTTATCCCCCTCCCCCCTCTCCTCTATCCTCTCCTGATGCTGTTCCTCATCCGCCCGCTTTCCTCTATCCTCTCCTGATGCTGTTCCTTATCCCCCTCCCCCCTCTCCTCTATCCTCTCCTGATGCTGTTCCTCATCACCCCCGCTCTCCTCTATCCTCTCCTGATGCTGTTCCTCATCACCCCCGCTCTCCTCTATCCTCTCCTAATGCTGTTCCTTATCCCCCTCCCCGCTCTCCTCTATCCTCTCCTGATGCTGTTCCTTATCCCCCTCCCCGCTCTCCTCTATCCTCTCCTGATGCTGTTCCTTATCCCCCTCCCCCCTCTCCTCTATCCTCTCCTGATGCTGTTCCTCATCACCCCCGCTCTCCTCTATCCTCTCCTGATGCTGTTCCTCATCACCCCCGCTTTCCTCTATCCTCTCCTGATGCTGTTCCTTATCCCCCTCCCCCCTCTCCTCTATCCTCTCCTGATGCTGTTCCTCATCACCCCCGCTCTCCTCTATCCTCTCCTGATGCTGTTCCTCATCACCCCCGCTCTCCTCTATCCTCTCCTGATGCTGTTCCTTATCCCCCTCCCCGCTCTCCTCTATCCTTTCCTGATGCTGTTCCTCATCCCCCCGCTCCCCTCTATCCTCTCCTGATGTTGTTCCTCATCCCCCTCCCCCCTCCCCTCTATCCTTTCCTGATGCTGTTCCTCATCCCCCCGCTCCCCTCTATCCTCTCCTGATGCTGTTCCTCATCCCCCTCCCCCCTCTCCTCTATCCTCTCCTGATGCTGTTCCTCATCGCCCCGCTCCCCTCTATCCTCTCCTGACGCTGTTCCTCACCCGCCTCCCCGCTCTCCTATATCCTCTCCTGATGCTGTTCCTTATCCCCACTCTCCCCACTATCCACTCCTGATGCAGTTCCTCATCCCCCCGCTCTCCTCTATCCTCTCCTGATGCAGTTCCTTATCCCCACTCTCCCCACTATCCTCTCCTGATGCTGTTCCTCATCCGCCCGCTCTCCTCTATCCTCTCTTGATGCTGTTCCTTATCCCCCTCCCTCCTCTCCTCTATCCTCTCCTGATGCTGTTCCTCATCCCCCCGCTCTCCTCTATCCTCTCCTGATGCTGTTCCTCATCCCCTCCCCCCTCTCCTCTATCCTCTCCTGATGCTGTTCCTCATCCCCCCGCTGCCCTCTATCCTCTCCTGATGCTGTTCCTCATTTCCCCCCCTCCTCTATCCTCTCCTGATGCTGTTCCTCATCACCCCCGCTCTCCTCTATCCTCTCCTGATGCTGTTCCTCATCACCCCCGCTCTCCTCTATCCTCTCCTGATGCTGTTCCTTATCCCCCTCCCCGCTCTCCTCTATCCTCTCCTGATGCTGTTCCTTATTCCCCCTCCCCGCTCTCCTCTATCCTCTCCTGGTGCTATTCCCCATCCCCACTCTCCCCACTATCCTCTCCTGATGCTGTTCCTCATCACCCCCCATCCTCTTCTGATGCTGTTCCTTATCCCCCTCCCCGCTCTCCTCTATCCTTTCCTGATGCTGTTCCTCATCCCCCCGCTCCCCTCTATCCTCTCCTGATGCTGTTCCTCATCCCCCTCCCCCCTCCCCTCTATCCTTTCCTGATGCTGTTCCTCATCCCCCCGCTCCCCTCTCTCCTCTCCTGATGCTGTTCCTCATCCCCCTCCCCCCTCTCCTCTATCCTCTCCTGATGCTGTTCCTCATCGCCCCGCTCCCCTCTATCCTCTCCTGATGCTGTTCCTCACCCGCCTCCCCGCTCTCCTGTATCCTCTCCTGATGCTGTTCCTCATCCGCCCGCTCTCCTCTATCCTCTCCTGATGCTGTTCCTAATCCCCCTCCCCGCTCTCCTCTATCCTCTCCTGATGCTGTTCCTTATCCCCAGCCCGCTCTCCTCTATCCTCTCCTGATGTTGTTCCTCACCCCCCTCCCCGCTCCCCTCTATCCTCTCCTGATGCTATTCCTCATCCCCACTCTCCCCACTATCCTCTCCTGGTGCTGTTCCTCATCCCCCCCATCCGCTCTTGATGCTGTTCCTTATCCCCCTCCCCGCTCTCCTCTATCCTCTCCTGATGCTGTTCCTCATCCACCCCGGTCTCCTCTATCCTCTCCTGATGCTGTTCCTTATCCCCCTCCCCGCTCTCCTATATCCTCTCCTGATGCTGTTCCTCATCCCCACTCTCCCCACTATCCTCTCCTGGTGCTGTTCCTCATCCCCCCCATCCTCTCCTGATGCAGTTCCTTATCCCCCTCCCACTCTCCTCTATCCTCTCCTAATGCTGTTCCTCATCCCCCCATCCTCTCCTGATGCTGTTCCGTATCCCCCTCCCCGCTCCCCTCTATCCTCTCCTGATGCTGTTCCTCATTAATCCCCCACTCCGCTATCCTCTCCTGATGGTATTCCTCATTCCCCCCCCTCCACTATCCTCTCCTGATGCTGTTCCTCATCCCCCTCCCCGCTCCCCTCTGTCCTCTCCTGATGCTGTTCCTCATCCCCCCTCTCTCCTCTATCCTCTCCTGATGCCGTTCCTCATCCCCCTACTCCCTCCCCTCTATCCTCTCCTGATGCTGTTTCTCATCACCCCCATGCTCTCCTGATGCTGTTCCTCATCCCCCTCTATCCTCTCCTGATGCTGTTCCTTATCCCCCTCCCAGCTCTCCTCTATTCTCTCGTGATGCTGTTCCTCATCATCCCCGCTCTCCTCTATCTTCTCCTGATGCTGTTCCTTATCCCCCTCCCCGCTCTCCTCTATCCTCTCCTGATGCTGTTCCTCATCCCCCTCCCCCCTCCCCTCGACCCTCTCCTGATGCTGTTCCTCATCCCCCTCCCCCCTCCCCTCGACCCTCTCCTGATGCTGTTCCTCATCCCCCTCCCCCCTCCCCACTATCCTCTACTGATGCTGTTCCTCATCCCCCTCCCCCCTCCCCACTATCCTCTCCTGATGCAGTTCCTCATCCCCCCGCTCTCCTCTATCCTCTCCTGATGCTGTTCCTTATCCCCCTCCCCCCTCTCCTCTATCCTCTCCTGATGCTGTTCCTCATCCCCCTCCCCCCTCTTCTCTATCCTCTCCTGATGCTGTTCCTCATCCCCCCGCTCTCCTCTATCCTCTCCTGATGCTGTTCCTCATCCCCCTCCCCCCTCTCCTCTATCCTCTCCTGATGCTGTTCCTCATTCCCCCCCCCCTCCTCTATCCTCTCCTGATGCTGTTCCTCATCCCCCTCCCCTCTCCCCTCTATCCTCTCCTGATGCTGTTCCTCATCCCCCTCCCCGCTCCCCTCTATCCTCTCCTGATGCTGTTCCTCATCCCCCTCCCCCGTCCCCTCTATCCTCTCCTGATGCTGTTCCTCATCCCCCTCCCCTCTCTCCTCTATCCTCTCCTGATGCTGTTCCTTATCCCCCTCCCCGCTCCCCTCTATCCTCTCCTGATGCTGTTCCTCATCCCCCTCCCCTCTCTCCTCAATCCTCTCCTGATGCTGTTCCTTATCCCCCTCCCCGCTCCCCACTATCCTCTCCTCATGCTGTACCTCACCCTCTCCCCGCTCCCCTCTATCCTCTCCTGATGCTGTTCCTCATCCCCCTCCCCCCTCCCCTCTATCCTCTCCTGATGCTGTTCCTCATCCCCCTCCCCTCTCTCCTCTATCCTCTCCTGATGCTGTTCCTCATCCCCCTCCCCCCCATCCTCTCCTGATGCTGTTCCTCATCCCCCTCCCCTCTCTCCTCTATCCTCTCCTGATGCTGTTCCGTTTCCCCCCCCCCACTCTCCTCTATCCTCTCCTGATGCTGTTCCTCATCCCCGTCCCAGCTCTCCTCTACCCTCTCCTGATGCTGTTCCTCATCCCCTTCCCCACACTCCTATATCCTCTCCTGATGATGTTCCTCATCCCCCCCCATCCTCTCCTGATGCTGTTCCTCATCCCCCTCCCCCCCCATCCTCTCCTGATGCTGTTCCTCATCCCCCTCCCCTCTCTCCTCTATCCTCTCCTGATGATGTTCCTCATCCCCCCCCATCCTCTCCTGATGATGTTCCTCATCCCCCCCCATCCTCTCCTGATGATGTTCCTCATCCCCTCCCATCCTCTCCTGATGCTGTTCCTCATCCCCCTCCCCGCTCCCCTCTATCCTCTCCTGATGCTGTTCCTCATTTCCCCCCCTCTCCTCTATCCTCTCCTGATGCTGTTCCTCATCCGCCCGCTCTCCTCTATCCTCTCCTGATGCTGTTCCTTATCCCCCTCCCCCCTCTCCTCTATCCTCTCCTGATGCTGTTCCTCATCACCCCCGCTCTCCTCTATCCTCTCCTGATGCTGTTCCTTATCCCCCTCCCCGCTCTCCTCTATCCTCTCCTGATGCTGTTCCTTATCCCCCTCCCCGCTCTCCTCTATCCTCTCCTGATGCTGTTCCTTATCCCCCTCCCCGCTCTCCTCTATCCTCTCCTGATGCTGTTCCTTATCCCCCTCCCCGCTCTCCTCTATCCTCTCCTGATGCTATTCCTCATCCCCACTCTCCCCACTATCCTCTCCTGATGCTGTTCCTCATCCCCCCATCCTCTCCTGATGCTGTTCCTTATCCCCCTCCCCCCTCTCCTCTATCCTCTCCTGATGCTGTTCCTCATCCGCCCGCTTTCCTCTATCCTCTCCTGATGCTGTTCCTTATCCCCCTCCCCCCTCTCCTCTATCCTCTCCTGATGCTGTTCCTCATCACCCCCGCTCTCCTCTATCCTCTCCTGATGCTGTTCCTCATCCGCCCGCTTTCCTCTATCCTCTCCTGATGCTGTTCCTTATCCCCCTCCCCGCTCTCCTCTATCCTCTCCTGATGCTGTTCCTTATCCCCCTCCCCGCTCTCCTCTATCCTCTCCTGATGCTGTTCCTTATCCCCCTCCCCCCTCTCCTCTATCCTCTCCTGATGCTGTTCCTCATCACCCCCGCTCTCCTCTATCCTCTCCTGATGCTGTTCCTTATCCCCCTCCCCGCTCTCCTCTATCCTCTCCTGATGCTGTTCCTTATCCCCCTCCCCGCTCTCCTCTATCCTCTCCTGATGCTGTTCCTTATCCCCCTCCCCCCTCTCCTCTATCCTCTCCTGATGCTATTCCTCATCACCCCCGCTCGCCTCTATCCTCTCCTGATGCTGTTCCTCATCACCCCCGCTTTCCTCTATCCTCTCCTGATGCTGTTCCTTATCCCCCTCCCCCCTCTCCTCTATCCTCTCCTGATGCTGTTCCTCATCACCCCCGCTCTCCTCTATCCTCTCCTGATGCTGTTCCTCATCACCCCCGCTCTCCTCTATCCTCTCCTGATGCTGTTCCTTATCCCCCTCCCCGCTCTCCTCTATCCTTTCCTGATGCTGTTCCTCATCCCCCCGCTCCCCTCTATCCTCTCCTGATGTTGTTCCTCATCCCCCTCCCCCCTCCCCTCTATCCTTTCCTGATGCTGTTCCTCATCCCCCCGCTCCCCTCTATCCTCTCCTGATGCTGTTCCTCATCCCCCTCCCCCCTCTCCTCTATCCTCTCCTGATGCTGTTCCTCATCGCCCCGCTCCCCTCTATCCTCTCCTGATGCTGTTCCTCACCCGCCTCCCCGCTCTCCTATATCCTCTCCTGATGCTGTTCCTTATCCCCACTCTCCCCACTATCCACTCCTGATGCAGTTCCTCATCCCCCCGCTCTCCTCTATCCTCTCCTGATGCTGTTCCTTATCCCCACTCTCCCCACTATCCTCTCCTGATGCTGTTCCTCATCCGCCCGCTCTCCTCTATCCTCTCTTGATGCTGTTCCTTATCCCCCTCCCTCCTCTCCTCTATCCTCTCCTGATGCTGTGCCTCATCCCCCCGCTCTCCTCTATCCTCTCCTGATGCTGTTCCTCATCCCCTCCCCCCTCTCCTCTATCCTCTCCTGATGCTGTTCCTCATCCCCCCGCTGCCCTCTATCCTCTCCTGATGCTGTTCCTCATTTCCCCCCCATCTCTATCCTCTCCTGATGCTGTTCCTCATCACCCCCGCTCTCCTCTATCCTCTCCTGATGCTGTTCCTCATCACCCCCGCTCTCCTCTATACTCTCCTGATGCTGTTCCTTATCCCCCTCCCCGCTCTCCTCTATCCTCTCCTGATGCTGTTCCTTATTCCCCCTCCCCGCTCTCCTCTATCCTCTCCTGGTGCTATTCCCCATCCCCACTCTCCCCACTATCCTCTCCTGATACTGTTCCTCATCACCCCCCATCCTCTCCTGATGCTGTTCCTTATCCCCCTCCCCGCTCTCCTCTATCCTTTCCTGATGCTGTTCCTCATCCCCCCGCTCCCCTCTATCCTCTCCTGATGCTGTTCCTCATCCCCCTCCCCCCTCCCCTCTATCCTTTCCTGATGCTGTTCCTCATCCCCCCGCTCCCCTCTCTCCTCTCCTGATGCTGTTCCTCATCCCCCTCCCCCCTCTCCTCTATCCTCTCCTGATGCTGTTCCTCATCGCCCCGCTCCCCTCTATCCTCTCCTGATGCTGTTCCTCACCCGCCTCCCCGCTCTCCTGTATCCTCTCCTGATGCTGTTCCTCATCCCCTCGCTCCCCTCTATCCTCTCCTGATGCTGTTCCTCATTTCCCCCCTCCTCTATCCTCTCCTGATGCTGTTCCTTATCCCCACTCTCCCACTATCCACTCCTGATGCAGTTCCTCATCACCCCGCTCTCCTCTATCCTCTCCTGATGCTGTTCCTTATCCCCACTCTCCTCTCCTGATGCTGTTCCTCATCCGCCCGCTCTCCTCTATCCTCTCTTGATGCTGTTCCTTATCCCCCTCCCCCTCTCCTCTATCCTCTCCTGATGCTGTTCCTCATCCCCCCGCTCTCCTCTATCCTCTCCTGATGCTGTTCCTCATCCCCTCCCCCCTCTCCTCTATCCTCTCCTGATGCTGTTCCTCATCCCCTCGCTCCCCTCTATCCTCTCCTGATGCTGTTCCTCATTTCCCCCCATCCTCTATCCTCTCCTGATGCTGTTCCTCATCCCCCCCCCCCCATCCTCTCCTGATGGTGTTCCTCATCACCCCCCCATCCTCTCCTGATGCAGTTCCTCATCCCCCTCCCCGCTCCCCTCTATCCTCTCCTGATGTTGTTCCTCATCCCCCTCCCCGCTCCCCTCTATCCTCTCCTGATGCTGTTCCTTATCCCCCTCCCCGCTCCCGTCTATCCTCTCCTGATGCTATTCCACATCCCCACTCTCCCCTCTATCCTCTCCTGATGCTGTTCCTCATCCCCCCGATCTCCTCTATCCTCTCCTGATGCTGTTTCTCAACACCACCCCATCCTCTCCTGATGCTGTTCCTCAACACCCCATCCTCTCCTGATGCTGTTCCTTATCCCCCTCCCCGCTCTCCTCTATCCTCTCCTGATGTTGTTCCTCACCCCCCTCCCCGCTCCCCTCTATCCTCTCCTGATGCTATTCCTCATCCCCACTCTCCCCACTATCCTCTCCTGGTGCTGTTCCTCATCCCCCCCATCCGCTCTTGATGCTGTTCCTTATCCCCCTCCCCGCTCTCCTCTATCCTCTCCTGATGCTGTTCCTCATCCATCCCGGTCTCCTCTATCCTCTCCTGATGCTGTTCCTTATCCCCCTCCCCGCTCTCCTATATCCTCTCCTGATGCTGTTCCTCATCCCCACTCTCCCCACTATCCTCTCCTGGTGCTGTTCCTCATCCCCCCCATCCTCTCCTGATGCAGTTCCTTATCCCCCTCCCACTCTCCTCTATCCTCTCCTAATGCTGTTCCTCATCCCCCCATCCTCTCCTGATGCTGTTCCGTATCCCCCTCCCCGCTCCCCTCTATCCTCTCCTGATGCTGTTCCTCATTAATCCCCCACTCCGCTATCCTCTCCTGATGGTATTCCTCATTCCCCCCCTCCACTATCCTCTCCTGATGCTGTTCCTCATCCCCCTCCCCGCTCCCCTCTATCCTCTCCTGATGCTGTTCCTCATCCCCCCTCTCTCCTCTATCCTCTCCTGATGCCGTTCCTCATCCCCCTACTCCCTCCCCTCTATCCTCTCCTGATGCTGTTTCTCATCACCCCCATGCTCTCCTGATGCTGTTCCTCATCCCCCTCTATCCTCTCCTGATGCTGTTCCTTATCCCCCTCCCAGCTCTCCTCTATTCTCTCGTGATGCTGTTCCTCATCATCCCCGCTCTCCTCTATCTTCTCCTGATGCTGTTCCTTATCCCCCTCCCCGCTCTCCTCTATCCTCTCCTGATGCTGTTCCTCATCCCCCTCCCCCCTCCCCTCGACCCTCTCCTGATGCTGTTCCTCATCCCCCTCCCCCCTCCCCTCGACCCTCTCCTGATGCTGTTCCTCATCCCCCTCCCCCCTCCCCACTATCCTCTACTGATGCTGTTCCTCATCCCCCTCCCCACTCCCCACTATCCTCTCCTGATGCAGTTCCTCATCCCCCCGCTCTCCTCTATCCTCTCCTGATGCTGTTCCTTATCCCCCTCCCCCCTCTCCTCTATCCTCTCCTGATGCTGTTCCTCATCCCCCTCCCCCCTCTTCTCTATCCTCTCCTGATGCTGTTCCTCATCCCCCCGCTCTCCTCTATCCTCTCCTGATGCTGTTCCTCATCCCCCTCCCCCCTCTCCTCTATCCTCTCCTGATGCTGTTCCTCATTCCCCCCCCCCCTCCTCTATCCTCTCCTGATGCTGTTCCTCATCCCCCTCCCCTCTCTCCTCTATCCTCTCCTGATGCTGTTCCTCATCCCCCTCCCCGCTCCCCTCTATCCTCTCCTGATGCTGTTCCTCATCCCCCTCCCCCGTCCCCTCTATCCTCTCCTGATGCTGTTCCTCATCCCCCTCCCCTCTCTCCTCTATCCTCTCCTGATGCTGTTCCTTATCCCCCTCCCCGCTCCCCTCTATCCTCTCCTGATGCTGTTCCTCATCCCCCTCCCCTCTCTCCTCTATCCTCTCCTGATGCTGTTCCTTATCCCCCTCCCCGCTCCCCACTATCCTCTCCTCATGCTGTACCTCACCCCCTCCCCGCTCCCCTCTATCCTCTCCTGATGCTGTTCCTCATCCCCCTCCCCCCTCCCCTCTATCCTCTCCTGATGCTGTTCCTCATCCCCCTCCCCTCTCTCCTCTATCCTCTCCTGATGCTGTTCCTCATCCCCCTCCCCCCCATCCTCTCCTGATGCTGTTCCACATCCCCCTCCCCTCTCTCCTCTATCCTCTCCTGATGCTGTTCCGTTTCCCCCCCCCGACTCTCCTCTATCCTCTCCTGATGCTGTTCCTCATCCCCGTCCCAGCTCTCCTCTACCCTCTCCTGATGCTGTTCCTCATCCCCTTCCCCACACTCCTATATCCTCTCCTGATGATGTTCCTCATCCCCCCCCATCCTCTCCTGATGCTGTTCCTCATCCCCCTCCCCCCCCTATCCTCTCCTGATGCTGTTCCTCATCCCCCTCCACTCTCTCCTCTATCCTCTCCTGATGATGTTCCTCATCCCCCCCCATCCTCTCCTGATGATGTTCCTCATCCCCCCCATCCTCTCCTGATGATGTTCCTCATCCCCCCCCATCCTCTCCTGATGCTGTTCCTCATCCCCCTCCCCGCTCCCCTCTATCCTCTCCTGATGCTGTTCCTCATTTCCCCCCCTCTCCTCTATCCTCTCCTGATGCTGTTCCTCATCCGCCCGCTCTCCTCTATCCTCTCCTGATGCTGTTCCTTATCCCCCTCCCCCCTCTCCTCTATCCTCTCCTGATGCTGTTCCTCATCACCCCCGCTCTCCTCTATCCTCTCCTGATGCTGTTCCTCATCCCCCTCCCCGCTCTCCTCTATCCTCTCCTGATGCTGTTCCTTATCCCCCTCCCCGCTCTCCTCTATCCTCTCCTGATGCTGTTCCTTATCCCCCTCCCCGCTCTCCTCTATCCTCTCCTGATGCTGTTCCTTATCCCCCTCCCCGCTCTCCTCTATCCTCTCCTGATGCTATTCCTCATCCCCACTCTCCCCACTATCCTCTCCTGATGCTGTTCCTCATACCCCCATCCTCTCCTGATGCTGTTCCTTATCCCCCTCCCCCCTCTCCTCTATCCTCTCCTGATGCTGTTCCTCATCCGCCCGCTTTCCTCTATCCTCTCCTGATGCTGTTCCTTATCCCCCTCCCCCCTCTCCTCTATCCTCTCCTGATGCTGTTCCTCATCACCCCCGCTCTCCTCTATCCTCTCCTGATGCTGTTCCTCATCACCCCCGCTCTCCTCTATCCTCTCCTGATGCTGTTCCTTATCCCCCTCCCCGCTCTCCTCTATCCTCTCCTGATGCTGTTCCTTATCCCCCTCCCCGCTCTCCTCTATCCTCTCCTGATGCTGTTCCTTATCCCCCTCCCCCCTCTCCTCTATCCTCTCCTGATGCTGTTCCTCATCACCCCCGCTCTCCTCTATCCTCTCCTGATGCTGTTCCTCATCACCCCCGCTTTCCTCTATCCTCTCCTGATGCTGTTCCTTATCCCCCTCCCCCCTCTCCTCTATCCTCTCCTGATGCTGTTCCTCATCACCCCCGCTCTCCTCTATCCTCTCCTGATGCTGTTCCTCATCACCCCCGCTCTCCTCTATCCTCTCCTGATGCTGTTCCTTATCCCCCTCCCCGCTCTCCTCTATCCTTTCCTGATGCTGTTCCTCATCCCCCCGCTCCCCTCTATCCTCTCCTGATGCTGTTCCTCATCCCCCTCCCCCCTCCCCTCTATCCTTTCCTGATGCTGTTCCTCATCCCCCCGCTCCCCTCTATCCTCTCCTGATGCTGTTCCTCATCCCCCTCCCCCCTCTCCTCTATCCTCTCCTGATGCTGTTCCTCATCGCCCCGCTCCCCTCTATCCTCTCCTGATGCTGTTCCTCACCCGCCTCCCCGCTCTCCTATATCCTCTCCTGATGCTGTTCCTTATCCCCACTCTCCCCACTATCCACTCCTGATGCAGTTCCTCATCCGCCCGCTCTCCTCTATCCTCTCTTGATGCTGTTCCTTATCCCCCTCCCTCCTCTCCTCTATCCTCTCCTGATGCTGTTCCTCATCCCCCCGCTCTCCTCTATCCTCTCCTGATGCTGTTCCTCATTCCCCCCCCCCCTCCTCTATCCTCTCCTGATGCTGTTCCTCATCCCCCTCCCCTCTCTCCTCTATCCTCTCCTGATGCTGTTCCTCATCCCCCTCCCCGCTCCCCTCTATCCTCTCCTGATGCTGTTCCTCATCCCCCTCCCCCGTCCCCTCTATCCTCTCCTGATGCTGTTCCTCATCCCCCTCCCCTCTCTCCTCTATCCTCTCCTGATGCTGTTCCTTATCCCCCTCCCCGCTCCCCTCTATCCTCTCCTGATGCTGTTCCTCATCCCCCTCCCCTCTCTCCTCTATCCTCTCCTGATGCTGTTCCTTATCCCCCTCCCCGCTCCCCACTATCCTCTCCTCATGCTGTACCTCACCCCCTCCCCGCTCCCCTCTATCCTCTCCTGATGCTGTTCCTCATCCCCCTCCCCCCTCCCCTCTATCCTCTCCTGATGCTGTTCCTCATCCCCCTCCCCTCTCTCCTCTATCCTCTCCTGATGCTGTTCCTCATCCCCCTCCCCCCCATCCTCTCCTGATGCTGTTCCTCATCCCCCTCCCCTCTCTCCTCTATCCTCTCCTGATGCTGTTCCGTTTCCCCCCCTCCACTCTCCTCTATCCTCTCCTGATGCTGTTCCTCATCCCCGTCCCAGCTCTCCTCTACCCTCTCCTGATGCTGTTCCTCATCCCCTTCCCCACACTCCTATATCCTCTCCTGATGATGTTCCTCATCCCCCCCCATCCTCTCCTGATGCTGTTCCTCATCCCCCTCCCCCCCCTATCCTCTCCTGATGCTGTTCCTCATCCCCCTCCACTCTCTCCTCTATCCTCTCCTGATGATGTTCCTCATCCCCCCCCATCCTCTCCTGATGATGTTCCTCATCCCCCCCATCCTCTCCTGATGATGTTCCTCATCCCCCCCATCCTCTCCTGATGCTGTTCCTCATCCCCCTCCCCGCTCCCCTCTATCCTCTCCTGATGCTGTTCCTCATTTCCCCCCCTCTCCTCTATCCTCTCCTGATGCTGTTCCTCATCCGCCCGCTCTCCTCTATCCTCTCCTGATGCTGTTCCTTATCCCCCTCCCCCCTCTCCTCTATCCTCTCCTGATGCTGTTCCTCATCACCCCCGCTCTCCTCTATCCTCTCCTGATGCTGTTCCTTATCCCCCTCCCCGCTCTCCTCTTTCCTCTCCTGATGCTGTTCCTTATCCCCCTCCCCGCTCTCCTCTATCCTCTCCTGATGCTGTTCCTTATCCCCCTCCCCGCTCTCCTCTATCCTCTCCTGATGCTGTTCCTTATCCCCCTCCCCGCTCTCCTCTATCCTCTCCTGATGCTATTCCTCATCCCCACTCTCCCCACTATCCTCTCCTGATGCTGTTCCTCATACCCCCATCCTCTCCTGATGCTGTTCCTTATCCCCCTCCCCCCTCTCCTCTATCCTCTCCTGATGCTGTTCCTCATCCGCCCGCTTTCCTCTATCCTCTCCTGATGCTGTTCCTTATCCCCCTCCCCCCTCTCCTCTATCCTCTCCTGATGCTGTTCCTCATCACCCCCGCTCTCCTCTATCCTCTCCTGATGCTGTTCCTCATCACCCCCGCTCTCCTCTATCCTCTCCTGATGCTGTTCCTTATCCCCCTCCCCGCTCTCCTCTATCCTCTCCTGATGCTGTTCCTTATCCCCCTCCCCGCTCTCCTCTATCCTCTCCTGATGCTGTTCCTTATCCCCCTCCCCCCTCTCCTCTATCCTCTCCTGATGCTGTTCCTCATCACCCCCGCTCTCCTCTATCCTCTCCTGATGCTGTTCCTCATCACCCCCGCTTTCCTCTATCCTCTCCTGATGCTGTTCCTTATCCCCCTCCCCCCTCTCCTCTATCCTCTCCTGATGCTGTTCCTCATCACCCCCGCTCTCCTCTATCCTCTCCTGATGCTGTTCCTCATCACCCCCGCTCTCCTCTATCCTCTCCTGATGCTGTTCCTTATCCCCCTCCCCGCTCTCCTCTATCCTTTCCTGATGCTGTTCCTCATCCCCCCGCTCCCCTCTATCCTCTCCTGATGCTGTTCCTCATCCCCCTCCCCCCTCCCCTCTATCCTTTCCTGATGCTGTTCCTCATCCCCCCGCTCCCCTCTATCCTCTCCTGATGCTGTTCCTCATCCCCCTCCCCCCTCTCCTCTATCCTCTCCTGATGCTGTTCCTCATCGCCCCGCTCCCCTCTATCCTCTCCTGATGCTGTTCCTCACCCGCCTCCCCGCTCTCCTATATCCTCTCCTGATGCTGTTCCTTATCCCCACTCTCCCCACTATCCACTCCTGATGCAGTTCCTCATCCGCCCGCTCTCCTCTATCCTCTCTTGATGCTGTTCCTTATCCCCCTCCCTCCTCTCCTCTATCCTCTCCTGATGCTGTTCCTCATCCCCCCGCTCTCCTCTATCCTCTCCTGATGCTGTTCCTCATCCCCTCCCCCCTCTCCTCTATCCTCTCCTGATGCTGTTCCTCATCCCCCCGCTCCCCTCTATCCTCTCCTGATGCTGTTCCTCATTTCCCCCTCTCCTCTATCCTCTCCTGATGCTGTTCCTCATCCCCCCCCATCCTCTCCTGATGGTGTTCCTCATCACCCCCCCATCCTCTCCTGATGCTGTTCCTCATCCCCCTCCACGCTCCCCTCTATCCTCTCCTGATGCTGTTCCTCATTTCCCCCCCTCTCCTCTATCCTCTCCTGATGCTGTTCCTCATCCGCCCGCTCTCCTCTATCCTCTCCTGATGCTGTTCCTTATCCCCCTCCCCCCTCTCCTCTATCCTCTCCTGATGCTGTTCCTCATCACCCCCGCTCTCCTCTATCCTCTCCTGATGCTGTTCCTTATCCCCCTCCCCGCTCTCCTCTATCCTCTCCTGATGCTGTTCCTTATCCCCCTCCCCGCTCTCCTCTATCCTCTCCTGATGCTGTTCCTTATCCCCCTCCCCGCTCTCCTCTATCCTCTCCTGATGCTGTTCCTTATCCCCCTCCCCGCTCTCCTCTATCCTCTCCTGATGCTATTCCTCATCCCCACTCTCCCCACTATCCTCTCCTGATGCTGTTCCTCATCCCCCCATCCTCTCCTGATGCTGTTCCTTATCCCCCTCCCCCCTCTCCTCTATCCTCTCCTGATGCTGTTCCTCATCCGCCCGCTTTCCTCTATCCTCTCCTGATGCTGTTCCTTATCCCCCTCCCCCCTCTCCTCTATCCTCTCCTGATGCTGTTCCTCATCACCCCCGCTCTCCTCTATCCTCTCCTGATGCTGTTCCTCATCACCCCCGCTCTCCTCTATCCTCTCCTGATGCTGTTCCTTATCCCCCTCCCCGCTCTCCTCTATCCTCTCCTGATGCTGTTCCTTATCCCCCTCCCCGCTCTCCTCTATCCTCTCCTGATGCTGTTCCTTATCCCCCTCCCCGCTCTCCTCTATCCTCTCCTGATGCTGTTCCTCATCACCCCCGCTCTCCTCTATCCTCTCCTGATGCTGTTCCTCATTTCACCCCCCTCCTCTATCCTCTCCTGATGCTGTTCCTTATCCCCACTCTCCCACTATCCACTCCTGATGCAGTTCCTCATCCCCCCGCTCTCCTCTATCCTCTCCTGATGCTGTTCCTTATCCCCACTCTCCCCACTATCCTCTCCTGATGCTGTTCCTCATCCGCCCGCTCTCCTCTATCCTCTCCTGATGCTGTTCCTTATCCCCCTCCCCCTCTCCTCTATCCTCTCCTGATGCTGTTCCTCATCCCCCCGCTCTCCTCTATCCTCTCCTGATGCTGTTCCTCATCCCCTCCCCCCTCTCCTCTATCCTCTCCTGATGCTGTTCCTCATCCCCTCGCTCCCCTCTATCCTCTCCTGATGCTGTTCCTCATTTCCCCCCCTCCTCTATCCTCTCCTGATGCTGTTCCTCATCCCCCCCCCCCATCCTCTCCTGATGGTGTTCCTCATCACCCCCCCATCCTCTCCTGATGCAGTTCCTCATCCCCCTCCCCGCTCCCCTCTATCCTCTCCTGATGTTGTTCCTCATCCCCCTCCCCGCTCCCCTCTATCCTCTCCTGATGCTGTTCCTTATCCCCCTCCCCGCTCCCGTCTATCCTCTCCTGATGCTATTCCACATCCCCACTCTCCCCTCTATCCTCTCCTGATGCTGTTCCTCATCCCCCCGATCTCCTCTATCCTCTCCTGATGCTGTTTCTCAACACCACCCCATCCTCTCCTGATGCTGTTCCTCAACACCCCATCCTCTCCTGATGCTGTTCCTTATCCCCCTCCCCGCTCTCCTCTATCCTCTCCTGATGTTGTTCCTCACCCCCCTCCCCGCTCCCCTCTATCCTCTCCTGATGCTATTCCTCATCCCCACTCTCCCCACTATCCTCTCCTGGTGCTGTTCCTCATCCCCCCCATCCGCTCTTGATGCTGTTCCTTATCCCCCTCCCCGCTCTCCTCTATCCTCTCCTGATGCTGTTCCTCATCCATCCCGGTCTCCTCTATCCTCTCCTGATGCTGTTCCTTATCCCCCTCCCCGCTCTCCTATATCCTCTCCTGATGCTGTTCCTCATCCCCACTCTCCCCACTATCCTCTCCTGGTGCTGTTCCTCATCCCCCCCATCCTCTCCTGATGCAGTTCCTTATCCCCCTCCCACTCTCCTCTATCCTCTCCTAATGCTGTTCCTCATCCCCCCATCCTCTCCTGATGCTGTTCCGTATCCCCCTCCCCGCTCCCCTCTATCCTCTCCTGATGCTGTTCCTCATTAATCCCCCACTCCGCTATCCTCTCCTGATGGTATTCCTCATTCCCCCCCTCCACTATCCTCTCCTGATGCTGTTCCTCATCCCCCTCCCCGCTCCCCTCTATCCTCTCCTGATGCTGTTCCTCATCCCCCCTCTCTCCTCTATCCTCTCCTGATGCCGTTCCTCATCCCCCTACTCCCTCCCCTCTATCCTCTCCTGATGCTGTTTCTCATCACCCCCATGCTCTCCTGATGCTGTTCCTCATCCCCCTCTATCCTCTCCTGATGCTGTTCCTTATCCCCCTCCCAGCTCTCCTCTATTCTCTCGTGATGCTGTTCCTCATCATCCCCGCTCTCCTCTATCTTCTCCTGATGCTGTTCCTTATCCCCCTCCCCGCTCTCCTCTATCCTCTCCTGATGCTGTTCCTCATCCCCCTCCCCCCTCCCCTCGACCCTCTCCTGATGCTGTTCCTCATCCCCCTCCCCCCTCCCCTCGACCCTCTCCTGATGCTGTTCCTCATCCCCCTCCCCCCTCCCCACTATCCTCTACTGATGCTGTTCCTCATCCCCCTCCCCCCTCCCCACTATCCTCTCCTGATGCAGTTCCTCATCCCCCCGCTCTCCTCTATCCTCTCCTGATGCTGTTCCTTATCCCCCTCCCCCCTCTCCTCTATCCTCTCCTGATGCTGTTCCTCATCCCCCTCCCCCCTCTTCTCTATCCTCTCCTGATGCTGTTCCTCATCCCCCCGCTCTCCTCTATCCTCTCCTGATGCTGTTCCTCATCCCCCTCCCCCCTCTCCTCTATCCTCTCCTGATGCTGTTCCTCATTCCGCCCCCCCCCTCCTCTATCCTCTCCTGATGCTGTTCCTCATCCCCCTCCCCTCTCTCCTCTATCCTCTCCTGATGCTGTTCCTCATCCCCCTCCCCGCTCCCCTCTATCCTCTCCTGATGCTGTTCCTCATCCCCCTCCCCCGTCCCCTCTATCCTCTCCTGATGCTGTTCCTCATCCCCCTCCCCTCTCTCCTCTATCCTCTCCTGATGCTGTTCCTTATCCCCCTCCCCGCTCCCCTCTATCCTCTCCTGATGCTGTTCCTCATCCCCCTCCCCTCTCTCCTCTATCCTCTCCTGATGCTGTTCCTTATCCCCCTCCCCGCTCCCCACTATCCTCTCCTCATGCTGTACCTCACCCCCTCCCCGCTCCCCTCTATCCTCTCCTGATGCTGTTCCTCATCCCCCTCCCCTCTCTCCTCTATCCTCTCCTGATGCTGTTCCTCATCCCCCTCCCCCCCATCCTCTCCTGATGCTGTTCCTCATCCCCCTCCCCTCTCTCCTCTATCCTCTCCTGATGCTGTTCCGTTTCCCCCCCCCCACTCTCCTCTATCCTCTCCTGATGCTGTTCCTCATCCCCGTCCCAGCTCTCCTCTACCCTCTCCTGATGCTGTTCCTCATCCCCTTCCCCACACTCCTATATCCTCTCCTGATGATGTTCCTCATCCCCCCCCATCCTCTCCTGATACTGTTCCTCATCCCCCTCCCCCCCCTATCCTCTCCTGATGCTGTTCCTCATCCCCCTCCACTCTCTCCTCTATCCTCTCCTGATGATGTTCCTCATCCCCCCCCATCCTCTCCTGATGATGTTCCTCATCCCCCCCATCCTCTCCTGATGATGTTCCTCATCCCCCCCCATCCTCTCCTGATGCTGTTCCTCATCCCCCTCCCCGCTCCCCTCTATCCTCTCCTGATGCTGTTCCTCATTTCCCCCCCTCTCCTCTATCCTCTCCTGATGCTGTTCCTCATCCGCCCGCTCTCCTCTATCCTCTCCTGATGCTGTTCCTTATCCCCCTCCCCCCTCTCCTCTATCCTCTCCTGATGCTGTTCCTCATCACCCCCGCTCTCCTCTATCCTCTCCTGATGCTGTTCCTTATCCCCCTCCCCGCTCTCCTCTATCCTCTCCTGATGCTGTTCCTTATCCCCCTCCCCGCTCTCCTCTATCCTCTCCTGATGCTGTTCCTTATCCCCCTCCCCGCTCTCCTCTATCCTCTCCTGATGCTGTTCCTTATCCCCCTCCCCGCTCTCCTCTATCCTTTCCTGATGCTATTCCTCATCCCCACTCTCCCCACTATCCTCTCCTGATGCTGTTCCTCATACCCCCATCCTCTCCTGATGCTGTTCCTTATCCCCCTCCCCCCTCTCCTCTATCCTCTCCTGATGCTGTTCCTCATCCGCCCGCTTTCCTCTATCCTCTCCTGATGCTGTTCCTTATCCCCCTCCCCCCTCTCCTCTATCCTCTCCTGATGCTGTTCCTCATCACCCCCGCTCTCCTCTATCCTCTCCTGATGCTGTTCCTCATCACCCCCGCTCTCCTCTATCCTCTCCTGATGCTGTTCCTTATCCCCCTCCCCGCTCTCCTCTATCCTCTCCTGATGCTGTTCCTTATCCCCCTCCCCGCTCTCCTCTATCCTCTCCTGATGCTGTTCCTTATCCCCCTCCCCCCTCTCCTCTATCCTCTCCTGATGCTGTTCCTCATCACCCCCGCTCTCCTCTATCCTCTCCTGATGCTGTTCCTCATCACCCCCGCTTTCCTCTATCCTCTCCTGATGCTGTTCCTTATCCCCCTCCCCCCTCTCCTCTATCCTCTCCTGATGCTGTTCCTCATCACCCCCGCTCTCCTCTATCCTCTCCTGATGCTGTTCCTCATCACCCCCGCTCTCCTCTATCCTCTCCTGATGCTGTTCCTTATCCCCCTCCCCGCTCTCCTCTATCCTTTCCTGATGCTGTTCCTCATCCCCCCGCTCCCCTCTATCCTCTCCTGATGCTGTTCCTCATCCCCCTCCCCCCTCCCCTCTATCCTTTCCTGATGCTGTTCCTCATCCCCCCGCTCCCCTCTATCCTCTCCTGATGCTGTTCCTCATCCCCCTCCCCCCTCTCCTCTATCCTCTCCTGATGCTGTTCCTCATCACCCCCGCTCTCCTCTATCCTCTCCTGATGCTGTTCCTCATCACCCCCGCTTTCCTCTATCCTCTCCTGATGCTGTTCCTTATCCCCCTCCCCCCTCTCCTCTATCCTCTCCTGATGCTGTTCCTCACCCGCCTCCCCGCTCTCCTATATCCTCTCCTGATGCTGTTCCTTATCCCCACTCTCCCCACTATCCACTCCTGATGCAGTTCCTCATCCCCCCGCTCTCCTCTATCCTCTCCTGATGCTGTTCCTTATCCCCACTCTCCCCACTATCCTCTCCTGATGCTGTTCCTCATCCGCCCGCTCTCCTCTATCCTCTCTTGATGCTGTTCCTTATCCCCCTCCCTCCTCTCCTCTATCCTCTCCTGATGCTGTTCCTCATCCCCCCGCTCTCCTCTATCCTCTCCTGATGCTGTTCCTCATCCCCTCCCCCCTCTCCTCTATCCTCTCCTGATGCTGTTCCTCATCCCCCCGCTCCCCTCTATCCTCTCCTGATGCTGTTCCTCATTTCCCCCCCTCCTCTATCCTCTCCTGATGCTGTTCCTCATCCCCCCCCATCCTCTCCTGATGGTGTTCCTTATCCCCCCCCGCTCTCCTCTATCCTCTCCTGATGCAGTTCCTCATCCCCCCGCTCTCCTCTATCCTCTCCTGATGCTGTTCCTTATCCCCACTCTCCCCACTATCCTCTCCTGATGCTGTTCCTCATCCGCCCGCTCTCCTCTATCCTCTCTTGATGCTGTTCCTTATCCCCCTCCCTCCTCTCCTCTATCCTCTCCTGATGCTGTTCCTCATCCCCCCGCTCTCCTCTATCCTCTCCTGATGCTGTTCCTCATCCCCTCCCCCCTCTCCTCTATCCTCTCCTGATGCTGTTCCTCATCCCCCCGCTCCCCTCTATCCTCTCCTGATGCTGTTCCTCATTTCCCCCCCTCCTCTATCCTCTCCTGATGCTGTTCCTCATCCCCCCCCATCCTCTCCTGATGGTGTTCCTCATCACCCCCCCATCCTCTCCTGATGCTGTTCCTCATCCCCCTCCACGCTCCCCTCTATCCTCTCCTGATGCTGTTCCTCATTTCCCCCCCTCTCCTCTATCCTCTCCTGATGCTGTTCCTCATCCGCCCGCTCTCCTCTATCCTCTCCTGATGCTGTTCCTTATCCCCCTCCCCCCTCTCCTCTATCCTCTCCTGATGCTGTTCCTCATCACCCCCGCTCTCCTCTATCCTCTCCTGATGCTGTTCCTTATCCCCCTCCCCGCTCTCCTCTATCCTCTCCTGATGCTGTTCCTTATCCCCCTCCCCGCTCTCCTCTATCCTCTCCTGATGCTGTTCCTTATCCCCCTCCCCGCTCTCCTCTATCCTCTCCTGATGCTGTTCCTTATCCCCCTCCCCGCTCTCCTCTATCCTCTCCTGATGCTATTCCTCATCCCCACTCTCCCCACTATCCTCTCCTGATGCTGTTCCTCATCCCCCCATCCTCTCCTGATGCTGTTCCTTATCCCCCTCCCCCCTCTCCTCTATCCTCTCCTGATGCTGTTCCTCATCCGCCCGCTTTCCTCTATCCTCTCCTGATGCTGTTCCTTATCCCCCTCCCCCCTCTCCTCTATCCTCTCCTGATGCTGTTCCTCATCACCCCCGCTCTCCTCTATCCTCTCCTGATGCTGTTCCTCATCACCCCCGCTCTCCTCTATCCTCTCCTGATGCTGTTCCTTATCCCCCTCCCCGCTCTCCTCTATCCTCTCCTGATGCTGTTCCTTATCCCCCTCCCCGCTCTCCTCTATCCTCTCCTGATGCTGTTCCTTATCCCCCTCCCCGCTCTCCTCTATCCTCTCCTGATGCTGTTCCTCATCACCCCCGCTCTCCTCTATCCTCTCCTGATGCTGTTCCTCATCACCCCCGCTCTCCTCTATCCTCTCCTGATGCTGTTCCTTATCCCCCTCCCCCCTCTCCTCTATCCTCTCCTGATGCTGTTCCTCATCACCCCCGCTCTCCTCTATCCTCTCCTGATGCTGTTCCTCATCACCCCCGCTCTCCTCTATCCTCTCCTGATGCTGTTCCTTATCCCCCTCCCCGCTCCCCTCTATCCTCTCCTGATGCTGTTCCTTATCCCCCTCCCCGCTCCCGTCTATCCTCTCCTGATGCTATTCCACATCCCCACTCTCCCCTCTATCCTCTCCTGATGCTGTTCCTCATCCCCCCGATCTCCTCTATCCTCTCCTGATGCTGTTTCTCAACACCACCCTATCCTCTCCTGATGCTGTTCCTCAACACCCCATCCTCTCCTGATGCTGTTCCTTATCCCCCTCCCCGCTCTCCTCTATCCTCTCCTGATGTTGTTCCTCACCCCCCTCCCCGCTCCCCTCTATCCTCTCCTGATGCTATTCCTCATCCCCACTCTCCCCACTATCCTCTCCTGGTGCTGTTCCTCATCCCCCCCATCCGCTCTTGATGCTGTTCCTTATCCCCCTCCCCGCTCTCCTCTATCCTCTCCTGATGCTGTTCCTCATCCATCCCGGTCTCCTCTATCCTCTCCTGATGCTGTTCCTTATCCCCCTCCCCGCTCTCCTATATCTTCTCCTGATGCTGTTCCTCATCCCCACTCTCCCCACTATCCTCTCCTGGTGCTGTTCCTCATCCCCCCCATCCTCTCCTGATGCAGTTCCTTATCCCCCTCCCACTCTCCTCTATCCTCTCCTAATGCTGTTCCTCATCCCCCCATCCTCTCCTGATGCTGTTCCGTATCCCCCTCCCCGCTCCCCTCTATCCTCTCCTGATGCTGTTCCTCATTAATCCCCCACTCCGCTATCCTCTCCTGATGGTATTCCTCATTCCCCCCCCTCCACTATCCTCTCCTGATGCTGTTCCTCATCCCCCTCCCCGCTCCCCTCTATCCTCTCCTGATGCTGTTCCTCATCCCCCCTCTCTCCTCTATCCTCTCCTGATGCCGTTCCTCATCCCCCTACTCCCTCCCCTCTATCCTCTCCTGATGCTGTTTCTCATCACCCCCATGCTCTCCTGATGCTGTTCCTCATCCCCCTCTATCCTCTCCTGATGCTGTTCCTTATCCCCCTCCCAGCTCTCCTCTATTCTTTCGTGATGCTGTTCCTCATCATCCCCGCTCTCCTCTATCTTCTCCTGATGCTGTTCCTTATCCCCCTCCCCGCTCTCCTCTATCCTCTCCTGATGCTGTTCCTCATCCCCCTCCCCCCTCCCCTCGACCCTCTCCTGATGCTGTTCCTCATCCCCCTCCCCCCTCCCCTCGACCCTCTCCTGATGCTGTTCCTCATCCCCCTCCCCCCTCCCCACTATCCTCTACTGATGCTGTTCCTCATCCCCCTCCCCCCTCCCCACTATCCTCTCCTGATGCAGTTCCTCATCCCCCCGCTCTCCTCTATCCTCTCCTGATGCTGTTCCTTATCCCCCTCCCCCCTCTCCTCTATCCTCTCCTGATGCTGTTCCTCATCCCCCTCCCCCCTCTTCTCTATCCTCTCCTGATGCTGTTCCTCATCCCCCCGCTCTCCTCTATCCTCTCCTGATGCTGTTCCTCATCCCCCTCCCCCCTCTCCTCTATCCTCTCCTGATGCTGTTCCTCATTCCCCCCCCCTCCTCTATCCTCTCCTGATGCTGTTCCTCATCCCCCTCCCCTCTCTCCTCTATCCTCTCCTGATGCTGTTCCTCATCCCCCTCCCCGCTCCCCTCTATCCTCTCCTGATGCTGTTCCTCATCCCCCTCCCCCGTCCCCTCTATCCTCTCCTGATGCTGTTCCTCATCCCCCTCCCCTCTCTCCTCTATCCTCTCCTGATGCTGTTCCTTATCCCCCTCCCCGCTCCCCTCTATCCTCTCCTGATGCTGTTCCTCATCCCCCTCCCCTCTCTCCTCTATCCTCTCCTGATGCTGTTCCTTATCCCCCTCCCCGCTCCCCACTATCCTCTCCTCATGCTGTACCTCACCCCCTCCCCGCTCCCCTCTATCCTCTCCTGATGCTGTTCCTCATCCCCCTCCCCCCCCTATCCCCTCTATCCTCTCCTGATGCTGTTCCTCATCCCCCTCCCCTCTCTCCTCTATCCTCTCCTGATGCTGTTCCTCATCCCCCTCCCCACCCTATCCCCTCTATCCTCTCCTGATGCTGTTCCTCATCCCCCTCCCCCCCATCCTCTCCTGATGCTGTTCCTCATCCCCGTCCCAGCTCTCCTCTACCCTCTCCTGATGCTGTTCCTCATCCCCTTCCCCACACTCCTATATCCTCTCCTGATGATGTTCCTCATCCCCCCCCATCCTCTCCTGATGCTGTTCCTCATCCCCCTCCCCCCCCTATCCTCTCCTGATGCTGTTCCTCATCCCCCTCCACTCTCTCCTCTATCCTCTCCTGATGATGTTCCTCATCCCCCCCCATCCTCTCCTGATGATGTTCCTCATCCCCCCCCATCCTCTCCTGATGATGTTCCTCATCCCCCCCCATCCTCTCCTGATGCTGTTCCTCATCCCCCTCCCCGCTCCCCTCTATCCTCTCCTGATGCTGTTCCTCATTTCCCCCCCTCTCCTCTATCCTCTCCTGATGCTGTTCCTCATCCGCCCGCTCTCCTCTATCCTCTCCTGATGCTGTTCCTTATCCCCCTCCCCCCTCTCCTCTATCCTCTCCTGATGCTGTTCCTCATCACCCCCGCTCTCCTCTATCCTCTCCTGATGCTGTTCCTTATCCCCCTCCCCGCTCTCCTCTATCCTCTCCTGATGCTGTTCCTTATCCCCCTCCCCGCTCTCCTCTATCCTCTCCTGATGCTGTTCCTTATCCCCCTCCTCGCTCTCCTCTATCCTCTCCTGATGCTGTTCCTTATCCCCCTCCCCGCTCTCCTCTATCCTCTCCTGATGCTATTCCTCATCCCCACTCTCCCCACTATCCTCTCCTGATGCTGTTCCTCATACCCCCATCCTCTCCTGATGCTGTTCCTTATCCCCCTCCCCCCTCTCCTCTATCCTCTCCTGATGCTGTTCCTCATCCGCCCGCTTTCCTCTATCCTCTCCTGATGCTGTTCCTTATCCCCCTCCCCCCTCTCCTCTATCCTCTCCTGATGCTGTTCCTCATCACCCCCGCTCTCCTCTATCCTGTCCTGATGCTGTTCCTCATCACCCCCGCTCTCCTCTATCCTCTCCTGATGCTGTTCCTTATCCCCCTCCCCGCTCTCCTCTATCCTCTCCTGATGCTGTTCCTTATCCCCCTCCCCGCTCTCCTCTATCCTCTCCTGATGCTGTTCCTTATCCCCCTCCCCCCTCTCCTCTATCCTCTCCTGATGCTGTTCCTCATCACCCCCGCTCTCCTCTATCCTCTCCTGATGCTGTTCCTCATCACCCCCGCTCTCCTCTATCCTCTCCTGATGCTGTTCCTTATCCCCCTCCCCGCTCTCCTCTATCCTTTCCTGATGCTGTTCCTCATCCCCCCGCTCCCCTCTATCCTCTCCTGATGCTGTTCCTTATCCCCCTCCCTCCTCTCCTCTATCCTCTCCTGATGCTGTTCCTCATCCCCCCGCTCTCCTCTATCCTCTCCTGATGCTGTTCCTCATCCCCTCCCCCCTCTCCTCTATCCTCTCCTGATGCTGTTCCTCATCCCCCCGCTCCCCTCTATCCTCTCCTGATGCTGTTCCTCATTTCCCCCCCTCCTCTATCCTCTCCTGATGCTGTTCCTCATCCCCCCCCATCCTCTCCTGATGGTGTTCCTCATCACCCCCCCATCCTCTCCTGATGCTGTTCCTCATCCCCCTCCACGCTCCCCTCTATCCTCTCCTGATGCTGTTCCTCATTTCCCCCCCTCTCCTCTATCCTCTCCTGATGCTGTTCCTCATCCGCCCGCTCTCCTCTATCCTCTCCTGATGCTGTTCCTTATCCCCCTCCCCGCTCTCCTCTATCCTCTCCTGATGCTATTCCTCATCCCCACTCTCCCCACTATCCTCTCCTGATGCTGTTCCTCATCCCCCCATCCTCTCCTGATGCTGTTCCTTATCCCCCTCCCCCCTCTCCTCTATCCTCTCCTGATGCTGTTCCTCATCCGCCCGCTTTCCTCTATCCTCTCCTGATGCTGTTCCTTATCCCCCTCCCCCCTCTCCTCTATCCTCTCCTGATGCTGTTCCTCATCACCCCCGCTCTCCTCTATCCTCTCCTGATGCTGTTCCTCATCACCCCCGCTCTCCTCTATCCTCTCCTGATGCTGTTCCTTATCCCCCTCCCCGCTCTCCTCTATCCTCTCCTGATGCTGTTCCTTATCCCCCTCCCCGCTCTCCTCTATCCTCTCCTGATGCTGTTCCTTATCCCCCTCCCCGCTCTCCTCTA
This sequence comes from Chiloscyllium plagiosum, assembly GCF_037043375.1. Lineage (NCBI taxonomy): Eukaryota > Metazoa > Chordata > Chondrichthyes > Orectolobiformes > Hemiscylliidae > Chiloscyllium > Chiloscyllium plagiosum. Next base: position 171,974,500 of record NW_028270139.1, on the reverse strand, counting down.
TCCTCTCCTGATGCTGTTCCTCATCACCCCCGCTCTCCTCTATCCTCTCCTGATGCTGTTCCTCATCACCCCCGCTTTCCTCTATCCTCTCCTGATGCTGTTCCTTATCCCCCTCCCCCCTCTCCTCTATCCTCTCCTGATGCTGTTCCTCATCACCCCCGCTCTCCTCTATCCTCTCCTGATGCTGTTCCTCATCACCCCCGCTCTCCTCTATCCTCTCCTGATGCTGTTCCTTATCCCCCTCCCCGCTCTCCTCTATCCTTTCCTGATGCTGTTCCTCATACCCCCGCTCCCCTCTATCCTCTCCTGATGCTGTTCCTCATCCCCCTCCCCCCTCCCCTCTATCCTTTCCTGATGCTGTTCCTCATCCCCCCGCTCCCCTCTATCCTCTCCTGATGCTGTTCCTCATCCCCCTCCCCCCTCTCCTCTATCCTCTCCTGATGCTGTTCCTCATCGCCCCGCTCCCCTCTATCCTCTCCTGATGCTGTTCCTCACCCGCCTCCCCGCTCTCCTATATCCTCTCCTGATGCTGTTCCTTATCCCCACTCTCCCCACTATCCACTCCTGATGCAGTTCCTCATCCCCCCGCTCTCCTCTATCCTCTCCTGATGCTGTTCCTTATCCCCACTCTCCCCACTATCCTCTCCTGATGCTGTTCCTCATCCGCCCGCTCTCCTCTATCCTCTCTTGATGCTGTTCCTTATCCCCCTCCCACCTCTCCTCTATCCTCTCCTGATGCTGTTCCTCATCCCCCCGCTCTCCTCTATCCTCTCCTGATGCTGTTCCTCATCCCCTCCCCCCTCTCCTCTATCCTCTCCTGATGCTGTTCCTCATCCCCCCGCTCCCCTCTATCCTCTCCTGATGCTGTTCCTCATTTCCCCCCCTCCTCTATCCTCTCCTGATGCTGTTCCTCATCCCCCCCCATCCTCTCCTGATGGTGTTCCTCATCACCCCCCCATCCTCTCCTGATGCTGTTCCTCATCCCCCTCCCCGCTCCCCTCTATCCTCTCCTGATGTTGTTCCTCATCCCGCTCCCCGCTCCCCTCTATCCTCTCCTGATGCTGTTCCTTATCCCCCTCCCCGCTCCCGTCTATCCTCTCCTGATGCTATTCCACATCCCCACTCTCCCCTCTATCCTCTCCTGATGCTGTTCCTCATCCCCCCGATCTCCTCTATCCTCTCCTGATGCTGTTCCTCATCCCCCCCCGCTCTCCTCTATCCTCTCCTGATGCTGTTCCTCATCCCCCCCGCTCTCCTCTATCCTCTCCTGATGCTGTTCCTCATCCCCCTCCATCCTCTCCTGCTGCTGTTTTTCATCACACCCCATCCTCTCCTGATGCTGTTCCGTATCCCCCTCCCCGCTCTCCTGTATCCTCTCCTGATGCTGTTCCTCGTCTCCCTCCCTGCTCTCTTCATTCCTCTCCTGATGCTGTTCCTCATCCCCCTCCCCTCTCTCCTCTATCCTCTCCTGATGCTGTTCCGCATCCCCCCCCCCTGCTCTCCTATATCCTCTCCTGATGCTGTTCCTCATCCCCCCGATCTCCTCTATCCTCTCCTGATGCTGTTTCTCATCACCACCCCATCCTCTCCTGATGCTGTTCCTCAACACCCCATCCTCTCCTGATGCTGTTCCTTATCCCCCTCCCCGCTCTCCTCTATCCTCTCCTGATGTTGTTCCTCACCCCCCTCCCCGCTCCCCTCTATCCTCTCCTGATGCTATTCCTCATCCCCACTCTCCCCACTATCCTCTCCTGGTGCTGTTCCTCATCCCCCCCATCCGCTCTTGATGCTGTTCCTTATCCCCCTCCCCGCTCTCCTCTATCCTCTCCTGATGCTGTTCCTCATCCACCCCGGTCTCCTCTATCCTCTCCTGATGCTGTTCCTTATCCCCCTCAACGCTCTCCTATATCCTCTCCTGATGCTGTTCCTCATCCCCACTCTCCCCACAATCCTCTCCTGGTGCTGTTCCTCATCCCCCCCATCCTCTCCTGATGCAGTTCCTTATCCCCCTCCCACTCTCCTCTATCCTCTCCTAATGCTGTTCCTCATCCCCCCATCCTCTCCTGATGCTGTTCCGTATCCCCCTCCCCGCTCTCCTCTATCCTCTCCTGATGCTGTTCCTCATCCCCGTCCCAGCTCTCCTCTACCCTCTCCTGATGCTGTTCCTCATCCCCTTCCCCACACTCCTATATCCTCTCCTGATGCTGTTCCTCATCCCCTTCCCCACTCTCTTCTACCCTCTCCTGATGCTGTTCCTCATCCCCTTCCCCACTCCCCTCTATCCTCTCCTGATGTTGTTCCTCATCCCCCTCCCCGCTCCCCTCTATCCTCTCCTGATGCTGATCCTCATTTCCCCCCCCTCCTCTATCCTCTCCTGATGCTATTCCTCATCCCCCCCGCTCTCCTCTATCCTCTCCTGATGCTGTTCCTTATCCCCCTACTCCCTCCCCTCTATCCTCTCCTGATGCTGTTCCTCAACCCCCCACTCCCCTCTATCCTCTCCTGATGCTGTTCCTCACCCCCCTCCCCCCTCTCCTCTATCCTCTCCTGATGCTGTTCCTCATCCCTCTCCCCCTCCCCTCTATCCTCTCCTGATGCTGTTCCTCATTCCCCCGCTCTCCTCTATCCTCTCCTGATGCTGTTCCTCATCCCCCTCCCCCCTCTCCTCTATCCTCTCCTGATGCTGTTCCTCAATTCCCCCCCCACTCCTCTATCCTCTCCTGATGCTGTTCTTTATCCCCCTCCCCGCTCACCTCTATCCTCTCCTGATGCTGTTCCTCATCCCCACTCTCCCCACTATCCTCTCCTGATGCTGTTCCTCATCCCCCTCCCCCCTCCCCTCTATCCTCTCCTGATGCTGTTCCTTATCCCCCTCCCCCCTCTCCTCTATCCTCTCCTGATGCTGTTCCTTATCCCCCTCCCCCCTCTCCTCTATCCTCTCCTGATGCTGTTCCTCATCCCCCTCCATTCTCTCCTGCTGTTGTTTTTCATCCCCCCCCCATCCTCTCCTGATGCTGTTCCTTATCCCCCTCCCCGCTCTCCTATATCCTCTCCTGATGCTGTTCCTCGTCTCCCTCCCTGCGCTCTTCATTCCTCTCCTGATGCTGTTCCTCATCCCCCTCCCCTCTCTCCTCTCTCCTCACCCGATGCTGTTCCTCATCCCCCCCTCCCCTCTATCCTCTCCTGATGCTGTTCCTCATTTCCCCCCCCTCTCCTCTATCCTCTCCTGATGCTGTTCCTCATCCCCCTCCCCGCTCCCCTCTATGCTCTCCTGATGCGGTTCCTCATCCACCTACTCCCTCCCCTCTATCCTCTCCTAATGCTGTTCCTCATCCCCCCCCATCCTCTCCTGATGCTGTTCCTCATCCCCCCCATCCTCTCCTGATGCTGTTCCTCATCCCCCTCCCCGCTCCCTCCGCTCTATCCTCTCCTGATGCCGTTCCTCATCCCCGTACTCCCTCCCCTCTATCCTCTTCTGATGCTGTTTCTCATCACCTCCCCATCCTCTCCTGATGCCGTTCCTCATCCCCCTACTCCCTCCCCCCATCCTCTCCTGATGCTGTTCCTCATCCCCCCATCCTCTCCTGCTGCTGTTCCTTATTCCCCTTCCCGCTCTCCTATATCCTCTCCTGATGCTGTTCCTCGTCTCCCTCCCCGCTCTCTTCATTCCTCTCCTGATGCTGTTCCTCATCCCCCCCTCCCCTCTATCCTCTCCTGATGCTGTTCCTCATTCATCCCCCACTCCGCTATCCTCTCCTGATGGTATTCCTCATTCCCCCCCCTCCACTATCCTCTCCTGATGCTGTTCCTCATCCCCCTCCCCGCTCCCCTCTATCCTCTCCTGATGCTGTTCCTCATCCCCCCTCTCTCCTCTATCCTCTCCTGATGCCGTTCCTCATCCCCCTACTCCCTCCCCTCTATCCTCTCCTGATGCTGTTTCTCATCACCCCCATGCTCTCCTGATGCTGTTCCTCATCCCCCTCTATCCTCTCCTGATGCTGTTCCTTATCCCCCTCCCAGCTCTCCTCTATTCTCTCGTGATGCTGTTCCTCATCATCCCCGCTCTCCTCTATCTTCTCCTGATGCTGTTCCTTATCCCCCTCCCCGCTCTCCTCTATCCTCTCCTGATGCTGTTCCTCATCCCCCTCCCCCCTCCCCTCGACCCTCTCCTGATGCTGTTCCTCATCCCCCTCCCCCCTCCCATCTATCCTCTACTGATGCTGTTCCTCATCCCCCTCCCCCCACCCCACTATCCTCTCCTGATGCAGTTTCTCATCCCCCCGCTCTCCTCTATCCTCTCCTGATGCTGTTCCTTATCCCACTCCCCCCTCTCCTCTATCCTCTCCTGATGCTGTTCCTCATCCCCCTCCCCCCTCTTCTCTATCCTCTCCTGATGCTGTTCCTCATCCCCCCGCTCTCCTCTATCCTCTCCTGATGCTGTTCCTCATCCCCCTCCCCCCTCTCCTCTATCCTCTCCTGATGCTGTTCCTCATTCCCCCCCCCCCTCCTCTATCCTCTCCTGATGCTGTTCCTCATCCCCCTCCCCTCTCTCCTCTATCCTCTCCTGATGCTGTTCCTTATCCCCCTCCCCGCTCCCCTCTATCCTCTCCTGATGCTGTTCCTCATCCCCCTCCCCTCTCTCCTCTATCCTCTCCTGATGCTGTTCCTTATCCCCCTCCCCGCTCCCCACTATCCTCTCCTCATGCTGTACCTCACCCCCCTCCCCGCTCCCCTCTATCCTCTCCTGATGCTGTTCCTCATCCTCCTCCCCCCTCCCCTCTATCCTCTCCTGATGCTGTTCCTCATCCCCCTCCCCTCTCTCCTCTATCCTCTCCTGATGCTGTTCCTCATCCCCCTCCCCCCCATCCTCTCCTGATGCTGTTCCTCATCCCCCTCCCCTCTCTCCTCTATCCTCTCCTGATGCTGTTCCGTTTCCCCCCCCCCACTCTCCTCTATCCTCTCCTGATGCTGTTCCTCATCCCCGTCCCAGCTCTCCTCTACCCTCTCCTGATGCTGTTCCTCATCCCCGTCCCAGCTCTCCTCTATCCTCTCCTGATGATGTTCCTCATCCCCCCCATCCTCTCCTGATGCTGTTCCTCATCCCCCTCCCCCCCTATCCTCTCCTGATGCTGTTCCTCATCCCCCTCCCCTCTCTCCTCTATCCTCTCCTGATGCTGTTCCGTTTCCCCCCCCCACTCTCCTCTATCCTCTCCTGATGATGTTCCTCATCCCCCCCCATCCTCTCCTGATGATGTTCCTCATCCCCCCCCATCCTCTCCTGATGATGTTCCTCATCCCCCCCCCATCCTCTCCTGATGCTGTTCCTCATCACCCTCCCCGCTCCCCTCTATCCTCTCCTGATGCTGTTCCTTATCCCCCTCCCCGCTCACCTCTATCCTCTCCTGATGCTATTCCTCATCCCCACTCTCCTCACTATCCTCTCCTGATGCTGTTCCTCATCCCCCCATCCTCTCCTGATGCTGTTCCTTATCCCCCTCCCCCCTCTCCTCTATCCTCTCCTGATGCTGTTCCTCATCCGCCCGCTCTCCTCTATCCTCTCCTGATGCTGTTCCTAATCCCCCTCCCCGCTCTCCTCTATCCTCTCCTGATGCTGTTCCTTATCCCCCTCCCCGCTCTCCTCTATCCTCTCCTGATGCTGTTCCTTATCCCCCTCCCCCCTCTCCTCTATCCTCTCCTGATGCTGTTCCTCATCACCCCCGCTCTCCTCTATCCTCTCCTGATGCTGTTCCTCATCACCCCCGCTTTCCTCTATCCTCTCCTGATGCTGTTCCTTATCCCCCTCCCCCCTCTCCTCTATCCTCTCCTGATGCTGTTCCTCATCACCCCCGCTTTCCTCTATCCTCTCCTGATGCTGTTCCTTATCCCCCTCCCCCCTCTCCTCTATCCTCTCCTGATGCTGTTCCTCATCACCCCCGCTCTCCTCTATCCTCTCCTGATGCTGTTCCTCATCACCCCCGCTCTCCTCTATCCTCTCCTGATGCTGTTCCTTATCCCCCTCCCCGCTCACCTCTATCCTCTCCTGATGCTGTTCCTTATTCCCCCCCCTCCCCACTATCCTCTCCTGATGCTGTTCCTCATCACCCCCCATCCTCTCCTGATGCTGTTCCTTATCCCCCTCCCCGCTCTCCTCTATCCTTTCCTGATGCTGTTCCTCATCCCCCCGCTCCCCTCTATCCTCTCCTGATGCTGTTCCTCATCCCCCTCCCCCCTCCCCTCTATCCTTTCCTGATGCTGTTCCTCATCCCCCCGCTCCCCTCTATCCTCTCCTGATGCTGTTCCTCATCCCCCTCCCCCCTCTCCTCTATCCTCTCCTGATGCTGTTCCTCATCGCCCCGCTCCCCTCTATCCTCTCCTGATGCTGTTCCTCACCCGCCTCCCCGCTCTCCTATATCCTCTCCTGATGCTGTTCCTTATCCCCACTCTCCCCACTATCCACTCCTGATGCAGTTCCTCATCCCCCCGCTCTCCTCTATCCTCTCCTGATGCTGTTCCTTATCCCCACTCTCCCCACTATCCTCTCTTGATGCTGTTCCTTATCCCCCTCCCCCCTCTCCTCTATTCTCTCCTGATGCTGTTCCTCATCTCCCCGCTCTCCTCTATCCTCTCCTGATGCTGTTCCTCATCCCCTCCCCTCTCTCCTCTATCCTCTCCTGATGCTGTTCCTCATCCCCCCGCTCCCCTCTATCCTCTCCTGATGCTGTTCCTCATTTCCCCCCCTCCTCTATCCTCTCCTGATGGTGTTCCTCATCACCCCCCCATTCTCTCCTGATGCTGTTCCTCATCCCCCTCCCCGCTCCATCCGCTCTATCCTCTCCTGATGCCGTTCCTCATCCCCGTACTCCCTCCCCTCTATCCTCTTCTGATGCTGTTTCTCATCACCTCCCCATCCTCTCCTGATGCCGTTCCTCATCCCCCTACTCCCTCCCCCCATCCTCTCCTGATGCTGTTCCTCATCCCCCCATCCTCTCCTGCTGCTGTTCCTTATTCCCCTTCCCGCTCTCCTATATCCTCTCCTGATGCTGTTCCTCGTCTCCCTCCCCGCTCTCTTCATTCCTCTCCTGATGCTGTTCCTCATCCCCCCCTCCCCTCTATCCTCTCCTGATGCTGTTCCTCATTCATCCCCCACTCCGCTATCCTCTCCTGATGGTATTCCTCATTCCCCCCCCTCCACTATCCTCTCCTGCTGCTGTTCCTCATCCCCCTCCCCGCTCCCCTCTATCCTCTCCTGATGCTGTTCCTCATCCCCCCTCTCTCCTCTATCCTCTCCTGATGCCGTTCCTCATCCCCCTACTCCCTCCCCTCTATCCTCTCCTGATGCTGTTTCTCATCACCCCCATGCTCTCCTGATGCTGTTCCTCATCCCCCTCTATCCTCTCCTGATGCTGTTCCTTATCCCCCTCCCAGCTCTCCTCTATTCTCTCGTGATGCTGTTCCTCATCATCCCCGCTCTCCTCTATCTTCTCCTGATGCTGTTCCTTATCCCCCTCCCCGCTCTCCTCTATCCTCTCCTGATGCTGTTCCTCATCCCCCTCCCCCCTCCCCTCGACCCTCTCCTGATGCTGTTCCTCATCCCCCTCCCCCCTCCCATCTATCCTCTACTGATGCTGTTCCTCATCCCCCTCCCCCCTCCCCACTATCCTCTCCTGATGCAGTTCCTCATCCCCCCGCTCTCCTCTATCCTCTCCTGATGCTGTTCCTCATCCCCCTCACCCCTCTCCTCTATCCTCTCCTGATGCTGTTCCTCATTCCCCCCCCCTCCTCTATCCTCTCCTGATGCTGTTCCTCATCCCCCTCCCCTCTCTCCTCTATCCTCTCCTGATGCTGTTCCTCATCCCCCTCCCCGCTCCCCTCTATCCTCTCCTGATGCTGTTCCTCATCCCCCTTCCCCGTCCCCTCTATCCTCTCCTGATGCTGTTCCTCATCCCCCTCCCCTCTCTCCTCTATCCTCTCCTGATGCTGTTCCTTATCCCCCTCCCCGCTCCCCTCTATCCTCTCCTGATGCTGTTCCTCATCCCCCTCACCCCTCTCCTCTATCCTCTCCTGATGCTGTTCCTCATTCCCCCCCCCTCCTCTATCCTCTCCTGATGCTGTTCCTCATCCCCCTCCCCTCTCTCCTCTATCCTCTCCTGATGCTGTTCCTCATCCCCCTCCCCGCTCCCCTCTATCCTCTCCTGATGCTGTTCCTCATCCCCCTTCCCCGTCCCCTCTATCCTCTCCTGATGCTGTTCCTCATCCCCCTCCCCTCTCTCCTCTATCCTCTCCTGATGCTGTTCCTTATCCCCCTCCCCGCTCCCCTCTATCCTCTCCTGATGCTGTTCCTCATCCCCCTCCCCTCTCTCCTCTATCCTCTCCTGATGCTGTTCCTTATCCCCCTCCCCGCTCCCCACTATCCTCTCCTCATGCTGTACCTCACCCCCCTCCCCGCTCCCCTCTATCCTCTCCTGATGCTGTTCCTCATCCCCCTCCCCCCTCCCCTCTATCCTCTCCTGATGCTGTTCCTCATCCCCCTCCCCTCTCTCCTCTATCCTCTCCTGATGCTGTTCCTCATCCCCCTCCCCCCCATCCTCTCCTGATGCTGTTCCTCATCCCCCTCCCCTCTCTCCTCTATCCTCTCCTGATGCTGTTCCGTTCCCCCCCCCACTCTCCTCTATCCTCTCCTGATGCTGTTCCTCATCCCCGTCCCAGCTCTCCTCTACCCTCTCCTGATGCTGTTCCTCATCCCCTTCCCAACACTCCTATATCCTCTCCTGATGATGTTCCTCATCCCCCCCATCCTCTCCTGATGCTGTTCCTCATCCCCCTCCCCCCCCCTATCCTCTCCTGATGCTGTTCCTCATCCCCCTCCCCTCTCTCCTCTATCCTCTCCTGATGCTGTTCCGTTTCCCCCCCCCACTCTCCTCTATCCTCTCCTGATGATGTTCCTCATCCCCCCCCATCCTCTCCTGATGATGTTCCTCATCCCCCCCCATCCTCTCCTGATGATGTTCCTCATCCCCCCCCATCCTCTCCTGATGATGTTCCTCATCCCCCCCCATCCTCTCCTGATGCTGTTCCTCATCCCCCTCCCCGCTCCCCTCTATCCTCTCCTGATGCTGTTCCTCATCCGCCCGCTTTCCTCTATCCTCTCCTGATGCTGTTCCTTATCCCCCTCCCCCCTCTCCTCTATCCTCTCCTGATGCTGTTCCTCATCACCCCCGCTCTCCTCTATCCTCTCCTGATGCTGTTCCTTATCCCCCTCCCCGCTCTCCTCTATCCTCTCCTGATGCTGTTCCTTATCCCCCTCCCCGCTCTCCTCTATCCTCTCCTGATGCTGTTCCTTATCCCCCTCCCCCCTCCCCTCTATCCTCTCCTGATGCTGTTCCTCATCACCCCCGCTCTCCTCTATCCTCTCCTGATGCTGTTCCTCATCACCCCCGCTTTCCTCTATCCTCTCCTGATGCTGTTCCTTATCCCCCTCCCCCCTCTCCTCTATCCTCTCCTGATGCTGTTCCTCATCACCCCCGCTCTCCTCTATCCTCTCCTGATGCTGTTCCTCATCACCCCCGCTCTCCTCTATCCTCTCCTGATGCTGTTCCTTATCCCCCTCCCCGCTCTCCTCTATCCTCTCCTGATGCTTTTCCTTATTCCCCCTCCCCGCTCTCCTCTATCCTCTCCTGATGCTATTCCCCATCCCCACTCTCCCCACTATCCTCTCCTGATGCTGTTCCTCATCACCCCCCATCCTCTCCTGATGCTGTTCCTTATCCCCCTCCCCGCTCTCCTCTATCCTTTCCTGATGCTGTTCCTCATCCCCCCGCTCCCCTCTATCCTCTCCTGATGCTGTTCCTCATCCCCCTCCCCCCTCCCCTCTATCCTTTCCTGATGCTGTTCCTCATCCCCCCGCTCCCCTCTCTCCTCTCCTGATGCTGTTCCTCATCCCCCTCCCCCCTCTCCTCTATCCTCTCCTGATGCTGTTCCTCATCGCCCCGCTCCCCTCTATCCTCTCCTGATGCTGTTCCTCACCCGCCTCCCCGCTCTCCTATATCCTCTCCTGATGCTGTTCCTTATCCCCACTCTCCCCACTATCCACTCCTGATGCAGTTCCTCATCCCCCCGCTCTCCTCTATCCTCTCCTGATGCTGTTCCTTATCCCCACTCTCCCCACTATCCACTCCTGATGCTGTTCCTCATCCGCCCGCTCTCCTCTATCCTCTCTTGATGCTGTTCCTTATCCCCCTCCCCCCTCTCCTCTATCCTCTCCTGATGCTGTTCCTCATCCCCCCGCTCTCCTCTATCCTCTCCTGATGCTGTTCCTCATCCGCTCCCCCCTCTCCTCTATCCTCTCCTGATGCTGTTCCTCATCCCCCCGCTCCCCTCTATCCTCTCCTGATGCTGTTCCTCATTTCCCCCCCTCCTCTATCCTCTCCTGATGCTGTTCCTCATCCCCCCCCCATCCTCTCCTGATGGTGTTCCTCATCACCCCCCCATCCTCTCCTGATGCTGTTCCTCATCCCCCTCCCCGCTCCCCTCTATCCGCTCCTGATGTTGTTCCTCATCCCCCTCCCCGCTCCCCTCTATCCTCTCCTGATGCTGTTCCTTATCCCCCTCCCCGCTCCCCTCTATCCTCTCCTGATGCTATTCCACATCCCCACTCTCCCCTCTATCCTCTCCTGATGCTGTTTCTCATCACCACCCCATCCTCTCCTGATGCTGTTCCTCAACACCCCATCCTCTCCTGATGCTGTTCCTTATCCCCCTCCCCGCTCTCCTCTATCCTCTCCTGATGTTGTTCCTCACCCCCCTCCCCGCTCCCCTCTATCCTCTCCTGATGCTATTCCTCATCCCCACTCTCCCCACTATCCTCTCCTGGTGCTGTTCCTCATCCCCCCCATCCGCTCTTGATGCTGTTCCTTATCCCCCTCCCCGCTCTCCTCTATCCTCTCCTGATGCTGTTCCTCATCCACCCCGGTCTCCTCTATCCTCTCCTGATGCTGTTCCTTATCCCCCTCCCCGCTCTCCTATATCCTCTCCTGATGCTGTTCCTCATCCCCACTCTCCCCACTATCCTCTCCTGGTGCTGTTCCTCATCCCCCCCATCCTCTCCTGATGCAGTTCCTTATCCCCCTCCCACTCTCCTCTATCCTCTCCTCATGCTGTTCCTCATCCCCCCATCCTCTCCTGATGCTGTTCCGTATCCCCCTCCCCGCTCCCCTCTATCCTCTCCTGATGCTGTTCCTCATCCCCCTCCCCTCTCTCCTCTATCCTCTCCTGATGATGTTCCTCATCCCCCCCCATCCTCTCCTGATGATGTTCCTCATCCCCCCCCATCCTCTCCTGATGATGTTCCTCATCCCCCCCCATCCTCTCCTGATGCTGTTCCTCATCCCCCTCCCCGCTCCCCTCTATCCTCTCCTGATGCTGTTCCTCATTTCCCCCCCTCTCCTCTATCCTCTCCTGATGCTGTTCCTTATCCCCCTCCCCGCTCACCTCTATCCTCTCCTGATGCTATTCCTCATCCCCACTCTCCTCACTATCCTCTCCTGATGCTGTTCCTCATCCCCCCATCCTCTCCTGATGCTGTTCCTTATCCCCCTCCCCCCTCTCCTCTATCCTCTCCTGATGCTGTTCCTCATCACCCCCGCTCTCCTCTATCCTCTCCTGATGCTGTTCCTTATCCCCCTCCCCGCTCTCCTCTATCCTCTCCTGATGCTGTTCCTTATCCCCCTCCCCGCTCTCCTCTATCCTCTCCTGATGCTGTTCCTTATCCCCCTCCCCGCTCTCCTCTATCCTCTCCTGATGCTGTTCCTTATCCCCCTCCCCGCTCTCCTCTATCCTCTCCTGATGCTATTCCTCATCCCCACTCTCCCCACTATCCTCTCCTGATGCTGTTCCTCATCCCCCCATCCTCTCCTGATGCTGTTCCTTATCCCCCTCCCCCCTCTCCTCTATCCTCTCCTGATGCTGTTCCTCATCCGCCCGCTTTCCTCTATCCTCTCCTGATGCTGTTCCTTATCCCCCTCCCCCTCTCCTCTATCCTCTCCTGATGCTGTTCCTCATCACCCCCGCTCTCCTCTATCCTCTCCTGATGCTGTTCCTCATCACCCCCGCTCTCCTCTATCCTCTCCTGATGCTGTTCCTTATCCCCCTCCCCGCTCTCCTCTATCCTCTCCTGATGCTGTTCCTTATCCCCCTCCCCGCTCTCCTCTATCCTCTCCTGATGCTGTTCCTTATCCCCCTCCCCCCTCTCCTCTATCCTCTCCTGATGCTGTTCCTCATCACCCCCGCTCTCCTCTATCCTCTCCTGATGCTGTTCCTCATCACCCCCGCTCTCTTCTATCCTCTCCTGATGCTGTTCCTCATCACCCCCGATCTCCTCTATCCTCTCCTGATGCTGTTTCTCATCACCACCCCATCCTCTCCTGATGCTGTTCCTCAACACCCCATCCTCTCCTGATGCTGTTCCTTATCCCCCTCCCCGCTCTCCCCTATCCTCTCCTGATGTTGTTCCTCACCCCCCTCCCCGCTCCCCTCTATCCTCTCCTGATGCTATTCCTCATCCCCACTCTCCCCACTATCCTCTCCTGGTGCTGTTCCTCATCCCCCCCATCCGCTCTTGATGCTGTTCCTTATCCCCCTCCCCGCTCTCCTCTATCCTCTCCTGATGCTGTTCCTCATCCACCCCGGTCTCCTCTATCCTCTCCTGATGCTGTTCCTTATCCCCCTCCCCGCTCTCCTATATCCTCTCCTGATGCTGTTCCTCATCCCCACTCTCCCCACTATCCTCTCCTGGTGCTGTTCCTCATCCCCCCCATCCTCTCCTGATGCAGTTCCTTATCCCCCTCCCACTCTCCTCTATCCTCTCCTAATGCTGTTCCTCATCCCCCCATCCTCTCCTGATGCTGTTCCGTATCCCCCTCCCCGCTCTTCTCTATCCTCTCCTGATGCTGTTCCTCATCCCCGTCCCAGCTCTCCTCTACCCTCTCCTGATGCTGTTCCTCATCCCCTTCCCCACACTCCTATATCCTCTCCTGATGCTGTTCCTCATCCCCTTCCCCACTCTCTTCTACCCTCTCCTGATGCTGTTCCTCATCCCCTTCCCCACTCCCCTCTATCCTCTCCTGATGTTGTTCCTCATCCCCCTCCCCGCTCCCCTCTATCCTCTCCTGATGCTGTTCCTCATTTCCCCCCCCTCCTCTATCCTCTCCTGATGCTATTCCTCATCCCCCCCGCTCTCCTCTATCCTCTCCTGATGCTGTTCCTTATCCCCCTACCCCCTCTCCTCTATCCTCTCCTGATGCTGTTCCTCATCTCCCTCCATCCTCTCCTGCTGCTGTTTTTCATCTCCGCCCCCATCCTCTCCTGATGCTGTTCCTCATCCTCCACTATCCTCTCCTGATGCTGTTCCTCATCCCCTTCCCCACACTCCTATATCCTCTCCTGATGCTGTTCCTCATCCCCTTCCCCACTCTCTTCTACCCTCTCCTGATGCTGTTCCTCATCCCCTTCCCCACACTCCTATATCCTCTCCTGATGATGTTCCTCATCCCCCCCATCCTCTCCTGATGGTGTTCCTCATCCCCCTCCCCACTCCCCTCTATCCTCTCCTGATGCTGTTCTTCATCCCCCCCCCCTCTCCTCTATCCTCTCCTGATGCTGTTCCTTATCTCACCCGCTCTACTCTATCCTCTCCTGATGATATTCCTCATCCCCCCCGCTCTCCTCTATCCTCTCCTGATGCTGTTCCTTATCCCCCTACCCCCTCTCCTCTATCCTCCCCTGATGCTGTTCCTCATCCCCCTCCATCCTCTCCTGCTGCTGTTTTTCATCTCGCCCCCCATCCTCTCCTGATGCTGTTCCTCATCCCCCCCATCCTCTCCTGATGCTGTTCCTCATCCCCCCCATCCTCTCCTGATGCTGTTCCTTATCCCCCTCCCCGCTCTCCTATATCCTCTCCTGATGCTGTTCCTCGTCTCCCTCCCTGCTCTCTTCATTCCTCACCCGATGCTGTTCCTCATCCCCCCCTCCCCTCTATCCTCTCCTGATGCTGTTCCTCATTTCCCCCCCTCTCCTCTATCATCTCCTGATGCTGTTCCTCATCCCCCTCCCCTCTCTCCCCTCTCCTCTCCTGATGCTGTTCCTCATCCCCCTCTCCGCTCCCCTTTATCCTCTCCTGATGCCGTTCCTCATCCAACTACTCCCTCCCCTCTATCCTCTCCTGATGCTGTTTTTCATCACCCCCATCCTCTCCTGATTCTGTTCCTCATCCCCCTATCCTCTCCTGATGCTGTTCCTCATCCCCCCCATCCTCTCCTGATGCTGTTCCTTATCCCCCTCCCCGCTCTCCTCTATCCTCTCCTGATGCTGTTCCTCATTTCCCCCCCTCTCCTCTATCCTCTCCTGATGCTGTTCCTTATCCCCCACCCCGCTCTCCTCTATCCTCTCCTGATGCTATTCCACATCCCCACTCTCCCCACTATCCTCTCCTGATGCTGTTCCTCATCACCCCCCATCCTCTCCTGATGCTGTTCCTCATCCCCCCATCCTCTCCTGATGCTGTTCCTCATCCCCTTCCCCACACTCCTATATCCTCTCCTGATGATGTTCCTCATCCCCCCCATCCTCTCCTGATGGTGTTCCTCATCCCCCTCCCCACTCCCCTCTATCCTCTCCTGATGCTGTTCTTCATCCCCCCCCCCTCTCCTCTATCCTCTCCTGATGCTGTTCCTTATCTCACCCGCTCTACTCTATCCTCTCCTGATGATATTCCTCATCCCCCCCGCTCTCCTCTATCCTCTCCTGATGCTGTTCCTTATCCCCCTACCCCCTCTCCTCTATCCTCCCCTGATGCTGTTCCTCATCCCCCTCCATCCTCTCCTGCTGCTGTTTTTCATCTCGCCCCCCATCCTCTCCTGATGCTGTTCCTCATCCCCCCCATCCTCTCCTGATGCTGTTCCTCATCCCCCCCATCCTCTCCTGATGCTGTTCCTTATCCCCCTCCCCGCTCTCCTATATCCTCTCCTGATGCTGTTCCTCGTCTCCCTCCCTGCTCTCTTCATTCCTCACCCGATGCTGTTCCTCATCCCCCCCTCCCCTCTATCCTCTCCTGATGCTGTTCCTCATTTCCCCCCCTCTCCTCTATCATCTCCTGATGCTGTTCCTCATCCCCCTCCCCTCTCTCCCCTCTCCTCTCCTGATGCTGTTCCTCATCCCCCTCTCCGCTCCCCTTTATCCTCTCCTGATGCCGTTCCTCATCCAACTACTCCCTCCCCTCTATCCTCTCCTGATGCTGTTTTTCATCACCCCCATCCTCTCCTGATTCTGTTCCTCATCCCCCTATCCTCTCCTGATGCTGTTCCTCATCCCCCCCATCCTCTCCTGATGCTGTTCCTTATCCCCCTCCCCGCTCTCCTCTATCCTCTCCTGATGCTGTTCCTCATTTCCCCCCCTCTCCTCTATCCTCTCCTGATGCTGTTCCTTATCCCCCACCCCGCTCTCCTCTATCCTCTCCTGATGCTATTCCACATCCCCACTCTCCCCACTATCCTCTCCTGATGCTGTTCCTCATCACCCCCCATCCTCTCCTGATGCTGTTCCTCATCCCCCCATCCTCTCCTGATGCAGTTCCTTATCCCCCTCCCCGCTCACCTCTATCCTGATGCTGTTCCTTATCCCCCTCCCCGCTCTCCTCTACCCTCTCCTGCTGCTGTTCCTCATCCCCCCCCCCCCGCTCCCTCCCATCCTCTCCTGATGCTGTTCCTCATCCCCCCATCCTCTCCTGATGGTGTTCCTCATCCCCCCCCGCTCTCCTCTATCCTCTCCTGATGCTGTTCCGCATCCCCACCATCCTCTCCTGATGCTGTTCCTTATCCCCCCCCGCTCTCATCTATCCTCTCCTGATGCTGTTCCTCACCCCCTCCCCGCTCCCCTCTATCCTCTCCTGATGCTGTTCCTCATCCCCCATCCTCTCCTGATGCTGTTCCTTATCCCCCTCCCCACTCTCCTCTATCCTCTCCTGATGCTGTTCCGCATCCCCACCATCCTCTCCTGATTCTGTTCCTTATCCCCCCCTGCTCTCATCTATCCTCTCCTGATTCTGTTCCTCACCCCCCTCCCAGCTATCCTCTCCTGATGCTGTTCCTCATCCCCCTCCCCCCTCTCCTCTATCCTCTCCTGATGCTGTTCCTCATCCCCCCCATCCTCTCCTGATGCTGTTCCTTATACCACTCCCCACTCTCCTCTATCCTCTCCTTATGCTGTTTCTCATCCCCCCATCCTCTCCTGATGCTGTTCCGTATCCCCCTCCTTGCTCTCCTCTACCCTCTCCTGATTCTGTTCCTCATCCCCTTCCCCACACTCCTCTATCCTCTCCTGATGCGGTTCCTTATCCCCCTCCCCGCTCTCCTCTATCCTCACCCGATGCTGTTCCTCATCCCCCCCTCCCCTCTATCCTCTCCTGATTCTGTTCCTTATCCCCCCCCGCTCTCATCTATCCTCTCCTGATTCTGTTCCTCACCCCCCTCCCCGCTCCCCTCTATCCTCTCCTGATGCTGTTCCTCATCCCCCTCCCCCCTCTCCTCTATCCTCTCCTGATGCTGTTCCTTATCCCCCCGCCTCTCCTCTATCCTCTCCTCATGCTGTTCCTCATCCCCCTCCATCCTCTCCTACTGCTGTTTTTCATCCGCCTCCCATTCTCTCCTGATGCTGTTCCTTATCCCCCTCCCCGCTCTCCTATATCCTCTCCTGATGCTGTTCCTCGTCTCCCTCCCTGCTCTCTTCATTCCTCTCCTGATGCTGTTCCTCATCCCCCTCCCCTCTCTCCTCTCTCCTCACCCGATGCTGTTCCTCATCCCCCCCTCCCCTCTATCCTCTCCTGGTGCTGTTCCTCATTTCCCCCCCTCTCCTCTATCCTCTCCTGATGCTGTTCCTCATCCCCCTCCCCGCTCCCCTTTATCCTCTCCTGATGCCGTTCCTCATCCAACTACTCCCTCCCCTCTATCCTCTCCTGATGCTGTTTTTCATCACCCCCATCCTCTCCTGATTCTGTTCCTCATCCCCCTATCCTCTCCTGATGCTGTTCCTCATCCCCCCCATTCTCTCCTGATGCTGTTCCTTATCCCCCTCCCCGCTCTCCTCTATCCTCTCCTGATGCTGTTCCTCATTTCCCCCCCTCTCCTCTATCCTCTCCTGATGCTGTTCCTTATCCCCCACCCCGCTCTCCTCTATCCTCTCCTGATGCTCTTCCACATCCCCACTCTCCCCACTATCCTCTCCTAATGCTGTTCCTCATCACCCCCCATCCTCTCCTGATGCTGTTCCTCATCCCCCCATCCTCTCCTGATGCAGTTCCTTATCCCCCTCCCCGCTCACCTCTATCCTGATGCTGTTCCTTCTCCCCCTCCCCGCTCTCCTCTACCCTCTCCTGCTGCTGTTCCTCATCCCCCCCCCCCCCCCCGCTCCCTCCCATCCTCTCCTGATGCTGTTCCTCATCCCCCCATCCTCTCCTGATGGTGTTCCTCATCCCCCTCCCCGCTCCCCTCTATCCTCTCCTGATGCTGTTCCTCATTTCCCCCCCCTCCTCTATCCTCTCCTGATGCTATTCCTCATCCCCCCCGCTCTCCTCTATCCTCTCCTGATGCTGTTCCTTATCCCCCTACCCCCTCTCCTCTATCCTCTCCTGATGCTGTTCCTCATCTCCCTCCATCCTCTCCTGCTGCTGTTTTTCATCTCCGCCCCCATCCTCTCCTGATGCTGTTCCTCATCCTCCACTATCCTCTCCTGATGCTGTTCCTCATCCCCTTCCCCACACTCCTATATCCTCTCCTGATGCTGTTCCTCATCCCCTTCCCCACTCTCTTCTACCCTCTCCTGATGCTGTTCCTCATCCCCTTCCCCACACTCCTATATCCTCTCCTGATGATGTTCCTCATCCCCCCCATCCTCTCCTGATGGTGTTCCTCATCCCCCTCCCCACTCCCCTCTATCCTCTCCTGATGCTGTTCTTCATCCCCCCCCCCTCTCCTCTATCCTCTCCTGATGCTGTTCCTTATCTCACCCGCTCTATTCTATCCTCTCCTGATGATATTCCTCATCCCCCCCGCTCTCCTCTATCCTCTCCTGATGCTGTTCCTTATCCCCCTACCCCCTCTCCTCTATCCTCCCCTGATGCTGTTCCTCATCCCCCTCCATCCTCTCCTGCTGCTGTTTTTCATCTCGCCCCCCATCCTCTCCTGATGCTGTTCCTCATCCCCCCCATCCTCTCCTGATGCTGTTCCTCATCCCCCCCATCCTCTCCTGATGCTGTTCCTTATCCCCCTCCCCGCTCTCCTATATCCTCTCCTGATGCTGTTCCTCGTCTCCCTCCCTGCTCTCTTCATTCCTCTCCTGATGCTGTTCCTCATCCCCCTCCCCTCTCTCCTCTCTCCTCACCCGATGCTGTTCCTCATCCCCCTCTCCCCTCTATCCTCTCCTGATGCTGTTCCTCATTTCCCCCCCTCTCCTCTATCATCTCCTGATGCTGTTCCTCATCCCCCTCCCCTCTCTCCCCTCTCCTCTCCTGATGCTGTTCCTCATCCCCCTCTCCGCTCCCCTTTATCCTCTCCTGATGCCGTTCCTCATCCAACTACTCCCTCCCCTCTATCCTCTCCTGATGCTGTTTTTCATCACCCCCATCCTCTCCTGATTCTGTTCCTCATCCCCCTATCCTCTCCTGATGCTGTTCCTCATCCCCCCCATCCTCTCCTGATGCTGTTCCTTATCCCCCTCCCCGCTCTCCTCTATCCTCTCCTGATGCTGTTCCTCATTTCCCCCCCTCTCCTCTATCCTCTCCTGATGCTGTTCCTTATCCCCCACCCCGCTCTCCTCTATCCTCTCCTGATGCTATTCCACATCCCCACTCTCCCCACTATCCTCTCCTGATGCTGTTCCTCATCACCCCCCATCCTCTCCTGATGCTGTTCCTCATCCCCCCATCCTCTCCTGATGCAGTTCCTTATCCCCCTCCCCGCTCACCTCTATCCTGATGCTGTTCCTTATCCCCCTCCCCGCTCTCCTCTACCCTCTCCTGCTGCTGTTCCTCATCCCCCCCCCCCCCCGCTCCCTCCCATCCTCTCCTGATGCTGTTCCTCATCCCCCCATCCTCTCCTGATGGTGTTCCTCATCCCCCCCCGCTCTCCTCTATCCTCTCCTGATGCTGTTCCGCATCCCCACCATCCTCTCCTGATGCTGTTCCTTATCCCCCCCCGCTCTCATCTATCCTCTCCTGATGCTGTTCCTCACCCCCTCCCCGCTCCCCTCTATCCTCTCCTGATGCTGTTCCTCATCCCCCATCCTCTCCTGATGCTGTTCCTTATCCCCCTCCCCACTCTCCTCTATCCTCTCCTGATGCTGTTCCGCATCCCCACCATCCTCTCCTGATTCTGTTCCTTATCCCCCCCTGCTCTCATCTATCCTCTCCTGATTCTGTTCCTCACCCCCCTCCCAGCTATCCTCTCCTGATGCTGTTCCTCATCCCCCTCCCCCCTCTCCTCTATCCTCTCCTGATGCTGTTCCTCATCCCCCCCATCCTCTCCTGATGCTGTTCCTTATACCACTCCCCACTCTCCTCTATCCTCTCCTTATGCTGTTTCTCATCCCCCCATCCTCTCCTGATGCTGTTCCGTATCCCCCTCCTTGCTCTCCTCTACCCTCTCCTGATTCTGTTCCTCATCCCCTTCCCCACACTCCTCTATCCTCTCCTGATGCGGTTCCTTATCCCCCTCCCCGCTCTCCTCTATCCTCACCCGATGCTGTTCCTCATCCCCCCCTCCCCTCTATCCTCTCCTGATTCTGTTCCTTATCCCCCCCCGCTCTCATCTATCCTCTCCTGATTCTGTTCCTCACCCCCCTCCCCGCTCCCCTCTATCCTCTCCTGATGCTGTTCCTCATCCCCCTCCCCCCTCTCCTCTATCCTCTCCTGATGCTGTTCCTTATCCCCCCGCCTCTCCTCTATCCTCTCCTCATGCTGTTCCTCATCCCCCTCCATCCTCTCCTACTGCTGTTTTTCATCCGCCTCCCATTCTCTCCTGATGCTGTTCCTTATCCCCCTCCCCCCTCTCCTCTATCCTCTCCTGATGCTGTTCCTTATACCCCTCCCCACTCTCCTCTATCCTCTCCTAATGCTGTTTCTCATCCCCCCATCCTCTCCTGATGCTGTTCCGTATCCCCTTCCCCACACTCCTCTATCCTCTCCTGATGCTGTTCCTTATCCCCCTCCCCGCTCTCCTCTATCCTCTCCTGATGCTGTTCCTCATTCCCCCCCGCTCTCCTCTATCCTCTCCTGATGCTGTTCCTTATCCCCCTCCCCGCTCTCCTATATCCTCTCCTGGTGCTGTTCCTCATCCCCCCCATCCTCTCCTGATGCTGTTCCTTATCCCCCTCTCGGCTCCTGTATCCTCTCCTGATGCTGTTCCTCATCCCCCTCCCCGCTCCCCTCTATCCTCTCCTGATGCTGTTCCTCACCCCCCTCCCACCTCCGCTCTATCCTCTCCTGATGCTGTTCCTCATCCCCCACCCCATCTCCTCTATCCTCTCCTGATGCTGTTCCTCATCCCCCCCATCCTCTCCTGATGCTGTTCCTTATCCCCCTCCCCACTCTCCTCTATCCTCTCCTAATGCTGTTCCTCATCCCCCATCCTCTCCTGATGCTGTTCCGTATCCCCCTCCCCGCTCTCCTCTATCCTCTCCTGATGCTGTTCCTCATCCCCGTCCCAGCTCTCCTCTACCCTCTCCTGATGCTGTTCCTCATCCCCTTCCCCACACTCCTATATCCTCTCCTGATGCTGTTCCTCATCCCCTTTCCCATTCTCTTCTATCCTCTCCTGATGATGTTCCTCATCCCCCCCCATCCTCTCCTGATGGTGTTCCTCATCCCCCCCCCATCCTCTCCTGATTCTGTTCCTCATCCCCCTCCCCGCTCCCCTCTATCCTCTCCTGATGTTGTTCCTCATCCCCCTCCCCGCTCCCCTCTATCCTCTCCTGATGCTGTTCTTCATCCCCCTCCCCCCTCCCCTCTATCCTCTCCTGATGCTGCTCCTCATCCCCCTCCCCCCTCTCCTCTATCCTCTCTTGATGCTGTTCCACATTTCCCCCCCCCCTCCTCTATCCTCTCCTGATGCTGTTCCTTATCCCCCCCCCACTCTCCTCTATCCTCTCCTGATGCTATTCCTCATCCCCCCCACTCTCCTCTATCCTCTCCTGATGCTGTTCCTTATCCCCCTCCCCCCTCTCCTCTATCCTCTCCTGATGCTGTTCCTCATCCCCCTCCATCCTCTCCTGCTGCTGTTTTTCATCTCCCCCCCCCCCCATCCTCTCCTGATGCTGTTCCTCATCCCCCCCCATCCTCTCCTGATGCTGTTCCTCATCCCCCTCTATCCTCTCCTGATGCTGTTCCTTATCCCCCTCTCCCCTCTCCTCTATCCTCTCCTGATGCTGTTCCTCATCCCCCTCCATCCTCTCCTGATGCTGTTCCTCATCCCCCTCTATCCTCTCCTGATGCTGTTCCTTATCCCCCTCCCCGCTCTCCTATATCCTCTCCTGATGCTGTTCCTCGTCTCCCTCCCTGCTCTCTTCATTCCTCTCCTGATGCTGTTCGTCATCCCCCTCCCCTCTCTCCTCACCCGATGCTGTTCCTCATCCCCCCTTCCTCTCCTGATGCTGTTCCTCATCCCCCTCCCCGCTCCCCTCTATCCTCTCCTGATGCCGTTCCTCATCCAACTACTCCCTCCCCTCTATCCTCTCCTGATGCTGTTTCTCATTACCCCTATCCTCTCCTCATGCTGTTCCTCATCCCCCCCCCATCCTCTCCTGATGCTGTTTCTCATCCCCCCCCATCCTCTCCTGATGCTGTTCCTTATCCCCCTCCCTGCTCTCCTCTATCCTCTCCTGATGCTGTTCCTTATCCCCTTCCCCGCTCTCCTCTATCCTCTCCTGATGCTGTTCCTTATCCCCCTCCCCACTCTCCTCTATCCTCTCCTAATGCTGTTCCTCATCCCCCCATCCTCTCCTGATGCTGCTCCGTATCCCCCTCCCCATCTCCTCTATCCTCTCCTGATGCTGTTCCTCATCCCCGTCCCAGCTCTCCTCTACCCTCTCCTGATGCTGTTCCTCATCCCCTTCCCCACACTCCTATATCCTCTCATGAGGCTGTTCCTCATCCCCTTCCCCACTCTCTTCATTCCTCTCCTGATGATGTTCCTCATTCCCCCCATCCTCTCCTGATGGTGTTCCTCATCCCCCCCCCCCCCATCCTCTCCTGATGCTGTTCCTCACTTCCCCCCCCTCCTCTATCCTCTCCTGATGCTATTCCTCATCCCCACTCTCCCCACTATCCTCTCCTGATGCAGTTCCTCATCCCTCTGCTCTCCTCTAACCTCTCCTGATGCTGTTCCTTATCCCCCTCCCCGCTCCCCTCTATCCTCTCCTGATGCTGTTCGTCATCCCCCTCCCCCCTCCCCTCTATCCTCTCCTGATGCTGTTCCTCAGCCCCCTCCCCCCTCTCCTCTATCCTCTCCTGATGCTGTTCCTCATCCCCCCATCCTCTCCTGATGCTGTTCCTTATCCCCCTCCCCACTCTCCTCTATCCTCTCCTAATGCTGTTCCTCATCCCCCCATCCTCTCCTGATGCTGCTCTGTATCCCCCTCCCCACTCTCCTCTATCCTCTCCTGATGCTGTTCCTCATCCCCGTCCCAGCTCTCCTCTACCCTTTCCTGATGCTGTTCCTCATCCCCTTCCCCACACTCCTCTATCCTCTCCTGATGCTGTTCCTCATCCCCTTCCCCACTCTCTTCTATCCTCTCCTGATGATGTTCCTCATCCCCCCCCCCATCCTCTCCTGATGCTGTTCCTCATTCCCCTCCCCCGTCCCCTCTATCCTCTCCTGATGTTGTTCCTCATCCACCTCCCCGCTCCCCTCTATCCTCTCCTGATGATGTTCCTTATCCCCCTCCCCACTCTCCTCTATCCTCTCCTAATCCTGTTCCTCATCCCCCCATCCTCTCCTGATGCTGCTCTGTATCCCCCTCCCCACTCTCCTCTATCCTCTCCTGATGCTGTTCCTCATCCCCGTCCCAGCTCTCCTCTACCCTTTCCTGATGCTGTTCCTCATCCCCTTCCCCACACTCCTCTATCCTCTCCTGATGCTGTTCCTCATCCCCTTCCCCACTCTCTTCTATCCTCTCCTGATGATGTTCCTCATCCCCCCCCCATCCTCTCCTGATGCTGTTCCACATTCCCCTCCCCCGTCCCCTCTATCCTCTCCTGATGTTGTTCCTCATCCACCTCCCCCCTCCCCTCTATCCTCTCCTGTTGCTGTTCCTCATCTCCCTGCCCCCCCTCCTCTATCCTCTCCTGATGCTATTCCTCATCCCCACTCTCCCCACTATCCTCTCCTGATGCAGTTCCTCATCCCCCCGCTCTCCTCTATCCTCTCCTGATGCTGTTCCTTATCCCCCTCCCCCCCTCCTCTATCCTCTCCTGATGCTGTTCCTCATCCCCCCCATCCTCTCCTGATGCTGTTCCTCATCCCCCTCCATCCTCTCCTGCTGCTGTTTTTCATCCCCCCCATCCTCTCCTGATGCTGTTCCTCGTCTCCCTCCCTGCTCTCTTCATTCCTCTCCTGATGCTGTTCCTCATACCCCTCCCCTCTCTCCTCTCTCCTCACCCGATGCTGTTCCTCATCCCCCCCTCCCCTCTATCCTCTCCTGATGCTGTTCCTCATCCCCCTCCCCCCTCCCCTCTATCCTCTTCTGATGCTGTTCCTCAACCCCCTCCCCCCTCTCCTCTATCCTCTCCTGATGCTGTTCCTCATCCCCCCATCCTCTCCTGATGCTGTTCCTTATACCCCTCCCCACTCTCCTCTATCCTCTCTAATGCTGTTCCTCATCCCCCCATCCTCTCCTGATGCTGCTCCGTATCCCCCTCCCCATTCTCCTCCATCCTCTCCTGATGCTGTTCCTCATCCCCGTCCCAGCTCTCCTCTACCCTCTCCTGATGCTGTTCCTCATCCCCTTCCCCACACTCCTCTATCCTCTCCTGATGCTGTTCCTCATCCCCTTCCCCACTCTCTTCTATCCTCTCCTGATGATGTTCCTCATCCCCCCCCCATCCTCTCCTGTTGTTGTTCCTCATCCCCCTCCCCGCTCTCCTCTATCCTCTCCTGTTGTTGTTCCTCATCCCCCTCCCCGCTCTCCTCTATCCTCTCCTGATGCTGTTCCTCATCTCCCTGCCCCCTCCCCTCTATCCTCTCCTGATGCTGTTCCTCATCTCCCTGCCCCCACTCCTCTATCCTCTCCTGATCCTGTTCCTTATCCCCCTCCCCGCTCACCTCTATCCTCTCCTGATGCTATTCCTCATCCCCACTCTCCCCACTATCCTCTCCTGATGCTGTTCCTCATCACCCCCCATCCTCTCCTGATGCTGTTCCTCATCCCCCCATCCTCTCCTGATGCTGTTCCTTATCCCCCTCTCCCCTCTCCTCTATCCTCTCCTGATGCTGTTCCTCATCCCCCTCCCCCCTCTCCTCTATCCTCTCCTGATGCTCTTCCTCATCCCCCTCCATCCTCTCCTGCTGCTGTTTTTCATGCCCCCCCATCCTCTCCTGATGCTGTTCCTTATCCCCCTCCCCGCTCTCCTATATCCTCTCCTGATGCTGTTCCTCGTCTCCCTCCCTGCTCTCTTCATTCCTCTCCTGATGCTGTTCCTCATCCCCCTCCCCTCTCTCCTCTCTCCTCACCCGATGCTGTTCCTCATCCCCCACTCCCCTCTATCCTCTCCTGATGCTGTTCCTCATTTCCCCCCTTCTCCTCTATCCTCTCCTGATGGTGTTCCTCATCCCACCCCTCCACTATCCTCTCCTGATGCTGTTCCTCATCCCTCCCCGCTCCCCTCTATCCTCTCCTGATGCCGTTCCTCATCCAACTACTCCCTCCCCTCTATCCTCTCCTGATGCTGTTTCTCATCACCCCATCCTCTCCTGATGCTGTTCCTTATCCCCCTCCACGCTCTCCTCTATCCTCTCCTGATGCTGTTCCTTATCCCCCCCCCAGCTCTCCTATATCCTCTCCTGATGCCGTTCCTCATCCCCCCATCCTCTCCTGATGCTGTTCCTCATCCCCCCATTCTCTCTTGATGCTGTTCCTTATCCCCCTCCCCTCTCTCCTATATCCTCTCCTGATGCTGTTCCTCGTCTCCCTCCCTGCTCTCTTCATTCCTGTCCTGATGCTGTTCCTCATCCCCCTCCCCTCTCTCCTCTCTCCTCATCCGATGCTGTTCCTCATCCCCCCCTCCCCTCTATCCTCTCCTGATGCTGTTCCTCATTTCCCCCCCCCTCCTCTATCCTCTCCTGATGCTGTTCCTCATCCCCCCTCTCTCCTCTATCCTCTCCTGATGCTGTTCCTCATCCCCCCGCTCTCCTCTATCCTCTCCTGATGCTGTTTCACATCACCCCACCATCCTCTCCTGATGCTGTTCCTCATCCCCTCCCATCCTCTCCTGATGGTGTTCCTTATCCCCCTCCCCGCTCTCCTCTATCCTCTCCTGATGATGTTCCTTATCCCCCTCCACGCTCTCCTCTATCCTCTCCGAATGCTATTCCTCATCCCCACTCTCCCCACTATCCTCTCCTGATGCTGTTCCTCATCACACCCCATCCTCTCCTGGTGCTGTTCCTCATCCCCCTCCATCCTCTCCTGCTGCTGTTTTGCATCACACCCCATCCTTTCCTGATGCTGTTCTGTATCCCCCTCCCCGCTCTCCTGTATCCTCTCCTGTTGCTGTTCCTCGTCTCCCTCCCTGCTCTCTTCATTCCTCTCCTGATGCTGTTCCTCATCCCCCTCCCCTCTCTCCTCTATCCTCTCCCGATGCTGTTCCGCATCCCCCCCTCCACTATTCTCTCCTGATGCCGTTCCTCATCCAACTACTCCCTCCCCTCTATCCTCTCAAGATGCTGTTCCTCATCCCCCCCGCTCTCCTCTATCCTCTCCTGATGCTGTTCCTTATCCCCCCCTGCTCTCCTATATCCACTCCTGATGCTGTTCCTCATCCCCCCATCCTCTCCTGATGCTGTTCCTCATCCCCCCATCCTCACCTGATGCTGTTCCTTATCCCCCTCCCCTCTCTCCTCTATCCTCTCCTGATGCTGTTCCTCACCCCCCCGATCTCCTCTATCCTCTCCTGATGCTGTTTCTCATCACCACCCCATCCTCTCCTGATGCCGTTCCTCATCCCCCCCCATCCTCTCCTGATGCTGTTCCTCAACACCCTATCCTCTCCTGATGCTGTTCCTTATCCCCCTCCCCGCTCTCCTCTATCCTCTCCTGATGCTGTTCCTTATCCCCCTCCCCGCTCTCCTCTATCCTCTCCTGATGCTATTGCTCATCCCCACTCTCCCCACTATCCTCTCCTGGTGCTGTTCCTCATCCCCCCATTCTTTTTTTATGCTGTTCCTTATCCCCCTCCCCGCTCTCCTCTATCCTCTCCTGATGCTGTTCCTCATCCCCCCCGCTCTCCTCTATCCTCTCCTGATGCTGTTCCTTATCCCCCTCCCCGCTCTCCTATATCCTCTCCTGATGCTGTTCCTCATCCCCCCATCCTCTCCTGATGCTGTTCCGTATCCCCCTCCCCGCTCTCCTCTATCCTTTCCTGATGCTGTTCCTCATCCCCCCGCTCCCCTCTATCCTCTCCTGATGCTGTTCCTCATCCCCCTCCCCCCTCCCCTCTATCCTTTCCTGATGCTGTTCCTCATCCCCCCGCTCCCCTCTCTCCTCTCCTGATGCTGTTCCTCATCCCCCTCCCCCCTCTCCTCTATCCTCTCCTGATGCTGTTCCTCATCGCCCCGCTCCCCTCTATCCTCTCCTGATGCTGTTCCTCACCCGCCTCCCCGCTCTCCTATATCCTCTCCTGATGCTGTTCCTTATCCCCACTCTCCCCACTATCCACTCCTGATGCAGTTCCTCATCCCCCCGCTCTCCTCTATCCTCTCCTGATGCTGTTCCTTATCCCCACTCTCCCCACTATCCACTCCTGATGCTGTTCCTCATCCGCCCGCTCTCCTCTATCCTCTCTTGATGCTGTTCCTTATCCCCCTCCCCCCTCTCCTCTATCCTCTCCTGATGCTGTTCCTCATCCCCCCGCTCTCCTCTATCCTCTCCTGATGCTGTTCCTCATCCCCTCCCCCCTCTCCTCTATCCTCTCCTGATGCTGTTCCTCATCCCCCCGCTCCCCTCTATCCTCTCCTGATGCTGTTCCTCATTTCCCCCCCTCCTCTATCCTCTCCTGATGCTGTTCCTCATCCCCCCCCCATCCTCTCCTGATGGTGTTCCTCATCACCCCCCCATCCTCTCCTGATGCTGTTCCTCATCCCCCTCCCCGCTCCCCTCTATCCGCTCCTGATGTTGTTCCTCATCCACCTCCCCGCTCCCCTCTATCCTCTCCTGATGCTGTTCCTTATCCCCCTCCCCGCTCCCCTCTATCCTCTCCTGATGCTATTCCACATCCCCACTCTCCCCTCTATCCTCTCCTGATGCTGTTTCTCATCACCACCCCATCCTCTCCTGATGCTGTTCCTCAACACCCCATCCTCTCCTCTCCTGATGCTGTTCCTTATCCCCCTCCCCGCTCTCCTCTATCCTCTCCTGATGTTGTTCCTCACCCCCCTCCCCGCTCCCCTCTATCCTCTCCTGATGCTATTCCTCATCCCCACTCTCCCCACTATCCTCTCCTGGTGCTGTTCCTCATCCCCCCCATCCGCTCTTGATGCTGTTCCTTATCCCCCTCCCCGCTCTCCTCTATCCTCTCCTGATGCTGTTCCTCATCCACCCCGGTCTCCTCTATCCTCTCCTGATGCTGTTCCTTATCCCCCTCCCCGCTCTCCTATATCCTCTCCTGATGCTGTTCCTCATCCCCACTCTCCCCACTATCCTCTCCTGGTGCTGTTCCTCATCCCCCCCATCCTCTCCTGATGCAGTTCCTTATCCCCCTCCCACTCTCCTCTATCCTCTCCTCATGCTGTTCCTCATCCCCCCATCCTCTCCTGATGCTGTTCCGTATCCCCCTCCCCGCTCCCCTCTATCCTCTCCTGATGCTGTTCCTCATCCCCCTCCCCTCTCTCCTCTATCCTCTCCTGATGATGTTCCTCATCCCCCCCCATCCTCTCCTGATGATGTTCCTCATCCCCCCCCATCCTCTCCTGATGATGTTCCTCATCCCCCCCCATCCTCTCCTGATGCTGTTCCTCATCCCCCTCCCCGCTCCCCTCTATCCTCTCCTGATGCTGTTCCTCATTTCCCCCCCTCTCCTCTATCCTCTCCTGATGCTGTTCCTTATCCCCCTCCCCGCTCACCTCTATCCTCTCCTGATGCTATTCCTCATCCCCACTCTCCTCACTATCCTCTCCTGATGCTGTTCCTCATCCCCCCATCCTCTCCTGATGCTGTTCCTTATCCCCCTCCCCCCTCTCCTCTATCCTCTCCTGATGCTGTTCCTCATCACCCCCGCTCTCCTCTATCCTCTCCTGATGCTGTTCCTTATCCCCCTCCCCGCTCTCCTCTATCCTCTCCTGATGCTGTTCCTTATCCCCCTCCCCGCTCTCCTCTATCCTCTCCTGATGCTGTTCCTTATCCCCCTCCCCGCTCTCCTCTATCCTCTCCTGATGCTGTTCCTTATCCCCCTCCCCGCTCTCCTCTATCCTCTCCTGATGCTATTCCTCATCCCCACTCTCCCCACTATCCTCTCCTGATGCTGTTCCTCATCCCCCCATCCTCTCCTGATGCTGTTCCTTATCCCCCTCCCCCCTCTCCTCTATCCTCTCCTGATGCTGTTCCTCATCCGCCCGCTTTCCTCTATCCTCTCCTGATGCTGTTCCTTATCCCCCTCCCCCTCTCCTCTATCCTCTCCTGATGCTGTTCCTCATCACCCCCGCTCTCCTCTATCCTCTCCTGATGCTGTTCCTCATCACCCCCGCTCTCCTCTATCCTCTCCTGATGCTGTTCCTTATCCCCCTCCCCGCTCTCCTCTATCCTCTCCTGATGCTGTTCCTTATCCCCCTCCCCGCTCTCCTCTATCCTCTCCTGATGCTGTTCCTTATCCCCCTCCCCCCTCTCCTCTATCCTCTCCTGATGCTGTTCCTCATCACCCCCGCTCTCCTCTATCCTCTCCTGATGCTGTTCCTCATCACCCCCGCTCTCTTCTATCCTCTCCTGATGCTGTTCCTCATCACCCCCGATCTCCTCTATCCTCTCCTGATGCTGTTTCTCATCACCACCCCATCCTCTCCTGATGCTGTTCCTCAACACCCCATCCTCTCCTGATGCTGTTCCTTATCCCCCTCCCCGCTCTCCCCTATCCTCTCCTGATGTTGTTCCTCACCCCCCTCCCCGCTCCCCTCTATCCTCTCCTGATGCTATTCCTCATCCCCACTCTCCCCACTATCCTCTCCTGGTGCTGTTCCTCATCCCCCCCATCCGCTCTTGATGCTGTTCCTTATCCCCCTCCCCGCTCTCCTCTATCCTCTCCTGATGCTGTTCCTCATCCACCCCGGTCTCCTCTATCCTCTCCTGATGCTGTTCCTTATCCCCCTCCCCGCTCTCCTATATCCTCTCCTGATGCTGTTCCTCATCCCCACTCTCCCCACTATCCTCTCCTGGTGCTGTTCCTCATCCCCCCCATCCTCTCCTGATGCAGTTCCTTATCCCCCTCCCACTCTCCTCTATCCTCTCCTAATGCTGTTCCTCATCCCCCCATCCTCTCCTGATGCTGTTCCGTATCCCCCTCCCCGCTCTCCTCTATCCTCTCCTGATGCTGTTCCTCATCCCCGTCCCAGCTCTCCTCTACCCTCTCCTGATGCTGTTCCTCATCCCCTTCCCCACACTCCTATATCCTCTCCTGATGCTGTTCCTCATCCCCTTCCCCACTCTCTTCTACCCTCTCCTGATGCTGTTCCTCATCCCCTTCCCCACTCCCCTCTATCCTCTCCTGATGGTGTTCCTCATCCCCCTCCCCGCTCCCCTCTATCCTCTCCTGATGCTGTTCCTCATTTCCCCCCCCTCCTCTATCCTCTCCTGATGCTATTCCTCATCCCCCCCGCTCTCCTCTATCCTCTCCTGATGCTGTTCCTTATCCCCCTACCCCCTCTCCTCTATCCTCTCCTGATGCTGTTCCTCATCTCCCTCCATCCTCTCCTGCTGCTGTTTTTCATCTCCGCCCCCATCCTCTCCTGATGCTGTTCCTCATCCTCCACTATCCTCTCCTGATGCTGTTCCTCATCCCCTTCCCCACACTCCTATATCCTCTCCTGATGCTGTTCCTCATCCCCTTCCCCACTCTCTTCTACCCTCTCCTGATGCTGTTCCTCATCCCCTTCCCCACACTCCTATATCCTCTCCTGATGATGTTCCTCATCCCCCCCATCCTCTCCTGATGGTGTTCCTCATCCCCCTCCCCACTCCCCTCTATCCTCTCCTGATGCTGTTCTTCATCCCCCCCCCCTCTCCTCTATCCTCTCCTGATGCTGTTCCTTATCTCACCCGCTCTACTCTATCCTCTCCTGATGATATTCCTCATCCCCCCCGCTCTCCTCTATCCTCTCCTGATGCTGTTCCTTATCCCCCTACCCCCTCTCCTCTATCCTCCCCTGATGCTGTTCCTCATCCCCCTCCATCCTCTCCTGCTGCTGTTTTTCATCTCGCCCCCCATCCTCTCCTGATGCTGTTCCTCATCCCCCCCATCCTCTCCTGATGCTGTTCCTCATCCCCCCCATCCTCTCCTGATGCTGTTCCTTATCCCCCTCCCCGCTCTCCTATATCCTCTCCTGATGCTGTTCCTCGTCTCCCTCCCTGCTCTCTTCATTCCTCACCCGATGCTGTTCCTCATCCCCCCCTCCCCTCTATCCTCTCCTGATGCTGTTCCTCATTTCCCCCCCTCTCCTCTATCATCTCCTGATGCTGTTCCTCATCCCCCTCCCCTCTCTCCCCTCTCCTCTCCTGATGCTGTTCCTCATCCCCCTCTCCGCTCCCCTTTATCCTCTCCTGATGCCGTTCCTCATCCAACTACTCCCTCCCCTCTATCCTCTCCTGATGCTGTTTTTCATCACCCCCATCCTCTCCTGATTCTGTTCCTCATCCCCCTATCCTCTCCTGATGCTGTTCCTCATCCCCCCCATCCTCTCCTGATGCTGTTCCTTATCCCCCTCCCCGCTCTCCTCTATCCTCTCCTGATGCTGTTCCTCATTTCCCCCCCTCTCCTCTATCCTCTCCTGATGCTGTTCCTTATCCCCCACCCCGCTCTCCTCTATCCTCTCCTGATGCTATTCCACATCCCCACTCTCCCCACTATCCTCTCCTGATGCTGTTCCTCATCACCCCCCATCCTCTCCTGATGCTGTTCCTCATCCCCCCATCCTCTCCTGATGCTGTTCCTCATCCCCTTCCCCACACTCCTATATCCTCTCCTGATGATGTTCCTCATCCCCCCCATCCTCTCCTGATGGTGTTCCTCATCCCCCTCCCCACTCCCCTCTATCCTCTCCTGATGCTGTTCTTCATCCCCCCCCCCTCTCCTCTATCCTCTCCTGATGCTGTTCCTTATCTCACCCGCTCTACTCTATCCTCTCCTGATGATATTCCTCATCCCCCCCGCTCTCCTCTATCCTCTCCTGATGCTGTTCCTTATCCCCCTACCCCCTCTCCTCTATCCTCCCCTGATGCTGTTCCTCATCCCCCTCCATCCTCTCCTGCTGCTGTTTTTCATCTCGCCCCCCATCCTCTCCTGATGCTGTTCCTCATCCCCCCCATCCTCTCCTGATGCTGTTCCTCATCCCCCCCATCCTCTCCTGATGCTGTTCCTTATCCCCCTCCCCGCTCTCCTATATCCTCTCCTGATGCTGTTCCTCGTCTCCCTCCCTGCTCTCTTCATTCCTCACCCGATGCTGTTCCTCATCCCCCCCTCCCCTCTATCCTCTCCTGATGCTGTTCCTCATTTCCCCCCCTCTCCTCTATCATCTCCTGATGCTGTTCCTCATCCCCCTCCCCTCTCTCCCCTCTCCTCTCCTGATGCTGTTCCTCATCCCCCTCTCCGCTCCCCTTTATCCTCTCCTGATGCCGTTCCTCATCCAACTACTCCCTCCCCTCTATCCTCTCCTGATGCTGTTTTTCATCACCCCCATCCTCTCCTGATTCTGTTCCTCATCCCCCTATCCTCTCCTGATGCTGTTCCTCATCCCCCCCATCCTCTCCTGATGCTGTTCCTTATCCCCCTCCCCGCTCTCCTCTATCCTCTCCTGATGCTGTTCCTCATTTCCCCCCCTCTCCTCTATCCTCTCCTGATGCTGTTCCTTATCCCCCACCCCGCTCTCCTCTATCCTCTCCTGATGCTATTCCACATCCCCACTCTCCCCACTATCCTCTCCTGATGCTGTTCCTCATCACCCCCCATCCTCTCCTGATGCTGTTCCTCATCCCCCCATCCTCTCCTGATGCAGTTCCTTATCCCCCTCCCCGCTCACCTCTATCCTGATGCTGTTCCTTATCCCCCTCCCCGCTCTCCTCTACCCTCTCCTGCTGCTGTTCCTCATCCCCCCCCCCCCCGCTCCCTCCCATCCTCTCCTGATGCTGTTCCTCATCCCCCCATCCTCTCCTGATGGTGTTCCTCATCCCCCCCCGCTCTCCTCTATCCTCTCCTGATGCTGTTCCGCATCCCCACCATCCTCTCCTGATGCTGTTCCTTATCCCCCCCCGCTCTCATCTATCCTCTCCTGATGCTGTTCCTCACCCCCTCCCCGCTCCCCTCTATCCTCTCCTGATGCTGTTCCTCATCCCCCATCCTCTCCTGATGCTGTTCCTTATCCCCCTCCCCACTCTCCTCTATCCTCTCCTGATGCTGTTCCGCATCCCCACCATCCTCTCCTGATTCTGTTCCTTATCCCCCCCTGCTCTCATCTATCCTCTCCTGATTCTGTTCCTCACCCCCCTCCCAGCTATCCTCTCCTGATGCTGTTCCTCATCCCCCTCCCCCCTCTCCTCTATCCTCTCCTGATGCTGTTCCTCATCCCCCCCATCCTCTCCTGATGCTGTTCCTTATACCACTCCCCACTCTCCTCTATCCTCTCCTTATGCTGTTTCTCATCCCCCCATCCTCTCCTGATGCTGTTCCGTATCCCCCTCCTTGCTCTCCTCTACCCTCTCCTGATTCTGTTCCTCATCCCCTTCCCCACACTCCTCTATCCTCTCCTGATGCGGTTCCTTATCCCCCTCCCCGCTCTCCTCTATCCTCACCCGATGCTGTTCCTCATCCCCCCCTCCCCTCTATCCTCTCCTGATTCTGTTCCTTATCCCCCCCCGCTCTCATCTATCCTCTCCTGATTCTGTTCCTCACCCCCCTCCCCGCTCCCCTCTATCCTCTCCTGATGCTGTTCCTCATCCCCCTCCCCCCTCTCCTCTATCCTCTCCTGATGCTGTTCCTTATCCCCCCGCCTCTCCTCTATCCTCTCCTCATGCTGTTCCTCATCCCCCTCCATCCTCTCCTACTGCTGTTTTTCATCCGCCTCCCATTCTCTCCTGATGCTGTTCCTTATCCCCCTCCCCGCTCTCCTATATCCTCTCCTGATGCTGTTCCTCGTCTCCCTCCCTGCTCTCTTCATTCCTCTCCTGATGCTGTTCCTAATCCCCCTCCCCTCTCTCCTCTCTCCTCACCCGATGCTGTTCCTCATCCCCCCCTCCCCTCTATCCTCTCCTGGTGCTGTTCCTCATTTCCCCCCCTCTCCTCTATCATCTCCTGATGCTGTTCCTCATCCCCCTCCCCTCTCTCCCCTCTCCTCTCCTGATGCTGTTCCTCATCCCCCTCCCCGCTCCCCTTTATCCTCTCCTGATGCCGTTCCTCATCCAACTACTCCCTCCCCTCTATCCTCTCCTGATGCTGTTTTTCATCACCCCCATCCTCTCCTGATTCTGTTCCTCATCCCCCTATCCTCTCCTGATGCTGTTCCTCATCCCCCCCATCCTCTCCTGATGCTGTTCCTTATCCCCCTCCCCGCTCTCCTCTATCCTCTCCTGATGCTGTTCCTCATTTCCCCCCCTCTCCTCTATCCTCTCCTGATGCTGTTCCTTATCCCCCACCCCGCTCTCCTCTATCCTCTCCTGATGCTCTTCCACATCCCCACTCTCCCCACTATCCTCTCCTAATGCTGTTCCTCATCACCCCCCATCCTCTCCTGATGCTGTTCCTCATCCCCCCATCCTCTCCTGATGCAGTTCCTTATCCCCCTCCCCGCTCACCTCTATCCTGATGCTGTTCCTTCTCCCCCTCCCCGCTCTCCTCTACCCTCTCCTGCTGCTGTTCCTCATCCCCCCCCGCCCCCCGCTCCCTCCCATCCTCTCCTGATGCTGTTCCTCATCCCCCCATCCTCTCCTGATGGTGTTCCTCATCCCCCCCCGCTCTCCTCTATCCTCTCCTGATGCTGTTCCGCATCCCCACCATCCTCTCCTGATGCTGTTCCTTATCCCCCCCCGCTCTCATCTATCCTCTCCTGATGCTGTTCCTCACACCCTCCCCGCTCCCCTCTATCCTCTCCTGATGCTGTTCCTCATCCCCCCATCCTCTCCTGATGCTGTTCCTTATCCCCCTCCCCACTCTCCTCTATCCTCTCCTGATGCTGTTCCGCATCCCCACCATCCTCTCCTGATTCTGTTCCTTATCCCCCCCTGCTCTCATCTATCCTCTCCTGATTCTGTTCCTCACCCCCCTCCCAGCTATCCTCTCCTGATGCTGTTCCTCATCCCCCTCCCCCCTCTCCTCTATCCTCTCCTGATGCTGTTCCTCATCCCCCCCATCCTCTCCTGATGCTGTTCCTTATACCCCTCCCCACTCTCCTCTATCCTCTCCTAATGCTGTTTCTCATCCCCCCATCCTCTCCTGATGCTGTTCCGTATCCCCTTCCCCACACTCCTCTATCCTCTCCTGATGCTGTTCCTTATCCCCCTCCCCGCTCTCCTCTATCCTCTCCTGATGCTGTTCCTCATTCCCCCCCGCTCTCCTCTATCCTCTCCTGATGCTGTTCCTTATCCCCCTCCCCGCTCTCCTATATCCTCTCCTGGTGCTGTTCCTCATCCCCCCCATCCTCTCCTGATGCTGTTCCTTATCCCCCTCTCGGCTCCTGTATCCTCTCCTGATGCTGTTCCTCATCCCCCTCCCCGCTCCCCTCTATCCTCTCCTGATGCTGTTCCTCACCCCCCTCCCACCTCCGCTCTATCCTCTCCTGATGCTGTTCCTCATCCCCCACCCCATCTCCTCTATCCTCTCCTGATGCTGTTCCTCATCCCCCCCATCCTCTCCTGATGCTGTTCCTTATCCCCCTCCCCACTCTCCTCTATCCTCTCCTAATGCTGTTCCTCATCCCCCATCCTCTCCTGATGCTGTTCCGTATCCCCCTCCCCGCTCTCCTCTATCCTCTCCTGATGCTGTTCCTCATCCCCGTCCCAGCTCTCCTCTACCCTCTCCTGATGCTGTTCCTCATCCCCTTCCCCACACTCCTATATCCTCTCCTGATGCTGTTCCTCATCCCCTTTCCCATTCTCTTCTATCCTCTCCTGATGATGTTCCTCATCCCCCCCCATCCTCTCCTGATGGTGTTCCTCATCCCCCCCCCATCCTCTCCTGATTCTGTTCCTCATCCCCCTCCCCGCTCCCCTCTATCCTCTCCTGATGTTGTTCCTCATCCCCCTCCCCGCTCCCCTCTATCCTCTCCTGATGCTGTTCTTCATCCCCCTCCCCCCTCCCCTCTATCCTCTCTTGATGCTGTTCCACATTTCCCCCCCCCCTCCTCTATCCTCTCCTGATGCTGTTCCTTATCCCCCCCCCCACTCTCCTCTATCCTCTCCTGATGCTATTCCTCATCCCCCCCACTCTCCTCTATCCTCTCCTGATGCTGTTCCTTATCCCCCTCCCCCCTCTCCTCTATCCTCTCCTGATGCTGTTCCTCATCCCCCTCCATCCTCTCCTGCTGCTGTTTTTCATCTCCCCCCCCCCCCCATCCTCTCCTGATGCTGTTCCTCATCCCCCCCCATCCTCTCCTGATGCTGTTCCTCATCCCCCTCTATCCTCTCCTGATGCTGTTCCTTATCCCCCTCTCCCCTCTCCTCTATCCTCTCCTGATGCTGTTCCTCATCCCCCTCCATCCTCTCCTGATGCTGTTCCTCATCCCCCTCTATCCTCTCCTGATGCTGTTCCTTATCCCCCTCCCCGCTCTCCTATATCCTCTCCTGATGCTGTTCCTCGTCTCCCTCCCTGCTCTCTTCATTCCTCTCCTGATGCTGTTCGTCATCCCCCTCCCCTCTCTCCTCACCCGATGCTGTTCCTCATCCCCCCTTCCTCTCCTGATGCTGTTCCTCATCCCCCTCCCCGCTCCCCTCTATCCTCTCCAGATGCCGTTCCTCATCCAACTACTCCCTCCCCTCTATCCTCTCCTGATGCTGTTTCTCATTACCCCTATCCTCTCCTCATGCTGTTCCTCATCCCCCCCCCATCCTCTCCTGATGCTGTTTCTCATCCCCCCCCATCCTCTCCTGATGCTGTTCCTTATCCCCCTCCCTGCTCTCCTCTATCCTCTCCTGATGCTGTTCCTTATCCCCTTCCCCGCTCTCCTCTATCCTCTCCTGATGCTGTTCCTTATCCCCCTCCCCACTCTCCTCTATCCTCTCCTAATGCTGTTCCTCATCCCCCCATCCTCTCCTGATGCTGCTCCGTATCCCCCTCCCCATCTCCTCTATCCTCTCCTGATGCTGTTCCTCATCCCCGTCCCAGCTCTCCTCTACCCTCTCCTGATGCTGTTCCTCATCCCCTTCCCCACACTCCTATATCCTCTCATGAGGCTGTTCCTCATCCCCTTCCCCACTCTCTTCATTCCTCTCCTGATGATGTTCCTCATTCCCCCCATCCTCTCCTGATGGTGTTCCTCATCCCCCCCCCCCCATCCTCTCCTGATGCTGTTCCTCACTTCCCCCCCCTCCTCTATCCTCTCCTGATGCTATTCCTCATCCCCACTCTCCCCACTATCCTCTCCTGATGCAGTTCCTCATCCCTCTGCTCTCCTCTAACCTCTCCTGATGCTGTTCCTTATCCCCCTCCCCGCTCCCCTCTATCCTCTCCTGATGCTGTTCGTCATCCCCCTCCCCCCTCCCCTCTATCCTCTCCTGATGCTGTTCCTCAGCCCCCTCCCCCCTCTCCTCTATCCTCTCCTGATGCTGTTCCTCATCCCCCCATCCTCTCCTGATGCTGTTCCTTATCCCCCTCCCCACTCTCCTCTATCCTCTCCTAATGCTGTTCCTCATCCCCCCATCCTCTCCTGATGCTGCTCTGTATCCCCCTCCCCACTCTCCTCTATCCTCTCCTGATGCTGTTCCTCATCCCCGTCCCAGCTCTCCTCTACCCTTTCCTGATGCTGTTCCTCATCCCCTTCCCCACACTCCTCTATCCTCTCCTGATGCTGTTCCTCATCCCCTTCCCCACTCTCTTCTATCCTCTCCTGATGATGTTCCTCATCCCCCCCCCCATCCTCTCCTGATGCTGTTCCTCATTCCCCTCCCCCGTCCCCTCTATCCTCTCCTGATGTTGTTCCTCATCCACCTCCCCGCTCCCCTCTATCCTCTCCTGATGATGTTCCTTATCCCCCTCCCCACTCTCCTCTATCCTCTCCTAATCCTGTTCCTCATCCCCCCATCCTCTCCTGATGCTGCTCTGTATCCCCCTCCCCACTCTCCTCTATCCTCTCCTGATGCTGTTCCTCATCCCCGTCCCAGCTCTCCTCTACCCTTTCCTGATGCTGTTCCTCATCCCCTTCCCCACACTCCTCTATCCTCTCCTGATGCTGTTCCTCATCCCCTTCCCCACTCTCTTCTATCCTCTCCTGATGATGTTCCTCATCCCCCCCCCATCCTCTCCTGATGCTGTTCCACATTCCCCTCCCCCGTCCCCTCTATCCTCTCCTGATGTTGTTCCTCATCCACCTCCCCCCTCCCCTCTATCCTCTCCTGTTGCTGTTCCTCATCTCCCTGCCCCCCCTCCTCTATCCTCTCCTGATGCTATTCCTCATCCCCACTCTCCCCACTATCCTCTCCTGATGCAGTTCCTCATCCCCCCGCTCTCCTCTATCCTCTCCTGATGCTGTTCCTTATCCCCCTCCCCCCCTCCTCTATCCTCTCCTGATGCTGTTCCTCATCCCCCCCATCCTCTCCTGATGCTGTTCCTCATCCCCCTCCATCCTCTCCTGCTGCTGTTTTTCATCCCCCCCATCCTCTCCTGATGCTGTTCCTCGTCTCCCTCCCTGCTCTCTTCATTCCTCTCCTGATGCTGTTCCTCATACCCCTCCCCTCTCTCCTCTCTCCTCACCCGATGCTGTTCCTCATCCCCCCCTCCCCTCTATCCTCTCCTGATGCTGTTCCTCATCCCCCTCCCCCCTCCCCTCTATCCTCTTCTGATGCTGTTCCTCAACCCCCTCCCCCCTCTCCTCTATCCTCTCCTGATGCTGTTCCTCATCCCCCCATCCTCTCCTGATGCTGTTCCTTATACCCCTCCCCACTCTCCTCTATCCTCTCTAATGCTGTTCCTCATCCCCCCATCCTCTCCTGATGCTGCTCCGTATCCCCCTCCCCATTCTCCTCCATCCTCTCCTGATGCTGTTCCTCATCCCCGTCCCAGCTCTCCTCTACCCTCTCCTGATGCTGTTCCTCATCCCCTTCCCCACACTCCTCTATCCTCTCCTGATGCTGTTCCTCATCCCCTTCCCCACTCTCTTCTATCCTCTCCTGATGATGTTCCTCATCCCCCCCCCATCCTCTCCTGTTGTTGTTCCTCATCCCCCTCCCCGCTCTCCTCTATCCTCTCCTGTTGTTGTTCCTCATCCCCCTCCCCGCTCTCCTCTATCCTCTCCTGATGCTGTTCCTCATCTCCCTGCCCCCTCCCCTCTATCCTCTCCTGATGCTGTTCCTCATCTCCCTGCCCCCACTCCTCTATCCTCTCCTGATGCTGTTCCTTATCCCCCTCCCCGCTCACCTCTATCCTCTCCTGATGCTATTCCTCATCCCCACTCTCCCCACTATCCTCTCCTGATGCTGTTCCTCATCACCCCCCATCCTCTCCTGATGCTGTTCCTCATCCCCCCATCCTCTCCTGATGCTGTTCCTTATCCCCCTCTCCCCTCTCCTCTATCCTCTCCTGATGCTGTTCCTCATCCCCCTCCCCCCTCTCCTCTATCCTCTCCTGATGCTCTTCCTCATCCCCCTCCATCCTCTCCTGCTGCTGTTTTTCATGCCCCCCCATCCTCTCCTGATGCTGTTCCTTATCCCCCTCCCCGCTCTCCTATATCCTCTCCTGATGCTGTTCCTCGTCTCCCTCCCTGCTCTCTTCATTCCTCTCCTGATGCTGTTCCTCATCCCCCTCCCCTCTCTCCTCTCTCCTCACCCGATGCTGTTCCTCATCCCCCACTCCCCTCTATCCTCTCCTGATGCTGTTCCTCATTTCCCCCCTTCTCCTCTATCCTCTCCTGATGGTGTTCCTCATCCCACCCCTCCACTATCCTCTCCTGATGCTGTTCCTCATCCCTCCCCGCTCCCCTCTATCCTCTCCTGATGCCGTTCCTCATCCAACTACTCCCTCCCCTCTATCCTCTCCTGATGCTGTTTCTCATCACCCCATCCTCTCCTGATGCTGTTCCTTATCCCCCTCCACGCTCTCCTCTATCCTCTCCTGATGCTGTTCCTTATCCCCCCCCCAGCTCTCCTATATCCTCTCCTGATGCCGTTCCTCATCCCCCCATCCTCTCCTGATGCTGTTCCTCATCCCCCCATTCTCTCTTGATGCTGTTCCTTATCCCCCTCCCCTCTCTCCTATATCCTCTCCTGATGCTGTTCCTCGTCTCCCTCCCTGCTCTCTTCATTCCTGTCCTGATGCTGTTCCTCATCCCCCTCCCCTCTCTCCTCTCTCCTCATCCGATGCTGTTCCTCATCCCCCCCTCCCCTCTATCCTCTCCTGATGCTGTTCCTCATTTCCCCCCCCTCCTCTATCCTCTCCTGATGCTGTTCCTCATCCCCCCTCTCTCCTCTATCCTCTCCTGATGCTGTTCCTCATCCCCCCGCTCTCCTCTATCCTCTCCTGATGCTGTTTCACATCACCCCACCATCCTCTCCTGATGCTGTTCCTCATCCCCTCCCATCCTCTCCTGATGGTGTTCCTTATCCCCCTCCCCGCTCTCCTCTATCCTCTCCTGATGATGTTCCTTATCCCCCTCCACGCTCTCCTCTATCCTCTCCGAATGCTATTCCTCATCCCCACTCTCCCCACTATCCTCTCCTGATGCTGTTCCTCATCACACCCCATCCTCTCCTGGTGCTGTTCCTCATCCCCCTCCATCCTCTCCTGCTGCTGTTTTGCATCACACCCCATCCTTTCCTGATGCTGTTCTGTATCCCCCTCCCCGCTCTCCTGTATCCTCTCCTGTTGCTGTTCCTCGTCTCCCTCCCTGCTCTCTTCATTCCTCTCCTGATGCTGTTCCTCATCCCCCTCCCCTCTCTCCTCTATCCTCTCCCGATGCTGTTCCGCATCCCCCCCTCCACTATTCTCTCCTGATGCCGTTCCTCATCCAACTACTCCCTCCCCTCTATCCTCTCAAGATGCTGTTCCTCATCCCCCCCGCTCTCCTCTATCCTCTCCTGATGCTGTTCCTTATCCCCCCCTGCTCTCCTATATCCACTCCTGATGCTGTTCCTCATCCCCCCATCCTCTCCTGATGCTGTTCCTCATCCCCCCATCCTCACCTGATGCTGTTCCTTATCCCCCTCCCCTCTCTCCTCTATCCTCTCCTGATGCTGTTCCTCACCCCCCCGATCTCCTCTATCCTCTCCTGATGCTGTTTCTCATCACCACCCCATCCTCTCCTGATGCCGTTCCTCATCCCCCCCCATCCTCTCCTGATGCTGTTCCTCAACACCCTATCCTCTCCTGATGCTGTTCCTTATCCCCCTCCCCGCTCTCCTCTATCCTCTCCTGATGCTGTTCCTTATCCCCCTCCCCGCTCTCCTCTATCCTCTCCTGATGCTATTGCTCATCCCCACTCTCCCCACTATCCTCTCCTGGTGCTGTTCCTCATCCCCCCATTCTTTTTTTATGCTGTTCCTTATCCCCCTCCCCGCTCTCCTCTATCCTCTCCTGATGCTGTTCCTCATCCCCCCCGCTCTCCTCTATCCTCTCCTGATGCTGTTCCTTATCCCCCTCCCCGCTCTCCTATATCCTCTCCTGATGCTGTTCCTCATCCCCCCATCCTCTCCTGATGCTGTTCCGTATCCCCGTCCCAGCTCTCCTCTACCCTCTCCTGATGCTGTTCCTCATCCCCGTCCCAGCTCTCCTCTACCCTCTCCTGATGCTGTTCCTCATCCCCTTCCCCACACTCCTATATCCTCTCCTGATGCTGTTCCTCATCCCCGTCCCAGCTCTCCTCTACCCTCTCCTGATGCTGTTCCTCATCCCCTTCCCCACACTCCTATATCCTCTCCTGATGCTGTTCCTCATCCCCTTTCCCACTCTCTTCTATCCTCTCCTGATGATGTTCCTCATCCCCCCCCATCCTCTCCTGATGGTGTTCCTCATCCCCCTCCCCACTCCCCTCTATCCTCTCCTGATGTTGTTCCTCATGCCCCTCCCCGCTCCCCTCTATCCTCTCCTGATGCTGTTCTTCATCCCCCTCCCCCCTCCCCCCTCCCCTCTATCCTCTCCTGATGCTGTTCCTCATCCCCCTCCCCGCTCTCCTCTTTCCTCTCCTGATGCTATTCCTCATCCCCCCCGCTCTCCTCTATCCTCTCCTGATGCTGTTCCTTATCCCCCTCCCCCCTCTCCTCTATCCTCTCCTGATGCTCTTCCTCATCCCCCTCCATCCTCTCCTGATGCTGTTCCTTATCCCCTCCCCGTTCTCCTCTATCCTCTGCTGATGTTGTTCCTCATCCCCCCCCATCCTCTCCTGATGCTGTTCCTCACCCCCCCCATCCTCTCCTGATGCTGTTCCTTATCCCCCCCCGTTCTCCTCTATCCTCTGCTGATGCTGTTCCTCATCCCC
Organism: Chiloscyllium plagiosum; assembly: GCF_037043375.1. Taxonomy (NCBI): domain Eukaryota; kingdom Metazoa; phylum Chordata; class Chondrichthyes; order Orectolobiformes; family Hemiscylliidae; genus Chiloscyllium; species Chiloscyllium plagiosum. Next base: position 171,932,378 of record NW_028270139.1, on the reverse strand, counting down.
CCCATCCTCTCCTGATGCTGTTCCTTATCCCCCCCCGCTCTCCTCTATCCTCTCCTGATGCTGTTCCGCATCCCCACCATCCTCTCCTGATGCTGTTCCTCACCCCCCTCCCCGCTCCCCTCTATCCTCTCCTGATGCTGTTCCTCATCCCCCTCCCCCCTCTCCTCTATCGTCTCCTGATGCTGTTCCTCATCCCCCCATCCTCTCCTGATGCTGTTCCTTATCCCCCTCCCCACTCTCCTCTATCCTCTCCTAATGCTGTTCCTCATCCCCCCCATCCTCTCCTGATGCTGTTCTGTATCCCCCTCCCTGCTCTCCTCTATCCTCTCCTGATGCTGTTCCTCATCCCCATCCCAGTTCTCCTCTACCCTCTCCTGATGCTGTTCCTCATCCCCTTCCCCACACTCCTCTATCCTCTCCTGATGCTGTTCCTCATCCCCTTCCCCACTCTCTTCTATCCTCTCCTGATGATGTTCCACATCACCCCCCCATCCTCACCTGATGGTGTTCCTCACCCCCCCCCATCCTCTCCTGATGCTGTTCCTCATCCCCCTCCCCGCTCCCCTCTATCCTCTCCTGATGTTGTTTCTCATCCCCCTCCCCTCTCTCCTCTCTCCTCTCCTGATGCTGTTCCTCATCCCCCCCGCTCCCCTCTATCCTGTCCTGATGCCGTTCCTCATCCACCTACTCCCTCCCCTCTATCCTCTCCTGATGCTGTTCCTCATCCCCCCCGCTCCCCTCTATCCTCTGCTGATGCTGTTCCTTATCCCCCTCCCCGCTCTCCTATATCCTCTCCTGATCATGTTCATCGTCTCCCTCCCTGCTATCTTCATTCCTCTCCTGATGCTGTTCCTCATCCCCCTCCCCTCTCTCCTCTCTCCTCACCCGATGCTGTTCCTCATCCCCCTCTCCCCTCTATCCTCTCCTGATGCTGTTCCTCATCCCCCTCCCCGCTCTCCTCTATCCTCTCCTGATGCTGTTTCTCATCACCCCCCCATCCTCTCCTGATGCCGTTCCTCATCCCCCTACTCCCTCCCCCCATCCTCTCCTGATGCTGTTTCTCATCAAACCCCATCCTCTCCTGATGCTGTTCCTCATCCCCCCCCATCCTCTCCTGATGCTGTTCCTTATCCCCCTCCCCGCTCTCCTCTATCCTCTCCTGATGCTGTTCCTCATCCCCCTCCCCCCTCTCCTCTATCCTCTACTGATGCTGTTCCGCATCCCCACCATCCTCTCCTGATGCTGTTCCTCATCCCCCCCCATCCTCTCCTGATGCTGTTCCTTATCCCCCCCCCCGTTCTCCTCTATCCTCTGCTGATGCTGTTCCTCATCCCCCCCATCCTCTCCTGATGCTGTTCCTTATCCCCCCCCCGCTCTCATCTATCCTCTCCCGATGCTGTTCCTCATCCCCCCATCCACTCCTGATGCTGTTCCTTATCCCCCCCCCGCTCTCCTCTATCCTCTACTGATGCTGTTCCGCATCCCCACCATCCTCTCCTGATGCTGTTCCTTATCCCCCCCCCCGCTCTCCTCTATCCTCTCCCGATGCTGTTCCGCATCCCCAACATCCTCTCCTGATGCTGTTCCTCACCCCCCTCCCCGCTCCCCTCTATCCTCTCCTGATGCTGTTCCTCATCCCCCTCCCCCCTCTCCTCTATCCTCTCCTGATGCTGTTCCTCATCCCCCCATCCTCTCCTGATGCTGTTCCTTATCCCCCTCCCCACTCTCCTCTATCCTCTCCTAATGCTGTTCCTCATCCCCCCCATCCTCTCCTGATGCTGTTCCGTATCCCCCTCCCCGCTCTCCTCTATCCTCTCCTGATGCTGTTCCTCATCCCCATCCCAGTTCTCCTCTACCCTCTCCTGATGCTGTTCCTCATCCCCTTCCCCACACTCCTCTATCCTCTCCTGATGCTGTTCCTCATCCCCTTCCCCACTCTCTTCTATCCTCTCCTGATGATGTTCCTCATCACCCCCCCAGCCTCACCTGATGGTGTTCCTCATCCCCCCCCCCCCCATCCTCTCCTGATGCTGTTCCTCATCCCCCTCCCCGCTCCCCTCTATCCTGTCCTGATGCCGTTCCTCATCCACCTACTCCCTCCCCTCTATCCTCTCCTGATTCTGTTCCTCATCCCCCCCGCTCCCCTCTATCCTCTGCTGATGCTGTTCCTTATCCCCCTCCCCGCTCTCCTATATCCTCTCCTGATGCTGTTCCTCGTCTCCCTCCCTGCTATCTTTATTCCTCTCCTGATGCTGTTCCTCATCCCCCTCCCCTCTCTCCTCTCTCCTCACCCGATGCTGTTCCTCATCCCCCTCTCCCCTCTGTCCTCTCCTGATGCTGTTCCTCATCCCCCTCCCCGCTCTCCTCTATCCTCTCCTGATGCTGTTTCTCATCACCCCCCCATCCTCTCCTGATGCCGTTCCTCATCCCCCTACTCCCTCCTCCCATCCTCTCCTGATGCTGTTTCTCATCACCCCCCCATCCTCTCCTGATGCTGTTCCTCATCCCCCCCCATCCTCTCCTGATGCTGTTCCTTATCCCGCTCCCCGCTCTCCTCTATCCTCTCCTGATGCTGTTCCTTATCCCCCCTCTCTCCTCTATCCTCTCCTGATGCTGTTCCTTATCCCCCGCTCTCCTATATCCTCTCCTGATGCTGTTCCTCATCCCCCTCCCCGCTCCCTCCCATTCTCTCCTGATGCTGTTCCTCATCCTCCCATCCTCTCCTGATGTTGTTCCTCATCCCCCTCCCCGCTCTCCTCTATCCTCTCCTGATGCTGTTCGTCATCCCCCTCCCCGCTCCCCTCTATCCTCTCCTGATGCTGTTCCTCATCCCCCTCCCCGCTCCCTCCCATCCTCTCCTGATGCTGTTTCTCATCACCCCCCCATCCTCTCCTGATGCTGTTCCTCATCCCCCCCCATCCTCTCCTGATGCTGTTCCTTATCCCCCTCCCCGCTCTCCTCTATCCTCTCCTGATGCTGTTCCTTATCCCCCCTCTCTCCTCTATCCTCTCCTGATGCTGTTCCTTATCCCCCCGCTCTCCTATATCCTCTCCTGATGCTGTTCCTCATCCCCCTCCCCGCTCCCTCCCATTCTCTCCTGATGCTGTTCCTCATCCTCCCATCCTCTCCTGATGCTGTTCCTCATCCCCCTCCCCGCTCCCCTCTATCCTCTCCTGATGCTGTTCCTCATCTCCCCTCTCCTCTATCCTCTCCTGCTGCTGTTCCTCATCCCCTTCCCCGCTCTCCTCTATCCTCTCCTGATGCTGTTCCTCACCCCCCCCCATCCTCTCCTCATGCTGTTCCTCATCCCCCCTCCCCTCTATCCTCTCCTGATGCTGTTCCTCATCCCCCTCCCCGCTCCCTCCCATCCTCTCCTGATGCTGTTCCTCATCCTCCCATCCTCTCCTGATATTGTTCCTCATCCCCCTCCCCGCTCTCCTCTATCCTCTCCTGATGCTGTTCCTCATCCCCCTCCCTGCTCCCCTCTATCCTCTCCTGATGCTGTTCCTCATCCCCCTCCCCGCTCCCTCCCATCCTCCCCTGATGCTGTTCCTCAATTCCCCCATGCTCTCCTGATGCTGTTCCTCATCCCCCTCCCCGCTCCCCTCTATCCTCTCCTGATGCTGTTCCTCATCTCCCCTCTCCTCTATCCTCTCCTGCTGCTGTTCCTCATCCCCTTCCCCGCTCTCCTCTATCCTCTCCTGATGCTGTTCCTCACCCCCCCCATCCTCTCCTCATGCTGTTCCTCATCCCCCCTCCCCTGTATCCTGTCCTGATGCTGTTCCTCATCCCCCCTCCCCTCTATCCTCTCCTGATGCTGTTCCTCATCCCCCCTCCCCTGTATCCTCTCCTGATTCTGTTCCTCATCCTCCCTCCCCTCTATCCTCTCCTGATGCTGTTACTCATCCCCCTCCCTGCTCTCCTCTATCCTGTCCTGCTGCTGTTCCTCATCCCCCCCTTCTCTCTCCTCTCCTGATGCTGTTCCTCATCCCCCTCCCTGCTCTCCTCTATCCTCTCCTGATGCTGTCCCTCATCCCCCCCCCCCACCTCCATCCTCTCCTGATGCTGTTCCTCATCCCCCCCTGCTCCCTTCTATCCTGTCCTGATGCTGAGTGTTCCTCAGAGGTGCAGAATTGTATATTCTCTGATGGTGTGGAAAGGCTCTGACCATTTTTTTCTGGAGCATTGGAGCCTATAGAGTGTCCTTACAAAATCATGAGGGGCATAGGTAAGGAGGTAGCCAAGATCCTTTCCACTAGGTAGGGGATTCCAAAACTAGTGGTCACATTTTGAAGGTTGGAGTCTAAATTTTGAAAAGGGACAGGAGGTTTACCATACCTTGTACAGTGATCTTTTGTGTGGCACTTTATCTAACGCCTCTTGAAATCCACATACATTACATCTCCCAGTCTCCCTTTGTTAACTGTGCATGTTTATCCTCACAGAACACTTATAAGTTTATCAAATGTAATTTCTTCTCCACAAAACCAAGTTGACTGATTACACAAATATTTTCTAAATGTTCTTCTATTTCCTCAACAATGTTCCCAGGGAATGCAATAGCCTCATGGTATTTTCACTGGATTGTTAACCTTGAGACCCAGGGAATGTTGTGGGGACCTGAGTTCAAATCCCACCACGGCAGATAGTGGAATTTGAATTCTGTAAATATCTGAAGTTAGGAATCTAATGATGACCATGAATCCATTGTTCTTTTGGGAAGGAATGTGCCATCCTTACCTGTTCTGGCCTCCGTGTGACTGCAGACCTACAGCAACGTGGTTGACTCTTAATTGCCCTCTGGGCAAATCAGTGGGCAATAAATTCTGCTGAGCAATGCTCTCATCCCATGAATGAATAAAGAAAATAAATGACAGATATTAAGATAATCAGCCTCTCATTTCCTGCATTCTGTCTCCCTCCATTGATCGGAATGTCTAAAATTGAGCAGATTTAATTTCAATTCAGTCCTGTATCTGCCAGAAACATACACGCAGGAGAGGCTTCGTCAACATCCTGTGACCTCCATAAATCTTTGATGTTCAAGTAATCCAAGATGGAGGACGGGAGAACATTGTGGCTGGAAGCACTGCTCCTTTTGAGGTTTCTTTCAGATATTCCCCTGACTATAAGATTGTTGTGTTTCTGCCAGAAAAAATGCCCAATTAAAACAAAAGTGCCTTTCATTGCTGCCTGTGTTCCACAGTTTCTTCCAGAGGGAACCCTTTGCAGGCCATTGAAGGGAGAATGTGATTTGCCAGAGTTCTGCACAGGTGTCTCCTCAAACTGTCCTGACAATGTCTACCTGAAAGATGGCCACAAATGCAGCAAAGGAGATTTATTCTGCTATGCGGGTGTCTGTCAGTCTGCAGATAAACAGTGCCAGGAGATCTGGGGACCTGGTGAGTACAGACAACCAGTATGTTGCGTGCTGTTACAGTACAAATACCTGCTGTGATCAGCTTTGTCAAATGTGTGATCTATTAGATGGATATCTGAGCCTTAAAACACCACCTACTTCCTAAATCCTTGCTTCTGACTTTAACGCAGAGTGTGATGGAGTTTTAGTGCATGGTCCTCCCTACATCAGAGGTGAGGCTTTCACCTGAGCCTTACTCTCCTTCACTGTCATTGGGTCAAGATTGGTACCTGCCTGCTGAATAAAAAGCAGCAACAGAATATTTAAAAATAGAACAGGCACCAGCTTGGAAGAGGAATGAAAGAAGATGGTCAGCGTTTGGAGCAGGAATAGACCATAGATCTCCCTGAGCTGATCTTCTCTGTCTACTTCACATCCCTCATATCCTATTCACCTTTGATCCCTGAATATCTAAAAAATATCTCTATTTCAAAGACTGCTGAATGAATACTTCTCATCGGTTTTCACTCAGGAAAAGGAGAATATTGTAGAGGAAAAGAATGACGAGATATTAGACTAGAAAGGAGCGAGGTTAGTAAGGAAGAGGTGTCATCAATTCCAGAAGGAGTGAAAGTAGACAAATCCCCTGGGCCGGATCGGATTTATCTGAGGATTCTCTGGGAAGCTAGGGAGAAGGTGTTGGAGCCTTTGGCTTTGATCTTTGAGTCATCATAGACAACTGGTTGAGTACCAGAGGACTGGAGGATTGCAGATGTTGTGCCCTTGTTCAAGAAGGGCAGTAGAGATGACCCAGGTAATTATAGACCAGTGATCCTTGTGTCTGCTGTAGGAAGTTTTGGAAAGGATTCTGAGATAGTATTTGTAATCATCTGGGAAGCAACAATTTGATTGCAGATAGTCAACATGGTTTCATCAAGGGCAGGTCATGTCTCACAAACCTCATTGAGTTTTTTGAGAAGGTGACCAAGCATGTAGATGAGGGGAGGGCAGTTGACATGGCGTACATGGACTTCAGTAAAGCCTTTGATAAGGTTCCACATGGTCAGCTGATGGAGAAAATGCAGAGGCATGGGATTGAGGGTGATTTAGCAGTTTGAATTAGAAACAGGCTTTCTGGAGGAAGGCAGCAAGTGGTGGTTGATGGAAAATATTCAGCCTGGAGTCCAGTTACTAGTGGTGTGCCACAAGGATCTGTTTTGGGACCACTGCTGTTTGTCATTTTTATAAATGACTTAGACGCAGGCATGGGTGGATGGATTAGTAAATTTGCAGATGACACTAAAGTCGGTAGAGTAGTGGACAGTTTGGAAGAATATTACAGGTTGCAGGTGGACTTGGATAAACTGCAGAATTGGGCTGAAAGGTTGCAAATGGAGTTCAATGCAACTAAATGTGAGGTGATTCACTTTGGAAAGAATAACAGGAAGGCAGAGTACTGGGTCGATGGAAAGATTCTTGATAGTGTGGATGTGTAGCAGGATCTTGGAGTCCATGTACATAGATCCCTGAAAGTTGCCACCCAGGTTGATAGTGCTGTTAAGAAGGCATACAGTGTGAACAGGAGGTGTGTTAGGTTTTCAGGGATTGGTAGAGGGATTGAGTTCCGGAGCTGTAATGTCATGCTGCAACTATACAAAATGCTGGTGCGGCCGTACTTGAAATATTGTGTACAGTTCTGGTCGCCCCATTACTGAAAGGATGTGGAAGCATTGCAAAAGGTGCAGAGGAGATTTACCAGGATGTTGCCTGGTCTGGAGGGAAGGTCTTATGAGGAAAGGCTGAGAGACTTGGATCTGTTCTCACTGCACAGAAGAAGGCTAAGAGAGGATTTGATAGAGACATACAAGATGATCAAAGGATTAGATAGGGTAGACAGTGAAAGTCTTTTTCCTAGGATGATGATGTCAGCTTGTATGAGGGGCCATAGCTGCGATTTGAGGGGTGATAGATTTAAAACAGATGTCAGAGGCAGGCTGTTTACTCAGAGAGTGGTAAGAGTGTGGAAAGCCCTACCTGCCAATGTAGTTAACTCAGCCACATTAGGGAAATTTAAACAGTCCTTGGATAAGCACATGGATGATGATGGGATAGTGTAGGGGAATGAGCTTAGATTAGTTCACAGGTCAACACAACATTGAAGGCCGAAAGGGCCTGTTCTGCGCTGTATTGTTCATTGTTCTATGCACTCCACAGTGAATGGTGTACTTTATTTGGTTTTTCAGAAGTCTTTTCAGAAAGTGATCAACAGGGGAATGGTTAGAAAAATAAAGGAGAGAAAATGGGGAACTACAAACCTGGTAGCCTTACATCATAGAATATAGAGCATTACAGCGCAGTACATGCCCTTCAGCCCTTGATGTTGCGCTATTGTGTGAAACCAATCTGAAGCCCATCTACCCTTCACCATTCCATTATCATCCATATGTATATCCACTGACCATTTAAATGCCCTTAATGTTGGCAAGTCTACAACTGTTGCAGGCAGCGCATTCTACACCCCTACTACTCTCTGAGTAAAGAAACTACCTCTAACATCTATCCTATAACAATCACCCCTCAGTTTAAAGCTATGCCCCCTCGTGCTGGCCATTACCATCTGAGGAAAGAGGCTCTCACTGTCCATCCTATCTAACCAACTGATTATTTTATAAGTCTCAATTAAGTCACCTCTCAACCTTCTACTTTCTAATGAAAACAGCCTCAAGTCTCTCAGCCTTTCCTCAAACGACCTCCCCTCCATACCAGGCATCATCCTAGTAAATCTCCTGTGAATCCTTTCCAAGGCTTCCACATCCTTCCTGTCATGCGGTGACCAGAACTGCATGCAATACTCCAAGTTGGCCACACCAGAGTTTTGTACAGCTGCAGCATGACATCATGGTTCCGAATCTCAATCCCTCTATTAATAAAAGCTAACACACCATATGCCTTCCCAACAAAAGGAATCATAAGGAAGTATGTTTCTTTTACTGTTTCATTGGAAAGGAGCACCACTGGCAAAGTAAGCATTTGGTGACTATTGGAGAGAGATATCAGAGTCTCAGGCTCCGTGTTTAACAGCACAGTTGAACTTTAATCAGAGCTCTGTTAGCATGCAGCATATGAGAGGTTCCTGGAACAGTGTCCACCAAATATTTTGACTAAAAATACAGTATTTTTTATCTATTTAGCATTACAATAATTACATACTGCTTTGATCTTGGCCACGACCTCCCAATTTATGCATACAATTCTATAACCACATGATCAATGATGGATGTCTCTATGGATAGCTCTCAGGTTCCCATGATCTTATTGTGTTTACCAGACTTCATTATCATTAGACTGGGGAATCATTTAATGTATCCCACTAATTTATATTTCAATGTTAACAGTCATACACTCAGACATTTTCCAGACTTGCTTATCCTTTTGGACTGTTTGAATTCTGTTTTTCATTGACCTGAACAAATTGTGTAACTCATCTCATATTTCCAATTATCCTGCTCACAGGAGATACAAAAAGATGCTAACTCCTGCTAATTGCTATAAAATTCATATTATCAGTGCTAACAAAAGGTTAGTTGTATATAACATTATATGGTTACACCTAATGTTAGAATTCTTTCGCCAATGAATTGTGAGCAGCTTCTGCCCCACCTGACCTTGCAGGATAAGGTAAACTCTGCCCCTATGTTGTAACTGTCACTATAATTCCTCCTATTCTCATGCTGTTTGTAAATGTGTTCTAAACAGGAGATTGCTTCTAAGATGAAATTTACTGCCTCTACTCAAAACATTTGTCCACTACCTCTTTTACTTAAGATAACATATAATCACATATCATTAATAAAACTTGTCTGAACTCCAAAGGTTTTGCAAAATATATTCTGATTCCCCTTTTACCTTATCAGTTGTTTCTGTATTTCCTCTCTTGATCCTTGGATGTATGAATTCATTTGAGCTTCCTCCATCATTATTATTTTGGTTCACTTATTTAGTTTCCCAAGCATCTTCTCGTCAGACTTTCTTTTATAAACAGCAGCTGTGGGTTTATGTTTTAATTTATAAGATTCTTTGTTTGTCTTAGACCTTGTTACCTTGAATTTATCTCATTCTCAAAACAACCATTATCCTAACTTATGATCTCACCCTCATACTAAAGAAGCTATTTCTGTCGCGACCACTGAAAATCCTCTCTGCCATATCTATGCCAACTAAAAATCCACAACCAGCCATCCTGTGCAATTGGCAGCCCCAACAGTGACCATCCATAATTGCCCTTGAACGGAGTGAATGAACTGTTGAAATTCAACCATATTGTTCAGGTCTGGTGGGGGGAGTCACATATAGGTCAGACCAGTTGAGGCTGTCTGATGTCTTTCCTTAAAAATACATCAATGAGCCAGATGGGATTTTAGGACACTTGTTACCATTAGAATTTCAGTTCTGGATTCATGAACCTAGTTTGGTCATCTCTCATAGAAAGATTTGTTATGATGCCCCAGATCATTAGCTAAGGGCTCTAAAGTACAAGTTCAGTGACAATATCCTATGATACTAAGCTTGGGAGAATAGTGAATGTGAGGATGAGGCTGAGTGACTTCAGAGGGAGATTGACAAGTTGGCCAAATGGATAGACACCTGGCAGATGAATTTCAATGCAGAGAAATGTGAGGACATTAACTTAGGTAGAAGAAACACAGAGACAGTACAGACTCAGTGGTACAACTTTGAGGGGAGTATAGGAGCAGAGAGACCTCAGGATTCATGTACATCATTCTCTGAAAGTGGCCAGGAAAGTTGTAACAGTTATTGAGAAGACTTATAGGGTCCTTTGGGTTATAAATAGAGGCAGAGAGTAAATGCCTCTTAAATGTTGCAATTGTACCAGCCTCCACCACATCCTCTGGCAGCTCATTCCATACATGTACCACCTTCTGCGTGAAAAAGTTGCCCCTTAGGTCTCTTTTACATCTTTCCCCTCTCACCCTAAACCTATGCCCTCTAGTTCTGGACTCCCCCACCCCAGGGAAAAGACTTTGTCTATTTATCCTATCCATGCCTCTCATAATTTTGTAAACCTCTATAAGGTCACCCCTCAGCCTCTGACGCTCCAGGGAAAACAGCCCCAGCCTGTTCAGCCTCTCCCTGTAGCTCAAATCCTCCAACCCTGGAAACCTCCTTGTAAATCTTTTCTGAACCCTTTCAAGTTTCACAATGTCTTTCACAACATCATTGGTCAGATCACATTTGGAGTATAGTGTTGAGTTCTGGGAACTTTATTTAAGGAAGGATGTTAAAGCCCTGGAGAGAATTTAAAGGAGATTTACTAAAATATTACCAGAAATGAAGGGCTTTAGAGACTAGGAACAGAGAAGGTTAAGAAGTGTTTACAATCATGAACACTTTTTGAGACACTAAAGAAGGATATTCTGTTTCCAGTAGTTGACACCTGCCAGAAGGGTTGGGAATTTTTCTGAAGTGTGTTTGGGATAGTTACCTTGCCTCCGTATATGTCCGTTTTTTTTGTGTAAGGTGGAACTGTTCCTTCTCATGGGTACAAACTGCTTCTGAATAGCATTAAATGTTTCTGTAAACACCCTCCATTGTTCCCTCAGTTGTTTTACCAATTAGCAGAGCTTCCCAGTTTACTGTGTCATCCCAGTAAAGTCTGCCTTACTTAATTTCAAAATTCTAGTGTTCAATCTTTGCTTATCTCTTACAAATACTACACAAAACTTGATCATGTAATGATGCTCAGAAACAACTGGGTCACTCATTAAGTCAGGCTCTTTGCTCATGATGAGATCCAAAAGTGCAAACAGACAGCCAGCCAAAGAGATGGATAATGGTAAACCAGGGAGGAAGGAAGGGGGACCATATGTGGGTGAAAAAGGATTGGATGTGCTGAAAGCAGGCCATGTTATGACAGGACCTGGGGTGTGGGGGTGGGGAAAGTACATGGAAGGAGGTGTTCAGGCAATAAAATTGTTGAACTCAATTTTGAGTCCTGAAGACTGCAGCATCCTTTAAGTGGAAAATGAGGTGGTGTTCTTCCAGTTTGCACTGAGCTTTGCTGGAGCACTGCAGCAAGTCTGAGACAGAGATCAGGATTTTGAGCCCTAGTTGCTCACAAATAATCTCAGTGATTTGGATGTGTGGGGACTAAATAAATTTCTACAATTGCAAATGATACAAGTACAAAGTAACTTCAAGTAGATTTGAACAGATTTAGTGAGTGGGCAAGCACATCATGAATATAATAGAGGGAAATAAATTAAAACTCGATTGGGTTTTAGCATCCTGGGTCTTAATTTAAACTGGTTAAATTACTGGGGGTCACGCGTTCAAAGTGAGATGGAAAAAGTTTAGGGGAGATATGCATGGAAAGCTCTTCACACAGAGAGTGGTGGGGGCCTGGAACGCATTGCCAGTGGAGGTGGTAGAGGCAGGAACAGTAGCATCATTGAAGATGTATCCCGACAGATCCATGAATGAGCAGGGAGCAAAGCAGACCCTTAGAAAATAGGCGAGAGGTTTAGATTGAGGATCTGGATTCATGCAGGCTTGGAGGGCCAAAGGACCTGTTCCTGTGCTGTAAGGTTCTTTGTTCTTAGTTGCTGTTTTGAAAACAATTCAAACAAAAATGGTATCCATTTCACAGCCAATGTTCCAGTACACTCTGGGACTGCCATCTAGTCATATACACAGGCACTTGTAAGGTCTTAGTCCAGAACAGCATTCACTCTCTCTTAAAGTTACAGTGCACACCTTCAACTTCAGAACACCTCCCCCATTAAGAAAAAAAATGAACCATCCTAATGAAAATATGCCTTCATTTTTGTTTCCAATTCTTAATACCATGACTATGAAATACATAGAATATTACAGGGGCAGTACAGGCCCTTCGGCCCTTGATGTTGCACCAACCTGTGGAACCAATCTGAAGCCCATCTATCCTACACTATTACATTTTCATCCAAATGTTTATCCAATGACCATTTAAATGCCTTTAAAGTTGTTGAGTCTACTATTGTTGCAGGCATCTCTGGATCAGTGGTGCTGGAAGAGCACAGCGGTTCAGGCAGCATCCAAGGACAGGCAAAGTCCGAGGACAGGCAAAATCGACGTTTCGGGCAAAAGCCCTTCATCAGGAATCCTGATGAAGGGCTTTTGCCCGAAACATCGATTTTGCCTGTCCTCGGACTTTGCCTGTCCTCGGATGCTGCCTGAACTGCTGTGCTCTTCCAGCACCACTGATCCAGAATCTGGTTTCCAGCATCTGCAGTCATTGTTTTTACCTTTTTGTTGCAGGCAGTACATTCCACATCCTACTACTCTCTGAGTAAAGAAACTACCTCTGACATCTGTCCTATATCTATCACCCCTCACTTTAAAGCTATGCCTCCTTATGCTAGCCATCACCATCACTGTCCTCCCGATCTAACCCTCTGATTATCTTATATGTCTCAATTAAGTCACCTCTTAACCTTCTTCTCTCTAACGCAAACAGTCTCAAGTTCCTCAGCCTTTCCTCCATACCAGGCAACATCCTGGTAAATCTCCTCTGAACTCTTTCAAAAGCTTCCACATGTGGTGACCAGAACTGTGCGCAATACTCCAAGTGCGGTTGCACCAGTGTTTTGTACAGCTATAACATGACCTTATGGCTCCAAAACTCAATCCCTCTACTAATAAAAGCTAACACACCATATGCCTTCTCAACAGCCCTATCAACCTGGGTGGCAACTTTCAGGGATCTATGTACATGGACACTGAGATGTCTCTGTTCATTGAATTGAATTGAATTAAATTTACTATCACGTGTACTGAGGCACAGTCAAGAATCTTACCATTAGACCAGTACTCTTTATTCCTGTTGCTCCTTCCAAAGTGAATCACCTCACACTTTTCTGCATTAAACTCCATTTGCCACTTCTCAGCTTTTAATGTCCTAAGAACATCACCTCTGCTTTTGTGAATTCTGTTTTCTTTAAGTTTATCATCAGTTTTACTTCTCTTAATCATAGAGCTCTGCCAACTCTACCATGTTACCTTTCCATGACTCACTAAAGACCACTACATCATCCAGATAAACTGCACAATTGATTAATCCAGTCACAACTCTGTTCATGAGTCTTTGGAATGTGGCTGGTGCATTCTTCATTCCAAAAGGCATCACTTCAAATTGATATAGTCCATTTGGGGTTACAAATGCAGAAACTTCTTTAACTTACTTTGATAAAGGTACCTGTCATTAACCTGCAGTAAGTACAACATTGTGATGTAACTGGCTTGTCCAACTTTCTCCATACAGTCCTCCAATCTTGGTATTGGGTATAAGTCCGATTTTGTTTTGGTGTTGACCTTCTGATAGTCCACATAAAATTGTTGAGGCCCGTCAGGTTTGGGAACTAACACGATTGGCAAACTCTACTCATTCTGACTCAGTTTGATGATATCTTCATTGAGCATCATATCCACTTCCTTCTGGACCTGTACGGCTTTGAAAGGATTAAGTCTGTAGGGGTGTTGTTTTATTGGAACAGCATTCCCTATGTCTACCTCATGCACAATAGTATTAATCCTCTCCATCTCATCCCCACATATGTCCTCAGACTGCCACAACAAACCATTCAACTGGGTTCTTTGCTCCTGAGACAGGTAGTTCACTAACCTCTCCCACTCCTTAAGGACTTTCTCATTATTTAATGTATTTTGAGACGCATCAAAATCCATACCATCTGGATTTGATTCCTCACTCTGCAGAGCAGTAACTAACACCTATTTCTTCAATTCCTTCTCTCTATTAAAGCAAGATTTCAACATATCCAGATGACATACCTCATAGTTTACCCGACTTAACCTTTTGTCAATTTGATAGAGACCACTAAACCTGGCCTTGAAGGGATCTTCTACCACTGGTAACAGTACTAACACATCATCCCCACAGGAAATCATCTGAATTTCAGAGTTTTTATCTTCCACTTGTTTCTTTCTATTCTGTGCCCTCTTTAGGTGCTGCTTAGCTAACTCACATACCCGATTTGATCTCTCCCTCACCTCCGATACATAACCCAAGTGTGAGATCTCTGACTTCGGTCTTGTCAATTTTTCTTCAATTAGTTTCAAAGACCCTCTCACTTAATGTGTGAATGTTAACCCTTTATCCCAGTCATTTGGGTAATCCTGACAGTATGCTCTCAACATGGTCTTCAGGGTCTGATGCCACCTTTCAGGAGGATATGCACTAGATTTAAAGTGCTGTATACCTAAGCTATCCATAACCACCTTAAACAGCTTGGCAGTAAAATTAGACCCTTGGTCTGACTGAATCTCTCTGGGCAACCCATATCGTGTGAAGAAAGCTACTAACTCCTCTACCACCCTTTTTGCCATAATACTCCATAATGGAATTGCCTCTGGAAATCTAGTACACACATTCATTATGGTTAGCAAGTACTGGTTCCCACTTTAAGTTTCCAGGAGGGGACCTACGCACTCAATCATAATCTATGTAAAATGTCCTTTTAATGTGGGAATTAGCCACGAAATTGCTGGTTTTATTACAGCCTGAGGCTTATCTATCATTTGGCACGTACGACACAGATGGCCAAATGTAGCCACATCCTTGTGCTGTCCAGGCCAATAGAAATGCTTTTGTACCTAAGCCTGAGTCTTCCTCAAATCTAGGTGACCTCCTGCTGACAATTCATGTGCTATCTGTAACACCTCTTGTCTGTATGCTACTGGCAACTCAATCTGATGCACTTCTGCTCATTTCTCATCTGCACTAATCTGCTGTGGTCTCCATTTCCATCTTAGGATTCTATCTTTAAAATAATAATCCTCAGGAATACATTCTGATTCCTTTTCTGAGTATCATCAACATATATATTTTTTATTGTCTCGTCTTTCTGATGTAAATCCATTAGCCTTTCAGGACCCTCTGCCTGTTCAGGTTTCTCCTGCACCATTGCATCAAACAGGGTGTCTGCTAACTGAACCTCAATTCCTTCATCTTTCTCTTTAGTTTTTCCTTCTTGCTGTGACTTATCATAGTGGGATCTTGTTGCTACACAGTCTGGAAAATTTTGTTTCTGAACTCCTCAGTTCCCTGATCTTCCTTTGGCTTCTCCACAAGAGGTGTCACTCCCACTTGAGATCCTGTTAAGTCGTTCCGAAGAACAAACTGGATTCCTGGAACTGACACTCGTGTCAATCACTCCCACTGTAACTTCCCCAGTGTTGATTTGGTCTCCAATCCGAACCTACACTGTTGAACGCTAAATTTCTGTCCATCTATTCCACAAATTATCACTCTCTCAGGTAACATGTCAGAAACAGTGCAAACACTTTCACCTCTTGCTATTAGCAACTGATTAGATCCTCTATCTTTCAAAATTAGAACTTCTCTCCCCTCTCTCCCTGATCTTCCTGAGTAAACATTACCCACAGAGATGAAGTCTTTACAGAAATTGGGCACTAACTCAATACCCAGCCCCTGTCTAAGCTGTGCACTCTCCTGCAGCCCCTCAACTTTTCTTGGGATTTCCTTTACTAATTTCACTAATCCCACTAGTTTAGCCTTGTTTACCACCTCTTTTCCCACAGTGCCTTTCTTCAATGACCAGCACTGGGACTTTACATGTCCCACCTTCTGGCAGTGAAAACACCTTTTCCCAGTGCCTATCTGAAACCAACTGCACTGGAATTTTCTGCATCCCACTCTGTTATAGTGAAAACACCTGAAGGCTTTTACGTCCTCTTCACACTCTTGGGATTCTCTTTTCACCTGTAGTAAACAATTACCAGTGTGCTTTGTTTTGTCATGTAGGATCTCCCCTTCTCCCAATTTATATCCCTCACAGGATGAAATCACTGTCAGAGGCTAAATTTTGCCTTATGCCCCAATGCATATCTGCCATCTCTAGAAGTGAGTTTTTTTTTAACTCCTCCAGCAGAATAATCTCTCCAAGAGCCTCATAGGTTTTATCTATTTTTAAGGCCTCACCCATCTATCAAAATTACAATGTTTAATTAGTTCGAACTGAACATAAATCTGTCCTGGTTCCTTCTTTCAGTTTCTGAACTGCTGTATATATGCTTCTGGGTACCAATTCATAAGCAGTCAAAATAGTCTGTTTCATACCTTCACAATTTCTTGACATCTCATCTGCAGTGCTGCAAATACCTCACTAGCTCTGTCTACCAGCTTTGTCTGAACTAGCATTTTCCACCAGTTTTCTGGCCAGTCCATCTGCCAAGCTAATTTTTCAATAAAATAAAGAAGGCTTCAACAATTTTCTTGTTGAAATGTGGCAATGTTTTAACATATTTGTATACATCACTAAATTCCCTCTTCACCTCCATCCTGTTAACTTGACTTCACCAACTAATTCACAACTTCTGAAGTTCAAATTCTCGCTCCCTTTCTTTTTTGCTTTCTCTTTCTTTTTCTCTTTGCTCAGCTAAGAACCTTTTCTCCTTTTTCCTCTCACATGGCTCTTCTTTCTTTCTTCTAACTCCATTTGCCTCAATTACAATTTAATTTTTTCTGACTCTACTGCACTTGTCTGTTTCTCTGATATACCTCGTGTTTGACCAACTCCATTACAATATCAGCTTTCCTTTTGTCCCTGGTCATAGGATTAAATCTCAGCACATCGTGGGCCAAAGGGCCTGTTCTGTGCTGTACTTTTCTATGTCCTGTGTTCTGTACCCAATTCTAACCTATTTGCTAATTCTAGAAGTAAGTCCTTCCTCTGCCTTTCTAAACTTTCTTGGCAAATTTGGAAAGCATCTTCAAACCACAGAACCTCTTTAGCAATGTTAAGAGCCATTTCCCTCACTTTTAATTTAACTAGCCACAAGTAACCAAAGTTAAACAAGTTTTCTCACTTAAGTTTTATTTAAAAATCTAGGTCACTAACCATCAAGTGTTTAAATGTGCTGGGACCTATCGTAGGAGAAAGTGAGGACTGCAGATGCTGGAGATCAGAGCTGAAAAATGTGTTGCTGGAAAAGCGCAGCAGGTCAGGCAGCATCCAAGGAATGAAGAAGGGCTTATGCCCGAAACGTCGATTCTCCTGCTCCTTGGATGCTGCCTGACCTGCTGCGCTTTTCCAGCAACACATTTTTCAGCTGGGACCTATCGTACCCCAAATCTATTCAAATCTGTCCAAATGGCAGACTGGGTCTGTCTAAACTTGTCCATATCACAAACCCGAGTCCCCAAACTGTTAAGATACAGCAGTGAGCCTCTCTGTTAATTAAACCAAACATCCAGCAAAGCTCCCCTCGCCTCGTAAACTGTTAAAGTACGAGTGGCAGAGAACTCTCAGATTCCACTGTCTAAAGAAAATAATATTAATTTACTTTTTAACTCTAAAAGTCAACATTAAGCGATAACTATTCACAACTGTAAGCCCTCCTTTCTCCTAACTGCTTATTACCTGACTCCAACTCTTTAACAATTTACTGTTCTAATAGGATATTTATTAAAATTACATCAACTTGATTTCAAAAACCACACAGTCTCTGTCCTCTGTGTCTTCAGTCTTCCAGTTGCTGATC
The DNA here is from genome assembly GCF_037043375.1 of Chiloscyllium plagiosum. Lineage (NCBI taxonomy): Eukaryota > Metazoa > Chordata > Chondrichthyes > Orectolobiformes > Hemiscylliidae > Chiloscyllium > Chiloscyllium plagiosum. The sequence goes on along the minus strand of NW_028270139.1, from coordinate 171,914,440 downwards.
TCCCTAGGTCGTCATCTTTATTTTTTCAGCGAATATGTTTTATTTTAGAAGGTACCTTCAGCCTGAAGGTATGGAATTCTGGCTGCCTCCTGTCCATCTCACTATTTCGCATTTCCTCACTCTTCAATCCCTCTCTTAAAGCCAAGTTTTAGATCTTGAGCCTTACTAACTCGCTGTGTGATGCAGTGTTATAAATTGCATTACTTTATATTATCAGTGTGAAACAATTTGGTAACTCTGCCAGCAGTTTTTATTTTCAATATTATGTTCTTTCAATTTCTCTGCAGCATGCATTCTGCCTTCTCATCGGGGAACAGGCAGCAAGGTGCGATACAGACCAATTCTGTCCAATATTTGTAATATTCCTATATTCTCTCTAATAGGAGCAAGGTCTGCTGAAGATATTTGTTATAATCTGATGAATAAAGGAGGAAATGAAAATGGAAACTGTGGCAAGGACAAGCACAATAAGTTAATAAAGTGTCTCCCTCAGTAAGTTTCACTGAAAATCAAGCATCTTTCATATCATCAACATCAATGCAATACGTTGAGAACAAGTGGAATTGGAAATTACACTGTTCTATTTAATTGTGAATCAGTCAATCATGTCATGGGTTTTATACAAAAAAATGACATATTTGGCCACAACTTTAAAACAATTTTAAACAAATGGTATCTTCAGATATTTGATATCAGCCAATTTACAGATTCTATAACATACCTCTGACGCAAATGGACTTGAACCCAGGTCTTTGGGTCCAGAGGTAGGAACTCTACCACTGGATCACAAGACCCCTCTTGCTAATATTCTTCTCAATGACATCTTTATCTTGAATGCATTGACAATAATCAGGTTGTGTGATTTTAGAGTTTCTCTCACAGTTCTGATCCATATCTGAAAGGACCCAGCTGGATTTCTGTCTGTGTAATATGTGTAATTGTGCGCATGTGGGTTTGTTCATATTACTATCTCGCTCTCTGGATACTTTTCTCTATTCATTCATAGTATGACTGACTAGGGCAGCATTTGTTACCCATCCTCAATTGCCCTGGAGATGTTGGTGGTGAGCCAGCGACTTGTCTAGCTGCAATCCAGGGACCGTAGGGACATATAGAACAGAGAACATTACAGTGCAGTACAGGCCCTTCAGACCTCGATGTTGCACTGACCTGTGGAACCAATCTGAAGCCTATCTATCCTACACTATTCTATTTTCATCCAAATGTTTATCCAATGACCATTTAAATGCCTTTAAAGTTATCAAGTCTACTATTGTTGCAGGCAGTGCATTCCACACCCGACTAACTCTCTGAGTAAAGAAACTACCTCTGACATCTGTCCGATATCTATCGCCCCTCAATTTAGAGCTATGCCCCCTCGTGCTAGCCATCACCACCTGAGGAAAGAGGCTCTCATTATCCACCCTATCTAACCCTCTGATTATCTTGTATGTCTCAATTAAGTCACCTCTCAATGTTCTGCTCTCTAATAAAATCAGCCTCAAGTCCCTAAGCCTTTCCTCATAAGACCTTTTCTTCATACCAGGCAACAAAAGAAGGGCTCATGCCCGAAACGTCGATTCTCCTGTTCCCTGGATGCTGCCTGACCTGCTGCGCTTTTCCAGCAACACATTTTCAGCAACATCCTAGTAAAGCTCCTCTGTACCCTTTCCAAAGCTTCCATATCCTTCCTAAAATGCGGTGACCAGAACTGTACACAATACTCCAAGTGCGGCTGTACCAGAGTTTTGTACAGCTGCAGCAAGATCTCAAGGTTCCAAAAATCAATCCTTCTACCAATAAAAGCTAACACACTATAGGCCTTCTTAACAACCCCATCAACCTGGGTGGCAACTTTCAGGGATCTATGCACATGGACACTGAGATCTCTCTGCTCATTTACACTACCAAGAATCTTACCATTAGCCCAGTACTTTTTATTCCTGTCACTCCTTCCAAAGTGCATCACCTCACACTTTTCTGCATTAAACTCCATTTGCCACCTCTCAGCCCAGCTCTGCAGTTTATCTATGTCTCTCTGTAACCTGCAACATCCTTCAGCACTATCTACAAATTTACTAACCCATCCTTCAACGCTCTCATCCAGGTCACTTATAAACATGACAAACAGCAGTGGCCCCAAAACAGACCCTTACAGTAAACAACTAGCAACTGAGCTCCAGGATGAACATTCCCCAACATCCTCTGTCTTCTTTCAGCAAACCAATTTCTGATCCAAACTGCTAAATCACCCTCAATCCCGTGCCTCCATATTTTGTACAATAGCCTACTGTGGGGAACCTTATCGAATGCCTTGCTGATATCTATATACACCACATCAACCGCTTTACCCTCATCCACCTGTTTGGTCACCTTCTCAAATAACTCAGTAAGGTTTGTAAGGCACGACCTACCCTTCACAAAACTGTGTTGACTATCTCTAATCAACACATTCCTCTCTAGATGATTATAAATCCTATCTCTTATAACCCTTTCCAACACCTTACCCACAGCCGAAGTAAGGCTCACTGGTCTGTAATTACCAGGATTGTCTTAACTCCTCTTCTCAAACTAGGGGACAACATTTGCTATTCTCCAGTCTTCTGGCACTATTCATGTCGACAAAAAAGCCATAAAAGCCAGTGGCTCTGCAATCTCCCCCTGGCTTCCCAGAGAATCCTAGGATAAATCCCATCTGGCCCAGGTCACTTATCTATTTTCACACATTCCAAAATTGCTAGCACCTCCTCCTTGTGAACCTCAAACCTGTCCAGTCTAGTAGCCTGTATCTCAGTAATCTCCTCAACAACATTGTCTTTGTCCAGTGTGAATACTGATGAAAAATATTCATTTAACCCTTTCCCTACCTCTTCGGACTCCACGCACAACTTCCCACTACTTCTTTCTTAACATTCTTACCCAAAACATTTTTAGGAAGCAATTTTCAGGGGACATTAAGTGCAATGATACATCAACACAAAAGAGTGGTAGTGGCCGATATTTCTGAATAAATACATTTCTACCATAAACAAAACTTGTATGGGGACAGCCCATCCTCTACAATCTAATTGTGGATGGAAATGAGAAAATAACTTTCAAAATGAAGCATCACTGCATGTTTTGAAAGGAAATAACCTGAAAATCATTGCAATCATTGTTTACAGAACTGCTTGGAATTCAAGGAGTAATTGAAGTTTGTGATTTTTGAGATTTGTAGCTCAGGTTGAGGTTCAGGCTGTAAGTTTGCTGGCTGAGCTGGTAGGTCTGTTCTCAGACATTTTGTCACCACTTTGACTTGGACAACACATCAAAAGATGTGTTGTCCAAGCCTGAGCTGATCCAAATCTCCTGTCTAAACCTGTCGCCCAATTCCTAAGCATCTGTATCCCTCTACTCCTCACCTACTCATGCATTTGTCCAGACGCATCTTAAATGAATCTACTGTACCTGCCTCTACTACCTCTGCTGGCAACATGTTCCAGGCCCCTACTACCCTGTGTCTAAAGTACTTGACACGTGTATTCCCCTTAAACTTTTCAACTCTCACCTTGAACACATGTGACCTCTCGTTATTGAATCCTTCACCTTGGGAAAAAGTTTATCTCTATCCTACCCCTGTCTATACCCTTCATGATTTTGTAAACCTCAATCAGGTCCCCCCTCAATCTCCTTTTTTCTAATGAAAACAATCCTAACCTATTCAACCTCTCTTCATAGCTAGCACCTTCCATACGGGGCAACATCCTCATAAACCTTCTCTGCACCCTCTCCAAAGCATCCACATCCTTTTGGTCATGTGGCGACCATAACTGTACACAGTATTCTAAATGTGGCCGAACTAATGTCTTATACAATATTAACATGACCTGCCAGCTCTTATACTCAATATCCCATCCGATGAAGGCAAGCATACTAAATGTCTTCTTGATCACTCTATCCACCTGTGCAACAACCTTCAGGGTACAATGGACCTGAACTCCCAGATCTCCCTGTTCATCAACTTTTCCCAAGGCTTTTCCATTTACAGTATAGTTTGCTCAAGAATTAGACTTCCCAAAATGCATCACTTCACATTTGCCTGGATTGAACTCCATCTGCCACTTCTCCATCCAACTATCCAGTCTATCTATATTCTCCAGTATTCTTTGACGTTCCCCTGTGCTTTCTGCTACTCCACCAATCTTTGGGTCATCTGCAAACTTGCTGATCATACCAACAGTGCCCTCTTTCAGATCATTTCTGTATATCACAGAGAACAGTGGCCCCAGCACTGATCCCTGTCAGTGCCCCAGCTATTTCCTCTCTCGCCTCTCTCAGCAACCCGGGATAGATCCCATCCGGTCCTTAATAACCTCTAGCCTACCCAACACATCTTCCCTACTTATGTCAATGTGATCCAGAGTAATCAAACATTTGTCTTAATCTCAACATTTGTCATGTCTCTCTCCTCAGTGAACACTGATACAAAGTAATCATTCAGAATCTCATCCATTTTCTCAGGTTCGACACACAGCCTTCCTCATTATCCTTTAGTGGACCAATCCTTTGTTGAAAAATGTGGTGCTGAAAAAACACAGCAGGCCAGGCAGCTTCCGAGGAGCTGGAGAATCGACGTTTCGGGCATAAGCCTTTTCTCAGGAATGAAGAAAGGCTTATGCCCGAAACGTCAATTCTCCTGCTCTTCAGATGCTGCCTGGCCTGCTGTGTTTTTCCAGCACCACATTTTTCAACTCTGGTCTCCAGCATCTGCAGTCCTCATTTTCTCCTAGTGGACCAATCCTTTCTCTAGTTACCTGCTTACTTCTTATATGAGAATAAAAAGGCTGTGGGATTCTCCTTAATTCTGCTCGCTAGAGCCAGTTCATGACCCCTTTTAGTCGCTTGATTCCTCTTTTAAGACATGACCTTCCGATATTCCTCCAGGGCCCATTCTGTTCTTAGCTGCCTGGACCTTATGTGCGCTTCCCTTTTCCTCTTGGCTAGCCGTACGGTTTCTCCTGTCATCCACAGTTCACGAATCTTGTCTTTCCTATCCTACAGTGTGGAAACAGGCCCTTTGGCCCCACGAGTCCACACTGACCCTCTGAAGAGTAGCCCACACCGACCCATTCCTCCAACCTACTACTCTACATTTACCTGTGACTAATGCACCTAACCTACACATCCCTGAACATAATGGGCAGTCTGGCATGGCCATTTCACCTGATCTACACATCTTTGGATTGTGGGAGGAAACCAGAGCACCCAGAGGAAACCCACGCAGACACGAGGAGAATGTACAAAATCCATACAGTCAATCGCCCGAGGTTGAAATTGAACCAGAGTCCCTGGCGCTGTGAGGCAGAAGCGTTAACCACTGACCAACGTGTCACCCTATCACAATGAGAAATCCAGAGTTATAGGGATAGAGTAGAAGGGGTAGGTCTGGGTGGGATGCTCTTCAGAAGATTGCTGTGGGCTTGGTGGGTCAACTGGCCTGCTTCCACACTCAGGTTGGATGTAGGTAGGATGCTCCTGATGATGGGGGATTTGAGAACCAGGGGATCTTTCTTTTAGGATAAATGGTAAACCTTTAAAGACTGAGATGAGGAGAAATGCCTCCACACAGAGAGTGGTGAGTCTGTGGAATTCACTGCCACAGGAATTGGTTGAAACCAAAACATTGCATGTTTTCAAGAAGGAGTTTGATATTGCTCTTGTGGCTGAAGGGATCAGGAATATGGGTGGGGGAAGAGCAGGATTAGTGCATTGGGTTCAATGATCAGCCATGATTCTCCTGATTCCTGCAGCAGGCCTGAGGGATCAAATGACCTACTGCTGCCCATAGCTTCTATTGCTGAGTCAACTTCAGTCTTGACACAATGTGTTGCCAACCTAATCAGGGATCTGGCGATTTTGCATCTAATGATGTGTAATCTGGCAAGTGAAAATCGGCTCCTTGGAGAATGAGACAGGGGAAAGTAAAAATGGGGAATGAGGAAATGGCAGAGGGGTTGAGTAAATACTTTGCATCAAACTTCATAGGAGAAGACAAAAAGCATTCCAAAATTACTAAATAATCAGATGGCAAGAAGATGAGACAAAATAAATACAATAAATAAAGTGCTAGGGAAACTAAACTAGGGCAAAAGAACAATTAATTCCTCAGATGGACCTGATGGGATGCATCCTCGGATTTTAAAGGAATTATCAACAGAGTTAGTGAATGCACTGCAGTAATCATTCAGGAATCCTTAAACAGAGGATTGGAAAACTACCAATGTAATATCTTCATTAAGCAAAAATAAAAAACAGGCAACTATAGACCAGTCAGCTTATTGGGAAAATTTAGGAAACTTGGGAAAAGATTAGAGTCCATGATAAAGGATGTAATAGCAGAGCATTTAGAAACACTGATTAGTGTGCTCAAGCAGAGTCAGCATGCCTGATTAATTTACTAGAAGACCTTGCATAGGTAAAAAGAAACCAGTGAGTGTAAAAATTTGGATTGTTAAGAGAGCATTTGATAAGGTATCATACATGAGGCTGCTTAATAAGAGCCCAGGGAGTTGGATGTAGTATATTAGCATGGTTAGAGGATTGGCTGACAGTTGGGATAAGGGGGGCATTTTAGGATGTCAACCTGGAACTAGTATCATACCACAGGGACCAGTGCTGGGGCCACTAACATTTCCAACTTATATGAATGACCTGGAAAGCAAATGTGTGCAGCAAAATTTGCAGTTGTCACAAAAATAGGTGAAAGTGAGGACTGCAGATGCTGGCGATCAGAGCTGAAAATGTGTTACTGGAAAAGCGAAGCAGGTCAGGCAGCATCCAAGGAACAGGAGAATCGACGTTTCAGGCATAAGCCCTTCTTCAGGAATGAGGAAAGTGTGTCCAGCAGGCTAAGATACAAGGTAGGGAGGAGGGACTTGGGGGAGGGGCGTTGGAAATGCGATAGGTGGAAGGAAGTCAAGGTGAGGGTGATAGGCTGGAGTGGGGTGGGGGCGGAGAGGTCAGGAAGAAGATTGCAGGTTGGGAAGGCGGTCCTGAGTTCGAGGGATTTGACTGAGACAAGGTGGGGGGAGGAGAAATGAGGAAACTGAAGAAAGCTGAGTTCATCCCTTGTGGTTGGAGGGTTCCTAGGTGGAAGATGAGGCGCTCTTCCTCCAACCGTCGTGTTGCTATGGTCTGGTGATGGAGGAGTCCAAGGACCTGCATGTCCTTGGTGGAGTGGGAGGGGGAGTTGAAGTGTTGAGCCACGGGGTGGTTGGGTTGGTTGGTCCGGGTGTCCCAGAGGTGTTCTCTGAAATGTTCCGCAAGTAGGCGGACTGTCTCCCAAATATAGAGGAAACCACATCAGGTGCAGCGGATGCAATAAATGATGTGTGTGGAGGTGCAGGTGAATTTGTGGCGGATATGGAAGTATCCCTTGGGGCCTTGGAGGGAAGTAAGGGGGGAGGTGTGGGCGCAATTTTGCATTTCTTGCAGTTGCAGGGGAAGGTGCCAAGAGTGGAGGTTGGGTTGGTGGGGGGTGTGGACCTGACAAGGGAGTCACGGAGGGAGTGGTCTTTTCGGAACGCTGATAGGGGAGGGGAGGGAAATATATCCCTGGTGGTGGGGTCCGTTTGGAGATGGCAGAAATGACGGCGGATGATACGCTGTATATGGAGGTTGGTGGGGTGGTAGGTGAGGACCAGTGGGGTTCTGTCCTGGTGGCGGTTGGAGAGGCGGGGCTCAAGGGCGGAGGAGCGGGAAATGGAAGAGATGCGGTGGAGGGCATCGTCGACCACGTCTGGGGGGAAATTGCGGTCTTTGAAGAAGGAGGCCATCTGGGTTGTACGGTATTGGAACTGGTCCTCCTGGGAGCAGATGCGGCGGAGATGAAGGAATTGGGAATATGGTATGGCGTTTTTACAGAGGGCAGGGTGGGAGGAGGTGTAGTCTAGGTAGCTGTGGGAGTCGGTCGGTTTATTGTAAATGTCCGTGTTGATTCGGTCGCCCAAGATAGAAATGGAAAGGTCTAGGAAGGGGAGGGAGGAGTCTTAGATGGTCCAGGTGAATTTGAGGTCGGGGTGGAAGGTGTTGGTAAAGTGGATGAACTGTTCAACTTCCTCGTGGGAGCACGAGGCGGCGCCGATACAGTCATCGATGTAGCAGAGGAAAAGGTGGGGGGTGGTGCCAGTGTAGCTGCGGAAGATGGACTGTTCCACATATCCTGTGAAGAGGCAGGCATAGCTGGGGCCCATGTGGATGCCCATGGCTACTCCTTTTGTTTGGAGGAAGTGGGAGGATTGGAAAGAGAAGTTGTTCAGGGTGAGGACCAGTTCAGTCAGTTGAAGGAGGGTGTCAGTGAAAGGGTACTGGTTGGTTCGGCGGGAAAGGAATAGGTGGTAAGGCAAGTAGACAGGATGATACAAAGGGCACTTTGGAAGAGTTTAATATTATTTAAATTGAGAAAGAAAGCTACAGAATAGAAGAATTTGGAAGTCCTCAACCAAGAATCACAAAAATCAAGCATCCAGTTTCAGTGGGAGAAGCCAAATGGAAGGTTTGTAAAGATCATGGAACTTAAAAGTATGGACCATAAAACCATAAGGAATATCAGCAGGAGGAGGACATTCAGCCCCATGAGTCTGCTGCACTCTTCAATAAGTTCCTGGCTGATCTGATATTTTCTGCCCTTTCCCGGTAATGCTGGATTCTCCGAATGATCAAGAATCTATTTCAACCTTAATTATGCACAATGACTCTGTGCCCACTGCTCCACATCTCAGATATTCCCTCTGTGTGGAAAACATTTTCCTCAGATCTCCTTGAAGCCATTTACTCAATACTTTAAACATACTGGTCTTGGGTACATCTGCCATGAGGAAGCAATTCTCATGATCCAGTCTCTCTAACCCTGTTATAATGTTGTATACCCCAATCAAATCCTCATTCAGCCCAGTCTGCTCCAGGGAAAACAAACCCAGCTTATCCAGTCTCTCCTCATGCCTGAGACGTTCCATCCCAGGTAACATCCTGGTAAATCTCCTTTGCACCCTCTACACTGCAATCATGTCCTCCTGATAGTGTGGTGACCAGAACTGCACAAGGTGATTCATCTGTGGTCTAACCAATGTTTAATAAAGTTGTAACGAGACTTCCTCACTCCTATATTCTCTGCACTGGGTAATGAAGGCAAACATCTCGTATGCCTTCTTTCCCACCCTGTCTATATGTGCTGACAGCTTCAGGGATCTATGGAGATATACACCCAGGTCCCTTTGTTCCTCAGTACTCCCTAGGGACCTACCTTACATTGTGTTATTCCTTCTCTTATGAGACCTTCCAAAATGCATCACTTCATTCTATTCAGGATTAAATTCCATCCGCCATTGCTCTGCCCAATTTACCAGCTGATTAATATCAAACAGTAACCTGAAACCAGCATCCTCATTGTCAACAATGGCATTTTTTTTGTCCCATCTGAAAACTGACTAATTCGATCATCTACTTTCCAATCCAATTGTTTAATGTCCATAACAAACAGCAAGGATCTCAGAACCGATCCCTCTGATACCTCCCTGCTCGTCACAGGCTTCCAGTCACAAAAACCTCCCTCCGCCATCACCGTTTCCCTCCCATTTATAATCTAATGTTGGATCCAGTTTGCCAACTTGCCTTGGATCCCATAGATTTAGAGAGCTCTACAGCACAGAGGAAGACCCTTTGGCCCAAACTGGTCCATGCCGACCAAACACTAACCCGGTTTCCCTGCACTTGGCCCAAATTCTCCTAAACTTCTCCTGTCCATGTATTTGTCCAAATGTCTTTTAAATGTTGTTAATATACCTGCCTTAACCATTTTCATTGGCAGCTCATTCCATATGTGCACCACCCTCTGTATAAAAAAGTTCCCCCTCAGGTTTCCTTTTATCATTTCCCATCTAATCTTAAACTGATGCCCTCCAGTTCTCGATTCCCCAACTCTGGGAAAAAGACTCAGTGCATTCACCCTATACATGCCTCTCATGATCTTATACACTCCATAAGGTATAAGTGTATGGAGTCTCAGTCTCCTCAGCTGTAAAAAAAAAAGTCCTAGCTTGTCCATCCTCTTCCTATAATTCAGACTCTTGGGTCCTGGCAACATCCTTGTAAATTTCTTCTGCATTTTTTCCAGTTTAATAACATCCTTCCTATAGCAAGGTGACCAAAGCTGAACACAATCCTCCAAGTGTGGTCTCTCCAACATCCTGTCCAACTACAACATAACCTCCCAACTTCTGTACTCAATACCCTGACTGATGAAGGCCAGTGTGCCAAAAGCCTTCTTCACTGCCCTATCTACCTGTGTCTCTACTTTCAGAAAACCGTGCACCTGTGTTCCCTACAGGTCCATCTGTTCCACTACACTCTTTAAGGCCCTACCATTCACCATGTAACTCCTACCTTGATTTGACTTTCTATAATGTAAGATCTCTCACTTCTCTATAATAAATTCCATTCGCAATTTCTCAGCCCACTTCCCCAGCTGATCAAGGTCCTGATGCAATTACTGATAATCTTCCTCACTGTCCACGATACCTCCTCTTTTAGTCTCATCAGCAAACTTACTAATCATGCCTTGTACATTCTCATCCAAATGATTGATATCGATAACAAACAGTAATGGGCCCAGCATCAACCCCTGAGGCACTTCCCAAGTCACAGGCCTTCAGTCCACAATCATCCTTCCACTATTACCCTCTGCTTCCTCACATCACGACAATTGTGGATCTAATTTGCCAGCTCCACTTGGGATCCATGCGATCCAACCTTCCAGAGCTGACCGTGTGGAACTTTATCAAAGACCTTCCTGAAGTCCTTTCCTCGTCAACTTTACTGGTCACTTCATCAAAGAACTCTAACAAATTTGTGAGGCATGATCTCCCATGCACAAAGCCATGCTGACTATTCTGAGTCAAACCCTGTCTTTCCAAATGCATGTGTATCTTATCTCTCAGAATGTTAAGCTTACTGGTCTAAAGTTCTCAGGCTTTTCTTTGCAGTCCTTCTTGAATAAAGGTACAACACTCACTACCCTCCAGTCTTCCAGGACCTCACCCGTGGCTAACAATGATGCAAATATATCAGCCAGGGCCCCTGCAATTTTTTCTCTCACCTTTTGCAGTGTTCTTGGTTATATCTGCTCAGGACCAGGACCTTCATACAGTCTAATACATCCAGCACCTCCTCTACTGTGATATGGACTGTCCCCAAGATATCACCATTAACTCCCCCCAAGTCACCAAGTCTTTTTTTCTTTCTCCACAGTAAACACAGAGGAGTAATATTCATTGAGGACCTCGTCCATCTCCTGCAGTTGTACACATACATGTCCACTTTGCTCCTTGAGGGGTCCTAGTCTCTCTGTAGATTTTTTTTCCTTTAATATACTTAAAGAACCTCTTTGGATACACCCAAATCTTATTAGCCAAGGCTATCTCATGCCCCCTTTTCACCCTCCTGATTTCCTTCTTCAGTAAACTCCTGTATTCCCTGTATATCTCCTGTACCTCCTTCCAGCCTCTCACCTGCCTCCCTGCTGTTGGGTATCCCACTCCCTGCCGATCTAGATTAAACCCTCCCTTGTAGCACTAGCAAACCTGGCCACCAAGATATTGGTTCCCCTCCAGTTCAGGTACAACCCGTCCCTCTTGAACGGGTCACCTCTGCCCCAGAAAAGATCCCAATGATCTAAAAATCTGAATCCCTGCTCCCTGCACCAATTCTATAGCCACACATTTATCTGCCATATCCTCCTGTCCTTACCCTCACTAACACGTGGCTCTGGGAGTAATCTGGAGATTATCACCGGCGAGGTCCTGGTTTTAAGATTTTTCCGAGCTCTCTATAATCACTCTGCAGGTCCTCCCCCCTATTTTTACCGATGTCATTTGGGCGAACGTGCACATTGACGTCTGGCTGCTCCCCCTCCCCCTTGAGAACGTTCTGCAGGAGTCTTGGATAATGAGGGGGACTGTGAATTTAGTCAAAAGAAGAAAGGAAGCAAACATAAGGATTGGGAGGCTAAAATCAAACCTGGCCTGCAGGAAATTAGAGCAAGAAGGGGCCATGTAAGTAGGGTTAAAGAGAATTACAAGGCATTCCAAACTACATTAAAAACAAGAGGATAGCTTGGTGGGGGGGGGGGGGGGGGGGGGGGGGGGTAGGACCTCTCAAGGATAAAGGATGGAACTTGTGCTTGGAGGCAGAGGATGTGGGTGAGATCCTAAATGCGTATGTTGCATTAGTATTCACCCAGGAGAAGGATATGGAGGACCATGAGATTTGTGTGGAGTACGCCAATGTGCTAAGGCAGTTTGTGATCAAGAAAGAAGTGATGTTGGGACTCTTGAAGAGCATTAAGGTGGATACATCCCCAGGGCCCCCTGATTATTGAGAGAGGCAAGAGAGGAGATTACTGGGGCCTTGACCCTTTGTATCCTCATTAGTCACTGGAGAGTCCCAGATGACTAGCAAGTAGTTAATGTTGTTCCTCTCCTAAAGATGGGAAATAGGCATATTCCAGGAATCTACAGACCAGTGAAGCTACTGGGAGAGCATTCTTAGGGATAGGATTTATGTGTATTTAGAAAAGCATGGCCTAATTGGGGCCGTACAGCAGGGCTTTGTGCGGGGCAGGTCATGTCTTACTAACTTGATTGAGTTTTTTGAGGAGGTGACAAAGGTGATTGATGAGGTGGTGCAGTGGATGTTGTTTACATGGATTTCAGTAAGGCTTTCGACAATCCAAAAGATTAAGATGCATGGGATCCACGGTATATTGGTGCTTGAATTCAGAATTATAAGGCAGAGGGTAGTGATGGAAGGGTGCTTTTCAGGCTGGAGGTCTGTGAATATTAATGTTTTGCAGGGATCCGTGCTGGGACCTCAGCTGTTTGTGATCTGTATATACGACTTGGATGGAAATGTAGATGGGTGGGTTCATATGTTTGCAGATGATACAAAGATCAGATAGCATAGAAGGTTGTGAAAGGATACAGCACAATATAGATCAGTTGCAGATATAGGTTGAGATAGAGTTTAATCCAGGTCAGTGTGAGGTGCTGCACTTTGGGAGATCAATATTAATGAAGCCTATCCAGTTAATAGCAGGACCCTGAACTGCATTGGTGTACAGAGGGATCTTGGGGTTCAAGTCCATAGTTCCATGCAAGTGGCCACGCAAATAGATAGGGTGGTAAAGAAGGTGTATGGGATGATGACCTTTACTGGTCGGGGAATTGAGCACAAGAGTCAGGATGACACGTTGTAGCTTTATAAGACTTTGGTTAGACTACACTTAGAGTATTGTATTCAATTCTGGTCATCACATTATAGGAAGGATGTGGAGGCTTTGGAGAGGGTGTAGAAGAGGCTTACCAAGACGCCCCTGGATGAGAGTGTAGGAGCTATAAGGAGAAACTAGAAAAACTTGGGTTGTTTTCTCTGGAGCAGCAGAGGCTGAGGGCAGACTTGATAGATGTCTATACAATTATGAGATGCATGGATAGGGTTGATGGTCAGAATCTTTTTCCCAGAACTAAAATGTCTAAAAATAGGTAGCACTGCTGCCTCATAGCGCCATGGATCTGGGTTGGAATCCAGTCTTGGGTGACTGTATGTGTGGAGTTTGCATATTCTCCCTGCATCTGCGTGGATTTCCTCCAGGTGCTCCAGTTTCCTCCCACAGTCCAAAGATGTGCTGGTTAGGTGAACTGGCCATGGGAAATTGCCCATTGTGTTCAGGGATGTGTAGGTTAGGTGCATTAGTCAGGGGTAAATGTAGAGTAATAGGGTAGGGGAATGGGCCTGGGTAGGTTACTCTTTGGTGTGGACTTGCTGGGCCAAATGGCCTGTTTTCACACTGTAGGGATTCTATGATCATATGATGATTGGAGCATGCATTTGAGGTGAGAGGAGGAAATCCAAAGGAGATGTGAGGGGCAAGTCTTTTTACACGGAGAGTAGTGGGTGTCTGGAACACACTTCGCGGGATGGTGGTGGAGGCAGATACATTAACAGCTTTTAAGGGACCTTAGATAAGCACATGAATATGTAAGGAATAGACCGAGTGCAGGCCAAAGGGTTTAGTTTCATTTGGTATCAAATTCGGCACAACATCATGGGCCGAGGGGCCCATTCCTGTGCTGTACTGTTCTACGGTCTGTGTTCGAAGTTCATGTAAGCCACATCAACTGCACTACCCTCACTAAGATATTTAGCTACTTTTCAAAAGAAATGCTGTTTAATTCGTCTGACAGGATCTCCTACCCATAAATCCGTGCTGACTATCCCTGGTGAATCCCTGCCTTTCTATGTGTTAATTAATTCAGTCCTTCAGAAGTTTTTTTCAGTAATTTTCCTCCCACTGACATTAGACTAACTGCTCTGTAATTCCTTGGCCTGTTCCTGCTGCCCTTCTTCAACAAAGGAACTGCATTAGCTATCGTCCAACCACGTGGCACTTCACCTGTGGCCAGTGAAATATTAATCTCTCTGCCAGGACCCCAGCAATCTCCTCCCTTGGCTCTGATGGCAGCCTGGGTTACATCTCACCAGGCCCTGGGGATTAATGCACTCTTACACCAGCTAAAACATCAAATACTTCCTCCTTATTAAACTTTACATACTCTAGAACTGTCCCATCGCAATTGTAATCTCCAGCTACAATGTTCTTCTCTTTTGTGAATGCAGGTGAGAAATATTCATTTAAAACCTCACACACATCCACAGGCTCCAACCACAGATTGCAGCTTTTTTGGTCTCTACAAGTCCTCCTTTTTCTATGTAATCCTTTTGCCTCGGGGTTTTCCTTAATTTGACATGCCAAAGATACTTTGTGATCCTTCTTTACCCTCCTTGTATGTTTTTTAAGCAGCGCACGCACACACACACACGCCCCCACAGAAGCACACCCACTCGCACACATAACACACACACCCACACGTCCCCAAAGAAACACACACTCCTGTTTTAGATTAGATTACTTACAGTGTGGAAACAGGCCCTTCAGCCCAACAAGTCCACACCGACCCTCTGAAGAGCAACCCACCCAGACCCATTCCCCTCATTTACCCCTTCACCTAACACTACGGGCTACTTAGTATGGCCAATTCACCTGACCTGCACATCTTTGGACTGTGGGAGGAAACCGGAGCACCCAGAGGAAACCCACGCATACACGGGGAGAATGTGCAAACTCCACACAGACAGTTGCCTAGGGCGGGAATTGAACTGGGTCTCTGGCGCTGTGAGGCAGCAGTGCTAACCACCGTGCCACTGTTTCTAAGCTCTATTCTTGATAGATGTTTCCCTGACATCTCACATTTCCTGGACTTGCCTCCCTTCCCCTTCACTGTCAGAGAAACATGTTGGCATTGGAAAAACACAGGAGGTCAGGCAGCATCCAAGGAGCAGGAGAATCGATGTTTCGGGCATGAGCCCAAACCCATCAGGGATTTGCCATTCTCCAGTCAGACTATCTACCTCCTGACACAGCATGCTCTCCTGGATGCACTCTAAAAATTGTACTCTGTCTAATGCTTTCACAGTAAGGGGTTCCCAGTTAATGTCAGAAAAATTGAAATCCCTTAAAATTATAACTCAATTTAAACCCATGGTTAGTTTAACTCATGTTTTAAACTGGTGTGGCAGGGGTGGGTGGGAACCAGAGTAGTTGTCCAGCAAACTAACTGACTGAAAAGGTGTTAGAGATCATAGAATCCCTACAGACTGAAAGCAAGCTATTCCACCCATTGAATTCACACCAGCCCTCCAAAGAATATCCCCATTGCCCCCCAATTTATCCCTATAACTCTGCATTTCCCATGACTAATCCACCTAGCGTGCACATCCCTGGACACTCTTGGCAATTTACCATGGCCAATCCACCCAACCTGCACATCTTTGGACTGCGGGAGGAAACCAGAGCACCTGGAGGAAACTCACACAGACATGGGGAGAACATGCAAACTCCACACAGTCACCTTAGGGCGGGATGAAACCAAGGTTCCCGGTGCTGTGAGGCAGCAGTGCAAACCACTGAACCACCATGCCACCCCAAGATGAGGGCCAGTAAAATTAAGAAGGTACACTTAATGGTAAGGTCCTAGGGAGTGTTGCTGAACAAAGAGACCTTGGAGTGCAGGTTCATAGCTCCTTGAAAGTGGAGTTGCAGGTAGATAGGATAGTGAAGAAGGCGTTTGGTATGCTTTCCTTTATTGGTCAGAGTATTGAGTACAGGAGTTGGGAGGTCATGTTGCGGCTGTACAGGACATTGGTAAGGCCACTGTTGGAATATTGCGTGCAATTCTGGTCTCCTTCCTATCGGAAAGATGTTGTGAAACTTGAAAGGGTTCAGAAAAGATTTACAAGGATGTTGCCATGGTTGGAGGATTTGAGTTATAGGGATAGGCTGAACAGGCTGGGGCTGTTTTCCCTGGAGCGTCAGAGGCTGAGGGGAGACCTTATAGAGGTTTACAAAATCATGAGGGGCATGGATAGGGTAAATAGGCAAGGTCTTTTTCCTGGGGTCAGGGAGTCCAGAACTAGAGGGCATAGATTTACGGTGAGAGGGAAAAGATATAAAAGAAACCTAAGGGGCAACTTTTTATGCAGAGGGTGGTACGTGTATGGAATGAGCTGCCAGAGGATGTGGTGGAGGCTGGTACAATTGCAACATTTAAGAGGCATTTGGATGGGTATATGAATAGGAAAGGTTTTTACAACGTTTGTGAAGGTTTGTAGCTCAGGTTGAGGTTTAGGGTGTAGATTTGCTCGCTGAGCTGTAGGTTTGATATCCAGACGTTTCATTACCTGGCTAGGTAACATCATCAGTGGCGACCTCCAAGTGAAGTAAAGCTGTTGTCTCCTGCTTTCTATTTATGTGTTTGTCCTGGATGGGGTTCCTGGGGTTTGTGGTGATGTCATTTCCTGTTCGTTTTCTGAGGGGTTGATAGATGGTATCTAGATCTATGTGTTTGTTTATGGCGTTGTGGTTGGAGTTCCAGGCCTCTAGGAATTCTCTGGTATGTCTTTGCTTAGCCTGTCCCAGGATAGATGTGTTGTCCCAGTCAAAATGGTGGTTTTATTTCATCCGTGTGTAGGGCTACGAGGGAGAGAGGGTCATGTCTTTTTGTGGCTAGCTGGTGTTCGTGAATCCTGGTGGCTAACTTTCTTCCTGTTATCCTACATAGTGTTTGTGGCAGTCCTTGCATAGAATTTTGTAGATGACGTTGGTTTTGTCCATGGGTTGTACTGGGTCTTTTAAGTTTGTTAGTTTTTGTTTGAGAGTGTGGGTGGGTTTGTGTGCTACTAGGATTCTGAGGAGTCTTAGTAGTCTGGCTGTCATTTCTGAAACGTCTTTGATGTATGGTAAGGTGGTTAGGGTTTCTGGCTATGTTTGGTCTGCTTGTCGTGGTTTGTTCTTGAGGAATCTGCGCACTGTATTATTTGAGTATCTGTTCTTCTTGAATATGTTGTATTGGTGGTTCTCCTCTGTTTTCCGAAGTTCGTCTGTGCTGCAGTGTGTGGTGGCTCGTTGGAATAGTGTTCTGATACAGCTTTGTTTGTGTGTGTTGGGATGGTTGCTGGTGTAGTTAAGTATTTGGTCAGTGTTTGTTGGTTTTCTGTATACGCAGGTTTGTAGTTCTCCGTTGTCCTTTCTTTCGACTGTGACGTCCAGAAATGCGAGTTTGTTGTCGGTTTCTTCCTCCTTGGTGAACTTTATGCCTGTGAGGGTGTTGTTGATGATGTTAAATGTCTCTTCTATCTTGTTTCGTTTTGTGATGACAAAGGTGTCATCTGCGTAGTGGACCCAGATTTTTGGTTTGATGGTTGGTAGGACAGTTTGTTCTAGTCTTTGCATTGCTGCTTCTGCTATGACTCCTGATAGCGGAGATCCCATGGGTGTGCCATTGGTTTGTTTGTAGATTATGCTGTTGAAGGTGAAGTGGGTCGTGAGGCACAGGTCCACTAGCTTCATGATGTTTTCGCTGGGAATGTGATTGATGGTGGTTCGTGTGTGTGTGATGGTCTCTTCTAAAAGTGTGGTAAGTGTTTCCTTTGCCAGGTCGGTGTTGATGGAGGTGAACAGTGCTGTTACGTCGAATGAGATCATTGCTTCATCTTCCTCTATTTTGGTGTTTTTGATGACTTTTAGGAATTCCTGGGTGGAGTGAATGGAGTGCTGTGACTCTACTACTAGGTATTTCAGTCTTGCGTGTAGTTCTTTGGCCAGTCTGTAAGTTGGTGTTCTGGGTAGTGAGACTATGGGTCTGAGGGGGGCTCCTGGTTTATGGATCTTTGGTAGTCCGTAGAATCGTGGGATGTTGTTCCTGTCTGGTTTCATTTTCTGGAATTCCGTCTTGTTTAATTGTCCGGAATTGTGTAATTTTCTTAGGATACATGTAATTTTGTTTCCCAGTTGTGGGGTCAGTTCTAGCGCTACCTGTTGGTAGGTGTTGGTGTCTGCAAGTAGTGCATTGGCTTTCTCTATGTAGTCCCTTCTGTTCAGGATGACTGTGAGCCGACCTTTGTCTGCAGGTAATATAACAATGTTTTTGTCTTTTTTGAGGTTTTCAAGGGCTTTCTTTTCTTGTGTGTTCAGTTTGTTTCCTTCCCTCTTTCGGCTCAGAGTAGGTGCAACTGTCTGCCTGATCATTTGTTGTGTTTCTTCCGTGAGATTGTTGTCCTTCAAGGTGGTTTCTAATGCCGCTAGGAAATCCTTCTGGTCAGCATCTCGGGAATTGAAATTTAATCCTTTTACTAGTACTGCTTTTTCTGTGTCTGATAGAGTCCGGTCTGATAAGTTCTTTATCCATGCCCCTGTGTTATCGGTTTTGTCTTATTTTGTGAGTTTGTCAAGTTTTTTCTTCAAGTCCCGATTTTGCTTTATCTGTGTTTGTCGTTGTTTGGTGTTTATGACTCGTTCTACAATGTCTGTCCATTCTTGATTTGTTGCTTGTTTGAATAACGGTTTTTGGCAAGCAACTTCCCGGTTGTATTTTCGGAGTCTGTGGTGGGCGTCATTGATTAGTTCTCGGAGCATTCTGCGGCCGTTTTGTTCTGTTAAACTTCTGGCTTGAGGTGTTTTTATCGGCAGTTTATACTCTCTGGAAAACCATATCAAAAGCCTTGTTAAAATCCATGGACACCATATCCACTGCTCTACCTTCAGAAGGCTCTGGTCAGGCCACACTTGGAATATTGTGCGCAATCTTGGGCCCCACATCTCTGGAAGGATGTACTGGCCCTGGAGGGTGTTCAGAGGAGATTCATGAGAATGGTTCCAGGAATGAACAGCTTAACATGTGGGTCTGCCTTAGAGTAAAAAGAAGATATTTTAGAACGGAGATATGGAGAAATGTCTTCAGCCAGAGAGAGGTGAATCGATGGAATTCATTGCCACAGAAGGCTGTGGAGGCCAGGTCATTGAGTATATTTAAGACAGAGATAGACAGGTTCTTCATTGTCAAGAGGATCAAAGGTTTATGGGGAGAAAGTGGGAGAATGGGGTTGAGAAACTTGTTAGCCATGACTGAAAGGCACAGTGAATGTGATGGGCTGAATGGCCTAATTTCTGCTCATCTGTCTTATGGTCTGTCATGGAAATTAAATCAACTTGACTCAATAATTAGCAAGAGCAAAGCAAGGGTCTTTATTAAAAATCTTGCAAGATTGACTCATTACACCAAGCCAGATGCCTTAATGCAATGAGTACCGAAAAATTATACAGATGCCTGCCTTATAGCGTTCCTTATCACACTCTCAAGGGCAGAGACTGGGAAAACTCAAGTTGTTATTCTCTCAGCCCCGGTCCTAGACATAACAGTTATTCAGCTTTTGCTGAGTTCAACTATCGCAAGGTCGAGTTGAATGCTTACAGAATTCAAACAGAGATAAGCTAACTGCAAACCTTCATCAAAAGATCGTTTACAAAGCTCAGCACAGCATTGATTTAAACAAATCATTCTCTTTAAATTTCACAGTAAATAGATAATTAATTTCGCAGTAAATGGATAATTTTCTATTACATTTTCCCCCTTTTTGTCATTTTATGACAACAAGGACAACTACAGTAACAATAAAAATAATACAGAGCCAGAATAGCTATACATCTGAAAATGTTTAGGAAACACCAGGCCAAACCTCAGATAGCACCTACCCAAAACACAGCTTTGTAGTGGTATCGTCACTTGCTCTTGTATGCCCTGTACACAGCCCATGTTCACATGTCACACTCATCAAAGCCATGGTAGGGTGGGGTCCATGCAATGCCCCTGCCCTTACAAATAGTCCTATCAAGGCGCTTGCTAAAAGTGTGAGCTGGGGCAGCCCCATATTTGTATGATGCTTCTAATCACTACTTGCACTTAATTGGTTCCGGTGCTATCCGATGTCTCCTCAGGCCCAGCTACACACTTGCAATGGCTGGCGTGTATCCACATGGCTCTTTCTGTGATCTTAACTGCTGTCTGTGTTGCAAGGAGCACTTGAAACGGCTCCAGCCATCTCTCCACCTTCCAGTTTTTCCTCCTGAAGTCTTTCACCACTATCCAGTCTCCCGGTTCTAGATCGTGCAGCTTCCCTCCTGCTGGTGGGGGTAGTGCTGCTTTCACTTGATTCTGTATTTCAGACAAAAGTATAGAGAGTTTTATACAGTAACACACCATCTCATCCTCACAGTGGCCTGTTATCTGTCTTACCTTAGGTTTTGGGTCAATTCCTGGGTTGGGCGGTCTACCAAACAAAATCTCAAACGGGCTATGATTGGCCCTTCCTCCCCTCCTAGATCTCATATACATTAGCACAATCAGAAGTGCCTTTGTCCATGCCAGCCCTAGTTCCTTACAACATTTTGTCAATTTATTTTAGGGTAGCATTTTCTCTTTCCACTTTCCCACCGCTTGCTGGGTGGTAGGCACAGTGTTGTCTCATGTTTATTCCCAAGTAATCACTGATCTGCTGTAAGGCATTATTGACAAATGGTGTCCCTTTGTCACTACTGACCCTTTCAGGGATGCCTCATCTTGGAATTATCTCAGTTAGCAAAGCTTTGGCTACTGCACTGGCATCCTGTTTAGACATGGGGAACGCTTCCACCCATTTGGAAAACATATCAACTATTATCAGACAATACCTTTTCTCTTCACTGCGCGTTAGTTCAATGAAATCCATCTGTAAATGTTCAAACGGTTTTTGGGGTTGGGGGTGTGCTGCCTGACTCATCTGTATTCCCCTCCCCACATTATTAGTAGCACAGATAACACAACGCTCACAATATTTCTGGGAGTAATGAGTAGATCCGTGTGCCAAAATACTGTCATACATCTCCCCTTTTGACACATGGTCCTTACCGTGTGTCGGTTTGGCATAGAATGGAAATAATGATCGTGATAGACAGGGTTTACCATTGGGACCACACCATGCTCCTTCCCTCACACTGCATCCTGCTTCCGTCCACTCACGCTTTTCTTCCGGTGTGGCCTGTGACTGTAACTCCCGTACGTCTGCTGTTGAGACACAAATTTTTGTCATACACGTCAGTCTGCTCACTTATTGGCTGCTGGGCTGCTGTTTTTGCTGCTGAGTCTGCCCTTGCATTGCCTTGAGAAATAAAATCATTATTTTTTGTGTGGGCTTTACACTTACACACAGCAATTGATTTAGGCAACAGGACCACTTTCTGGAGGTCAGAGATCAGGCCACGGTGTGTGATGGGCTTTCCGGTGGAGGTCAAGAAGCCCCTGTGTTTCCACAGGGTTCCAAAATCATGTACAACCCCGAATGCATATCTGCTGTTGGTGTAAATATTCATTGTCTTTCCCTCAGCCAATATACATGCCTCAGTCAAGGCAATCAGCTCCGCTGCTTGTGCTGACAGATGAGAAGGGAGTGTTCCCACTTTGACTGTCTCGTAGGTAGTCACTACAGCATACCCAACACAATTCTGGCCTGTCTCCTTGCTCCAGAATGCTGACCCACCCACAAAAACCTCCATATCTGGATTCTGAAGTGGTGAATTCTGCAAATCTGGTCTAGGGCTCCAAATTTCATTAGTTACAGCGACACAATCATGTGGGTTTCCATCTCCTTCTGTGGAGAGAAGGCTAGCAGGGTTAAGGAAGTTACATTGCTTTATTGTAATGTTAGGCATCTCAAAGAGCATAGTATTATATCTGAGCCAACGTGTTGCTGACATGTGTGCAGTTCTTTGCTCGGAAAGCAGTGAGGATACTGCATGCGGGACCAGAAGGGTTAATTCACCGTAGTCAACTATATCCCTGGACATTACAACAGCTTTTTCAGCTGCAGCCACGGCGTGCAGGCATTTAGGCACTCCTGCCGCTATCCGGTCTAGTTTAGCTGAAAAATAAGCTACCGGCCTCAATCTTCCCCCATGATACTGCAACAGCACAGATGTCATGCAGCCACGCTTCTCATCTACTGTTTGTACAAAAGGTTTGTTTGGATTTGGAATCCCCAGCGTAGGTGTAGTTTGGAGCGCCTCTTTTAATTCAACAAAGGCACTCTCGGCCTCTGGGGTCCACTGCAACGGACTCTGGTTCTACAGCCCTTTGACATGGGGCGCCTCAAGGGTTGCATAATGTGGGATAAACGTTCCACAGTAGAAGCACATGCCCAAAATGGATAATAATTGTTTCTTCGTGTGAGGCTTTGGAATTTGCTGGATTGTTTGAACTCTGTCTTGACCAATAGCCTTACCTTGTTCAGATTTAAAGTGACCTAAGAACTTCACCTGTTGTTGCACAAATTGCAGCTTTGTGAGACTGGCTTTGTGCCCTTCCCTTGCTAGATGGCAGAGCAACACAAGGGTATCCTTCTCACATTGTTCCTTTGTTGGTGCCGCTATCAAGCAATCATCTACATGCTGCAAAAGCGCTGACCCCAGGGTTAGAACAAGAGTCTCCAGACTCCTGCGCAAAGCCTCATCATATATGGTGGGGGACTCGCAGTAACCTTGACAAAGTCGCATGAAGGTATATGATTTCCTTTTGAATGAAAAACGAACCAGAATTGACTATCTGGGTGCACCGGTACACTAAAGAAGGCATTTGCTAAATCCACAACAGAGAACCATTTCCTATCCGGTGGAATTTGAGCCAATATAGTATAGGGGTTAGAAACATTTGGGGCGTGCGGGACAACAGCGCTATTGACTGCCTGCAGGTCTTGAACAAACCTCCATTCCTCCGGTTCACCGGGAATGTTTGCCATTTTGACTGGAAAAATGGAGGTTCTCACCGCTGTGTTTTCACAGGGGATTATCACTCCAGCCTTTAGGAGGGATTCAAAGACTGGAGTAATTCCTTCTATGGCTTCAGGTTTTAATGGGTATTGAGCTCTGCAAGGATGGTATTCAGACTTTGGGGTTATCCTTGTGGACTCACAGCTCTATATGAGCCCCACATCATGTTTGCCCTTTGCCCACAACTCAGTAGGGACCATTTTCAATCTTGGGTCCGAGACTTCTATCTTAGGGAAATGCCAGGCTATCCCCCTAGGCTTCTCAGGGCTAGCGGGGGTTACCTGGACTGTCCTATCTGACTGAGTTAGCCAATTTAGTGTCTTTTTATATGTCCACATATCTGCATTGAACCAGATACCCACATCATCCCTGAAGACCCAACCTTTCGTTCTTTGTGCCTTTAGCACCCGTGGTCCCAAATCCTGCCACCTGTCACCGGATGCCTTCGCCAGTGACACATGAGGAGCGGACCCATCCACATCAAAAAGATAGGATCTGTTTGCTGTTCCAGATACCTTAGATAAGTTCACACTGACTGCACATCTGTGATCACTTCAATAAAATTCGCACAATAACAAGTGATCTGGTCTAACCAATCTCCTGAACCAATCCTTCTCATATGGTTTGTCAGGGCCGTCACGGTGTATGTGCGCTGTGCAGTGCAACATATCTCCAGCAAGAAAATCGGTGTGAATAGGATTAACATGGTTGCTTGCTTCTAGGGTGAGTGAATCGCTCACTGAACTTATCGCTCTCTGATTTAATCACCACTCAAAGACATACATCAGGGGTCGTGGGTCATATTTTACAGCCTGCACTGTAAAGTCAAGTTAGGTAAAGGGGCAGTACAAAGAGATCTGGGTGTTCTTGTACATCAGTCAATGAAAGCAAGTGCGCAAGTACAGCAAGCAGTGAAGAAAACTAATAACATGCTGGCCTTCATAACAAGAGGAATTGAGTATAGAAGCAAAGAGGTCCTTCTGCAGCTGTACAGGGCCCTGGTGAGACCGCACCTGGAATATTGTGTGCAGTTTTGGTCTCCAAATTTGAGGAAAGATATTCTGGCTATTGAGGGAGTGCAGCGTAGGTTCACGAGGTCAATTCCTGGAATGGCAGGACTATCTTACGCTGCAAGATTGGAGAGACTGGGCTTGTAAATGCTTGAGTTTCGAAGGCTGAGAGGAGATCTGATTGAGACGTACAAGATTATTAAAGGATTGGACACTCTGGAGGCAGGAAACATGTTTCCGCTGATGGGTGAGTCTCGAACCAGAGGACACAGTTTAAAAATAAGGGGTAGGCCACTTAGAACAGAGTTGAGGAGAAACTACTTCACCCAGAGAGTGGTGGGTGTATTTTTTAGATTAGATTAGATTACTTACAGTGTGGAAACAGGCCCTTCGGCCCAACAAGTCCACACCGACCCGCCGAAGCGTAACCCACCCATACCCCTACATTTACCCCTTTACCTAACACTACGGGCAATTTAGCATGGCCAATTCACCTGACTTGCACATCTTTGGACTGTGGGAGGAAACCGGAGCCCCCGGAGGAAACCCACGCAGACACGGGGAGAACGTGCAAACTCCACACAGTCAGTCGCCTGAGGCGGGAATTGAACCCGGGTCTCTGGCGCTGCGAGGCAGCAGTGCTAACCACTGTGCCACCGTGCCGCCCACTATGGAATGCTCTGTCCCAGAAGGCTGTGGAGGCCAGGTTTCTGGATACTTTCAAGAAAGAGTTGAATAGAGCTCTTAAGGATAGTGGAATCAAGAGTTATGGGGATAAGGCAGGAACAGGATACTGATTGAGGATGATCAGCCATGATCATGGTGCTGGCTTGAAGGGCAGAATGGCCTACTCCTGCACCTATTGTCTATTGGTAAATCTTTCCTTTGAATTACCTGCAAGCCCGGAGTACTGAGCAAGTCCAGCCCCAGTCTCCCTATGAGATCCCGACCCATCAGATTTAAAGGACAAAATTCCAATAACAAGAAGGAGAATTGGAATGTTTCCCTGTTAGTAGTTTTGCACAATAGGGGTGCGGAAAATCTCTCTCCCACCACAATTCCTGATGCACCCATTGTGTTCAGGAACCTTTCACTCATCTTTATTTGTGTCGATTGTGTAAACTAGCCTAATGTAAGGACTGAGTATGTTGCCCCTGTATCTACCAAAAAGGTAACTGATATACCTTCCACATATAATATAGAGGTGGGCATTGACTTATACATATCATTGTGACATTGGACATACGGTCCACACTTTGCGATCTCAGTGCTCAACATGGAGGTGTGACATGTCTCAGTGCCGTAAGGTTAGTAGAAGAGATTAGCATAAGCGAGTCTCCCTTGTCAAGCATAAAGAAAAGAGGCTTACCTGTACCTTGTGGGCTGCCCACCTCCACCTCAGCCTTCCCCTGTCAGTCCCCCTGTCACTCAGCCTCCAGGGCTGATTGGGACTGTCTGTGCAGGCACTGCCTCGCCCAGTGGGCCATTGCTCTGCAAACAAAGCACCCGCCAGATCTACTTCTGCCAGCACCTCTTCCTCGACCTCTTTTTCTGCAGCACCTTCCTCCAACAGTTGGGTGACCATCTTTTTGGCTATTTCATCCTTCATTCCATTGATGAAGCTTTTCCTCAGGTGTGCTTTTTACGGCGTGATTTCTGCTGCCATTATGTCTTCAGGTGGTCTCAGTCCACTATGGACATTATGGATTTCAGTGAGATGCGTAAGGTACTGGGACTGTCTCACCTTCCCGTTGTTTGCACATTGCTATTTTGGTCATGTCCATTTGCACTGGGAATGCCCCCTACAGGCGGTTGCCAGCGCTGCAACAAAAGCATTAACGTCTCCGTTCTCTTCTGCTTGCGGGTTGGCTACTCTGGCATGGACACTTATGGCTGGCCAGTTATACTTCTCTTAGCCTTCTTGCTATGATCTGTTGAGGGTACGAGATGCTACTGGTGATTCAGCAGACCCTGAGGCAGCTGCCGCTGACTTGGAACCTTCGCCAGGCGGCTCTCGTAGAGGGGCTGCAGGTCTCGAAGGGCAGTCATCAAGGTCAGGGTCTGAAACAGACTTAAGACACTGTACAGCTTTGTTTGGGTGTTTACCACGCACGTCTGCATGTGTGCTGGTGTTTGCACGTGTATTAGATTTATCGTTTACTTGAGATTTCCTTTCTCTGATATCAGCCTCAGCCTTGCACATATTATAAGCACTCCAATTCACAGGTTCTATTTTTCCCTTCCTTTTCTCCTTCTCTCTCTCCTCCAACCTCGACCTCAATATTTCCAGCTGTCTTTTACTAAAACTTCCTCCCTCCGGAAAACCACATTCCTTGATCCACAATTCTAACTGCTTCACAGACTCTGGGCCGTAATTATTGAGCATGTATTGTAGTTTTGATTGGCCATTCCAAGTCCTGTGTGGACTCTCCCTTTGTTTGCTCTTGCCAGAGCCCATTTTTAATGTAACTGGAAAAGTGTTCAGCTCTCTCTCTCTCTCTCGCTCGCTCGCTCTTGTGGTACCGTTACCTTTTCCCTTTGACTTGCTTTTACCGCCGGAGGTCCCCTTTCACATTGGGTGTGTCCGCCTCAATTCCTTGGTTTTCGTAAACCAAGAAACCATGTGCCCGGTACGTCTTAGGCGAGTCCAACTCAGCCAGTGGTGGTTCCAAGTCTAAAACCACCCCTAACCTTGCTGTCTCTTAAACACTCTTGAGAGGGCAAGCTCCTTCCCTTGGGGTTTTACTCTAATACCATGCGAGAGTTCACTGAAAAATTTCCTGCTGTATTTATTCTCTTAGAATGAGTCTCTATGCAGGATTACTTAACCCATGACTCTGACCCTGACCTTGTTTGATTCAAAACCCCGGCGCTGGGGCAATCCACAGATTCCCAGTCCTCTCACACAAAAGGGCCAATTCAGC
Organism: Chiloscyllium plagiosum; assembly: GCF_037043375.1. NCBI lineage: Eukaryota > Metazoa > Chordata > Chondrichthyes > Orectolobiformes > Hemiscylliidae > Chiloscyllium > Chiloscyllium plagiosum. The sequence continues at coordinate 171,887,222 of NW_028270139.1, read as the reverse complement.
CCTCGAGATGAAGTGAAAGACCTTCAAGGCGCTGGCACCTGCACCTTCTGGGAATCTTCAGAATCTTACCCAGCCGCGGAGTCCCAGACTGAGCCCCCAAGTTTACTGTCGTGGAAATTAAATCGACTTGACTCAATAATTAGCAAGAGCAAAGCAAGGATCTTTATTAAAAATCTTGCAAGGTTGACTCATTACACAAAGTCAGATGCCTTAATGCATCTGACACAGACGCCTGCCTTATAGCGTTCCGTATCACACACTCAAGGGCAGAGGCTGGGGAAACTCAAGTTGTTATCCTCTCATTCCCTGATCCTAGACATAACAGTTATTCAGCTTTCGCTGAGTTTGACTATCGCAAGGTCGAGTTGAATGCTTACAGAATTCAAACAGAGATAAGCTAACTGCAAACCTTCATCAATGCATCGTTTACAAAGCTCAGCACAGCATTGATTTAAACAAAGCATTCTCTTTAAATTTCACAGTAAATAGATAATTAATTTCACAGTAAATGGATAATTTTCCATTACATGGTCTTATGTAAAAGCAACAGGATTGTTCTGGTAGGTGATTTTAACATCCCTAATATTGACTGGGATTTGAGCTATTAGGAGAGGCTGAATAGGCTCGGAATGTTTTCCCTGGAGCATCAGAGGCTGAGGGGTGACCTTACAGAGGTTTATAAAATCATGAGGGGTATGGACAGGATAAATAGAGAAGTTCTTTTCCCGATTAAAGGTTTATGCCTGAATCGTTGCTTCTCCTGCTCCTCGGTTGCTGCCTGACCAGTTGCGCTTTTCCAGCTTTGCACTTTTTGACTCTGGCTCTTTAGCATCCGCAGTCCTCAGTATCTCCAAGGTCTTTTCCCCAGGGTAGAGGAGTCTGAAACTGGAGGGCACAGATTTAAAGTGAAGAATTAAAGGGACCTGAGGGATACCTTTTTCACACAAAGGGTGGTGTGTGTATGGAATGAGCTGCCAGAGGAAGTATAGAGTCATAGAGATGTACAGCATGGAAACAGACCCTTCGGTCCAACTTGTCCATGCCGACCAGATATCCCAACCTAATCATCTGCCAACACTTGGCCCAAAATCCCCCAAACCCTTCCTAGTCATGTACCCATCCAGATCCCTTTTAAATGTTGCCATTGTACCAGCCTCCACCACTTCCTCTGGCAGCTCACTCCATACACGTACCACCCTCTGTGTGAAAACGTTGCTCCTTAGGTCTGTTTTCCCTCTCACCGTAAACCTAGGCCCTCTAGTTCTGGACTCCCCGACCCCAGGGAAGAGACTTTGTCTATTTATCCTATTAATGCCCCTCATTATTTTGTAAACCTCTATAAGGTCAACCCTCAAACTCCGACGCTCCAGGGAACACAGCCCCAGCCTATTCAGCCTCTCCCTATTGCTCAAATCCTCCAACCCTGGCAACATCCTTGTAAATCTTTTCTGAACCCTTTCAAGTTTCACAACATCTTTCCAATAGGAAGGACACCAGAATTGCATGAAATATTCCAACAGTGGCCTAACCAATGTCCTGTACAGCTGCAACATGACCTCCAAACTTCTATACTCAATACTCTGACCAATAAAAGAAAGTATACCAAACGCCTTCTTCACTGTCGTATCTACCTGTGATTCCACTTTCAAGGAGCTATGAACCTGCATTCCAAGGTCTCTTTGTTCAGCAACACTCCCTAGGACCTTACCATTAAGTGTATAAATCCTGCTAAGATTTGCTTTCCCAAAATGCAGCACCTCACATTTATCTAAATTAAACTCCATCTACCTCTTCTCAGCCCATCGGCCCATCTGGTCCAGTTCCTGTTGTAATCTGAGGTAACCTTCTTCACTGTCCACTACACCTCCAATTTTGGTGCCATCTGCAAACTTACTAACTGTACCTCTTATGCTCACATCCAAATCATTTATGTAAATGATGAAATGTAGAGGATCCAGCACCGATCCTTGTGGCACTCCACTGGTCACAGGCCTCCAATCTGAAAAACAACCCTCCACCACCACCCTCTGTCTTCTACCTTTGAGCCAGTTCTGTATCCAAGTGGCTAGTTCTCCCTATATTCCATGAAATCTAACCTGAGGCTGGTACAATTACAACATTTAAAAGGCATCTGGATGAGTACATGAATAGGAAGGATTTGGAGGGATATGGGCCAATTTCTGGCAAATGGAACTTGGTCAGTTTGGGATGTTTGGTTAGCATGTTGGACTGATGGGTCTGTTTCCGCGCTTTGTGACTCTCTGACTAAGGCAGCAAAGAACTTATACAAGACAAATCCAATGGCACCAATTTGAGAAATTAGAAGATCTAAATTATTTACATCTGCCTTACAGGAATGTATTTTGTGGAAAACTCCAGTGTGCAGGTGGGAGTACACAGCCAATCGAAAACAGAGAGGTGACGACCTTTACCACTTCTTTGGTTGTCTACGGTGTGAAGTATAACTGCAGAGGGATAGTTTCTGATGAAGGTACTGTCGGCACACAAGTTCAACATGGAACGAAGTGTGGCAACAACAAGGTGAGACAGTCCCTGTTAACACTCTTTGATAATTGGCAGACGGACCCTCTCCCCTCTCATGGAGTCCCTTCAGTCCCAGGGTTGAGTCTGTGTTCTGATACCATCGTCAAAGCCATATCCTTTCACTGTTATGTCTCCATCATTCAAAGTCTGTCCTCCTGAAAGACCTGTCCACTCTGCTCTTCACTGTCTCTAACTTTCCCCGTCACATATTTTGTGTGTTTTTGCCATTCCACAAGTCTAACCAAGCTGGGAGAAAATGAGGACTGCAGATGCTGGAGATCAGAGTCAAAAAAGTATGGTGCTGGCAAATGCACAGCTGGGTCAGGCAGCATCTGGGAGCAGGAGAGTCATTCCTGATGAACAGATTACGCTTGAAACATCGACTCTCCAACTCCTCGGATGCTGCCTGACTGGCTGTGCTTTTCCAGCACCACACTTTTTGACTCTGACCAAGCTGGCCAAACTGCCATTCCAACATGAATTTCACAAAAACAAACAATTACAGATCTATTTGGCTGAACATGGGTATCTATAATGCTGGGGACTACTGGAGGAGGCTGGGATGGATCATCCACTGGCATTTCTGACTGAAGATTGCTATGACATCTTCAGCCTTATCTTTTGCACTGATGTGTTGGGCTCCTCAATCTTTGAGGATGGGCATATTTGTGGAACCTCCTCCTCCATTGAGTTGTTTAACTGTCCACCATCATTCACGACTGGATGTGGCAGGACTGTAGTCCTTAGATCTGATCTGTAGTTTGTGGGATCGTTTAGCTCTGACTGCCACTTGCTGCTTATGTTGTTTGGCATGTGAGTAGTCTTGTTTGGTGGCTTCACCAGGTTGGCACATCATTATTAGCTATGCCTGATGCTGCTCCAGGCATGCCCTCCTGCACTCTCCATTGAACCAGGGTTGATGCCCTGGCTTGATGGTAATGGTTGAGTGAGGGATATTCCAGACCATGAGGTTACAGATTGTGTTGGAGTATAGTTCTGCTGCTGTTGATGGCCCACAGCACCCAATTGATGCCCAGTCTTGAGTTGCTAGATCAGTTTGAAGTCTGTTCCTTTTAGCACAGTCATAGTGTCACATAACATTTTGGAGGGTATTCTCAATGTGAAGGTGGGACTTCATCTCCACAAGGACTGTCCGGTGGTCACTCTTACCAATACTGTCATGGAGAGATATTTCTACAGCTGGCAGATTGGTTAGGATGAGGTCAGTGTGTTTTTCCCTCTTGTTGGTTCCCTCACCACCTGCCACTGACCCAGTCTAACAGCTCTGTCCTTTAGGACCTGATCAGTAAAGCAGAACTCCCCCACCAGAGTACATTCTGTGCCCTTGGCAATCTCAGTGCTTCCTCCAAATTTTGTTCAACATGAAGGAGTACTGATTCAGCAGCCGAGAGAGGATGGTATGTGGTAATCAGCAGAAGGTTTCTATGCCAATGTTTAACCTGAAGCCATGAGACTTTGATTTGATTTAATTTGATTTATTGTAGTCACCTGTACCTAAGTACAGTGCAAAACTTTGTTTGCCTTCAGTACAGACAGATCATACCAACCAACGACATACAGGTCAGAGGGTGCTGGGGCACAGTGAGCTGTACAGGTTACGCTGCACAGGAGGTGAAGGGGATCCAAGATGGCGGCGACCCAGCAAGTCTGAGTCTATGGTGCTCCTCCCAAGACTTGGACAAAGTGGGCCACCCACCCCCACCACACTCACCAAATCATTTAAAATTGCTGTTTAATTTAATTAGTTACTTAGTATTAAATTTAAACAATCTAATCTTTAGTAAAAATGACCAAAGGGAAGGGAACCCACAGCTCTCAGCAAGCAGGAACCCCTCCCCCACCCTCTCCAGCTGCAGCAGAGGCGTCCGCAGCCGCCCCGGGGGATTTACCTACAGTGGCGAGCCTTGTAGAAATCATCTCTAAACTGGATGCAAAGATCGACGCTTTTATTGAAGAATCCCGAAGTCGATGGGACTCACTCTCGGCCGCACTGCAAAAGCACGACTGAGACATTAAAGAAATTGAGCTCCAAGTCAGAGGGGCGGAGCTAAAGGCCGCGACCTACGAAACTACAGCGCAATCGGCCGTGGATCAGGTCTGGACTCTCGAACAGCGAGTCCGGACCTTAGAGAATCATTGATGACCTCGATAATTGAGGTCGTCGAAAAAATATTCGTTTGCTGGGCCTTCCCGAACGGGAAGAGGAAGGCCAGCTTACAGCGTTTCTCGAGCAGTGGCTGCCACAGCTTTAAAATCTGGAGGCTGGATCAGGCCAGGTAAGGGTAGAATAGGCCTACCGGGTCGCAATACGCGGGCCCGGCTCGAACCAGCAACCCCGCCCGGTCCTGTTCCGGCTGCATGATGTGGGAGCTGTATGATGTGGGAGCTGGCTGATCCCATTGTGAACGGCAGTGACCACATCTGCAGCAAGTGTTGGTTGCTGGAAGAACTCCGGATCAGAGTTGATGATCTGGAATCTGAGCTTCAAACACTGTGGCACATCCGGGAGGGGGAGAGTTACCTGGATGCTTTGTTTCAGGAGGCAGTCACACCTGGGAGATTAAGTAATTCACATTCAGCTAGTGATCAGACACAAAAGAGTGTGACTGTAAGTGAGGCAGGTAAGGGGAACCGGAGTTCAGGAGTGGAGGAGCCTCAGCCCTTGACCTTGTCCAACAGGTACGAGATTCTTGCTCCCTGTTCGGATGAGGAAAAGGGCTCTGGACAGGATGAGCCAACTGACCAAGGCACCATGGTGCAGAAGGCCATTCAAGAGGGGGGAGCTAATAGACAAGTAGCGGTTATAGGGGATTCTACAATTAGGGGGACAGATAGAATCCTTTGCAAGCCGGATCGGGAGTCTCGCATGGTGTGTTGCCTGCCCGGTGCCAGGGTGCGAGACATCTCCGACCGTCTTGAAAGGATATTGGAGCGGGAGGGGGAGGATCCAGTTGTTGTCGTCCACGTTGGTACCAACAACATAGGCAAGACTAGGGTGGAGGACCTGTTTGGGCATTACGAAGCACTAGGCAGGAAATTGAAGCACAGGTCCTCAAGGGTCATAATCTCCGGATTACTGCCCGAGCCACGTGCCAATTGGCATAGGGACAAGAAAATTAGGCAAGTAAACACGTGGCTAAGGGATTGGTCTGGGAAAGAGGGATTCCACTTCATGGGGCATTGGCATCAGTTTTGGAACAGGGGGGATCTGTACCGTTGGGACGGTCTCCACCTGAACCGATCAGGTACCAATGTTCTAGCGAAGAGGATAAATAGGGTGGTCAGTAGGACTTTAAACTTCTGAGTTGGGGGGGAAGGGAAAGTGAAAGCGACAGGGAGTATGGAGGTAAATGGCAAGATAAGCAGCAGGATAGCATGTTTCCAGGCGGATTTAAAATTGAGGCAGACTGAGAATGCAGTAAAAAGCAAGGATAACTTAGGACATATGACTTCCAACATCTCTAATGATAAGGAAGTTAGCATTAAGGAACTTTACCTGAATGCTTGTAGCATTCATAACAAAGCCGATGAACTAATGGCACAGATAATAGTGAATGATTATGATGTAGTAGGCATCACAGAGACTTGGTAAAAACAATGACTGCAGATGCTGGAAACCAGATTCTGGATCAGTGGTGCTGGAAGAGCACAGCAATTCAGGCAGCATCCGAGGACAGGCAGCACCACTGATCCAGAATCACAGAGACTTGGTTACAGGGGGGTCAGGACTGGCAGTTAAACCTCCATGGTTTTTCAACTTATCGAAAAGACAGAGAGGTGGGCAGAGGGGGTGGGGTTGCCTTGTTAGTTAAGAACCAAATTAAATCTATGGTATTGAATGACATAGCGTCGGATGATGTGGAGTCTGTGTGGGTGGAATTGAGGAACCACAAAGGCAAAAAAAACATAATTGGAGTTGTGTATAGACCTCCTAACAGTGGTCAGGACCAGGGACGCAACATGTACCGGGAAATAGAGAAGGCATGTCAGAAAGGCAAGGTTACATTGATCATGGGAGACTTCAATATGCAGGTGGACTGGGTAAATAATGTTGCTAGTGGATCTAAAGAAAGGGAATTCATGGAATGCTTACAGGATGGCTTTTTGGAACAGCTTGTCATGGAGCCCACAAGAGACCAGGCTATTCTGGACCTAGTGCTTTGCAATGAACCAGACTCTATAAAAGATCTTAAAGTAAGGGAACCCTTAGGAAGTAGCGACCATAATATGATAGAGTTCAGTCTGGAGTTTGAAAGGGAGAAGGCAAAATCGGATGTAATGGTGTCACAGTTGAATAAAGGTAATTATGAGGGCATGAGAGAGGAACTGACTAAAATAGACTGGAAGCAGAGGCTAACCGGGAAGACAGTAGAGCAAAAATGGCAGGAGTTTGTAGGTATAATTGAGGACACTGTACAGAGGTTCATTCCCAAGAAAAGAAAGATTAACCGGGGAGGGATTAGACAACCTTGGCTGACAAAGGAAGTCAGGAAATGTATTAAAGAAAAAGAGAGATCCTATAAAATGGCTAAGAACAGTGGGAAATCAGAAGATTGGGAAGGATACAAAAGCAAACAGAGGATAACAAAGAGTGTAATAAGAAATGAGAGGATCAAATATGAAGGTAGGCTAGCCAGTAATATTAGAAATAATAGTAAAAGTTTCTTTCAGTACATAAGAAACAAACGACAGGCAAAAGTAGACATTGGGCCACTTCAAACTGATGCAGGAAGCCTAGTGATGGGAGATAAGGAAATAGCAGGAGAACTTAACAAGTACTTTGCGTCAGTATTCACAGTGGAAGACATGAGTAATATCCCAAAAATTAAAGGGTGTCACGGGGTGTCTAACAGAAGGCAGAGAGTTGGGATAAAAGGTTCTTTTTCAGAATGGCAGCCGGTGACGAGCGGTGTCCCGCAGGGTTCGGTGCTGGGGCCACAGCTGTTCGCATTACATATTAATGATTTGGATGAGGGAACCGGGGGCATTCTAGCGAAGTTTGCCGATGATACGAAGTTAGGTGGACAGGCAGGTAGTACTGAGGAAGTGTGGAGGCTACAGAAGGATCTAGACAGGTTGGGAGAGTGGTCCAGGAAATGGCTGATGGAATTTAACGTGAGCAAGTGCGAGGTCTTGCACTTTGGCAAAAAGAATAAAAGCATAGACTACTTTCTAAATGGTGATAAAATTAATAAAGCCAAAGCACAAAGGGATCTGGGAGTGCTAGTCGAGGATTCTCTAAAGGTAAACATGCAGGTTGAGTCCGTGATTAAGAAAGCGAATGCAATGTTGTCTCTTATCTCAAGAGGGTTGGATTATAAAAGCAGAGATGTACTACTAAGACTTTATAAAGCTCTGGTTAGGCCCCATTTGGAGTACTGTGTCCAGTTTTGGTCCCCACACCTCAGGAAGGACATACTGGCACTGGAACGTGTCCAGCGGAGATTCACACGGATGATCACTGGAATGACAGGTCTAACATATGAGGAACGGCTGAGGATACTGGGATTGTATTCGTTGGAGTTTAGAAGATTGAGGGGAGACTTAATAGAGACGTACAAAATAATACATGGCTTGGAAAAGGTGGATGCTAGGAAATTGTTTCAGTTAGACGAGGAGACTAGGACCCGTGGACACAGCCTTAGAATTAGAGGGGGTCATTTCAGAACAGAAATGCGGAGACATTTCTTCAGCCAGAGAGTGGTGGGCCTGTGGAATTCATTGCCACGGAGTGCAGTGGAAGCCGGGACGCTAAATGTCTTCAAGGCCGAGATTGATAGATTCTTGTTGTCTAGAGGAATTAAGGGCTACGGGGAGAACGCTGGTAAGTGGAGCTGAAATGCGCATCAGCCATGATTGAATGGCGGAGTGGACTCGATGGGCCGAATGGCCTTACTTCCACTCCTATGTCTTATGGTCTTATGGCTGCAGAGCTATAGGGAGAGGCAGATACTCCTAGAAGCCTCAGAAATCTTGGAAAAGATTCCCAAGCCATGATCTATAAAGGATCCAAGATCATGTTATTTCAGGACTTTTCCCCAGCTCTGGTCCGAAAGAGGAAGGCATTCGATGAGGCGAAGAAGTGTTTAAGGGACTTAAGTATTCAGTACTTCTTACGCTACCCAGCGACGTTACGCTTTAACAATGAAGGATCCGTGTATAACTTCGGATCGCCGGAAAAGGCTAAGGAATTTTTGGACTCTCTTAGATAAATTGTAATAGATAATGGATGTTGGTTTGCCTTCCCCCCCACTCCGGTTTATTTCCCCCCCTTTTTCTTTTTTCTTACCTTACTGTTTAATATTATCTTGGGGGGTGGGGAGAGGGATTTATTTATTTGTTCTCTATTTAACGATTTTCTCACCCCCTTGGTTTTTTTTATTATTCTATGTATGTATGTGTGTATGTATATATGTGTGTATACATATATATGTATGTGTATGTATGTATATATATATATATATATATATATATATAAAAGCCGGGGGATTTAGTTAATGTTGGTGGGGGGAGGTGGTTATCTTATTCTATTTTATCTCTGTCTCTAGGAGCGGGGTTGTTTTCCCTTGTTATTTTGTATTATTATATTTAATTATTATTTGTTGAGGTTGTAATTTTATAGTTATATATGTTTATACATGGTACTAACATTACCAAATATATCCAGGTGTTGGTGTGGGTGGGAGGGGTTGGAGGTAGAGTGCTCACTGTTAACTCGAGCTTTGTATTATACCTGAATTCTCCTCATCCTATTGAGGAGCGCCTGGGTCAAGGGTGGGGCATTGGTTGGGAGAGGATACGATGGACCTTTGGAAAGGAAGTGACACCCCCTGGGAACAAGGGGGAGAATCTCCACTTAAATACGTTTTATATATTTTTTATTATTTAAAAATAGGTTTTTATTATACTGTTGTGAGTGTATTAGAGAGCCTTTATTTTTCTGAATTTTATGTGCTTTGTGCTCGGGATGTTCTGGATAGGGTTTCCCCTCCCGAGGGGTCTCGGATTTGCCTGGACGATTATGGTTGATCAGTCGGTTAAGTGGTGCACCTGGAATGTCAAGGGGAGTAATTCGCCAGTCAAAAGGAAGAAAATATTATCAAATCTCAAGAAAGAAAGAGTTGATATAGCTCTCCTACAGGAGACACACACCTGTTGGATAAAGAACACTTGAAATTACGACAGGGTGGATTTGATCAGGCCTTTTTTTCTTCTTTTAGCTCAAAAAGTAGGGGAGTTGTTATTCTTATTCGGAAGAATTTCCCTTTCAAAATCCTAAATCAGATAAAAGACGAATCTGGACGATACATTCTGATTAAAGCCCTTATAAATGGAGAGGAATATGGGATTTTAAATTTGTACTGCCCCCCGCACACCCCTTTAAATTTATAACGGAAGCCTTCTCAAAATTGATGGCTCTTGGTGCCCGTCATATAATTATAGGGGGAGACTTTAATTGTATTATGGATCCGGAAATAGATAGGATTCCCAAGAGTACTGCAGGGGTATCTCCCAGATCTAGACAATTGGTGGATCTGAACAAAGAATTAAGATTAGTAGATGTATAGAGATGTCTTCATCCACAGGGCAGAGATTTTTCTTTTTACTCCAATCCACATAAATGTCATACCAGAATTGATATGTTTTTTGCACCCTCAATTTTTTTAAATTCCATATCATCCTGTAAAATAGGTAGTATAGCAATTTCCGATCACGCTGCTATATATATGGAAATCAAGGTGAGGAACAACGGGACATCCCCTCGGCATTGGCGTATGGACCCCTTCCTAATGAAAGATAGTAAATTTGTAAAGTACTTCTCTCAAGAATTTCAAACTTTTTTAGAAATTAATTTAGGTATGGCTAGCAACCCATCAATGATGTGGGAGACCATCAAAGCTTACACGCGAGGTTTGATCATCTCCTACTCAGCGACCCAGAAAAAATTAAAGGGAGAACAACAGCGTCTGCTCGAAGCTCGCTTAAAAGCAGCTGAAATAGCATACACTGATAGACCTTCTATCATCAAATTGCAAAGGATTACAGCCCTGAGGACAGTTCTAAACACTACTCTTACCCAAACGGCTAAGAGGGAAATATTTGCAAAACAAAGGTTATATGAATTTGGCGACAAACCGGGTAGATAATTAGCATTTCTTGCAAAGAAAAAAAAGGCCCCTCAAACTATCACGTCTATCAAGGAAAGTATGGGTATTTTGACTCATGATCATAAAAGGATTAATGCAATCTTTAGAAAATTTTATTTTGATTTATATAAATCGCAGGATTGTGAAGACAGGACTAGGAGGATGCAATCATTTTTTAAAAATCTGACCTTTCCGGGCTTAACTCCGGAACAGGTATCTGTCCTAAATGTTCCCCTAACAGTCCAAGAAATACTTGACGCAAACAGGCAACTTCAGAGTGGTAAGGCACCTGGCCCAGATGGTTTTCAAGCTGAATTCTATAAAGAATTTACAGAAATATTGGCTGGTCCCCTTATGGACATGTATAACTATGCATATAGTCAGGGCTGTCTCCCGCCTTTGCTGAAAGAGGCAAATATCTCTCTTATCCTTAAAAAAGGAAAGGATCCAGAAGATTGTGCGTCATACAGACCAATATCCTTGCTAAATGTAGATTTTAAAATCCTTTATAAAATGTTAGCATTGAGACTAGAAAGGATACTGCCACATATCATAAAGGAGGATCAGACGGGGTTTATTAAGGGCCGTAGATCATCCAGTAATATTAGAAGGGTTTTGAATATGATTCAAGCCTGCCATCAGGGAAAGATACCAGGAGTAGTAGTTTCATTAGACGCGAAAAGGCATTCGATAGGGTTGAATGGTCATATTTGTTTTACACATTGGAAAGGTTTGGCGTTGACAAGGTGTTTACCAAATGAGTCTCAACATTGTACAGTGATCCCAAAGCAGTTGTGGTTACCAATGGATTAGGTTCGGATAGCTTCAGTGTGGGTAGGGGCTGCCGTCAGGGATGTCCTCTCTCGCCATTGTTATTTACGCTAATAATTGAACCACTAGCAGAAGCTATACGGGCTGATCCTAATATAACGGCCCCGAGGATTGGTACAGGTAAACATAAAATTACCCTGTATGCTGATGATATTCTTCTATTCCTCAGTAATCCTCTGATGTCCGTACCTCGCTTAATCCAAGTTATTAATGCATTTAGCGCATTCTCAGGCTATAAAATTAATTTCTCAAAATCGGAGGCTATGCCAATGGGTGGCCTTGCTATGATACCCCACTTAGTGGACGGATCCCATTTTCCCTTTCATTGGTCCCTGGACGGTTTCTTATATTTAGACATTTTTATTACCCCAGTATTTGGTCAGTTATACAAGGCTAACTTTGTGCATTTACTGGAGAGGATAAGGCAAGACCTCCAGCGATGGGGAGACCTTCCAATTTCCTGGCTGGGTAGAATAGCCTATACCCTATGAGAATGCTTCCGGTGATGCTGTCGAGGCTGGCACTACGTAAGTTATATGGCTGGTTGGGTTCCTTTATTTAGAATCATAGACGGCCCCTCATTAAGCTGAAGAAGCTACAGCTGCCACAGGCAAGGAGAGGATTGGACTTCCCAGATTTTAGGAAATATCAGTTAAGTTCCCTATTAAGTTACATAGCTGATTGGGTCTTGTCTGATCCACAATCAATCTGGCTGGACATCGAAGCTTCTCAAGTAAAATGCCCACTTATTAACCTTTTATTTTCAGACAAGAGGAAAATCATTACGGATCACTGTAAAAACCCTATAATACTAAACACAATTAAAGCTTGGAATATAATGCGGCAAAATGAGGGCAACTCACATAAAAGATCCCTCTATGCGCCGATAATGGGAGCATGGGGATTCCAACGGGGTTTACAGACGCCACTTTTAAACTCTGGAGATCCAGGGGTTTCTCATGTCTAGGGGACCTATTTAAAGATGGGGTCCTGATGTCTTTTGAACAGCTGCGCCAGAAATTCGGATTACCTAATGGAGACCTCTATCGATATTTCCAAATTCGAGATTATATACAGAAGAAGACTATGTTATTAGATAGTCTTTATAAATCGGATAGAGAATGTAGAGTACTATGACCAATGGGGGTATCCTCCATAGTAATATTTATCATTTACTATATGATGAAGTATCAGGAGATATGGACAATCTGCTTAAAACATGGGATCAGGAATTGGGACTAGAAATCTCTATAGAAACGTGGAATGACATTTGGGAAAACGCCAGAAGAATCACCATCTGTAACAGAACTCAGGCTATCCAGCTGAAGATACTTCATTGGGCCCATATAGCACCGGATCGATTGGCAAAATTTAAGGCAGGAGCATCTCCAATGTGTCCCAAATGTAAAATAGAGGTGGGCACTCTTGTACATTGCCTATGCACCTGTCATAAGATCCGTAGATACTGGACTAAAGTAGCAAGTACCCTGACAGAAATTTTAGGAATGGAAATTAAAGTGGACTCTCCTTTTGGGCTTTTCGAACTCTCCCTCCCTGGACATGTACGGAAAGAGACTATTTTCTATTCTCTCTTTCTGTGCAATGAAAAATATTTTGGTATACTGGGTGGCTGAGGGCCCCCCTGGACTTTCAAATTGGCACAGATTAATTATGGAATGTATTCCTCTTGACTTCCTTACAAATATGGTGCACCGAAAGACCGAATTATTTTATAAAATATGGCAGCCTTTCTTGAATTATATGAATACAGATATTTCGGCTATCCTAACAAGGGCTTTTATTTAATTGAGATTACGAACCTGGCTGGTCCGGGGCCCCTTGGGAGAGGAATCCCGCACGAATACGGGTTTTGTTACATTTGATGTTAACACATTCTGAGCATGTATCTCACTACCCAATTTCTGTGTTATCCGTTGGGTTTTTTTCTTTCTCTTATTTGAATAATGTAAGAGACTTAAATATACTCTGGTTAGTTGTAGATTAGATTAGTAGTTAGTTGATTTTTTTTTTCTCTCGGTATGTTTCTTTTGTTAAATTTTGGTTATTAGATATTTAAGATTTAATTGTATATCAATGTTTGTACTTGAGAGTTTTGTTTATTTTTGTAAACTTGTAAAAATGTTAAATTTATAATAAAAATATCTATTAAAAAAACATTACTTGAAGTTAGAGTGTCCATTCATCAGTCTAATAAAAGCAGGGAAGAAGCTGTTCTTGAACCTGTTGGTGTGCGTGTGTTTTCAAACTTCCGTATCTTCTGCCTGACAGAAGAGGCTGTGGGGTTCATTAGCAGGGTGGGAGGGCTCTTTGATGATTTTGGCAGCCTTTCTGTGGCAGCAAGCTGTACAAATGGAGTCCATGAATGGGAGGTTCCCTTCTGTGATGTTCTGTCGTTCCTCACAGCAGTTGCCTTACCAGGCTGTGATGCACCTGGACAGTATGCTTTCTGTGGTATAAGTTGGTGAGGAACCTTATGGACATGCCAAATTTCCTGAGCTGCCTGAGGAAGAAGAGGCATTGTTGTACCTTCTTGACCATCGCATCGACAGGGGAAGTCCAAGACAGGTTGTCAGTTATTGTCACACCTGGGAACTTAACACTCCCTCCTCTCAACCTCTATTGATATAGATTGGGGGCGGGGGGGGGGGGGGTAGAGGGGGGTGTTTGCCTCCTTTCTTCCTGATGTTCTTTAGTTTTCCACACATGGGGTCCGGAGCCAATGTTGAGGACTCCCAGAGCAACTCCCTCCCAAATGTATTCCACTGTGCCACCACCTCTGCTGGGTCTGTCCTGCCGGTGGGACAGGATTTATCCAGGGATGGTGCTGATGACATCTGGAATATTGTAAGATATGAGTATGACTATGGCAGGTTGTTGCTTGACTAGTCTGTGAGACAGCTCTGCCAGTTTTGGCACTAGCCCCATAATGTTAGTGAGGAGGACCCTGCAAAGTTGACAGGGCTGTTTCTGTTGTTGTCTTTTCCTGTGCCTAGGTCAATACCAGGTGATCTGTCCAATTTCATTTCTTTGTTGAGACTTTGAAGTAATTGGTACAACTGAATGGTTTTCTAGGCCATTTCAGAGGGCAACTGAGAGTCAATCATTTTGCTGTGGGTCTGGAGTCACAGGGAGGTCACACCAGATAAGGATGGCCAATTCCCTTCCCTGAAGGACATTAGTGAACCAGATTACCTATTCCCATAATAGGTAGTCATTTCATGATCATCAGTAGATTCTTAACTGAATTCAAATTCTACCATCTGCCAGGTCCCCAGGATATTGTCTGAATTTTTGAATGAATTGTCTAGCGATAATGCCACTCGGCCATTGCCTTCCTTCAATATTCAAGATGAGCTCAGTAGATTTTTGAAACCTAAAGAAATCAGCTGATACAAAGTGGGTTGGTGCAGTAAAGTGGAGTTGAGTTGGATGCAGAGCTCTGATGTTTTGGGATATGCAAGAGCCCAGAGGAACCCTTTGACCATTTCTTGCTTCTCGTTTTCATGGTTATGAGCTTGACTGGGTTTTAGTGTTCGACAATGCAGATGGCTCATTTTTGAAACTTTATCACATTGACACTGCGTTGACAACCATTGTTTATTTTCTATTTAACAGCTGTGTCATAATGCACAATGTAAGGATGTGGCTGTCTTTAAAGTAAAGGAATGTGACAACGCCTGCAATAAAAAAGGGGTATGAAGTTAATTTCTCTTATTCCTTGTTAGACTGATTAATGTTTTGGGGGTTGATTGGGATAACTGCATCAACTGCATTGATATGATTCGTTTAATGGAGTAAATATCCTAAGGCACTTCACAAGAGTGCTATCAATACAATTTGGACCACAGTGCCTGAAAGGAAAAAGAGAAAGAATGATTGAGTGGCAGTGAATCCAGACCTCAAGGCCTCGGACAATTGCAAAAATGCCAATACTGGTGAACCAATGAAAATTACAGATAATACAAGACCAGAATTAGTGTTTTAATGATGTCTCAGAGAATTTGAGCTGGAAAAGAACATAATGATACAGGAGAGGTGAGGCCAAGGATAGATGTGAAGACAAAGATTGAAATTTAATATCAACATTTCCTTCAATTGGAGCCAACAAGCAGAGGGTAATCTACACAAACAAAATGTTTTTAGAGATAGAACAGGAACAGTGTTTTGGATTATCTCAAGTTTCCAGAGGGTAGATTGTGCAGGATGAGATGGGAGTGAATTGGCAGAATTGCGTGTCGTGGTCAGGATGGTCTGGATGAAGTTTGTAGCAGCAAAGGTGGGCAAGGGTAGAGATCGGCAGAGTTACAGAATGGATCTAGTGATGGTGTCTATATGAGGGTAATAGTATATCTCAGGGGAAAACATAACAAATTTGTGAATTGACAGGTGAAGTCTCAGATAGCTGTTCAGGAGAGGATGGAGTGGCAACTGAAGAATAGACTTGCAATTTTTCCATTATATACCTGAAGGAAATGTTTGCTCAACCAGTCTTGGATATCAGATTGAAATCTGATCATTCTGAAGGTAACTGGACAGATTACTTGGGTAGTTCAGAAGACATACAAGACAGTTGCCTTTATAAGTCATGACACAGATTTAAAGTGCATGTTGCGACTGTACAGGACTTTGGTTTGGCCCCAGGTGGAACACTGTCCCCACACTATAGGAAGGATGGGATTGTACTGGAGGGGATGCAGAGGAGATTCACCAGGATGGTGCCTGGGATGGAGCATTTCAGCATTGAAGGGAGGCTGGATAAGCTCGGGGTGATTCCTTTGGAGCAGAGAAGTTTGAGAAGGGTCCTGATAAAAGGTCTAAGATTATCAGGGACATGAACAGTTTGGATAGGAAGCAGCTGTTCCCCTTAGTCACAGGATCAATGACAAGGGGGGCATCATTTTAAAATAAAAGACAGGAGATTAAGAAGGATTTGAGGAAAAAAAACATTTCACCCAGAGGTTGGTGGGGTCTGGAAGGGCGGTGAGGTGGGAAACCTCAACTTTAAAAAAGGATTTGGCTGAACACTAGAAATGTCATAACATTGAAGGCTTTGGGCCAAATGTTGAAACGTGGGGCTAGTGTGGACAGGACAGCATGGACATAATGGGCCAAAGGACGCCTTACATGATGTTTGACTCGGACACCATTATTTAGTTTTTACATCCAGATTATATTGAAATCAAATTTCACTAGCGACCATAAACACTAGAACATTGGGTAAGATTTCGGAATTATTGTTCAGTGAAATTACCTCTGCCACCACCTGAATATTTATTGCAGAATCTGCTGTCAGTGAGTTCCATATTCCCACAACCCTCTGGGTGATGAAGATTCTCCTTAAATCTCCTCTGAACCTTCTGTCCCTTACATTAAATCTACACATTCTGCACATTGATCCCTGCATCAAGGAGAAACATCTCTTCCTATCAACCTATCAATCCCCCTCATCATTTTGTACATCTCCATCACATCCTCTCGGTTTCCTCTCCTCTGCGGAAAGCAACCCCAGTCTGTCCAATCTCTCTTCATCACTGAAGTTCTCCAGACCAGGCAACATCCTGGTAAATCTCCACTGTAACCTCTCGAGTTTTATCATATACCTCCTTGAGCAAAAGGAAACAGTTATTGTTGAAGGGAGTTTCTCAAAATGGAGAAAGGTGACCAGGGGTGTTCCACAGGGATCAGTGCTGGGGCCACTGTTGTTTGTGATATACATTGATCTGGAAGAGGGTATTGTTGGTCTGATCAGTAAGTTTGCAGGTGACATGAAGACTGGTGGAGTAGCAGAAAGCATAAGGGACTGTCAAAGAATACAGGAGGATATAGATAGACTGGAGAGTTGGGCAGAGAAGTGGCAGATGGAGTTCAATCCAGGCAAATGAGAGGTGATGCATTTTGGGAAGTCTAATTCTAGAGCGAATTATACATTGAACGGAAGAGCCTTGGGAAAAGTTGATGAGCAGTGAGATCTGGGAGTTCAGGTCCATTGTACCCTGAAGGTTGCTGCACAGGTGGTTAGAGTGGTCAAGAGTTGGCATATGGTATGCTTGCCTTCATCGGGTGGGGTATGGAGTATAAGAACTGGGAGGTCATGTTAAAATTGTACAAGACATTGGTTCGGCCGCATTTAGAATACTGTGTACAGTTCTGGTCGCCACATTACCAAAAGGATGTGGATGCTTTGGAGAGGGTGCAGAGAAGGTTTATGAGGATGTTGCCTGGTATGGAAGGTGCTAGCTATAAAGAGAGGCCGAGTAGGTTAGAATTGCTTTTTCCCCCAGGGTGAGGGATTCAATAATGAGAGATTCCGTTTTCAAGGTGAGAGGTGAAATGTTTAAGGGGGATATACGTGGCAAGTATTTTACATAGAGGGTGGTAGGTGCCTGGAACACATTGCCAGCAGAGGTAGTAGAGGCAGGCACAGTAGATTCATTTAAAATGCGTCTGGACATTTGCACGAGGAGGTGGGGAGCAGAGGGATACAGATGCTTAGGAATTTGGTGATAAGTTTAGACAGTGGATTTGGATCTACTGGTCTGTTCCTGGGCTGTAAATTTTGTTTTTTTTCCACTTTGTTTCTATAAATGTGGATTCTGGAACTGCAAACTATATATTTCGACTGTGGCCAAACCGAAGTTTTATACAGTTCCAATATCATCTTCCTGCATGTAAACTCCATGCCTAAACTAATAATGGTAAATGCAATATTTGCCTTCTTGATCACTTTATCCACTTATCCTGACACCTTAAGGAACCAATGTCCATGCAATCCAAGGTCCCTCTGATTCTCTGCTTTCTAGGGTCTTATTGTTCATCATGCATTCAATTTGATCGGATTTGATTCACTGTCATCACATATATATAAGAAAAATTTTGTTTTGCGTACAGTACAAGTAGATCATAACATACAAGGACAGACAGTTAATAGAGTAATTGAATAAATGTAAGAAATATGAGAATTATATCTGCTATAGAGAGAGTCATCCTGAGTTGGCAACATCTTGAATCCATTCCCTAGCCTGGTTTGTCCTGTCCAAGGGTGTGACCTCACATTTATTCAAATTGAATTCCACTTGCCACTGATTCCCCATCTCTATCCTTCTGTAATCTAAGACTATCCTCCTCATTCTTGACCACCCCACCAATTTTTGTAACATCTGTGAACTTACTGATCAATTCTCCTCTAAATCATTTATATAGAACACAAACAGCAAAGGCTCCAACACTGATCCCTGTGGAACCCAACTATACACAGACTTTCAATTAGAAAAACATTCCTCAACCATCAGTTCCAGTTTCTGCCACTCAGCTTGTTGTAGATGAAATTTTCAAATTTCCTTTGATTCCATGAGCTCTTCCTTTCCCGATCAGTCTCCTGTGGGAACTTCTCAAAATCCTTCAATTCCAAGGAGATTACATCAAAAGCATTGCCCTTATCTACATAGCTAGTCATATCTGCTTCAGTGCTTAAGACAACCATCCACAAGCTCCCCCATTATGAGTCTGCCATATCTTAGTCTGGATGATTTATTTCCATTTACTTCTTACTTGGTTGTGTCCTTTTACTTTCTCTATGCACCAACTCACTGTAATAATTTTACCAAAAGTGCCACATTATAGCCTCAACCTGACAAGAAGGGCCAATGGACCCAGAATGTTGACTGATTTCTCTCCATAGATGCTGCCAGACCTGTTGAGTTTTTCCAGGTGTTTCCTTTTTTGTCTCAGTGGTTGTCTGCAGAGTTGCCACTTGCATTAAATAGCCACATATTACCCCCGTTTATGATAGCATGCCTTCTGTGATTACTCCACATCACTCCCGTGCACAATGTCCACAGTGGATAAATATAGTGAATGGATGTTAGCCAGTGGCTTGCTTGAAGGTATCTACAGTTCTGCAGACTGTCCTCTGACAACTATAGATGTGACTCCAGTTCATGTTCAGTTAGCCAGTGGCTTGCTTGAAGGTATCTACAGTTCTGCAGACTGTCCTCTGACAACTATAGATGTGACTCCAGTTCATGTTCAGTTTTACACTGGACACCATTTTCCAAGTGATTTTAAAATCTTTCATTGTTTCAGGTTTGCAACAACAAAGGTACCTGTCACTGTGATGTTGGCTGGGCGCCTCCATTTTGTAAAACCAAGACTGGCAGCTTTGACAGTGGACACATGATCAGAACAGATACAGGTAACCTTTTCAGTTTTTCATTGTGCTGAGGCTTTTTCTTTGAGTTTTGTCTCTGTGTTCCTCACCAGTATGTGTCTGCAAGCAGAGGTTGCTGAACCATACCAGTCATTTTTCAAAGTTAAAATTCACACAACACCAGGTTATAGTCAAACAGGTTTAATTGGAAGCACACTAGCTTTCGGAGGGCCGCTCCTTCACAACCACCTGATGTGTGATTTTTAACTTTGTACACCCAGTCCAACACCAGCATCTCTGAATCAGTCATTTTTCACAATCAGTTATATCAGTTCTGTTCTGCACTTTAATTTCTGGATGTATTCTGCGCAATGTTGCTTATTTGATTTGACTGTCTTTTATGTATTTGTTACTGTTATGTGATTAATGAAAGTGGGATTAGAGGTTTGTCCTCAAAGTGTCAGGATTTGTCCCCCCCTTTCCCTGCAAATTGCTGTTTCTTGTATGTGGCTGTTCACGTTAACTGTTTGTTTGTAATTTGTACTGGTTAATAAAATATTTTTAAAAACAAACAGAAAGTTCAGAGGTTCTGCTCGGAGGAAGCTGGACCAGTGTCAGGAAGTAGCCTGTGGAAATGAACGGTGAATTCAAGATGGGAATTGAGTTGAGTTGAAATAACTCTGTGGAGTTATTTCAGGCATCAAAGTTCACCATTTACTGTTCTAATCAAATAAAAGTCAACAGCTCCCAAACTCTGCAGCTTCCACTGACCTGAAAGAAATGAGATAAGGAGGGCTGGGACCAGAAATCATTTTGCAAACAGGAAGAAAAGTTATGAAATGAGTGTTGTCAACCTGAGAACCTGACAGACCGATGATCAGAAGGTTGATGAGTGAATAGGATTGGATGGGTGTGATGATACAGGGAGGAGAGATCTAGATAAATTCTTGTTTTCAGAGGGCAAAAATGGGAGTTGGGCCAGGAAAGCATTGGAGTAGCTAAATATCAGCAAAGGCATGGATGGAGATTCAGCAGTGTATGGGGTGAGGCACGGTCAGAGACAGGTCACTTTACAGAGGTGAAAGTCAACAGTCTTCAATATAAAAGGAATGTTGGGCCAGAAATTCCATTCAGGCTCAAATAGACCATCAAAGTTTGATTCAGTCTCAGGCAGTCAGAAGGTGGCTGGAAGGAATTGGTTATGAGGGCAGAAGCAATGGATTCAATCTATCCCATAATGCCTGCTCATCCAATTTGTGGAAGTTAGTCAAGCAGCAAAATTAGTCAGAGGCGGAGAATACGTTCAGAGATTTAGCAGAGCTGGGTGCCATTTCAAAAGGCACTGGTGCAGTGATAATATCACTGTACTAGCAATCCAGAGTCTGAGCTAATGTTCTGAAGGTCCAGGTACAAGTTCCATCATGGCAGATTCAACTTTAAACAATCTGCAATTAAAAGCTCATATAATGGTGACCACATTATCTGTTGTGAAAAATCCATCTGGTTTACTAATGTGCTTCAGGGAGTAAACGTTGGTATCTGTGATGCTGGGGAGCGAGATGAACCACCTGCTTTGCATTTCTGGATGTGACAGGACTGTAGAACTTAGATCTGACCCTTTGGTTATGGAATTGCTCAGCTCAGTCTATCTCAGTTTGGTACACAAGCAGCCCTGTTTGGTTGCTTCACCAGGTTGACATCATATTTTTATGTGCTTCTGCTGTTGCTTATATACTCCTGATTGAACAGGAGTTGATCTCCCAGCCTGATAATAATGGTAGAGAGAGGGAGATGGAACATCGAACATTATAGTGAAGTACAGGCCCTCGATGTTGCGCCAACCTGGGAAACCAATCTAAAGCCTATCTATCCAACACTATTCCACTATCATCCATATATTCATCCAATGACCATTTAAATGCTCTTAAAGTTTGAGTCTACTACTGTTGTAAGCAGTGTGTTCCATGCCCCTATTACTCAGAGTAAAGGATTAACTCTGACATCTGTACTATATCTATCACCCCCTCAATTTAAAGCTACAATCCCTCGTACTAGCCATCACGATCCAAGGAAAAAGGCTCTCCCTGTCCACCCTATCTAACCCTCTGATTATCTTATATGTCTCAATAAGTCACCTCTCAACCTTTTTCTCTAATGAAAACAACCTCAAGTCCCTCAGCCTTTCCTTGCAAGACCTTCCCTCCAGACCAGGCAACACCCAGTAAATCTCCTCTGAACCCTGTCCGAAGCTTCCACATTCTTCCAATAATGCGGTGACCAGAACTGTACGCAATATTCCAAGTGTGGCTGCAGTACATCTGCAGTATGACCTCATGGCTCCAAAACTCAATCCCTCTACCAATAAAAGCTAACACACCGTTGCCTTCTGACCAACCTTATCATCCTGGGTGGCAACTTTCAGGACATGGAGATCTCTGTTCATCTACACAACCAAGAATCTTACCATTAGCCCAGCACTCTTTCTTCCTGTTGGTTCTTCCAAATCACCTCACACTTTTCCACATTAAACTCCATTTGCTTCCTCCCAGCCCAGCTCTGCAGCTTATCTATGTCCCTCTGTAACCTGCAACCGAAGGGCGGCACGGTGGCACAGTGGTTAGCACGGTTGCCTCACAGCGCCAGAGACCCGGGTTCAATTCCCGCCTCAGGCAACTGACTGTGTGGAGTTTGCACATTCTCCTCGTGTCTGCGTGGGTTTCCTCCGGGTGCTCCGGTTTCCTCCCACAATCCAAAGATGTGCAGGTCAGGTGAATTGGCCATGCTAAATTGCCCATAGTGTTAGGTAAGGGGTAAATGTAGGGGTATGGGTGGGTTACGCTTCGGTGGGTCGGTGTGGACTTGTTGGGCCGAATGGCCTGTTTCCACACTGTAAAGTAATCTAATCTAATCTAATCTAATCCTTCAGCACTATCTACAACTCCACCAACCTTAATATCATTCGCAAATTTACTAACCCATCCTTCTACACCCTCATCCAGGTCATTTATAAACATGACAAACAGCAGTGACCCGAAAACAGATCCTTGCGGTACACCACTAGTAACTGAGCTCCAGGATGAACATTTCCCACCAACCACCACCCCCTGTCTTCTTACAGCTGGCCAATTTCTGATCCAAACCACTAAATCACCCTCAATCCCATGCCTCAGTATTTTCTGCAATAGCCTACTCTGGGGAACACTATCAAATGCCTTACTGAAATCCATACACAACACCAACTGCTTTACCCTCATCTACTTGTTTGGTTACCTTCTCAAAGAACTCAATAAGATTTGTGAGGCATGACCTATCCTTCACAAACCAGTGTTGACTATCCCTAATCAACTTATTCCTTTCTAGATGATTATAAATCCTATCTCTTATAATCCTTTCCAACACTCTACCCACAACCGAAGTAAGGTTCATTGGTCTATAATTACCAGGATTGTCTCTACTCCCCTTCTTGAACAAGGGGACAACATTACTATCCTCCAGTCTTCTGGCACTATTCCTGTAGACAATGACAACAGATCAAAGTCAAAGCCTCTGCAATCTCCTTCCTGGCTTCCCAGGGAATCAGAGGATAAATCCCGTCCATCCCAGGGGACTTATCTATTTTCACACTTTCCAAAATTGCTAACACCTCCTCCTGGTGAGCCTCAACCCTGTCCAGTCTAGTAGTCTGTATCTCAGTATTCTCCTCAACAACATTCCCTTTCTCCAGTGTGAATACTGACAAAGAATATTCATTTAGAGCTTTCCCCATCTCCTCTGACTCTATGCACAACTTTCCACTACCATACTTGATTGGCCCTAATCTTTCTCTGGTCAGTCTTATTCCTTAAAAGCCTACAGAAAGCTTTAGGGTTTTCCTTGATCCTACCTGCCAATGACTTCTCATGTCCCCCCCTGGCTCTTAGCTTTCTCTTTAGGTCTTTTCTGGCTAACCTGTAACTCTCAAGTGAGCCTTCCCATCTCAGTCTTCTTCCTATTGACAAGAGTTTCAACCTCTTTAGTAAACCACAGCTCCCTCGCTCGACTGCTTCCTCCCTGCCTGACAGTACAGACTTATTAAGGGCATGCAGTAGCTATTACTTGAATAAGCTCCACATTTCCATTGTTCCCATCCCCTGCAATTTCCTTCCCCATCCTATACATCCTAAATATTGCCTAATGCATCATAATTGCCTTTCCCCAAGCTATAACTCTTGCCTTGCTTTATATCTCTATCCCTTTCCATCACTAAAGTAAACATAACCAAATTGTGGTCACTATCATCAAAGTGCTCACCTCCCTCCAAAATCTAAAACTTGGCCGGGTTCGTTACCCAGTACCAAGTCCACTGTGGCCTTGCCCCTTGTTGGTCTGTCTATATACTGTGTCAGGAAACCCACCTGTATACATTGGACAAAAACCAACCCATCTAAAGTACTTGAAATATAGTATTTACAGTCAATATTGGAAAGTTAAAGTTCCCCATAATAAGTACCCTGTTACTCTCACTCCTATCCAGAGATATCATTGCTATCCTTTCCTCTACATCTCTGGAACTATTCAGAGGCTGATAGACAACTACCAACAGGGTGACCTCTCCTTTCCAGTTTCTAACCTCAGCCCATACTACCTCAGCTGACGAGTTTATTGGAGAAAGAGGAGGAGGGGGGACCTAATTGAGGTATACAAGATAATGAGAGGCATCGATAGAGTCGATAGCCAGAGACTATTTCCCAGAGCAGAAATGACTAACACGAGGGGTCATAGTTTTAAGCTGGTTGGAGGAAAGTATAGTGGGGATGTCAGAGGCAGGTTCTTTACACAGAGTTGAGAGAGCATGGAATGCGTTGCCAGCAGTTGTGGAGGCAGGGTCATTAGGGACATTTAAGAGCCTCCTGGACATGCATATGGTCTCAGAAATTTGAGAGTGCATACATGAGGATCAGTGGCCGGCACAACATCGTGGGCTGAAGGGCCTGTTCTGTGCTGTACTGTTCTATGTTCTATGTTCCTCAAACGTCAGGATTCATCTCCACAAAGACAATGAGGTATTCACCCTCACCGGAGACCACAATTATCATGGACCAACACACATGCAACGGATAGAATTGAGTGTATGATAAGTAAATGATTTCCTCTAGTTTTATCTACCCTCCCACAAAAGACACAGACATACTCTAACAGCAATGTTCTTTCAGGCTCAGCCAACTTGACACTACAGTTCTGTTAATTGTAACCTGACCCATTATTTGTCATTTCCAGGAAGTATACCTAAGCCAACTGTTTTGAGTGTTGCGATCATAGTACCAGCTTTAATAGTCCCAGTATTGGCCTATTTCCTTGTGAAGATATTTATGAAGAAAGCCAAGATTGCAAGTGCAAGATCTCTAGCAAGTTAAAGAAATGGTGGCTGTCCAAGGTAAGAATCAACAAGCAAAATGAGGCCTCAGCACTTTCTTTCATCTTCAGTAGAACCTGACACCGAGTTACGGGTGATCAGGTTAGAAATGTGCCTGGAATAGGCTGATAACAAAAGTAACTGCAAAGCTGTGTGAGGAATGTAAGTGGCAGGGATGATAGGTTGGGAGCAGTCCAAATCAGGAATGGGATTATGAAACAGACCAGGAGTGAGGCTAGAGACTGGACCAAGGATGAAAAGCAGTGAGAAAGGATTAGATGTGGGTGGAATTTTTAAAGTTCATTCAGGAAAGCTTTTTGTGCCAGTACATAGGTAGTCTGACTGGAGAATGGAGCAGTGCTTCAACCCAGTCCCAGGGAACGAAGCTGGGCAATGGTTGAAGTGTCAGTGGGCAAACATTTTGATGATCATGATCATAACTCTAAGTTTGTAGTCATTGTAGTGAGGTCAGACCAGCTTAACTATCCCTATCAGGGAGCCCTGGCCGACATAAAAGGGTGACTGACACAGTGCTATTGTCAAAGGCTATGTGTTTGTAAATAAAGGGCAATAGGATGCCAGCCTCTGAAGAATTATTTCACATTTCAAAAATCATTATGGAAAGGGATAAGGATAATATGTTAAGAGCAAGAAGATTACCAGGGAAAAAACAGGGCCTGTTAGAGACCAAGGGATGTGTATGAAGCCAGGGGATGTGGACAGAGTCTTAAATGAATAGTTAGTGTCTGTATTTGTAAAGGAGAAAGAAACTGGATGAGAACATAGGAGGCATGGTTCGAACATTGGTGGATGACACCAAAATTGGTGGCGTAATTGACAGTGAAGACAGTTCACTAAGATTACAAGGGGGTCTTGATCAAAACAGGGCAGGACTTACACAGTTAATGGTAGGGCCCAGGGAAATGTTGTTGAACAGAGAGACCCAGGGATGCAGGATCATAGTTCAGTGAAAGTGGTGTCACAGGTAGACAGGGTGGTGAAGGCAATGTTTAGCAAGCATGTCTTCATTGAGTATAGGAGTTGGGAGGCCATGTTGCAGCGATACAAGACATTGGTTTGGCCACTTTGTTAAATTGGAAAGGGTACAGAAAAATTTACAAGGATGTTGCCGGAACCGAAGAGTTAGTTATGTGGAGAGGCTGAAGAGTGATCTTATTAGAGGTTAATGAAATCATGAGGGGGATATCAAGGATCTTTCTCCCCAGGGTAGGAGAGTCACAAACTAGAGGGTATAGGTTTAAGGTGAGGGGGAAAGATTTAAAACTGACATGAGGGGCAGCTTTTTCACAGAGGGTAGTGCACGTATAGAACAAGCTGCCAGAAATGGGCGGCGTGGTGGCACAGTGGTTAGCACTGCTGCCTCACAGCACCAGAGACCCGGATTCAATTCCCACCTCAGGCGACTGACTGTGTGGCATTTGCACATTCTCCCTGCGTCTGCGTGGATTTCTTCTGGGTGCTCTGGTTTTCTCCCACAGTCCAAAAATGTGCAGGTTAGGTGAATTGGCCATGCTAAATTGCCCATAGTATTAGGTGAATGGGGTAAATGTAGGGGAATGGGTCTGGGTGGGTTGCGCTTCAGAGAGTTGGTGTGGACTTGTTGGGCCAAAGGGCCTGTTTCCACACTAAGTAATCTAATCTCATCTTAAAAAGTGGCTGAAGCTGGTACAATTACAACATTTAAAAGACATTTGGACAGGTACATTGATAGGAAAGTTGGAGGGCAGATGGGACCAGTTCAGTTTAGGAAACCTAGTTGGCATGGAGGAGTTGGACCAAAGGGCTGGTTTCTGTGCTATATACCTCTGTGGCTCTTCATAGCTGGAGGGTTTTGGACTGGTAAGAGTCCAGTGTGTGACAAGATTAGTTTGGAGAAATTAGGCTTTTTAGCTGGTGTAAGAGTGCATTAATCCCCAGGGCCTGGTGAGATGTACCCCAGGCTGCTATCAGAGCCAAGGGAGGAGATTGCTGGGGTTCTGGCAGAGAGATTAATACTTCACTGGCCACAGGTGAAGTACCACGTGGTTGGACGATAGCTAATGCAGTTCCTTTGTTGAAGAAGGGCAGCAGGAACAGGCCAAGGAATTACAGAGCAGTTAGTCTAATGTCAGTGGGAGGAAAATTACTGAAAAAAAACTTCTGAGGAACTGGGTTAATTAACACATAGAAAGGCAGGGATTGATCAGGGATAGTCAGCACGGATTTATGGGTGGGAGATCCTGTCAGACGAATTTACTTGAGATTTCTGAAGAGGTGACTAAATATATTCACGAGGCTACTGCCATTTATGTAGTTATATGCACTTGAGTAAAGCCTCTGACAAGATTCCACATTTTCAAAAATGCATTCACTTGCTGAGGGAATCGCTGGCTCATCAACATTTATTGCCCATCCCTCACGGCCGAGAGGGCAGTAATGAGTCAACCCCATCATTGTGGTCTGAGTCACATGTAGGCCAGACCAGGTAAGGATGGCACATTCCTTCCCTCAAGGACATTAATAAACCATAAGAGTCTTATTTCCAGATTTTTCTTGAATGCACATCTCATGATTTGCCGTAGCAGGATTCAAACCTTGTTCCCTGAGATTTACAATCCAGCAATAATACTATGAGGCCATCGCATCCTCTTGTGGGGTGGAAAGCTGTACAAAAAAGGTAACATCCCATGGGATCCAAGACAAGTTAGCAAATTGGATCCAAAATTGGTTTCCAAATGGGAGGCAAAGGGTGATGGTGGAAGGTTATGTTTTTTGTGATTGGAAGCCTGTGACCAATGGGAATGTACCACAGGGATCCGTACTGAGACCTTTGCAGTGTACAGGTAGTTCTTCTACAACGTGCCGGGAGCGTTCTTGTGCTAGAAAATTCACGCGTTAGAAACAGCATTTCAAATTTTGGCAATGTAATAGCATTTTAAAGGTTTGTGTTTTAGAAACAGTGTCAAACATGTTATAATGAGTTCGCATTAATGAAATGAGTGTTAACAGAATGACCTGTATTGTTACAACTTTAAAAAGCATTAGCTAGACCACAAATGGAGTACCTTGAGCAGTTCTGGTCACCACACTATCAGGAGGACATGATTGCACTGGAGAGGGTGCAGAGGAGATTGACCAGAACATTGCCTGGGATGGAACATAGAACAATACAGCACAGAACAGGCCCTTCGGCCCACGATGTTGTGTCGAACATTTGTCCTAGCTTAAGCAGCCATCCATGTATCTATCCAATTGCCGCTTAAAGGTCACCAAAGATTCTGACTCTACCACTGCCACAGGCAGCGCATTCCATGCCCCCACCACTCTCTGGGTAAAGAACCCACCCCTGACATCTCCCCTATACCTTCCACCCTTCACCTTAAATTTATGTCCCCTTGTAACACTCTGTTGTATCCGGGGAAAAAGTTTCTGACTGTCTACTCTATCTATTCCTCTGATCATCTTATACACCTCTATCAAGTCACCCCTCATTCTTCGCCGTTCCAATGAGAAAAGGCCTAGCACTCTCAACTATCCTCGTACGACCTATTCTCCATTCCAGGCAAAATCCTGGTAAATCTTCTCTGCACCCTCTCCAAAGCTTCCACATCTTTCCTAAAGTGAGGCGACCAGAACTGCACACAGTACTCCAAATGTGGCCTAACCAAAGTCCTGTACAGTTGCAACATCACTTCACGACTCTTGAATTCAATCCCTCTGCTAATGAACGCTAATACACCATAGGCCTTCTTACAAGCTCTATCCACCTGAGTGGCAACTTTCAAAAACCTATGAACATAGACCCCAAGATCCCTCTGTTCCTCCACCTCACTAAGAACCCTACCGTTAACCCTGTATTCCGCATTCTTATTTGTCTTTCCAAAATGGACAACCTCACACTTGGCAGGGTTGAACTCCATCTGCCACTCCTCAGCCCAGCTCTGCATCATATCTAAGTCCCTTTGCAGCCGACAAGAGCCCTCCTCACTATCCACAACTCCACCAATCTTCGTATCATCTGCAAATTTACTGACCCACCCTTCGACTCCCTCATCCAAGTCATTAATAAAAAGTACGAACAGCAGAGGACCCAGAACTGATCCCTGCGGAACTCCACTTGTAACTGGGCTCCAGGCTGAATATTTACCATCTACCACCACTCTCTGACTTCGACCGGTTAGCCAGTTTTCTATCCAATTGGCCAAATTTCCCTCTATCCCATGCCTCCTGACTTTCCGCATAAGCCTACATGGGGAACCTTATCAAATGCCTTACTAAAATCCATGTATACTACATCCTGCTCTACCCTCATCCACATGCTTGGTCACCTCCTCAAAGAATTCAATAAGACTTGTAAGGCAAGACCTACCCTTCACAAATCCGTGCTGGCTGTCCCTAATCAAGCAGTGACTTTCCAGATACTCATAAATCCTATCCCTCAGTACCCTTTCCATTACTTTGCCTACCACCGAAGTAAGACTAACTGGCCTGTAATTCCTGGGGTTATCCCTATTCCCTTTTTTGAACAGGGGCACAACATTCGCCAATCTCCAGTCCCCTGGTACCACCCCCGTTGACAGTGAAGATGAAAAGATCATTGCCAACGGTACTGCAATTTCCTCTCTTGCTTCCCACATAATCCTAGGATATATCCCGTTTGGCCAGGGGGACTTGTCTATCCTCAAGTTGTTCAAAATGTCCAACACATCTTCCTTCCTAACATGTATCTCCTCTAGGTTACCAGTCCGTTTCACACTCTCCTCTTCAACAATACGGTTCCTCTCATTCGTAAATACTGAAGAAAAGTACTCATTCAAGACCTCTCCTACCTCTTCCGACTCAATACACAGTCTCCCACTACTGTCCTTGATTGGACCTACCCTCGTTCTCGTCTCAGGAATGAGGAAAGACTGGATTGGCTGGCTTTATTTTCCCTGGAGCAGAGGAGGCAGAGGGAGGATCTGACTGAATTAGAATTAGAATTAGAATTAGAATGAGTACGGAGAAAAATTTAAAAGTTGCCACTTATGGTGCCACCTTCGGTATAACAGTATCTGGGTAGAGATTCTTAAGTATGAATTCTTGGGGGGAAAAAAATTAGAAAATAAAGAACTGGAAAGTCCAGCATTACAAATCATAGGAATAAATTAGAAAAGTGAAAAAATAAAAAGTTCAGAAGAACAGTCCTTCTGACCCAGTCAACCTGTAGTCCACACCAGGCCGTGACTCCAGACTCTGCTGGAGGCAGGGAGACCTCTCTGGAATCATTGAGGCTGAAAGGCCATGCTGAGGCCACACCAAGTCACCAAGAGTTTGAGTCCACGCTGAGACCAGGAGTTCATGGCATCGTCAAGAAGGAAAAACAAACATGAAAGAGAAAAAAAAAGAGAAACAAAATGGATGGAGTGAACAAGCTCTGGCTGGAGTCCAATTTCATTACCATCTTGGAACTAAATTATACAAAACTATGAGGGGCATTGACAGATTAAATCATGAGAATCTCTTTCCCATGGCAGACATATCTAAAACCAGAGGTATAAGTTTCAGGTGAGGATGAAGTGATTCAGAAAAGATCTAATGAAAAATATTTTCACCAAGAGGCTGATAGAGGTATTAAACGTGCTGCCTGAGGGGATGGTGGAGGCAGGTACTATTGCAACATTTAAGAAGCATCTGGATGAACATAGACTATGGGCCTGTTAATCGTACTTTGTGCACCTCCTATGCAGCCATCACCTCATATGCCTCGTTCTGTCTAAGCACCCTGCAATCTGTTTGTTAAGGTCTGCCCATACTGTTCACAAAACAAAGCTTTTCACTGTACTTCGGTACATGTAACTATAATAAATCAATTCAAATCAAAACCAAGTGAAGGTTAATGGGATTAGTGTAATTTGATATTTGTTAGTCAGACATGGTGGGCTGAAGAAGGGCCTCTTTATTCTGCTGTATGACTCTATGACTTCATGACCATCAGGTGTGAGGGTGGGGACAGCATCAGGCATGAGGCTGGGTGTTATGGACCATACCAAACCCCATCAAAATACCAAACCCCATCAAAGGAGAAATTGTCATATTTTATTTAAAGACAAGTGTAAGGCGTCATATTCCAGATATTGGGATATTTGGTCGGCATGGACAGGTTGGACCAAAGGGTCTGTTTCCATGCTGTACATCTCTATGACTCTAAATGATTTGATTGGTCCATGATTGGGCTTTAACAAAACACACTTGTTCTAAAATACAGGCATGAAGTTAACTCTATTGAAATACTTGATAAAATAATATACTATTTAACTAATAATCATCAATTGTTCCAATGTAGCAGCATCCCATAAACACACCCTTGGCAAAGGCAAATTCAACAAAACAGACAGTGCTATCTCCTCTGCAACTCAGGAGAAAGGAACACAAACAATTTAGGAGCGGAGAGGGAGAGGGAGAACACAAGACTTCTGCTGCAGAGAGAGAGAGAGAGAGAGACACCTTCAACTCCAAAACTCCAACTGAAAGTAAAGCTAAAACCTTTGGTCGGTGTTATCCTGACTCCACCCACTTATGCTTCTTTTATCAAATTTTACAAAAAACAGAACTCAAAGCTGATTGCCCACTGCTTCTGAAGCAGACATTCCCTCTCCACTGTGGCAACATCTGTCTGCAAGAGAAACCGCACAGAACAAATTCCTTTCTGACTGCGCAGGAGTAAATTACTGTAGATGCTGGAATCTATATGGAAAACAAAAAAATGCTGGAAATCACTTCACGCAGCATCCGTGGCGAGAGAGCAAGCTAACATTTTCAGTCTAGATGACTCTTCATCAGATCTGTTGTGAAGGGGACAGCATTTATGCAATAGTGGGGGGAGGGAGAATGGTGGAGTTCTGAGGGAGAGGCTGCTGATAGGGGTTCAGGTTAAGTGATTGGGATGTGAGAATGGCAGAACAATAGTATGTTTAACTACCAGAGTGGGACAATATGTTAATTCCACTGTTCTGCCATTCTGAAATTCCGATCACTTAATCTGACCTATCTCCCACTCTCCCTCCCCCTCTACCCTATCCAGTTGTGCCCCCATGTTAAAATCCAAATCGTTAATGTATTAAACAAACAACAGGAATCTGAGCACTGCAAAACACCATTTGAAACATCTTTTCCATTCATGGAAGCAGCTATTCACCATTACCCTTGTTTCCTATTACGACGCCAACTCTGAATCCAATTCGACACATGACTCTGTCCCCAATGGGCTTTTATTTTTTTCACCAGGCCACCATGTGGGACCTTGTCAAATGCCTTACTAAAACCATGTCAATAACATCCATTACGTAGGGTTGGTGTGAACCCAATGGGCTGAACAACATTTAGGGATTTATGATTCTGACATCCCGAGGAACAAGTCATCTGGCCCTAGCGACTTATCCACTTTCAAGGATTCCAACTCCTATAACACTTCCCCAACATTATGATTATTTTGTTCAATATTTCACACTGCTCCTTTTGGCATACTATATCCATATCATCTCTTTCCTTTGGGAATAAAAAGATTATTTAAAATTTTTCCACTATCCACTGCACCTTCACACAATTTCCCTTCATCTCCAATAGGTTTCACTTCTTCCTCAGCTATCCTTTTGCTCTTTATATGCCGGTAAAATGCCTTTGGGATTCCCCTTCTCTTGCAAATTTCCTTTGATTCCATTTCTTTTCTTACTTGATCCCCACACTTTCTACATTCCTCTACGCTACCTGCAGTGTTGAGTTTTTGTGTCTATCATAAGATTTCTTTTTCTATTTAGTCTTCTCCCGTATTTTTCTAGACAACTATGGGGGTCTAGATGTGGCAGTACCAGTCTGACTTTTGGAGGAGTCATGTCTGATTTGTACCTCAAGGATATCAGTTTTTAGTGCCTCTCACTGGTTTATCCTTTAGCAGTTCTGTCCATTCCACCTCCACTTCACTTCACTTCACTCCAGAACTCTATCAACAAACACATTGAGTTAGACCCCATCTACCACCCCCTGAGAAAGAGAACAGGAAATGACTTCACCAACCCAAAGAAACATATAAATAGAAAGCAGGAATCATGTACAGTGCTTTGCCAGAGGCCCACTGAAGATGTTACCTAATAGGGTGGTGAAACGTCTGGAAATGAACCTTCTAGCTCAGCGAGCAAACCTATATCCAGAACCTCAACCTGACCTACAAATCTTCTCAAAACCCGCTATGGTAACTACTATCACTTTACCTACTTGACCTCCTTCATTACCCAAAACTAAATCCAGAATTGTGGCTGGTCATGTCTTGTTTAAAGTAAAATTCTGGATAAAGTACATGACGTTTTCACCCTCAATGCACCTTATATTGTTTGATACACAGTTAAAGTCTCCTACTATTATTGCTCTGATATTCCTCCAGGCAAAAACATTGTTTACATATATGTTCCTCTGTGTCCCTCTCACTATTTGGGGCTCTGTAGTACACTCCTAGTGTTACTGCCCCTTTTTTTCAATAAACTCAACCATAAAGCCCCATGTCAATGTTAGAGTAATGCTGGAAAAGCATAGCATGAATGATTCATTCCTGATGAAGGGCTTTTGCCTGAAACATTGATTTTCTTGCTCCTCAGATGCTGCCTGACCTGCTGTGCTTTTCCAGCACCACTCTAATCTTGACTCTAATCTCTAGCATCTACAGTACCCACTTCCGCTATAAAACTTCATGTGGTAATCTGTTTAGCATATCATCCCATTTCATAACTATTACTGAGTCTTTAACCAATACTGTTATCCCCACCTACTTTTTTCCATCCACTCAATGCTGCTTGAAAACTCTTATGTTCAGGGATATTGAGCTGCCCCTCCTTTAGCCCTCCATTATAGCAACAACATCGTGCTGCCACGTATCTGTGTCCTTCGTTTATCTGCCTTGTTTGTAACATTCCTTGCA
Organism: Chiloscyllium plagiosum; assembly: GCF_037043375.1. Taxonomy (NCBI): domain Eukaryota; kingdom Metazoa; phylum Chordata; class Chondrichthyes; order Orectolobiformes; family Hemiscylliidae; genus Chiloscyllium; species Chiloscyllium plagiosum. The sequence continues at coordinate 171,853,173 of NW_028270139.1, read as the reverse complement.
TTGAAATAGAAGTGACTCAATGTCCTTTGCTGGATGCTTTTTAGATCCTCATTTCTCTTGCCTTTCCAAGTCACTGACTGCATCACTAACAAATCCTCTATTCAGCATTTAGGTCCTCATCTCTTTATTAACCTATGCCATTGGTACCTGTGTGTACCACAACCACTGGTTGTTCATTCTCCTGCTCCAAAATGTCCTTAAACTGCTCTGTGACATCCCTGACCCTAGCACCAGGGAGGCAACACAAGATCCTGGATTCACTTCTACAGTTACTGAAGGACCTGTCTGTACCTCTTACTATCAATCCCCTCTCACTATAACTTGCTACTCATTTTTCCTCTCTTCTGTGCAGAAATACCCATGGTGCCCTGAATTTAGACATTACTGCTTTCCCCTGAGAGGCCACTCCAAACCCCAGTATCCAAAGGTTGAAGAGGCATTGACTGCAGGGGACTCCTGCACTTCCTTTCTCATCCTTTTACTTTGTCTGATGGTCAACCATTCCCCTTCTGCATGTCATGATTTGGAGATGCCGGTGTTGGACTGGGGTGTTCAAAGTTAAAAATCACACAACACCAGGTTATAGTCCAACCGGTTTAATTGGAACCACACGATCTTTCGGAGCACCGCCTGATGAAGGAGCGACGTACTGTCACCCGATGAGGAGCAGCGCTCCAAAAGCTAGTGTGCTTCCAAATAAGCCAGTTGGACTATGACCTGGTGTTGTGTGATTTTTAACCTTCTGCCTGTGTAATTCTCACAAGTGGTGTGAGCACCTCATGAACACATTGCTGAGAATCTCACAGACAATGCTGATGATCCACAGTGAGTCTACCTACAGCTCCAGCTGTTAGTCAGTGGCTGCAGCTGGACACTTCTTGCATACAGTTGTCAGGGGCACTGGAAACATCCCTTGTTTCACACTATGTGCAAAAAGAGTACACCATGGGTCCAAGATCTCATGACTTCTCTGCATTCAGTAAATTACTCCTATTTAAAGAATTTAATTAAGCTCAGGACCTTCCCTCACTTTAATCAAACATCTCTTCTGTTACTTAAAATAATATATTCTGGTTTAAAATCTATAAGGAAATACCTGCAGGTATCACTTACCAATTGGCTGTTTCCATCGAGACTATGTCACATTCTGAACTGCTCAGACTGCAAACTGGAGTCAGGCTTTCAGCTTCACCTACTCCTGTTTCCACCCACCTCCAAAACACTCTCATCAACAGCCAGCAGTATTGAGGCTGGGTCCCCTTTATAGGTCCCAAAAGCAATGATTCTGAACTGGATCAAACCAGTTTTTCAGTTAATCAGCTTCATCTGGGAATGACTCAGCCAATTCCTGTTTCGGATTTGTAATGAGAACTATGCCTTGTCAAAGAGAATGGGTCAGGAGTGAGGTTGGGAAATGGGTCAGGAATGAGTGTGGGAAATAGATCAGGAATGAGACTGGGAAATAGGTCCGTAATGAGACTGGGAGATGGGTCAGGAATGAGACTGGGAATGGGTCCGGAATGAGATTGGGAATGGGTCCGTAATGAGACTGGGAAATGGGTCAGGAATGAGACTGGGAAATGGGTTCGGAATGAGACTGGGAATGGGTCCGGAATGAGACTGGGAAATGGGTCCAGAATGAGACTGGGAATGGGTCCGGAATGAGACTGGGAATGGGTCCGGAATGACACTGGGAAATGGGTCAGGACCACAGTGGTCTGTTTTACTACCACATCCAGTTGAAAATGGTGATGTACAATGAAATCACACACTGCAGGAGAAGAGTCCGTGAATGGCCTTATCCTCAACAATGGAAGAGCCAAACACGAGTGCAAAGAAAAGGCTGAAGCATTGGCAACAATCTTCAGACAGCAGTGCTGACTGGGTATTCTATCTGAGTCTCCTGTGGTGTCGTTACACATTTGATAAGGTTACATCAAAAATATCAGTCAACAACCAACTCAATTCAGTCCACATGACAAAGAGAAATAGGTGAATGCATTGAATACTACAAAGTCTAAAGGCATTTGACAGAACTCTTGCAGTGGTACTGTTCTCTAGAACTAGCTACATCCAAACTAACCAGTTTCAGAACAACTGCAACACTGACATCTACCCTGAAATCAGCCAATTACTGCTCCATCAATCTACTTGAATCATCAGCAAAGTGATGGAAGGGTATGAACAGGGCTCTGATTTCATGATGTCACCATACGTGTAGTACATAATTGAACACATTTGGAAATCCAAATCTACTGTATCTACTGGTTCACCTTTATCTATCCTGCATGACACCTCCTCAAGGAATTTGAATAAATTTGTCAGCCAGAACTGTATGCAGTATTCCAAATGTGGCCAAACCAAAGTCTTATACAGCGGTAACATGACCTGCCAACTCTTGCATTCAATACCCTGCATGCCATGCCGTATGCCATTTTGACCACTTTATTGACCTGCGTTGCCACCTTCAGGGAACTCTGTACATCAATTTTCCTTAGGGTTTTATCATTTACTATACAGTTTGTTCTTGAATTGGATCTTCCAAAATGCATCACCTCGCATTTTCCCAGATTGAACTCCATCTGCCATTTCTCTGCCCAACTCTCCAATCTATCTATATTCTGCTGCATTCTCTGACAGTCTCCTTCACTATCTGCTTCTCCACCGATCTTAGTGTCATCTGTAAACTTGCTAATAAGACCACTTGTACCTTCCTTCAGATCATTTATGTACATCACAAACAACAGTGGTCCCAGCACAGATCCCATTGGAACACCATTGATCACAGTTCTCTATTTTGAGAAACATCCTTCCCCTACTACTGTCTGTCTCCTGCTGCCAGTTCCCTATTCACCTGAACCCAGTGTGACTTCACTTTCTCCATCAGCCTACCAGGAGTAACCTTATCAAATGCCTGACTGAAGTCCATGTATATGATAGCTACAGCCCTTCCCTGCATAAAACCATGTTGCCTATCACTGATAAGCCCATTTTCTTCCAAATGGGTATATATCCTATCCCTCAATAGCCTAGCGAGTTTTGAGAAGATTTGTAGCTCAGGTTAAGGTTCTGCATGTAGGTTTGCTCGCTGAGCTGGAAGGTTCATTTTCAGACGTTTTGTCACCATACTAGGTAACATCTTCAGTGAATATTGAACTACAGAAGCAATCATCCCAACTTCCACAAGCAAAGCTGCATCAGAACATTATTTCAGTAAGCCAACACACACTGCAGCACAGAGGAACTACGCAGAGCAGAAGAAAATCACCTATACCGTGTATTCAAAAAGAATGGGTACCAATGAACACAGTCCACCGATTTCTCAGCAACAAACCCAAACAAGCAGATAAAACGTGTCCAGAAACCCTAGTCACTCTCCCCTACATCAAAGACATTTTGAAAATGACTGCCAGACTACTCAGGATCATGGTAGCCTACAAAACCACCAACACACTAAAACAGCAGCTAATGAACTTGAAAGACCCTATACAAAACTAATGCCATTTACAAAATACTGTGCAAGGACTCTAACAAACACTACATTGGACAAACAGGCAGAAAACTAGCCACCAGGATACATGAACATCAACTAGCCACAAAACGACATGACCTTCTCTCAGTAGTAGGTGAAAGTCAAGATTAGGGTGGTGCTGGAAATGCACAGCAGGTCAGGCAGCATCCAAGGAGCAGGAAAGTTGATGTTTTGGGCAGGAGCCCTTCATCAGGAATGAGGCTGGAAGCCTCGGGGTTGGAGAGCCTCTCTCACTAGTATCCTTACATGCAGATAAGGAAGGACACCACTTCGACTGGGAAAACACATCCATCCTAGGACAAGCCAACAGAGACACACACGAGACTTCCTAGAAGCCTGGCATTCCAACCGGAACTCTATCAACAAACACATTGGCTTGGATCCATTTGCCACCCCCTGCGAAAAATAACAGTATGTGCCATCACCATTGGAAATGATGTCACCACAGGAAATGACATCACCAACCCAAGGAAACCCAAACATATAAATAGAAAGCAGGAAACACCAGCAGTGCTTCGCCTGGAGGCTCACTAAAGATGTTACCTAGTATGGTGATGAAACATCTGAAAATGAACCCTCCAGCTCAGCGAGCAAACCAACATCCAGAACCTCAGTATCTTCTCCAGCAGTTTTCTCCCACTGACATTAGGCTCACCAATCCATAATTACTTAGATTATCCCTGCTATCCTTCTTAAACAAGATGACAACATTAGCAATTCTCCAGTCCTTCAGGTTCTGGATTAGAGTGGTGCTGGAAAAGCACAGCAGTTCAGGCAGCAACAGAGGCGCAGTAAAATCAATGTTTCGGGCAAAAGCCCTTCATCAGGAATACAGGCAGAGTTCCTGAAGGGTGGAGAGATAAGTGAGAGGAGGGTGGGGGTGGGGAGAAAGTAGCAGTGAGTACAAAAGGTGAGTGGGGGAGGGGATGAAGGTGATAGGTCAGGGAGAAGGGCGGAGCGGATAGGTGGAAAAGGAGATAGGCAGGTAGGACAAGTCATGGGGACAGTGCTGAGCTGGAAGTTTGGAGCTGGGGTGAGGTGGGGGAAGGGGAAATGAGGAAACTGTTGAAGTCCACATTGATGCCCTGGGGTTGAAGTGTTCCGAGGCAGAAGATGAGGCATTCTTCCTCCAGGCGTCTGGTGGTGAGGGAGCGGCGGTGAAGGAGGCCCAGGACCTCCATGTCCTCGGCAGAGTGGGGGGGGCGGGGGGGAGTTGAAATGTTGGGCCACAGGTTGGTGTGGTTGATTGGTGCGGGTGTCCCGGAGATGTTCCCTAAAGCGCTCCGCGAGGAAGTGTCCAGTCTCCCCAATGTAGAGGAGACCACACTGGGAGCAACGGATACAATAAGTGATATTGGTGGATGTGCTGGTAAAACTTAGATGGATGAGGAAGGCTCCTTTAGGGCTTTGGATGGAGGTGAGGGAGGTGGTGTGGGCGCAGGTTTTTCAATTCCTGCGGTGGCAGGGGAAGGTGCCAGGACGGGAGGGTGGGTTGTAGGGAGGCGTGGATCTGACCAGGTAGTCACAGAGGGAACGGTCTTTGCGGAAGGCAGAAAAGGGTGGGGAGGGAAATATATCCCTGCTGATGGGGTCTGTTTGGAGGTGGCGGAAATGTCGGCAGATGATTTGGTTTATGCGAAGGTTGGTAGGGTGGAAGGTGAGCACCAGGGGCGTTCTGCCCTTGTTACAGTTGGAGGGGTGGGGTCTGAAGGTGGAGGTGCAGGATGTGGACGAGATGCATTGGAGGGCATCTTTAACCACGTGGGAAGGGAAATTGCGGTCTCTAAAGAAAGAGGCCATCTGGTGTGTTCTGTAGTGGTACTGGTCCTCCTGGGAGCAGATACGGCAGAGGCGGAGGAATTGGGAATATGGGCTGGCATTTTTGCAGGAGGTAGGGTGGAAAGAGGTGTAATCCAGGTAGCTGTGGGAGTTGGTGGGTTTGTAAAAAATGTCAGTCTCAAGTCAGTCGTCATTAATGGAGATGGAGAGGTCCAGGAAGGGGAGGGAGGTGTCAGAGATGGTCCAGGTAAATTTAAGGTCAGGGTGGAATGTGTTGGTGAAGTTTATGAATTGCTCAACCTCCTCGCGGGAGCACGAGGTGGCGCCAATGCAGTCATCAATGTAGTGGAGGAAGAGGTGGGGAGTGGTACTGGTGTAATTACGGAAGATGGACTATTCTACATGGCCAACAAAGAGACAGGTATAACTGGGGCCCATACAGGTGCCCATGGCTACCCTTTGGTTTGGAGGAAGTGGGAGGATTCGAAGGAGAAATTGTTAAGGGTGAGGACCAGTTTGGCCAAGCGAATGACAGTGTCAGTGGAAGGGTACTGTTGGGGACGTCGGGAGAGGAAGAAACGGAGGGCTTGGAGGCCCTGGTCATGGCGGATGGAGGTATAGAGGGACTGGATATCCATGGTGAAGATGAGGCGTTGGGGGCCAGGGAAACGGAAGTCTTGGAGGAGGTGGAGGGCATGGGTAGTGTCTTCAACGTATGTGTGGAGTTCCTGGACTAGGGGAGATAGGACAGTGTCAAGGTAGATAGAAATGAGTTCAGTGGGGCAGGAGCATGCTGAGACAATGGGTCGGCCAGGGTGGTCAGGCTTGTGAATCTTGGGAAGGAGGTAGAACCGGGCAGTGCGGGGTTCCCGGACAATGAGGTTTGAAGCTGTGGGTTGGAGATCTCCTGAGGTGATGAGGTTCTGTATGGTCTGGGAGATGATGGTTTGGTGATGGGGGGTGGGGTCATGGTCGAGGGGGTGGTAGGAAGTGGTGTCCTCGAGTTGGCATCTGGCTTCAGTGGTGTAGAGGTCAGTGCGCCAGACTACCACTGCGCCCCCTTTATCTGCTGGTTTGATGATGAGGTCAGGATTGGAGCAGAGGGAGTGAAGGGCTGCGCGTTGTGAGGGTGAGAGGTTGGAGTGGGGGAGGGAGGTAGACAGGTTGAGGCGGTTAATGTCCCGGCGGCAGTTGGAAATGAAGAGGTCGAGTGCGGGTAATAGGCCAGCACGGGGTGTCCAGGTGGATGCAGTGTGTTGGAGGCAGGCGAAGGGGTCCTCGGAAGGTGGGCGGGAGTCCTGATTGTGAAAGTAAGCTCGAGGCGGAGGCGGCGGAAGAAGTGTTCGACGTCACGGCGTGTATTAAATTCATTGATGCGTGGGCAGAGGGGGATGAAGGTGAGTCCTTTGCTGAGGACTGATCGTTTGTCCTCAGTAAGGGGGACGTCGGGGGGCATGGTGAAAACCCGGCAGGGCTGGGAGCTCGGGCCTGGTGTAGGTGTGGAGCTGAGGGTGGGGGCGGAGCTGGTAACTGGAGTGGGTGAGGTGGTAGGAGTAACGGGGGGTGGAGTCATGAGCAGGGGTAGTGTTCCCCTCAGGATTCTGGGGGGTGGGGATAGTGACAGTGGGATCTGTGGGGGGCGTGTCAGCAGAATGCAGATGAGTGGCGTTGGTGGGGATGGAAGTGGTGGTGACCACGGCAGTGGGGGGGGGGGGGGGCAGAAGTCAATGAGTGTGTGACATCAGTGATGATGTGTGGTGCGGAAGTGATGTCACATGTGGTGCATGAGGAATTGTGAGGGGCGGAAGTTTTGTCATCAATCAGCATGGGGATGGTGGCTGCAGCAGCCACATGGCTAATGGCATCCGAGCAGTTCCAGAGGCCGGGGGAATCTTCTGGAATGTTTGAGGAGCGCTGGTTATGGAGGTGGGTAGATAAAAGTTTGTTGTACTCACAGTTTTTGATGTTTGAGATGGTGTTGAAATACTGTTTGTTGAGATGAATTCTCCTGAGGATATAGTAAAGGAGGGGTCCTTTGCAATTCTGAGAGAGTGTGGCCCTCATCTGAGGCAGGGCTGACTGTAGAGAGATTAGGTACTGGCGCATTGCTGCGAGTGTGGAGCGGAGAATCCTGAAGGAGAACCATTCCTGGTGTTTTTGAATCTGTAGTCTGTACCGTTTGTCCGAACTCTGCTAGTTTAAAAGTAGTCCGGTGTCTGTGTGGGATGAAACGGTTACGGAGGCAGGCACTGAGGAAGCAAATGTGGCTGTGGTAGCGAGTCTGTTTCAGGACATGGTTGAGGAGCTTCAGGGCAGAGGAAATGACCTGGGAGTTGCAGTGGGAGAGGGACTCCCTTGTAGAGAGAGAGGAGGAAATCTTCTTCAAGGCAGGCATCCTTGCATGAGGATTGGCAGTAGGGTTAAAATCAACTAGGTAAAAACAAGGACTGCAGATGCTGGAAACCAGATTCTGGATTAGAGTGGTGCTGGAAGAGCACAGCAGTTCAGGCAGCATCCGAGGAGCAGGAAAATCGACATTTCGGGCAAAAGCCCTTCATCAGGAATACAGGCAGAGTGCCTGAAGGCTGGAGAGGTAAATGAGAGGAGATGGGGGTGGGGAGAAAGTAGCATAGAGTACAATAGGTGAGTGGGGGAGGGGATGAAGGTGATAGGCCAGGGAGGAGGCTTATCCAATCCTCCAGGACCTCACCCATGTTCAAGGTTGCTCCAAAGATATCTGTTCAGGCCCCTGCTTTTTCCTCTCTCACTTCCCTCAGTAGCCTGTGATAATCCAAACCAGGAGAAAGTGAGGATCGCAGATGCTGGAGATCAGAGCTTAAAAATGTGTTGCTGGAAAAGCGCAACAGGTCAGGCAGCATCAAAGGAACAGGAGTTTCGGGCATAAGCCCTTCTTCAGGAATGAGGAGGCTAAGATAAAAGGTAGGGAGGAGGGACTTGGGGGAGGGGCATTGGGAATACAATAGGTTGAAGGAGGTTAAGGTGAGAGTGATAGGCTGGAGAGGGGGTGGGGGCGGAGAGGTCGGGAAGAAGATTGCAGGTCAAGAAGGCGGTGCTGAGTCTGAGGGTTGAGACTGAGATAAGGTGGGGGGAGAGGAAATGAGAAAGCTGGAGAAATCTGCATTCATCCCAGGCGTCGTGTTGCCATGGTCTGGCGATTAAAGTGTTCAGCCACCAACCAACCCAACCGCCCTGTGGCTGAACACTTTAACTCCCCCTCCCACTCCGCCAAGGAGGTCCTTGGCTTCCTCCATCGCCAGACCATGGCAACACGATGCCTGGAGGAAGAGCGACTCATCTTCCGCCTAGGAACCCTCCAGCCACAGGGGATGAATGCAGATTTCTCCAGCTTCCTCATTTCCCCTCCCCCCACCTTTTCTCAGTCCCAACCCTCAGACTCAGCACCGCCTTCTTGACCTGCAATCTTCTTCCCGACCTCTCCGCCCCCACCCCCTCTTCGGCCTACCACCCTCACCTTAACCTCCTTCCACCTATCGCATTCCCAATGCCCCCTCCCCCAAGTTCCTCCTCCCTACCTTTTATCTTAGCCCGCTTGGCACACCCTCCTCATTCCTGAAGAAGGGCTTATGCCCGAAACGTCGATTCTCCTGTTCCTTTGATGCTGCATAATCCAAACCAGACCTGTTTAGCTTAATTTTGGATCAGTGGTGCTGGAAGGGCACAGCAGTTCAGGCAGTATCTGAGGAGCAGCAAAATCGACATTTCGGGCAAAAGCCCTTCATCAGGAATAAAGGCAGAGAGCCTGAAGCGTGGAGAGATAAGCTAGAGGAGGGTGGGAGTGGGGAGAAAGTAGCATAGGGTACAATGGGTGTGAAGGGCTTCAGGGCAGAGGAAATGACCTGGGAGTTGCAGTGGGAGAGGGACTCCCTGAAATTCTTGTAGAGAGAGGAGGACTAATCCAGAATCTGGTTTCCAGCATCTGCAGTCATTGTTTTTACCTCATGATTTTAACCTTCCTGCGAATCCTCTTGCAAGGATGCCTGCCTTGAAGACGTTTTCCTCCAAAGTACTCGTTAAGAGTCTTGCCCATTTTTACTGACTGCATAACTTTCCCCCTTTATCCTTGAGTGGGCCAACTCTCTCTCTAGTTACCCTCTTGCTCCTTATATATGAATAAAAGGCTTTAGGATTTTAGGACAAACAACATTACAGCCCAGTACTGGCCCTTCGGCTCTCAATATTGCGCCAACCTGTGGAACAAATCTGAAGCCCATCTATCCTACACTATTCCATTATCATCCATATGTTTATCCAGTGACCTTTTAAATGCCCTTAATGTAGTGCGTTCTATGCCCCTCCTATCCTCTGAGTAAAGAACCTACCTCTGACATCTGTCCTATATCTATCACCCCTCAATTCAAAGCTCTGTCCCCTCATGCTGGCCATCACCATCTGAGGAAAACAGATCTCCCTGTCCATCCTATCTAACCCTCTGATTATCTTATATGTCTCCCTTAAGTCACCTCTCAACCTTCTTCTCTCTAACAAAAACAGCCTCAAGGTCCTCAGCCTTTCCTCATAAGACCTTTGGCCATACCAGGCAACATCCTAGTAAGTCTCCTCTGAACCCTTTCCGAAGTTTCCATATCCTTCCTATAATGCGGTGACCAGAACTGTACACAATACTCCAAGTGCAGCTGCACCAGAGTTTTGTACAGTTGCAGCACGATCTTGTGGCTCCGAAACTCAATCCTTCGACCAATAAAAGCAAACATACCGCATGCCTTCTTAACAACCTGATCAACCTGGGTGGCAACTTTCAGGGATTATGGTATGTGGACACTGAGATCTCTCTGCTCATCCACACTACCAAGAATCTTACCATTAGTCCAGTACTGTTTATTCCTGTTGTTTCTTCCAAAGTGAATCACCTCACACTTTTCCGCATTAAACTCTCAGCCCAGCTCTGCAACTTATCTATGTCCCTCTGTATCCTGCAACATCCTTTGACACTACTGACCTCAGTGTCATCCACAAATTTACTAACCCATTCCTCTACAAACAGCAGCAGCCCCAAAACAGATCCTTGCAGTACACCACTAGTAACTGAACTCCATGATGAATATTTCCCATCAACCACCACTCTCTGCTTTCTTTCAGCCAGCCAATGTCTGACCCAAACCGTTAAATCACCCTCAATCCCAGAGTGTGTAATGGTGAGCATCTGTGTGAGGGAGTGTGTAATGGGGTGTTTCTGTGAGTGAGTATGTAATGGTGTGTCTCTGTGTGAGGGAATGTGCAGTGGTGTGCCTCTCTGAGTAACTGTGTAATTGTGTGTTTCTGTGTGAGGATTAGCGATGTATCTCTCTCTGTGAGGGAGTGTATAATAGTGTGTCTCTGTCTGTGAGAGAGATTATAATGTGTGTGTCTGTGTGAGGGAGTGTAAAATGGTGTGACCTTGTGTGAGGGAGTGAGTAATGGTGTGCATCTCTGTGAGGGAATATGTAATGATGTGTCTCTGTGTGAGGGAGTATGTAACGGTATGTCTCTCTGTGAGCAAGTATGTAATGGTGTGTCTCTCTATGAGGGTGTGTGTCACGGTGTGTCTCTATGTGAGGGAGTGTGTAATGGTGTGTCTGTATATGAGGGAGTTTGTAATGGCATGTCTCTCTGTGACGGAGTGTGTAACAGTGTGTCTTTCTGTGGGGGAGTGTGTAATGGTGTGTCTCTGTGTGAGGGGGTGTCTAATGGTGTGTCTCTGTGTGAGGGGGTGTGTTTTGATGTGTCTCTCTGTGAGACAGTGTGTAACGCTGTATCCATCTGTGAGGGAGTGTGTAATGGTGTGTCTGTGTCTGAGGGAGTGTACAATGGTGTGTCTTTCTGTGATGGAGTATGTAATGGTGTGTCGCTGTGTGAGGGTGTGTGTAATGGTGTTTCTGTGCGTGAGGGTGTGTGTAATGGTGTGTCTCTGTGTGAGGCTGTGTGTAATGGTGTGCCTGTGTGTAATGGTGTGTCTGTACGTGAGGGTGTGTGTAATGGTGTGTCTGTGCGTGAGGCAGTGTGTAATGGTGTGACCCTCTGTGTGAGGGAGTGTGTCATGGTGTGTGTGTGTGAGGGAGTGTGTAATGGTGTGTGTGTGTGAGAGGGAGTGTGTAATGGTGTGCCTCTGTATGAGGGAGTGTGTAATGGTGTGTGTGTGAGGGAGTGTATAATGGTGTGCCTCTGTATGAGGGAGTGTGTAATGGTGTGTGTGTGAGGGAGTGTATAATGGTGTGCCTCTGTATGAGGGAGTGTGTAATGGTGTGTGTGTGTGAGGGAGTGTATAATGGTGTGCCTCTGTATGAGGGAGTGTGTAATGGTGTGTGTGTGTGAGGGAGTGTATAATGGTGTGCCTCTGTATGAGGGAGTGTGTAATGGTGTGCCTGTGAGGGAGGCATGATGGTGTCAGTGACGTTTATGGAAGAGTATCTCAGTGTGATCTCCTCATTAATAGATTCCAACATTTTCCTTTTCATAAATGTTCAGCTAGTTTGGCCTGTACCTGACTGCTGTTTGTTTCCCTCCCTTCTTGAACAAAGATGTCACATTTATTCTTTTCCAGATTGTCTTGGAGAGACACAAGAGAGCAGGACGATAATTAGTGTTTATTTTTACTTTTGTTATAGTTCATTTGTTTCATCAGTCAAGGTCCTTTCCCTGGAGTGGGGAAGTCCAGAACTGGAGGGCCTATGTTTAGGGTGAGAGGGGAAGGATTTAAAAGTGACCCAAGAGAGTGTCATAAACTGACACAGAGGGTGGTACATATGTGGAATGAGCTGCCAGAGGAAGTGGTGGAGGCTGGTACAATTACAGCATTTAAAAGGCATCTGGATGGGTTTATGAATAGGAAGGGTTTAGAGCGATATGGGCCTAGTGCTGGCAAATAGGACTAGATTAATTTTAGGATATCTGGTCAGCATGCACAAGTTGGACCGAATGGTCTGTTTCTGTGCTGTACAGCTCCTGCTCCTCAAATGCTGCCTGACCTGCTGCGCTTTTCCAGTGCCACACTTTTGTCTCTGACTCAATGACAGTGAAAGGTTGACAAGTAAGAGGCTGGAAGAGCAAAGCAAGCAAGCCAGCCAACATCAGGAGATGGAGAATTTGATGTTTCTGGTGTAACCCTTCTTCAGGCCTGGAGCTGGGTGTTGGCTGGAGCTGCAGATAAAGGTGGTGGGGGGGTGGGCGCATGGTGGTGAAGTGAGGATAGGTGAAAACAAGTGGAAACTATTACCCGATTGGTCAATGAGAGGAATGAATCCAGTTGGTGGCTAGAAGGAGTGGAAGGGATGGGAAGGGACTGGGAAGGAAGTTGGGAGATGGGGAGGGAGGTTATTTGAAATTGAAGAACTCAATGTTGAATCCTCCGGGCTGTAGGCTGCCCAGGCGGAAGATGAGGTGTTATTCCTCCAATTTGAGGAGTGGTTCGTGGCAATGGCATCCCAGATGTCATCCTATTTCAAACAATGTGTCCCCCCCCCGCCACCCCACTCTGTCATCCAGACAGTCCTCCACTACACCGTCTCCATTCTCTGTTCCATTGCTCTAAACCCACCCCTCCTTCAAACCCAATAAAACAGAGTTCCCCCTTGACCTCACCCACCACCCCACCAGTCTTCGCATCCAATTGATCACTCTCGACAACATCTTCCCCTCCCCACCCCTCTCTGCCCTCCGCAAGAACCGTTCCCTCGAAAGTCCTTGGTTTGCGCCACTCTCCCCACCAAACCCCCCCACCCCTGATACCTTCCCTGCAACTAAAGCCTGCCAGTTGATGTGGAATATATGGAAGTTAATTTGCGGTTATTAGTTAAACTTGGTGGTGTAATGCATGTACAGGATCATATTACAGAGCTCCAGTAACAGATAATGGTAGTGCACTGTGATTGGCTAGTTAAATCACTGGTAGATGAGCTAATGCTAATGACGATGGTGGTATAATGTGATAGGTTAAGTGTAAAGTGTGACAGAAGATGATTAGCTTCGAAAAGACAAAGTAAGCCTGTATGATTGGTTATGTTAATGCTATCAGATAAGCATGGGAACTAGAAAGGAATAAAATGCTGAGGGGGTGGGCAATTGGGAAGCCATTTGCTAATTGCCACAGCTTTCCTTTGCAAATAAACGTTTAACTTCGTGAAGGATTTTCTGATCTCCTGGTAATTTTTCAGAATTTTGGGTGATTTTTCCACAATATACACCATCCCCCGCACCTCAATCCAGGGCCCCAAACAGCCCTTCCAGGTGAGACAGAGGTTTACCTGCCTCTCCTCCAACCTAATTTACTTCATTAGGTGCTCTTGATACGTTATTCTCTACATCGGGGAGACCAAATGTAAACTTAGGGAATGGTTCACTGAGTATCTCAGCTGGGCCACAGGGGCCGCCCATTTTCATTCCCCTTCCCACTCCCTTTCCGACATGACCATCCTTGGCCTCCTTCATTACCACGACGAACCAAATGGCAAGTTGTAGGAACAACACCTTACCTGCCACCTGGACAGCCTCCAGCCCAGAGAACTCAATATTGAGTTCTGTAATTTCAAATAACCTCCCTCTCCATTACAAGAATCTCAGGGAGTCCCTCTCCCACTGCAACTCCCAGGTCATCTATTCCTCATTTCCCCTGCCCCCACCTCATCCTAGTTTCAAACTTCCAGCTCCACACTGTCCCCCTGACCTGTCTGGACTTGTCCGACCTGCCTAGCTCCTTTTCCACCTATCCACTCCACCCTCTCCTCCCTGACCTATCACCTTCATCTCCTCCCCCACTCACCTATTGTACTCTATGCTACTTTCTCCCCACCCATACCCTCCTCTAGCTTATCTCTCCACGCTTCAGGCTCTCTGCCTTTATTCCTGATGAAGGGCTTTTGCCCGAAACGTCGATTTTGCTGCTCGTCGGATGCTGCCTGAATTTCTGTGCTCTTCCACCACCACTGATCCAGAATCCCTCCCCATTACCCCACTCCTTTCCCAGCCCCTCCCCCTCCCTTCCAATCCTCACTGCCTCCTACCAAATTCATTCCCCACAGTTCGTACCCTCTACCTGTCTTCACCTATCCCCAATGCACCACCCTGCCCCCACCACCCCTTTATCTGCACCCACCCTCTCGTCCTGAAAAAGGGTTATACCCAAAATGGCGAGTGGCTTGCTGTGTTCTTCCACCCTACTGCCTGTCTACCTTGGAGTCCAGCATCTGCAGTTTTTTTTGTTTCTATGACAGTGAAAAGCAAAGGAGAAACAAATTTGCTGATAGTATTTTACTGTCAAAGCAAATGACTATTGACTGAATTTTTTTTTCTTCTCTCTACAGATTGACACACCGACTAGCCATGAAAAATTGTGAGCTGCACCCATTGTGCTCAAGTCTCTGTGTTGCAATTCTCTGCACAAAATAAGATTCATTCTGAATGACTGTAATTTCCCAATGAAGTAGTAATTCACTAACAATTACAAAACCAATCAGAAATACACTTTGTTCAATTTGTTGAATTGTTATTTTACTTCATTGTAAATGATACAATTAATGTAATAATGCATTTACTATTTCAGTTAGGTGTTGCATAATGTAATTTACAATATCCCAACTAACTCCATCTGTACTCAGAGTTTTGAAGGATGCGGCAGCATTTGATTGAAATTTACAGAATACTGAGTGGCCTGGATACAAGGGAGATGGCAAAGATGTTTTCATGAGTAGGACCAAGGCAACAGCCTCAGGGTGAAGGGATAATCCTTTGGAACTAAGGTGAGGAGCAATTTCTTCAGTCAGAGGATGGGGAATCTGCTGAGCTCTTTGCTGCAGAGGGCTGTGAACACCAAGTCATTAGGTTCTTGATTAGTGGTGAAGAATGGTTTGAGAAGCCATGATTGAATGGTGGAGCAGAGTCAATGGGCTGAATGGCCTAATCTGCTCCTGTATTTTATGGTGTTAACTCTTCATAATTATTTCTCATATGGATAACAGTCCCTCCCAGTGAATCAACAAGGCCAAAATGGGAGAATAAGTGAACAGAGCACTGTATTACGGTACAGAGAGCCATTCAAATGGAGTGGGAAACAGGAACACAGTAGTGATAGGTACAATAAAATAAGGGGAGAAGTACACCAGTGAGCATGAGGTCCAAAGGCTGTGTTGCCTGTGCTGGGCCAAGGTTCAGATAATTTCCTCAGGACCAGAGAGGAGTTTCTTGTGGGCAGGAAGGGATCCCCTTGTCATTGTTCATTTTGGTGCCAACAACATTAATGAGACTCAAAAGACTTTGGGATCTAAATTTAGAAACAGAACCTCCATTTCAAGGATTGCTTCCTGAGCCATGGGCAAACTGGTACAGAGTAAATCAAGTTAAAGGGTTAAATGCGTGGTTCAAATACTTTTTTTATTCACTCATGAGATGTTGGTGTCACTGACAGGCCAGCTTTTATTGCCCATCCAAGTCCTCTTGAGAGATAGACAGTTTAGAGCCATAGTGTAAAGACAATCTCTCCATCAACATTAGCAAAACGCAGGAGCTGGTCATTGACTTCAGGAGGTGGGGTAGAGGGCAGGCCCCTGTCTGGATCTATAGGGCGGAGGTGGAGATGGCCGGGAGTAATGGTCACCAACAGTCTGTCCTGGTTCACCCACATCAACACGCCGGTGAAGAAAGCACAACAATGTCTCTGTTTCCTCAAGAGACTAAGGACATTCGGCGTGCTCACAAGGACTCGTCATTAATTTTTATAAATGCACCATAGAAAGCATCCTATCTGGGTGCATCACTGTTCTTCCCAATACTGTAAGAAACTGCAGAGAGTTGTGAACACAGCCCAGTCCATCACACAAACCAGCCTTCCATCTAGTGACTCCGTCTATATTTCTTGCTGCTTCAGGAAAGCAATCAACATCATCAAAGCCCCCTCCCACCCCGATTGTACTGCCTTCCACTCTCTTCCATCGGGCAGAGGATATAAAAGTTTGATCCAAATAGAATCAAGGTCAGAGGTCACATGACACCATGTTATTTGAAATCACAAGTTTTCAGAGTGTTGCCCCTTTCTTAGGTAAAGTCTGACTTCAGCTGATGAAGGAGCAGTGCTCTGAAAGCTTGTGATTTCATTTCAACCTGTTGGACTATAACCTGGTGTCATCTGAGTTCTGACCTTGTCCATCTCAGTCCAGCAGCGATATTGCCACATAACGGATTTAAGAAAAGCTTCTTCCCCATGTTATCAGACTTTTGAATGGTCCTCTCATCTATTTGAGTTGATCTTTCTCTGCATCTTCTCTGTAGCTGTAATGCGGTATTCTTCATTCTGTTCATTACTCTGATGTACCTACGTAAGGTGTGGTTTGCCTGGCTAGCACTCAAAACAATAGTTTCACTGTATAATGGTACATGTGGCAATCATAAATCAAATCCAAGAAGTTTGTAGTGAGCTGCCTTCTTGAAACACTGCAGTTCTTGTTCTGTATTTAGACTCACAATGCCATTCCAGGAGGAATTCCTGGACTTTGGCCGGGCAACAGTGAAGGAATAGCAGAACACTCAGTAAGATCAGTGGCTTGGAGGGAACTCACAGGTGGTGATGTTCCCATGTATTTGTTGCCATTCCACTTGCAAATGGGAATAGTTGTGACTTTGTGACTTTCTGTCTAAGAAGCCTTGTTAAATTTCTTCAGTGCATCTTATAGACAGTACCCCTGCCGCTGCTGAGCATCAGTGGTTCCAGACCTTTATTGAATTCAAATTTCACTCTATGGTGCAATTCAAACCCATATCCACACACCATTAGCTGGCACTCTAGTTATTAGTCCAATGACATTACACCCTCTGCCATCACCCATCCCATAAGATGTTTTCCAGTATTGGATAAATGGTTGTGGAGAATGAGGAATTGAAAGAAAACATCATTATGAAAAAGATTGTACTGGAGAGATTAATGATGCTGGAAGTTGGTGAATGTCCTGAGAGTTGAAGGTGGTGACGATAAACATATTCGATACATTGGTGATTATCTTCCAGAATTCTCAAGATTCTGAGATGAGTCCTGTAGATCGGAAGGTAACAAATAAGACCATAACACAGCAGCGGTCCCCTGCAACCGCAGATTGCGGTGGTTCACGGACTCCCAGCTCAACTGCTTGTTCTTTGGCACTGTGGAGTCCGTGGACCACGTATATATTCGGTGTGGGCGTTTGCACTCCCTTTTTGATTTTCTTAAAAACCTCCTCCTCTGCTTTTGGTTGCACTTCAGTCCCACGCTCCTGATCTACAGGAACCCGGTACGGAGGAGGGAAGGCAGGTCTGAAGACCTCCTCGTGGGTCTGCTCCTGGGCCTGGCCAAACTGGCCATCAACAGGTCCAGGCAGCGGGCCGTGGAAGGGGTCGTTAGGGCCGACTGCCTGCACCTCTTCCTCAGTTACGTTAGAGCCCGGGTGTCTCTGGAAAAGGAGCATGCCATGTCCACCAACACCCTGGAGTTGTTCAGGGAGAGGTGGGTGCCGCAGGGAGTGGAATGCATTATTTCCCCCTCCAACTCTATTTTGAGTTAATCCCTGCCCTCCCCTTCACTGTTTGATCACACAGCATTGCCCTTTGATGTGAAGGGCACTGCTTGTCACTGGCCACTCGGGTGTTTTCCTTTCTTCCTGGTGGTGGAAATTGAATAAAGATTCATACACCTTGTGTCTCTCACTGTGTCTCACACCTGCACACACAACATGGGTGCCGGGGAAAAAATAAGCACTACCGCAGTTAAGCAGTAGTGTGGGAGTTTTAAAATAAAATTTAAAAAAAGACCATAACACATAGAAGCAGAGCTTAGGCCATTCAGCCCATCGAGCTTGCTCCGCCATTCAATCATGGCTGATAGGTTTCTCAACCCCATTCTCCCGCTTTCTTCCTGTAACCCTTGATCCCTTGAAAATCAAGAGCCTATCTATCCCTATCTTAAATATATTCAATGACCTGCCCTCCACAGCCTTCCATGGCAATGAATTCCATAGATTCCCCACTCTCTGGCTGAAGAAGTTTCTCCTTATCCCCGTTCTAAAAGGTCTTCCCTTTAAGGCTGCGTCCTCGGGTCCTCGTCTCTCCGACCAATGGAAATATCTTCCCAACATCTACTCAGTCCAGGCCATTCAGTATTCTGTATGTTTAAAGAAGATGCTCCTTCATCCTTCTAAACTCCGTCGAGTTTAAACTCAGAGTCCTCACACATTCCTTAGATATTAAGCTTTTCATTCCTGGGACCATTCTTGTGAACTTCCTCTGGACATGCTCCAGGGCCAGCACATCCTTCCTGAGATATGGGCCCAAAACTGCACACAATATTCCTAATGTGGCCTGACCAATGAATGTCACCCCATTATCTAAGAAAGGACTGAGAGGGAACACAACCAGCTACAGGTCTGTTAGCCTTTCATCAGGAGGAGGGAAATGCTAGAAGGATGGGATAAATAGACACCTGATAATGATCTCATTGGGCACTGTCAGCATCAGCTTGTGATGAACTTTTGGGAGTTTTTTGAAGACATTATGAACAAACTTCAGAAAGGAGAGCTGATGAACATATTAGATTTCAAAAGGCTATTGGTAAAGTCCCCAAGGGAGACTGGTTAGGAAGGTACAAGTATAGGAGGTGAAATAACTCTTCAGAGATCAATATTCCATCACCCTTTATTTACAAACACATAGCTTTTGACAATAACACTGCTTCTCACTGAGTCAAGCATCCCAATATCTTTGACATTCACCCTTTTAGGGTGAGGACCCAGGGCTCCCTGATTAGACTAGATTAACAGCCACAATCAGGGATCTCAGCTTGCTGACCTTGTTACAATCACTACGTACCTCCCCCCTGAGTCACATTGGGCGATCTGATTCCTTTCAGACCTTCCTGGGGTATTTTAACACAAGTCAGGCTCCTCCAACTCGGAACTTGACACATGGCGTGAGTCATACAGGGGAGCTTGATTCTTGCCCTGGGAGCATCTCTGGAGACTTTCTCTCCCCCTTTCCAGAGGCAGGAGCATCAATGTGACAGCTTCTGTCATGTCCATCTCTGATTCAGTGGACTCAACAATGTTTGATGGAGAGGGTGAATCAACGGGTCTCTGAAGTATTTCTGAAGGACAGGTTTGTGAATTTGCAGCTTTCAAATGGTCCACATGCTTGTTCAGCATCTACCCAAACTTGATACATTACTGGTCCTGACCTCATGTCGACCATACCTTTTACTCAGGCACGGCCATTTCCATGATTCTTGCATCAAATCAAACTGTGCCTCTTGCTTGGCTGAATCTTGTGTCCAGCTTAGGCGTTCCTGATGCTGTTTCACAAACCAACCCCAGGTCCAGGAACATCAGACTTAACCTGGTACAGAGTGTTCTACTCATTAGCAACTCTGCTGGTGCTATCTCTGTGAGGTGGTCTTATAATCAAATAAGAACCATGACAGTGTTACGACATGGGTAAATCCCACTCACCTCCCCCCGCTCCCCCCCCCCCATCTACCCAGCCCCTCTAATTTAAACCAGCAACACAGAAAAAATTTACCCTGTGAGGTAATAGAATCATAGAGATGTACAGCATGCAAACAGACCCTTTGGTCCAACCCGTCCATGCCGACCAGATATCCCAACCCAATCCAGTCCCACCTGCTAGTACCCAGCCCATATCCCTCCAAATCCTTCCATTTCATATACCCATCCAAATGCCTCTTAAATGTTGCAATTGTACCAGCCTCCACTTCCTCTGGCAGCTCATTCCATACACGTACCACCCTCTGTGAAAACGTTTCCCCTTAGGTCTCTTTTATATTTTTCCCCTCTCACCCTAAACCTATGCCCTCTAGTTCTGGAGTCCCCAACACCAGGGAAAAGACTTTGCCTATTTCCCTATCCATGCCCCGCATAATTTTATAAACCTCTATAAGTCACCCCTCAGCCTCCGAAGCTCCAGAGAAAACAGTTCCAACCTGTTCAGCCTATAGGAAATCCTCCAACCCTGGCAACATCCTTGTAGTGAGTACTGCAGATGCTGAAGAGTCAGAGTCGACAAAATGTGATGCTGGAAAAACACAGCCAGTCGGGCAGCATCTGAGGAGCAGGAGAGTCGACCTTTCAGGCAGGACTCTTCATCAGTCCTGTTCTAGCATGAGCTGGGCTCTCTGCGTTCAAAAAGAGTTTAATTCTTGCTGTGATGGCCCTTATTGTCCACCATCAATACTGATTGTTTCAGTTTGAAAATGACCAGATCTTACTGTGTCCAAATCTGATATTGTCAGCTGTGACTGGCAGTGTGTCCAGAAAATTTAATGTCATGACTATGAATACTACCAATGATATATCTACAAATGGAAGGGGGCTCGATGCATCCACATTTGCTATTTGGCCTCCCAGACAGTGTTCTTATTTGTAATTATAAGCATTTAATATCGGAGCCCACCGCTGAATGTGCCCTGAAGCTATGGGCAATACTGCCTTCTCCTCTTCAAGCAGACCAAGTAGGGGATGATCGTGATTATTACGAATTTGCCCACAAAGGTATTGATGGAACTTCCTGATTTCAAATCTGACCGCCAATCCTCCTTTCTCTGTCTGGGTGTATTTATGATCTGCATTAGCCAAAGTCCTGGATGTGTAAATGTGGACATTGTTTTTGCCGGTCTGTCTATTTGCAGCCATTGTTTAGTCAGTCATGGTGCTGCTCTCACCTTGGTTTGGTCCCTTGTCCTGAGTGGCCTTAGCTATGAGAAATTCTGCTGTTTCCCACATGACTCATCTATAGATACCTGCTAACCAGTGTGCCAATGTAGTGTGCATTCATTCAAGTCCTGAGAACAATAACTCATTATTATATAGTTTTAGCAAGACCTCAACTTTGCCTGGAGTATGTTCACGCAGGCCATCTAGTGACTATTTTGTGTTCTGTATCTGATTGAGCAGCCTAGACTCTATATAAATCCGCGAAGTTACACTGGTCTGTTCTTAAGGAAAGGTGTGCTTCCCATGATATCATAGAACATAGAACATGGAACAGTACAGCACAGAACAGGCCCTTCAGCCCATGATGTTGTGCCGACCACTGATCCTCATGTATGCACCCTCAAATTTCTGTGACCATATGCATGTCCAGTAGTCTCTTAAATGTCCCCAATGATCTTGCTTCCACAACTGCTGCTGGCAACGCATTCCATGCTCTCACAACTCTCTGTGTAAAGAACCCACCTCTGACATCCCTTCTATACTTTCCTCCAACCAGCTTAAAACTATGACTCCTCATGTAACTCATTTCTGCCCTGGGAAATAGTCTCTGGCTATCGAATCTATCTATGCATCTCATTATCTTGAATACCTCAATTAGGACCCCTCTCCTCCTCCTTTTCTCCAATGAAAAACGTCCAAGCTCAGTCAACCTCTCTTCATAAGATAAGCCCTCCAGTCCAGGCAGCATCCTGGTAAACCTCCTCTGAACCCTCTCCAAAGCATCCACATCTTTCCTATAATAGGGCGACCAGAACTGGGCGCAGTATTCCAAGTGCGGTCTAACCAAAGTTTTATAGAGCTGCAACAAGATCTCACGACTCTTAAACTCAATCCCCCTGTTAATGAAAGCACAAACACCATATGCTTTCTTAACAACCCTGTCCACTTGGGTGGCCATTTTAAGGGATCTATGTACCTGCACACCAAGATCCCTCTGTTCCTCCACACTGCCAAGAATCCTATCCTTAATCCTGTACTCAGCTTTCAAATTCGACCTTCCAAAATGCATCACCTCGCATTTATCCAGGTTGAACTCCATCTGCCACCTCTCAGCCCATCTCTGCATCCTGTCAATGTCCCGCTGCAGCCTACAACAGCCCTCTATACTGTCAACGACACCTCCAACCTTTGTGTCATCTGCAAACTTGCTGACCCATCCTTCAATCCCCTCTTCCAAGTCATTGATAAAAATTACAAACAGTCGAGGCCCAAGGACAGAGCCCTGTGGAACACCACTCACCACAGACTTCCAGGCAGAATATTTTCCTTCTACTACCACTCTGTCAGTTTAAATCCTGTTCCTGTCTGCCTCCATGTCAGAACCAGCAGTCTACTTCTCTATGTCCTAGTTTACCACAGTTCTTCCATTTCTTATTGGGGCAATTCTTGGCAAAGTGCCCATCTTTCTTGCCCATGAAACACACTCGCTCCTTTAGCCATTTCGGACAGGCTCCCTGTCCACATGTGCTCCTTGTAACAACTGCTGCTGGTTCCTTTGTAATCCTTTGGTTATTTTCTACCTTCGTAGCCCAATGAAGTATTTCCTTAGTTATTTCTGACCTGAACCAGAGGGCCAGCCAATTCTGTATCCAGACAGCTAAGTTCCCCTGTATCCCATTCCTCCTGACCTTCCGAATGAGCCTACCATGGGGAACCTTATCAAATGCCTTGCTGAAGTCCATATACACCACATCCACAGCTCGACCCTCATCAACTTTTCTAGTCACATCCTCAAAGAACTCGATAAGGTTTGTGAGGCATGACCTGCCCCTCACAAAGCCGTGTTGACTGCATTTAATCAAGCCACACTCTTCCAGATGGTCATAAATCCTTTCTAATACCTTGCAGACGACAGATGTGAGACTTACTGGTCTGTAATTGCCGGGGATTTCCCTATTTCCTTTCTTGAAGAGAGGAATTACATTTGCCTCTCTCCAGTCCTCAGGTACGACTCCAGTGGAGAGCGAGGATGCAAGATCTTCGCAAGTGGCGAAGCAATTGCGTTTCTCATTTCCCAAAGCAGCCGAGGACAAATCTGGTCCGGGCCTGGCGACTTGTCAATCTTAATGTTTGACAAAAGTTTCAGCACATCAGCTTCCTCTATCTCTATCCATTCCAGCATGCACACCTGCTCTTCAAAGGTTTCATTCACTACAAAGTTTGTTTCTTTCGTAAAGACAGAAGCAAAAACTCATTTAGGGCTTCCCCTGCCTCCTCAGACTCCACACACAAGTTCCCTATGCTATCCCTGATCGGCCCTACTCTTTCTTTGACCATTCTCTTATTCCTCACATAAGTGTAAAATGCCTTTGTGTTCTCCCTAATCCGTTCTGCCAAGCCTTTCTCGTGCCCCTGCCGGCTCTCCTCAGACCATTTTTCAGCTCCTTCCTCGCCTGCCTGTAATCCTCTAGAGCTGAGCTTGACCCTAGCTTCCTCCACCTTATGTAAGCTACCTTCTTCCTTTTGACGAGAAGCTCCACCGCTCTCGTCATCCAAGGTTCCTTTATCTTACCCCTTCTTGCCTGTCTCAGAGGAACATATTTATTCATCGTTTGCAACAACTGTTCCTTAAACAGTCTCCACATGTCTATAGTGCCTTTACCATGGAACAATTACTCCCAATCCATGCTTCCTAACTTGTGTCTAATCGCATCATAATTTCCTCTTCCCCAATTAAATATCCTCCCATTTTGCCTAATCCTCTCCTTCTCCATAGCTATGTAGAATGTGAGGCAGTTGTGGTCACTATCACCAAAATGTTCTCCCACCACAAGATCTGATACCTGCCCCTTTATCATGCAATAAAGTTTGTCAATATTCAAGGTCTGAGTCCGGGTATTTTCTTCAACAATCTGGTGTGAGTTGGTAGGAGCCCTTATTTATGATTTCCTGAATGAACCTAAACTAAAAAGCGCTGCCTGTGTGATTCTAACCTGAGTCAACAGGCTGATCCCAAGTTCGGGAAAGACACTAAGACAAGGCGGGAGTGGAAACATTGCTGCTGTAAGACGGAAATCATTTGGCGGTGACCTTGAGGGACTGACAATGGTGCCAGTGTTTGTGTTGTTTGTCTTTGTGTGTTTTTTTGTTCATTTCTCCACAGGTCGTAGATCTCTGCTTCGAAAGTGAGGAAGCAACGATGGGGTTAACAACCTCTAAATGTAAGAAAGTGGACCAGCCCCATGGACAAGTAAGCCATGTCCTGCTAAGAAGGACCAGCCACCCCCATTTGCCCCCTTGAGAAAGATGCAGAAGCACCACAGTAAATAACTTCAATGCAAAAGTAAGGTAGGAGACCCTCTGGTTCAGGTCAGAAATAACTAAGGAAATACTTCATTGGGCTACGAAGGTAGAAAATAACCAAAGGATTACAAAGGAACCAGCAGCAGTTGTTACAAGGAGCACATGTGGACAGGGAGCCTGTCCGAAATGGCTAAAGGAGCGAGTGTGTTTCATGGGCAAGAAAGATGGGCACTTTGCCAAGAATTGCCCCAATAAGAAATGGAAGAACTGTGGTAAACTAGGACATAGAGAAGTAGACTGCTGGTTCTGACATGGAGGCAGACAGGAACAGGATTTAAACTGACAGAGTAATCTCCAGCCAGTTGCCAATGGCAACCATAGTGAGCACACTCCAACCTAATTTACAGCAGATATATTTAAAGAAGTTGAGAAAGGCCATCAGCCCCCTAATAATAAAAATCACCGTCAGCTGCCTGAAAACCTTTCGTTTTCTGGATCCCCACCTTCTGCCCCACTACCTTATAATCTTTCAGTATCCTAAAGTTCACTCAAAAAGTTCCTGGACCACACAGAAGTTTCATTAACCTCTTTATTTTAGCTTACAGACCTCTGTGGATAGCATACAAGCAGCACAGTTTGTCGCCCTCAAATCTCTCAACCCATACTTTTCACGTGAGTCATAAACAGATAAGCAGTGCAGTTAACAACACTCCATTGAATAGAGGAAGCAGCCCAAACCCCAGACACAGCCTTCAGTTTGTGCAGACAAACACATTTTAAAATTTATAGTACATTGTTATTTCAGCAAAACCTTTAGCTATTGCTTCCCCCTCTTTTCTGAAATAACCCCACCTCATTTCCTCACATTTCCATCATTTTAACCAGCTTCAGGTAGTGAAAGGTGTGATGAAGATTGGATATCAGAGAACAACATCACCAGTTTGTTTTGAGGAAAGTGTTTCAATCTCAAGTATTAATGTTTCTCAGCATTTCAATCAGAGGGGCTTTGAATCAGTGTCAAATTGCCCTGCCCTACCTGACTGTTTCTAATGAAGGATACAAATGTATTGGTTTAGTGAGTTATGCACTTACATTTTCTGCTGAAGGAATTTAAACCCCAAGACCGTGCAGATCCCATCTCCACGCAGATTGCCCGCTTAGGACAGAAGTTTTGTGTACGTTGTTTTCCCTCATCTGAAGATACGACCTTTACCTTCACCCTCGCCCTCCTGTGACAGCCCCTTATTGTTCAATAATGTGCCACCTTCATTATGGGCACGGCACTCCAATGCTAAAGGCCAAGTTATATCGGCTGCACCTCATACGGTCCCTGTGAAATGTGGGGCCATCGTCCTCTTTATTAGACGGTATAATTTGTCACCCGCTGCCAACAAAGGTATAAAACCAGTTATTGACTCCTCCTACAGCAAGGCAGCCTGCTGCCGACCACTAGCCCATGCAACACTCCCATCTCTCCCTATCCCTAAGCCAGAAAAACTGGGGCGGTGGAGATTTGTGCAGGACTTGAGGGTATTAACTATTACCATTAGTAACTACCATTATTCTCCCCTGCTCCCACATGGTGGCAGACACCAGTGCCATCTTTACTATCATCTCAGCTACTGTCCCTTGTTTTTCTGGCACTGACCTGTGCCCGGCCTTTTTCTCCATTAAATTGTCACCGGACAGCCAGTTCTTTTTCGCTTTTACTTAAGGTGACCACAAATATAGATGGATACATCTTCCCCAGGGGTACACGGAGAGCCCGACTGTATTTGCCTCCGCAGTACACCAGACCCTGAAAGCCCACCACCTGCCATGTAGGAGCACCTTGGTTCAGTATGCTAATGGCCTCTGGTTCACCTGATGCCTGCATGTATGACATTGTTGAAACCAAACCAAAGGAGTAGCCATGGGCACCCGCATGGGCCCCAGCTATTGCCTGCCTCTTCGTCAGATATGTGGAACAGTCCATCTTCCACAGCTACACTGGCACCACCCCCCACCTTTTCCTCCGCTACATCGATGACTGTATTGGCGCTACCTCGTGCTCCCACGAGGCGGTTGAACAGTTCATCCACTTTACCAACACCTTCCACCCCGACCTCAAATTTACCTGGACTGTCTCAGACCCCTCCCTCCCCTTCCGAGACCTCTCCATTTCGAGCTCGGGTGACCGACTCAACACGGACATTTACTATAAACCGACCGACTCCCACTGCTACCTAGATTACACCTCCTCCCACTCTGCCCCCTGTAAAAACGCCATCCCATATTCCCAATTCCTTCGTCTCCGCCGCATCTGCTCCCAGGAGGACCAGTTCCAAAACCGAACAACCCAGATGGCCTCCTTCTTCAAAGACCGCAATTTCCCCCCCGACGTGGTCGACGATGCTCTCCACCACATCTCTTCCACTTCCCGCTCCTCCGTCCTTGAACCCCGCCCCTCTAATCGCCACCAGGACAGAACCCCACTGGTCCTCACCTACCACCCCACCAACCGGGCCGAAGGGCCTGTTTCCACACTGTAATGTAATCTAATCTAAAAAAAAATCTAATCTAACTAATAAGGGGTAAATGTAGGGGTAAGGGTGGGTTTCGCTTCGGCGGGTCGGTGTGGACTTGTTGGGCCGAAGGGCCTGTTTCCACACTGTAATGTAATCTAATCTAATCAACCTCCAGATACATCGTATCATCCTTCGTCATTTCTGCTATCTCCAAACAGACCCCACCACCAGGGATATATTTCCCTCCCCTCCCCTATCAGCGTTCCGGAGAAACCACTCCCTCCGCGACTCCCTCGTCAGGCCCACACCCCCCACCAAACCAACCTCCACTCCCGGCACCTTCTCCTGCAACCGCAAGAAATGCAAAACATGCGCCCACACCTCCTCCCCCACCTCTCTCCAAGGCACCAAGGGACACTTCCATATCTGCCACAAATTCACCTGCACCTCCACACACATCATTTACTGCATCCGCTGCACCCGATGTGGCCTCCTCTATATTGGAGAGATAGGCCGCCTACTTGCGGAACGTCTCAGAGAACACCTCTGGGACACCCGGACCAACCAACCCAACCGCCCCGTGGCTCAACACTTCAACTCCCCCTCCCACTCCACCAAGGACATGCAGGTCCTTGGCCTCCTCCATAGCCAGACCCTTACCACATGACGCCTGGAGGAAGAGCGCCTCATCTTCCGCCTAGGAACCCTCCAGCCACAAGGGATGAATGTAGATTTCTCATTTCCCCTCCCCCCACCTTATCTCAGTCCCAACCCCTGGATTCAGCACCGCCCTCTTGACCTGCAATCTTCTTCCCGACCTCTCCGCCTCCAGCCCCTCTCCAGCCTATCACCCTCACCCTCACCTCCTTCCACCTATCGTATTCCCAGCGCCCCTCCCCCAAATTCCCCCACCCCCACCCCACCCCTACCTTTTATCTCACCCCACTTGGCACACCAGCCTCATTCCTGAAGAAGGGCTTCTACTTGAAATGTTGATTCTCTTGCTCCTCGGATGCTGCCTGACTTGCTGCGCTTTTCCAGCACCACACTTTTCAACTCTGGTCTCCAGCCTCTGCAGTCCTCACTTTCTCCTGTATGACACTGTTGCATTGCTCGGCTAACTGACTCAGGAAGGACATAAGGACTCTGTTGAAAAGATGCAGCTTTGCTTAAAGACAGTACAATGATTGGGCTACAATCTTTCACGCAGTCTCAGAGCACCGTCTCAGGATCACATCGCAGCCATCATTAATCTCTCTGCTCCCACTACACAAACTGAGCTTTTGTCCTTTTTGAGCATGGTGAATTACTGCAGACATTAGATATCAGACTATTGAGCTATCGATGTGCCTTCCTGCCCAACATCCTTGCCAACCAGCCGACCCAGGTGAACTGGACCCCTGAAATACCACAAACCTTTAAGGAACTTAAATGGTGCTTAACCTCAGCACCTGCTCTGGGCATCCCCGATTACACACAGCGATTTCAGTTTTATGTTAATGAAAAGGAGGGATTGGCATCCAGCATTCTATCACAAATGCGTGGGGATCTCCGGCACCCTGTAGCCTTCTACTTTGTACAGTTCATACCTGCTGTAAGGGTGTTTACACATTGTGGCAGCTGCCCCTATACTGGTAGAAAAGTCCACCCCTATTGCACTCAATTATCCTTGTACAGTTTTAGTTCCTCATTCGGTTTCCCTGCTGATTAATTCCACAGTGACTCCACATTTTACAGCATCAAGGGGAACTGGCTAAGAAGTCATCTTACTTTCTTGCACTAATCTTACACTTCAGCATGTCCTTGCTTTAAACCCTGCCACCCTTCTCCATTATATAAGATTCCCCAGTAGAGCATTATAATTGTGTGCATGTAGTCCAGCAAGTTGTCATTCTGAGCCCTGACCTCTCTGAGACTCCATTAGACAACCCAGACATGATCTTTTTCAGAGACAGCTCCTCTTTTTGGCCCTAGCTGACTGCGCGATATGCACACCTTTGAAACCCATGAATCTGTTACGCTGCCGGAAGGGACCTCTGTTTGCCCTGACCAGAGCCTGTATTCTTGCTGGCAATAGGCCCCTTAATATTTATACTGACTCTAGATCTGCCTTTGGAGTGGGACATGATTTTGGAACCTTGTGGGAACACAGAGGATTGATTACCTCTTCTAGAAGGCCCATCAACAATCTTTCACAGGCTATTGTGCTTCCCTCCACCATAGCTGCCCATACCACCGCTGAAACATTCCCCACAGGGAAATACAATGCTAGAACAGTGGTCAAATGCCGCATGTAGGATGTGATCCCTAGGTTTGGAATTCCAAGGAGCATTAACAGTGACAGAGGCACTCACTTTACCACAGCAGTCACAGAGTATGTTAGTAAAGCACTAGACATTGGGTGGAAATATCATATTCCCTATCAGCCACAGTCCTCAGGCATTCTGCAAAGATCACACAGGACATGGGCCTACCTTGCCCAGAAGCCCTACCCTCAGCTCTGCATACCATAAGAAACCAGGTCATCAGAACAACAGGACTTACCCTATTTGAGGTCCTGATGGGAAGACCAATGCCCATGGGGGCAAGATCTCCTAAATTCCCTGTGGATATGCATTACTCTTGACGCATTGCTCTTCTGGGCTATGTCAAAGCACTCTGTAAGACCTGTAACCCCCATGATTGGGTAAAGGAGGCCATTCTCACACTTAATGATGACCCAATGATGACCCCTTCCAACCTGGGGATGATGTCATGATAAAATCATTGGAAAAGAATTCTCTTTCTCCTAGGTGGAAAGGCCCGTACCTGGTCCTCCTGATAACCCAGACAGCTGTCAAGCTTGAGGGAAAACCTTGTGGACGCATGGAATCCGCTGCAAGAGAATGCCATCCCCAGAGGGACACAAGCAGAAAACGCTGAGTAATCAGCCGCAATATATGGAGAGTGACCGCTATTTCAGTCTCTGTGCTCCTCATTGCCTCCTTCACACTGACTGGGCATGAGGGGAACAGGGAAGATGGGATTATGAACTCTGTCACAAGGAAGTTGCATGTCAATACTTTTCTTTACATGACCTACATTTACACCCAGAAGGTTAACACTCCATCTGCGACCATATTCCCGTACACACTAAGGCAGGATCACCCTGAGACCATTCCATTTAATGAATCCGAAACAGCTGAATGGTGGTTGGAACAAAATAGCTCCTCCGATATGTCTACCTGAGGGGAGGTAGATTTGACTGGGAGTTTCACAACTCTTTTATATGAGGCCCTGATGGGACCATTTATACCGCCAACCTTGGGAGTCCGCAGGTTACAATATGGAAAAGTATAAGAGTTGGTTCCAACCTCACTACAATCTCTCACATACACCCCCAGCTCTGTTCCTCACTAATACCACAGGAAAGGGTACACCCATGGGAACCATCTGTTCTAAAAGCAGCCAAACGTCAGGGTGAAATGCTGGGACCAGTAAATGTATCCATTCCCTGTCTGCGTGCTGATCCATTTGTTGATTTTCCCAACAAGAGCACTACAAGTGCCAAGTTCACATCTCTTTGGACTGGAACTCAGACCAATTACTTGAGAAGTTACAATAGCACTTACTTCATCTACGGCCACAAAACCTATCCCTTGTTGCCAGCCTCCTGAACTGCAATACCCTATCATGGAGAGCCTTACTGAACTCCACATACACCACATCAATTACTTTTCCCTCATCCACCTGTTTGGTTACCTTCTCAAAGAAGTCAATAAGGTTTGTGAGGCACGACCTACCCATCACAAAACCATGTTGACTATCCCTAATCAACTTATTCCTTTCTAGATGATTATAAATCCCATGTCTTATAACACTTTCAAAACACTTTACCCACAACCGAAGTAAGGTTGTCTCTACTCCCCTTCTTGAACAAGGGCACAACATTTGCTATCTGGCACTATTCCTGTAAACAAAAACGACATAAAAATCAAAGCCAAAGGCTCGGCAATACCCTCCCTGGTTTCCCAAGAGTCCGAGGATAAATCCTATCCAACCCAGAGGATTTATCTATTTTTACACTTTCCAGAATTGCTAACAACTCCTCCTTCTGCACCTCAATTCCAACTAGTCTAGTAGCCTGTAACTCAGTAGTGACCATATTGTCTTTTTCTAATGTGAATACTGCTGAAAAGTATTCATTTAGTGTTTCCCCTATCTCCTCTGACTCACACACAACTTCCCACTACTATGCTTGATTGGCCCTAATTTTACTCTCGTCATTCTTTTATTTCTGATATACCTATAGAAAGCCTTATGGTTTTCCTTGATCCTGTCCGCCAATGACTTCTCATATGCACACTTGGTTCTTTTAGGTCTAAAGATAGAGCTAAGAAGAGCCAGTAGGGGACATGAGAAGTCATTGGCATGTAAGGTCAAGGAAAACGCTAAATCTTTCTATAGGCATGTCAGGAATAAAAGAATGACGAGAGTAAGATTAGAGCCTGTCAAGGACAGTAATGGGAAGTTGTGCGTGGAGCCTGTAGAGATAGGAGAGGCACTAAATGAATATTTTTCGCCAGTATTCGCACAGGAAAAAGACAATGTTTTTAACAAGAATACTGAGATACAGTCTACTGGATTAGACGGGATTGAGGTTCATATGGAGGAGGTGTTAATAATTCCGGAAAGTATGAAAATAGATAAGTCCTTTGAGCTGGCTGGGATTTATCTGAGGATTCTCTGGGAGCAGATTTCAGAGCCTTTGGCTTTGATCTTTATGTTGTCATTGTCCACAGGAATAGTGACAGAAGACTGAAGGATAGCAAATGTGGTTCCCCTGTTCAAGCAGGGGAGTAGAGACAACCCTAGTAATTATAGACCAGTGAGCCTTACTTCAGGTGTGGGGAAAGTGTTGGAAAAGGTTATAAGAAATAGGATTTATAATCATCTAGAAAGGAATAATTTGATTGGTTTTGTGAAGGGTTGGTTGTGCCTCACAAACCTCATTGAGTTCTTTGAGATGGCGACCAAACAGGTGGATGAGGGTAAAGCAGTTGATTGGTGTATATAGATTTCAGTAAGGCGTTTGATAAGATTCCCCACAGTAGGTATTGCACAAAATACAGAGGCGTGGGATTGAGGGGGATTTAGCGGTTTGGATCAATAATTGGCCAGCTGAAAGAAGACAGAGGGTGGTGATTGATGAGAAATATTCAAGTTATTAGTGGGGTATCACAAGGATCTGTTTTGGGTTCACTGTTGTTTGTCATTTACATAAATGACCTGGATGAGAGCGTAGAAGGATGGGTTAGCAAATTTGCAGATGACACTAAGGTGTGTAGAGATGTGAATAGTGATGAAGGATGTTATAGGTTACAGAGGGACATAGATAAGCTGCAGAGCTGGGTTGAGAGGTGGCAAATGGAGTTTAATGTAGAAAAGTGTGAGGTGATTCACTTTGGAAGGAGTGACAGGAATGCAGATTACTGGGCTAAGATTCTTTGAGCAAGGGGATCTCGGTGTCCAGGTACATAAATCCTTGAATGTTACCACCCAGTTTGATAGGGTTGGTAAGAAGGCATACGTAATGTTAGCTTTTATTGGGAGAGAGATTGAGTTTAGTAACCATGAGATCATGCTGCAGATATACACAACTCTGGTGTGACCGCACATGGAGTATTGCAGACAGTTCTGGTCACCGCATTATAGGAAGAATGTGGAAGCATTGGAAAGAGTTCAGATGAGATTTACTCAGATGTTGCCTGGTGTGGAGGGAAGGAATTAAGAGGAAAGGCTGAGGGACTTGAGGCTGTTTTTGTTATAGACAAAAAGGTTGAGAGGTGATTTAGTTAAGACATATAAGATAATCAGAGGGTAAGATAGGGTGGACAGTGAGAGCCTTTTTCCTCGGATGGTGATGGCTAACACAAGGGGACATAGCTTTAAATTGAGGGGTGATAGATATAGGACAGATGTCAGAGATAGTTTCTTTACAGTAGTAAATAGTAGTAGACTCGCCAACTTTAAGGGCATTTACATGCTCATTGGACAGGCATATGGATGAGAATGGAATAGTGTTGTATAGATGGGCTTCAGATTGGTTCCACATGAGGGCTGAAGGGCCTGTGCTGCGCTGTAATTTTCCATGTCTATGTTCTTAACTCTCTTTTTTGGTCCTTGCTGGCTAACTTCGAACACTCAAGCACCCTAACTGAGCCTTCACACTCATTTTTATATCAGCCACCTTCGTCCTCTTCATAAGAGATTCAACTTCTTTCATAAACCACGCCTCCCTCATTTGACAACTTCTTCTTTGCCTGGGAGATACATATTTATCAAGGACACGCAGTAGCTGTTACTTGAATAAGCTTCATGTTTCAATTGTGTCCATCCCCTGCAGTTTCCTCCCCCCTCCTATGCATCCTAAATCTTGCCTGATCACATCATAATTGCCTTTCTCCCAGCTATAACTCTTGTGCTGCAGTGTATGCCTGTCCCTTTTGATCACTAAAGTAAACATAACCAAATTGTGGTCACTATCACCAAAGTGCTCACCAACCTCCAAATCTGACACCTGGCCTGGTTCATTACCCAGTACCAAATCTAATGTGGCTTCGTCCCTTGTTGGCTTGTCTACAAACTGTGTCAGGAAACCATCCTGCACACATTGGACAAAATTGATCCATCTAAAGTACTCGAACTATAGCTTTTCCAGTCAATACTAGGAAAGTTAAAGACTCCGTAATAGCTCCCCTGTTACTCTTCCTCCTATCCAGAATCATCTTTGCTATCCTTTCATTTCCATCTCTGGACCTATTTGGAGGCCTATAGTAAACTCCCAACAGAGTGACCTCTCCTTTCCTGTTTCTAATCTCAGGAGAAAGTGAGGACTGCAGATGCTGGAGATCAGAGCTTAAAAATGTGTTGCTGGAAAAGTGCAGCAGGTCATTCCTGAAGAAGGGCTTATGCCCGAAATGTCGATTCTCCTGCTCCTTTGATGCTGCCTGACCTGCTGCGCTTTTCCAGCAACACATTTTTTAGCTGTTTCTAACCTCAGCCCATACTACCTCAGTAGATGAGTCCTCATCAAATGGCCTTCCTGCCAATACTGTCCTTGACTAGCAATGCTGCACCTCTCCGTCTTTACCACCACCTCCCCCTCTTTTACCACCTTCTCTGTTCTCACTGAAACATCTGGAACCTACAACAACCATTCCTCTCCCTGCCTTTTGGCTTGGCCCCTTGCCCTTGCTTATGAGAGGGTCTGTTGTTTCCCACATAATTCATGAACTGATTATCTGTGGACAGATCCTAATCAGCGTGCAAATGTATTGTGCATTGATTCAAGTCCTGAGAATAATACCTCATTAATATGTAGTTTAGGCAAGATCTCAACTCTGCCTGGATTATGTTCACATAGGCCATCTAGTGACTATTTTGTGGTTCTGTGTCTGATTGAGTAACTGTCAGCCTGGACTCTATATAAATCCGCGGTGATCACAAGTCCTTTGGTGTTACACCAGTCCATTTTTAAGGAAGGATGTGCAATAAAGTTTGCCAATACTCAGGGTTTGAGTCCGGGTCGTTTCTTCAATAATAAGCTGTTGGGCATTCCTCTCCATATTGCCACCTATGAGCTAATACCACCCTGATGCTGTACAGGGACGCATTGCAGGTCAGTATCAGATCTTTCTTGGGATATAGTGTGCCAATACCTTAAAGGTTTAGTACTGGGTAATGAGCCTGGCCTGGCCAGGTATTAGATTTGGAATTAGGTGAGCACTTTGGAGATAGCGATCACAATTCTGTCAGGTTTACTTTAGGAAAGGGATAGGTGTACTCCACCGATCAACAGTTACAGCTGCGGGAAGGGAAATTACGATGCAATTAGGAAAGATTTAGGAAGCGTAGAATGGAGAAGGAAACTGCAGGGGATGAGCACATTAGAAATGTGGAGCTTATTCAAGGAAAAGCTCCTGTGTGTCCTAGATAAGTATGTACCTGTCAGGCAGGGAGGAAGATATAGAACGCGTGAGCCATGGTTTACTAGGGAAGCGGAATCCCTGGTCAAGAGGAAGAAGAAGGCTTATGTTAGGACAAAATGTGAAAACTCAGGGCGCTTGAGGGTCACAAGGAAGTCAGAAAAGACCTAAAAAGAGAGCTCAGAAGAGCCAGGAGGGGACATGAGAAGTTGTTGGCGGATAGGATCAGGGTTAACCCTAAGGCTTTCCATAGGTATGTCAGGAATAAAAGAATGATGAGAGTAAGATTAGGGCCAATCAAGGATAATAGTGGGAAGTTGTGTGTGGAGTCAGAGGAGATAGGGGAAGTACTAAATAAATATTTTTTGATAGTGTTCACTATAGAAAATGAAAATATTAGCCAGGAAGATAAAGAGATACTTGCATCTACACGAGAAGAGATTGAGGTTCACAAGGAAGAAGTATTAGAAATACTGCAGAGTCTGAAAATAGACAAGTCCCCTGGGCCGGATGGGATCTATCCTAGGATCCTCTGGGAAGCAAGGGAAGAGACTGCCGAGCTTTTGACATTGATCTTCAAATCATCATTGTCTACAGGAATAGTGCCTGAGGACTGAGGATAGCAAATGTGGGTCCCTTGTTCAAAAAGGGTAGGAGAGACAACCCTGGTAATTATAGAACATAGAACATAGAACACAGAAGAATACAGCGCAGTACAGGCCCTTTGGCCCTCGATGTTGCGCCGATCCAAGCCCACCTAACCTATACTAACCCACTATCCTCCATATACCTATCCAATGCCCGCTTAAATGCCCATAAAGAGGGAGAGTCCACCACTGCTACTGGCAGGGCATTCCATGAACTTACGACTCGCTGAGTGAAGAACCTACCCCTAACTTCAGTCCTATATCTACCCCCCCTTAATTTAAAGCTATGCCCCCTTATAATACCCGACTCCATACGCGGGAAAAGGTTCACACTGTCAACCCTATCTAACCCCCTAATCATCTTGTACACCTCAATCAAGTCACCCCTAAACCTTCTTTTCTCTAATGAAAACAGCCCCAAGTGTCTCAGTCTTTCCTCATACGATCTTCCTTCCATACCAGGCAACATCCTGGTAAACCTCCTCTGCACCCGTTCCAGTGCCTCCACGTCCTTCCTATAGTATGGCGACCAAAACTGCACACAATACTCCAGATGCGGCCGCACCAGAGTCTTATACAACTGCATCATGACCTCAGGACTCCGGAACTCAAGTCCTCTACCAATAAAAGCCAGTACGCCATATGCCTTCCTCACCGCACTATTTACCTGGGTGGCAACTTTCAGAGATCTGTGTACATGGACACCAAGATCCCTCTGCTCTTCCACACTACCAAGTATCCGACCATTAGCCCAGTACCCCATCTTTTTGTTATTCTTCCCAAAGTGAATCACCTCACACTTAGCTACATTGAATTCCATTTGCCACCTTTCTGCCCAGCTCTGCAGCTTCTCTATATCCTGCTGTAACCTGCCACATCCTTCCTCACTGTCAACAACTCCTCCGACTTTTGTATCATCCGCAAACTTGCTCACCCAACCTTCTAACCCCTCTTCCAGGTCATTTATAAAAATGACAAACAGCAATGGTCCCAAAACAGATCCTTGCGGAACACCGCTAGTGACGGCACTCCATGAAGAAACTTTGCCATCAACTACTACCCTCTGTCTTCTTCCATCCAGCCAATTCCTAATCCAAACCTCCAACTCACCCTCAATGCCATATCTCCGTATTTTCTGCAGTAGCCTACCATGGGGAACCTTATCAAACGCCTTACTAAAATCCATATATACCACATCTACCGCTTTCCCCTCATCAACCTCCTTCGTCACCTTTTCAAAGAATTCAATAAGGTTTGTGAGGCACGACCTGCCCTTCACAAAACCATGCTGACTATCCTTGATCACATTATTCCTATCCAGATGTGCATAAATCCTATCCCTTACAATTCTCTCTAAGACTTTGCCCACAACAGAAGTGAGACTCACCGGCCTATAGTTACTAGGGTTATCCCTACTCCCCTTTTTGAACAAGGGAATCACATTTGCGATCCTCCAGTCTTCTGGCACTACTCCTGTAGACAAAGAGGACATAAAAATCAAGGCCTAATGGCTCTGCAATCTCCTCCCTTGCTTCCCAGAGAATCCTAGGATAAATGCCATCAGGCCCAGGGGACTTATCTATTTTCACCTTTTCCAGGATTTCCAACACCTCTTCTCTACATACCTCAAAGCCATCCATTCTACTTATTTGTGACTCAGTTTTCACATCGACGACAATGCCCTGTTCCTGAGTAAATACTGAAGAAAAGTATTCATTCAGTGTCTCCCCAATCTCTTCCGCCTCCACACGCAACTTCCCACTACTATCCTTGACTGGACCTATTCCTACCCTAGTCATTCTTTTATTCCTAACATACCTATAGAAAGCCTTTGGGTTTTCCCTAATCCTACCGACTAAGGACCTTTCATGTTCTCTCCTTGCTGCTCTTAGCTCTCTCTTCAGGTCCTTCCTGGCTACCCTATAACTCTCAATCGCCCCAATTGAACCTCCACGTCTCATCTTGAGATAGGTCGCCCTCTTCCATTTAACAAGGGATTCCAATTCCTTATTAAACCACGGCTCCCTCGCACGACCCTTTCCTCCCTGCCTGACAGGTACATAATTATCAAGGACACTCAATAGTTGCTCCTTTAACAAGCTCCACATATCATTTACACTCTTGCCTTGGAGTCTACTTTTCCAAGCCACACATCCTAAGTCATGCCTCACCGCATCATAATTTCCCTGACCCCAGCTATAACTCTTGCCCTGTAGTACACACTTATCCCTCTCCATCACGAGAGTAAAAATCACCGAATTATGGTCACTATCCCCAAAGTGCTCACCTACCTCCAATTCTAACACCTGGCCTGGTTCGTTACCCAGAACCAAATCCAGTATGGCCTCACCTCTTGTTGGCCTGTCTACATATTGTGTCAGGAAACTCTCCTGCACACATTGAACAAACACTGACCCATCTAACGAACTTGAGCTATAGCTTTCCCAATCAATATCAGGAAAGTTAAAGTCCCCCATAACAACCACCCTATTACTGTCACTCATCTCCTGAATCACCTTCCCTATCCTTTCTTCAATGATTCTAGGACTATTAGGAGGCCTGTAAAAGACTCCTAACAGGGTGACCTCACCCTTCCTATTCCTAACCTCAGCCCAAACTACCTCAGATGGCAAGTCCTCATCCATCGTCCTTTCCACCACTGTAATACTATCTTTGACAAGCAATGCCACACCTCCCCCTCTTTTACCCCCACCTCTGACCCGACTAAAACATTTAAATCCTGGAACCTGCAACAGCCAATCCTGACCCTGTTCTAGCCATGTCTCCGTAATAGCCACAACATCGAAGTCCCAGGTACCAACCCACGCTGCAAGTTCACCTACCTTATTTCGTATACTTCTTGCATTGAAGTATACACACTTCAAGCCACTTTCCTGTTTACAGACACACTCCTTGGAAATTGATGCCATGTTCCTAACCTCCCTACACTCCAGGCCCTGCACCCTGAAGCTACAATCTGGGTACCCATGCCCCTGCAGAGTTAGTTTAAACCCCCCCCAAGAGCACTAGCAAACCTCCCCCCAAGGATACTGGTGCCCCTCAGGTTCAGGTGTAGACCATCCTGTTTATAGAGGTCCCACCGTCCCCAGAAAGAACCCCAGTTATCCAAAAACCGGAATCCCTCCCTCCTGCACCATCCCTGTAGCCACGCATTTAAGTGTTCTCTTTCCCTATTCCTCGAATCTCTATCACGTGGCACGGGTAACAAACCAGAGACAACAACTCTGTTCGTTCTAACTCTGAGCTTCCAACCTAGCTCCCTGAAAGCCTGCCTAACATCCTCGGCACTCCTCCTACCTATGTCGTTGGTGCCAATATGGACCACGACTTCGGGCTGCTCCCCCTCCCCCTCCAGGACCCGGAAAACACGATCAGAGACATCACGTACCCTTGCACCTGGGAGGCAACATACCAAACGTGAGTCTCTCTCGTTCCCACAAAACCGCCTATCTGTGCCCCGAACTATCGAGTCCCCATTACTACTGCTCTGCTCTTCTTCACCCTTCCCTTCTGAGTAACGGGGACAGGCTCCGTGCCAGAGACCTGAGCCCCGTTACTTACCCCTGGTAAGTCATCCCCCCCACAAGTATCCAAAACGGTATACTTGTTCTTGAGGGGAACGGCCGCAGGGGGTCCCTGCACTGGCTGCTTCCTCCCAGTCCCCCTCACTGTCACCCATCTATCTGCCATCTTTGGAGTTACTACTTCCCTATAACTCTGATCTATGACCCCCTCTGCCTCCCGAATGATCCGAAGTTCATCCAACTCCAGCTCCAGTTCCCTAACACGGTCTTGGAGGAGCTGGAGATGGGTGCACTTCCTGCAAGTGTAATCGGCAGGGACGTCGATGGCATCCCTCACCTCATACATGTTGCAGGAGGAACATTGCACTGCCTTCACTGCCATCCCTCTAAAGCTAACTTTTATTTTAAAAAAAAACTGGGTCTAAAGAATACAACAAGCAAAATTCAGCACTTACCTACTTACCACAACAGGTGTTATTATTAGGTTAGAGGAGGAGGGCGGGTGGGAGGCACTACCCGTGTAGTGCCTCGGGTTCCTCTCCTTCGCGCTTTTAAAGGGGGAAAAAACCTACCCAGGTAAGCTTACACTAACTGCTTCCGGGTCTCGGCTGCCCCTCTGGTCGTCGTCACTTCCCCCTGGTGCTCCCGCTCTTTCTGTGAAGAGAGAGTGAAAGAGAAAAAAAAACACCGCTGCCCGCTACCGGTAAGTACTTTTAAAACCAAACGGTCTTACCTTCGCTGCTGCTCGCACT
This sequence comes from Chiloscyllium plagiosum, assembly GCF_037043375.1. Classification (NCBI taxonomy): domain Eukaryota; kingdom Metazoa; phylum Chordata; class Chondrichthyes; order Orectolobiformes; family Hemiscylliidae; genus Chiloscyllium; species Chiloscyllium plagiosum. The sequence goes on along the minus strand of NW_028270139.1, from coordinate 171,813,428 downwards.
GGAAAATGACCAGTGAGTCTCACTTCAGTTGTTGGTAAAGTGTTGGAAAAGGTTACAAGAGATAGGATTTATAACCATCTAGAAAAGAATAATCTGATCGGGGCAGTCAGCACGGTTTTGTGAAGGGTAGGTCGTGCCTAACAAATCTTATTGAGTTTTTTGACAAAATGACCAAACAGGTAGATGAGAGTAAACCGGTTGATGTGGTGTATATAGATTTCAGCAAGGCGTTTGATAAGGTTCCCCACAGTAGGCTATTATAGAAAATGCGGAGGAAGGGGATTGTGGGAGACATAGCAGTTTGGATCAGTAATTGGCTTGCTGAAAGAAAACAGAGGGTTGTAGTTGATGGAACATGTTCATCTTGGTGTCCAGTTACTAGCGGCGTACCGCAAGGGTTGGTGTTGGGTCCACTGCTGTTCGTCATTTTTATAAATTACCTGGATGAGCGCTTAGAAGGGTGGGTTAGTAAATTTGCGGACGACACTAAGGTCGGTGGAGTGGTGGATAGTGACGAAGGATGTAGTAGGTTGCAGAGAGACATAGATAAGCTGCAGAGCTGGGCTGAGAGGTGGCAAATGGAGTTTAATGTGGACAAGTGTGAGGTGATACACTTTGGCCGGAGTAATTGGAATGCAAAGTACTGGGCTAATGGTAGGATTCTTGTGAGTGCAGATGAGCAGAGAGATCTCAGTATCCATGTACACAGATCCCTGAAAGTTGCCACCCAGATTGACAGGGTTGTTAAGAAGGCATACAGTGTTTTGGCCTTTATTAATAGAGGGATTGAGTTCCGGAACTAGGAGGTTATGCTGCAGCTGTACAAAGCTCTGGTACGGCCACACTTGGAGTATTGTGTACAGTTCTGGTCAACGCATTATAAGAAGGATGTGAAAACTTTGGAAAGGGTGCAGAGGAGATTTATCAGGATGTTGCCTGGTATGGAGGGAATATCTTACGAGGAAAGGCTGAGGGGCTTGAGGCTGTTTTCATTAGAGAGAAGAAGGTTGAGAGGTGACTTAATAGAGACATATAAGATAATCAGAGGGTTAGATAGGGTGGACAGGGAGAGCCTTTTTCTAAGTATGGGGATGGCAAACACGAGGGGACACAACTTTAAAGTGAGGGGAGATAGGTATAAGACAGATGTCAGAGGTAGTTTCTTTACTCAGAGAGTAGTAAGGGTATGGAATGCTTTGCCTGCAACGGTAGTAGATTTGCCAAGTTTAAGTGCATTTAAGTCGTCATTAGACAGGCATATGGACGTACATGGAATAGTGTAGGTGGGATGGGCTTCAGATTAGTATAACAGGGAGGCGCAACATCGAGGGCCGAAGGGCCTGTACTGCACTGTAATGTTCTATGTTCTATGTTCTATGTAAATGGTAACCTGAGGTAGACCTTGTAAAATGTTTTGCATCATCTGCTGAAACAAATGAACAGGCTGACGATACCCCAAATGGCAAGCCCTTATGACTATTAATTGTAGATTCATTCTGAGAATCTTGGTCTAAATACAATTGCAAGTAAGCTTGGCTCAGGTCCAGTTACAATGACAGACTGCAATCTCAGCTGAGCATACAAATTTTAAACAAACAGTAAACTGCTTTTCACAGCTCAATAAATACCCACTCCCTCCACTTCTCTGGACTACCTTCAACACCAGTGTATCTTTCCTTTGAAAAGGGCCTAAACTGTTCACAGCATTTCAACTGTGGCTTGGCTAGTACCTTGCATAGTCAACAGGAGCTCCCTTCTGTTGTACCCTTTTAAATAAATGCTAGCAATCCACTTGCTTACCATATTACTTGTTATTGTAATGAAGACTCCCAAATCCCTGTGTGCTGCAGCTTTCTGAAGTCTTTCCCCACTTAAATAAGATCCAATGGTTCTGTTCTTCCCAACAAATTGATAACCTCACATCGTGGTCTGGGTGTCCCACTGCATGAATCAACAAACGTTAGTTTGCATATGCAGCAATTAATCAGGAAAGCTCATAGTATGTTACGCTTCACTGTGGGGGGAATTGAATGCTTCAGTTACACAGGACAGAGGTAGGATCACAGCTGAAGGATTGTGTGCATTACTGGTCACTGAACTTAGATAAGGATATTAATGTCTTGAAAGAAATTCAGAGAATTATGAGACAAGTGAGCAGATTGCCTTGTGAGAAAAGCTGCAGATGCTGGAAACCAGAGTCTGGATTAGAGTGGTGCTGGAAAAGCACAGCAGGTCAGGCAGCACCTTGTGAGAAAAGCTTGACAGGCCATACCTGTATCCTTTGGAGTTTACAACAGTCAGAGTGAATTAATTGAAACGTTTACGATCCTGAGGGGACATGACATGGCGGATGTGGAAAGAATGTTTTCTTTGCTGGGAGAATATAAAATTAGGGGTGTAGATTTAGAATTAGTACAATCTGCAACAGTTGACATTTTTCTTTCATGAAATGTAGTCAGCGAATTGCTTCCTAAAGTCCTGAGACAAATTTGTCTCCTGACGAGAGATCTTTGCCTCCTCCCCTGCCCCCAACCCCTTTACTTGTCCCCACTCCTCTTCCTGTTTGGTGTCTTCTCCTGCTCTCCATGACCTCTCTATTCTCAGTCTACAAATTGTTGCAAAAAAATCCATCTGGATCGGTAATGGCCTTTAAGGAAAGAAATCTGCCATCATTAATCAGTCTGACCGATATGTGGCAATGTGATTGAGTATTCACTGCCCTCTGAAATGGCCTTTGCAAATTACTCAGTTTAAGGACAGTTAGTTAGGACAACAAATGCAGTGACACCCAAATCCATTGAAAGAATGAAATGTTTTCAAGAACTTTCTTTCTCCTTTCGTAGCTGTACGATAATATTGTTAGTACATTCTGATTAAAAAGAATGTTGAAAACTAAGCTTGCAAAACTACATGAACACTGGTAAAAAAATTCTGCATTATCAAAACATCCTTCATCTGATATTTCCCAACATGACAGCACCTGAACTTCTATATGCAGAGCACTATTTATCACACTGTCACAATTCTGTGCTGCAATGTATGCAGAAGGGGCAAGAGAATAAATTGGTCCTATCTGGTATTTGCTGATGACTATGTTGCTATAGATTTCATAAGCATTTGAGCATTTTAAACCACCACCACTTTTAATGCAATAATAATGAACTTTCTCTGAATACTTACAAGAATGAATCTCTGTGATTTTACTAGTTTTACTAATGGCTGCCTCACATTATTTTCAAAGCCGGGGAAGGGGCAATTGTTGCTACTCACTATCATTCAAAGATTGCAGAACACGCAGAAGCCCGCAGACCCTCCTGCTGCCTGACCGCCCCACCAGTCACCTGCTGTGGGCAAGGTTGAAAAATAAAGAGGCAGTGACCTGGCCATGGAAGTGTATTCACTGATGTCTAGTTAGGAGAGCTGTCCACTACCTTCCCTGCTGCTGACAAAATAGCAGGGAGGATAAAACGGGCAATCCAATGCCTTTCCTCCGCTCACTATTTTACAGACCAGCCGACCAAAGAAACAAGGAGAAGGAACAGAACATTTGTTCCAATGTCCATTTCCTCTGAGAGAAGAAATATGCTGCTAATCTCTTCAGTGTTGTAAACGGGTGAGCCCACATTGTGGCCAGGAGTTTTAGATTCCCCAGGAAAGGAACATCCTTCCCACATCTACCCTGTCAACATCCTTCAGGGTTTTATATCTTTCAATCAAGTCACCCCTTACCTTTCTAAAATACTGGTAAGACAAGGCACACATCATCACAGAATTTATATGGTGTAGAAGAAAGCCATTCAGCCCTTCAATGTCTGTACTAGCTCTTCATAGTCACAGGATCTACAACATAGAAACAGTCTTTTCACCCATCACACCCACAACAGTCAAAATCAGGAGGGTTTGAGTTATAGGGAGAGGCTGGGACTATTTTCACTGCAACTCAGGAGGTTAGGGGTGACCTTGTAGAGGTTTATGAAATCATGAGGGACATGGATAAGGTGAATGGCAGGTGTCTTTTCCTCAGCATTCGGGAGTTCAAGACTTGGGGACATATAAGGTGAGAGGAAAAACATTTTTTAAAAATGAGGGCCTTTTTTTTACAAAGACTGTTTGATTGCAGAATAAACTTCCAGAGGAAGTGGTGGATGTGGATACTGTGATAATATTTAAAAGATATTTGGATAAGTTGATGAATAGGAAAGGTTTGGAGGGATATGGACCAAGTGCAGGCAGGTGGAATGAGTCTAGCTTGGGATTACAGTCGGCATGGACTGGGCAGATGAAGGTTCCACCATTTGCCATGGTAAGATTCAAACCTGGGTCTCTGAATTAACAATCCAGTGAGAATAACACTAGGCTTTACCTCCCTGAAACTACATGCCATCCAGCCCTGGAAACATATCTACTTGTAAGTCTGTCAGATTAGTCAGGATCTTCTCTCTGCTCTGCAAATTTCTCTTATTGTATCACAAACTCTCTCCCTGCTTTTTATATCCAGATTGTCCCTCTCTGTACTGAATACACTCACAAAGGTAATGGCAAACATTCAAGGAACATATTGGGGAACTGCAACAACTGTTTATTCCTGTCCAGAACAAAAGCAAAATGGTTAAAAGGACCAATCAATGGATTACAAAGGAAATTAGAGATAGTATCTGATCCAAGGAAGAAGCATACAGATTGGCCAAGAAAAATAATAGGTCTGAGGATTGGCAGCAGTTTAGGGTTCAGCAAAGAAGGAACAAGGAATTGATGAAGAAGGGAAAATGCAGTACGAAAGTAAGCTTGCTGGGAACATAAAGACTGACTAAGAATTTCTATAGGTATGTAAAGAGAGAGAGAGAGAGATTTGTGAAGATAAATGTAGGTCTCCTACAGACAGAAATGGGGCAATGTATAATTGGGGGCACTGAAATGGCTGAGCAACTAAATACATACAGTGGCTCTGTTTTCACAAAAGAGGACATAATCTGATATCAGAAACATCGAGAATGCAAGATTTGGTGAGAGGGAAGAACTGAGGGAGATTGATATTAGTAGAGAAATGAAGCTGGGAGAATTGAGGGGATTGAAGGTGAATAAATCCCCAGGGCCTGATAATCTCCATTCCAGTGTATTTAAGGAAGTGGCTGTAGAAATACTGGATGCATTGGTGGTCATCTTCCAGGATTTGATAGACTCTGGAGAAGACCCTGCAGATTGGAGGGTAGCTAATGTCAATGCATTATTGAAAAAGGGAGATGGAGAGAAACCAGGGATTCATAGACCAGGAAGCCTTACATTGGTGGTGGGGAAAATTATCGAATCTATTATCAAGGACTTCATAGTGGAGCATTTAGGAGGTAATTACAGAATCAGACAGAGTCAGCATGGATTTATGAAGGGGAAATAATGCTTGACAAATCTGTTGGAATTCAGTGAAGATGTCACTAATAGAGTTGACAAAGGGGGTTGGGCAAGTCAATGTGGTATGTTTAGTCTTTCAGAAAGCGTTTAACCAAGTCCCACTTGAGAGATTATTGTGCAAGATTAAAGCCGATGGGATTGTGGGAAGTGTATTGCAATAGATAGAAATCTGGTTGGCAGAGAGGAAATGTCGAGTAGGAATTAATGGATCCTTTTCACATTGGCAGGCAGTAACTAGTGAGATGCCACAGGGATCGGTGCGAGGACCCCAGCTATTCCCAATATGTATTAATGATCTGGATCAGGGAAGGAAACGGAACATCTCAAAGTGTGTAGATGATACCACGTTGGGTGGGAGGGTGAACTGTGATGAGGATGCAGAGACCCTTCAGCATGATCTGGATAGGTTGGGTGTGTGAGCAAATCAGTGGCGGTTGCAGTTAATGTGAGGTTATTCACTTTGGAAGCAAAAACAAGAAGACAGATTATGACCTGACTGGCTGTAAACTGGGAGAGGGGAGTGTGCAGTGGGACCTGGGTGTCCTTGTGTACCAGTTGCTGAAGGTAAGCTTGCAGGTGTAGCAGGCGGTAACGAAGGCAAATGGGATGTGGGCCTTCATTGTAAGAGGTTTCGAGTCCAGGAGCAGGGATGTGTTGTTATAGTTATACAGGGCCTTGCTGAGGCCACACTGAGAATATTGTGTACAGTTTTAGTCTCCTTTTCTGAGGAAGGATGCTCTTGCTGTCGAGGGAGTGTAGTGAAGGTTTACTAGGCTGATTCTGGAGATGGTGGGACTGACGAATGGGGAGAGATTGACTCAGGTGAGATTGTTTTCACTGGAGTTCACACAAATGAGGAGAATCTTATAAAGACTTTTAAAATTCCAACAGGACTAGACGGGTAGATGCAGGGAAAAGGTTCCCGATGGTGGGTGTGTTCAGAACCAGGGTCACAGTCTGAGGATTCAGGGTGGGCCATTTACATAGAACATAGAACATTACAGCACAGTACAGGCCCTTCGGCCCTCGATGTTGCGCCAACCTGTCATACCAATCTGAAGCCCATCCCACCTACACTATTCCATGGCGAATCTACTACCATTTAGGCAAAGCATTCCATACCCTCACTACTCTCTGAGTAAAGAAACTACTTCTGACATCTGTCCTATATCTATCACTCCTCAATTTAAAGCTATGCCCCCTCGTGCTCGTTGTCACCATTCTTGGAAAAAGGCTCTCCCTGTCCACCCTATCTAACCCTCTGATTATCTTATATGTCTCTATTAAGTCACCTCTCAACCTTCTTCTCTCTAACGAAAACAGCCTCAAGTCCCCCAGCCTTTCCTCATAAGACCTTCCCTCCATACCAGGCAACATCCTGGTAAATCTCCTCTGCATCCTTTCCAAAGCTTTCACATCCTTCTGAAAATGCATTGACCAGAACTGTACACAATACTCCAAGTATTGTGGCCGTACCAGAGCTTTGTACAGCTGCTGCATAACCTCCTGGTTCCGGAACGTGATCCCTCTATTAATAAAAGCTAAAACACTGTATGCCTTCTTAACAACCCTGTCAACCTGGGTGGCAACTTTCAATGATCTGTGTACCTGCACACCGAGATCTCTCTGCTCATCTACACTACCAAGAATCTTACCATTAGCCCAGTACTTTGCATTCTGGTTACTCCGACCAAAGTGAATCACCTCACACTTGTCCGCATTAAACTCCATTTGCCACCTCTCAGCCCAGCTCTGCAGCTTATCTATGTCTCTCTGTAACCTACAACATCCTTCATCACTATCCACAACTCCACCGACCTTAGTGTCGTCTGCAAATTTACTAACTCACCCTTCTACGCCCTCAGCCAGGTCGTTTATAAAAATGACGAACAGCAGTGGACCCAACACAGACCCTTGCGGTACACCACTTGTAACTGGACTCCAGGATGAACATTTCCCATCAACCACCACCCTCTCTCTTCTTTCAGCAAGTCAATTACTGATCCAAACTGCCATATCTCCCACAATCCCATTCCTCCACATTTTGTACAATAACCTACTGTGGGGAACCTTACCAAATGCCTTGCTGAAATCCATATACACCACACCAACCGGTTTACTCTCATCTACCTGTTTGGTCACTTTCTCAAAGAACTCAATAAGTTTTGTGAGGCACGATCTACCCTTCACAAAACCGTGCTGACTATCCCTAATCAAATTATTCTTTTCTAGATGATTATAAATCCTATCTCTTATAACCTTTTCCAACACTTGACCATCAACTGAAGTGAGACTCACTGGTCTATAATTACCAGGATTGTCTCTACTCCCCTTCTTAAACAGGGGAACCACATTTGCTATCCTCCAGTCTTCTGGCACTATTCCTGTAGACAATGGCGATTTAAAGATCAATACCAAAGGCACGGCAATCTCCTCCCTGGCTTCCCAGAGGATCCCAGGATAAATCCCATCTGGCTCAGGGGACTTATCTATTTTCACACTCTGCAGGATCTCTCATACCTCTTCCTTGTGACCCTCAATCCGACCCAGTCTAGTAGCCTGTATCCCAGTATTCTCCTTGACAATATTGTCATTTTCGAGAGTGAATACTGTTGAAAAATATTCATTTAGTGCTTCCCCATCTCCTCTGAATCCACACACAACTTCCCACTACTATCCTTGATTGGCCCTAATCTTACTCGCGTCATTCTTTATTCTTTATTAGGGTTTACCCTGATCCTATCCTCCAACAACTTCTCATGTCTCCTCCTGGCTCTTCTGAGCTCTCTCTTTCGGTCTTTCCTGGTTACCTTGTAACCCTCAAGCGCCCTAACTGAGCCTTCACATCTCATCCTAACATAAGCCTTCTTCCTCCTCTTAACCAGAGATTCCACTTCCTTCGTAAACCACGGCTCCCGTGCTCTACAGCTTCCTCCCTGCCTGACAGGTACATACTTATCTAGGACACACAGGAGCTTTTCCTTGAATAAGCTCCACATTTCTAATGTCCCTATCCTCTGCAGTTTCCTTCCCCATCCTGTGCTTCCTAAATCTTGCCTAATCGCATTGTAATTGCCTTTCCCCCAGCTGTCACTCTTGCCCAGTGGTATACACCTATCCCTTTCCATCACTTTCTATCACTAAAGTAAACTTAGGATGGAGATGAGGAGACATTTGTTCACCCACAGAGTGGTGAATCTGTGGGATTCATTACCACAGGAAGGAGTTGATGTCAATACATTGAATGTATTCAAGAGGCAGCTAGATGTAGCACTTGGGGTTAATGGGATCAAAGGTTATGGGGAGAAAGCAGGATTAGGTAACTGAGTTGGACAATCAGCTGTGATTGGGAGGAATGATGGAGCAGGCTCGATGGGCTGAATGGCCTCCTCCTGCTCCTGTCTTCTATGGTTCTATGTTTCTGCAAAGTATTCATTTAGAACTTTCACTATATCTTTTGACTCCACATACAAATTAACACTCTGGTGTTGTGAAGTTGAAGGCATTTACTGTACCTTTAAGAAAGAATGAAAGTTGTTTTGGCAATGAGAGTTTGCACCTGTCATGTGACTCATTCCTGATGAAGGGCTCCAGCCTGAAACATCAATTTTCCTGCTCCTCAGATACTGCCTGACCTGCTGCGGCTTTCAGCAACACATTCTCAACTCTAATCTCCAGCATCTGCAGACCTCACTGTCACCTGTCATGTGACTGACTAGTAGTCTCAAAGTGTACTGGAAGATTGAACATATGCAACATTTGGCTGCTATTTTACACAACAGTTTGAATTTAACCAATTAGTTTAAATTATGCCCCATGATACTAAAACCCAATCAATTTGAATTTTACTGTTTTGACAATATTGAACCAATGAGATTTGTTTGGGGTACAAATAAGCCAGAAATTTGAGACTTTGCCAGAGAGAGAGAGAGAGAGAGAGAGAGCAGCCTGTCATCCAGAGAGAGACTGCCATTCAAAACACTCTCTATCAAACGGACCTTTCTTGTATGAAAATCTTTGCAGCAAAATGACCCAGGGAGATCTACAGCTGAAAGGAGGCAGATGCCATTGACAACAGCTGCTGTGTGAAAGTTAAGTTGCTGTAAATTTAATAGGGGCTTTATTGGATCAGGATATTGTTATAGAGTGGGAGGGAGGTTGATAACAAACCTTTAAGAGAAAGAAGGCTGAGAGCTGTAAATAGTTGTTGTTAATGTTCACTTTTCGAGTTTAAGAATAAAATTGATATTTCTTTCTTTAAATAGTGGGATTTGAGTAGTTCTCTGTCACTCATACTTTAAAAGATTTTGAGGAAAGCTGAGCTTTTCTGGGTGTTTAGTTTAATTAGCAGAAGGGTTCACCGCTGGATCATAATACTGGTCCTCATTGGTCTCCACTCTTTCCTCATTATCTTTTTACAATAATGTACCCCTTGGAACTTTCTTTTATTTCAACTGCCTGTATCCTTCCATGTTCCTTCCTTCTAAGTTCCCTTTTGCACATTCTGTACTCCTCTGGGACTTCTGCTGTTTCGAACCCTTGGTATTTGTTTTAAGGCTCCAGTTTCTCTCTCTCCAATGCTTATATCCCTCAGTATCCAGAGGGAGGTCACAGGATTCGATGGTCCCACCATGTTCTTCATTGGAACATGTTGGCCCTGTACTCTCCCTATTTCCTTCTTAAATGCATCCCACTATTCTGAGACAGATTTACCTGAAAGTATCTGCTTCCTGTCCACTCTGATCTTAACTCAGCCAGAACTTTGACTGGAGGCCCATCCTTATTCATTTCGAAAACAATCTTGAATCAAAATGAGTTTTGATTCTCTATCTGCATCAATGCTCTCCCACTGAGATTCAACCACTTGGCCAGCTTTATTACCAACATTAAACCCAGGATTGCCCACTCTCTTGCAGGATCTTTTGCCTGCTGGCTAAAAATCCTGTTCAGGACTTCAGCTCCATCGAAACCTTTCACACTCTGATTCACCCAATGTATGAGGAAAGCTCATGGCTTTATGTTATTATCACTGGACTAGTTTTCCAGAAACTCAGCCAATGACCTGGGTTTGCCACAGAATTTGAATTCAATATAATAAAACTCTAGAATTGAGAGCCTAATAATGGCCATGAAACCACTGTCGATTGTCAAAACAAAAAACATTTACCTCACTAATGTCCTTTAAGAAAGGAAACTGCCATCTTTATCTGATTATTTGTGACTCCAGACCCACAACATGTGATTGACTCTTATCTAGCCTCTGGGTAATTAGGGATGAAGGATGACCTGGTCTGTGACCCCAACATCCGATGAATAAAGTTTTAAAAGTCCTCCAAACAGGGCATCCGTGAGGCGCTGTGGGCCATCAACAACAGCAGCAGAATTGTGCCCAATCACAATCTGTAACCTCATGGTCTGGCATATCCCCCACTCATCCATTACCATAAAGCCAGGGGATTAACATGGTTCAATGGAGAGTGCAGGAGACCATGCCAAGAAGAGCACCAGGCACACCTGAAGATGAGGTGTCAACCTGGGAAAGCCACCGAACAGGACTACTTACACACCAAATGGCATAAGCAGCAAATGATAGATAGAGCTAAGCAATCCCACAACCAACGGATCAGATCTAAGCTCTGCAGTCCTTCCACATCTAGTCGTGAATGGTGGTGGGCGATTCAATAACTCATTGTAAGAGGAGTCTCCATGAATATCCCTATTCTCAGTGATGGAGGAGCCCAGCACATCAGTGCAAAAGATAAGGCTGAAGCTCTAGAATTGCAGAGTGCATGATCTATTTCAGCCTCCTCCAGTAACACAGATACCAGTGGACCATAGGAGGAAACCAGAACACCCGGAGGAAACCCACGCAGACACGGGGAGAATGTGCAAACTCCACACAGGCAGTTGCCTGAGGCTGGAATTGAACCCGGGTCCCTGGTGTGGTGAGGCAGCAGTGCTAACCAACGAGCCATCAAGTCACCCCTTTCTTAAAATCTTATCCACGAGCCACGAAACATGGGTCTCACACCCCCGGTCTCTATTCCAAACAGATTACCAAAAGTCAGTACTGATTCTCCTTCCAGGCATAATTCACCCAGTCTGGATATGCCAGGCCATGAGGTTACAGACTGTGCTGGAGCACAATTCTGCTGCTGTTGATGGCCCACAGCGCCTCATGGTGGCCCAGTATTGATTTGTTAGATTGGTCCAAAGTCTGTCACACAACATGATGGAGAAGGCAACGTGAAGGCGTCGTTTCATGTCTGCATCTGTCTGTGTGGTGGTCACTCTTATCGATACTGTCATGGACAAGTGCATCTGCAGATGACAGATTGGTAAAGATAGCACAGAAGTGAAAGAGAGCAAGTTAAACAGAAACGACAAGCAAGAGCACAGCACAGAAAGAGGGAAAAAATGCATTTATTTCAATTCAAGAGGCCCGACCAGTAAGGCAAACAAACTCAGGGCACATGAATGGGTACATGGGCCTGGGATATTATAGCTATTACAGAAACATGGCAGAGACAGGGAAAGAATAGCAAGGGTTTAGACGGATAGGGGCCAAATGATGGCAAAGCATTTGACAAGGGAGACTGGTTAGCAAGGTTAGATCTCACAGAATACAGGGAGAACTAGGATGGCACGGTGGCTAGCACTGCTGCCTCGTAGCGCCAAGGTCCCAGGTTTGATTCCAGCCTCGGGTGACTGTCTGTGTGGAGTTTGCACATTCTCCCCGTGTCTGTGTGGGTTTCCTCTGGGTGTTTTGGTTTTCTCCCACAGTCCAATGATGTGCAGGTCAGGTGAATTGGCCATGCTAAATTGCCCATAGTGCTAGGTGCATTAGGCAGGGGGAAATGGCTCTGGGTGGGTTACTCTGTGGACTGGTTGGGCCAAAGGATCTGTTTCCCCACTGAAGGGAATCTAATCTAACTCACCATTTGGATACAGAACTGGCTCAAAGATAGAAGACGGAGGGTGGTGGTGGAGGGCTGTTTTTCAGACTGGAGGCCTGTGACCAATGGAGTGCCACAAGGATCGGTGCTGGGTCCTCCTACTTTTCATCATTTACATAAATGATTTGGATGTGAACGTAGGAGGTATACTTAGTAAGTTTGCAGATGTCACCAAAATTGGAGGTGTAGTGGACAGCGAAGAAGGTTACCTCAGATTACAACAGGATCTTGATCAGATGGGCCAATGGGCCAAGGAGTGACAGATGGAGTTTAATTCAAATAAATGCGAGGTGCTGCATTTTAGAAATCAGGACAGGACTTATACACTTTGTGGTAAGGTCCTGGGGAGTGTCGCTGAACAAAGAGACCTTGGAGTGCAGGTTCATAGCTCCTTGAAAGTGGAGTCGCAGGTAGATAGGATAGTGAAGAAGGCATTTGGTATGCTTTCCTTTATTGGTCAGAGTACTGAGTAAAGGAGTTGGTTCGTCATGTTGTGGCTGTACAGGACATTGGTTCGGCTACTTTTTGAATATTACGTGCAATTATTGGAAGGACGTTGTGAAATTTGAAAGGGTTCAGAAAAGATGTACTCGGGTGATGCAAGGGTTGAAGGATTTGAGCTACAGAGAGAGGCTGAACAGGCTGGGGCTGTTTTCCCTGGAGCATCGGAGGCTGAGGGGTGACCTTATAGGTTTATAAAATCATGAGGTGCAGGGTAAATAGACAAAGTCTTTTCCCAGAGGTGGGGGAGACCAGACTAGAGGGCATAGGTTTAAGGTGAAAGGGGAGAGATTTTAAAAGGACCTAAGGGGCAATCCTTTCAAACAGAGGATGGTATGTGTATGGAATGAGCTGCCAGAGGATGTGGTGGAGGCTGGTACAATTGTAGCATTTAAAAGGCAACTGGATGGGTATATGAATAGGAAGGGTTTGGAGGGATATGGGCCAGGTATTGGCAGGTGGGACGAGATTGAGTTGGGATATCTGATCGGCATGGATGGGTTGGACCAAGATAGGAAAAAGAAGAAAAGAAACTGAAAGAAAAGTGGTAGGAAATACCGAGCCCTGGGCCCCACTGTCATCTTACCGGTAACCCAGGTAAAGGCAGAGCAATAGTTACTGTCTATGTGGTCTTTAGAAAGGCATTCAACAAGGTTCCGTACGGTCAATAGGTTAGTGAGATTAGGTGAGATGGGATCCAGGGGGAGCTAGCCAACTGGACACAAACGTGGCTGATGGTAGGAGGTGGAGGGTTGGTCTTTGGATTGGAGGCTATGACCATCAGTTTGCCGCAAAGATCAGTATTGGATCCATTGTTGCTTGTTATTGATATGAATGATTTGGTTGAGAATTTGGAGGCATGGTTACTAAGTTTGCAGATAACGCCAAAATTGATGGTATAGTGGACAGTGAAGAGTGTTATCTGAGAGTACAATGGGATCTTCATCAATTGGGCCAATGGGTCAAGATGTGACGGGTGGAGTTTAATATAAATGTTGCATTTTAGTATAACAAACCAGTGCAGGATTTATACAGTAAATGGCTGGGCCCTGGGGAGTGTTAGCAAATAGATAGACCTATGGGGTGCAGGTACATAGTTCCTTGAAAGTGGTGTCACAAGTAGACAAGATAGTGAAGAAGGCATTTGGCACATTTTCCTTCATTGGTCAGAATCCCCAGGACCTGATCAGGTATACCTGAGAACTCTATGGGAAGCAAGAGAAGTGATTTCTGGGCCCCTTGCTGAGATATTTGTATCATCGACAGTCATAGGTGAGATGCCCGAAGACTGGAGGTTGGCTAACATGGTGCCACTGTTTAAGAAGGGCGGTAAAGACAAGCCAGGGAACTATAGACCAGTGAGCCTGACCTCGGTGGTGGGCAAGTTGTTGGAGGGAATCCTGAGGGACAGGATGTACAAGTATTTGGAAAGGCAAGGACTGATTAGCGATAGTCAACATGGCTTTGTGCGTGGGAAATCATGTCTCACAAATTTGATTGAGTTTTTTGAAGAAGTAACAAAGTGGATTGATGAGGGCAGAGCAGTAGATGTGATCTATATGGACTTCAGTAAGGCATTCGATAAGGTTCCCCATGGGAGACTGGTTAGCAAGGTTAGATCTCATGGAATACAGGGAGAACTAGCCATTTGGATACAGAACTGGCTCAAAGGTAGAAGACAGAGGGTGGTGGTGGATGGTTGTTTTTCAGACTGGAGGCCTGTGACCAGTGGAGTGCCACAAGGATCGATGCTGGGTCCACTACTTTTCGTCATTTATATAAATGATTTGGATGCGAGCATAAGAGGGACAGGTAGTAAGTTTGCAGATGGCACCAAAATTGGAGGTGTAATGTACAACGAAGGAGGTTACCTCAGATTACAACAGGATCTGGACGAGATGGGCCAATGGGCTGAGAAGTGGCAGATGGAGTTTCATTCAGATAAATGCAAGGTGCTGCATTTTGGGAAAGCAAATCTTAGCAGGACTTATACACTTAATGGTAAGGTCCTAGGGAATGTTGCTGAACAAAGAGACCTTGGAGTGCAGGTTCATTGCTCCTTGAAAGTGGAGTCGCAGGTAGATAGGATAGTGAAGAAGGCATTTGGTATGCTTTCCTTTATTGGTCAGAGTATTGAGCATAGGACTTGGGAGGTCATGTTGCGGCTGTACAGGACATTGGTTTGGCTATTTTTTTGAATATAGTGTGCAATTCTGGTCTCCTTCCTATCGGAAAGATGTTGTGAAACTTGAAAGGGTTCAGAAAAGATTTACAAGGATGTTGCCAGGGTTGGAGGATCTGAGCTACAGGGAGAGGCTGAACAGGCTGGGGCTGTTTTCCCTGGGGCGTCGGAGGCTGAGGGGTGACCTTATAGAGATTTATAAAATTATGAGGGGCATAGATAGGATAAATAGGCAAAGTCTTTTCCCTGGGGTCGGGGAGTCCAGAACTAGAGGGCATAGGTTTAGGGTAAGAGGCAACTTTTTCACGCAGAGGGTGGTGCGTGTATGGAATGAGCTGCTAGAGGAAGTGGTGGAGGCTGGTACAATTACAGCATTTAAATGGCATCTGGATGAGTATATGAATAGGAAGGGTTTGGAGGGATATGGGCCGGGTGTTAGCAGGTGGGACTAGATTGGGATATCTGATCGGCATGGACCAGCTGGACTGAAGGGTCTGTTTCCATACTGCACATCTCTATGACTCTAAGATTCTATGACCTTCAATCCCTTGAGAAACACTGGGGAACATTGTGTTATATTGGTGAGCATAGTTAGTCCACTTTGTTACTTCAGTGAGAGATGTTCCATGCTCAGACCATGTACTTTTGTTTCTCTGTTCTCTGACATAGGAAGTTGAGCATACAACAAGCATCAGTTTAGAACTGAGAGTGAGACTCAGGAACAAACCCATTGTTCTGAACAATTTACATTGTCAGTGATGTTTCTTTTACATTACAATGCCCAGAATTTGCAACTTAATTACTCCCTCTCCTCAGCGATCAGTTTGTGAAATTCACAGACTGTCATGTCCACACCAATGCCCTGCACAAAATGGGTTTCCATACGGTTTATTCAAGCCTCTTGCAAAGTTTGACTGTTTCATGTAAACACGTTCAAGCCAAGGCACTTCACCGGGAAAGTAGGAGAACTTAGGATAGGTGAAAATACGTTTTGCCAAGAGGAAGATTTTAGAGAGCGTCTAAAAGCTGAGAGATGGAGAAAACGAATATCAATGGAGTGTTGAAAACAGGGATGCTTCTGGGGAGTGTGTTGGGGAAACAGAGAGATCTGTGAGAGTTGTAGAGCTGGAGGAGAACATAGAGATAAGGAAAAGTTAGGCCACGGAGGGACGAGAAGTTTGAAATTTACAATTTAAAAGAGAATGGGGTGATGGATGAATTAGAGTTGGTGCAAATTGGGATACAGGTAACAGAATTTGAACAACTTTAAGGTTCTAGAGGCCAGCCAGAATTGTATTTGAATAGACTCACGTGTTGATTAGACCTCAGCAGATGAACTGAGCAAGAAATGGAGTCAGATGAGTTTACAAAGACAGGAGGTGGTGTTTGTGATGGTCAGGACAGGTGGTAGGAACCTGCCCTTAGTATTTATCTCTAAAATCAGGATGGCAGCAATTTTATTCCCTCACAGAAAGTGGGCATCTCTGATTCGGCCAACGTTGTCCCTAGTTGCCCTTTGAGAAGGTGATGGTGAGCTGCCTTCTTGACCCGCTGCGGTCCACCTGCTGGAGGGTTACCCACAATACCCTTCGGGAGTGAAGTCCAGGATTTTGACTCAGTGACAGTGAAGGAACTGCACTACACTTCCATGTTCAGATGGTGAGTGGGTGGAAGGATCTTACAGGTTGTGGTATTCCTGTGCTGTATCAATATATAAATATCAGTCCCGCTGCAAACATATTGCCAAATGATGAAAGCTATCAGAAAGAATTCTTTGGCACGATGGGCAGTCTAGCTGCACCATTTAGGGGAGGGAGGCTGGGGAAGGAAGCAGTGTGAAAGAACATTTATGGGAAGGGATTTAGGTGGGAGTAGATATAGACATGACTTCAGGACAGTACACCGCCTGTCCAGCCTCTGCTTATAAATCCAGAAGAAGAGTTATACCATAAAAGTCGACTTCTCCACCTCCAGATGCTGCCTGGCCTGCTGTGTCCTTCCAGCCTCCTGCCTGCATATTTTGGATTCCAGAGCTGCAGTTTTTTTTGTCTCTAATGTTGTCTCTAGTCTCGGTAACATCCTTGTAAATCCTTTTTGCAACCTTTCCAGTTTAATAACATCCTTCCTATCGTGGAGTGACCAGAATTGTGTGTAGTCCTCTAAATGTGGTCTTACTAATGTTTTGTACATATAACATGTCGTTCCAACTCAGTGCTCATAGAGTCATAAAGATGTACAGCATGGAAACTGACCCTTCAGTCCAACCCGTCCATGCCGACCAGATATCCCAACCCAATCTAGTCTCACCTGCCAGCATGTGGCTCATATCCCTCCAAATCCTTCCTATTCATATACCCATCCAGATAGCTTTTAAATGTTGTAATTGTACCAGCCTCCACCACTTCCTCTGGCAGCTCATTCCATACCTGTACCACCCTCTGCATAAAAAGTTGCCCCTTAGGTCTCTTTTATATCTTTCCCCTCTCACCCTAAACCTATGTCCTCTAGTTCTGGACTCCCCGATCCCAGGGAAAAGACTTTGTCTATTTACCCTATCCATGCCCCTCATAATTTTGTAAACCTCTATAAGGTCGACCTTAAGCCTCCCACACTCCAGGGAAAACAGCCCCAGCCTGTTCAGCCTCTCCCTGTAGCTCAGATCCTCCAACCCTGGCAACATCCTTGTAAATCTTTTCTGAACCCTTTCACATTTTACAACATCTTTCCGATAGCAAGGAGACCAGAATTGCACACAATATTCCAACAGTGGCCTGACCAATGTCCTGTACAGCCGCAACATGAACTCCCAACTCCTGTACTCAATACTCTGACCAATAAAGGAAAGCATACTAAACGCCTTCTTCACTATCCTATCTACCTGCGACTCCACTTTTAAGGAGCTATGAATGTGCACTCCAAGGTCTCTTTCTTCAGCAACACTCCCTAGGACCTTACCATTAAGTATATAAGTCCTGCTAAGATTTGCTTTCCCAAAATGCAGCACCTTGCATTTATCTGAATTAAACTCCATCTGCCACTTCTCAGACCATTGACCCATCTGATCAAGACCCTGTTGTAATCCGAGGTAACCCTCTTCGCTGTCCACTACACCTCCAATTTTGGTGTCATCTGCAAACTTACGAACTTTACGTCTTATGCTCACATCCAAATCATTTATATAATTGATGAAAAGTAGAGGACCCAGCACTGATCCTTGTGGCACTCCACTGGTCCCAGGCCTCCAGTCTGAAAAGCAACCCACCATCATCACCCTCTGTCTTCTACCTTTGAGCCAATTCTATGTCCAAATGGCTAACTCTCCCTGTATTCAATGAGATCTAACCTTGCTAATCAGTCTCCCATGAGGAACCTTGTCGAACGCCTTACTGAAGTCCATATAGATCACATCTACCGCTCTGCCCTCATTAATCCTCTTTGTTACTTCTTCCAAAAACTCAATCAAGTTTGTGAGACATGATTTCCCACGCTACCTCTTGCAAAAATGCCATCCCGTATTCCCAATTCCTCCGCCTCTGCCGTATCTGCTCCCAGGAGGACCAGTACCACCACAGAACACACCAGATGGCCTCCTTCTTTAGAGACCGCAATTTCCCTTCCCACGTGGTTAAAGATGCCCTCTAACGCATCTCGTCCACATCCCGCATCTCCGCCCTCAGACCCCACCCCTCCAACCATAACAAGGACAGAACGCCCCTGGTGCTCACCTTCCACCCTACCAACCTTCGCATAAACCAAATCATCCGCCAACATTTCCGCCACCTCCAAACAGACCCCACCACCAGGGATATATTTCCCTCCCCACCCCTTTCTGCCTTCCGCAAAGACCGTTCCCTCCGTGACTACCTGGTCAGGTCCACGCCCCCCCACAATCCACCCTCCCATCTGGCACCTTCCTCTGCCACCGCAGGAATTGCAAAACCTGCGCCCACACCACCTCCCTCACCTCCATCCAAGGCCCTAACGGAGCCTTCCACATCCATCAAAGTTTTACCTGCACATCCACTAATATCATTTATCGTATCCGTTGCTCCCGAGGTGGTCTCCTCTACATTGGGGAGACTGGATGCCTCCTAACAAAGCGCTTTAGGGAACATCTCCGGGACACCCGCACCAATCAACCACACCAACCTGTGGCCCAACATTTCAACTCTCCCTACCACTCTGCCGAGGACATGAAGGTCCTAGGCCTCCTCCACCGCCGCTCCCTCACCACTCAATGCCTGGAGGAAGAACGCCTCATCTTCCGCCCCGGAACACTTCAACCCCAGGGCATCAATGTGGACTTCACCAGTTTCCTCATTTCCCCTTCCTCCACCTCACCCCAGTGTCCCCATTACCTGTCCTACCTGCCTACCTTCTTTTCCACCTATCCACTCCACCCCTCCTCCCTGACCTATCACCTTCATCCCCTCCCCCACTCACCTATTGTACTCTATGTTACTCTCTCCCCACCCCACCCTCCTCTAGCTTATCTCTCCACCCTTCAGGCTCTCTGCCTTTATTCCTGATGAAGGGCTTTTGCCCGAAACATCGATTTTGCTGCTCGTCGGATGCTGCCTGAACTGCTGTGCTCTTCTAGCACCACTAATCCAGAATCTCCCTCGTTATCCTTTTGTCCTTCATGTATTTGTAAAAACCCTTTGGATTCTCCTTAATTCTATTTGCCAAAGCTATCTCATGTCCCCTTTTTGCCCTCCTGATTTCCCTCGTAAATATACTCCTACTGCCTTTATAGTCTTCTCAGGATTCACTCGACCTGTCCTGTCATGGCTTCTGTTTCCACTGTCCTTTACTCATTGTGTCAGAGAGTCTTCTCACCTCACCTGTTTCTATACCCACTTTCCTTATAGACAGTGCTTTTGGCTGCAGTTTACAAACACTGCAGTCGTCATATCTGTGGGCGGAACGGTGGCTCAGTGGATAGCACTGTCTGCCTCACAGCGCCAGAGACCCGCGTTCAATTCCTGCCTCAGGCGACTGACTGTGTGGAGTTTGCACGTTCTCCCCGTGTCTGCATGGGTTTCCTCCGGGTGCTCCAGTTTCCTCCCACAGTCCAAAGATGTGCAGGTCAGGTGAATTGGCCATGCTAAATTGCCGGTAGTGTTAGGTAAGGGGTAAATGTAGGGGTATGGGTGGGTTGCGCTTCGGCGGGTCGGTGTGGACTTGTTGGGCCGAAGGGCCTGTTTCCACACTGTAAGTAATCTAATCTAATCTAGTATCAGTGTCCTTTCTCGAACCAATGTTCATTGGTGACATGACCTGTTGCTGCATCTTTCCTTTATGGTCTTTGTGCTGTCCCTCTATCCCCAACAGGAATTCGGACAATTCCCCTGTCCTCTGCAGAGCCCAGTAAGTTCCCCTTATCCAGTGAAGCAGTTTGGGCAGGATGAGGGCAAGTGGGGACAGTGCATGCTCTATCAGAAATGCACAGAAAGTCAAAAACTGATCTCCGTACAGTTTGTATTTGTCCTGTAGGAGTGTACAGTGTCCCAGCAGAATGTACTGTCATCGGATTACTAGGTCCAAACTTGTTCAATCCTGTCACTTTTTCAGGGTTTCCCATTTCCTGGGTAAGGCTGGTAGACAGACAGAAGGCTGGAGAAACACAGCAAGCCAGGCAGCATCAGGAGGGATGGGCAGGAGGCTGAGGGAACACAGCAAGCCAGATATAACCCTTCTTCAGGACTGGGTTACTCTTGAAACATTGACTTCTCCACCTCCTGATGCTGCCTGCCTTGCTGCGTTCCCCAAGCCTCCTGCCTGTCCCTCCAGATGCTGCCTGGCTTGCTGTGTTCCCCCAGCCTCCTGCCTGTCCCTCCTGATGCTGCCTGCCTTGCTGCGTTCCCCAAGCCTCCTGCCTGTCCCTCCAGATGCTGCCTGGCTTGCTGTGTTCCCCCAGCCTCCTGCCTGTCCCTCCAGATGCTGCCTGGCTTGCTGTGTTCCCCCAGCCTCCTGCCTGTCCCTCCTGATGCTGCCTGGCTTGCTGTGTTCCCCCAGCCTCCTGCCTGTCCCTCCTGATGCTGCCTGGCTTGCTGTGTTCCCCCAGCCTCCTGCCTGTCCCTCCTGATGCTGCCTGGCTTGCTGTGTTCCTCCAGCCTCCTGCCTATCCCTCCTGATGCTGCCTGCCTTGCTGTGTACCCCAGCCCCCTGCCTGTCCCTCCTGATGCTGTCTGGCTTGCTGTGTTCCCGCAGCCTCCTGCCTGTCCCTCCTGGTGCTGCCTGCCTTGCTGTGTACCCCAGACCCCTGCCTGCCCCTCCTAATGCTGCCTGGCTTGCTGTGTACACCAGCCTCCTGCCTGTCCCTCCTGATGCTGCCTGGCTTGCTGTGTTCCTCCAGCCTCCTGCCTGTGCCTCCTGATACTGCCTGCCTTGCTGTGTTCCCCCAGCCTCCTGCCTGTCCCTCCTGATACTGCCTGCCTTGCTGTGTACACCAGCCCCCTGCCTGTCCCTCCTGATACTGCCTGCCTTGCTGTGTTCTCCCGGCCTCCTGCCTGTCTACTTTGGTTTGTAGCAGCTGCAGGTTTTTTTTGTCTCTAACTGCATAAGGCTGGAGCTGTTACAAAGTTATTTCTGACGTGAATCCCAGAATGATACAGATTCTGAAACAAGCTGAGACACAGAGAGAGTGAGAGCACAAGCACAGAGAAACTGAAAAGGGAAAGAGAGATTAATGAGGAGGACAGGCAGAAAACTACGTGTTAACACAGGGACAGAACTTTGAAGTGGAGAGCAGAGAGTTGTGATCATTTACAATGTCCGCCTGCCATGTGGGTTTGGTATTTCTGATCTGGTGCCAGGTTTTAAATCTTTCAGCAGCAGAGAATGAAGAATCTGACACTGACAATAGGAACCGTGGAAATGGAACTGTGTTCACTGTCCCCAGTAACAGACCCACCAGTCATTCACCAGGAGCTGGCTGGGAGACCAAGATTAAAGGAGCTACTTCACGTCGACAAGGAACTGCTTCAGGTGAGGAAGATCTGTCTGGATAATCTTTTCCCAATTCCTGAGAAAATTGTGCAAAGGAGGAAGGGCCTGATCTACCAGTCAGGGTAATTGAGGTATTTTATCACTGGTAGATCTCAAAAAGTCCAGGATGAGCACTAGTAAAGTCAATCAACAAATGCATAGACCAGAAAGCACAGCACGGGTACGAGAGCAGTTATAAACATGGTTATTGTTCATGGTTGTTCACAAGGGGAGTCAATGCCTCGCCATATTATTGCTGGAGTTCTCAGGAATTCTGCCCCTAAGGACATTGTGGGTCACCCCATAGCAGGGAGACTGCAGTGATTCAAGAACACAGTTCATCATTACCTTCTCAAGGGGTAACGAGGGATGGGCAATAAATGCCTTGTCCTACAAATGAATAAAAGAAAACTCCACCACCACCATTCCTGGATATGTGAGGGGCTGAGCACACAGCCTTGCAGGGCACTGGTGTTGAGGATTATGGTGGAGGAGACCTGTTGATTATTCTGACTGGAATGCAGTCTATGGGTCAAGGATCCAGTTACAGAGGGGGGAGTTGAGACCCAGGTCTCGAAGTTTAGGGATAAGTTTGTTTGGAATTATGGTGTTGAAGGTGAAACTGCAGTTAATAAGTAGGAATCTGAGGTAGGTATTCTCATTATCCTTACGTTCCAGGGATGAGTGTTGAGCCAGGGAAATGTTTTCTGCTGTGGACCTGTTATGCCGATAGGCGAATTGCAATGAATCAAGGCATGCTGGGAGATTGGAGTTGATGTGAGCCATGACTAACTTGTGAAGCACTTGATAGTTATGGAGGTCAGAGCCACCAGGCGATTGTTATTGAGGCACACTACATGATTATTCATTGGCACTGGAATGACGGTGACTTTCTTGAAGCAGAGGGGGACCTCAGATCGTGGTAAGGAGAGTCATAGAGCTGTAGAGATGAACTGCACGGAAACAAACTCATCAGTCCAACACATCCATGTCAACCAGATATCCCAACTTAATCTAGTCCCATTTGTGAGCACTTGGCCCATATCTCTCCAAACCCTTCCTATTCATATACCCATCCAGAAGCCTTTTAAACGTTGTAATGGTACCAGTCTCCACCACTTCCTCTGGCAGCTCATTCCATACACGCACCACCCTCTGCGTGAAAATTTCAATAAGGCCACCCCTCAGCCTCCAACGCTCCAGGGAAAGCAACCCCACCCTATTCAGCCTCTCTCGTTAGCTCAAACCCTTGAACCCCAACAACATCCTTGTAACTCTTTTCTTAACCCTTTCAAATTTCACAACATCCTTTCTATAGAAGGGGTCATCAACAGTGCTATCAAGCAGCACCTGCTCAGCAATAACCTACTCAGTGACGCCCAGTTTGGGTTCCCCCAGGGTCACTCAGCTCCTGACCTCATTACAGCCTTGGTTCAAACATGGACAAAAGGGCTGGATTCCAGAGGGGTGGGGAGAGGGACAGCCCTTGACATCAAGACTACATTCAACTGGGTGTGCATCAAGGAGCTCTGGCAAAACTGGAATCAATGGATATTGGGGGTCAAACTCACCAGTGGTTAGAGTCATACATGACACATTGCAGGATGATCTGTTGGAGATCAGTCACTTCGCTCCCAGGGCATCTCTGCAGGAATTTCTCAGGGTAGTGTCCTCAGCCCAACCATCTTTTAGCTGCTTCATAAGACCATAAGACATAGGAGCAGAAATTAGGCAATTCAGCCCATTGAGACTGCTCCACCATTCAATCATGGCTGATGAAGGCTTTTGCCTGAAACATTGATTTTCCTGCTCTTCGGATGCTGCCTGACCTGCTGTGCTTTTTCAGCAACACAGTTTCAACTTTAATATCCAACATCTGCAGTCCTCACTTTCGCCTGATAAATTTCTCAACCCCATTCTCCTGCTTTTGCCTCGTACTCTTGATCGCCTTGATACACATGAACCAATCTAACTCTGTCTTAAATATACTCAATGACCTGGCCTCCACAGCCTTCTGTGGCAATAAATTCCATCGATTCACCACTCTCTGGCTTATTGTTCTTTCTCCTTATTTTTACGACATGGGGTAAACCCTCCTGCTTAAGTTAAAACCACCAACGTAGAAAAGATTTATTCCACGCAGTAATCTGTAAAAATCAAGTGGCCAAGAACTATTTAAAGTAAAAATTAACAACTTTATTTCTTAAAGCATAATTAACTAATCCCTATTTAGAAATATTTTCTCTAACCTATCTTTTAGCTTACCTTCTATAATACTAGTCCAATAAAACTCCCATTATCTCAAAACCAGGCAGCTCTCGGTTCTTGTCTTCGGATGTTCCTGTGTCTTCTTTTCTCCTTGTTAAGAATTTCTGCATCACAGGTTACTGATCAAAAAGGGACTTTTAAGAGAATTTGTTTTAGTCTGTTACATGCTAGGACGTGGCAGATCTCCTCTCAACTGTTCAATTTTCCCCCGGTCTTAAACCCCAGAGCATCGGATTGTGTCATTGGCTTTTAAGATTCTCAATTCAAACATGATTAGAAATTGGTATTTTTATCGGGGTATACTTTAAGGTGATGGGCCGGATTTGAATTTGTTTTTGTCTCTAAGCAACAAACTACTTGGGTTGTTCAACCCAGTGTTATGCATATTGTTGCCTTATTGAGAACACTGGGTCCAGTAGTTCTGCTGCTTTTAACTCTCTTAAAGTTATACCCACATCTTGATAACAATATCTCTGTTCTAAAAGGCCTTTCCTTTACTCTGAGGCTGTGCTTTTAGCTCCTGGTCTCTCCTACCAATGGAAACACCTTCCCAATGTCCACTCTGTCCAGGCCATTCAGTATTCTGCATGTTTCAATTAGATACAATTAGTAAAGCCTTTGATAAGGTTACACATGGTAGGCTGTTGGAGAAAATGCAGAGGCATGGGATCGAAAGTGATTTAGCAGTTTGGATTAGAAACTGGCTTTCTGAAAGAAGGCAGCGAGTGGTGGTTGATAGAAAATATTCAGCCTGGAGTCCGGTTACTAGTGGTGTGCCACAAGGATCTGTTTTGGGACCACTGCTGTTTGTCATTTTTATAAATGACTTAGACGCAAGCATAGGTGGATGGGTTAGTAAATTTACAGATGACACTAAAGTCGGGGGAGCAGTGGACAGGTTGTTGCAGGTTGCAGAATTGGGCTGAGAGGTGGAAAATGGAGTTCAATGCAGACAGATGTGAGGTGATTCACTTTGGGAAGAATAACAGGAAGGCAGCATATTGGGTCAGTGGAAAGATTCATGGTAGTGTGGATGTGCAGAGGGATCTTGGAGTCCGCGTACATAGATCCCTGAAAGTTGCCACCCAGGTGGATAGTGCTTAAGATCATGTTAAGAAGGTATACAGTGTGTTAGGTTCTCAAATCTTCTCGAAACTCGCTAAGTGTGTTAGGTTTTTATTGGTAGAGGGTTTGAATTTCAGAACCACAATATCATGCTGCAACTATACAAAACGCTGGTGTGGCCACACTTGGAATATTGTGTACAGATCTGGACGCCCCATTACAGGAAGGATGTGGAAGCATTGGAAAAGGTGCAGAGGAGATTTACCAGAACGTTGCCTGGTTTGGAGGGAAGGTCTTATGGGGAAAGGCTGAGGGACTTGGGTCTGTTCTCATTGGAGAGAAGATGACTAAGAGGGAATTTAATAGAGACATACAAGATGACCAGAGGATTAGATAGGGTAAGCAATGAAAGACTTTTTCCTAGGATGATGACGTCAGCTTGTACGAGGGGGCATAACTACAAGTCGAGGGGTGATAGATTTAAGACAGATGTCAGAGGCAGGTTCCTGACTCAGAGAGTGGTAAGGGCGTGGAATGCCCGACCTGCTAATGTAGTTAACTCAGCCACATTAGGGAGATTTAAACAATCCTTGGATAAGCACATGGATGTTGATGGGATAGGGTAGGGGAATGGGCTTAGATTAGTTCACAAGTAGGCACAACATTGAAGGCTGAAGGGCTTGTTCTGTATTGTTGTGTTCTACGTTCTATGTTCTATACCCCCTCAGCTTTCTAAACTCCTTGAATATAGACCCAGTGTCCTCAAACATTCCTCATAAGTTAAAATAACATTCCCTCCATCATAAGGTCAGAAATGGGGATATTCGCCGATGATTGCACAAGGTTCAGCACCATTCACGACTCCTCGCATACTGAAACAGACCACGTTCAAATACAACAAGACCTGGACAATATCCAGGCTTGGGCTAACAAGTGGCAAATATGATTCATCTCACACAAATACCAGGCAATGACCGTCACCAATAACAGACAACGTAACCACTGCTCCTTGACATTCAATGTGTTACCATCACTGATCCCTTGTCCTCACCCTTCCCTCCCCTCCCCAACTATTAACATCCTAGGAGTTATCATTGACCAGAAACTCAACTGGATTTGCCACATAAATACTGTGGCAAAAGTGAGGACTGCAGATGCTGGAAGTTAGAGTGGTGCTGGAAAAGCACAGCAGGTCAGGCAGCATCTGAGAAGCAGGAAAATTGATGTTTCAGCCAAAAGCCCTTCATTAGGAATCTGTGGCTACAGGAGTAAGTCAGAAGCTGGGAATATTGCAGACAGTAACTAGACTCCTGACTCCCCAAAGCCTGTCCACCATCTACAAGACACAAGTCAGGAGTGAGATGGAATACTCCACACTGGCCTGGATGGGTGCAGTCTTTGGGGAAGGTGATGGCCTGATGGTATGAGTTGTGTGGCTCGCCTTCTAATCTAGAAATCCAGCTCTGGGAACCTAGGTTCAAAATCCACCATGGTATATGATGGAATTTGAATTCAATTTTAAAAATCTGGAGTAGTAGTTGATGGTAAAGGTTCATCTTGGAGTGCCGTTACTAGCGGTGTTCCGCAAGGATCTGTTTTGGGACCATTGCTGTTTGTCATTTTTATAAATGACCTGGAGGAGGGGCTAGAAGGTTGGGTGAGATAGTTTGCGGATGATACGAAAGTCGGAGGAGTTGTTGACAGTGAGGAAGGATGTGGCAGGTTACAGCGGGATATAGATAAGCTGCAGAAAAGTGGCAAATGGAATTCAATGTAGCTAAGTGTGAGGTGATTCACTTTGGTAAGAGTAACAGAAAGATGGGGTACTGGGCTAATGGTCGGATACTTGGTAGTGTGGATGAGCAGAGGGATCTTGGTGTCCATGTACACAGATCTTTGAAAGTTGCCACCCAGGTAAATAGCGCAGTGAAGAAGGCATATGGCGTACTGGCTTTTATTGGTAGAGGAATTGAGTTCCGGAGCCCTGAGGTCATGTTGCAGTTGTATAAGACTCTGGTGTGGCCGCATCTGGAGTATTGTGTGCAGTTTTGGTCACCATATTATAGGAAGGATGTGGAGGCACTGGAACGGATGCAGAGGAGGTTTACCAGGATGTTGCCTGGTATGGTAGGAAGATCGTATGAGGAAAGGCTGAGGCACTTGGGGCTGTTTTCATTGGAGAAAAGAAGGTTTAGGGGTGACTTGATAGAGGTGTACAAGATGATTAGGGGTTTAGATAGGGTTGACCATGAGAACCTTTTTCCACGTATGGAGTCAGCTATTATGAGGGGACATAGCTTTAAATTAAGGGGTGGTAGGTATAGGACAGATGTTAGGGGTAGGTTCTTTACTCAGCAAGTCGTGATTTCATGGAATGCCCTGCCAGTAGCAGTGGTGGACTCTCCCCCTTTATGGGCATTTAAGCGGGCATTGGATAGGCATATGGAGGATAGTGGGCTAGTGTAGGTTAGGTGGGCTTGGATCGGTGCAACATCGAGGGCCAAAGGGCCTGTACTGCGCTGTATTCTTCTATGTTCTATGTTCTATGTTAAGCAGCATGGTGGCACAGTGGTTAGCTCTGCTGCCTCACAACGCAAGAGTCCCGGGTTCAAATCCAGCCTCGGGCGACTGTCTGTGTGGAGTTTGCACATTGTCCGCGTGGGTTTCCTTCCACAGGCCAAAAATGTGCAGGTTAGGTGAATTGTCCAAGCTAAATTGCCCATAGTTGCAGGAGCATTAGTCAGGGATAAATACAGGGTAGGGGAATGGGTCTTGGTGGGTTACTCTTTGGAGGGTCAGTGTAGACATGTTGGGCCAAAGGGCTTGTTTCCATACTGTAGGGAGTCTAATGATGACTATGAATCCATTGTCAATTTTGGGGAAAACCCATCTGGTTCACTAATGCCCTTTAGGGAAGGAAACTGTCATCCTTACCTGCTCTGGTCTACATGTGACTCCAGACTCACAGCAATGTGGTTGACTCTAAACTGCCCTCTGGGCAATTAGAGATGGGCAATCAATGCTGTCAAACCAATGATGCCCTCATCCTGTGAATGAATAAAGGCAAAAGGAGCTCCAACAACACAAAGAAGTTTGACACTATCTAGGACAAAGCAGCCCACTTGATTGGCACCACATCCACAAGTATCCACTCCATCTATACACCCAGTAGCAGCAGTGTGTACTATCTATAAGATGCACTACAGAAATTCACCAAAGATCCTCAGACAGCACCTTTCAAAACAATGACCACGTCCATCCAGAATGACCAGGGGACAACTACCATCTTCAAATTCCCCTCCAAGCCACTCACCACCCTGACTTGGAAATATATCAATGTTCTTATTGTCCCTGGGTTAAAATCTTGGAATTCCCTCCCAAGGGTATTGTGGGTCAATTGATGGACTACAGGGGTTCAAGAAGGCAGTTCATCATCACCACCACAGAAGCCAACCTCCCATTCTTGGACTCCATTTACACTTCTCGCTGCTGTGGAAAGGCTGCCAACATCATCAAAGGCCCTCCCACCCCTCCATGGTAACACTATCCTACAACCGCTTCCATCAGGCAGAAGATACAGAATCTTAAGCACACACACCAGCAGGTTCAGGAACAGCTTCTTCCCGGCTGTTATTATACTGATGGATGGACTCTCTAACGTCAAATAATGATGAAGTTGCTAATGTTGATCTTTCTTTGAGCATCTCCTGTGCAGTGCAACCTGTACATCTCGCTCTGTCCCAGTACCTAATGACCTGTATGGCCTTGTTTGCTATGATCTGCCTGTACTGCTCACAAAACAATGTTTTCCACTCTCCTTAGGTACTTGTGACTACAATAAATCAAATCAAACCAAAGGCAACCAATGCCTGGTAATAAATGCTGACCAGCCAGCAACATCCACATCCTACAAACAAATTTTAAAACGTTACAAAAGGATACTGCTCAGGGTATTAAATAAAGTCTGGCTTACCTTCTCGGCAAGCTCGGTCAGACCTGCAAGGGAGCACGATTCTTCGGCAGCCATAAAGGTTAGCTTAAACCTACCATCCAAGAGGTGAAGAGTTGGACTTGTGAAAGAGTGCAATTTTGAGGCTAAAATATCGAACAGTGACATCACAGGAAAGTCATGACTTGATTCATTGCTCAGCAAATACTGTTGGGGACTTTGTTTCAACTTCAGATCTTTTGGGAAATACTACGTTCTGCGTTAACACAGGGAAAGAAAAACAAACCCCTCACCCACCCATGCAACTATCTTCTTATTCATTCAGAGAATCTGGGTGATGCTGATTGGGCCAACATTTATTGATTATCCCTGGTTGCCCTTGAGAAGGTGGTGGTGAGCTGTTGCAGTTCTGAATGGCCCTCTCTACTTCTCTTACCTTTGTTTCTACGACACCAGTTTTGCTGGGCTCATTGATATGACACTTGATCAAACAGATTGCAAATTTCAATAGATTTCACCTCACCTCTGGGATTTATGTCTGAACCAAGGCTGTAATGAGGTTGGTTGCTGAGTGACCCTGGAAAAGCAGTTTTATATTCTTCATTCATGGATGAGGGCATTTCTGGCTGGGCCAACTATATTGCTATGGATCAGAAGGCAGACCAGGTAAAGAGAGCACTTTAATTCCTTAAAGGACATTAGTGAACCAGATGAGCTTCTACAACAACTAACAAAAGACATTTAATTCCAGATTGTTAAGGTGAATTCGCATTCCACCATCTGCCATGGCAGGATGTGAACCCAGGTCCCCAGAACACTCCCTGTGTCTCTCAATTAGTAATATTCCAGGTGAAAGACTCCGGCCTGAAACGTCAACTCTCCGGCTCCTCGGATGCTGCCTGACTGGCTGTGCTTTTCCAGGAACACATTCTCGACTCTGATCTCCAGCATCTGCAGACCTCACTCTCTCTCAATTAATAATCTAGTGATAATACCACAAGGCCATCACTCCACTGCTGATCAGTTGCTGCTTGATAGCACTGTCAATTACACCCTGCATCATTTTAATCATGACTGAGAATAGACTGATGGGACCGGGAAGTGGTTGAGTTGGATTTGTCCTATTTGTATGTCCAGGACATACCTGAGCTGGGGAAAGACAATGTTGTCACTGCGCTGGAAGAGCTTTGCTAGTGGAGCAGAAAGTCTTCGATAATCAGAATGTAGTTAGGGCCCATGGACTTTATAGTATCCAGTGCCTCGAAATGCTTCTTAATATCATGCAGCGTGAATCATATTGGCTGGCATCTAAGATGCTAGGAATTACTGGAGGAGGCTGGGATGGATCATCCACTCGGCAATTCTGACTGAAGATTGTTACAAAAGTTTCAGCCTTATCTTTTGCACTGATGTGCTGGGCTCCTTCATCTTTGAGGATGAGGATATTTGTGAAGGCTCCTCCTCCAATGAGTTGCTTAATCATCCACCATCATTCACAGCTGGATGTGGCAGTACTGCAGTGTTTAGATCTGATCTGTTGGTTGTTGGATCACTTAGCTCTGTCCATCACTTACTGCTTATACTGTCTGACATGCAAGTAATTCTAGAATGGGACGTGGGTGGGAACCTAAGTAGGGTGACAAGTGAAATGCAGTCATACAGATTGACAGCATGGAAACAGGCCCTTCAGCCCACTGCCTCTGGCAGCCCAATCCAGGCCCTCACCACCCTCTGTGTGAAAACAATTACCCCGCTGGAACCTTTTGTGTCCTTCCCCTCTCATCTTACATCTATGCCCTCTAGTTTTAGACAGCCCTACTATGAGAAATCGCTGTCAGCTATCTGCCTTATCTATGCCTGCTATGATTTTTGTAGACCTCTACAAGGTCAATCGTCTATAAATGCCATATCGATAAGGAGGGTAACCAAGGGCAAGAGATAAACAGAGCCACTATAGATCAGAGTTATAGGGAAGTAGTAACTCCAAAGATGGCAGATAGATGGGTGACAGTGAGGGGGACTGGGAGGAAGCAGCCAGTGCAGGGACCCCCTGCGGCCGTTCCCCTCAAGAACAAGTATACCGTTTTGGATACTTGTGGGGGGGACGACTTACCAGGGGTAAGTAACGGGGCTCAGGTCTCTGGCATGGAGCCTGTCCCCGTTACTCAGAAGGGAAGGGTGAAGAAGAGCAGAGCAGTAGTAATTGGGGACTCGATAGTTCGGGGCACAGATAGGCGGTTTTGTGGGAACGAGAGAGACTCACGTTTGGTATGTTGCCTCCCAGGTGCAAGGGTACGTGATGTCTCTGATTGTGTTTTCCGGGTCCTTAAGGGGGAGGGGGAGCAGCCCGAAGTCGTGGTCCACATTGGCACCAATGACATAGGTAGGAGGAGCGCTGAGGATGTTAGATAGACTTTCAGGGAGCTAGGTTGGAAGCTCAGAGTTAGAACGAACAGAGTTGTTGTCTCTGGTTTGTTACCCGTGCCACGTGATAGAGATTCGAGGAATAGGGAAAGAGAACACTTAAATGCGTGGCTACAGGGATGGTGCAGGAGGGAGGGATTCCGGTTTTTGGATAACTGGGGTTCTTTCTGGGGACGGTGGGACCTCTATAAACAGGATGGTCTACACCTGAACCTGAGGGGCACCAGTATCCTTGGGGGGAGGTTTGCTAGTGCTCTTGGGCGGGGTTTAAACTAACTCTGCAGGGGCATGGGAACCCAGATTGTAGCTTCAGGGTGCAGGGCCTGGAGTGTAGGGAGGTTAGGAACATGGCATCAATTTCAAAGGAGGGTGCCTGTAAACAGGAAAGTGGCTTGAAGTGTGTATACTTCAATGCAAGAAGTATACGAAATAAGGTAGGTGAACTTGCAGCGTGGGTTGGTACCTGGGACTTCGATGTTGTGGCTATTACGGAGACATGGCTAGAACAGGGACAGGATTGGCTGTTGCAGGTTCCTGGATTTAAATGTTTTAGTAGGGTCAGAGGTGGGGGTAAAAGAGGGGGAGGTGTGGCATTGCTTGTCAAAGGTAGTATTACAGTGGTGGAAAGGACGATGGATGAGGACTTGCCATCTGAGGTAGTTTGGGCTGAGGTTAGGAATAGGAAAGGTGAGGTCACCCTGTTAGGAGTCTTTTACAGGCCTCCTAATAGTCCTAGAATCATTGAAGAAAGGATAGGGAAGGTGATTCAGGAGATGAGTGACAGTAATAGGGTGGTTGTTATGGGGGACTTTAACTTTCCTGATATTGATTGGGAAAGCTATAGCTCAAGTTCGTTAGATGGGTCAGTGTTTGTTCAATGTGTGCAGGAGAGTTTCCTGACACAATATGTAGACAGGCCAACAAGAGGTGAGGCCATACTGGATTTGGTTCTGGGTAACGAACCAGGCCAGGTGTTAGAATTAGAGGTAGGTGAGCACTTTGGGGATAGTGACCATAATTCGGTGATTTTTACTCTCGTGATGGAGAGGGATAAGTGTGTACTACAGGGCAAGAGTTATAGCTGGGGTCAGGGAAATTATGATGCGGTGAGGCATGACTTAGGATGTGTGGCTTGGAAAAGTAGACTCCAAGGCAAGAGTGTAAATGATATGTGGAGCTTGTTAAAGGAGCAACTATTGAGTGTCCTTGATAATTATGTACCTGTCAGACAGGGAGGAAAGGGTCGTGCGAGGGAGCCGTGGTTTAATAAGGAATTGGAATCCCTTGTTAAATGGAAGAGGGCGGCCTATCTCAAGATGAGACGTGAAGGTTCAATTGGGACGATTGAGAGTTATAGGGTAGCCAGGAAGGACCTGAAGAGAGAGCTAAGAGCAGCAAGGAGGGGACATGAAAGGTCCTTAGTCGGTAGGATTAGGGAAAACCCTAAGGCTTTCGATAGGTATGTTAGGAATAAAAGAATGACTAGGGTAGGAATAGGTCCAGTCAAGGATAGTAGTGGGAAGTTGCGTGTGGAGGCGGAAGAGATTGGGGAGACAATGAATGAATACTTTTCTTCAGTATTTACTCAGGAACAGGGCATTGTCGTCGATGTGAATACTGAGTCACAAATAAGTAGAATGGATGGCTTTGAGGTAAGTAGAGAAGAGGTGTTGGAAATCCTGGAAAAGGTGAAAATGGATAAGTCCCCTGGGCCTGATGGCATTTATCCTAGGATTCTCTGGGAAGCAAGGGAGGAGATTGCAGAGCCATTGGCCTTGATTTTTATGTCCTCTTTGTCTACAGGAGTAGTGCCAGAAGACTGGAGGATAGCAAATGTGGTTCCCTTGTTCAAAAAGGGGAGTAGGGATAACCCTAGTAACTATAGGCCGGTGAGTCTCACTTCTGTTGTGGGCAAAGTCTTAGAGGGAATTGTAAGGGATAGGATTTATGCACATCTGGATAGGAATAATGTGATCAAGGATAGTCAGCATGGTTTTGTGAAGGGCAGGTCGTGCCTCACAAACCTTATTGAATTCTTTGAAAAGGTGACGAAGGAGGTTGATGAGGGGAAAGCGGTAGATGTGGTATATATGGATTTTAGTAAGGCGTTTGATAAGGTTCCCCATGGTAGGCTACTGCAGAAAATACGGAGATATGGCATTGAGGGTGAGTTGGAGATTTGGATTAGGAATTGGCTGGATGGAAGAAGACAGAGGGTAGTAGTTGATGGCAAAGTTTCTTCATGGAGTGCCGTCACTAGCGGTGTTCCGCAAGGATCTGTTTTGGGACCATTGCTGTTTGTCATTTTTATAAATGACCTGGAAGAGGGGTTAGAAGGTTGGGTGAGCAAGTTTGCGGATGATACGAAAGTCGGAGGAGTTGTTGACAGTGAGAAAGGATGTGGCAGGTTACAGCAGGATATAGAGAAGCTGCAGAGCTGGGCAGAAAGGTGGCAAATGGAATTCAATGTAGCTAAGTGTGAGGTGATTCACTTTGGGAAGAATAACAAAAAGATGGGGTACTGGGCTAATGGTTGGATACTTGGTAGTGTGGATGAGCAGAGGGATCTTGGTGTCCATGTACACAGATCTCTGAAAGTTGCCACCCAGGTAAATAGTGCGGTGAGGAAGGCATATGGTGTACTGGCTTTTATTGGTAGAGGAATTGAGTTCCGGAGTCCTGAGGTCATGATGCAGTTGTATAAGACTCTGGTGCGGCCGCATCTGGAATATTGTGTGCAGTTTTGGTCGCCATACTATAGGAAGGATGTGGAGGCACTGGAACGGGTGCAGAGGAGGTTTACCAGGATGTTGCCTGGTATGGAAGGAAGATCGTATGAGGAAAGACTGAGACACTTGGGGCTGTTTTCATTAGAGAAAAGAAGGTTTAGGGGTGACTTGATTGAGGTGTACAAGATGATTAGTGGGTTAGATAGGGTTGACAGTGTGAACCTTTTACCGCGTATGGAGTCGGGTATTACAAGGGGGCATAGCTTTAAATTAAGGGGGGGTAGATATAGGACTGAAGTTAGGGGTAGGTTCTTCACTCAGCGAGTCGTAAGTTCATGGAATGCCCTGCCAGTAGCAGTGGTGGACTCTCCCTCTTTATGGGCATTTAAGCGGGCATTGGATAGGTATATGGAGGATAGTGGGTTAGTATAGGTTAGGTGGGCTTGGATCGGCGCAACATCGAGGGCCAAAGGGCCTGTACTGCGCTGTATTCTTCTATGTTCTATGTTCTATGTTCTAAAATGAAATGCAAGCCAAATTTTAAAGCATGAAGCATTTGGAACAAAGCACATGAGTTCACAGTGCAGAGCAAGGGAAGTCAATATTGTTTCCTTGTCATGATAGAAAGATGGTTACAAGGCTCAGAACTTAATACTCAGGGATATTTGATTTTTCGGAGAGAAAGGACCATTGGAAAAGGTGGGTGCGGTAGCACTTAGTTACTAAGTGAATAACAGATGAAATGTGGACAGTTGCGAGAGTTGATCGAGCCCCAAATGATGCTGAGTCCATTTGGATGGAAGTAAATAACAACAACGGAAAGAAAACCCAGGACAGAGCCCCAAAGAGAAGCCACAATGTTGG
Source organism: Chiloscyllium plagiosum (assembly GCF_037043375.1). Taxonomy (NCBI): domain Eukaryota; kingdom Metazoa; phylum Chordata; class Chondrichthyes; order Orectolobiformes; family Hemiscylliidae; genus Chiloscyllium; species Chiloscyllium plagiosum. The sequence goes on along the minus strand of NW_028270139.1, from coordinate 171,778,094 downwards.
AAAGTGCATAAATCAACAACCAATAGGGTTTTTTCTAAAACAAATTACAGTAACTATAGGTGACCTTATGGTGATTGGGTCAAAAGGTAGCTACAAAATAATTTATAGGCTGCATTCAGGATAGTTCCCTCTAGCTGTATGCCATCTACCATGGAGCCAATCAGGGAGCAGCTCTCCTGGATTTGGCAATGGGTAATAAGGCAGGTTTAATAAATGACTGAGAATAAAGGATCCCTGAGGAAGTAGCAATCATAACCAAATTGAATTTAATATTCAATTTGAGAGTGAGAAACTTGGGTCAGAAACAATTTAACTTAAATAAAGGAAATTACAATTAAATGAAGATAGAGTTAGTTCAAATGGACTATGTGGATAGATCAGCAGGAAAGAGATTAAGCAAACAATAGCAGACTGCAGGTAATTCATGACTCTCAGCAAAACTTATATTTTGGTAAGGAGGAAAGATCCAAAGAGAGGTACAAACCAACCTAAAAACTGGGAGAAATTCAAAATCCAGCAAAGGAGATAATAAGGACACAGAAAATAATCTTAAAGAGAAACGAAAGAGGAATACACAAACTGACAATATGTCGGTGATGGGAAGTTGCTGGAGAGGGTACTGAGAGATAGGATCTATTTATATTTGGAAAGGAATGAGCTTATCGGTGATGGGCAACATGGTTTTGTGCGGGGGAGATCGTGCCTTCGCAACTTAATAGAGTTCTTCAAGGAAGTGACCATGTTGATAGATGAAGGAAGGGCTGTTGATGTCATATACATGGACTTTAGTAAAGCGTTATATAAGGTTCCCCATTGTAGACGAATGGAGAAGGTGAAGTCACTTGGTGTGCAGGGTGTTCTAGCTAGGTGGATAAAGAACTGGTTGAGCAACAGGAGCAACAGAGTAGTAGTTGAAGGGAGTTTCTCGAAATGGAGAAAGGTGACCAGTGGTGTTCCACAGGGGTCAGTGCTGGGGCCACTGTTGTTTGTAATATAGATAAATGATCTAGAAGAGGGCACTGTTGGTACGATCAGCAAGTTTGCAGATGACACGAAGGTTGGTGGAGTAGCAGAAAGCATAAGAGACTGCCAGAGAATACAGGAGGATATAGATAGACTGGAGAGTTGGGCGGAGAAGTGGCAGATGGAGTTCAATCCAGACAAATGTGAGGTGATGCATTTAGACAAGGCTAATTCTAGAGCGAATGAGACAATGAATGGAAGAGCCTTGGGAAAAGTTGATGGGCAGAGAGATCAAGGAGTACAGGTCCATTGTACCCTGAAGGTTGCTGCACAGACGGATAGAGTGGTCAAGAGGCATATAGTATGCTTGCCTTCATCGGACAGGGTATTGAGTATAAGAGCTGGCAGGTCATGTTAAAATTATACAAGACATTGGTTCAGCTACATTTAGAATATTGTGTGCAGTTCTGATCGCCACATTACCAAAAGGATGTGGACACTTTGGAGAAGGTGCAGAGAAGGTTTAAGAGGATGTTGCCTGGTATGAAAGGTGCTAGCTATGAAGAGAGGTTGAGTAGGTTAGGTTTATTTTCACTAGAAAAAAGGAGATTGAGGGGAGACCTGATTGAGGTTCACAAAATCATGAAGGGTATAGACAGGGTGGATAGAGACAAGCTTTTTCCCAGGGTGAAGGATTCAATAACGAGAGGTCATGCTTTCAAGGTTAGAGGTGGAAAGTTTAAGGGGGATACACGCGGTAAGTACTTCACACAGAGGGTGGTGGGCGTTTGGAACACGTTGCCAGCAGAGGTGGTAGAGGCAGGCACGGTAGACTCATTTAAGATGTGTCTGGACAGATTCACGAGGAGGTGGGGAGCAGAGGGATACAGATGTTTAGGAATTGACCGACAGGTTTAGGCAGTACATTTGATCGGCTCAGGCTTGGAGGGCCGAAGGGCCTGTTCCTGGGCTGTAAATTTTCTTTGTTTTCTTTGTTTCTTTGATTTGCTTTCAACACATAAGAAGCAAGACAGAGGTCAAAGTGAACATGGCTGCTACAGAAAATGAATCTGGGAGGAGACGGTTTTTGGAAATAAGGAAATGACAGATGGGTTAAACAGATATCGTCACAGGCGAGGTGCCAGAATACTGGAGGGTAGTGAACGTGGTGCCACTAGTTAAGAAAGGTGGTAAGGACAAGTTAGGGAGCTATAGACTGATGAGCTTGACGTTGGTGGTGGGCAAGTTGTTGGAGGGAATCCTGAGGGACAGGATTTACATGTATCTGAAAAGGCAAGGACTGACTAGGGATAGGCAAACATGAGGACTGCAGATGCTGGAAACCAGAGTTTTGATCAGAGTGGTGCTGGAAAAGCACAGCAGGTCAGGCAGCATCCGAGGAGCAGGAAAATCAAAATTTCAGGCAAAAGCCCTTCATCAGGAATAAGCCCTCTATTCCTGAGGAATTTTGGGATTTTGCCCAAAATGTCAATTTTCCTGATTAGGGATAGTCAACATGGCTCTGTGCGTAGGAAATCATGTCTCACAAATTTGATTGAGATTTTGATGAAGTAAAAAGTAGGTTGATGAGGGCAGAGCGGGGAATGTGATCTATACAGACTTCTGTAAAGTGTTCAACAAGGTTCCCCATGGGAGACTGATTAGCAAGGTTAGATCTCACGGAATACAGGGAGGACTAGCCATTAGGCTCAAAGGTAGAAGACAGAGGGTGGTGGTGGAGGGTTGTTTTTCAGACTAGAGGCCTGTGACCAGTGGAGTGCCACAAGGATCGATGCTGGGTCCTCTACATTTCGTCATTTATATAAATGATTTGGATGTGAATATAGAAGAGATAATTAGTAAGTTTGCAGATAGCACTAAAATTGGAGGTGCAGTGGACAGTGAAGAAGGCTACCTCAAAGTACACCAGGATCTTGATCGGTTGGGCCGATGGGCTGAAGAATTTTAATTTAGATAAATGTGAGGTGTTGCATTTTGGAAAGGTAGGTTCATAGTTCCTTGAAAGTGGAGTCCCAGGTAGACAGGATAGTGAAGAAGACGTTTAGTATGCTTGCCTTTATCGGTCAGTGCATTGAGTATAGGAATTGGGAGGTCATGTTGTGGCTGTACATTCTGGTCACAGCCTCAATATCTCTTTGTCATCCAGGGTTCCCTGTTCCTGCCAACCCTGCCCTTCACCCTCACAGGAACATATCGTCCTTGAACTCTAGCTATCTCACTTTTAAAGGCCTCCCACTTGCCAGCAGTCCTGCTCCAACCAACCCCTGCAAGCTCCTGTCTAATTCCATCAATATTCACCTTTCCCCAATTTAGTACTTGAACCTGTGGACCAGTTTTGTCCCTCTCTATAACTATTTTAAATTTAGTAGAACTATGGTCACTGCTCCCACAGTGCTCCCCCACTGTCACCTCCGTCACCTGTCCTGCCCCATTTCCCAAGAGGAGGTTGAGTTTTACCCCCTCCTGAGTGGGACCCTCTGCATACTGCTTGAGGGAACTTTCCTGAACACACTTAACACATTCCACCCCATCTAAGCCCTTGACACTCTGGCAGTCCCAGTCTATGTTCGGAAAATTAAAATCCCCGACTATGACAACCCTATTGCTCCTGGGAGTCTCCCAGTCTCCCTGCAGATTTGTCCCTCGAATTCCCGCTGACTATTTGGGGGCCTATAGTACAACCCCAATAACGTCACCATCCCCTTCTTATTTCTTAGCTCCACCCACAAAGCCTCACTGGATGATCCTTCAGTTATTTCATCTCTGATTACTGCTGTGATACTCACCTTCATCAGAAATACATCTCCCCCTCCCCTCCTTCCACCACCTCTGTCCCACCGAAAGCATCTGTCCCCTGGTACATGAAGCTGCCAGTGCTGTCCCTCCCTGAGCCATGTTTCTGTGATAATATCCCAGTCCCACGCACCTATCCACACTCTGAGGGCACCGGCCTTACCTGTCAGCCCTCTTGCATTGAAATAGATGCCATTTAATCCAACAGGCATTGAGCTCTCCCTGGTGTGTTCCAGCCTGACCTGTCTCTTCACTTTACTGTACCTCCTTCCAGCCTCTCACCTGCCTCCCTGCTGTTGGGTATCCCACTCCCTGCCGATCGAGATTAAACCCTCCCTTGTAGCACTAGCAAACCTGGCCACCAAGATATTGGTTCCCCTCCAGTTCAGGTACAACCCGTCCCTCTTGAACAGGTCACCTCTGCCCCAGAAAAGATCCCAATGATCTAAAAATCTGAATCCCTGCTCCCTGCACCAATTCTATAGCTACACATTTATCTGCCATATCCACCTGTCCTTACCCTCACTAACACGTGGCTCTGGGAGTAATCTGGAGATTATCACCGGCGAGGTCCTGGTTTTAAGATTTTTCCAAGCTCTCTATAATCACTCTGCAGGTCCTCCCCCCCTATTTTTACCGATGTCATTTGGGCGAACGTGCACATTGACGTCTGGCTGCTCCCCCTCCCCCTTGAGACAGCTGCTCTGAGACATCCTGGACCCTGGGCAGTGGGAGGCAACACCCCATCCTGGATTCCTGTATGCAGCCACAGAATCTCCGATCCTGTCTTTCCTCCTAATGACCGCGTCTCTTATCCCTGAGGTACAGGTTACCTTTCCCCTTTCTCACTGTGCCCCACAGCCAGTCACAGTGCCACTGACCTGACTACTGCTGCTTTCCCCTGAACGGTCACAGTATCCAAAACGGTATCCTGGGTTTCGAGGGGAATGGCCCCAGGAGATTCCTGCACTCTCAGCCAACTCCCTTTCCCTTTCCTGGTGGTCACCCAGCTACTCTCTGCCTGTACCTTCGGTGTGACCACATCACTGAAACTCTTACCTCTGAAGTGCTCAGCCTCTCCGATGATCCCGAGTACATCCAGTTCCAGCTCCCTAACACAGTCTCCCTGGAGCAGCAGCTGGGTACACTTCGCACACGTATAGTCATCAGGGATGATGGGATTCTCCCTGAGCTCCCAATTCCTGCAGGAGGAACATACGACTGCCCTAACTGCCATCTTAGCTGCTGTAAAACTAAAGAAGAAAGTTAAAAGGACTTTCCCTGAGCTCACCTGTACCTTTTAACTGAGCTGCTGCTGGAGATCCCTGTGCTGGTGTCTGCTGGTGCTGGGTGATCCCAGTGCTGGGATCTGCTGGTCTTGGGTGATCCCAATGCTGGGCTCTTCTGGTGCTGAGTGATGCCCTGTCTTGGGATCTGCTGGTGCTGGGTGATTTCAATGCTGGACTCTGCTGGTGCTGGGTGATCCCAGTGCTGGGATCTGCTGGCATTGGGTGATCCCTGTGCTGGGATCTGCTGGTGCTGGGTGATTTTAATGCTGGGCTCTGCTGGTGCTGGGTGATGCCAGTGCTGAGATCTGCTGGTGTTGGGTGATCCCAGTGCTGGGATCTGCTGGTGCTGGGTGATCCCTGTGCTGGGCTCTGCTGGTGCTGGGTGATGCCAGTGCTGGGCTCTGCTGGTGCTGGGTGATGCCAGTGCTGAGATCTGCTGGTGCTGGTTGATCCTTGTGCAGGGATCTGTTGATACTGGGTGATCACTGTACTGGGCTCTACTGGTGCTGAGTGATCCCAGTGCTAGTGCCTGCTGGTGCTGGGTGATCTCTGTGCTGGGATCTGCTGGTGCTCTGTGGTTATAATGCTGCAGATGAATAATGTTGTGGTAAATAATACAAAATTTGTGCACTGAACATTCATTCTCCCCCCACTGTGTTTCAAACAGGTTTTCGATTTCACCAGCAAAAGTTACTTGAAGAACTGAAGGATTATAAGTTTGTATTCCCCCAGCTGCTATCAGGAAGAGGGAAGCGGAATACGCCCATACTGCCTCAGGTAATGACTGTGAGCCAGGTCTCCAGCCTCTCGACCACAATGATCCAAATCTTTTAATCCATTGAACAATAACTTGTACTTACATAACTTCTTTAGCATCATAAGATATCCCAGTGATTACAGGAAGAGCAAATATGTGTTAACAAGCTCCATAAGGCAATACTTGAACAGATGTTTAAGTCCCTTGGTCTTAAGTTTTAAGGATCTTTACCCAAAGGAAAGTGAGATAAAAAGACATTGAGAGGTTCAGGGATGGAATTCCAAGTTTAGGATCCTGTAGCCAAGTCTCTATAATGGCAATTCAATCATACTCAGAGTGGTCAAATCATCAATTTTGTTTTATAAATGCAATTTGCATCCAGCGTTTAATTCAGCTTTTTTTTTTACATGAATGCGTTATTCTCCATTCTGATCCCTGCTGATCCTTGGCATTGCTTCAACTGTCTTTAACTTTTACTGACTGCTTTCCTTCCTTCGAGGAGTGCTTTGCAAGGTGTCAGTGTGATGTGGTCCTGTATTGGGCCCAGGGCTCCATATTAGTATCATAGCTGTTCTCATTCACATAAAATTATCTGATTTCAAAATTAATCCAGAGTGATCAGTTAATCTGTAGGAGCCACCTGACCGGGAATAAGTTTCAGGAAGCAGCAGAGTTCAGGCATATATCAAGCAGGGAGAGATAGAACATAGTAGAACATAGAACATAGAAATGCACAGCACAGAACAGGCCCTTTGGCCCACGATATTGTGCCGAGATTTAATCATAATGTAAAATAGAGTAACTTAACCTACACACCCCTCAACTCACTGCTATCCATGTGCATGTCTAGCAGTCGCTTAAATATCCCTCATGACTCTGCTTCCACCACCACAGCTGGCAACGCATTCCATGTATTCACAACTCTCTGCATAAAGAACCTACCTCTGATATCTCCTTTATACCTCCCTCCTAATATCTTCAAACTATGACTCCTCGTACCAGTCTATCCTGCCCTGGGGAAAGGTCTCTGGCTATTGAATCTATCTATTCCTCTCATTATTTTGTACACCTCGATCAGGCCTCCTCTCTTCCTCCTTCTCTCCAGAGAGAAAAGTCCGAGCTTATTCAACCTTTCTTCATAAGGCAAGCCCTCCAGTCCAGGCAGCATCCTGGTAAACCTTCTTTGCACCCTCTCCAAAGCCTCTGTATCTTTCCTATAGTAGGGCGACCAGAACTGGACATAATATTCCAAGTGTGGTCTTACCAGGGACTTGTAGAGCTGCAGCAAAACCTCGCGGCTCTTAAACTCGATCCCCCTGTTAATGAAAGCCAAAACACCATATGCTTTCTTAACAACCCTGTCCACTTGGGTGGCAACTTTGAGGGATCTATGTACTTGCACACCCAGATCCCTCTGTTCCTCCACACTGCCAAGAATCCTGTCTTTAATTCTATATTCAGCATTCAAGTTCAACCTTCCAAAATGCATCACTTCACATTTATCCAGGTTGAACTCCATCTGCCATTTCTCAGCTCTGCATCCTGTCTCTGTTGCGCTGCAGCCTGCAATAGCCCTCGATACTATCGACGACATCTCCAACCTTCATGTCATCTGCAAATTTACTAACCCACCCCTCAACCTCCTCATCCAAGTTATTTCAGACTGCTGAAAACAGTCCACTAGGCTGTCTCGAACGCACCTCGCCCTGGTACAAGCAGATTCTCATTTGACACATTTTTCTTTTCCCTCCCTGAAACTTCCCCTTCTCCTGAAAACTATCGGTTGGCGTGGTGGCTCAGTGCTTGATACTGCTGCCTCACAGTGCCAGGGACCCGGGTTTGATTCCTCCCTCAGGTGTGGAGTTTGCACATTCTACCCCGTCTGTCTGGGCTTCCTCCGGATGCTCTGGTTTCCTCCCACAGTCCAAAGATGTGCAGGACAGGTATATTGGCTATGCTAAATTGCCCGTAGTGTTAGTGCATTAGTCAGGGAGAAATGGAGAGGAATGGGCTTGTGTGGGATACTCTTCGAATGCTCGGTGTGGACTTGTTGGGCTGTCGGGCCTGTTTCCAGAGAGTGGTTAGCCGGTGGAATTCACCCAGAGAGTGGTTAGCCGGTGGAATTCACCCAGAGAGCGGTTAGCCGGTGGAATTCACCCAGAGAGTGGTTAGCCGGTGGGATTCACCCACGGAGTGGTTAGCCGGAGGTATTCATCCACAGAGTGGTAAGCCGGTGGGATTCACCTGGAGAGTGTTTAGCCGGTGGGATTCATCCAGAGAGTGTTTAGCCGGTGGGATTCACCCACGGAGTGGTTAACCGGTGCGATTGACCCACAGAGTGGTTAGCCGGTGGGATTCACCTGGAGAGTGTTTAGCCAGTGGGATTCACCCAGAGAGCGGTTAGCCAGTGGGATTCACCCAGAGAGCGGTTAGCCGGTGGGATTCACCCACAGAGTGGTTAGCTGGTGGGATTCACCGTGAGAGTGGTTAGCCGGCGGGATTCACCCGGAATGTGGTTAGCATGTGGTATACACCCTCAGAGTGGTTAGCCGGTGGGATTCACCCACAGAGTGGTTAGCCGGTGGGATTGACCCGGAGAGTGGTTAGCCGTTAGGATTCACCCAGAGAGTGGTTAGCCGGTGGGATTCACCCAGAGAGTGGTTAGCCAGTGGGATTCACCCAGAGAGCGGTTAGCCGGTGGGGATTCACCCAGAGAGTGGTTAGCCAGTGGGATTCACCCAGAGAGCGGTTAGCCGGTGGGGATTCACCCAGAGAGCGGTTAGCCGGTGGGATTCACCCAGAGAGCGGTTAGCCAGTGGGGATTCACTCAGAGAGCGGTTAGCCAGTGGGGATTCACCCAGAGAGTGGTTAGCCGGTGGGATTCACCCAAAGAGCGGTTAGCCAGTGGGGATTCACTCAGAGAGCGGTTAGCCAGTGGGGATTCACTCAGAGAGTGGTTAGCCAGTGGGATTCACTCCCACACAAAACATCAAGTCCAAATCATCATTTGATTTCAAAAAGGAGTTGGTGCAGATCTTGGGTGAAAGAGGTCATGTGGATTTGGGATAAAGCAGCACCAGGCTATTCATTCAGATGATCGGCCAATGGAATGATAATGAAAGGCAGAGCAGGCTCAAGCAGCCAACTGTGCTCCTATGTTTCTCTGTTGACAATGTTCAAAGCAGAAGTTTTATGTTGATCCAGAGCCATTATTTCCTTTCTATGACATTCTAAAGAAACATGTTCTGTCTATATTACTGTTACTGTTTGACACCTATATCCTGGCCATCCCCTTTTTCAAGATTCGTTAGACGTTCCTATTAGGGCGACCACTTTCCCATTTAGCGTTTAAGGACTGTGTCTTTTTGTGTTGAAACACTGTGGACAGACATCAGAAATAACTTTTAAAAACCAATGTTTGAAAGGGTGGCTGTATGTTTTAAAAACAAATAACCTGTTACCCCTGCCAGGCATCGAGAAAGCAATTATTTGAACAAGCAGAAGTTACAATTTGTGCTTCAAATTGTTTGGAGCTGGAACGACTGTGGAGACGTTTTTGATGGCAACAAGAAATTGATTGGTCTATGGATTAGTGAGCGGTTATCAATGGCTGGCCAACAGTTATGTCATTGGTTCTCAGGTAACAGAACAGCATGGAGCTGGGAACAAGTTACAAAGAGACAGAGAGGTGTTCAGTTCTTCCCCAGCTCAGGTGTGGGTAATCCATTCATTACAGTTAAAATTCACTGTAAGCCAAAGAAAACAATTTTTTTTAACAGGTCAGAGACTTTTATGAGTGAACCAGTCACCTTGTGTCTCATACCAACCTCAGCTCAGATGAAGAGTGATCGAGACTTGAAACGTTAGCTTGCTGTCTCTCCATGGATGCTGCCTGACCTGACCCGCTGTGATCTCCAGCATTTGTTGTTTTCAGTTACTGAAGGAATGTTTGGCCAGCAGCAGTCAGAAAGATCATCTCATCATCAGAACCTGAAACAAAGACCCTACTTATTTCCTCAACCAGATCTATTTCCCCTGCTGGTTTATGTATGTATGTGTGTAAGGGGGAGTGTAAGCGGGATTAGAGTTTTTATTAGTGTCATCATATGTCAATGGCAGATATTTTTTATTCTATTATTCCTGTTTACCTGTAGCCCAATAGAAATTCTTATTCAGTACAGAAATCTGATCTTTGCTATTTGTCAACATGGATCTAAACGTCAGGTCAATTATCAGGTCATAGAGTCACAGAAATGTACAGTACGGAAACAGACCCTTCGGTCCAACCTGTCCATGCCGACCAAATATCCCAACCCAATCTAGTTCCACCTGCAGCACCCGGCCCACATCCCTCCAAACCCTTCCTATTCATATACTCATCCAAATGCCTCTTAAATGTTGCAATTGTACCAGCATCCACCACTTACTCTGGCAGCTCATTCCACACACGTACCACCCTCTGCCTGAAAACGTTGCCCCTTACATCTCTTTTATATCTTTCCCCTCTCACCCTAAATCTATGCCCTCTAGTTCTGGACTCCCCTACCCCAGGGAACAGACTTTGTCCCTCATAATTTTATAAACCTATATGAGGTCACCTCTCAACCTCCGATGCTCCAGGGCACACAGTCCCAGCCTGTTTAGCCTCTCCCTATAGCTCAAATCCTCCAACCCTGACAACATCCTTGTAAATCTTTTCTGAATCCTTTCAGGTTTCACAACACCCTTCCAATAGGACGGAGACCAGAATTGCATGCAATATTCGAAAAGTGGCCTAACTAATGTCCTGTACAGCAGCAATATGACCTCCCACCTGTACTCAATACTCTGACCGATAAAGGAAAACATACCAAACACCTTCTTCACTATCCTATCTACCTGCGACTCCACTTTCAAGGAGCAATGAACCTGCACTCCAAGGTCTCTTTGTTTAGCAACACTCCCTAGGACCTTACCATTAAGTATATAAGTCCTGCTAAGATTTGCTTTCCCAAAATGCAGCACCTCACATTTATCTAAATTAAACTCCATCTGCCACTTCTCAGCCCATTGTCCCATCTGATCAAGACCCTGTTGTAATCGGAGGTAACCCTCTTCGCTGTCCACTACACCTCCAATTTTGATGTCATCTGCAAACTTACTACCTGTACCTCTTATGCTCGCATCCAAATCATTTATGTAAATGATGAAAAGTAGAGGGCTCAGCACCGATCCTTGTGGCACTCCACTGGTAACAGGCCTCCAGTCTGAAAAACAACCCTCTATCACTCCCCTCTGTCTTCTACCTTTGAGCCAGTTCTGTATCCAAATGGCTAGTTCTCCCTGTATTCCATGAGCTCTAACCTTGCTAATCAGTGTCTCATGGGGAATTTTATCAAACACCTTACTGAAGTCCATATAGATTACATCTACTGCTCTGCCCTCATCAATCCTCTTTGTTACTTCTTCAAAAAACTCAATCAAGTTAGTGAGACATGATTTCCCACACACAAAGCCATGTTGACTATCCCTAATCAGTCCTTGCCTTTCCAAGTACATGTACATCTTGTCCCTCAGGATTCCCTCCAACAACTTGCCCACCAACGAGGTCAGGCTCACTGGTCGAAAGTTCCCTGGCTTGTCCTTACCACGTTTCTTAAACAGTGGCACCACATCTTAGGAAACTTTTCATTCTTTACAAAATCCTTAACTTTTGTGATGACCCTGGAAAAAGTGAAGCTTGATTTCAATGGAATACCGAAGTCTGGCACATCAGCATCAATCAGCTGGTGTGGGTCCGTTCAGTCTTATTGCAATGGAAGCATTTTACTTTTTTCAAATCATTTTGTTGCTTCTCGCCTTTCCCCTTTGGTATTTTGGTCAAAACTAGCACTTCCATTCACAGATTGCCTGTTTCTCCAATTTCCTTGTAGATTTGATTGTTTGATTGATTTATTAAAGTCACATTAACTGAGACATCGTGAAAAGTGTTGCTTTGTGGGCTTCTACAGGCAGATTGTACCATACCAGAATGCAAATACAGTGTTACAGCCACATACACGATGCATGGGGAGAGGTCAGAATTAACACTTGAGTGATCCATTCAAAAGTTTGATAACACCAGGGAAGAAGCTGTTTTATAATGCATTCATTTGTATACTCAAACTTTTATATCTTCTGCCCGTTGGAAGAGGGCGGAAGGCAGTATAACCGGGGTGGGAGGGGGCTTTGATGAGGCAGCGGGAATTATAAATCGAGTCAATGGATGGAAGGCTGGTTTGTGTGATGAACTGGGCTGTGTTCGCAACCCTCTGTAGCTTCTTTGCCAAATCACACAGTGATGCATCCAGATAGGATGCTTCCTATGCTGCATTTATTAATATTTAACATAGAACGTTACAGTGCAGAACAGGCCCTTCAGCCCTTGAAGTTGTGTCACCCTGTGAAACCCATCTGAAGCCCATCTATCCTAGACTATTACATTCTCGACCATATGTTTATCCAATGACCATTTAAGTGCCTGTAAAGTTGACGAGTCTACTACTGTTGTAGGCAGTGCATTCCACACCCTTACTACTCTCTGAGTAGAGGTTGGTTAGGGTCATTGTGAACATGCTGAATTTCCTTAGCCTCCTGAGGAAGTAGAGATATTGTTGTGCTTTCGTGACTGTCACAATGATGTGGCTGAACCAGGACACTCCCTGGAACTTGATGCTCTTGACCATCTCCACCTCAGGCCCATTGATACAGACAGGGGTGCCATTGAAGCACTTCACAATTATAACAACAACATTTTTAAAAGGAGGAAGACCGACGAAAGACAGTGACTACATGGTCAGTGAGGGAGAGAGAGAAAGAAACCTACACTGCTAACTAACACAGCAGTGAATCTTCAGTTACTGCCTTTGCTGTTTGAGTTCATATGTTTCTGGACATCGGAGTGTATCTTAGAAAAATGAACAAACAGCAAAATTCACAGCTGACCTTGTCGGAACCTGGATGGGAGAGCTCACAGCACAGGAACAGATAAGGGCATAGTTTTTCATGTGTAACCTTGCTGTAAGTATGAAGGTAGTCTGGAGCACTGTTTGTTTAGAGCATAAAGATGGTGCTGTTTTCTGGGTCTGTCGATTGTGAAGGAGCAAAAATGGCCTTTAGTAGAGTGATATACTCTTCCTGTTGGATATGGGGTTTAGGGAGAGTTTCCATGTAACTGATGATTATGTCTGCAGGAAATGTCTTTGGTTGCGAATCCTATCAAATTGCATGGATCTGTTGGAGCAGTTAGATGCAGTGAGGAATTTACAAGATTTAGGGGGTGTGATGGATGACAGTTATAGGAAGGGAGAAAAGCTGCTGATACAGTCAGGTAGATGGGTTACTGCCAAGAAAGGTAGGAGAGGGAGGATGGTAGTGCAGGAGTCTTCTGTGGCTATCCCCACTTCAAACAAGAATGCTGTTTTGGAAAATGTAGGGATGTGTGATGTACTCTCAGGGGAATGTAGCATGAACAGCCAAGTTTCTGGAACCAAGACTGGCTCCAATACAATGAGAAGTACATTGGGTTCCAAGCAACTGATTGTGACAGGGGGCTTTCTAGTCAGAGGCACAGACAGATGTTTCAGCAGCCAACAGGAAAAATCAGAATGGTGTGTTACTCCCTGATGCCAGGATCAAGGATGTCTCAGACAGGGTGCAGAATGTTCTCAAAGGGGAGAGGTACACATTGGAACCAATGACATCGGAAGGGAAAAGGATGAAATTCTGAAGGGAGAATATAGAAAATTAGGCAGGAATTTAAAAAGGAAGTCCTCAAGGGTAGTAATATCTGGATTACTCCCAGTGCTATGAGCTAGTGAGGGCAGGTATAGGAGGATAGAGCAGATGAATGCATGGCTGAGGAGCTGGTGTATGGGAGAAGGATTCACATTTTTGGATCATTGGAATCTCTTTTGGGGTAGAAGTGACCTGTACAAGAAGGACAGATTGCACCTAAATTGGAAGGGGACTAATATACTGACAGAGAGATTTGCTGGAGCTGCTCGGCAGGATTTAAACTAGTAAGGTGGGGGGGGGTGGGACCCAGGGAGATAGTGAGGAAGGAGATCGATCTGAGACTAGTAAAGTTGAGAACAGAAGCGAATCAAACAGTCAGGGCAGGCAGGGACAAGGTAGGACTAATAAATTAAACTGCATTTATTTTAAAGCAAGAGACCTATCAGGGAAGGCAGATGAACTAAGGGCATGGTTAGGAACATGGGACTGGGATATCATAGCAATTACAGAAACATGGCTCAGGGATGGGCAGGACTGGCAGCTTAATGTTCCAGGATACAAATGCTACAGGAAGGATAGAAAGGGAGGCAAGAGAGGAGGGGGAGTGGCATTTTTGATAAGGGATAGCATTACAGCTGTGCTGAGGCAGGATATTCCTAGAAATACATCCAGGGAAGTTATTTGGGTGGAACTGAGAAATTAGAAAGAGATGATCATCTTATTGGGATTGTATTATAGACCCCCAGTAGTCAGCAGGAAATTAATGAACAAATTTGTCAGGAGATCTCAGTTATCTGTAAGAATAATAGGGTGGTTATGGTAGGGGATTTTAACTTTCCAAACATAGACTGGGACTGCCAAAGTGTTAAGGGTTTAGATGGAGAGGAATTTCTTAAGTGTGTACAAGACAATTTTCTGATTCAGTATGTGGATGTACCCACTAGAGAAGGTGCAAAACTTGACCTACTCTTGGGAAATAAGGCAGGGCAGGTGACTGAGGTGTCAGTGGGGGAGCACTTTGGGGCCAGCGACCATAATTCTACTAGTTTTAAAACAACAAAGGAAAAAGATAGACCAGATCAAAAAGTTAAAGTTCTAAATTGGAGGAAGGCTAATTTTGATGGTATTAGGCAAGAACTTTCAAAAGCTGATTGGGGGCAGATGTTCGCAGGTAAAGGGACAGCTGGAAAATGGGAAGCCTTCAGACATGAGATATCGAGAGTCCAGAGACAGTATATTCCTGTTAGGGTGAATGACAAAGCTGGTAGGTATAGGGAATGCTGGATGTCTGGAGAAATTAAAGTTTTGGATAAGAAAAAGAAGGAAGTATATGTGAGGACGAGACAGCAGAGATCGTGAGAATCCTTCGAACAGTATAAAGGCAAGAAGAGGGAAATCAGGAGGGCAAAAATGAGACATGAGATAGCTTCAGCAGATAGGGTTAAGGAGAATCTAAAGGGATTTTATAAATACATTAAGGACAAAAGGGTAAAAGGGAGAAAATAGCGTGCCTCAAAGATCAGAAATACAGCCTATGTGTGGTACCACAGGAGATGGGGGAGATACTAAATGAGTATTTTGCATCAATGTTTATTGTGGAGAATGATATGGAAGATATAGACTGTAGGGAAATAGAAGGTGACATCTTGAAAAATGTCCATATTACAGAGGAGGAAGTGCTGGATGTCTTGAAATGCATAAAAGTGGATAAATCCCCAGGACCTGATCAGGTGTACCCTAGATCTCTGTGGGAAGCTAGAGAAGTGATTTCTGGGCCTCTTGCTAACATATTTGTATCATTGACAGTCACAGGTGAGGTTCCAGAAGACTGGAGGTTGGCAAACGTGGTGCCACTGTTTAAGAAGGGTGGTAAGGTCAAGCCAGGGAACTATAGACCAGTGAACCTGAGGTCGGTGATGGGCAAGTGTTGGAGGGAATCCTGAGGGACAGGATGTACATCTATTTGGAAAGGCAAGGACTGATTAGGGATAGTCAACATGGCTTTGTGCGTGGGAAATCATGTCGCACAAACTTGATTGAGGTTTTTGAGGAAGTAACAAAGAGGATTGATGAGGGCAGAGCGGTAGGTGTGATCTCTATGGACTTCAGTAAGGCATTCAACAAGGTTCCCCATGGGAGACTGGTTGACAAGGTTATATCTCACGGAATACAGGGAGAACTAGCCATTTGGTACAGAACTGGCTCAAAGGTAGAAGATAGAGGGTGGTGGTGGAGGGTTGTTTTTCAGACTGGAGGCTTGTGACCAGTGGAGTGCCACAAGGATCGGTGCTGGGTCCACTACTTTTCATCAATTATATAAATGATCTGGACGTGAACATTGGATGTACAGTTAGTAAGTTTGCAGATGACACCAAAATTGGAGGTGTAGTGGGCAACGAGGAAGGTTACCTCAGATTACAACAGGATCTAGACCAGCTGGGCCAATGGGCTGAGAAGTGGCAGATGGAGTTTAATTCAGATAAATGCGAGGTGCTGCATTTTGGAAAAGTAAATCAGAGCAGGACTTATACACTTAATGGTAAGGTCCTAGAGAGTGTTGCTGAACAAGGAGACCTTGGAGTGCAGGTTCATAGCTCCTTGAAAGTGGAGTCGCAGGTAGATATGATAGTGAAGAAGGCCTTTGGTATGCTTTCCTTTATTGGTCAGAGTATTGAGTACAGGAGTTGGGAGGTCGTGTTGTGGCTGTACGGGACATTGGTTAGGCCACTGTTGGAATATTGCATGCAATTCTGGTCTCCTTCCTATCGGAAAGATGTTATGAAACTTGAAAGGGTTTACAAGGATGTTGTCAGGGTTGGATGATTTGAGCTATAGGGAGAGGCTGAACAGGCTGGAGCTGTTTTCCCTGGAGCGTCGGAGGCTGAGGGATGACCTTATAGAGGTTTACAAAATCATGAGGCGGTGCATGGATAGGATAAATAGACAAGATCTTTTCCCTGGGGTGGGGGAGTCCAGAACTAGAGGGCATAGGTTTAGGGTGAGAGGGAAAAGATATAAAAAAAACTTAAGGGGTAACATTTTTATGCAGAATGCATGTTTGGAATGAGCTGCCAGAGGAAGTGGTGGGGGGTGGTACAATTGCAACATTTAAAAGGTATCTGGATGGGTAAATGAATAGGAAGGATTTAGAAAGATATAGGCCAAGTGCTGGCAAATGGGATTAAATTAGGTTAGGATATCTGATCGGTATGGACAAGTTGTGCCAAAAGATCTGTTTCCGTGCTGTACATCTCTATGATTCTCTGTATGTGGTCAGGTGGCGAGCAGCAGAAACAGCGTCGAGACTAGTTAAGAGCTATAATCAAGCATGCTGGGAATTATGGTCAAGCTAGCTTAAATTCTGTCCTCAGCTAAAATGGGAGTGGGGACATGTTGGGTCCTGTCCTGTGAGCTGTCACCTACAGCTTCCTGTGTTGACCAAATAAATCTGAGTCAATTCTCAGGCTATTGTCTTCACACCAGGAATAACGCCAGGGTACAAGGTTAAGTACTTCTTTCAGACAACAGACAGTTTCACCATCTGCAGATTCTTTCTTCTGACAAATTAGCAGTTGTTAGAGTCATCTCAGCTCCAGCTCATCTTCGTAGGAATCCCTCAGGGTACTGTCCTAGGCCCAACCATCTTCAGCTGCTTCATCAATGACCTTCCCTCTGTCATAATGTCGGAAGTGGGAATGTTCACCAATGATTGCACAATGTTCAGCACTATTCACAACTCCTCAGATCCTGAAGCAGCCTATGTTCAAATGCGAAAAGGACAGATAATATCCCGGTTTGGGTTGAGAAATTGGAAGTAACAGTCTTGCCACGCAATGTCAGGTCCTAACCATCATTAATAAGAGACAATCTAGGCATTGCCTCTTGTCATTGAATGGCGATACAATCACTGTATCCTCCACTATCAACATCCCAGGATTTATAATTGATGAAATGCTCTACTGGACTCACCACATAAACCCTTCAGCAACAAAAGCAGGTCAGAGACAGGGATTGTTACAGCAAATATCTCACCTCCACACTCCCCAAAGTCATCCACCATTGACATGGGGTCAGGCATGTGATGGAATACTCCCCGCTTGTCTGGATTAATGCAGCCCAAGAAGATTGACACCATCTAGGACAAAATAGCCCACTTGATTGGCCCTACATCCACAAGCATCCACTCCCTCCACCATGGACGCTCAATAGTAGCAGTGTGTACTATCTACAAGATGCACTGCAGAAATTCACCAAAGGTCCTCAGACAGCATCTTCCAAACCCACAACCACAGACCCTGGATGTTATCCTCCAAGCCTCTCACCATCCTGACTTGGAAACATAGAGTCTGTATACAGCAAGTGAACTGCAGTGGTTCAGGAAGGCAACTCACCACCACCCCTTTCAAGGGCAACTAAATGCTGCACAGCAAGCAACACCCATGTCCCATGTTAAAACACACTGCATCATTAAGGTCTAAACCTCTTCTGGCCACTTCACCAGTTCAGCTACCTTCTCAGTTGAGATTAAGTACCCTTTGACTCCATCCTCAGTAAATGTAGGCACAGAGTGTGAGTGAAATCTCGTTCTTCTCTGGAATCAGAGCTATCATTTGAGCTCTAAGCTCTTCTTCCCTTCTCTACTCAAAACCTTTCTATTGCCATCTTATGTTACTATTTGTTTTTATCGCTTTGAAGTTAAAGCTTCTTTAATTCCATTGCTTTTTCAATTAATCTCTGTTTCTCTTTATCCTCACATTTTTCTTTATCCACCCTTCCGCTTTTTCTTCAAACTCAGTTCTTTTTATTTCCAACTGTTTCCCAGCTCTTTCCAACTGTGACATTCCAAATTCATGTTTCCTTTCTTCTAACTTAAAATGCTGGATAATCACTCAGAGCATCTCCTCCTGTGGAACATAAATATGAATAATACTGATTCTATAAGGGAAATTTATTGATTATACACAGATGCGTAATTCTTTAAAGAAGGAGAGGTGTTACAGAATTCCGCCCGGAGATTGTTGACCAGTGATATCCGGCAGGGATCTGTTCTTGGGTCTCTGCTCTTTGTAGTTTTTATAAAGGACTTGGCTGAAGAGGTGGAGGGTGGGTTAGTAAGTTTGCCGATGACACAATGGCCGGTGGTGTTGCAGATAGGGTCGAGGGCTGTTGCAGGCCACAATAAGACACTGACAGGATACAGAGCTGGGCTGAAAAGTGGCAGATGGAGTTCAACCATCTGGATAAATGTGAAGTGATTCATTTTGAAAGGTTGAATTTGAATGCTGAATACAGGGTTAAAAGCAGGATTCTTAGCAGTGTGGAGGAACAGCAGGATCTTGGGATTCATCGACATCGATCCCTCAAAGTTGCCACCCAAGTTGATAGGGTTGTTCAGAAGGTGTGTGGTGCTTTGGTTTCATTAACATGGAGATTGAGTTTAGGAGCTGCGAGGTTTTGCTGCAGCTCTATAAAACCCTGGGGAGACCACACTTGGTATATTGTGTCTAGTTCTGGTTGCCTCATTATAGGAAGGATGTAGATGATTCAGAGAGGATGCAGAGGACATTTACCAGGATGTTGCCTGGATTGGAGGGCATTGCTTATGAAGAGAGGTAAGTAATCTAATCTAATCTAATCTAAAAGAGAGGTTGAGTTGAGTTTGGGCTTTTCACATTGGAGAGAAGGAAGAGAGGTGACTTGATAGAGGTTTACAAGGTAATGAGAAGCATAAATAGAGTAGATAGCCAGAGACCTTTCCCAACGCAGAAATGGTTATCACGAGAGGTCATAATTTTAAGCTGATTGGAGGTAGGTTTAGGGGAGATGTCAGAGGTAGGTTCTTTATACAGAGAGTGGTAGGTCTGTGAATGCGCTGACAGCCATAGCAGTAAAGTCAGAGACATTAGGGACATTGAAGTGACTGCTGGACAAGCACTTGGACAGTAAATTATGGGGTGTGTAGTTAGGTTGACCTCAGACTAAGATAAATGCTCGGCACAACATGGTGGGCCAAAGGGCCTGTGCTCTGCTGGACTGTATGTTCTATGTTCTGGTATTGAGAAAGGAACACAAATTAATTGTTGAGTGGATGTTCAGGATGCTATCTGAACTGCAGAACAACAGTCACGTAATGTCTGAGTCAATAACTCTATCAGCCACATGGAAAACCTGATGAAATGCAGCAGAGATGTCTTTGAAACACCAAAAGCAAATGCAATTTTCCTGTGGTGCATTAATAATGATTCCATCTGCAGTTAAAACAAACTCACTGCAATTTCTGAGGAAATGTGTTTCAAGATTGAAGGCAGAGGTAAACACTCACTTAATTTTTTAAGGAATTAAACTCCTGTGAGTAATGTGGCAGTTTCATGATTAACACATTATTAACCCAGCTCTAAAACCAATACACTGTGTCAGTGTTACATTATCAACATAGCTCTATAACCAATCCACTGTGTCAGTGTTACATTATTAACACAGCTCCATCACCAATCCACTGTATCAGTGTTACATTATTAACACAGCTCTATCACCAATCCACTGTGTCAGCGTTACATTATTAACTCAGCTCCAACACTAATACACTGTGTCAGTGTTACATAATGAACACAGCTCCATCACCAATCCACTGTGTCAGTGTTACATTATTAACACAGCTCTATCACCAATCCACTGTGTCAGTGTTACATTATTAACACAGCTCCATCACCAATCCACTGTGTCAGTGTTACATTATCAACATAGCTCTATAAACAATCCACTGTGTCAGCGTTACATTATTAATACAGCTCCATCACCAATCCACTGTGTCAGTGTTACATTATTAACACAGCTCTATCACCAATCCACTGTGTCAGTGTTACATTATCAACACAGCTCTATCACCAATCCACTGTGTCAGTGTTACATTATTAACACAGCTCCAACACTAATACACTGTGTCAGTGTTACATTATTACTACAGCTCCATCACCAATCCACTGTGTCAGTGTTACATTATTAACTCAGCTCCAACACTAATACACTGTGTCAGTGTTACATTATTAACACAGCTCCATCACCAATCCACTGTGTCAGTGTTACATTATCAACATACCTCTATAACCAATCCACTGTGTCAGCGTTACATTATTAACACAGCTCCATCACCAATCCACTGTGTCAGTGTTACATTATTAACTCAGCTCCAACACGAATACACTGTGTCAGTGTTACATTATTAACACAGCTCTATCACCAATCCACAGTGTCAATGTTACATTATTATCCCAGCTCTATTACCAATCCACTGTGTCAGTGTTACATTATTAACACAGCTCCATCACCAATCCACTGTGTCAGTGTTACATTATTAACACAGCTCGATCACCAATCCACTGAGTATGCGTTACATCATTGACACAGCACTATAACAAGACCACTTTATCAGTGTTACATTATTAAAACAGCTCCATCACCAATCCACTGTGTCAATGTTAAATTATTAACACAGTTCCCTCACCAATCCACTGTATCAGGGTTACATCATTGACACAGCTCCATCACCAATCCACTGTGTCAGTGTTACATTATTAACAAAGCTGCATCACCAATCCACTGTGTCAGTGTTACATTATGAACCCAGCTCCATCACCAGTCCACTGTGTCAGTGTTACATTATTAAAAGAACTCTATCACCATACCACTGAGTGTGTTACATCATTGACACAGCACTATAACAAGACCACTTCATCAGTGTTACATTATTAACACAGCTCCATCAACAATCCACTGTGTCAGTGTTACATTATTAACACAGCTCTATCACCAATCCTCTGTGTCAGTGTTACATTATTAACACAGCTCCATCAACAATCCACTGTGTCAGTGTTACATTATTATCCCAGCTCCATCACCAATCCACTGTGTCTGTGGTACATTATTAACACAGCTCCATCACCAATCCACTGTGTCAGTGTTACATTATTAACACAGCTCTATCACCAATCCACTGTGTCAGTGTTACATTATTAACACAGCTCTAACACCAATCCACTGTGTCAGTGTTACATTATTAACACAGCTCTAACACCAATCCACTGTGTCAGTGTTACATTATTAACACAGCTCTATCACCAATCCACTGTGTCAGTGTTACATTATTAACACAGCTCCATCACCAATCCACTGTGTTAGTGTTACATTATTAACAAAGCTGCATCACCAATCCACTGTGTCAGTGTTACATTATAAACCCAGCTCCGTCACCAGTCCACTGTGTCAGTATTACATTAATCAACCATGTTAGTGTTACATTATTAACCCAGCTCCACCACCAATCCAATGAGTCAGTGTTACATTATTAACCCAGCTCCCTCACCAATCCACTGTGTCAGTGTTACATTATTAACCCAGCTCCCTCACCAATCCACTGTGTCAGTATTACATTATTAACACAGCTCCATCACCAATCGACTGTGTCAGTGTTACATTATTAACACAGATCCATCACCAAACCACTGCGTCAGTGTTACATTATTAACACAGCTCCATCACCAATCCACTGTGTCAGTGTTACTTTATTATGCCAGCTCTAACACCAATTCACTGTGTCAGTGGTACATTACTAACCCAGCTCCATCACCAATCCAATGAGTCAGTTTTACATTATTAACACAGCTCGATAAGCAATCCACTGTGTCAGTGTTCCATTATTTATACAGCTCTATCACCAATCCATTGTTTATACAGCTCTATCACCAATCCATTATTTATACAGCTCTATCACCAAACATTATTATCACAGCTCGATCACCAATCCACTGTGTCAGTGTTACATTATTAAAAGAACTCTATCACGAATCCACTGAGTCTACGTTACATCATTGACACAGCTCTATATCAAGACCACTGTGTCAGTGTTACATTATTAACACAGCTCTATCACCACTCCACTGTGTCAACATTACATTAATAACACAACTCTATCACCAATCCATTGACTATGCGTTACATCATTGACACAGCACTATAACAAGACCACTTTATCAGTGTTACATTATTAACACAGCTCCATCAACAATCCACTGTGTCAGTGTTAGAACATAGAACATAGAACATAGAAGAATACAGCGCAGTACAGGCCCTTGGGCCCTCGATGTTGCGCCGATCCAAGCCCACCTAAACTACACTAACCCACTATCCTCCATATACCTATCCAATGCCCTCTTAAATGCCCATAAAGAGGGAGAGTCCACCACTGTTACTGGCAGGGCATTCCATGAACTAACGACTCGCTGAGTGAAGAACCTACCCCTAACATCAGTCCTATATCTACTCCCCCTTAATTTAAAGCTATGCCCCCTTGTAATACCCGACTCAATACGCGGGAAAAGGTTCATACTGTCGACCCTATCTAACCCCCTAATCATCTTGTACACCTCAATCAAGTCACCCCTAAACCTTCTTTTCTCTAGTGAAAACAGCCCCAAGTGCCTCAGTCTTTCCTCATACGATTTTCCTTCCATACCAGGCAACATCCTGGTAAACCTCCTCTGCACCCGTTCCAATGCCTCCACATCCTTCCTATAGTATGGCGACCAAAACTGCACACAATATTCCAGATGCGGCCGTACCAGAGTCTTATACAACTGCATCATGACCTCAGGACTCCGGAACTCAATTCCTCTACCAATAAAAGCCAGTACGCCATATGCCTTCCTCACCGCACTATTTACCTGGGAAATTACATTATTAACACAGCTCCATCACCAAGCCACTGTGTCAGTGTTACATTATTAACACAGCTCCATCACCAATCCACTGTGTCAGTGTTACATTATTAACACAGCTCCATCACCAATCCACTGCGTCAGTGTTACATTATTAACACAGCTCCATCACCAATCCACTGTGTCAGTGTTACATGATTGATCCACCTCTATCACCAATCCATTGAGTATGCGTTACATCATTGACACAGCACTATAACAAGACCGCTTTATCAGTGTTACATTATTAACACAGCTCCATCACCAATCCACTGTGTCAGTGTTACATTATTAACCCAGCTCCATCACCAATCCACTGTGTCAGTGTTACATTATTAACACAGTTCCCTCACCAATCCACTGTGCCAGTGTTACATCATTGACACAGCTCCATCACCAATCCACTGTGTCAGTGTTACATTATTAACACAGCTCTATCACCAATCCACTGTGTCAGTGCTACATTATTAACACAGCTCTATCACAAATCCACAGTGTCAGTGTTACATTATTAACACAGCTCCATCCCCAAACCACTCTGTGAGTGTTAAATTATTAACACAGCACCATCACCTATCCACTCTGTCAGTGTTACATTATTAGCCCAGCTTGATCACCAATCCATTGAGTCAGCGTAATATTATTAACCCAGCTCCATTACTAATCCACTGTGTCGGTGGCACATTACAAACCCTGCTCAATCACCAATCCATTGTGTCAGTGTTACATTAACCCAATCTACCACCAATCCACTGAGTCTGCGTTACATCATTAACACAGCTCCTTAACAAGACCACTGTGTCAGTGTTACATTACTAACCAAATTCATATCACCAAACCACTGCGTCAGCGATACATTACTCACTTACCTCTATCATCAATCCACCGTGTCAGTGTTACATTATTAACCCAGCTCCATTACCAATCCATTGTGTCAGTGTTACATTATTAACACAGCTCCATCACCAATCCACTGTGTCAGTGTTACATTAATAATCCAGCTCTATCACCAATCCACTGTGTCAGTGTAACATTGTTAAACCAGCTCCATCACCAATCCACTGTGTCAGTGTTACATTATGAACAAAACTCTTTCACCAATCCACTGTGTCAGTGTTTCATTATTAACACAGTTCTATCACCAATCCACTGTGTCAGTATTACATTATTAATACAGCTCCATCACCAATCCATTGTGTCAGTGTAATATTATTAACGGAACTCTATCACCAATCCACTGTGTTAGTGTTTCATTATTAACCCAGCTCTATCACCAATCCACTGCGGTCAGTGTAACATTATTAACAGAACTCTATCAGCAAACCACTGTGTCAGTGTAACATTATTAATACAGCTCTGTCACCAAACCACTATGTAAGTGTTACATTATTAACACAGCTCCATCACCAATCCACTGTGTCAGTGTAACATTATTAACACAGCTCAATCACCAATCCACTGTGGCAGTGCTACATTATGAACCCAGCTCCATCACCAGTCCACTGTGTCAGTGTTACATTATGAAAAGAACTCTGTCATCAATTCAATGAGTCTACGTTACATCATTGACACAGCTCTATAACAGGACCACTGATTCAGTGTTCCATTATTAACACAGCTCTATCACCATTGCACTGTGTCAGCATTACATTATTAAGACAACTTTATCACCAATCCACTGAGAATGTGTTACATCATTGACACAGCAATATAACAAGACCACTGTATTAGTGTTACATTATTAACACAGCTCCATCACCAATCCACTGTGACAGTGTTACATTATTAACACAGCTCGATCACCAATCCACTGTGTCAGTGTTACATTATTAACACAGCTCTATCACCAATCCACTGTGTCAGTGTTACATCATTAACACAGCTCCATCACCAATCCACGGGGCCAGTGTTACATTATTAACACAGCTCGATCACCAATCCACTGCGTCAGTGTTACATTATTAACACAGCTCCATCACCAATCCACTGTGTCAGTGTTACATGATTGGTCCACCTCTATCACCAATCCATTGAATATGCATTACATCATTGACACAGCACTTTAACAAGACCGCTTTATCAGTGTTACATTATTAACACAGCTCCATCACCAATCCACTGTGTCAGTGTTACATTATTAACCCAGCTCCATCACCAATCCACTGTGTCAGTGTTACATTATTAACACAGTTCCCTCACCAATCCACTGTGCCAGTGTTACATCATTGACACAGATCCATCACCAATCCACTGTGTCAGTGTTACATTATTAACACAGCTCTATCACCAATCCACTGTGTCAGTGTTACATTATTAACACAGCTCTATCACCAATCCACTGTGTAAGTGTTGCATTATTCTCCAAGCTCTATTACCAATCCGCTGTGTCAAATTGACATTATTAACTTAGCTTGATAACCAATCCCCTGTGTTAGTTTGACATTATGAACTTAGATCTATAATCAATCAACCGTGTCAGTGTTACATTATTAACCCAGCTCCCTCACCAATCCACTGTGTCAGTGTTACATTATTAACCCAGCTCCCTCACCAATCCACTGTGTCAGTATTACATTATTAACCCAGCTCCATCACCAATCCACTGTGTCAGTGTTACTTTATTAACATAGATCTATAATCAATCAACCATGTTAGTGTTACATTATTAACCCAGCTCCACCACCAATCCAATGAGTCAGTGTAACATTATTAACACAGCTCTATCACCAAACCACTGAGTCAGTGTTACATTATCAACATAGATCTATAATCAATCAACCATGTTAGTGTTACATTATTAACCCAGCTCCACCACCAATCCAATGAGTCAGTGTTACATTATTAACACAGCTCCATCACCAATCCACTGTGACAGTGTTACATTATTATCACAGCTCCATCACCAATCCACTGTGTCAGAGTTACATTATTAACACAGCTCTATCACCAATCCACTGTGTCAGTGTTACATCATTAACACAGCTCCATCACCAATCCACGGGGCCAGTGTTACATTATTAACACAGCTCGATCACCAATCCACTGCGTCAGTGTTACATTATTAACACAGCTCCATCACCAATCCACTGTGTCAGTGTTACATGATTGATCCACCTCTATCACCAATCCATTGAGTATGCGTTACATCATTGACACAGCACTTTAACAAGACCACTTTATCAGTGTTACATTATTAACACAGCTCCATCACCAATCCACTGTGTCAGTGTTACATGATTGATCCAACTCTATCACCAATCCATTGAGTATGCGTTACATCATTGACACAGCACGATAACAAGACCACTTTATCACTGTTACATTATTAACACAGCTCTATCACCAATCCACTGTGTCAGTGTTACATTATTAACACAGCTCCATCACCAATCCACTGTGTCAGTGTTACATTATTAACCCAGCTCCATCACCAATCCACTGTGTCAGTGTTACATTATTAACACAGTTCCTTACCAATCCACTGTGCCAGTGTTACATCATTGACACAGCTCCATCACCAATCCACTGTGTCAGTGTTACATTATTAACACAGCTCTATCACCAATCCACATTGTCAGTGTTACATTATTAACACAGCTCTATCACCAATCCACTGTGTCAGTGCTACATTATTAACACAGCTCTATCACCAATCCACTGTGTAAGTGTTGCATTATTCTCCCAGCTCTATTACCAATCCGCTGTGTCAGTTTGACATTATTAACTTAGCTTGATAACCAATCCCCTGTGTTAGTGTTACATTATGAACTTAGATCTCTGATCAATAAACCGTGTCAGTGTTACATTATTAACCCAGCTCCCTCACCAATCCACTGTGTCAGTGTTACATTATTAACCCAGCTCCCTCACCAATCCACTGTGTCAATGTTACATTATTAACCCAGCTCCATCACCAATCCACTGTGTCAGTGTTACTTTATTAACATAGATCTATAATCAATCAACCATGTTAGTGTTACATTATTAACCCAGCTCCACCACCAATCCAATGAGTCAGTGTAACATTATTAACACAGCTCTATCACCAAACCACTGAGTCAGTGTTACATTATCAACATAGATCTATAATCAATCAACCATGTTAGTGTTACATTATTAACCCAGCTCCACCACCAATCCAATAAGTCAGTGTTACATTATTAACACAGCTCCATCACCAATCCACTGTGCCAGTGTTACATCATTGACACAGCTCCATCACCAATCCACTGTGTCAGTGTTACATTATTAACCCAGCTCCATCACTAATCCACTTTTTCAGTATTACATTGTTAACCCAGCTCTATCACCAAACCACTGTGTCAGTGTTACATTATTAACACAGCTCCATCACCAATCCACTGTGTCACTGTTGCATTATTACTAGAACTCCATCACCAAACCGCGGTGTCAGTGTTACATTATTAACCCAGCTTGATCACCAATCCACTGTGTCAGTGTTACATTATGAACACAACTCTTTCACCAATCCACTGTGTCAGTCTTTCATTATTAACACAGTTCTATCACCAATCCACTGTGTCAGTATTACATTATTAATACAGCTCCATCACCAATCCATTGTGTCAGTGTAATATTATTAACCGAACTCTATCACCAATCCACTGTGTTAGTGTTTCATTATTAACCCAGCTCTATCACCAATCCACTGCGGTCAGTGTAACATTATTTACACAGCTCAATCACCAATCCACTGTGGCAGTGTTACATTATGAACCCAGCTCCATCATCAGTCCACTGTGTCAGTGTTACATTATTAAAAGAACTCTGTCATCAATCCAATGAGTCTACGTTACATCATTGACACAGCTCTATAACAGGACCACTGTTTCAGTGTTCCATTATTAACACAGCTCTATCACCATTGCACTGTGTCAGCATTACATTATTAAGACAACTTTATCTCCAATCCACTGAGAATGTGTTACATCATTGACACAGCAATATAACAAGACCACTGTATTAGTGTTACATTATTAACACAGCTCCATCACCAATCCACTGTGACAGTGTTACATCATTAACACAGCTCCATCACCAATCCACTGTGTCAGTGTTACATCATTAATACAGCTCCATCACCAATCTACGGGGCCAGTGTTACATTATTAACACAGCTCGATCACCAATCCACTGTGTCAGTGTTACATTATTAACACAGCTCTATCACCAATCCACTGTGTCAGTGTTACATCATTAACACAGCTCCATCACCAATCCACGGGGCCAGTGTTACATTATTAACACAGCTCGATCACCAATCCACTGTGTCAGTGTTACATTATTAACACAGCTCTATCACCAATCCATTGTGTCAGTGTTACATTATTAACACAGTTCCCTCACCAATCCACTGTGTCAGAGTTATATTATTAACATAGCCCTATCAGCAATCCACTGTATCAGTGTTACATTATTAATATAGCTTTATCACCAATCCACGGTGTCAGTGTTACATTATTTATACATCTCTATCACCAATGCACTCTGTCAGTGTTACATCATTAACACAGCTCTATATCAAGACCACTGTGTTAGTGTTACATTACAAACCCAGCTCCATCACCAATCCACTGTGTCATTGTTACATTATTAACACAGCTCTATCACCAATCCACTGTGTCAGTGTTACATTATTAACACAGCTCTATCACCAATCCACTGTGTCAGTGCTACATTATTAACACAGCTCTATCACCAATCCACTGTGTAAGTGTTGCATTATTCTCCCAGCTCTATTACCAATCCGCTGTGTCAGTTTGACATTATTAACTTAGCTTGATAACCAATCCCCTGTGCAAGTGTTACATTATGAACTTAGATCTATAATCAATCAACCGTGTCAGTGTTACATTATTAACCCAGCTCCCTCACCAATCCACTGTGTCAGTGTTACATTATTAACCCAGCTCCCTCACCAATCCACTGTGTCAGTATTACATTATTAACCCAGCTCCATCACCAATCCACTGTGTCAGTGTTACTTTATTAACATAGATCTATAATCAATCAACCATGTTAGTGTTACATTATTAACCCAGCTCCACCACCAATCCAATGAGTCAGTGTAACATTATTAACACAGCTCTATCACCAAACCACTGAGTCAGTGTTACATTATCAACATAGATCTATAATCAATCAACCAGGTTAGTGTTACATTATTAACCCAGCTCCACCACCAATCCAATGAGTCAGTGTAACATTATTAACACAGCTCTATCACCAAACCACTCTGTCAGTGTTAAATTATTAACACAGATGCACCACCTATCCACTATGTTAGTGTTACATTATTAACACAGCTCCATCCCCAAACCACTCTGTGAGTGTTAAATTATTAACACAGCACCATCACCTATCCACTCTGTCAGTGTTACATTATTAGCCCAGCTTGATCACCAATCCATTGAGTCAGCGTAACATTATTAACCCAGATCCATCACTAATCCACTGTGTCGGTGGCACATTACTAACCCTGCTCAATCACCAATCCATTGTGTCCGTGTTACATTACCACAACTCTACCACCAATCCACTGAGTCTGCGTTACATCATTAACACAGCTCCTTATCAAGACAACTGTGTCAGTGTTACATTACTAACCCAATTCATATCACCAAACCACTGCGTCAGCGATACATTACTCACTTAGCTCTATCATCAATCCACCGTGTCAGTGTTACATTATTAACCCAGCTCCATCACCAATCCACTGTGTCAGTGTTACATTATTAACACAGCTCCATCACCAATCCACTGTGTCAGTGTTACATTAATAATCCAGCTCTATCACCAATCCACTGTGTCAGTGTAACATTGTTAAACCAGCTCCATCACCAATCCACTGTGTCAGTGTTACATTATGAACACAACTCTTTCACCAATCCACTGTGTCAGTCTTTCATTATTAACACAGTTCTATCACCAATCCACTGTGTCAGTATTACATTATTAATACAGCTCCATCACCAATCCATTGTGTCAGTGTAATATTATTAACCGAACTCTATCACCAATCCACTGTGTTAGTGTTTCATTATTAACCCAGCTCTATCACCAATCCACTGCGGTCAGTGTAATATTATTAACAGAACTCTATCACCAATCCACTGTGTCAGTGTAACATTATTAATACAGCTCTATCACCAAACCACTATGTAAGTGTTACATTATTAACACAGCTCCATCACCAATCCACTGTGTCAGTGTAACATTATTAATACAGCTCAATCACCAATCCACTGTGTCAGTGTTACATTATGAAAAGAACTCTGTCATCAATCCAATGAGTCTACGTTACATCATTGACACAGCTCTATAACAGGACCACTGTTTCAGTGTTCCATTATTAACACAGCTCTATCACCATTGCACTGTGTCAGCATTACATTATTAAGACAACTTTATCACCAATCCACTGAGAATGTGTTACATCATTGACACAGCAATATAACAAGACCACTGTATTAGTGTTACATTATTAACACAGCTCCATCACCAATCCACTGTGACAGTGTTACATCATTAACACAGCTCCATCACCAATCCACTGTGTCAGTGTTACATTATTAACACAGCTCGATCACCAATCCACTGTGTCAGTGTTACATTATTAACACAGCTCCATTCCAGATCTACTGTGTCAGTGTTACATTATTAACACAGCTCTGTCACCAATCCACTGTGTCAGTGTTACATTATTAACACAGTTCTCCCACCAATCCACTGTGTCAGTGTTACATTATTAACACAGCTCTATCACCAAACCGCTGTGTCACTGTTACATTATTACTAGAACTCCATCACCAATCCACTGTGTCAGTGTTATATTATGAACACAGCTCAATCACCGTTCGACTGTGTCAGTGTTACATTATTCACACAGCTCCATCACTAATCCACTTTTTCAGTATTACATTGTTAACCCAGCTCTATCACCAATCCACTGTGTCAGTGTTACATTATTACTAGAACTCCATCACCAATCCACTGTGTCAGTGTTATATTATGAACACAGCTCAATCACCAATCCACTGTGTCACTGTTATATTATGAACACAGCTCAATCTCCAATCCACTGTGACAGTGGTACATTATTAACACAGTTCTATCACAAGCCACTGTGTCAGTGTTACATTATTAACACAGCTCCATCACCAATCCAATGTGTCAGTGTTACATTATGAACACAGCTCTATCACCAATTCACTGTGCCAATGTTACATTATTAATACAGCTCTACCACCAATCCACTGAGTCAGTGGTACATTTTTAATAGAGGTCCATCACCAATCCACTGTGTCAGAGTTACATTATTAACACAGCTCCTTCACTAATCTACTGTGTCAGTGTAATATTATTAACAGAACTCTATCACCAATCCACTGTGTCAGTGTTACATTATTAACCCTGCTCTATCATCAAACCACTGTGTCACTGTTACATTATTAACCCAGCTCCATCACCAATCCACTGTGTCAGTATTACATTATTAACACAACTCTGTCACCAATCGACTGTGTCAGTGTTACATTATTAACCCAGCTTGATCACCAATCCACTGTGTCAGTGTTACATTATGAACACAACTCTTTCACCAATCCACTGTGTCAGTGTTTCATTATTAACACAGTTCTATCACCAATCCACTGTGTCAGTATTACATTATTAATACAGCTCCATCACCAATCCATTGTGTCAGTGTGATATTATTAACCGAACTCTATCACCAATCCACTGTGTTAGTGTTTCATTATGAACCCAGCTCTATCACCAATCCACTGCGGTCAGTGTTACATTATTAACACAGCTCCATCACCAATCCACTGTGTCAGTGTAACATTATTAACACAGCTCAATCACCAATCCACTGTGGCAGTGTTACATTATGAACCCAGCTCCATCACCAGTTCACTGTGTCAGTGTTACATTATTAAAAGAACTCTGTCATCAATCCAATGAGTCTACGTTATATCATTGACACAGCTCTATAACAGGACCACTGTTTCAGTGTTCCATTATTAACACAGCTCTATCACCATTGCACTGTGTCAGCATTACATTATTAAGACAACTTTATCTCCAATCCACTGAGAATGTGTTACATCATTGACACAGCAATATAACAAGACCACTGTATTAGTGTTACATTATTAACACAGCTCCAACACCAATCCACTGTGACACTGTTACATCATTAACACAGCTCCATCACCAATCCACGGGGCCAGTGTTACATTATTAACACAGCTCGATCACCAATCCACTGTGTCAGTGTTACATTATTAACACAGCTCTATCACCAATCCACTGTGTCAGTGTTACATCATTAACACAGCTCCATCACCAATCCACGGGGCCAGTGTTACATTATTAACACAGCTCTATCACCAATCCATTGTGTCAGTGTTACATTATTAACATAGTTCCCTCACCAATCCACTGTGTCAGTGTTATATTATTAACACAGCCCTATCAGCAATCCACTGTATCAGTGTTACATTATTAATATAGCTTTATCACCAATCCACGGTGTCAGTGTTACATTATTTATACATCTCTATCACCAATGCACTCTGTCAGTGTTACATCATTAACACAGCTCTATATCAAGACCATTGTGTTAGTGTTACATTACAAACCCAGCTCCATCACCAATCCACTGTTCAGTGTTACATTGTTAGCACAGCTCCATCACCGATCTACTGTGTCAGTGTTACATTATTAACACAGCTCTGTCACCAATCCACTGTGTCAGTGTTACATTATTAATACAGCACCATCACCAATCCACTGTGTCAGTGTTACATTATTAACACAGCTCTATCACCAAACCGCTGTGTCACTGTTACATTATTACTAGAACTCCATCACCAATCCACTGTGTCAGTGTTATATTATGAACACAGCTCAATCACCAGTCGACTGTGTCAGTGTTACATTATTCACACAGCTCCATCACTAATCCACTTTTTCAGTATTACATTGTTAACCCAGCTCTATCACCAATCCACTGTGTCAGTGTTACATTATTACTAGAACTCCATCACCAATCCACTGTGTCAGTGTTATATTATGAACACAGCTCAATCACCAATCCACTGTGTCAGTGTTATATTATGAACACAGCTCAATCTCCAATCCACTGTGACAGTGGTACATTATTAACACAGTTCTATCACAAGCCACTGTGTCAGTGTTACATTATTAACACAGCTCCTTCAGCAAACCAATGTGTCAGTGTTACATTATGAACACAGCTCTATCACCAATTCACTGTGCCAATGTTACATTATTAATACAGCTCTACCACCAATCCACTGAGTCAGTGGTACATTTTTAATAGAGGTCCATCACCAATCCACTGTGTCAGTGTTACATTATTAACACAGCTCCTTCACTAATCTACAGTGTCAGTGTAATATTATTAACAGAACTCTATAACCAATCCACTGTGTCAGTGTTACATTATTAACCCTGCTCTATCATCAAACCACTGTGTCACTGTTACATTATTAACCCAGCTCTGTCACCAATCCACTGTGTCAGTATTACATTATTAACACAACTCTGTCACAAATCGACTGTGTCTGTGGTACATTATTAACCCAGCTCTATCACCAATTACTGTGTCAGTGTTACATTATTAACACAGCTCTATCACCAAACTGCTGTGTCACTGTTACATTATTACTAGAACTCCATCACCAATCCACTGTGTCAGTGTTATATTATGAACACAGCTCAATCACCAGTCGACTGTGTCAGTGTTACATTATTAACCCAGCTCCATCACTAATCCACTTTTTCAGTATTACATTGTTAACCCAGCTCTGTCACCAATCCACTGTGTCAGTGTTACATTATTACTAGAACTCCATCACCAATCCACTGTGTCAGTGGTATATTATGAACACAGCTCAATCTCCAGTCGACTGTGTCAGTATTACATTATTAATACAGCTCCATCACCAATCCATTGTGTCAGTGTAATATTATTAACCGAACTCTATCACCAATCCACTGTGTTAGTGTTTCATTATGAACCCAGCTCTATCACCAATCCACTGCGGTCAGTGTTACATTATTAACACAGCTCCATCACCAATCCACTGTGTCAGTGTAACATTATTAACACAGCTCAATCACCAATCCACTGTGGCAGTGTTACATTATGAACCCAGCTCCATCACCAGTTCACTGTGTCAGTGTTACATTATTAAAAGAACTCTGTCATCAATCCAATGAGTCTACGTTATATCATTGACACAGCTCTATAACAGGACCACTGTTTCAGTGTTCCATTATTAACACAGCTCTATCACCATTGCACTGTGTCAGCATTACATTATTAAGACAACTTTATCTCCAATCCACTGAGAATGTGTTACATCATTGACACAGCAATATAACAAGACCACTGTATTAGTGTTACATTATTAACACAGCTCCATCACCAATCCACTGTGACAGTGTTACATCATTAACACAGCTCCATCACCAATCCACGGGGCCAGTGTTACATTATTAACACAGCTCGATCACCAATCCACTGTGTCAGTGTTACATTATTAACACAGCTCTATCACCAATCCACTGTGTCAGTGTTACATCATTAACACAGCTCCATCACCAATCCACGGGGCCAGTGTTACATTATTAACACAGCTCTATCACCAATCCATTGTGTCAGTGTTACATTATTAACATAGTTCCCTCACCAATCCACTGTGTCAGTGTTATATTATTAACACAGCCCTATCAGCAATCCACTGTATCAGTGTTACATTATTAATATAGCTTTATCACCAATCCACGGTGTCAGTGTTACATTATTTATACATCTCTATCACCAATGCACTCTGTCAGTGTTACATCATTAACACAGCTCTATATCAAGACCATTGTGTTAGTGTTACATTACAAACCCAGCTCCATCACCAATCCACTGTTCAGTGTTACATTGTTAGCACAGCTCCATCACCGATCTACTGTGTCAGTGTTACATTATTAACTCAGCTCTGTCACCAATCCACTGTGTCAGTGTTACATTATTAATACAGCACCATCACCAATCCACTGTGTCAGTGTTACATTATTAACACAGCTCTATCACCAAACCGCTGTGTCACTGTTACATTATTACTAGAACTCCATCACCAATCCACTGTGTCAGTGTTATATTATGAACACAGCTCAATCACCAGTCGACTGTGTCAGTGTTACATTATTCACACAGCTCCATCACTAATCCACTTTTTCAGTATTACATTGTTAACCCAGCTCTATCACCAATCCACTGTGTCAGTGTTACATTATTACTAGAACTCCATCACCAATCCACTGTGTCAGTGTTATATTATGAACACAGCTCAATCACCAATCCACTGTGTCAGTGTTATATTATGAACACAGCTCAATCTCCAATCCACTGTGACAGTGGTACATTATTAACACAGTTCTATCACAAGCCACTGTGTCAGTGTTACATTATTAACACAGCTCCTTCAGCAAACCAATGTGTCAGTGTTACATTATGAACACAGCTCTATCACCAATTCACTGTGCCAATGTTACATTATTAATACAGCTCTACCACCAATCCACTGAGTCAGTGGTACATTTTTAATAGAGGTCCATCACCAATCCACTGTGTCAGTGTTACATTATTAACACAGCTCCTTCACTAATCTACAGTGTCAGTGTAATATTATTAACAGAACTCTATAACCAATCCACTGTGTCAGTGTTACATTATTAACCCTGCTCTATCATCAAACCACTGTGTCACTGTTACATTATTAACCCAGCTCTGTCACCAATCCACTGTGTCAGTATTACATTATTAACACAACTCTGTCACAAATCGACTGTGTCTGTGGTACATTATTAACCCAGCTCTATCACCAATTACTGTGTCAGTGTTACATTATTAACACAGCTCTATCACCAAACTGCTGTGTCACTGTTACATTATTACTAGAACTCCATCACCAATCCAATGTGTCAGTGTTATATTATGAACACAGCTCAATCACCAGTCGACTGTGTCAGTGTTACATTATTAACCCAGCTCCATCACTAATCCACTTTTTCAGTATTACATTGTTAACCCAGCTCTATCACCAATCCACTGTGTCAGTGTTACATTATTACTAGAACTCCATCACCAATCCACTGTGTCAGTGGTATATTATGAACACAGCTCAATCTCCAGTCGACTGTGTCAGTATTACATTATTAATACAGCTCCATCACCAATCCATTGTGTCAGTGTAATATTATTAACCGAACTCTATCACCAATCCACTGTGTTAGTGTTTCATTATGAACCCAGCTCTATCACCAATCCACGGCGGTCAGTGTTACATTATTAACACAGCTCCATCACCAATCCACTGTGTCAGTGTAACATTATTAACACAGCTCAATCACCAATCCACTGTGGCAGTGTTACATTATGAACCCAGCTCCATCACCAGTTCACTGTGTCAGTGTTACATTATTAAAAGAACTCTGTCATCAATCCAATGAGTCTACGTTATATCATTGACACAGCTCTATAACAGGACCACTGTTTCAGTGTTCCATTATTAACACAGCTCTATCACCATTGCACTGTGTCAGCATTACATTATTAAGACAACTTTATCTCCAATCCACTGAGAATGTGTTACATCATTGACACAGCAATATAACAAGACCACTGTATTAGTGTTACATTATTAACACAGCTCCAACACCAATCCACTGTGACAGTGTTACATCATTAACACAGCTCCATCACCAATCCACGGGGCCAGTGTTACATTATTAACACAGCTCGATCACCAATCCACTGTGTCAGTGTTACATTATTAACACAGCTCCATCACCAATCCACGGGGCCAGTGTTACATTATTAACACAGCTAAAACACCAATCCATTGTGTCAGTGTTACATTATTAACATAGTTCCCTCACCAATCCACTGTGTCAGTGTTATATTATTAACACAGCCCTATCAGCAATCCACTGTATCAGTGTTACATTATTAATATAGCTTTATCACCAATCCACGGTGTCAGTGTTACATTATTTATACATCTCTATCACCAATGCACTCTGTCAGTGTTACATCATTAACACAGCTCTATATCAAGACCATTGTGTTAGTGTTACATTACAAACCCAGCTCCATCACCAATCCACTGTTCAGTGTTACATTGTTAGCACAGCTCCATCACCGATCTACTGTGTCAGTGTTACATTATTAACACAGCTCTGTCACCAATCCACTGTGTCAGTGTTACATTATTAATACAGCACCATCACCAATCCACTGTGTCAGTGTTACATTATTAACACAGCTCTATCACCAAACCGCTGTGTCACTGTTACATTATTACTAGAACTCCATCACCAATCCACTGTGTCAGTGTTATATTATGAACACAGCTCAATCACCAGTCGACTGTGTCAGTGTTACATTATTCACACAGCTCCATCACTAATCCACTTTTTCAGTATTACATTGTTAACCCAGCTCTATCACCAATCCACTGTGTCAGTGTTACATTATTACTAGAACTCCATCACCAATCCACTGTGTCAGTGTTATATTATGAACACAGCTCAATCACCAATCCACTGTGTCAGTGTTATATTATGAACACAGCTCAATCTCCAATCCACTGTGACAGTGGTACATTATTAACACAGTTCTATCACAAGCCACTGTGTCAGTGTTACATTATTAACACAGCTCCTTCAGCCAACCAATGTGTCAGTGTTACATTATGAACACAGCTCTATCACCAATTCACTGTGCCAATGTTACATTATTAATACAGCTCTCCCACCAATCCACTGAGTCAGTGGTACATTTTTAATAGAGGTCCATCACCAATCCACTGTGTCAGTGTTACATTATTAACACAGCTCCTTCACTAATCTACAGTGTCAGTGTAATATTATTAACAGAACTCGATAACCAATCCACTGTGTCAGTGTTACATTATTAACCCTGCTCTATCATCAAACCACTGTGTCACTGTTACATTATTAACCCAGCTCTGTCACCAATCCACTGTGTCAGTATTACATTATTAACACAACTCTGTCACAAATCGACTGTGTCTGTGGTACATTATTAACCCAGCTCTATCACCAATTACTGTGTCAGTGTTACATTATTAACACAGCTCTATCACCAAACTGCTGTGTCACTGTTACATTATTACAAGAACTCCATCACCAATCCACTGTGTCAGTGTTATATTATGAACACAGCTCAATCACCAGTCGACTGTGTCAGTGTTACATTATTAACCCAGCTCCATCACTAATCCACTTTTTCAGTATTACATTATTAACCCAGCTCTATCACCAATCCACTGTGTCAGTGTTACATTATTACTAGAACTCCATCACCAATCCACTGTGTCAGTGTTATATTATGAACACAGCTCAATCACCAATCCACTGTGTCAGTGTTATATTATGAACACAGCTCAATCTCCAATCCACTGTGACAGTGGGACATTATTAACACAGTTCTATCACAAGCCACTGTGTCAGT
Organism: Chiloscyllium plagiosum; assembly: GCF_037043375.1. NCBI lineage: Eukaryota > Metazoa > Chordata > Chondrichthyes > Orectolobiformes > Hemiscylliidae > Chiloscyllium > Chiloscyllium plagiosum. The sequence goes on along the minus strand of NW_028270139.1, from coordinate 171,739,184 downwards.
GTTACATTATTAACACAGCTCCTTCAGCAAACCAATGTGTCAGTGTTACATTATGAACACAGCTCAATCACCAATCCACTGTGTCAGTGTTATATTATGGACACAGCTCAATCTGCAATCCACTGTGACAGTGGTACATTATTAACATAATTCTATTACAAGCAACTGTGTCAGTGTTACATTATTAACACAGCTCTATCACCAATCCAATGTGTCACTGTTACATTATTAACCCAGCTCTATCACCAATCCACTGTGTCAGTATTACATTATTAACACAACTCTGTCACCAATCGTCTGTGTCACTGTTACATTATTACTAGAACTCCATCACCAATCCACTGTGTCAGTGTTATATTATTAACACAGCTCCATCACCAAACCGCTGTGTCAGTGTTACATTATTAACCCAGCTTGATCACCAATCCACTGTGTCAGTGTTACATTATGAACACAACTCTTTCACCAATCCACTGTGTCAGTCTTTCATTATTAACACAGTTCTATCACCAATCCACTGTGTCAGTATTACATTATTAATACAGCTCCATCACCAATCCATTGTGTCAGTGTAATATTATTAACCGAACTCTATCAACAATCCACTGTGTTAGTGTTTCATTATTAACCCAGCTCTATCACCAATCCACTGCGGTCAGTGTAATATTATTAACAGAACTCTATCACCAATCCACTGTGTCAGTGTAACATTATTAATACAGCTCTATCACCAAACCACTATGTAAGTGTTACATTATTAACACAGCTCCATCACCAATCCACTGTGTCAGTGTAACATTATTAACACAGCTCAATCACCAATCCACTGTGGCAGTGTTACATTATGAACCCAGCTCCATCACCAGTCCACTGTGTCAGTGTTACATTATTAAAAGAACTCTGTCATCAATCCAATGAGTCTACGTTACATCATTGACACAGCTCTATAACAGGACCACTGTTTCAGTGTTCCATTATGAACACAGCTCTATCACCATTGCACTGTGTCAGCATTACATTATTAAGACAACTTTATCTCCAATCCACTGAGAATGTGTTACATCATTGACACAGCAATATAACAAGACCACTGTATTACTGTTACATTATTAACTCAGCTCCATCACCAATCCACTGTGACAGTGTTACATCATTAACACAGCTCCATCACCAATCCACGGGGCCAGTGTTACATTATTAACACAGCTCGATCACCAATCCACTGTGTCAGTGTTACATTATTAACACAGCTCTATCACCAATCCACTGTGTCAGTGTTACATTATTATCCCAGCTCTATCACGAATTCACATTGTCAGTGTTACATTATTAACACAGCTCCATCACCAATCCACTGTGTCAGTGTTACATTATTAACACAGCTCTATCACCAATCCACTGTGTTAGTGTTACATTATTAACACAGCTCGATCACCAATCCACTGTGTCAGTGTTACATTATTAACACAGCTCTATCACCAATCCACTGTTTCATTGTTACATTATTAACACAGCTCTATCACCAATCCACTGTGTTAGTGTTACATTATTAATACAGCTCCATCACCAATCCATGTGTCAGTGTTACATTATGAACACAGCTCGATCACCAATCCACTGTGTCAGTATTACATAATTAACACAACTCTGTCACCAATCGACTGTGTCTATGGTACATTATTAACACAGCTCTATCACCAATTACTGTGTCAGTGATACATTATTAACACAGCTCTATCACCAATCCACTGTGTCAGTGTTACATTATTAACACAACTCTGTCACCAATCGACTGTGTTTGTGGTACATTATTAACACAGCTCTATCACCAATTACTGTGTCAGTGTTACATTATTAACACAGCTCTATCACCAAACCGCTGTGTCACTGTTACATTATTACTAGAACTCCATCACCAATCAACTGTGTCAGTGTTATATTATGAACACAGCTCAATCACCAGTCGACTGTGTCAGTGTTACATTATTAACACAGCTCCATCACTAATCCACTTTTTCAGTATTACATTGTTAACCCAGCTCTATCACCAAACCACTGTGCCAGTGTTACATTATTACTAGAACTCCATCACCAATCCACTTTGTCAGTGGTATATTATGAACACAGCTCAATCTCCAGTTGACTGTGTCAGTATTACATTATTAACACAGCTCCATCACCAATCCACTGTGACAGTGGTACATTATTAACACAGCTCTATCACCAATCCAATGTGTCAGTGCTACATTATTTATACAGCTCCATCACCAATCCAATGTGTCAGTGTTACATTATGAACACAGCTCTATCACCAATTCATTGTGCCAATGTTACATTATTAATACAGCTCCATCACCAATCCACCCTGAGTCAGTTGTACATTTTTAATAGAGGTCCATCACCAATCCACTGTGTCAGTGTGACATTATTAACCCAGCTCTATCATCAAACCGCTGTGTCACTGTTACATTATTAACACAGCTCTATCACCAATCCACTGTGTCAGTATTACATGATTAACACAACTCTGTCACCAATCGACTGTGTCACTGTTACATTATTACTAGAACTTCATCACCAATCCACTGTGTCAGTGTTATATTATTAACACAGCTCCATTACCAAACCGTTGTGTCAGTGTTACATTATTAACCCAGCTCCATCACTAATCCACTTTTTCAGTATTACATTGTTAACCCAGCTCTATCACCAATCCACTCTGTCAGTTTTACATTATTAGCCCAGCTTGATCACCAATCCACTGTGTCAGTGTTATATTATTAACACAGCTCTATCACCAATCCACTCTGTCAGATTTATATTATTAACACAGCTCCATCACCAAACCGCTGTGTCAGTGTTACATTATTAACCCAGCTTGATCACTAATCCACTGTGTCAGTGTTCCATTATTAGCCCAGCTTGATCACCAATCCACTGTGTCAGTGTTACATTATTAGCCCAGCTTGATCACCAATCCACTGTGTCAGTGTTCCATTATTAGCCCAGCTTGATCACCAATCCACTGTGTCAGTGTTACATTATTAGCCCAGCTTGATCACCAATCCACTGTGTCAGTGTTACATTATTAACACAGCTCCATCACCAAACCGCTGTGTCACTGTTACATTATTACAAGAACTCCATCACCAATCCACTGTGTCAGTGTTATATTATGAACCCTGCTCAATCACCAATCCACTGTGTCAGTGTTACATTATTAGCCCAGCTTGATCACCAATCCACTGTGTCAGTGTTACATTGTTAACCCAGCTCCACCACCAACCCATTGAGTCAGTGTTCCATTATTAACACAGCTCTATCACCAAACCACTCTGAGAGTGTTAAATTATTAACACAGCACCATCACCTATCCACTCTGTCAGTGTTACATTATTAGCCCAGCTTGATCACCAATCCATTGAGTCAGCGTAACATTATTAACCCAGCTCCATTACTAATCCACTGTGTCAGTGGTACATTACTAACCCTGCTCAATCACCAATCCATTGTGTCAGTGTTACATTACCACAACTCTACCACCAATCCACTGAGTCTGCGTTACATCATTAACACAGCTCCTTATCAAGACCACTGTGTCAGTGTTACATTACTAATCCAATTCTTATCACCAAACCACTGTGTCAGCGATACATTACACACTTTTCTCTATCATCAATCCACCGTGTAAGTGTTACATTATTAACCCAGCTCCATTACCAATCCACTGTGTCAGTGTTACATTATTAACACAGCTCGATCACCAATCCACTGTGTCAGTGTTACATTATTAACACAGCTCGATCACCAATCCACTGTGTCAGTGTTAAATTATTAACACAGCTCTATCACCAATCCACTGTGTCAGTGTTACATTATTAACACAGCTCGATCACCAATCCACTGTGTCAGTGTTACATTATTAACACAGCTCTATCACCAATCCACTGTGTCAGTGTTACAATAGTAACACAGATCCATCATCAATCCACTGTGTCAGTGTTACATTATTAGCCCAGCTCCATCACGAATTCACATTGTCAGTGTTCCATTATTAACACAGCTCTATCACCAATCCACTGTGTCAGTGTTACATTATTAATACAGCTCCATCACCAATCCACTGTGTCAGTGTTACATTATTAATACAGCTCCATCACCAATCCACTCTGTCAGTGTTACATTATTAACCCAGCTCCATCACCAGTCCACTGTGTCAGTGTTACATAATTAACACCGATCCTTCACCAATCCACTGTGTCAGTGTTACATCATTATCCCAGCTCTATCACGAATTCACATTGTCAGTGTTACATTATTAACACAGCTCCATCAACAATCCACTGTGTCAGTGTTACATTATTAATACAGCTTTATCACCAATCCACTGTGTCAGTGTTACATTCTTAACACAGCTCTGTCACCAATCCACTGTGTCAGTGTTACATTAACCCAGCTCCCTCACCAATCCACTGTGTCAGTGTTACATTATTAATATAGCTTTATCACCAATCCACTGTGTCAGTGTTACATTATTTATACAGCTCTATCACCAATGCATTCTGTCAGTGTTACATCATTAACACAGCTCTATATCAAGACCAATGTGTTAGTGTTACATTACAAACCCAGCTCCATCACCAATCCACTGTTCAGTGTTACATTGTTAGCACAGTTCCATCACCGATCTACTGTGTCAGTGTTACATTATTAACACAGCTCTGTCACCAATCCACTGTGTCAGTGTTACATTATTAACCCAGCTATCCCACCAATCCACTGTGTCATTGTTACATTATTAACCCAGCTCTATCATCAAACCGCTGTGTTACTGTTACATTATTAACCCAGCTCTATCACCAATCCACTGTGTCAGTATTACATTATTAACACAACTCTGTCACCAACCGACTGTGTCTGTTGTACATTATTAACCCAGCTCTATCACCACATACTGTGTCAGTGTTACATTATTAACACAGCTCCAACACCAAACCGCTGTGTCACTGTTACATTATTACTAGAACTCCATCACCAATCCACTGTGTCAGTGTTATATTATGAACACAGCTCAATCACCAGTCGACTGTGTCAGTGTTACATTATTCACACAGCTCCATCACTAATCCACTTTTTCAGTATTACATTTTTAACCCAGCTCTATCACCAATCCACTGTGTCAGTGTTACATTATTAACACAGCTCCATCACCAATCCACTGTGTCACTGTTACATTATTAATACAGCTCCATCACCAATCCACTGTGTCAGTGTTACATTATTAATACAGCTCTATCACCAATCCACTCTGTCAGTGTTACATTATTAACACAGCTCCATCACCAATCCACTGTGTCACTGTTACATTATTACTAGAACTCCATCACCAATCCACTGTGTCAGTGTTATATTATGAACACAGCTCAATCTCCAGTCGACTGTGTCAGTGTTACATTATTAACACAGCTCCATCACCAATCCACTGTGTCAGTGCTACATTATTTATACAGCTCCATCACCAATCCACTGTGTCAGTGTTACATTATGAACACAGCTCTATCACCAATCCACTGTGTCAGTGTTACATTATTAACACAGCTCTGTCACCAATCCACTGTGTCAGTGTTACATTAACCCAGCTCCCTCACCAATCCACTGTGTCAGTGTTACATTATTAATACAGCTCTACCACCAATCCACTGTGTCAGTGGTACATTTTTAAGAGAGGTCCATCACCAATCCACTGTGTCAGTGTTACATTATTAACACAGCTCCTTCACTAATCTACTGTGTCAGTGTAATATTATTAACAGAACTCTATCACCAATCCACTGTGTTAGTGTTTCATTATTAACACAACTCTGTCACCAATCCACTGTGTCAGTGTTACATTAGTAACACAGCTCTATCAGCAAACCGCTGTGTCACTGTTACATTATTACTAGAACTCCATCACCAATCCACTGTGTCAGTGTTATATTATGAACACACCTCAATCTCCAGTCGACTGTGTCAGTGTTACATTATTAACACAGCTCTATCACCAATCCACTGTGTCAGTGTTACATTATTTATACAGCTCTATCACCAATGCATTCTGTCAGTGTTACATCATTAACACAGCTCTATATCAAGACCACTGTGTTAGTGTTACATTACAAACCCAGCTCCATCACCAATCCACTGTTCAGTGTTACATTGTTAGCACAGTTCCATCACCGATCTACTGTGTCAGTGTTACCTTATTAACACAGCTCTGTCACCAATCCACTGTGTCAGTGTTACATTATTAACCCAGCTCTATCATCAGACCGCTGTGTTACTGTTACATTATTAACCCAGCTCTATCACCAATCCACTGTGTCAGTATTACATTATTAAGACAACTCTGTCACCAACCGACTGTGTCTGTGGTACATTATTAACCCAGCTCTATCACCACATACTGTGTCAGTGTTACATTATTAACACAGCTCCAACACCAAACCGCGGTGTCACTGTTACATTATTACTAGAACTCCATCACCAATCCACTGTGTCAGTGTTATATTATGAACACAGCTCAATCACCAATCCACTGTGTCAGTGTTACATTATTAACACAGCTCCATCACCAATCCACTGTGTCACTGTTACATTCTTACTAGAACTCCATCACCAATCCACTGTGTCAGTGTTATATTATGAACACAGCTCAATCTCCAGTCGACTGTGTCAGTGTTACATTATTAACACAGCTCCATCACCAATCCACTGTGTCACTGCTACATTATTTATACAGCTCCATCACCAATCCACTGTGTCAGTGTTACGTTATTAACACAGCTCTATCACCAATCCACTGTGTCAGTGTTACATTATTAACACAGCTCTGTCACCAATCCGCTGTGTCGGTGTTACATTAACCCAGCTCCCTCACCAATCCACTGTGTCAGTGTTACATTATTAATACAGCTCTACCACCAATCCACTGTGTCAGTGGTACATTTTTAAGAGAGGTCCATCACCAATCCACTGTGTCAGTGTTACATTATTAACACAGCTCCTTCACTAATCTACTGTGTCAGTGTAATATTATTAACAGAACTCTATCACCAATCCACTGTGTTAGTGTTTCATTATTAACACAACTCTGTCACCAATCCACTGTGTCAGTGTTACATTAGTAACACAGCTCTATCACCAAACCGCTGTGTCACTGTTACATTATTACTAGAACTCCATCACCAATCCACTGTGTCAGTGTTATATTTTGAACACACCTCAATCTCCAGTCGACTGTGTCAGTGTTACATTATTAACACAGCTCTATCTCCAATCCGCTGTGTCAGTGTTACATTATTAACACAGCTCGATCACCAATCCACTGTTTCATTGTTACATTATTAACAAAGCTCTATCACCAATTCACTGTGTTAGTGTTACATTATTAACACAGCTCCATCACCAATCCATGTGTCAGTGTTACATTATGAACACAGCTCGATCACCAATCCACTGTGTCAGTGTTACATTATTCTCCCAACTATATCACCAATTCACTGTGTCAGTATTACATAATTAACACAACTCTGTCACCAATCGACTGTGTCTATGGTACATTATTAACACAGCTCCATCACCAATTACTGTGTCAGTGATACATTATTAACACAGCTCTATCACCAATCCACTGTGTCAGTGTTACATTATTAACACAAGTCTGTCACCAATCGACTGTGTTTGTGGTACATTATTAACACAGCTCTATCACCAATTACTGTGTCAGTGTTACATTATTAGCACAGCTCTATCACCAAACCGCCGTGTCACTGTTACATTATTACTAGAACTCCATCACCAATCCACTGTGTCAGTGTTATAATATGAACACACCTCAATCTCCAGCCGACTGTGTCACTGTTACATTATTAACACAGTTCTGTCAACAATCCCCTGTGTCAGTGTTACATTATTTATACAGCTCTATCACCAATGCATTCTGTCAGTGTTACATCATTAACACAGCTCTATATCAAGACCACTGTGTTAGTGTTACATTACAAACCCAGCTCCATCACCAATCCACTGTTCAGTGTTACATTGTTAGCACAGCTCCATCACCGATCTACTGTGTCAGTATTACATTATTAACACAGCTCCATCACTAATCCACTTTTTCAGTATTACATTGTTAACCCAGCTCTATCACCAATCCACTGTGTCAGTGTTACATTATTACTCGAACTCCATCACCAATCCACTGTGTCAGTGTTATATTATGAACACAGCTCAATCTCCAGTCGACTGTGACAGTGTTACATTATTAACACAGCTCCATCACCAATCCACTGTGTCAGTGCTACATTATTTATACAGCTCCATCACCAATCCAATGTGTCAGTGTTACATTATGAACACAGCTCTATCACCAATCCACTGTGTCAGTGTTACATTATTAACACAGCTCTGTCACCAATCCGCTGTGTCGGTGTTACATTAACCCAGCTCCCTCACCAATCCACTGTGTCAGTGTTACATTATTACTAGAACTCCATCACCAATCCACTGTGTCAGTGTTATATTATGAACACAGCTCAATCTCCAGTCGACTGTGACAGTGTTACATTATTAACACAGCTCCATCACCAATCCACTGTGTCACTGTTACATTATTACTTGAACTCCATCACCAATCCACTGTGTCAGTGTTATATTATGAACACAGCTCAATCTCCAGTCGACTGTGACAGTGTTACATTATTAACACAGCTCCATCACCAATCCACTGTGTCAGTGCTACATTATTTATACAGCTCCATCACCAATCCAATGTGTCAGTGTTACATTATGAACTCAGCTCTATCACCAATCCACTGTGTCAGTGTTACATTATTAACACAGCTCTGTCACCAATCTGCTGTGTCGGTGTTACATTAACCCAGCTCCCTCACCAATCCACTGTGTCAGTGTTACATTATTAATACAGCTCTACCACCAATCCACTGTGTCAGTGGTACATTTTTAAGAGAGGTCCATCACCAATCCACTGTGTCAGTGTTACATTATTAACACAGCTCCTTCACTAATCTACTGTGTCAGTGTAATATTATTAACAGAACTCTATCACCAATCCACTGTGTTCGTGTTTCATTATTAACACAACTCTGTCACCAATCCACTGTGTCAGTGTTACATTAGTAACACAGCTCTATCACCAAACCGCTGTGTCACTGTTACATTATTACTAGAACTCCATCACCAATCCACTGTGTCAGTGTTATATTATGAACACACCTCAATCTCCAGTCGACTGTGTCAGTGTTACATTATTAACACAGCTCTATCTCCAATCCACTGTGTCAGTGTTACATTATTAACACAGCTCTATCACCAATCCACTGTTTCATTGTTACATTATTAACAAAGCTCTATCACCAATCCACTGTGTTAGTGTTACATTATTAACACAGCTCCATCACCAATCCATGTGTCAGTGTTACATTATGAACACAGCTCGATCACCAATCCACTGTGTCAGTGTTACATTATTCTCCCAACTCTATCACCAATTCACTGTGTCAGTATTACATAATTAACACTTCTCTGTCACCAATCGACTGTGTCTATGGTACATTATTAACACAGCTCTATCACCAATTACTGTGTCAGTGATACATTATTAACACAGCTCTATCACCAATCCACTGTGTCAGTGTTACATTATTAACACAAGTCTGTCACCAATCGACTGTGTTTGTGGTACATTATTAACACAGCTCTATCACCAATTACTGTGTCAGTGTTACATTATTAACACAGCTCTATCACCAAACCGCTGTGTCACTGTTACATTATTACTAGAACTCCATCACCAATCCACTGTGTCAGTGTTATAATATGAACACACCTCAATCTCCAGCCGACTGTGTCACTGTTACATTATTAACACAGTTCTGTCAACAATCCCCTGTGTCAGTGTTACATTATTTATACAGCTCCATCACCAATCCCACAGTGTCAGTGTTACATTATTAACCCAGCTCCATCACCAATCCCACAGTGTCAGTGTTACATTATTAACCCAGCTCCATCCCCAATCCACTGTGTCAGTGTTACATTGTGAACGCAGATCTATCACAAATCCACAGTGTCAGTGTTACATTATTAACACAGCTCGATAAACAATCCAGTGTCAGTGTTACATTATTAACATAGCTCGATAAACAATCCAGTGTCAGTGTTACATTATTAACATAGATGTATAATCAATCAACCGTGTCAGTGTTACATTATTGATACAGCTCTATCACCAATCCACTGTATCAGTGTTACATTATTAACCCAGCTCCACCACCAACCCAATGAGTGAGTGTAACATTATTAACACAGCTCTATCACCAAACCACTCTGTCAGTGTTACATTATTAACACAGCACCATCACCTATCCACTGTATCAGTGTCACATTATTAACCCAGCTCCATCACCAATCCACTGTGTCAGTGTTACATTATTAACCCAGCTCCATCACCAATCCACTCTGTCAGTGTTACATTATTAGCCCAGCTTGATCACCAATCCACTGTGTCAGTGTTATATCATTAACACAGCTCCATCACCAATCCACTGTGTCGGTGGCACATTACTAACTCAGCTCCATCACCAATCCACTGTGTCAGTGTTACATTACTTACCCAGCTCATATCACCAAACCACTGTGTCAGTGATACATTACTTGCCCAGCTCTGTCACCAAACCACCGTGTCAGTGTTACATTATTAACCCAGCACTATCACCAATCCACTGTGTCAGTGTTACATTGTTAACCAAGCTCTATCACCAATCCACTGTGTCACTGTTACATTACAAACCCAGCTCCACAGCAATACAGTGTGTCAGTGTTACATTATGAACACAACTCCATCACCAATCCACTGTGTCAGTGTTACATTATTAACACAGCTCCCTCACCAATCCACTGCGTCAGTGTAATATTATTAACAGAACTCTATCACCAATCCACTGTGTTAGTGTTTCATTATTCACTGAGCTCTATAACAAGACCACTGTTTCAGGTCTATCATCAATCCACTGTGTCAGTGGTACATTTTTAATAGAGGTCCATCACCAATCCACTGTGTCAGTGTTACATTATTAATCCAGCTCCATCACCAAACCACTGTGTCAGTGTTACATTATTAACATAGCTCAATAAACAATCCAGTGTCAGTGTTACATTATTAACATAGCTCGATAACAATCCAGTGTCAGTGTTACATTATTAACATAGATCTATAATCAATCAACCGTGTCAGTGTTACCTTATTAACCCAGCTCCACCACCAATCCAATGAGTCAGTGTAACATTATTAACACAGCTCGATCACCAAACCACTCTGTCAGTGTTAAATTATTAACACAGCTCCATCACCAATCCACTGTTTCAGTGTTACATTAATAACACAGCTTTATCATCAATCCACTGTGTCAGTGTTACATAATTAACACAGATCCATCATCAATCTACAGGCATCAGTTTTATATTATTAACACCGATCCATCACCAACCCACTGTGTCAGTGTTACATTATTATCCCTGCTCTGTCACGAATCCACATTGTCAGTGTTACATTATTAACACAGCTCTATCACCAATCCACTGTGTCAGTGTTACATTATTAACACAGCTCTATCACCAATCCACTGTGTCAGTGTTACATTATTAACACAGCTTGATCACCAATCCACTGTGTCAGTGTTACATTGTTAACACAGCTCCCTCAGCAATCCACTGCGTCAGTGTAATATTATTAACAGAACTCTATCACCAATCCACTGTGTTCGTGTTTCATTACTAACTGAGCTCTATCACCAATCCACTGTGTCAGTGTAACATTATTAATACAGCTGTATCACCAAATCACTATGTCAGTGTTACATTATAAACACAGCTCCATCAACAATCCACTGTCAGTGTTACATTATGAACCCAGCTCCATCACCAGTCCACTATGTCAGTGTTACATTATAAAAAAAACTCTATCACCAATCCACTGAGTCTACGTTACATCATTGACACAGCTCTATAACAAGACCACTGTTTCAGGTCTATCATCAATCCACTGTGTCAGTGGTACATTTTTAATAGAGGTCCATCACCAATCCACTGTGTCAGTGTTACATTATTAATCCAGCTCCATCACCAAACCACTGTGTCAGTGTTACATTATTAACATAGCTCAATAAACAATCCAGTGTCAGTGTTACATTATTAACATAGCTCGATAACAATCCAGTGTCAGTGTTACATTATTAACATAGATCTATAATCAATCAACCGTGTCAGTGTTACCTTATTAACCCAGCTCCACCACCAATCCAATGAGTCAGTGTAACATTATTAACACAGCTCGATCACCAAACCACTCTGTCAGTGTTAAATTATTAACACAGCTCCATCACCAATCCACTGTTTCAGTGTTACATTAATAACACAGCTTTATCATCAATCCACTGTGTCAGTGTTACATAATTAACACAGATCCATCATCAATCCACAGGCATCAGTTTTATATTATTAACACCGATCCATCACCAACCCACTGTGTCAGTGTTACATTATTATCCCTGCTCTATCACGAATCCACATTGTCAGTGTTACATTATTAACACAGCTCTATCACCAATCCACTGTGTCAGTGTTACATTATTAACACAGCTCTATCACCAATCCACTGTGTCAGTGTTACATTATTAACACAGCTTGATCACCAATCCACTGTGTCAGTGTTACATTGTTAACACAGCTCCCTCAGCAATCCACTGCGTCAGTGTAATATTATTAACAGAACTCTATCACCAATCCACTGTGTTCGTGTTTCATTACTAACTGAGCTCTATCACCAATCCACTGTGTCAGTGTAACATTATTAATACAGCTGTATCACCAAATCACTATGTCAGTGTTACATTATAAACACAGCTCCATCAACAATCCACTGTCAGTGTTACATTATGAACCCAGCTCCATCACCAGTCCACTATGTCAGTGTTACATTATAAAAAAAACTCTATCACCAATCCACTGAGTCTACGTTACATCATTGACACAGCTCTATAACAAGACCACTGTTTCAGGTCTATCATCAATCCACTGTGTCAGTGGTACATTTTTAATAGAGGTCCATCACCAATCCACTGTGTCAGTGTTACATTATTAATCCAGCTCCATCACCAAACCACTGTGTCAGTGTTACATTATTAACATAGCTCAATAAACAATCCAGTGTCAGTGTTACATTATTAACATAGCTCGATAACAATCCAGTGTCAGTGTTACATTATTAACATAGATCTATAATCAATCAACCGTGTCAGTGTTACATTATTAACCCAGCTCCACCACCAATCCAATGAGTCAGTGGAACATTATTAACACAGCTCGATCACCAAACCACTCTGTAATTTTTAAATATTAACACAGCTCCATCACCAATCCACTGTTTCAGTGTTACATTAATAACACAGCTTTATCACCAATCCACTGTGTCAGTGTTACATAATTAACACAGATCCATCATCAATCCACAGGCATCAGTTTTATATTATTAACACCGATCCATCACCAACCCACTGTGTCAGTGTTACATTATTATCCCTGCTCAATCACGAATCCACATTGTCAGTGTTACATTATTAACACAGCTCTATCACCAATCCACTGTGTCAGTGTTACATTATTAACACAGCTCGATCACCAATCCACTGTGTCAGTGTTACATTATTAACACAGCTCTATCACCAATCCACTGTGTTAGTGTTACATTATTAACACAGCTCTATCACCAATCCACTGTGTCAGTGTTACATTATTAACACAGCTCCATCATCAATCCACTGTGTCAGTGTTACATTATTAACACAGCTCTATCACCAATCCACTGTGTCAGTGTTACATTATTAACACAGCTCTATCCCCAATCCACTGTGTCAGTGTTACATTATTAACACAGCTCGATCACCAATCCACTGTGTCTGTGTTACATTATTAACACAGCTCTATCACCAATCCGCTGTGTCAGTGTTACATTATTAACACAGCTCGATCACCAATCCACTGTGTCAGTGTTACATTATTAATACGGCTCGATCACCAATCCACTGTGTCAGTGTTACATTATTAACACAGCTCTATCACCAATCCACTGTGTCAGTGTTACATTATTAACACAGCTCGATCACCAATCCACTGTGTCAGTGTTATATTATGAACCCAGCTCCATCACCAATCCGCTGTGTCAGTGTTACATTATTAACACAGCTCGATCATCAATCCATTGTGTCAGTGTTACATTATTAACAGAACTCTATCACCAATCCACTGTGTTAGTGTTTCATTATTAACCGAGCTCTGTCACCAATCCACTGTGTCAGTGTAACATTATTAATACAGCTGTATCACCAAATCACTATGTCAGTGTTACATTATTAACACAGCTCCATCAACAATCCACTGTCAGTGTTACATTATGAACCCAGCTCCATCGTGGGCGGCACGGTGGCACAGTGGTTAGCACTGCTGCCTCGCAGCGCCAGAGACCCGGGTTCAATTCCCGTCTCAGGCGACTGACTGTGTGGAGTTTGCACGTTCTCCCCGTGTCTGCGTGGGTTTCCTCCGGGTGCTCCGGTTTTCTCCCACAGTCCAAAGATGTGCAGGTTAGGTGAATTGGCCATGCTAAATTGCCCGTAGTGTTAGGTAAGGGGTAAATGTAGGGGTATGGGTGGGTTACGCTCCGGCGGGTCGGTGTGGACTTGTTGGGCCGAAGGGCCTGTTTCCACACTGTAAAGTAATCTAATCTAATCTAAAAACCAGTCCACTATGTCAGTGTTACATTATAAAAAGAACTCTTTCACCAATCCACTGAGTCTACATTACGTCATTGACACAGCTCTATAACAAGACCACTGTTTCAGGTCTATCATCAATCCACTGTGTCAGTGGTACATTTTTAATAGAGGTCCATCACCAATCCACTGTGTCAGTGTTACATTATTAATCCAGCTCCATCACCAAACCACTGTGTCAGTGTTACATTATTAACATAGCTCAATAAACAATCCAGTGTCAGTGTTACATTATTAACATAGCTCGATAACAATCCAGTGTCAGTGTTACATTATTAACATAGATCTATAATCAATCAACCGTGTCAGTGTTACATTATTAACCCAGCTCCACCACCAATCCAATGAGTCAGTGTAACATTATTAACACAGCTCGATCACCAAACCACTCTGTCAGTGTTAAATTATTAACACAGCTCCATCACCAATCCACTGTGTCAGTGTTACATAATTAACACAGATCCATCATCAATCCACAGGCATCAGTTTTATATTATTAACACCGATCCATCACCAACCCACTGTGTCAGTGTTACATTATTATCCCTGCTCTATCACGAATCCACATTGTCAGTGTTACATTATTAACACAGCTCTATCACCAATCCACTGTGTCAGTGTTACATTATTAACACAGCTCTATCACCAATCCACTGTGTCAGTGTTACATTATTAACACAGCTCGATCACCAATCCACTGTGTCAGTGTTACATTATTAACACAGCTCCCTCACCAATCCACTGCGTCAGTGTAATATTATGAACAGAACTCTATCACCTATCCACTGTGTTAGTGTTTCATTATTAACTGAGCTCTATCACCAATCCACTGTGTCAGTGTAACATTATTAATACAGCTGTATCACCAAATCACTATGTCAGTGTTACATTATAAACACAGCTCCATCAACAATCCACTGTCAGTGTTACATTATGAACCCAGCTCCGTCACCAGTCCACTATGTCAGTGTTACATTATAAAAAGAACTCTATCACCAATCTACTGAGTCTACGTTACATCATTGACACAGCTCTATAACAAGACCACTGTTTCAGGTCTATCATCAATCCACTGTGTCAGTGGTACATTTTTAATAGAGGTCCATCACCAATCCACTGTGTCAGTGTTACATTATTAATCCAGCTCCATCACCAAACCACTGTGTCAGTGTTACATTATTAACATAGCTCAATAAACAATCCAGTGTCAGTGTTATATTATTAACATAGCTCGATAACAATCCAGTGTCAGTGTTACATTATTAACATAGATCTATAATCAATCAACCGTGTCAGTGTTACATTATTAACCCAGCTCCACCACCAATCCAATGAGTCAGTGTAACATTATTAACACAGCTCGATCACCAAACTACTCTGTCAGTGTTAAATTATTAACACAGCTCCATCACCAAATCACTGTTTCAGTGTTACATTATTAACACAGCTTTATCACCAATCCACTGTGTCAGTGTTACATAATTAACACAGATCCATCATCATTCCATAGTGTCAGTTTTATATTATTAACACTGATCCATCACCAACCCACTGTGTCAGTGTTACATTATTATCCCTGCTCTATCACGAATCCACATTGTCAGTGTTACATTATTAACACAGCTCGATCACCAATCCACTGTGTCAGTGTTACATTATTACTACAGCTCGATCACCAATCCACTGTGTCAGTGTTACATTATTAACACAGCTCGATCACCAATCCACTGTGTCAGTGTTACATTATTAACACAGCTCCATCACCAATCCACTGTTTCAGTGTTACATTATTAACACAGCTCTATCACCAATCCACTGTGTCAGTGTTACATTATTAACACAGCTCCATCACCAATCCACTGTGTCAGTGTTACATTATTAACCCATCTCTATCACCAATCCACTGTGTCAGTGTTACATTATTAACCCAGCTCCAGCACTAACCCACTGTGTCAATGTTACATTATTAACACAGCTCCATCTCCAATCCACTGTGTCAGTGGCACATTATTAACCCATCTCTATCACCAATCCACTGTGTCAGTGTTACATTATTAACCCAGCTCCAGCACTAACCCACTGTGTCAGTGTTACATTATTAACACAGCTCCATCACCAATCCACTGTGTCAGTGTTACATTATTAACACAGCTCCTTCACCAATCCACTGTGTCAGTGTTACATTATTAACACAGCTCCATCACCAATCCACTGTGTCAGTGTTACATTATTAACACAGTTTTATCACCAATCCATTGTGTCAGTGTTACATTATTAACACAGCTCTACCACCAATTGACTGTGTCTGAGTTACATTGTTCACCCATCTCCATCGCCAAACCACTCAGACCCATAGTATCACCACCAGGGACACCATCACACAAACTGGCTAAAGAACCACAGCAGAAACTGAAACACCTGATCAGCAGATCCAGACACTCTATACAATCAACACAGGAATTCTTGGACATCATCAGAAATATACACATAGACAAGGAAGAAACCATGGTCTCATTCGACGTAACAGCACTGTTCACCTCTATTGACAAAGCCCTAGCCAGAGAAACAATAGCCAACCTGCTGAACAGACATAACAGACAACAGGACGTTGAACCCATCAACAAAGACGGCATACTTAAACTACTGGACTTGTGCCTCACAACACACTTCACATTCAACAACCAGATATACGAACAAATCAACGGAACACCCATGGGCTCACCGATCTCGGGACTCATAGCCGAAGCAGTAATGCAAAGGTTAGAACAAACAGTCTTACCGCAAATTCAACCCAAACTCTGGGTCAGATACATTGATGACACCTTTGTAATCATTAAAAACACGGAAATAGAGAAAACACACCGGATCATCAACGCCACACTCACAGGAATCCGATTCACTAGAGAGGAAGAAAAGGACAACCAACTCCCATTCCTAGACGTGATGGTACAGAGAACACCAAACGGAGAATTCACCACTAAGGTACACAGGAAAGCCACACACACAGGCCAAGTCCTGAACTATGAAAGCAACCACCCCAACACACACAAACGAAGTTGCATCAAGACACTATTCAAAATGGCCACAACACATTTCAGCACACCAGAACTGCAAAAAGAGGAAGAGGAACACCTGTACAAGGTATTCGCCAAAAACGGATACCCGTGCAATTTCATCAACAGATGCCTAAGGGAAAGACAACGGGACGAGGACATGCCGCAACCCAAAGGGCTAGCCACACTATCATACATCAGGAGCATTTCAGAACTGACAGCCAGACTACTGCGACCACTAGGACTTATAACAGCACACAAAACAACAGCCACCCTCAGACAACAGCTCACCAGAACGAAGGACCCAATACCCAACATTGAGCAAAACTAATGTAGTGTACAAAATCCCATGCAAGGACTGCACAAAACACTATATAGGACAAACAAGAAGACAGCTAACGATCCGCATCCACGAACATCAACTAGCCACGAAACGACACGACCAGCTATCCCTGGTAGCCACACATGCAGACGACAAGCAACATGAATTTGACTGGGACAACACTACCATTATAGGGCAAGCCATACAAAGAACAGCCAGGGAATTCCTAGAAGCATGGCACTCATCCACAAACTCCATCATCAAACACATCGACCTGGACCCAATATACCGGCCACTACAGCGGACAGCTGAAACTGACAACCGGAAGTGGCAGGGACAGGCCACTATAAATGCCGGAGGAAACACCACAGAAGCGCTTCACAGGAGGCTCCCAAGCACTGAGGATGTCACCTAGACAGGGGACGAAACGTTTGCAACAAAAACATCCAGCTCGGCGAACAGAACCACAGCAACGAGCACCCGAGCCACAAATCTTCTCACAAACTTTGATCATTAACACTGCTGTATAAAAAGACCACTTGTATCAGTGATCCATTTTTTACACAGCTGCATCACCAATCCACTGTTAGTGTTAGTTTATTAACACAGGTCTATCACCAATCCACTGTGTCAGTGTTACATTATTAACACAACTCATTCACCAATCCACTGTGTCGGTGGTACATTATTAATACAGCGCTATCACCAATCCACTGTGTCAGTGTTACATTATTAACACAGCTCTATCACGAATCCACTGTGTCAGTGTTACATTATTAACACAGCTCTATCACCAATCCACTGTGTCAGTGTTACATTATTAACACAGCTCTATCACCAATCCACTGTGTCAGTGTTACATTATTAATACAGCTCCATCACCAATCCACTGTGTAAGCGTTACATTATTAACACAGTTCTATCACCAATCCACTGTGTCAGCGTTACATTATTAACACAGCTCCATCACCAATCCACTGTGTCAGCGTTACATTATTAACACAGCTGTATTACCAATCCACAGAGCCTGTTACATCATTAACAGTGCTGTATGAAGAGACCACTGTGTCAGTGTTACATTATTAACACAGCTATATCACCAATCCACTGTGTCAGTGTTACATTATTTATACAGCTCTACCACCAATGAACTGTGTCAGTTTTATATTATTAACACAGCTCTGTCACCAATGAACTGTTAGTGATACATTATTAACACAGCTCTATCACCAATCCACTGTGTCAGTGTTACATTATTAACACAGCTCTATCACCAATCCACTGTGTCAGTGTTACATTATTAACACAGCTCTATCACCAATCCACTGTGTCATTTTTAATAACAATCAATTCATTGTGTTCTGTGCAGAGCAACTATTCAAATAATCTCAGCATTGTGGTGGAGCTGGAAGGAAAGAATTTCACACTGGATCTCAGCAGCAATAAGTAAGTTCCATTATTAACACAGCTCTATCACCAATCCACTGTGTCAGTGTAACATTATTAACACAGCTCTATCACCAATCCACTGTGTCAGTGTTACATTATTAACATAGCTCCATCACCAATCCACTGTGTCAGTGTTACTCTATTAATACAGCTCCATCACCAATCCACTAAATCAGTGTTACTCTATTAATACAGCTCTATCACCAATCCACTGTGTCAGTGTTACATTATTAACACAGCTCAATCACCAATCCACTGTGTCAGTGTTACATTATTAACACAGCTCTGTCACCAATCCACTGTGTCAGTGTTACATTATTAACACAGCTCCATCACCAATCCACTGTGTCAGTGTTACATTATTAATATAGCTCTATCACCAATGAACTGTGTAAGTTTTACATTATTTATACAGCTCTATCACCAATCCACTGTGTCAGTGTTACTTCAATAATACAGAACTGTCACGAATCCCCTGTCTCGATTAGAGTGGTGCTGGAAAGGCACAGTAGGTCAGGCAGCATCCGAGGAGCAGGAAAATCGATGTTTCGGGCAAAAGCCCTTCATCAGGAATAGAGGCAGAGTGCCTACAGAGTGGAGAGATAAATGAGAGGGGGGTGGGGGTGTGGAGAAAGTAGCATAGAGTACAATAGGTGATTGGGGGTGGGGATGGAGGTGATAGGTCAGAGAGTAGGGTGGAGGGGATAGATGGAAAGGAAGATAGGCAGGTAGGACAGGTCATGGGGACGGTGCTGAGCTGGAAGGTTGGAGCTGGGGTAAGGTGGGGGAAGGGGAAATGAGGAAACTGTTGAAGTCCACATTGATGCCCTGGGGTTGAAGTGTTCTGAGGCGGAAGATGAGGCGTTCTTCCTCCAGGCATCTGGTGGTGAGGGAGCGGCGGTGAAGGAGGACCATGACCTCCATGTCCTCGGCAGAGTGGGAGGGGGAGTTGAAATGTTGGGCCACAGGGCTGTGTGGTTGATTGGTGCGGGTGTCCCGGAGATGTTCCCTAAAGCGCTCTGCGAGAAGGCGTCCAGTGTGCCCAATGTAGAGGAGACCACCTCGGGAGCAATGGATACAATAAATGATATTGGTGGATGTGCAGGTAAAACTTTGATGGATGTGGAAGGCTCCTTTAGGGCCTTGGATGGAGGTGAGGGAGGAGGAATGGGCACATGCTTTGCAATTCCTGCGATGGCAGGGGAGGGTGCCAGGATGGGAGGGTGGGTTGTTGGGGGGGTGTGGACCTGACCAGGTAGTCACAGAGGGAATGGTCTTTGCGGAAGGCAGAAAGGGGTGGGGAGGGAAATATATCCCTGGTGGTGGGGTCCGTTTGGAGGTGACGGAAATGTTGGCGGATGATTTGGTTTATGCGAAGCTTGGTAGAGTGGAAGGTGAGCACCAGGGGTGTTCTGTCCTTGTTACGGTTGGAGGGGTGGGTCTGAGTGTGGAGGTGCAGGATGTGGATGAGATGCGTTGGAGGGCATCTTTGACCACGTGGGAAGGGAAATTGCGGTCTCTAAAGAAGGAGGCCATCTGGTGTGTTCTGTGGTGGAACTGGTCCTCCTGGGAGCAGATACGGCGAAGGCGGAGGAATTGGGAATACGGGATGGCATTTTTGCAGGAGTTAGAGTCGGAAGAGGTGTAATCCAGGTAGCTGTGGGAATCGGTATGTTTGTAAAAAATGCCAGTGTCAAGTTGGTCATCATTAATGGAGATGGAGAGGTCCAGGAAGGGGAGGGAGGTGTCAGAGATGGTCCAGGTGAATTTAAGGTCAGGGTGGAATGTGTTGGTGAAGTTGATGAATTGCTCAACCTCCTCGCGGGAGCACGAGGTGGCACCGATGCAGTCATCAATGTAGCGGAGGAAGAGGTGGGGAGTGGTGCCGGTGTAATTACGGAAGATCAACTGTTCTACGTAGCCAACAAAGTGACAGGCAAAGCTGGGGCCCATATGGGTGCCCATGGCTACCCCTTTGGTCTGGAGGAAGTGGGAGGATTCGAATGAGAAATTGTTAAGGGTGAGGACCAGTTCGGCCAAACGAATGAGAGAGTCGGTGGAAGGGTACTGTTGGGGACGTCAGGAGAGGAAGAAATGGAGGGCTTGGAGGCCCTGGACATGACGGATGGAGGTGTAGAGGGATTGGATATCCATGGTGAAGATGAGGCATTGGGGGCCGGGGAAACGGAAGTCTTGGAGGAGGTGGAGGGCTTGGGTGGTGTCTCAAACGTATGTGGGGAGTTCCTGGACTAGGGGGGATAGGACAGTGTCGAGGTAGGTAGAGATGAGTTCAGTGGGGCAGGAGCATGCTGAGACAATGGGTCGGCCAGGGTGGTCAGGCTTGTGAATCTTGGGGGGTTCATAGAATTGGGCAGTGCGGGGTTCCCGGACTATGAGGTTGGAAGCTGTGGGTTGGAGATCTCCTGAGGTTATGAGATTCTGTATGGTCTGGGAGATGACGGTTTGGTGATGGGGGGTGGGGTCATAGTCGAGTGGGGGGGTAAGAAGAGGTGTCAACGAGTTGCCGTTCTGTACAGGACTTTGGTTAGGCCACAGTTGGAGTACTGTGTGCAGTTCTGGTCGCCTCACTTTAGGAAAGATGTGGAAGCTTTGGAGAGGGTGCAGAGAAGATTTACCAGGATGTTGCCTGGAATGGAGAGGAAGTCGTACGAGGATAGGTTGAGAGTTCTCGGCCTTTTCTCGTTGGAACGGCGAAGGATGAGGGGTGACTTGATCGAGGTTTATAAGATGATCAGAGGAATAGATAGAGTAGACAGTCAGATACTTTTTCCCCGGGTACAACAGAGTGTTACAAGGGGACATAAATTTAAGGTGAAGGGTGGAAGGTATAGGGGAGATGTCAGGGGTGGGTTCTTTACCCAGAGAGTGGTGGGGGCATGGAATGCCCTGCCCGTGGGAGTGGTAGAGTCGGAATCATTGGCGACCTTTAAGCGGCATTTGGATAGGTACATGGATGGGTACTTAATCTAGGTTAGAAGTTCGGCACAACATCGTGGGCCGAAGGGCCTGTTCTGTGCTGTATTGTTCTATGTTCTATGTTCTATGTTCAGTGGTGTAGAGGTCAGTGCACCAGACTACCACTGCGCCCCCTTTATCTGCTGGTTTGATGATGAGGTCAGGATTGGAGCAGAGGGAGTGAAGGGCTGCGCGTTGTGAGGGTGAGAGGTTGGAGTCGGCGAGGGAGGTAGACAGGTTGAGGCGGTTAATGTCCCGGCGGCAGTTGGAAATGAAGAGGTCAAGGGTGGGTAATAGGCCAGCGCGGGGTGTCCAGGTGGATGTAGTGAGTTGGAGGCGGGCGAAGGGGTCCTCGGAAGGTGGGTGGGAGTCCTGATTGTGAAAGTAAGCTCGAGGCGGAGGCGGCGGAAGAAGTGTTCGACGTCACGGCGTGTATTAAATTCATTGATGCGTGGGCGGAGGGGGATGAAGGTGAGTCCTTTGCTGAGGACTGATCGTTTGTCCTCAGTGAGGGGGAGGTCGGGGGCATGGTGAAAACCCGGCAGGGCTGGGAGCTCGGGCCTGGTGTAGGTGTGGAGCTGAGGGTGGGGGCGGAGCTGGTAACTGGAGTGGGTGAGGTGGTAGGAGTAACGGGGGGTGGAGTCATGAGCAGGGGTAGTGTTCCCCTCAGGATTCTGGGGGGTGGGGATAGTGACAGTGGGATCTGTGGGGGGCGTGTCAGCAGAATGCAGATGAGTGGCGTTGGTGGGGATGGAAGTGGTGGTGACCACGGCAGTGGGGGGGGGGGGGCAGAAGTCAATGAGTGTGTGACATCAGTGATGATGTGTGGTGCGGAAGTGATGTCACATGTGGTGCATGAGGAATTGTGAGGGGCGGAAGTTTTGTCATCAATCAGCATGGGGATGGTGGCTGCAGCAGCCACATGGCTAATGGCATCCGAGCAGTTCCAGAGGCCGGGGGAATCTTCTGGAATGTTTGAGGAGCGCTGGTTATGGAGGTGGGTAGATAAAAGTTTGTTGTACTCACAGTTTTTGTTGTTTGAGATGGTGTTGAAATACTGTTTGTTGAGATGAATTCTCCTGAGGATATAGTAAAGGAGGGGTCCTTTGCAATTCTGAGAGAGTGTGGCCCTCATCTGAGGCAGGGCTGACTGTAGAGAGGTTAGGTGCCGGCGCATTGCTGCGAGTGTGGAGCGGAGAATCCTGAAGGAGAACCATTCCTGGTGTTTTTGAATCTGTAGTCTGTACCATTTGTCCTGTTCTGGTCCGAACTCTGCTGGTTTAAAAGTAGTCCGGTGTCCGTGTGGGATGATATGGTTACGGAGGCAGGCACTGAGGAAGCAAATGTGGCTGTGGTAGCGAGTCTGTTTCAGGACATGGTTGAGGAGCTTCAGGGCAGAGGAAATGACCTGGGAGTTGCAGTGGGAGAGGGACTCCCTGAGATTCTTGTAGAGAGAGGAGGAAAACTTCTTCAAGGCAGGCATCCTTGCATGAGGATTCACAGTCGGGTTAAAATCAACTAGGTAAAAACTATGACTGCAGATACTGGAAACCAGATTCTGGATTAGAGTGGTGCTGGAAAAGCACAGCAGGTCAGGCAGTATTCGTTTGCAATCGTCGGTTTGAATCAAAATGACATACAAATAAACTGTGTCAGTGTTACATTATTAACCCAGCTCCATCACCAAGCCACTGTGTCAGCGTGACATTATTAACCCAGCTCCATCACCAATCCACTGTGTCAGCGTGACATTATTAACCCAGCCCCATCACCAATCCACTGTGTCAGTGTTACATTATTAACACAGCTCCATCACCAATCCACTGTGTCAGTGTTACATTATTAACACAGCTCCATCACCAATCCACTGTGTCAGTGTTACATTATTAACCCAGCTCCCTCACCAATCCACTGTGTCAGTGTTACATTATTAACACAGCTCCATCACCAATCCACTGTGTCATTGTTACATTATTAACCCAGCTCCATCACCAATCCGCTGTGTCAGTGTTACATTATTAACCCAGCTCCATCACCAATCCACTGTGTCAGTGTTACATTATTAACCAGCTCCATCACCAAGCCACTGCGTCAGTGTTACATTATTAACCCAGCTCCATCAACAATCCACTTTATCAGTGTTACATTATTAACACAGCTCCATCACCAATCCACTGTGTCAGTGTTACATTATTAACACAGCTCCATCACCAATCCACTGTGTCAGTGTTACATTATTAACACAGCTCCATCACCAATCCACTGTGTCATTGTTACTGGTGATTCCTGAAGAAGGGCCTGTGCCCGAAACGTCGAATCTCCTGTTCCCTGGATGCTGCCTGACCTGCTGTGCTGTTCCAGCAATAAAGTTTCAACTAACACAGCTCCATCACCAATCCACTGTGTCAGTGTTACATTATTAACCCAGCTCCATCACCAATCCACTGTGTCAGTGTTACATTATTCACACAGCTTCATCACCAATTCTCTGTGTCAGTGTTACATGATTGATCCACCTCGATCACCAATCCACTGTGTCAGTGTTACATTATTCACCCAGCTCTATCACCAATCCACTGTGTCAGTGTTACATTATTAACACAGCTCTATCACCAATCCACTGTGTCAATGTTACATTATTAACACAGCTCCATCACCAATCCACTGTGTCAGTGTTACATTATTGACCCACCTCTATCACCAATCCACTGTGTCAGTGTTACATTATTAACACAGCTTCATCACCAATTCTCTGTGTCAGTGTTACATGATTGATCCACCTCGATCACCAATCCACTGTGTCAGTGTTACGTTATTAACACAGCTCCATCACCAATCCACTGTGTCAGTGTTACATTATTAACACAGCTCTATCACCAATCCACTGTGTCAGTGTTACATTATTACTACAGCTCCATCACCAATCCACTGTGTCAGCGTTACATTATTAACATAGATCCATCACCAATCCACTGTGTCAGTGTTACATTATTAACACAGCTCTATCACCAATCCACTGTGTCAGTGTTACATTATTTATACAGCTCTGACACAGTGGATTGGTGATGGAGCTGTGTTAATAATGTAACACTGACACAGTGGATTGGTGATAGAGCTGTGTTAATAATGTAACACTGACACAGTGGATTGGTGATGGAGCTGTAGTAATAATGTAAAACTGACACAGTGGATTGGTGATGGAGCTGTGTTAATAATGTAACACTGACACAGTGTATTGGTGATAGAGCTGTGTTAATAATGTAACACTGACACAGTGGATTGGTGATGGAGCTGTGTTAATAATGTAACACTGACACAGTGGATTGGTGATGGAGCTGTGTTAATAATGTAACACTGACACAGTGTATTGGTGATAGAGCTGTGTTAATAATGTAACACTGACACAGTGGATTGGTGATGGAGCTGTAGTA
Source organism: Chiloscyllium plagiosum (assembly GCF_037043375.1). Lineage (NCBI taxonomy): Eukaryota > Metazoa > Chordata > Chondrichthyes > Orectolobiformes > Hemiscylliidae > Chiloscyllium > Chiloscyllium plagiosum. The sequence goes on along the minus strand of NW_028270139.1, from coordinate 171,713,068 downwards.
ATAACCTAACACTGACACAGTGGATTGGTGATAGAGCTGTGTTAATAATGTAACACTGACACAGTGGATTGGTGATAGAGCTGTGTTAATAATGTAACACTGACACAGTGGATTGGTGATGGAGCTGTAGTAATAACCTAACACTGACACAGTGGATTGGTGATAGAGCTGGGTTAATAATGTAACACTGACACAGTGGATTGGTGATAGAGCTGGGTTAATAATGTAACACTGACACAGTGGATTGGTGATAGAGCTGGGTTAATAATGTAACACTGACACAGTGGATTGGTGATAGAGCTGGGTTAATAATGTAACACTGACACAGTGGATTGGTGATGGAGCTGTGTTAATAATGTAACACTGACACAGTGGATTGGTGATAGAGCTGTGTTAATAATGTAATATTGACATAGTGGATTGGTGATAGAGCTGTGTAAAAAATGTAACACTATTGCCAATCCACTGTGTCAGTGTTACATTATTAACATTATTAACATAGCTCTATCATCGATCGACAGCATCAGTGTTACAATATTCTCACAACTCTATCACCAACTCAATCTTCTCCTGTGGTCCTCAGCATTACAGACACCAGTCTTCAGACAATTCAATTCACTCCACATGATAACAGGAAACAGTCAGAGACACTGAATACTACAAAGGCTATGGGCCCCGACAACATTCGGAAATAGTACTGACAACTTGCACTCCACAACTTGCATTTCCCCAAGCTGTTCCAGTACAGATACAACACTGGCATTAACCTGACAATATGGATGGTTGCCCAGGTATGTCCTGTACTCAAAAAGCAGGACAAATCCAACTCGTCCAATTTCTATCCCACCAATGTTTTACGAAAGTTTTTCTCCACCAAGTTTTTACGAAAGAAACGAACTTTGTAGTGAATGAAACCTTTGAAGAGCAGGTGTGCATGCTGAAATGAATAGAGATAGAGGAAGCTGATGTGCTGAAAATTTTGTCAAACATTAAGATTGAAAAGTCGCCAGGCCTGGACCAGATTTCTCCTCGGCTGCTTTGGGAAATGAGAAACGCAATTGCTTCGCCACTTGCGAAGATCTTTTCATCCTCGCTCTCCACTGGAGTCGTACCTGAGGACTGGAGAGAGGCAAATGTAATTCCTCTCTTCAAGAAAGGAAATAGGCAAATCCCCAGCAATTACAGACCAGTAAGTCTCATGTCTGTCGTCTGCAAGGTGTTAGAAAGGATTCTGAGGGATAGGATTTATGACCATCTGGAAGAGCATGGCTTGATTAAATGCAGTCAACACGGCTTTGTGAGGGGCAGGTCATGCCTCACAAACCTTATCGAGTTCTTTGAGGATGTGACTAGAAAAGATGATGAGGGTCGAGCTGTGGATGTGGTGTATATGGACTTCAGCAAGGCATTTTATAAGATTCCCCATGGTAGGCTCATTCAGAAGGTCAGGAGGAATGGGGTACAGGGGAACATAGCTGTCTGGATACAGAATTGGCTGGCCAACAGAAGACAGCGAGTGGTAGTAGAAGGAAAATATTCTGCCTGGAAGTCTGTGGTGAGTGGTGTTCCACAGGGCTCTATCCTTGGGCCTCTACTGTTTGTAATTTTTATTAATGACTTGGATGAGGGGATTGAAGGATGGGTCAGCAAGTTTGCAGATAACACAAAGGTTGGAGGTGTTGTTGACAGTATAGAGGGCTGTTGTAGGCTGCAGCAGGACATTGACAGGATGCAGAGATGGGCTGAGAGGTGGCAGATGGAGTTCAACCTGGATAAATGCGAGGTGATGCATTTTGGAAGGTCGAATTTGAAAGCTGAGTACAGGATTAAGGATAGGATTCTTGGCAGTGTAGAGGAACAGAGGGATCTTGGTGTGCAGGTACATAGATTCCTTAAAATGGCCACCCAAGTGGACAGGGTTGTTAAGAAAGCATATGGTGTTTTGGCTTTCATTTCCAGGGAGATTGAGTTTAAGAGTCGTGAGATCTTGTTGCAGCTCTATAAAACTTTGGTTAGACCGCACTTGGAATACTGCATCCAGTTCTGGTCGCCCTATTATAAGAAAGATGTGGATGCTTTGGAGATGGTTCAGAGGAGGTTTACCAGGATGCTGCCTGGACTGGAGGGCTTATCTTATGAAGAGAGGTCGACTGAGCTCGGACTTTTTTCATTGGAGAAAAGGAGGAGGAGAGGGGTCCTAATTGAGGTATACAAGATAATGAGAGGCATAGATAGAGTCGATAGCCAGAGACTATTTCCCAGGGCAGAAATGACTAACACGAGGGGTCATAGTTTTAAGCTGGTTGGAGGAAAGTATAGAGGAGATGTCAGAGGTGGGTTCTTTACACAGAGAGTTGTGAGAGCATGGAATGCGTTGCCAGCAGCAGTTGTGGAAGCAAGATCATTGGGGACATTTAAGAGACTACTGGACATGCATATGGTCACAGAAATTTGAGGGTGCATACATGAGGATCAGTGGTCAGCACAACATTGTGGGCTGAAGGGCCTGTTCTGTGCTGTACTGTTTTATGTTCTGTGTTCTATGTTCTATAATTTACACTTAATCGTCACTAAAATGACGGAAGGTGCCACCAAAACTGCTATTAAGTAGTACATACTGTACTCTCAGCTGCTCAGGGATGCCCAGTTTAGTTTCCATCAGGGCACACCAGTTCTTGGCTTCAACATAGTCAAACAGGGAGAAAAGAGCTGAATTCCAGAGCTGAGGTGAGAGGGACAGTTCTGGACATCAAGGCTGCTAAGTGTGGCATCATGGAGTCTGAGCAGGACTGGAATCCATGGGTATCAGGGGTATACTGTCCGGTGGTTGGAGTCATACTTGACACATAGGAAAATGGTCATTGCTGTTGGATGTCAGTCACTCAGCTCCAGGACTCATTTCTACAGGAGATCCTCAGAACAGTATCCTAAGTCTAACCAGCTTCAGCTGCTTCGTTAATAATGTTCTCTCCATCATAAGGTCAGAAGTGGGGATGTTTGCCAAGGATTGCACAAAGTTCACAACCGTTCATCACTCTTCAGATACTGAAACAGTCCATGCTCAAGTAAATAAGATATGGATAAGATCCAGGCTTGGGCTGGCAATTGGCAAGTAACATTCACATCACACAAATGCCAGGCTGTTACCATCAGTAAAAAGAGACAATCCAACCATCAGGCCTTGACATTGTGTTATGATCCCCGAATTCCTCAAATATGAACCTCCTTGGGGTTACCATTCACCATAAACTCAACTGGACTCACTACATAAACACAGTGCCTGTAATTGCAGGTCAGAGCTGAGGGCGGAAGAGTAAAACTTTGGTGGATGTGGAAGGCTCCTTTAGGGGCCTTGGATAGAGGTGAGGGAGGGGGTGTGGGCGCAGGTAGCAGATAGGCTGTTTAATTCAGAGAAGACTCAGTGGGAAATGGAGGAGATCTGATCAACGCACACCAACAGGTTCTGAGGAGCAAAGACATGGTTTATTGGGAGAACTTTTGGCATGAATAGAAGGGCCATTAATTAGCAGGTAGAGTGATAAGATAAGAATCAGGAGGTTCAGGTGGGACTTGAGTTGCATAGTTTTTCAATCAGAGGATTGTGGGTATCTGGGACTCATTGCCTGTAAAGCCGGTCAGGGCAGGAACCCCCGAGACATTTAAGAGCTATTCAAATGAACACTTGAGATAATTAATATATAAGGTTCAGGGCCAAGAATAGATCAATGTTTGATGACTGGGACGAGCAACATGGGCTGATGGACCTCCTTCCATGCTATCAGATGGTTCTATTCAATTTCATTGGTGCTTCTTTCCATCCTCTCAAACCCTATTGATATTGTCCTGCAGTCAACAGCTGTCTTCTTCATTATTAACTTATTCAGCCAATGATATGTCATCTGCAAATTTACTTTTTGAGGTCTATGTTATGCACAGCATTCACCAGGAGACTAATGATGGGCATACAGATCGGGTCTAGCCAGCATGCAGAAACCCTGCTAATAATAAACAAATATAATTTAAGGTCAGGGTAGAGTGGGCTTTACTGTAGAAGAAAGTGAGGACTGCAGATGCTGGAGGTCAGAGCTGAAAATGTGGTCCTGGAAAAGCACAGCAGGTCAGGCAGCATCCAAGGAGCAGGAGAATCGGCGTTTCAGGCATAAGCCCTTCTTCAGGAATGAGGAAAGTGTGCCAAGCAGGCTAAGATAAAAGGTAGGGAGGAGGGACTTGGGGGAGGGGCATTGGAAATGCAATAGGTGGAAGGAGGTTAAGGTGAGGGTGATAGGCCGGAGTGGGGGTGGGGGCAGAGAGGTCGGGAAGAAGATTGCAGGTCAAGGGGGCGGTGCTGAGTCCGAGGGTTGGGACTGAGATAAGGTGGGGGAGGAGAAATGAGGAAACTGGAGAAATCTGAGTTCATCCCTTGTGGTTGGAGGGTTCCTAGGCGGAAGATGAGGTATTCTTCCTCCAGCCGTCGTGTTACTATGGTCTGGTGATGGAGGAGCCCAAGGACCTGCATGTCTTTGGTGGAGTGCCAAGGACCTGCATGTACTTGGTGGAGTGCCAAGGACATGCAGGTCCTTGGACTCGTCCATTGCTAGACCATAGCAACACGACAGCTGGAGGAAGAGCACCTCATCTTCCGCCGAGGAACCCTCCAACCACAAGGGATGAACTCAGATTTCTCCAGTTTCCTCATTTCCCCTCCCCCCACCTTGTCTCAGTCCCAACCCTCGGACTCAGCACCGCCTTTTTGACCTGCAATCTTCTTCCTGACCTCTCCGCCCCCATCCCCACTCCTGCCTATCACCCTCACCTTATCACCCTCACCTTAACCTCCTTCCACCTATTGCATTTCCAACGCCCCTCCCCCAAGTCCCTCCTCCCTCCCTTTTATCTTAGCCTGCTTGGCACACTTTCCTCATTCCTGAAGAAGGGCTCATGCCCGAAACGTCGATTCTCCTGCTCCTTGGATGCTGCCTGACCTGCTGCGCTTTTCCAGCAGCACATTTTCAGCTCTGGGCTCTATTCTAGTTTATTACTCACAGGGTCAGATAGTGTGTATTCCTCCATGGACAGAGCAATGCGAAGTGCCTCTGTCATTCACTCTCATTCTCTTTCTTTCCACAGATTCCTCTTGCCCAGAGGGTTCCAGGTATCGCATTATGATGCCAATGGGACTCTAGTGACAGAGACAGACACTGGAATGGTGAGAGTGCAATAAGTTTTAAAGAGAGAACTGCAATATCTTTCTTTCTCTTTCCTATTCCTGCTATTTCTTCCTTAGCTGTCCAGTGCATATGTTGTCAGCATCAAAGCACTTTGGCTTCTGTTTGGAAAGATAGGAGCTGGGACTTGCCTGGAGGATTGCAAATCAGGCATCACCAGAGCTTCTTCTATGACTCTATGACCTGGGATAAAGCAGCCTGTTTGACTGGTACCTCAACAACCACTTTCAATATTTTCCCTCCACCACCAACATACAGGAACAGCAGAGGGACCATTATCAGCCACTTGGATCTTAATTGGCAATGGATTGTGGGGAAATCAAACCATCCAATCGTTAGATTCATATTTTGGGGAAAAAAACATCTGATATTTAGGGGAAAACATGTTGGTGTCAATAGAAGTTGGCTGAATAATAAGAGGCAGAAACGTATCATTTTTGGGTTGGCAAGATGTATTGAGTAGCATTTGATAGGGATCTTATTTCTGTTTGGTCATCAGATGTGGAATGGTAGGCTAGACCTGCACTTACAGCTCATCCCTGTCTGCCTTGGAGGAGACTGGTAAGCTTCCTTCCTGAACCACTGCAGTCCATCTTAGGCAGGGAATTCCAGGATATTGACCCAGCGATGGTGAATGAATACAGGATGGTACAATCAGACCATAAGACATCAGAGCAGAAATTCAGGAGCAGTCATTCAGCCCATTGAGTCTGCTCTGCCATTCAGTCATGGCTGATAAGTTTCTGGACCTCATTCTCCTGCTTACTCCCCATAACCCTTGATCCCCTTGACCTGTCTATCTAAGTCTTAAATATGAGCAATGACCTGGCCTCCACAGTCTTCTGTGGCAGTGAATTACATAGACTCACCACTCTCTGAGTGAAGAAATTTCTCCTTATCTCCTTTCTAAAAGGTCTTCCCTTTACTCTAAGGCTGTGCCCTCTCCTCCCAATAGAAACATCTTCCCAACATCCACTCTGTCCAGGCCATTCAGTATTCCGTAAGTTTCAATTAGATCTCACCCCATCCTTCTAAACTCAACTGAGTATAGTCCCAGAGTTCTCAAACGTTCCTCATATGTTAAGCTTTTCATTCCTGGGACCATTCTCGTGAACCTCCTCTGAACACGCTCCAAGGCCAGTACATCCTTCCTGAGATACTGGACTCGACACTGCGCACAATACTCCAAATGTGGTCTGACCAGAGCTGAAGAGAGCCTCAAGAGTACAACCCTGCATTTATACTCAAGTCCTCTCAAAATAAATACCAACATTGCATTTGCCTTCCTAACTACTGACTCAACCTACAAGTTTACCTTGAGAGAATCCTGGACTAGAACTCCCAAGACTTTTTGCACTTCAGACTTTTGAATTTCTTCCCCATTTAGAAAACAGTCCATGCCTCTATTCTTCCTACCGAAGTGCATGACCTCAACTTTCCAACATTCGACTGTTATGAAGTTGAAGGTGTGCACCGTACCTTTAAGAGAGAGTGAATGCTGTTCTGTGCTGAGAGATTACAAGAGCCTGTGTATATGAATAGATAGCAGTCTCAGAGGGTACTGGAAAATTGAAAATATGTAACACTTGGCTGTGAAACTGATACCTGAATTGATTGCTGTTTGCCATGTTGCCTGGTATGGAAGGTGCCAGCTATGAAGAGAGGTTGAGTAGGTTAGGATTGTTTTCATTCGAAAAAAGGAGATTGAGGGGGTCCTGATTGAGGTTTACAAAATCATGAAGGGTATAGACAGGGTAGATAGAGATAAGCTTACTCCCAGGGTGAGGGATTCAATAATGAGAAGTCACATGTTCAAGTTGAGAGGAGAAACGTTTAAGGGGATACACGCGGCATGTAGTTTACATAGAGGGTGGTAGGTGCCTGGAACACATTGCCAGCAGAGGTAGTAGAGGCAGGCATGATAGATTAATTTAAGAAGCGTCTGGACAGATGCATGAGTAGGTGGAGAAGGGTACAGATGCTTAGAAATTGACAGACAGGTTTAGACAGTGGATTTGGACCGGCACAGACTTGGAGGGCCGAAGGGCCTGTTCCTGGGTTGTATATTTTCTTTGTTCTTTCCTTGTATTCTTTGTTTTTTGAATTTAACCAATCAGTTTAAAATTATGTTCCAGGATACTAAAACCCAATTGAGTTTAAATTTATTATTTTGCCACCATCAAACTAATGAGACAATCTGACGTTGGGGATGTAAAAAGGCAGTCATTTTGAAAATCAAATAGAGCAACTGCCATCAACATAGATCTAAGAAATTAGGGAACCCTCTCTATCAAAGGTACCTTTTCATATTTGGAGTAAAAAGAAAGAAGACAACCCAGGGAGGTCTTCAGCCGGAAGAAGACAGATACCAAAGATGACAGCTGCTGTCTGGTTTTGAAATTAAGTTGATGTAATTCTAGTAAGTGTTTTATTGGAAGAGCATATTGTTGTAGAGTTGGAGGCAGGTAATAAGCAGTTAAGAGAAAGGGAGGTCTAAAAGTGTGAATAGTTATTGTTTAATGTTCACTTTTCGAGTTAAAACACAAATTGATGTTATTTTCTTTAAATAGTGGGATTTGGGAGTTCTCTGTTACTCACAATTTAACAGATCATACGGCGAGGTAAGCTTTTCTGGGTATTTGGTTTAATTAACAGAAGGGTTCACCGCCGTATCATAGAAGGCCTTGATCTGCCACATCTTTGCCCACTCTCCTAACATGTCCAAATCCTTTCGCATCCTCCCTGCCACCTTAATACTACTTGCCCCTCCACCTATCTTTGTATCATTGGCAAACTGAGCCAGAATACCCTCACTTCCCTCACCTAGATCTTTAACGTACAAAGGGAAAAATGGTGGTCCCAACACTGAGCCTTGCAGAACACCACTTATTACCAGCTGCCATCCTTTTCTCCACACTGTCTGCTTTCTGCCAGATAGCCAAACTTCTATCTATGCTAACACCTTGCCTCCAACACCATGGGCCCTGATCTTGGTCAGCAGTCTCCTGTGCAGCACCTTGTCAAAAGCCGTCTTGAATTCCAGATAGATAACTTCCATTGGTTCTCCTAAGTCTAACCTGCTCATTACTTTCTCAAAGAATTCAGACAGAATTGTCAGGCATGACCTCCCCTTGATGAAACCATGCTGACTTTGCCTTGTTTTACCATACACTCCCAAGTATTCAGAAACTTCAGCTTTTACAATGAACTCCAAAACCTTACATCAGCCCCTTTCCCCCTTCACATTCCTGGTGAAGGGCTTATGCCCAAGACATCGATTCTCCTGCTCCTTGGATGCTGCTTAACCTGCTGTTCTTTCCAGTGCCACACCTTTTGACTCCAAAATCTTACCCATGACTGAGATTAGGCTAATTGGTCTGTAATTTTCTGTCTTTTGCCTTATTCCCTTTTTAAACAGGGGTGTCACCTTAGTGATTTTCCAGTCCTTGGACCTTTCCTGACACTAACGATTCCTGAAAGATCACTGCTAACGTCTCTACCATCTCTTCAGCTATCTCCCTTAGAAATTTGGGGTATAGTCCATCTGATCCAGGTGATGTATCCACCTTCAGACCATTCTGTTTTTCTAGCATTTTCCCCTTGGTGATGACCACCATACTCAGCCCTGCCTCCTCACTCTCTTGAATTTTTGGGAAATTATTCGTGTCTTCTAATGTGAACACTGACGCAAAGTAATTATTCAATTCCTCAGCCATTCCCTTGTTCCCCACTCCCACCTCTCCAGTGTCATTTTGCAGCAGTCTAATGTCTACTTTTGTCTCTCTTTTGCTCTTTATATATATAAAGAAACTCTTACAGTCTTACAGTCATAGAGATGTACAGCATGGAAACAGACCCTTCGGTCCAACCCGTCCATGCTGACCAGATATCCCAACCCAATCTAGTCCCACCTGCCAGCACCCGGCCCATATCCCTCCAAACCCTTCCTATTCATATACCCATCCAAATGCCTCTTAAATGTTGCAATTGTACCAGCCTCCACCACTTCGTCTGGCAGCTCATTCCTTAAACATACCACCCTCTGTATGAAAAGGTTGCCCCTTAGGTCTCTTTTATATCATTCCCCTCTCACCCTAAACTTGAACTAGGACAACCCAATAAATGGTGAAAATATATTTAAAATATATATTTAAATATAACATATTTAAAATCTTTACAGCCTGCAGAGACTCCAGCTCAACAGTCTAAAATAATGTTGGAATTCTGGTAATCGGGCAAGTCCATTAAAAAAAAAAGATGCCAATGTGTAGCATGCATGTTTAGTTACTTCACAAATAAACCCAAACTCCCACAGTTAGTATTCATAAGTAGTTAACATATATAGTTAATGCCAACACTTCCTTTATATTACTGGCTAACTTCCCTCAAATTTAATCTCCTCCCTTCTTATTTCTTTTTTGTTGTTGCCCTCTGTTGGTCTTTGTAGTTTCCCAAGCCTCTGGTTTCCCACTGCCCTTTGCCAAATTAAATGTTCTCTCTTTTGCTTTCATGCTATCCCTGACTTCCCTTGTCAGCCATGATCCCGTTATCCTCCCTGTACATGCTTATTATTCCCAGGGATGAATTTTTGCTGTGTCTCCTGAATTACTCCCAGAAACTCCTGCCATTGCTGTTCCACTGTCTTTCCAGCTCAGCTCCTCTCCCAGTCAATTCTGCCCAGCTCCTCCCTCATGGCTCTGCGGTTTTCTTTATTCAGCTGTAATACTGTTACCTCTGATTCTCTGTTCTCCCTTTGAAATTACTCTGTAATTTTAAGCTTATGATCGCTCCCTCCTTAAGGATTCCTTCAACTTAAGGTCCCCATGAGGTCTGCTTCATTGCACAACACTAAATCTAGTACTGCATGGTATTTGTGATGTGTGAATGATACTCGCTACTCATCATAATGACTGCGATAGAACACTTCGGCTTTTGGGAAAGGATTGAAGTTAGTTGGATTGTTTTCCACGAACAGTAATTTTCAACATCTTGAGGGGCCCAGATAGAATGGACTGTGAGAAGTCTTTCCCTCTTGTAACAGGATCAACAACCAGTGTCCAACAAAAGTAGCAAAGTGAAAGAAAAACAATTTGAAGCAGCGAGTTGTTTTGGAATTCACTGCAGCAAGAGGCTATTCAGCCCATTGAGTACATACTGACCCTCTCAACAGTATCCCATCCAGCCAACCCTGATCCATCCCACTACCCCATTCCTGTAACAGTGCATTTCCCATAACTAATCCACTGAGCCTGTGTATCTCTGGACACTACAGACAATTTAACATGGCCATTCTACCTAACCTGCATATCTTGGGACTGTGGAAGGAAACCAGAGCACTTGGAGACAGAGCATCATGACAGGGAAGCATTTGGGAGTAAATCCGCATCAGATATGTGGGAGAATTTCACTTATAAGAGTTCAGGAGTGGCATTTCCCTGCAAAAATGAAGGATAGGAATGGCAAGTTCTGTGAATCTTGGATGACCAGGGATATTACGATCTTGGTCAAAAAGAGAAAGGAAGCATACCTAAGATGGATGGGAACTGAAAAAGCCCTTGAAGTATGTAAGGAAAGTGGGAAAGAACTTAATCAAGGAATGAGGAGAGGTAAAAGGGGTGATGAAGAGTCATCAGCAAACAGGATTAAGGCATTTCATGCACATATAAAAAGCAAGTGGGTGGTGAGGAAAAGGGTTAGCACACTCAAGGACAAAGGAGGGAATCTATGTGTGGAGCCAGAAGAGGGAGGTGAGGTCCTAAATGAATACTTTGTGTCAGTATTCACCAAAGAAAAGGAATTGGTTGAGGATGATGTCAGGAAAGGCTGTGTCCAATTTCTAAGCCAAGTTGCTATTAAAAAGGAAGCGGTGTTGTGCATCTAAAAAAGCGTTAAGGTAGATAAACCCGAGGATCCTGATGGGATCTCTCTCAGAATATCGTGGGAGGCAAGAGAACAAATTGCTGGAGCATTGATAGACATCTTTGGCTGCAAGTGAGGTCCCCCCAGAGGACTAGAGAATAGCCAATGTTGTCCCATTGTTTAAGAAAGGTAGCAGTGTTAATCCAGGAAATTACAGGCCTGTGAGTCTCAAATCGGTGGTAGGGAAATGAATGGAAAAGATTCACAGGGACAAGATCCACACGCATTTAGAAGCAAATGGACTTCTTAGTGACAGACAGCATGATTTTGTGCATGGGAAAATTGTGCTTCACTAACTTGATCGAGTTTTTTGAGAAGATGAAGATGATTGATGAGGGAAAAATGAATGATTTTGTCCACATGGATTTCAGTAAAGCCTTTGACAGTGTTCCTTGTGGCAGACATGGCCCTCACTTCTCTCCAAGGCCCCAAGGGAAACTTCCATATCCGCCACAGATTCACCTGCACCTCCACCCACATCATCTACTGCATCCGCTGCAGCCGGTGTGGCCTCCTCTATATTGGGGAGACAGGCCGCCTACTTGCGGAGCGACTCAGAGAGCACCTCTGGGCCACCCGGACGAACCAACCCAACCAACCTGTGGCACAGCATTTCAACTCCCCCTCCCACTCCACCGAGGATATGCAGGTCATTGGACTCATCCACCGCCAAACCACAACAACCCGACGGTCGGAGGAGGAGCGTCTCATCTTCCGACTGGGAACCCTCCAACCACAGGGGATGAACTTGGACTTCACCAGTTTCTTCATCCCCCCTCCCCCCACCTTGTCTCAGCCGGATCCTTCCAGCCCGGCACCGCCTTCCTGACCTGCAGTCTTCTTCTTGACCTCTCCGCCTCCATCCTACTCCGACCTATCACCCTCACCTTGACCTCTTTCCACCTATCACATTTCCAACTCCCCTCCTCCAAGTCCCTCCTCCCTACCTTTTATCTTCTCCTGCTGAACACTCTCTGCTCATTCCTGAAGAAGGGCCTGTGCCCGAAACGTCGAATCTCCTGTTCCCTGGATGCTGCCTGATCTGCTGTGCTGTTCCAGCAAGAAAGTTTCAACTTTGATCTCCAGCATCTGCAGACCTCACTTTCTCCTCGAAGACATTGGACACAGCCTTTCCTGACAATTCCTTTTCTTTGGTGAATACCAACACAAAGTATTCATTTGGGTGAAGTCACATGGTATCAGGGGTGAGCTAACAAGATGAATACAGAACTGGCTTAGACCTCGGTGATAGAGGTATCGGTGGAAGGATGCATTTCACAATGGAGGGCTGCGACTAGTAGTGTTCCACAATGATCAGTGCTGGGACCTCTACTGTTCACATAAATGATTTGGAAGAAAATGTGACTGGTCTAATTTGTACATTTGTGGACAATACAAAGAATAGTGGAGTTGCAGACATTGAGGAGGATTGTCAGAGGGTACAGCCGGATATAGAATGGTTGGAGGCATGCGCAGAAAAATGACAGATGGAGATTAAACCAGATAAATGCGAGGTAATACATTTTGGAAGGTCAAATACAGGTGGAAATTATACAGTGAACGGCAGAACCCTTCAGAGTATTGATTTGCAGAGGGATCTGGATGTGCAGGTCCACAGATTACTGAAGGTGGCAGCACAGATAGATAAGATGGTTAAAAGAAAAAGGCTTCCGGCATGCTTGCCTTCATTGGGAGGGGCACTGAGTATCAGGATAGGCAAGTTATGCTGCAGCTTTTGTGACAATTCTGTCATTTTAAAAAGGTCATTTTGTCCCTGGGATTTTTTTTTTGGAGAGAGGTTTTGAAGGCAGAGGCGTGGAACCAGCTACTGGAGATGGCCGAAGTAAACAATTGAGGAGGCCTTTAGATTTGTTTTTTTTAAAAGGTTGGAACAAGAGAAGCAGCTTGAATGGGAGTGGCCAGTTCTCACAGACCAAGCGATTTTTTTTAACATTAGCAATCAGAAGCTGTTTGGGGTCCCAGAAGAATTAGAAATTTCAGTGAATGATTCCGATCTGCTACTTTTGCTGAAATCTCTCTTAGAGTCATAGAGATGTACAGCATGGGAACAGACCCTTCATTCCAACCCACCCATGCCGACCAGATATCCCAACCCAATCCCGTCCCACATATATCCCTCCAAACCCAGCTCATATCCCTCCAAATCCTTCCTATTCACATACCTATCCAAATGTACCAGCCTCCACCACTTTTATATCTTTCCCCTCTCACCCTAAACCTATGCCCTCTAGTTCTGGACTCCCCCACCCCAGGGTAAAGACTTTGCCTATTTACCCTATCCATGCCTCTCATCATTTTGTAAATCTCTTGTAAGGTCACCCCTCATCCTCCGACACTCCAGGGAAAGCAGCCCCAACTATTCAACCTCTCCCTGTAGCTCAAATCCTCCAACCCTGGCGACATCCTTGTAAATCTTTTCTGAATCCTTTCAAGTTTCACAACATCCTTCCGATAGGAAGGAGACCAGAATTGCACACAATATTTCAACAGTGGCCTAACCAATGTCCTGTACAGCCGCAACATGATCTCCCAACTCCTGTACTCAATACTCTGACCAATAAAGGAAAGCACACCAAATGCCTTCTTCACTATCCTATCTACCTGCGACTCCACTTTCAAGGAACTATGAACCTGCACTCCAAGGTCTCTTTGTTCAGCAACACTACCTGGGACCAAGTATTCACCATTTTGTGATTGGTAGTGTGCAAGATGGGACAAAGTCTTTTGCTTCGCTTCAAGTTATGATACTCTTTCCCCACCCTGCTGTTCCCTTCCTTTATCTGCCCCCTGGCATGTCAACAATCAAATGAACAGGAGGCTGAAGCTGCATATTCTGAACATTGTTCTGACATGTATCTTGAGGAAATGTGCAGTTATAAACTAATTAATTAGGCTCTTTACTCAGCGTTGTAAGGGCGTGGAATGTCCTGCCTGCAACAGCAGTAGACTCGCCAACTTTAAAGGCATTTAAATGGTCATTGGATAAATATATAGATGATAATGGAAGTGTGTAGGTTAGATGGGCTTCAGATTGGTTTCACACGTCGGCGCAACATTGAAGGCTGAATAGCCTGTACTGCCCTGTGTTGTTCTATGTTCTAAGTCCTGCTAAGATTTGCTTTCCCAAAATGCAGCACCTCACATTTATCTAAATTAAACTCCATCTGCCACTTCTCAGCCCATTGGCCCATCTGATCAAGATCCTGTTGTAATCTGAGGTAACCCTCTTTGCTGTCCACTACACCTCCAATTTTGGTGTCATCTGCAAACTTACTAACTAAACCTCTTTGTTGCATCCTCCTAGATTGGAGAACGGCATGTAAGAATCTGTGTCTGAAATTGCTATTTTGCAAAGGGGTGTGTTTGTGGGATGTTACCGTGTTGGAACAGTTAATTATTAACTGCAGTCATAGAGATATACACCATGGAAATATACCCTTTGGTCCAACCCGTCAATGCTGAACAGATATCCTAAAATAATCTTGTTCCATTTCACTCTAAATCCATTAGATTAGATTCCTTACAATGTGGAAACAGGCCCTTCAGCCCAACCAGTACACACCGACCCACTTCCCTCTTACTAATGCACCTAACACTATGGGCAATTCAACATGGCCAATTCACCTGACCTGCACATCTTTGGACTATGGGAGGAAACCGGAGCACCCGGAGAAAACTGCACAGACACTGGGAGAATATGCAAACTCCACACAGACAGTCGCCTGAGGCGGGAATTGAACCTGGGACCCTGGTGCTGTGAGGCAGCAGTGCTAGCTACTGAGCCACCATGCTGTCCCGTCATATTCATATTCCCATCCAGGTGCCTTTTAAATGTTGTACTTGTAACATCTTCCACCACTACCTCTGGCAGCTCATTCTGTACATGTATCACCCTCTGTGTGAAGACGTTGCCCTTTAGATCCCTTTTAAATTTGTTCCCTCTCACCTTAAACCTATGCCCTCCAGTTTAGAAAAGACATTGTGTATTTACCCTATCCACTCCCCTTGTGATTTTATAAACCTCTATAGGGTCGCCCCTCAGCCTCCAATGCCCAGGGTAAATAGCCCCAGTCTATTCAGCTTCAACCTTTAGCTCAAACCCTCCAACGTTTTTATCAATCTATTCTTAATCCTTTCAAATTTCACAACATCCTCCTTCTAGCAGCCAGACCAGAATTACACAGTATTCCAAAAGTGGCCTAACCAATGCCCTGTCCAACAGCAACATGAAATCCCAACTTCATACTCAATGCACTGTTATTTGGTTAATTTTTCCAATAGTTATGGACTTTTAAATTCCTTTTTATTTTGTTTGTATTTTAACTATCTCGTGTTTAAATTGTGTGTGGCTTAATGTCGAGTAGTTTGACCAGTTGCATCACATCTGGAACATACACTTCACATTTACCTTTAAAATAAGAAAAGGTTAGGGTACAGGCTATCTTTCTAAAAGATTTCGAGGAGGTCAGGTCTCGTCCATAACACTTTATAGAACTTTAGTTACGCCACACTTGGTATAATGCGTACAATTCTGGCCACCACACTATCAGACAGATGCCTTGGAGAGGGTCCAGAAAATGTTTACCAGGATGTTGCCTGGCCTGGGGGATTTAGCTATGAAGAAAGGTTGGACAGACTGGGTTTGCTTTCACTGGAATGCAGGAGGTTGATGGGGGCGACCTAATAGAAGTTTATAAGATTGTGAATGGCGTGGATAGAGTGGAAAGTATGAGGCTTTTTCCCAGGGTGGGAGGGGTCAATTACTAGGGGACACAGGTTCAAGATGTGAGGGGGGCAAGTTTAAAAGAGATGTATGAGGCAAATTTTTCACACAAAGGGCAGTGAGTGCTGCTCAAGGAGGTGGTGCAAGCAGACAAAATAGCAGCTTTCAAGAAGCATGTGGACAAGTACATGAATAGGAAGTGAACAGAGAGATATGGATCCTGTAACTGAAGACAGTTTTAGTATAGAAGAACAAAATGTGTTAGCACAGGTTTGAAGGGCTGAAGGGCCTGTTCCTGTGCTGCATCATCCTTTAGTGCTCTCTTGTTTTTGTTGTTCTGCAAACTCCACACAGTTACGCAAGGCTGGAATCAAACCTAGGCCTCCAGCACTGTGAGGCAGTTGTGCTAACCACTGAGCCTCCGTGCTGTGGAAATATGGTGGAGGCAGGTACGAGTGAGGCATTCAAGAGTGCAGTGAGTGATTATTGGAACAGAAACACAAACAACTCTGTGATTCATTCTCAGATTTATTCTCACATGCCATACATTAAAGTCAGAAATATCTCACTTTAGCACTAACAGTGTAACATAGCTCTGGGCAGACAACGATACTGAGTACCCACTGACAATTAACCCAGGCAAACTTTGTCACCCTAATTGTATCTCTCTCCCAGCTTATTCAATCAGCAACTACTGACTCAATTCTCTAATATTGAGGTGCCGGTGTTGGACTGGGGTGGACAAATCACACAACACCAGGTTATCGACCAACAGATTTATTTGAAAGTACAAGCGTTTGAGTGTTGTTCACCTAACAAAGAAGCAGTGCTCCGAAAGCTTGTACTTTCAAATGTACCTGTTGGACTAGAACCTAGTCTTGTGATATTGCCAGTATCAGGAGGTTTAATGCTGAGATGTATGTTTCTACAGTATCGCTGTTACTATGTGGGATCTGTGAGAAGATTCCCTGGATCCCAGATCTCTGCAAGCACATGCTCAGGACTCAGGTAAAGAAACTGATAGTTTCTTCTCAGGTTTTAAACTGGATTTAGGTAAGAACATTTTAGGCTGTGAGATGTTACCTCGGCAGGATCACTCACTGTGTAACTGTACTGAGATGTGTTTATTCAGCATGGTGAGGGTCAATCACTATGTAACTGTACTAGGATGTGTGTTTATTCAGCATGGTGAGGGTCACTCACTGTAACTGTACTGGGATGTGTTTATTCAGCAGGGTGAGGGTCACTCATTGTGTAACTGTACTGAGATGTGTTTATTCAGCATGGTGAGGGTCAATCACTATTTAACTGTACTAGGATGTGTGTTTATTCAGCATGGTGAGGGTCAATCACTATGTAACTGTACTAGGATGTGTGTTTATTCAGCTGGGTAAGGGTCAATCACTGAGTAACTGTACTGGGATGTGTTTATTGTTATGAAGTTGAAGGCGTGCACTGTACCTTTAAGAGAAAGTGAATGCTGTTCTGAATTGAGAGATTATAAGCGCCTGTGTATATAATAAGATGGAAGTCCTAGAAAATTGAAAATATGCAATATTTACCTGTTAAATGGATACATGAGTTTTGGTTACTGTTTTGGCAACAATTTGAATTTAACCAATCAGTTTAACTTATGTCCCAGGATACTAAAACCCAATCGAGTTTGAATTTATTGTTTTGCCAACATTAAACCAATGAGACGATCTAATATTGGGGATATAAAAAAGGCAGGCAGTTTGAAAATCAAACATAACAACTGCCATCGAAAGAGAACCAAGCAATAAGGAAACACTCTCTATCAAAGGCACCTTTTCAATGCAACATATGTGCAGTTAAAAGACGGAATACAACCCAAGGAGTTCCTCAGCTGGAAGAAGGCAGACACCAAAGACAACAGCGGCTGTGTGGTTTTGAAATTAAGTTGATGTAATTTTAATAAGTGTTTTATGGGAACAGTATACAATTATGGAGTTAGAACATAGAACACAGAACAGTACAGCACAGAACAGGCCCTTCAGCCCACGATGTTGTGCCGATCACTGATCCTCACGTATGCACCCTCAAATTTCTGTGACCATATGCATGTCCAGTAGTCTTTTAAATGTCCCCAATGATGTTGCTTCCACAACTGCTGCTGGCAACGCATTCCATGCTCTCACAACTCTCTGTGTAAAGAACCCGCCTCTGACATCCCCTCTATACTTTCCTCCAACCAGCTTAAAACTATGTTAGTCATTCCTGCCCTGAGAAATAGTCTCTGGCTATCGATTCTATCTATGCCTCTCATTATCTTGAATACCTCAATTAGGTCCCCTCTCCTCCTCCTTTCCTCCAGTGAAAAAAGTCCGAGCTCAGTCGACCTCTCCTCATAAGATAAGCCCTCCAGTCCAGGCAGCATCCTGGTAAACCTCCTCTGAACCCTCTCCAAAGCATCCACATCTTTCCTATAATAGGGCGACCAGAACTGGACGCAGTATTCCAAGTGCGGTCTAACCAAAGTTTTATAGAGCTGCAACAAGATCTCATGACTCTTAAACTTAATCCCCCTGTTAATGAAAGCCAAAACACCATATGCTTTCTTAACAACCCTGTCCACTTGGGTGGCCATTTTAAGGGATCTATGTACCTGCACACCAAGATCCCTCTGTTCCTCCACACTGCCAAGAATCCTATCCTTAATCCTGTACTCAACTTTCAAATTCGACCTTCCAAAATGCATCACCTCGCATTTATCCAGGTTGAACTCCATCTGCCACCTCTCAGCCCATCTCTGCATCCTGTCAATGTCCTGCTGCAGCCTACAACAGCCCTCTATACTGTCAACGACACCTCCAACCTTTGTGTTATCTGCAAACTTGCTGACCCATCCTTCAATCCCCTCATCCAAGTCATTAATAAAAATTACAAACAGTAGAGGCCCAAGGACAGAGCCCTGTGGAACACCACTCACCACAGATTTCCAGGCAGAATATTTTCCTTCTACTACCACTCGCTGTCTTCTGTTGGCCAGCCAATTCTGTATCCTGACAGCTATGTTCCCCTGTATCCCATTCCTCCTGACCTTCTGGATGAGCCTACCATGGGGAACCTTATCAAATGCCTTGCTGAAGTCCATATACACCACAATCACAGCTCGACCCTCATCAACCTTTCTAGTCACATCCTCAAAGAACTCGATAAGGTTTGTGAGGCATGACCTGCCCCTATCAAAGCCATGTTGACTGCATTTAATCAAGCCACACTCTTCCAGATGGTCATAAATCCTATCCCTCAGAATCCTTTCTAACACCTTGCAGACGACAGGGGTGAGACTTACTGGTCTGTAATTGCTGGTAATTTCCCTATTTCCTTTCTTGAAGAGAGGAATTACATTTGCCTCTCTCCAGTCCTCAGGTACGACTCCAGTGGAGAGCGAGGATGCAAAGATCTTCGCAAGTGGCATTTCTTGTTTCCCAAAGCAGCCGAGGACAAATCTGGTCCGGGCCTGGCAACTTGTCAATCTTAATGTTTGACAAAATTTTCAACATATCACCTTCCTCTATCTCTATCCGTTCCAGCATGCACACCTGCTCTTCAAAGATTTCATTCACTACAAAGTTCGTTTCTTTCCTAAAGACAGAAGCAAAAAACTCATTTAGGGCTTTGCTACCTCCTCAGACTCCACACACAAATTCCCTATGATATCCCTGATCGGGCCTACTCTTTCTTTGACCATTCTCTTATTCCTCACGGAAGTGTAAAATGCCTTTGTTGGTGTTGGAGGCAGATAATAAGCAGTTAAGAGAAAGGGGGATTTAGAGTTGTGAATAGTTGTTTAATGTTCACTTTTAGAGTTAAAGGATAAATTGATATTATGTTCTTTAAATAGTGGAATTTGAGAGTTCACTGTCACTCACAATTTAACAGATTACAAGATGAGGTGAGCTTTTCTGGGTGTTTGGTTTAATTACAGAAGGGTTCACTGCTGTGTTGTAATATTATTCAACAGGGTAAAGGTTACAAGGATTGTTTTCTCTCTATCTTTGTTTGTTTCTCTTCTGCAGTGCTGTGATTGTGTTCAATAATCAAACATATGTCATTGAACCTATTGGTGGGGATGCAAGTGGTCGTCATTTGTTATACAGAGCTGAAGACCTCCTGCCAGTATCGAGCAGCTGTGGAGTCAGAAATCTAACCCTTGAGTTAAACCTGACCGATCACCTCCAGCCCTCTCAGAGGGTGAGTAATGAACACTGTAACTAACTGACTCACAGAAAGAAAGAAGTCCCATAGAAAATACAATCCTCAGACACAGCCTTCAGCTCAGGCAGCTTATGGAAGGTTCATTTACTCAGCATATTCCCGTTTCCCTTCTGACTCTCTTGCTCTCCTATTGAAAGTCGATATTGATGGAGATTGTCTCTGAAGCACTGACTCTAGAAATGAATCCATGGCTGCGCTATTCTTTCTGTGATGCAAATCTCCTATTATAAAGCTCTTATATTGAATTGTTTCTCTCTGACCTCTTGTTCTTGACTGTCAGCGACTGGAAACAATCAGTTTCATCCATCTGCCCCATCATTTCACTATTCTTCAGACTTTCTTTCTGTCATTGATGACAAAATGTGCTGACAGGAAAGAGTTTGAACCATTGTAAGAGATATGTAAAGCAGTAATCATTCAGCTCAGAAAAAAAATCAGGAAAAACGGCAAAAAATGCCAATGATGAGATGCTTGAACAATGTAATAAAGATGAAACTAAAACCAAATGACAAACCTTTCCAGCTCTGGTGTATTTCAGTCCCCAACAGCATTTTAATCCTTTTACAATGTTATTACAGATTCTGCTACCCTCTGGACAGTCAGTACCAATTCCATCCTCGAATAAATCCTTGTGAAATCTCTTTGTAATAACACAGGGAACTAACTGAAAAAGTCCATCATTTATTGTTGAGCACCAAAATAGAGCCACTACTCATGGCACACACTGGCTGTCCCTGCTCTGACAGACAGTTCTGTCGTCCCATCCCTGGACCTGCTTTATAAAGGGCTCAGGTTATGAGGTCCAGCTCAGCAGGCCATTGCCTGTTACTAAGGGTACTCACCAGGGGAGATTTGTTGGTGATTCCCCATGAACCTTAAAGACCTTGTCATATTCCGAGATCTTATGTCAGGGATACAAGGATAGAATATGGAATAACGGAAATCCCCCGACTTAACAAACCCAACTCAAAAGAGTACAAAATAAAAGCTGGAAATACTGCGGATGCTGTGAGAATCTGTTCTGAGGAAGGGTCACGCAACTCGAAATGTGATCTTTGATTTTTCTCCACAGATGCTTTGAGTATAGGAGGTGAGAAGTCATGTTCAGACTGTATGGGACATTGGTGAGACCTCTTTTGGAATACTGTGTCCAGTTGTGATCGCTCAGTTACAGGAACAAAGTTCAGCTGGAAAGGGTTCAGAAGAGATTTGCTAGAGTGTTGCTGGGGATGGAAGGTTTGAATTATAAAGAAAAGCTGAATATGCTGGGACTTTCTCATGGAGCAGAGGAGCTTGAGAGGTGACTTTATAGAAGTTCATAAAATAATGAGGGGTATACATAGAGTTAATAGTAGTTATCTTTTCACGAAGATGTGGGATTTCAAGGCTGGGGACACATTTTTAAGGTGAGAGGAAAGAGATTTAAACAAGATATGAGGGGCAAAGTTTGTACTCAGAGGTTGGTTTGTGTATGGAATGAACTTCCTGAGGAGCTGGTGGATGTGGGTACAATTACAATATTTAAAAGTGTCACAAAGCTGGTCCCTTTTTTCCAAAAGCTGTTCCTTTTCTCAAGGATACTGTGTCCTTGATTTTTCCAGTGGGGTCATAAAACCCTCCCGGCTCCAAGGTGACTAGTTTGGTGCAGAGATGAAAAAGGACGTTGAGAGGCCTAATGTCTATATGTAAACAGATGAGACTTCAGGCTAAAGTGGTCATGTTTTAGAAGTGATGTGTATAATGAAAGGGGAGTGGTCAGCTCTCTAGCTGAGTAGGCGAAAGTGGGTACTGTAGATGCTGGAGATTAGAGTCAAGATTAGAGTGATGCTGGAAAAATGCAGCAGGTCAGGCAGCATCTGAGGAGCAGGAAAATCAATGTTTCAGGCAAAAGCCCTTCATCAGGAATCCTTGTGTAATTTTGTGAATACATTTTTGTCTATTTTAAAACCTGGTAGTCAACCTCACTAACTTACTCCAGGTAAGTTTCACTGTACACTTACCGAAACAAATTGCAAAGTTATGGTCTGGGCTGCTTGCTTAAGAATGTTTTTGAGTGGTCTGGCCTCGTCATTTGGATAAGTACATGAGTAGGAAAGGTTAGGAGGGATACAGGCCAGGAGTAGGCAGGTGGGACCAGTTTAGTTTGGGATTATGGTCAGCATGGGCTGGTTGGATTGAAGGGGCTGCTTCTGTGCTGGATGACTATGATGTCAGACATGCTGAAGTTTTCCAGAAATTCCTATTTTTGTGTCAAACGTGTACAAGATGTTCTTATTTTCATCCTATATGTGATGATGGCTGATAGAAGGGCTTGGTCTCGCCACTACTGGAATTAAAACATTGGTAGCCAGAGAGCTGTCAGGGAGATACACACGCAGGGGGCTGAAAGAACACAGCAACCCAGGCAGTATCCGGAGGTGGAGAAGTCAACGTTTTGGGTGTAATACTTCTTCAGGGGTTCGCTGGGGGTCAGGGGAGCTGCAGGTAAAGGGAATGGAGGGGAGTTATGGGGGAGGCTTTTGGGTGGGAGAGGGCAGGGGAGGTGAGGTAGGGGTAGGTCAACACTAGTCAAGGGTACGACCTGGTTGGTGGATCGGAAGAATGAATCCAGTTGGGAGCTGAGAGGAAGGGCTGATCAGAGGAATGGAAGGGAGGGGAAGGGGCTGGAAACAGAGGAGGGGATGGGAAGGGAGGATATTTCAAACTGGAGAACTCAATGTTTAGTCCTCCAGGCTGTAAGGTGCTCAGGTGGATGGTGAGGTGTTGTTCCTCTAATTTGTGCTCTGATTCACTGTGGCAATGGAGGAGGCAAAGGATGGTTATGTTGGAAAGGGAGGGGGAAGAGTACTTTAAATTGGACGGAAGGGGGGATCCAAGATGGTGGTGATCTGGGAGGATCGTGTTGCAGAGCTCAGCATTGCAGCACAAGTAGGATGAATTTCTAACCCGCTCAACCTGGACCATCACGATATCCTGGGATTCCAGAAAGGTCAATGAGTCTGAGAAAACTGTGAAAAACTGACTTACCTGCGTTTTTGCCATCCAGAGATGCTGAAGAAGGGAGGAGGAGTGTCTGAGGCTGGACCCAAGGCCTTGCCTGCAGGATCATTGGACTCAATTACTTACCAGGCTCTGGTGAACAAGCTTGCGAAATCTCGTGAGATGTTGGGTCAGCAGATAGAGGAGAAGCTGGCCCCGATCTCTATCATGCTGCAGAAGCATGAACAGCAGCTTGGAGACCTGGAAGAGCAGACGGGTGAGGTTGAACGCAGAGTCACAGGGGTGGAAGTTGATGCCAGTTCCTCCAGGGATAGGATCCAAGCCCTGGAGAAGCAGGACTGTAGTTTGCATGACCAAGTGGATGATCTTGAGAACAGGGGCAGGAGAAAGAATACTCCAATCGTTGGTCTGCCTGAGGGTAAGGAAGGAGAGCGGCCTGCAGAATTTATTGAGGACTGGATGCCAAAATTCTTTAACTTGGAGGCTGGCATGAGAGGCTTGAAGATCGAGGGGCCTCACCGGGTCATGGCATGGAGATCAGGTCTGGGTCAACATCTTCGTCCTCTCCTGGTGCAGTTTCATCACTACAGAGATAAGGAGAGAATCGTGGAAGCTTCCAGAGTCAAGGGGAAGGATCCAAAGGCCCTAATTTATGAGGGCGCTAAGGTCATATTCTTCAAGGACTTCTCAGCGGCGGTGATCCAGAAAAGAATATCCTGTGACGGTGTCAAGAGAAGACTGAGAGAGCTTGGGATCCAGTACTCTCTGAGGTATCGGGTGGTGCTCCGGTAAAACACCTTTAATGGATCTATACCTCTCTCTCTATGACACATCGGAGAAGGCAATAGACTTTGTGGACAAATTAACCTCATCTGAACAATTTAATATGTACAAATAGTCTTTGTTTTTTTAAAAGAAAACAGAGGAAGTCCAGTTGGAACTTTCTTTTCCTTTTTTCTTCTATGGGGTAATAACTTGTTTAAATTATGTTTGGTGGTGGTTGAGATATGTACTTTCAATTTCTAAGTTAAGTTATACCAAAGGATGGAGGGGGCAGTATTTACCCTTTTTTCTTTAAGAAATGTTCTTTATTCCATGGTGTATTTCCTTTCTTTTCTGCTTGTGTTTGTGGTGCGGTTTGAGCTAGGAGGAGGGAAAATGGTTGGGATGGCTAGGTGCCTACTTATGGGCAGTTTGGGATGGGTAATTGCCCCCTTTGGGCAGGGGTTGAGTTCCTCCACTCAGTGCTGTTGATGCTTTATATGTTGGTTTGTTTTTTGGTTTTTGTTGTTTTTAATCTTAGATAGTTTTGTAGATTTGTTAAATGTAGTGGTTTTAGTTTATGTAGTTTTTATGTTGAATGGATCATGTGACTCTAAGGCTCAGTGATTTGTGGTTCGTGTTCCTCCTCTCTGGAATTTAAATGCTACTGCAGAAGGTTATGATGAATGACTTAATTAAATGGTGTATCAAGGGGAGTCACTCACCAGTTCAGAAGAAGGTACTTTTGAGTCTGAGAAAGGAGAAGGTGCATATTGCTTTGTTACAGGACACACACTTGGATGATAGGGAGCACCTGAAACTACAGCAGAATGGCTTTACCCAAGTTTATTTTTCATCAGTTAATACCAGAAGGAGGAATCTCCCATTTAAGTTACGAGAGTGCGTTAAAGACACACATGGGAGGTTTGTAATTCTTAAAATGGGGAAGAATGTGGTGTTTTAAATGTTTATTGGTCTCCAGCTCATCCCCTCAAATTTTAGGTAAATGCGTTTTCTAAACTGATCAATCTCGAGTCCTGGCACATCATTAAAGGGGGAGATTTTAACTGTCTCATGGATCCCACAGTAGACAGGATGCCCAAAGGCCCCCTGATACCCTCTGTACAAACTAAACAATTAGTGGATCTGTGTGTGTGGGGAGAGTTAGGGTTGGTGGATGTCTGAGGCATCTCCACCCTACAGGCAGGGATTTTACTTTTTTTTTCAATTCGCACAGATGTCGCATCAGGATTGATGCTTTTCTCTGACTCCTGTGGCAACCCTGGACTTGGTGGCATCTTGTACGATTGGTAATATTACCATCTCCGATCATGCTCCAGTGTGCCTGTTGATTAAGGTTAAGGATGTTACAGTGCGTTCGAAGTATTGGTGAATGGGTCCTTTTATCCTCAAGGATAATGTGTTTGTGGAGTATTTCTCTAGGGAATTTCAGGCATTCTTAGACATTAACTCAGGCTCGGTTGGTAGTCCATCCGTCCTTTGGGAAACTGCCAAAGCCTATGCCAGGGGGTTAATTATTTCCTACTCTGCCAGTAGGAAGCGGCAGAAGGGTGAGTAGCAACGTCTCCATGAAGCACGGTTAAAGGTAGCCGAGAAGGCTTACTCTGACAGGCCCTCGTTGGTCATACTCCAGAGGATTACAGCACTGCGGTCTGCATTGAATTCTGTGCTCATGCAGACAGCAAAGAAGGAGCTTACTTTTGCAAAGCAACGCTTGTATGAGCGTGGTGACAGGCCAGGCAAATACTTAGCATATCTCGCCAGGGAAAGGAGGGCCCCACAAGCCATGCTGGTGATCAGGGAAGCGTCGAGGAACCTAACATTTGACTCCAAAAAGATTAATATGGCATTCCAGAGATTTTACTCAATGTTATGCCAATTTGAGGGTTGTGAGGAGGGGCAGGCCAAAATGGAATCTTTTTTAAGGATCTGGAGCTCCTGGGCATGACCTCCCAACAAGAGTCCTTTCTCAATGCCCCCTTATGAGAGCAAGAGGTGCAGGAAGCTGTGAGGCAGCTTCAGAGTGGAAAGGTGCCTGGTCCGGACGGACTTCCCAGTGAATTCTACAAGGAATTTATAAACATACTGTCAGGCCGGATTTAATGTTTAATGGCTCATAGAGCCATGATTGTCTCCCGTCATCTCTGAGACAGGCCAATATTTTGCTTATTCTTAAAAAAGGAAGGTCCCAGAGGACTGTGCTTCGTACAGACCCATTTCGCCCTTAAATGTGGACTTTAAAATCCTCTCTAAGACTCTCGCATTAAGGCTGAGAGTGTGTTACCTTCTATTGTTAAAGAGGATCAGATGGGCTTCATAAAGGGTCGCAGACCCTCCAATAATGTTAGGAGACTGCTCAATGTAATTCAAACATGTCAACAACAGTCAATACAGGGATTGGTGATTTCTCTGGATGCAGAGAAGGCATTTGACTGAGTTGAACGGTCATACCTTTTCTATATGCAGGTTGGTTTGGGCGAAGTCTTTTTAAGATGGTTAAAGGTTCTCTACAGAGGCCCTCTCGCTGTGGACATCACCAGTGAGGTATGATCCAGCAATTTTAAGGTTTTAAGGAGCAGCCGGCAGGGATGTCCTCTTTCGCCACTGTTTTTTACGTTGGTGATTGAATGATTAGCGGAGGCCATTCGCAGGGACCCTAATAGATCAGCTCCAGAAGTGGGGTCAAAATTACATAAGATTTTGTTGTATCGGACGATGTCCTAATTTTTTTTTTTCAAATCCAGCAGTTTCAGTGCCTTGCCTGATACAATGCGGTAAAAACAATGACTGCAGATGCTGGAAACCAGATTCTGGATTAGTGGTGCTGGAAGAGCACAGCAGTTCAGGCAGCATCCGAGGAGCTTCGAAATCGACGTTTCGGGCAAAAGCACAATGCATCTGCGCGCTTGGCACCTTTTCGGGGTACAAGTTTAATCTTGCAAAATCAGAGGCTATGCCAAAGGGGGTTGTATTACGAAGGTGGTCTTGAGGGCAAATATCGATTTCCATTTAAGTGGTCACAGGGGGTTTTGTGTATTTGGGCATATTCATTACCCAAGTTCTGGATCAGCTTTTCAAAGCTTCCAGTCTCATGGTTGGGTTGGATTGCACTTATTAAGATGAACATTCTCACCCGTTTGTTATACCATATACGGATGCTCCCCCTGATTTTCAATAAGCAAACATTCAGGAGGCTGAATGGCTGGTTCAGCTCCTTTATTTGGCCTCGTAAGCAGCCCCTCATTAAATTAGTTAAACTGCAACTGCCTCACAGACTGGAGGGAGTGGACCTTCCGGACATTAAAAGCTACCAACTAAGCTTGCTCTTATCCTGTGTGAGTGATTGGGCCTGTGGGGACCCTCTCTCAATATGGTTAGATATCGAAGCCTCCCAGGAAACGTGCCCCCTTTCCAATTTGCTGTTTCTAGACAACATGAGGACAGTCAGGGAATATTGCCATAACCCAATAGTTATCCATACTGTTAAAACATGGAGGGCTATTCGACAGAGGGAAGACAATACTGGCAAAACATCTTCTCTTACACCTATAGTGGGCATGTTGGGTTTTCAACCAGGGATGATAGATCCGAAAAGATCACTCCCTCCATGACTCCCTCGTCAGGTCCAAACCTCCCACCAACCCAACCTCCACTCCCGGCACCTTCTCCTGCAACCGCAAGAAATGCAAAACTTGCGCTCACACCTCCCCCCTTACTTCCCTCCAAGGCCCCAATGGATCCTTCCATATCCACCACAAATTCACCTGCACCTCCACACACATCATTTACTGCATCCGCTGCACCCGATGGGGCCGCCTCTATATTGGGGAGACAGGCCGCCTACTTGCAGAACGTTTCAGAGAACACCTCTGGGACACCCGGACCAACCAACCCAACCACTTCAACTCCCCCTCCCACTCCACCAAGGACATGCAGGTCCTTGGACTCGTCCATCGCCAGACCATAGCAACACGACGGCTGGAGGAAGAGCGTCTCATCTTCCGCCTAGGAACTCTCCAACCACAATGGATGAACTCAGATTTCTCCAGTTTCCTCATTTCCCCTCCCCCCACCTTGTCTCAGTCCCAACCCTCGAACTCAGCACCACCTTCCTAACCTGCAATCTTCTTCCTGATCTCTCCGCCCCCACCCCCACTCCGGCTTATCACCCTCACCTTAACCTCCTTCCACCTATCGCATTTCCAACGCCCCTCCCCCAAGTCCCTCCTCCTGACCTTTTATCTTAGCCTGCTTGGCACACTTTCCTCATTCCTGAAGAAGTGCTCATGCCCAAAACGTCGATTCTCCTGCTCCTTGGATGCTGCCTGACCTGCTGCGCTTTTCCAGCAACACATTTTCAGCTCTGATCTCCAGCATCTGCAGTCCTCACTTTCTCCTCCATGATAGATTCAGGATTCAAGTGTTGGGCAGCTCGGGGTGTGTCTTGCATGGGTGATTTATTTGAGGGAGACACAATGATGTCCTTTGATCAGTTAGCATGGAAATACGAGCTATCTAAAAGAGAACTCTTCTGTTTATTTTTTCAAGTTAAGAATTTTATTCAAAAAAACCTACACTTTTGATTGATCCCAACAAATCCGATATAGAGAGGAGGGTGTTCATGCTGAGAGTACACTTTCTGTTAGCACTTTATATCATCAGTTTGAGGGGATGCCCCTCAGCTGAGTTCGATTGGCTCTGCAGGATATGGGAGACAGAGCGAGGCGTTGAAGTTTCTTCAGAGGTGTGGGAAGATATTTGGGAAAATGCAAGAAAGGTATCAATTTGCAATCGGACCCATGCTTTACAGTTGAAGATTCTCCATAGGGTCCACTTGGTTCTGGACTATTTGTCAAAATTTAAACCAGGGGTATCTTCAACATGTCCCAAGTGCAAGGTCTGTACGGACACTCTCACCCATTGTCTCTGGACCTGTGGTAGGCTTCAAACATACTGGAGCACTGTGGCAGGTGGAATGGAGGGGATTTTGGGTGTAAGGGTGCAGAGGGACCCGATCTCTCTTCTTTTGGGCCTGCCCAGTGTGTTCCCTGCAGATGTGCATAAGAAAAAAATTTTCAATATCCTCACTTTTTGTGCAAGAAAGAATATCTTGCTAGGTTGGGTATCTGAAAACTCCCGGGACTGTTGGGTTGGCGGAAGATTGTTTTGGAATATATTCCCTTGGATTTTCTCACAAGTATAGTACACCACAAAACTGAGAATTTTTATAAGACATAACAGCCCTTTTTGGAATACCTGGGCTCAGATTTATCTGCCACACTAACAAGGGCTTTTATATAGCCGTAACGATTGGGTTTTACAAGTCCAATATCCAAGGAAGAGGATCTGTGAATGTATGACTGTCTTGTTTGGCTGAGTTGAGTTATTATTATTTATTAGTTTGTTGTTGGTTATTATTTATTTAGTTAAATAGTTAGTTGGGTTTTTATATTATATATTTTTCTATATATTATGGGGGTACATGGGGGTAAAGGGTTTCTTTACCTTTTTCTCTCGTGTTCTTTTTTTTGTACTGTTTTGAAATGTATTGTTTTGTATTTGTTGTAATATTAAAAAAATTATTTTTTCAATGAAAATATATCTTTAAAAAAAGGATGGTGACTGGGAGGTCTAGTCAGCTCCTGCAGGCCCGGCTGTGATGCTTGGTGAAACGGGTCCTAAGTTTATGTTTTATCTCCCTGATGTAGAGAAGACCACATTGGGAGCACTGCATTCAGTAAACTAAATTGCAGGAGATGCAGGTGAACCTCTGTCTCACCTGGAAGCACTGCTTGAGGCCATGGATGGAGGTGGGGGTGGGGGGTGGTGGTGTGCCAACAAATTTTGCATCTTTTACGCTTGCAGGGAAAGGTACCTGGGGTTTTGGGAAGGCTGGTGGGGAGAGTCATGTGAACCAGGAACGGGCACAATGAAAAGGTCACCCCAGTGCACTTGGACAAAGAACAAAGAACAAAGAAACTTTACAGCCCAGAAACAGGCCCTTTGGCCCTCCAAGCCTGAGCTGATCAAAGTCCACTGTCCAAACTTGTCGCCCAATTCCTAAGCATCTGTATCCCTCCGCTCCTCACCTACTCATGCATCTATCCAGCCACATCTTGAGTGAATCTACAGTGCCTGCCTCTACCACCTCTGCTGGCAACATGTAACAGGCACCTACCACTCTCTGTGAAAAATACTTGCTGCATATAAACCCCTTAAACTTTTCACCTCTTAACTTGAACGCGTAACCTCTCATTATTGAATCTTTCCCCCTGGGAGAAAGCTTATCTCTATCTACCCTGTCTATACCCTTCATGATTTTGTCAACCTCAATCAGGTCCCCCCTCAATCTCCTTTTTTCTAATGAACACAATCCTAACCTACTCAACCTCTCTTCATAGCTAGAACCTCCATACCAGGCAACATCCTCATAAACCTTCTCTGCACCCTCTCCAAAGCGTCCACATCCTTTTGGTAATGGGACAGCCAGAAATATACACAATATTCTAAATGCGGCCTAACCAATGTCTTGTACAATTTTAACATGACCTGCCAGCAATTATACTCAATACCCCGTCCAATGAAGGCAAGCATACTATATGCCTTCTTGACCACTCTATCCACCTGTGCAGCAACCTTCAGGGTACAATGGACCTGAACTCCCAGATCTCTCTGCTCATCAACTTTTCCCAAGGCTCTTCTGTTTACTGTATAATTTCCCAAGGCTCTAGAATTAGACTTCCCAAAATGCATCACCTCACATTTGTCTGGATTGAACTCCATCTGCCACTTCTCTGCCCAACTCGCCAGTCTATCTATATCCTCCTGTATTCTCTGACATTCCCTTATGTTTTCTGCTACTCTACCAATTTTTGTGTCATCTGCAAACTTGCTGATCATACCAACAGCTCCCTCTTCCAGATCATTTATGTATATTACAAACAACAGTGGCCCCAGCACTAATCCCTGTGGAACACCACTGGTCACCTTCCTCCATTTCAAGAAACTTCCTTCAACCACTACTCTCTGTCTCCTGTTGTTCACCCAGTTCTTTATCCACCTAGCTAGAACACCCTGCACACCATGTGACTTCACTTTCTCCATTAGTTTACAGTGGGGAACCTTATCAAATGCCTTACTAAAGTCCATATATATGACATCAACAGTCCTTCCTTCATCTATCAACATGGTCACTTCCACAAAGAACAGTATTAAGTTGGTCAGCCATGATCTCCCCCACACAAGCCTATTATTTTCCAAGTATCAATAGATCCAATCCCTCAGTACCTTCTCCAGCAACTTTCACACCAGTGATGTCAGGCTCACTGGTCTGTAGTTACCTGGAATATCCCTACGATCCTTCTTGTACAGGGGGACAAAATGAGCAACATTCCAGTCCTCACCTGTATTTAAGGATGCCACAAAGATGTCTGTCAGGGCCCCAGCAATTTCCTCTCTTGCCTCCCTTAGGAACCTGGGATAGATCCCATCCGATCCTGGGGATTTGTCCACCTGGAGCTTGTTAGGAAAACAACCGAATAAAATATAGCCCTCTCACCTTCATCTCTCACAACTGTCCACCTGCCCCACACACACAATCACTGGATGAGAAATCCAGGAAACCAGCTAATGTTTTGGGAACCCTTGTCTTAATCCTGCCACTGTAGATAGAGGAATTTGAGGTCAACAAAATCTGGAATTAAAATTCTAATGTAGGCCATGAAACAATTGTTGGGAAGGAATCCTGATCCGGTCTGGCATACACGTGACTCCAGACCCACAACAATGTGGTTTGCTTCTAACATGCCTCTGAAATCACTCAGTTTATTTTGTGACAAAGTCTCAAAAAAGGACTGAAACCAGACAGATCATCTGTCTTCGACCTACACTCTGGAAGTGACAACATCAACCATAGCCCTGTCGACACTGAAAAGTAATCCTTATTAACATCTGTGGGCTGTACCAACATTGGAAGAGCCGACATTCTTGATGAAGGGCTTTTGTCCAAAAACGTCAACTCTCCTGCTCCTTGGATGCTGCCTGACCTGCTGTGCTTTTCCAGCACCACACATCACAGATCACACATAACTTCAACTTTTGTATCATCCTGCCATGAGGGACCTTATCAAAGGCTTTGCTAAAGTCCATTTGACAACGTCAAGCACTCTGCCCTCATCAATAATCTTTGTCATTTCTTCAAAGAACTCAATCAGGTTGGTGAGGAATGAGCTCCCCCACACAAAACCATCCTCTCTCTCGCTAATAACTCCATAATTTTCCAATATGAGTAAATTCTGTCGCTTAGAATCTTCTTCAATAATTTCCCTACCACTGACCTAAGACTCATCAGGCAATAACTTCCTGGACTGTCTCTATTGTCTTTCTGAGACAAAGGAAGAGCATTGGCTATTTTCCATTTCTCTGGGACCTCTTCTGTGACTAATGAGGATACAATCATTTCATATGGGCAATATCTTCACCTGCTTCCCTTAGTATTCTCGGATAGATCAGTTGCTGGGATCTGGGTTCTGGGGACACAGGATAGTTAGCCAGGCCAAATTAGACTCCCTATCACTGGATTCACTACACAGTAAATCAGAACAATTAATGGCTGTCAAAATTATTCAGTTCCTCACTAGACTTTACAAATAACCACAACAAAAACAAATTACTGGACAAGTTCAGCAAATCTGGCAGTATATTTTGCGAGAAAGCATAGTTAACATTTTTTTTACCCACCCCAACACCTTCATCCTTTCATGACACAAGTTGCTTTTGGCCTACAGCCTATCCAATCTCTCCTACTCTTAGTTCTCATTATCACTTTGTCAGTTTCTCTTCTTTCCTGACTTATGATCATCAATCCCTCCCTAGCCTTTCACCTTTCTCTCTCTCTCTCTCTCTGCGATCCATCTCCACCTATCTGCTCATCTCCCCTTCCCTCTACTCCCCTCCCTTCCTACCACCCAGCGCTCAGCATAAATACCACTGTGTGATAGCTGCTGCAATTTCTGATGAAGTGTCACCAACACAACTACATCTGTCCTCGAGTAAGGGAGCCAAAACTATACTCAGAATTCAAGGTGTGATCTCTCTAATGCCTTGTACAGTTCCAACAATACTTGTTTACTTTTTTCCTTTATTCATTTTGCATTGAATGCCAAAACTCCATGTGCCTTCCTTATTACCTGCAGCACCTGCATATTTGCATAATTCATGCACAAGCACACCCAGATCCCGCTGTACCGAAGCACTCTGAAGTTTTGTTCCCTTTAGATAATAAGTTGCTTTCATATTCCTCCATCCAAAATGAATAACCTCACATTTATCCTCCTCAAAGGTCACACAACATCAAGTTATAGTCTGACAGGTTTACTTGAAATCATAAGCTTTCGCAGCATTGCCCCTTTGTGAGGGACGTCACCTGATGAAGGGCAGTGCTCTGAAAGCTTGTGGCTTCAAATAAACCTGCCAGAATATAACTTGATGTTATGTGATGTTTGACCTTTGCAAGTTTTCCCTCATGGTGATGATTGTTCTAAGTTCCTCATTTTCTATAACTTCTGTTCACCTGTCACTAAAGTAGTATACACGTAGGGGGCATGGACTGAGAATTAGGGCCAGAATGTTCAGGAGAGATATAAGAAAGCATGTCTACACCCAAAAGGTGGTAGATGTTTGGAAATTTCCCTCACAAATGGCAGTGGATGCTGGTTCAGTTGTTAATTTGAAATTGGAGATGAATACATTGTTGTTAAACCATGGTATTAAAGGATATTGTCCAAAGACAGTTATGTGGAATGAGGCCACAGATCAGCCATAATCTCACTGGATGGTAGATTGGGCTCAGGGGGCTGAATGACATACTCCTATTACTGCTGGATTGGTGTCAGGGACCCCCATGAAAACTGAGGCAAAACATTGATTTAGGGATTCTGTTATTTCAGAATTCGCCATTATTAACTGACCAGCCTCATCCTCCAAGTGAGCAACATTCACTTCAGCTACTTTCTTCCTTTTGCACTTTTGCTGTCCATTTTTATATATTGTTCTGGCTTGCTTTCATAATTTGCATTTGTTGTTTTTATTACTTTTGTGTCCCTTTTTAAAGATACTGGGAAGAGAGAATTTAAAAATTTACAGATGATACAAAACTTGAAAAACTATAACTGGTGAGAATGATTGTGATGGAACTGCAAAAGAATATTGACAAGCTGATGGAGTTGTTGGATGCGTGGCAGATAAGGCTCAATATATAGCAATATGAAGTGTCAGAAGTTTCAAAATGAAATAAGAGACACAATTCTAAAAGGGGGTGCAGGTGCAGAGGGACTTGGGGTATATATGTGCATAGAGCACTGAAAGTGGCAGGACAGGTGGGGAAAGCAGTAAATAAAACACAGATTTTTTCACTTGTTGGCAAGGGATTTCCTGGTTGGTCCTGCATTTATTACCTGTCACTGGATGTCCTTGAGAAGGAGTGGGGAGGACTCTTCTTAAAACAGACTTAGGTTGAGAAGTGCCAAGTAATATTTGAGCCACATAAATGTCAGGCAGTGACCATTACCAATAAGAGACAATAACCACTGCCCCTTTACATTCAAAGGTGTTCCCATCACTAAATTGCTCACTATCAAAATCCTGGGGTTGACCATTGATAAACCAAGTGGCAACAAGACCAGGTCAGATGCTAGGAATACTACAGTGAGTAACTCATCTCCTGACTCCCGAAAGCCTATCCACCATCTGCAAGACACAAGTCAGGAGTGTGATGGAATAGCAACCACTTGCCTAGATGGGTGCAGCTCCAACAACACTCAAAAAGCTTGACAACATGCAGGACAAAACTACCCACTTGAGTGGTACCGTATCCACAAGCATCCACTCTCTCCACAACTGACACTTACTGTCAACAGAAATTAGCCAAACATCCTTCGACAGCACCTGGCAAATCTACAACCGCTGCCGCACAGAAGACATGTTCCCTCTAATAGTTTATGTTACTGCGTGGGCTTCTGAGTTCTGTTCATAACAGTAACTTCAGGAGAAGGAAATCGAGGTGTCCACCTGTTGTTTAGAACATAGAACAGTACAGCACATAAATGCCCTTCCGCCCCATGAGCATTTATCTTCATCTAAGATCTAAACTCGTACACACATCTCAATTTACTGTTGTCTATATGCTTGTCCAGCAGTCACTTCAATGTCCCTAATGTCTCTGACTCTACTACCACTGCTGGTAGTGACATAAACCCACCATTCTCTGTGTAAAGAACCTATCTCTGACATCTCCCCTACACCTTCCTCCAATCACCTTAAAATTATGACCCCTTGTGACAGCCATTTCTGCCCTGGGGAAATGTCTCCAGCTATCTACTCTATCTACTCCTCTCATTACACTGTACACCTCTATCAAGTCACCTCTCTTCTTTCTTCTCGAGTGTGAAAAGCCTGAACTCACTCAACCTCTCTTCATTATACAAGCCCTCCAATCCAGGCAGCATCCTGGTAAATCTCTTCTGCACCCTCTCTAAAGCATCTACATCCTTCCTATAATGAGGCAACCAGAACTGGATACAATATTCCAAGTGTGGTCTAACCAGGATTTTGTAGAACTGCAGCAAAACCTCGCAGCTCCTAAACACAATCACCTTGCTTACCACAGATGTTGGTCTGTAATTCCCACAGCTTCTCGTGAATCTACTCAACTCTTTCTTAAATGTTCAAAAATTCTGTTTTCAATACCTTATAAGGTGTAGAGTTCCTCTTGCTGAGATATTTGTATCATCAATAGTCACAGGTGAGGTGCCGGAAGACTGGAGGTTGGCTAACGTGGTGCCACTGTTTAAGAACGATGGTAAGGACAAGCCAGGGAACTATAGACAGTGAGCCTGACCTTGGTGGTGGGCAAGTTGTAAGAGGGAATCCTGGGGGACAGGATGTACATGTATTTGGATTAGTGGTGCTGGAAGAGCACAGCAGTTCAGGCAGCATCCAAGGAGCAGCGAAATCGACAGTTCGGGCAAAAGCCCTTCATCAGGAATAAAGACAGAGAGCCTGAAGCGTGGAGAGATAAGCTAGAGGAGGGTGGGGGTGGGGAGAAACTAGCATAGAGTACAATAGGTAAGTGGAGGAGGGGATGAAGGTGATAGGTCAGGGAGGAGAGGATGGAGTGGATAGATGGAAAAGAAGATAGGCAGGAAGGACAAGTCCGGACAAGTCATGGGGACAGTGCTGAGCTGGAAGTTTGGAACTAGGGTGAGGTGGGGGAAGGGGAAATGAGGAAATTGTTGAAGTCCACATTGATGCCCTGGGGTTGAAGTGTTCCGAGGCGGAAGATGAGGCGTTCTTCCTCCAGGCGTCTGGTGGTGAGGGAGCGACGGTGAAGGAGGCCCAGGACCTCCATGTCCTCGGCAGAGTGGGAGGGGGATTTGAAATGTTAGGCCACGGGACGGTGTGGTTGATTGGTGCGGGTGACCCAGAGATGTTCCCTAAAGCGCTCTGCTAGGAGACGCCCAGTCTCCCCAATGTGGAGGAGACCGCATCGGGAGCAACGGATTCAATAAATGATATTAGTGGATGTGCAAGTAAAACTTTGATGGATGTGGAAGGCTCCTTTAGGGCCTTGGATAGAGGTGAGTGAAGAGGTGTGGGCGCAGGTTTTACAGTTCCTGCAGTGGCAGGGGTAAGTGCCAGGATGGGAGGATGGACCTGACCAGGTAGTCACGGAGGGAACGGTCTTTGCAGAAGGCGGAAAGGTGTGGGGAGGCAAATAAATCCCTGGTGGTGGGGTCTTTTTGGAGGTGGCGGAAATGTTCGCGGATGATTTGGTTTATGCGAAGGTTGGTAGGGTGGAAGTTGAGCACCAGGGGTGTTCTGTCCTTGTTACGGTTGGAGGGGTGGGGTCTGAGGGCGGATGTGCGGGATGTGGACGAGATGCGTTGGAGGGAATCTTTAACCACGTGGGAAGGGAAATTGCGGTCTGTAAAAAAGGAGGCCATCTTTCCAGCATCTGCAGTCATTGTTTTTACCTTGTACATGTATTTGGAAAGGCAAGGACTGATTCGGGATAGTCAACATGGCTTTGTGCATGGGAAATCATGTCTCACAAACTTGATTGAGTTTTTGGATGAAGTAACAAAGAAGATTGATGAGGGCAGAGCAGTTGATGTGATCAATATGGACTTCAGTAAGGCGTTCGACAAGGTTCCCCATGGGAGACTGATTAGCAAGGTTAGATCTCATGGAATACAGGGAGAACTAGCCATTTGGATACAGAACTGGCTCAAAGGTAGAAGACAGAGGATGGTGGTGGAGGGTTGATTTTCAGATTGGAGGCCTGTGACCAGTGGAGTGCCACAAGGATCGGTGCTGGGCCCTCTACTTTTTGTCATTTACATAAATAATTTGGATGTGAGCATAAGAGTTACAGTTAGTAAGTTTGCAGATGGGGTGTAGTGGAGAGTAAAAAGGGTTACCTCAGATTACAACAGGATCTTGACCAGATGGGCCAATGGGCTGAGAAGTGGCAGATGGAGTTTAATTCAGATAAATGCGAGGTGCTGCATTTTGGGAAAGCAAATCTTAGCAGAACTTATATGCTTAATGGTAAGGTCCGAGGGAGTGTAGCTGAACAAAGAGACCTTGGAGTGCAGGTTCATAGTTCCTTGAAAGTGGAGTCGCAGGTAGATAGGATAGTGAGGAAGGCATTTGGTATGCTTTCCTTTATTGGTCAGAGTATTGAGTACAGGAATTGGGAGGTCATGTTGCGGCTGTACAGGACATTGGTTAGGCCACTGTTGGAATATTGCGTGCAATTCTGGTATCCGTCCTATCGGAAAGATGTTGTGAAACTTAAAAGGGTTCAGAAAATATTTACAAGGATGTTGCCAGGGTTGGAGGATCTGAGCTGCAGGGAGAGACTAAACAGGCTGGGGCTGTTTTCCCTCGAGCGTCGGAGGCTGAGGGGTGACCTTATAGAGGTTTTCAAAATGATGAGGGGCATGGATAGGATAATTAGGCAAAGTCTTTTCCCTGGGATTGGGGAGTCCAGAACTGGAGAGCATAGGTTTAGGGTGAGAGGGAAAAGATATAAAAGAGACCTAAGGGGCAACTTTTTCATGCAGAGGGTGGTATGGTATGGAATGAGCAGCCAGAGGATGTGGTGGAGGCTGGTACAATTGCAACATTTAAGAGGCATTTGGATGGGTATATGAATAGGAAGGGTTTGGTGGGATATGGGCCGCGTGCTGGCAGGTGGGACTAGATTGGGTTGGGATATCTGGTCGGCATGGACAGGTTGGACCGAAGGGTCTGTTTCCATGTTGTACATCTCTATGAATCTATATACAACCTTCTTTGTAGCAGAGAATATCACTTTTTCTTGATTTTAAACAGGTGATGCATTACTGTTAAACAGTGACTGCTAGTTCTCAATGCTCTTCCATTTGCAACCCACTGATATATACAGATCCGGGCCACACCTACCTGATGATGGCCCACAGATTTGATTTGCAAGCTGTGATGTTAGTGGGTGTTTTCTGAACTGGATGCAATTGTTACTTAAAGGAAAAAGAAGGGAGGGTCCGGAAAAGGAGAATGTAAAAGAAGGAGAAGTAACAAGCCAATCAATAGACTACTTTTAATTTCAAACTGAGGATCATTCTGAGGAAATAAAGATAGTGGACAGGACAAAATACTCGGGCCTACAAGAAAAGGGATAAGCCATGTGAATTGGCCTGTAACCGGTACTGGCTCATTCAGGGCTCACTGTAAGGTTACACTTTAAACTGATAGAGATTTTCTCTTTCTCCAGATGGGAAGGGATGTGCTGTCAGAGACAAGATATGTCGAGCTGGTGCTTGTGACAGATCAGAACCTGGTGGGTAAAGTCTCCTCCTGCAGGATCAGGATTTGTGTGGATCTCTACTGTCCCTGATGCACATGAATAACCTTGGAATCTTGTTGCACATTTTCAAAGAATAGTGTAAAGCTGTTGGCGTAACCATCAAAAGTGGGGGAGTCATGGTAGTGTAGTGGTCATGACAAAAGACTGCTCATACATACCTTGTGTATTGATCTGGGGATACAAGTTCAAATCCCACTACAGCAGCGAGTCAATTTTAAATTCACTTCATAAACCTGGAACCAAAAGCCAGGTTGAGAATCATAAAACTGTCTGTTAATGTCATAAAACAACTAGTTCACTAATGTCCTTTAGAGAAAGAAATCAGCTGTTTACCTCCTCTGGTTGACATTTGACAACCTCGATGTACCAGAATGTGGGTGACCATTAACTGTCGTATGAAATGGTCTCGCAAACCACACAGTTAAAGGGAAATGAGAGATAGGCAACAAAGGATGACTTTGCGAGAGACACACTTGTCACATTAAATCATAAACAATGAAATAATAAAATTTTGAGGCTATTATCATCTGGACAAGATAGATAAAAAGTTTCAGAGCGCAAAGCCAAATAAGTCTTAAGAGGAGTGAGTGGAACTGACCTGCAATTGAATGCAGAGTCGCAGCGGGAAAAACAACAATAAAAACAAATGAAAAAGGGAACTCAAGATCCAAAATTACAGAACTGAACACTGAGACAAAGAGGCTGTGAACAGCGTGGTTGAGATATGATAATGATTGAGCTGTGGACTCACAGACAGTGAGGCATTGAAACAGCAATAAAGTCACAGAGTTTTGAGAGGCCTGGATGAAGTGGATGTGGAGGAAATGTTTCCACCAGGAGGACTGACTGGGCCCTGAAGACATGGCCTCAGTGAAGGGACGACCTTTGGAACTGAGATCAGGAGGAATTTCTTCAGCCAGAGGGTGGTGAGTGTATTTAAGACAGAGATAGATAGGTTCAGGATGGTAAGGGGATCGGGGGTTATGGGGAGAAAGCAAGAGAAAGAGATTGAGAAACATATCAGCCACAATCGAATGGCAGAGAAAACTCAGAATCATAGAGTCAGAGAGATGTACAGCATGGAAACAGACTCTTCGGTCTGACTCTTCCATGTTGACCAGATATCCTGACTTAATCTAGTCCCATTTGCCAGCAATTGACCCATATCCCTCTAAACCCTTCCTATTCATATACTCATCCAGATGCCTTTTAAATGTTGCAATTGTACCAGCCTCCACCACATCCTCTGGCAGCTCATTCCATACACGTACCACCTTCTGCGTGAAAAAGTTGCCCCTGAGGTCCCTTTTATATCTTTCTCCTCTCACCTGAAACCTATGCCCTCTAGTTCTGGACTTCCCCACCCGAGTGAAAAGACTTTGTCTATTTATCCTATTCATGCCCCTCATGATTTTATAAACCTCTATAAGGTCACCCCTCAGCCTTCAATGTTTCAGGGAAAACAACCCCAGCCTATTCAGCCTCTCCCTATAGCTCAAATTCTCCAACCCTGGCAACATCCTTGTAAATCTTTTCTGAACCCTTTCAAGTTTGACAACATCTTTCCGATAGGAAGGAGACCAGAATTGCACGCAATATTCCAACAGTGGCCTAACCAATGTCCTGTACATTGTCCTGTCCGCAACATGACCTCCCAACTCCTGTACTCAATATTCTGACCAATAATGGAAAGCATAACAAATGCCTTCTTCATTATCCTGTCTACCCTGTGACTCTACTTTCAAGGAGCTATGAACCTGTACCCCAAGGTCTCTTTGTTCAGTAACACTCCCTAGGACCTTACGATTAAGTGTATGAGTGCTGCTCTGATTTGCCTTTCCAAAATGCAGCACCTCGCATTTTTCTAAAATTAAACTCCATCTGCCACTCGTCAGCCCATTAGCCCATCTGATCAAGATTCAGTTGTACTCTGAGGTCATTTTCTTCGCTGTCCACGACATCTCCAATTTTGGTGTCAGCTGCAAACGTACTAACCATATCGCCTGTGTTCACATCCAAATCATTTATATAAATGATGAAAAGTAGAGGACCCAGCATTCCACTGGTCACATGGTCTAATTCTGCCTTCATGTAAGACATGAATGAAGATTTAGTGAATGGCACTCATCTACAAAGAGAAGGATTAACAGATATTGGAGAGGACTCAGTTGAGCTTCACTGGAAGACAGTGAGGGGGAGACTCACAAATGGAAATGGGATGGGGAGGCATTCAAGGACAGTGAATGTCAGGATGTA
The DNA here is from genome assembly GCF_037043375.1 of Chiloscyllium plagiosum. Taxonomy (NCBI): domain Eukaryota; kingdom Metazoa; phylum Chordata; class Chondrichthyes; order Orectolobiformes; family Hemiscylliidae; genus Chiloscyllium; species Chiloscyllium plagiosum. Next base: position 171,671,991 of record NW_028270139.1, on the reverse strand, counting down.
AATAGTGCTATCCCACAAGGATCTGTGGAACAGCCTCAATTACTCGCATTATTTAGTCATAATTTGGATAATGGCATTCGAATGTTACATATCCAAATGTGCTAATGACACAAAAGAAGGCAGCATTGGTTACTCATGTCTTTTCAGGAAAGAAATCAGCCATTCTTACCTGGTCTGACCCGCATATGACTCCAGATGAGTTTGACTCTCAGTTGCCCTCTGAAATGGCCAAATAAACCATTCAGTTGTACCAATCGCTTCAAAGTCTCAACAAAGAAATGAAACTTGACAGATCACCTAGTATTGACCGAGGCACAGGAAAAGACAACAACAGAAACAGCCCTGTCAACTTTGCAGGGTCCTCCTCACTAATATTAAGGGGCTAGTGCCAAAACTGGCAGAGCTGTCTCACAGATAGTCAAGCAACAACCTGCCATAGTCATACTCACATCTTATAATATCCCAGACGTCACCACCACCATCCCTGGATAAATCCTGTCCCACCGGCAGGACAGACCCAGCAGAGGTGGTGGCACAGTGGGACACAGTCGGGAGGGAGGTGGTCTGGGAGTCCTCAACACTGACTGTGGACCCCATGAAATCTCATGATTTCAGCTGAAACACAGGCAAGGAAACTTCCTGCTGATTACCATGTACCATCCTCCCTCGGCTGATGAGTTAATATTCCTGAGTTGAACAACACTGAAGGAAGCACTGAATGTAATTGGCAGCAGCACTACAGATCGAGCTGCTCGACTACTGAAGGACATAACTGCTTGTCTGCGTCTGTAGCAGATGGTTAGGGAACCAACAACAGGAAAAAACATACTTGACCTCATCCTAACTAATCTGCCAGCTGCAGATGTATCCGTCCATGACAGCATCATTAAGAGCAACCATCGCACAGTTCTTGGAGAGACGAAGTCCCACCTTCATATTGAGAATACTCTCCATCATGTTTTGTGGCTGTCATTGTGCTAAAAGGGACAGATTTCGAACAGATCTAACAACTCAAAACTGAGCATCCAAAAAGCGCTGTGGGTCATCAACAGCAGCAGAATTGTACTCCAGCACAATCTGTAATCTCATGGTCTGGCATATTCCCCACTCAACCATTACCATCAACCCAGAGGATCAACCTGGGTTCAATGGAGAGTGCAGGAGACCATGCCAGGAGAAGCTCCAGGCATTCTTGAAGATGAGGTGTCAACCTGGGGAAGGCAGCAAACAGGACTACTTGCATGCCAAATAGCATAAGCAGCAAGTCAGATTGCAATGGGATCTTGATCCAATGGGCCAGTGGACTGAGAAGTGGCAGATGGAGTTTAATTTAGCTAAATGGAGGTGCTGAATTTTGGGAAAGCAAATCTTAGCAGGACTTATACACTTAATGGTAAGGTCCTAGGGAGTTTTGCTGAACAAAGAGACCTTGGAGTGCAGGTTCATAGCTCCTTGAAAGTAGAGTCGCAGGTAGATAGGATAGTGAAGAAGGCGTTTGGTATACTTTCCTTTATTGGTCAGATTATTGAGTACAGGAGTTGGGAGGTCATGTTGCGGCTGTACAGAACATTGGTTAGGTCACTTTTTGAATAACGCATGCAATTCTGGTCTCCTTCCTATCAGAAAGATGTGAAACTTGAAAGGGTTCAGAAAAGATTTACAAGGATGTTGCCAGGATTGGAGGATTTGAGCTATAGGGAGTGGCTGAACAGGCTGGGGCTGTTTTCCCTGGAGCATCGGAGGCTGAGGGGTGACCAGAAAGAGGATTATAAAATCATGAGGGGCATGGATAGTGTAAATAGTCAATGTCTTTTCCCTGAGGTGGGGGAATCCAGAACTAGAGGGCATTGTTGAGTGTCTAAGAGAAAAAATACAAAAGAGACCTGCAGGGCAATTAAATGCACTAAATGTGAGGTGATTCACTTTGGGGAAAATAACAAGAAGGCAGAATACTGGGTTAATGGAAAGATTCTTGGTAGTGTGGATGTGCAGAGGTATCTTGGACTCCATGTGCATAGGTCCCTGAAAGTTGCCACCCAGGTGGATAGTGCTGTTAAGAAGGCATACGGTGTGTTAAGTTTCATTGGTGGAGGGCTGAAAATGTGTTGCTAGAAAAGCGCAGCAGGTCAGGCAGCATCCAAGGAGCAGGAGAATCGACGTTTCGGGCATGAACCCTTCTTCAGGAATGGTAGATTCATTGGTAGAGGGATTGAGTTCCGGAACCGCAATATCATGCTGCAACTATACAAAACGCTGGTGTGGCCACACTTGGAATATTGTGTACAGATCTGGTCGCCCCATTACAGGAAGGATGTGGAAGCATTGGAAAAGGTGCAGAGGAGATTTACCAGGATGTTGCCTGGTCTGGAGGGAAAGTCTTATGGGGAAAGGCTGAGAGACTTGGGTCTGTTCTCATTGGAATGAAGAATGCTAAGAGGGGATTTAATAGAGACATACAAGATGATCAGAGGATTAGATAGGGTAGACAGTGAAAGTCGTTTTCCTAGGATGATGAAGTCAGCTTGTATGAGAGGACAAAACTACAAATAGAGGGGTGATAGATTTAAGACTGATGTTGGAGGTAGGTTCTTTATGCAGAGTGGTAAGGGCGTGGAATGCCCTTCCTGCTAAGGTAGTCAGCTCAGCCACATTAGGGAGATTTAAACAATCCTTAGATAAGCACATGGATGATGATGGGATAGTGTAGGGGGACGAGCTGAGAATAGTTCATAGGTTGGCACAACATCAAGGGCCGAAAGGCCTGTTTTGTGCTGTATTGTTCTATGTTCTATGTCCTATGTTCACACAGAGGGTGATGCGGGTATGGAATGAGTTGCCAGAGGAAGTGGTCAAAGCAAGTACAATTACAGCATTTAAATACAGTAGCGCCTCGACTTACAAACTTAATCCGTTCCGGGACCCAGTTCACGAACCGAAAAGTTCGCGAACTGAATCAATTTTTCCCATTGTTTGGATAGCGTAAGAATGCTTGGACAGCTGTTCACACCGCACGCACCAAAGACAAACTGAATTAGATCATGCGGGGCCCGAAAGCTTTTGCGTTCAACAAGCGCGTAGCAAAGCAGAACAATGAAACCACATGGTCGCACATGGGCTTTTTGCATTTGTCCCTTCATTCGTACCTTGAATTTCATACGTGTGTTGAAGCAAAATTTTACGTACAATCCTGATTTGTTCATGAACGGGATCGTTCGTATGTCGAGGCGCTACTGTATATGAATAGGTATATGAACAGGAAGGGTTGGGGGGGATATGGGCCAAGTGCTAGCAAGTGGGGCGAGATCAGGTTAGGATGTCTGTTCAACATGGACAAGTAGAACTGAAGGATCTGTTTCCGTGCTGTACATCTCTATAACTCTATAACTCAGAAGCCAGCCCTTTTATACCCATGATTTGGAGGAGCTGGTATTGGTCTTGGATGGACAAAATTTAAAGTCACACAACACCAGATATAGTCATATTTCGAAGCACTGGCTTTCGAAGTGCTGCTTCTTCATCAGACCTTCGAAGGTTAGTATCTTCATACCCAGTGCCCCTTCTCTGCACTACCTCCAATGCCATTATTTCTTTCCTTTGATAAGGGGCCCAAAAGCACCTTATGTATTTCTTCTCACAACAGCTGCCAAAGTGGCAATTTCTGTACTGCTCGACATTCAACTCCGAGATTACAGCAAACGCTGTGGTCAAAAGTAGCCAAGGTTTGCACTAAAGGAACCTCTCCGATTTAAAGTAATCTCCACATTTTTGAAGGAATCTTGATTGGAATCCGGCAAATATATCAACCTCCATCTTCACCTGTAAGGGAAGGAGCAGACAATCCTTGCAAAATCTGGCCCAATGTCTTTGAACCTTGGTAATTAATTTATGTTAATCATCACTTTTTGAAGTTCAGGCATTCACCTGTCATGACAATCTTCATCTCGATTGCTTTGTGCTTGTATGTGAAGTGTCTGAAAGGGTGTAGTAGAGAAGAGGCCTTTCAGCCCATCAAATCTGCATCACTAAAATACAAAATATTACCTGCACTACTCCCAATTTCCCGTAGCCATGAACGTGGTTACAGTTTCAAAATACCTTTCAAAAGAAGGGCCGAACAAATATGTGAGGGGGGGGGAAACAATGTCAGGCTATGGGGGCAGAGCAGGAAAGTGATATTAACAGGAGAGCTCCTCCACAGGTATAGCACTGGCAGGTTAGGTGAATGGCCTCAGCCTGTGCTCTCTAACCCTCCCACTGTGAAGAAGTCAGAAAGGATGATGAGGACTCCACACAACTTTGAGAAGTGTTTGGAGAGCAGTGGAGGGTGTGTGTGATCATGGGGAGTCTGAATTGATCTGTTTGATTCACTGAATCAGCACCAACCATTCTGTTTCCTTCCAGTATCAGAATATGGACAGTAATCGAGGAGCTGTAGTGCGAAGAATGATTGACATTGCCAACACAGTCGACCTGGTGAGTATGAAGACTCTGTTCCCATACAGGTTCACCTTTCTCTGCTAAATCTCTGTTCAGTCTCTCCTTCCTATCAGGCAGGGTAGAATGACAATGACATTAAATACAGCATTGTGGTAACCCATTGGAGAGAGGCAAATGTTATTCCCTTTTTCAAGAAAGGGAATAGAGACAACCCTGGGATTTACAGACCAGTCAGTCTTACATCTGCGTTGGGCAAATTATTGGGGAAGATTCTGAGAGACAGGACTAATGATTATTTAGAAAAGCATAGCTTGATTATAGATAGGTAGCATGGCTTTGGGAGGGGCAGGTTATGCCCCACAAGCCTTATTGAATCCTTTGAGGATGAGACAAACTACTTTGATGAAGATAGAGCAGTGAATGTGGTATATATGGACTTTAACAAGGTGTTTGATAAGGTTCCCCATGGTAGGCTCATGCAGAAAGTAAGGAGGCATGGGATACAGGGAAATCTGGCTATCTGGATACAGAACTGGCTGGCCCTAGAAGACAGAGGGTGGTAGTTGGTGGAAAGTATTCAGCTTGGAGCTCAGTGACCAATGATGTTCCACAGGGATGTGTTCTGGGACCTCTGCTCTTTGTGATTTTTATAAATGACTTGGATGAGGAAGTAGAAGGGAAGGGTGGCTTAGTAAGTTTACCAAAGACACAAAGGTTGGTGGAGTTGTGGATAGTGTGGAGGGCATTTGTAAGTTGCAGTGGACATTGACACATGCAGAGTTGGGCTGATAAGTGGCAGATGGTGTTCAACCTTGAAAAGTGTGAAGTCATTCACATTGGAAGGTCGAATTTGAATAGATTACAGGTTTACTGTTAAGATTCTTGGCAGTGTGGGGAATAGAATGATCTTGGAGTCCACCTCCATAGATCTCTCAAAGTTGCCATCTAAGATGATAGGGTTGTTAAGAAGGCGTGTGGTATGTTGGCTTTCATTAACAGGGGGATTGAGTTTAAGAGCCACAAGGTTATGCTGCAGTTCTATAAAGCCCTGGTTAGACAACACTTAGAATATTGTGTCCAGTTCTGGTCACCTCATTATAGGAAGGATGTGGAAGGTTAAGAGAAGGTGCAGAGGAGATTTACCAGGATGCTGCCTGGGATGGAGGGTGTGTTTTATGAAGAAAGGTTGAGGGAGCTCAGGCTTTTCTCATTGGAATGAAGAGGGATGAGAGGTGACTTGATAGAGGAGTACAAGATGATGCGAGACATAGAGTGGATAGCTGGAAACCTTTACCCAGGGTGGAAATTACTATATCCCTGTGTTCCCTTCCTATTCATGTATTGGTCCATTTGCTTTCACTCTCTCTTCTGGCAGCACGTTCCAGGCACTCAGCACCCTTTGTGCAAAATATTTGCCTCGCACATCTCTTTTAAACTTCCCGCCCGCCCCATACCTTAAACCTGTGTCCCCCAGTAATTAAACCCTCCACCCTGGGAAAACACCTGACATTTTCCACTCTATCCATCCATTCACAAACTTAGAAACTTCTGTCAGGTCACTCCTCAAATTCCTGCCTTCCAGTGAAAACAGATTCCTGAAGAAGGGCTCATGCCCGAAACGTCGATTCTCCTGCTCCTTGGATGCTGCCTGACCTGCTGCACTTTTCCAGCAACACATTTTCAGTTCCAGTGAAAACGAGCCAGGTCTTTCCAATCTTTCTTCACAGCTAAAATCCCAATCCCAGGCAACATTGTGGTAAACCTTTTCTGTACCCTCTCCAAAATATCCACATCCTCCTGGTAGTGTGGTGACCAGAACCGTACGCAATATTCAAGTGTGGCCTAAGTTCTGTAAAGCTACAGTATAGCTTGCCTATCCTTATACTCAATGCCCCTTCTATTGAAGGCAAGTATGCTATAGACCTTTTTTACTACGTCATCTACCTGTGCTGCCATCTTCAGTGATCTGTGAACCTGCACACCCAGATCCCTCTGTATTTCAATTCTCCCAAGAGTTCTGCCATTCACTGTATAATTTCCACTGTACTTGACCTTCCAAAATATATCACCACACATTTGTCCGGATTAAACTATTTCTGCCATTTTTCTGACCATAATTCAGACTGATCTATATCCTGCTGTATTCTCTGTCAGTCCTCCTCATTATCTGCAACTCCACCAATCTTTGTATTGTCCACAAAGTTACTGAATAGACCAGTGACGTTTTTCTCCAAATCTTTTATGTAGACCATGAACAACAGAGATTCCAGCACTGATCTCTGAGGAATACCACAAGTCATAGCCCTCCATACCGAAAAGCATCCTTCCACCGCTACGCTTTGTCTCTTATGACTAAGCCAATTCTGTGTCCATCCTGCTAGCTCACCTCCAAAACATGTGACTCCACCTTTTGTACCAGTCTGCTGTGAGGGGCCTTATCAAAGGTTTTACCAAGGTCCATGTTGACATCATCAAACACCTCAAAAAACTTGATCAGGTTAGTGAAGCACAATTTTCCCTCACACAAAGTACATTTGCTTCTAAATACATATCGACCTTGTCTCGAAGAACCTTTTCCAATAATTCCCGACAACCGACGTGAGGCTCATGGCAGAGTCAAATGTGGCTTTCAATGTGCAATGGGATCATTATGATATGAAGAAAGATTTGCAGGCTGGAGGTGAAACTGATGCCACCACACTATTCTCTCTCTGTAAAATCTGTCTTAGTGTCCTGTTCTGATACCACAACCTTGATAAATTGTTATGATTGTTTACCTTAATTAGTTTGTACATTTTTGGGTAACTTATCATTTTGGTTCGAGCCTCGGCCTGCAATTCTTATACCTATCATGTTATGCCAATCATTTAGTTTGTCTCAGGCACCATATTATATTTAATTTTTTGTAATTATTTCCCTGCTTCATTTAATTGGATTATAGGTCATTCTTTCATTTGTTATTCAGCTGTTGATTCTTTACTCACACCGTCTAACACTCTTGGTCATCTGCAGAGATTTATTATTCGATACTCTGCTCACACTAGTGAGCTCTGCCCTTGATCTCTCTGACTATAAACTCTATGACTGCGTGTTCTTCTCTCTCACTTCATCTGACAAAGGGATTGTGCTCCAAAAGCTTGTGATTTTAAATAAGCCTGTTGGACTACAACCTGGTGTCGTGTGACTTCTGGCTCGAGGTGAAAGGCTGGGCAGTGAGACGAACTACATTGCTGTAGCAAAAAGACAATGATGTGCCATAAGAATTAGTGCTGGGGCCAGTGCTTTTCATCATTTATGTCAATGAATTCGATGTGAATATAGGGAGCACAGTTCGTAAGTTTGCAGATAACAATAAAATAGGTGGTGCAGTGGACAGTGAAGAAGATTATCTCAGAATATAATGAGCCGTTGGCCGGATGGGCCAGAAGTGGCATTTGGAGTTTAATTTAGATAAACTTTGCATTTTGGTAAAGCAAATCAGGGAGGACTTATTCAGGAAATGGAAGGACTTTGGGAGTTTGAAGAACAAAGAGACCTCGGGGTGCAGGTGCATCATTCCTTAAAAGTGGAGTTGCAGAGAGACAGGATGGTAAAGAAGTGTTTGGCATGCTTGGTTGTAATATTGAGTAAAGACATTGGGATGTACAGGACACTGGTGAGGCCACCTTTGGAATACTGTATGCAACTCTGGTCGTACTTCTTTCAGCAGGATATTGTGAAATTTGAGATGGTTCAGAAAACATTTACAAGGATGTTGCTGGCGATGATGGGTTTGAGATAGAAGGGGAGGCTGAATCAGCTAGGGCATTTTTCCCTGGAGCATTGGAGGCTGAAGGGTGAACTTCCTCTGGACTCGCTCCAGGGCCAATATATCCTTCCTGAGGTATGGGGTCCAAAATTGCTCATAATACTCTAAATGTTGTCTGACCAGAGGCTTAGAAAACCTCCAAAGTACATCTCTGCTTTTATATCTAGTCCTCTCGAGATGAATGACAGCACCTTCCTAACTACCAATTCCACCTGCAAGTTTACCTTAAGAGAAACCCCAAGTCCCTCAGCACTTCAGATTTCTGAATATTCTCTCCATTTACAAAATAATCCTTGCCTCAATTCTTCCTACCAAAGTGCATGATCTCACACTTCCCATCACTGTATTTTAGCTGCCACTTCTTCACCCACTCTCTGAATCTGTCCAAATCTTTTTGCAGACTACCCACTTCCTCAATACCTGCCCCTCCACCTATTTTGTATCGTCGGCAAACTTAGCCAGAATGCCCTCAGTTCCTTCGTCCAAATCTTTCATGTTGCTATGGACCAGGCTAGCCCCCTCAAAACATTTCCAGAAAGTAGCCCAGCCCCTAACTTTGCTAGTTGTTTTAACCAGGTGAAAGGTCGATACACCAGGAGTGAATCAGCTGGTCAAATCACTTCATTTTAAACAAAACAGAATTTATTTACAAGATTACTGAATGAAACACAAAGAACAGAAAACAGAATACCAAATAACCTAACCTGTCCAAAAACTCAACATATCATCCCACTTAATAATAATGCTCCAAAATACTTGCAACAATCCCCATAAACACCCCTCGGCACAAAAGGTAACATCAAACACAGGGTCTTACAGAGAGAAGTCAGAGAGAAAGAACCAGCTGGGACCTGCTTCTGGGTCCAGCCTTTCTTCACTACTTCCAAAAATAAACATGATTCGGAGATGCCGGTGTTGGACTGGGGTGTACAAAGTTAAAAATCATACAACACCAGGTTATAGTCCAATAGGTTTAATTGGAAGCACACGAGCTTTTGGAGCGATGCTCCTTCATCAGGTGATCACCTGATGAAGGAGCGTCGCTCCGAAAGCTAGTGTGCTTTCAATTAAACCTGTTGGACTATAACCTGGTGTTGTGTGATTTTTAACTCCAAACATAAACCAAGCCTGGCATAGGCTGAGCTGGGAGAACTGGCCACTCTCCCTATACAAGTGTTTTCTTTTACTTGAAAGCCTTCTGTCTGAGGCAGTATCTGTTATTTGTAAAAAAAAACCCTAAAATCTTTCCAAACTCAGACTTTTCAGAAGCTGTGTCATTTACAACCTCTCTGAAAAATACAAGGACGAAATAACTTTGTTAAAGGAACAGCTTTATCACAAGGTAGTAAATGAAAAGTTGTGATCCCAACAGTGAGCCTTGTGGACTACCACCAGTTACAGGCTTCCATCCCGAGAAGGGCCCTTTAATCCCCACTGTCTTCTGCCAGACAGTCAAGCTTCTATCCATAGAAATGCCTCTAATGTCATAGCACTTATCTTACTCATGTCAGAGTGAGTGGGTTTCCGTGCTGTACATTTCTATGACTCTATATGAAAAGGACTTGAGGGGTAACTTTTTCACACAGCGGGTGGTTCGTGTTTGGAACGAGCTGCCAGAGGAAATGGCGGAAGTGGTTACAATCACAATATTTGGAAGGCACCTGGATGTGTATATGAATAGGAAGGGTTTGGAGGGATATGGGTCAGATGTGAGCAAATGGGACAACCTCAGTTTGGGATGTCTGGTCAAAGCAGATGAGTTGGACCAATGTTTCAGGTCAATTCAATCCCTTGAGTGACAGACACTTCTCCCTTTTTCAGTATTACAGACCATTCAACATTCGCATTGCTCTGATTGGAGTGGAGGTGTGGACCAGAGACCAAGTCACCGTCAATATCCAAGCGTCACCAACAATGAATCACTTTCTGAAGTGGAGGCAGGAAACACTTCTACCACGACTGCAAAATGACAATGCCCATCTCATCATGTGAGTACCTCACACCCATGAGGGAACCACAAATGCACGCAGTGCTTCAGCTGTGACTTAACCAAAGTTCTGCACAGCAGCAAGATAACCTCCTTGATCTTATAACTCGTTTCTAAAGTTGAATACCAAGGTCTCGGTCCCCTCTCTATAACTGGATCCTCGACCTACTGACCTATAGACTGTAATCAGAAAAAACAAGCGACAACTTGGAAAAAACAACTTCCACTATAATCCTCAACACCAGTGACCCACGAGGCTGAGTACTCAGCCTCTTACAATACGTGACATCAAATATTTCTTCTGCTGCCTCAGTCACCTTGCTTACTTTTTCAATCATGACTCCCACCTACCCTCTGAGAACCACTTCCCTCCCCACCAACATTTGTCTCTTGGACACCCCGTCCTGTCTCTTACCTGCCCTGGACCTCTTCCACTCCAACTGCTGCCGTGACACTAACCACTTGAACCTATCCACCCCTCTCACCTGCTCAAACTCTCACACTCACAACACATAGCCCTTCATTCACTCTGCTCCAATCCAACCTCACCATCAAACCATCGGACAAGGGGGGCACACCAGCAGTTTGGCGGACTGACCTCTACATCTCTGAAGTCAGACACCACGCACGGACACTTCCACCTACTGTCCCCTTGACAATAACCTTACCTCCCATCACCAAACGATCATTTCCCAGACCATCTACAACCTCATCACCTCAGGGGATTGCCCATCCACAGCCTCCAACCTCATATTCCCAGAATCCCGCACAACCAATTCCTACCTCTTACCCACAATTCACAAACCTGACTGCCCCAGTTGACCTATTGTCTCCGGCTGCTCTTGCCCCACCGAACTTGTCTCCTCATCTTGATACCGTCCTGTCCCCCCCCCCGGTCCAAAACATCCCCATACACATTTGGGACACCACCCGCACCCTCCACCTCCTGCATGACCTTTGTTCCCCCAGCCACCAATGCCTCATCTTCACCATGGACATCGAGCCTCTATACACATCCATCTGCCATGACGAAGGTCTCCTGGCCCTTCGTTTCATCCTCTCCCACCACCCAATCACACCCCTCGACCAACACATTCATTCCATTGGCAGAACTTGTTCTCACACCCAACAACTTCTCCTTCGAATCCTCCCACTTCCTTCAGACCAAAAGGGCAGCCATGGGCACCCACATGGGCCCCAGTTATACCTGTCTGTGCATAGGATACAGGGAACAGTCCATCTTCCGCAGTTGCACCTGCACCATCCACCACCTCTTCTGCCGTTACATTGATGACTGCTCCCATGAGGAGGTGGAACAGTTCATCAACATCGCTAACACCTTCCACCCTGACCTGAAGTTCAGGTGGACCATCTCAGACACCTCAGTCCTCTTCCTAAACATCTCCGCATCCATCTCCATGAATGCCTCAACACAAATATCTATTTCAAACCTATTGATTCCCATGGCGACCCAGATTACACCTCCTCTCCCTGCAAAAACACAATCCCTTACTTCCAATTCCTCCTCCTTTGCTGTATCTGCTCCCAGGAAGAGCAATTCCACTCCAGAACATCCCAGATGGCCTCCTATTTCAAGGACCGCAATTGCCTCCTCACGTGATCAACAATGCCCTCCAGCACATCTCCACCACTTTCTGCACCTCCACCTGTGAATCCTACCCCTGCAAATATCCAGATTCAGCGCATCATCCTCTGCCATTTTCACCACCTACAATCAGACCCCAACACCAGAGACATAGGTCCCTTGCCCTATCTGCATTCCACAGAGACTCCCCTCTTGAGGTCCATGCGCCCCACCACTCCACACTCCATACCTGGTACCTTCCCTTGCTGCCGTAAGCGGTGTAAAACCTATACCCACACCACTCCCCTCACGTCGTCCAAGGCCCCAAAGAATCTTTTCACATCCGCAGAGATTTTCCTGCACATCCACCCACCTCATCCCCTGTATTGTTGGTCTCGATGTGGTCTTCTATACACTGAGGAGGCAGAATGCTAACTCACGGAGCTTTTCAGAGAACATCTCCGGGACACATGCACCCAACAAACCCATCATCTTGTGATCGACTACTTCAATTCCCCCTCCCACTCCACCAAGAACAGGCAAGTCCTGGCCCTCCTCCATCACCAAGTTCAAGCCTCATGACATTGGAGGAAGAATGCCTCATCATCTGCCTTGGGACCCACATGGCAACAAGGTCGATTTCATCAGTTTCCTCATCTCCCCAGACCCTCACGATATCCCAGATCCAACCTTCCAACTTGGCACTGTTCTCTTAACCACCTGTCCATCTTCCTTCCCACCTATCAGCTCCATCTCCCCATCTGCATTCACCTATCACCTTCTTATCTACCTCCTCCCCCAAGCCTCACTCCCGCCCCCCTATTTATCTCACAACTCTCTTCCACCCCCACCCCCCAAACATTCCTGATGAAGGGCTTATGCCTGAAACATTGACTCTCCTGCTCCTCGGATGCTGCCTGACCTGCCTTGCATTTCCAGTGCCAGTTTTTAAATCTGACTCTCCAGCAACTACACTTTTCACTTTCTCTTTTTCATATGCATAGTCCAGTTGAGGTTTGGGTCAATGGTAATCCGAAGATGTTGATAGTAGGGCATTCCGTATTGGTAACACCATAGAATGTCAAGGGCTGGAGGTTTGATTCTTTCTCATTGGTGATGGTCATAGACGTGCATGTCTGTAGCGTGTACGTTACTTGCCTCTTGTCATCCAAAGCCTGGATATTGTCCAGGATTTGTTGCATTTGTACTTGTACTGCTTCAGTACCTGAGGATCACCAATGGTGCTGATCATCCCTTCCTTATGATAGAGCTCATTAATGCAGCAGCTGAAGATGATTGGGCTGAGGATGCTTTCCTGAAGTACTCCTGCCTGCAGAGATGTCATGGAGATGACTGATTTCCAACAACCACAACCATCTTCCAATCTTCCAGCTTTCCCCCGATATCCATTGATTCCAGTTTTGCTCCAGCTCCTTGGTGTCAAAAAAGTGTAGCGATGGAAAAGCACAGCAGGTCAGGCAGCTTCTGAGGAGCAGGAGAATCGACACTTTGGGCATGTACATTCTTCATGAAGGACTTACGCCCAAAACTTCGATTGTCCTGCTCCTCGGATGCTGCCTGACCTGCTGTGCTTTGCCAGCACCACACTTTTCGACTCTGATCTCCAGCATCTGCAGTCCTCACTTTCCCCTTGAGCTCCTTGGTGTCACACACAGTCAAATGCAGCCTTGATGTCAACAGTTGTCATTCACCTGTCCTCTGCAATTCAGCTCTTTTGGCCATGTTTGAATCAAGGCTGGAATGAGTCTGGAACTGAGTGGCCCTGGAGATTCACAAACTGGACGTCACTGAGCAGGTTATTGCTGAGCAGGTGCTGCTTGATAGCACTGTCGATGACCCCTTCCATCACTTTACTGAATGGAATAAATGATGAGGTTGTAACTGGCTGGGTTACTGGTTCCCTTCATCCATTGTGGTTGAAACGTCCTCAAATTTCTCTATTAAATTAGTCAGACACGATTTCTTTTTCAGGAACCCATGCTGACTCTCCTTGATTAGATGATGATTTTCCAAATGTTCTGCTATGATTTCCTTAATAATTGATTCCAATACTTTTCCAGTAATAGATGAAAGATTAAACAGTCTGCAATTTCCTGCTTGTTGCCTCCCTTACTTTTCGAATAGCAGTGTCACAATGGCAGTTTTCCAGCCTCTGTTACTTCTCCAAACTCAAGGATCTTTGGAAAATTACAACCAATGCATCCATTATCTCTGTATCTGCTCTTTTATGATCCTAGGATTCAAGCCAGCAGGACCAGGGGGACCTTTTTGCCTATCGCCTCATTAGTTAATCTAATACTACTTCTCCAGTGATGGTGATGTTACTTCATCCCTCCCCTGTATTCTTCAGTCCTTAATCCAATGGTCCAAACTTGCAGACTGAGTCAAAGTTCCAACTTGCTGCTAGACCTGGGTGCCTGATGGCAGAAGCAATGATTTTGGTCCCAGTGCAGGGTCCTGCAGCATCAGCAGCATCTGCATCATCAAGGTCAACCCAGCGTGAAATCATGGTGGCACTGGTGGAAGTGAGATGGCACCAGAGAGTGGTGACTCTTTGTTACAGTGGCTGCAGTGTGGTGAAACATGGTTGCTGCAGTGTGGTCAGCTTCACAGTATGGACTCAAGGACCAGGGTAGAGGAGCTGAGCTAGAAACAAGAGCTGTACCAAAGACCACCTCACTTTGGCAAGATTATAAGATGAACTTCATTGTTTATTTTGGTTTATTATCTGTGTTTTGGTTTACTTGCTGGGTTTTAAGAGGTCGCTGCACAGTGATATCATTAAACAACACTTTTCACTGTAATAAATACATGTCACAAGAAATTAATCAAATCAAAGTTGTTCAAAGTATATTCCACTGTAAAGTCGTTGCAAAATATCTGTTCAACTCCTCTGTTATTTCCTTCTTCTCCAAAGCTGTCTCTCTTGATTCATTTTCTAAGGGGCTGAGGTTCATTGTGACCTCTTCTTCCTTCTTATATATTTAAAAAGCTCTAATTCACAATTTTTAAATCCTTGCTAGCTTGCCCTCATCGTTTATTTTCTACATCTTTATAATTATTTTCATTCTTCTTTGTAGATTCTGAATTTATCCAAGTCTTCGGGATTGTCATTGATTTTGGCCATTTGTTTACAATCCCTACAGGACGGAAACAGGCCATTTGGCCCAACAAGTCCATGCTGTCCCTCTGAAGAACATGCCACCATAGACCACCCGCCATCCTATCCCTGCAACCCTGCATTTCCCATGGCTAATCCATCTAACCTACACGTCCCTGAATACTATGGGCAATTTCATGTTGCCAATTAATCTAACCAGCACATCTTTGTGGGAGGAAACCAGAGCACCCAGTGGGAACCCAGACATACATGGAGAGAAAGTGCCACCTCCACACAGACAGTTGCCCGAGGGAGGAATCGAACCCAAGACCCTGGTGCAGTGAGGCAGCAGTGTTAACCACTGAGCTACCATGCTGTCCTCCTTCTATATTTTTTCTTTCAACTTAATGTCCTTGGTTAGCCATAGTTGGGCATATCTGTCTCTGAGAATCCCCTTCTTGGGGGGGATGCCAGTGTACCAGCTTCTGGATGTGCTTGGATAGTGGCACAAATATTTCTGGAGCACAAGTCATGACTTACACGCAAAAACTGCAGGAACTCCTTGGCCTTTACAAAAGATGAATGCTCTGTCAGTATTTCTTGAGTCTAGGACAGTGTTCTGTTAATGGTGATTTCTCTTTTACAGAGGGGGCCGTTTTGACGAAGGTGTTGTAGGTTTGGCACCTTTAGGTACTATGTGTTCAACAAGACTTTCTGGAGGAGTAAACTCAGTGAGTATTCTCTCACTCTTCGATTTTCTTACTCACTGTGGATTGTAACACCCTGCTCTCATCTAAGATTGACCAGAACTTTTACTTCAACAAAGCTTAAAATAAACGTGAATCAACATCAATTAACAGAGCAATTGTTATCACTGCACATGCAACTAGCCTTTGTCTACTATGAGCAACTGGATCTAGCCTTTGCTTTTTTTCAGTCTTCTGCCCGTACATCACTGGGTAATCATAGAATCCCTACAGTGTGGAAACAAGCCCTTTGGCCCTAAAGGTCCACACCGACCCTCTGAACAGTAACCCACCCAGACCCACACCGCTACATTAAGCACCTAACCTACACATCTGTAAACACTATGGACAATTTAACCTGGCCAATTCACCTAATCTGCACATAGAACATAGAACATTACAGCGCAGTACAGGCCCTTCGGCCCTCGATGTTGCACTGACCTGTGGAACCAATTTGAAGCCTATCTATCCTACACTATTCTATTTTCATCCATATGTCTAACTAACGACTATCTAAATGCACTTAAGGTTGGTGAGTTGAGAGTGTGGTGCTGGAAAAGCACAGCAGGTCAGGCAGCATTCGAGGAGCAGGAGAATCGATGTTTCGGGCTGGAGCCCTTCATCAGAAATGAGGCTGGGAACCTCAGGGGTGGAAAGATAAATGGGAGTGGGGCGGGGCTGGGGGGGAAGGTAACTGAAAGTGCAATAGATGGATGGAGATGGGGGTAAAGGTGATAGGTCGGACGGGAGGATGGAGCGGATAGGTGGGAAGGAAGATGGACAGGTGGGACAGGTCATGAGGGCGGTGCTGAGCTGGAAGATTGGAACTGGGGTAAGGTGGGAAGGGGACTGAGGAAACTAGTGAAATCCACATTGATGCCATGGGGTTGGAGGGTCCCGAGGCAGAAGATGAGGCGTTCTTCCTCCAGGCGTTGGGTGGTAAGGGAGTGGTGATGGAGGAGACCTAGGACCTGCATGTCCTTGGCTGAGTGGGAGGGGGAGTTGAAGTGTTCGGCCACGGGGTAGTGGGGTTGGTTGGTGCGGGTGTCCCGGAGAGGCTGTCTGAAGCGTTCTGTGAGTAGGAGTCCAGTTTCACCAATGTAGAGGAGACCATATCGGGAGCAAGGAAGTGCAGGTGAAACTTTGATGGATGTGGAAGCTCTTTTGTGGTCTTTGATGGTGGTGAGGGGGGAGGTGTGGGTGCAGTTTTTGCAATTCCTGTGGTGACAGGGGAAGGTGCCAGGATGGGAGGGTGGCTTGTTGGGGGGGGGGGGGCAAGGACCTGCTGAGGGAGTCGCAGAGGAAATGGTCTTTATGGAAAGCGGATAGGGGTAGGGAGGGAAATATATCCGTGGTGGTGGGGTCCGTTTGTAAGTGGCGGAAATGATGGAGGATGATGTGATATACGGAGCTTAGTGGGGTGGAAGGTGAGGACAAAAGGGGGTTCTGTCCTTGTTGCAGATAGAGGGGTGGGGGCGGAGGTGCAGGAAGTGGATGAGGGCATCATCAACCACGTGGGAGGGGAAATTGCAGTCTTTAAAGAAGGAGGCCATCTGGTGTGTTGTGTGGTGGAACTGTTCCTCCTGGGAGCAGATACGGCAGAAGCGGAGGAATTGGGAATACAGGATGGCATTTTTGCAGGTAGGGTGGGAGGAGGTGTAATCCAGGTAGCTGTGGGAGTGGGAGTCGGTGGGTTTGTAAAAAAGTGTGTCGAGTCAGTCATCATTGATGGAGATGGAGAGGCCCAGGAAGGGGAGGGAGGTGTCAGAGATGGTCCAGGTGAATTTAAGGTCAGGGTGGAATGTGTTAGTGAAGTTGATGAACTGATCAACCTCCTCGCGGGAGCATGAGGTGATTGTAGCAGTCGTCAATGTAGCGGAGGAAGACGCGGGGAGTGGTGCTGGTATAACGACTTAAGATGGACTGTTCTATGTAGCCAACAAAGAGATAGGCATAGCTGGGGCCCATATGGGTGCCCATGGCTACCCCTTTGGTCTGGAGGAAGTGGGAGGATTCGAAGGAGAAATTGTTAAGGGTGACGAACAGTTCAGCCAAATTAATGAGTGTGTCGGTGGAAGGGTACTGATGAGGACGTCAGGAGAGGAAGAAACGGAAAGCTAGGAGGCCTTAGTCATGGCGAATGGAGGTGTAGAGGGATTGGATGTTCATGGTGAAGAGGTAAAAACAATGACAGCAGGTGCTGGAAACCAGATTCTGGATCAGTGGTGCTGGAAGAGCACAGCAATTCAGGCAGCATCCGAGGACAGGCAAAATCGACGTTTCGGGCAAAAGCCCTTCATCAGGAATAAAGGCAGAGAGCCTGAAGCGTGGAGAGATAAGCTAGAGGAGGGTGGGGGTGGGGAGAGAGTGGCCTAGAGTACAATAGGTCAGTGGGGAAGGAGATGAAGGTGATAGGTCAGGGAGGAGAGGGTGGAGTGGATAGGTGGAAAAGGAGCTGGGCAGGTCGGACAAGTCCGGACAGGTCAGGGGATCGAGTTGCTGGAGGTTAGAAGCGAGGATGAGGTGGGGGAAGGGGAAATGAGGAAACTGTTGAAATCCACATTGATGCCCTGGGGTTGAAGTGTTCCGAGGCGGAAGATGAGGCGTTCTTCCTCCAGGCGTCTGGTGGTGAGGGAGCGGCGGTGGAGGAGGCCCAGCACCTCCATATCCTCGGCAGAGTGGGAGGGAGAGTTGAAATGTTGAGCCACTGGGCGATTTGGTTGATTGGTGCGGGTGTCCCAGAGATGTTCCCTAAAGCGCTCTGCTAGGAGGCGCCCAGTCTCCCCAATGTAGAGGAGACCGCATCGGGAGCAACGGATACAATAGATGATATTAGTGGATGTGCAGGTAAAACTTTGATGGATGTGGAAGGCTCCTTTAGGGCCTTGGATGGAGGTGAGGGAGGAGGTGTGGGCGCAGGTTTTACAGTTCCTGCGGAGGCAGGGGAAAGTGCCAGGATGGGAGGGTGGGTCGTAGGGGGGCGTGGACCTGACCAGGTAGTCACGGAGGGAACGGTCTTTGCGGAAGGCGGAGAGGGGTGGGGAGGGAAATATATCCCTGGTGGTGGGGTCTGTTTGGAGGTGGCGGAAATGTCGGCGGATGATTTGGTTTATGCGAAGGTTGGTAGGGTGGAAGGTGAGCACCAGGGGCGTTCTGTCCTTGTTGCGGTTGGAGGGGTTGGGTCTGAGGGCGGAGATGCGGGATGTGGATGAGATGCGTTGGAGGGCATCTTTAACCACGTGGGAAGGGAAATTGCGGTCTCTAAAGAAGGAGGCCATCTGGTGTGTTCTATAGTGGAACCGCTCCTCCTGGGAGCAGATACGGCGGAGGCGGAGGAATTGGGAATACGGGATGGCATTTTTGCAAGAGGTAGAGGGACGGACAGGCGGTTCTGTGGACATGGGCGAGACTCACGGATGGTTTGTTGCCTCCCGGGTGCTAGGGTCCGAGACGTCTCAGACCGTGTCTTCAGAATCCTTAAGGGGGAGGGTGTGCAGCCAGAAGTCGTGGTACACATTGGCACCAACGACATAGGTAGGAAGAGGGGTGGGGAGGTCATTCAAGAGCTCAAGGAGTTAGGCTGGAAGCTAAAAGCTAGGACAGACAGAGTCGTCATCTCTGGGTTGTTGCCGGTGCCACGTGACAGTGAGGCAAAGAATAGGGAGAGAGTGCAGTTGAACACGTGGCTGCAAGGCTGGTGTAGGAGGGAGGGCTTCAGATATTTGGACAATTGGACTGCATTCTGGGGAAGGTGGGACCTGTACAAACAGGACGGGTTGCACCTGAACCAGAAGGGCACCAATATCCTGGGGGGTAGGTTTGCTAGCACTCTTCGGGGGGGTTTAAACTAATTTGGCAGGGGGATGGGATCCGGACTTGTAGTCCAGCAAGTAAGCTAGCTGTGTGTCAGGATGCCCAAGACTGTAGGGAGGCTGTGGAGAAGGTAGCACTGACAGGGACTAGTGCGGACACAGAGATGGGCTCAAGTGCGTATACATCAACGCAAGGAGTATCAGAAATAAGGTGGGTGAACTTAAGGCGTGGATCGGTACCTGGGACTACGATGTTGTGGCCATCACGGAAACGTGGATAGATGAGGGACAGGAATGGCTGTTGGAGGTTCCTGGTTACAGGTGTTTCAGTAAGATTAGGGAGGGTGGGAAAAAAGGAGGGGGGGTGGCATTGCTAATTAGAAATGGTATAACGGCTGCAGAAAGGAAGTTTGAGGGGGATCTGCCTCTGGAGGTAGTATGGGCTGAAGTCAGAAATAGGAAAGGTGCAGTCACCTTGTTGGGTGTTTACTATAGGCCCCCCAGTAGCAGCAGAGATGTGGAGAAACAGATTGGGAAACAGATTTTGGAAAGGTGCAGAAGCCACAGGGTCGTAGTCATGGGCGACTTCAACTTCCCAAATATTGATTGGAAGCTCTTTAGATCAAGTAGATTGGATGGGGCGGTGTTTGTGCAGTGTGTCCAGGAAGCTTTTCTAACGCAGTATGTAGATTGTCCAACCAGAGGGGAGGCCATATTGGATTTGGTACTCGGTAATGAACCGGGACAAGTGGTGGGCTTGTTAGTTGGTGAACATTTTGGTGATGGTGACCACAATTCTGTGACTTTCACCTTGGTTATGGAGAGAGATAGGTGCGCACAACAAGGTAGATTTTATAATTGGGGGAAGGGAAATTACGATGCTGTAAGGCAGGATTTGAGGAGCATATGTTGGGAGCATAGGCTGTCAGGGAAGGATGTGGTGGAAATGTGGAACTTTTTCAAAGAGCAGATATGACGTGTCCATGATATGTATGTACCTATCAGGCAGGAAAGAAATGGTCGTGTGAGGGAGCCTTGGTTGACGAGAGAGGTTGAATGTCTGGTAAAGAGGAAGAAGGAGGCTTACATAAGGTTGAGGAAACAGGATTCAGACAGAGCAGTGGAGGGATACAGGATAGCCAGAAGGGACCTGAAGAAAGGGATTAGGAGAGCTAAGAGAGGGCATGAAAAATCGTTGGCGGATAGGATCAAGGATAACCCTAAGGCATTTTATGCGTATGTGAGAAACCTGAGAATGACGAGAATGAGGGTAGGTCCGATCAAGGACAGTAGTGGGAGACTGTGTATTGAGTCGGAAGAGATAGGAGAGGTCTTGAACAAGTACTTCTCTTCAGTATTTACGAACGAGAGGGACCGTATTGTAGAAGAGGAGAGTGTGAAATGGACTGGTAAGCTAGAAGAGATACCTGTTAGGAAGGAAGATGTGTTGGACATTTTGAACAACTTGAGGATAGACAAGTCCCCCGGGCCTGACGGGATATATCCTAGGATTATGTGGGAAGCAAGAGAGGAAATTGCAGTACCGTTGGCAATGATCTTCTCGTCTTCACTGGCAACGGGGGTGGTACCAGGGGACTGGAGAGTAGCGAATGTTGTGCCCCTGTTCAAAAAAGGGAATAGGGATAACCCCGGGAATTACAGGCCTGTTAGTCTTACTTCTGTGGTAGGCAAAGTAATGGAAAGGGTACTGAGGGATAGGATTTATGAGTATCTGGAAAGACACTGCTTGATTAGGGACAGCCAGCACGGATTTGTGAAGGGTAGGTCTTGCCTTACAAGTCTTATTGAATTCTTCGAGGAGGTGACCAAGCATGTGGATGAGGGTAGAGCAGTGGATGTAGTGTACATGGATTTTAGTAAGGCATTTGATAAAGTTCCCCATGGTAGGCTTATGCGGAAAGTCAGGAGGCATGGGATAGAGGGAAATTTGGCCAATTGGATAGAAAACTGGCTAACCGGTCGAAGGCAGAGAGTGGTGGTAGATGGTAAATATTCAGCCTGGAGCCCAGTTACAAGTGGAGTTCCGCAGGGATCAGTTCTGGGTCCTCTGCTGTTTGTAATTTTTATTAATGACTTAGATGAGGGAGTCGAAGGGTGGGTCAGTAAATTTGCAGATGATACGAAGATAGGTGGAGTTGTGGACAGTGAGGAGGGCTGTTGTCGGCTGCAGAGGGACTTAGATATGATGCAGAGCTGGGCTGAGGAGTGGCAGATGGAGTTCAACCCTGCCAAGTGTGAGGTTGTCCATTTTGGAAGAACAAATAAGAATGCGGAATACAGGGTTAATGGTAGGGTTCTTAGTCAGGTGGAGGAACAGAGGGATCTTGGGGTCTATGTACATAGATCTTTGAAGGTTGCCACTCAGGTGGATAGAGTTTGTAAGAAGGCCTATGGAGTATTATCGTTCATTTGCAGAGGGATTGAATTCAAGAGTCGTGAAGTGATGTTGCAGCTGTACAGGACTTTGGTTAGGCCACAGTTGGAGTACTGTGTGCAGTTCTGGTCGCCTCACTTTAGGAAAGATGTGGAAGCTTTGGAGAGGGTGCAGAGAAGATTTACCAGGATGTTGCCTGGAATGGAGAGGAAGTCATACGAGGATAGGTTGAGAGTTCTCGGCCTTTTCTCGTTGGAACGGCGAAGGATGAGGGGTGACTTGATAGAGGTTTATAAGATGATCAGAGGAATAGATAGAGTAGACAGTCAGAAACTTTTTTCCCCGGGTACAACAGAGTGTTACAAGGGGACATAAATTTAAGGTGAAGGGTGGAAGGTATAGGGGAGATGTCAGGGGTGGGTTCTTTACCCAGAGAGTGGTGGGGGCATGGAATGCGCTGCCCGTGGGAGTGGTAGAGTCGGAATCATTGGCGACCTTTAAGCGGCATTTGGATAGGTACATGGATGGGTACTTAATCTAGGTTAGAGGTTCGGCACAACATCGTGGGCCGAAGGGCCTGTTCTGTCCTGTATTGTTCTATGTTCTATGTTCTATGTAGGGTGGGAAGAGGTATAATCCAGGTAGCTGTGGGAGTCGGTGGGTTTGTAGAAAATGTCAGTGTCAAGTCGGTCGTCACTGATGGAAATGGAGAGGTCCAGGAAGGGGAGGGAGGTGTCAGAGATGGTCCAGGTAAATTTAAGGTCAGGGTGGAATGTGTTGGTGAAGTTGATGAATTGCTCAACCTCCTCGTGGGAGCACGAGGTGGCGCCAATGCAGTCATCAATGTAGCGGAGGAAGAGGTGGGGAGTGGTGCCGGTGTAATTATGGAAGATCAACTGCTCTACGTAGCCAACAAAGAAACAGGCATAGCTGGGGCCCATACGTGTGCCCATGGCTACCCCTTTGGTCTGGAGGAAGTGGGAGGAGGCTTTGGGGGCTGGGGAAACGTGGAGGGCGTGGGTGATGTCTCGAACGTATGTGGGGAGTTCCTGGATCGGGGGATAGAACAGTATCAAGGTAGGTGGAGGTGAGTTCATTGGGCAGGAGCAGGCTGAAATGATGGGTCAGATCACTGAAGGCACACTATTGATGTTACCTAGAATCTGTAAAGCTTATTGAGTTCTATGAGATCGTGACCAAACAGGTGCATGAGGGTAAAGTGGTTGATGTGGTGTATATGGATTTCAGTAAGGCATTTGATAAGGTTCCCCATGGTAGGCTATTTCAGAAAATATGGATCCATGGGATTGAAGGTGATTTAGCAGTTTGCATCAGAAATTGGCGAGCTGAAAGAAGACATAGAGTGGTGGTTGATGGGAAATGTTCATCCTGGAGTTCAGTTACTAGTCCCTAAACCTGCTAGCTTTTTCCTTCACTCTAACAGGGACGTACTGTCCCTGGATCTTGATATAACACTTTTAAAAGCCACCCATTTTCCAATTATTCTCTTTTCTTCAAACAGACTCAACCACTCAACCTTTGCTAGTTCTTGCTCAATGGCCCCAAAATTGGCCACGTTCCAGTTTAGCACCTTAACCCTTGGACCTGTCCTATTTTTTCCCATAGCTATGTTAAAACTGATTTGGAGATGCTGATATAGAACTGGGTGTACAAAGTTAAAAATCTCACAATACCAGGTTATAGTCCAACAGGTTTAATTGGAAGCACTAGCTTTCAGAGTGTTGCTCCTTCATCAGGTGGTTGTGGAGTATAAGATCGTAGGACACAGAATTTATAGCAAAAGTTTACAGTGTGAGGTAACTGAAATGATGTATTGAAAAAGACCTGGATTGTTTGTTTAGTCTCTCATCTTTTAGAATGGGCATGTTGGTTTCAGTTCTTTCAATTGTAAATTTCAGAACTTGCTTAAAGTTACATTCTCAAGTGAACTTTGACAATTGGTGCCATGTTAGCCCAGATAATGCATTGAAGGTGTGAGATGCCCTGTGTGTGGCTGTCTGTGCCCCAGTATTCAGACTGATTCTAATCAAAAAAGGGATTTACAGAATCTTACGTGGATTCATACAGTTTTTGAGCAAAATAAAATGTAACTCTGCAAGTACAAATTCACCTCACAAACTTATATGTGCAGGTGTACACATGGGTGTGTGTGTCCGGGGGGCATGAGTGTCTGTGAGAGAGGGTGCGTATATGTATGCGTATGTGTGTGAGTGTAAAGGGGTATAAGTCTGTGAGAGATTGCGTGTGTGAGTGTATGTGTATGCGTATGAGGGGGAGAACTTGTGTGTGAGAGAGGGTCTTTGTGACCCTCTATCTATATTTCCTGCAGCATAGGGAAAGCAACCAACATAATCAAAGATCCCTCCGACCCTGGTAACACTTGCTTCTACCCTCTTCTGCTGGGCAGAAAAAATAAAAGTTTGAATACACATATGAACAGATTTAAGAACAGGTTCTTCCCTGTTTGTATCTGTCTTTTGAACAGACCTCTCCAATGTTAATTCTGATCTCTCTCTCTGCACCTTCTCTGTGGTTGTAACATTGCATTCTGCACAGTGTTCTGCCACCCTGATAGACTTTGTATGGTAGATCTGCCTGAATAGCCTGCAAAGCAATACTGTACAATGTATCTCAGTACATGTGACCACAATAAATCGATTAATATGGTTGGGTTTTGCCAGATGGGATCTTTTTGCGCCCACAGTCTGATATTGTCTGTGGTGACTGGAAGGGTGGCCAGAAATCTTAAAATCAGAATGGACTCTTTCTGGTGAATCACCCAGTGAGAGGTGGGCTAAGGCATCCGCATTTGCTACTGGGCCTCCTCGATTGTGTTTCACCTTGTAATTGGACCCAATTAGAATGAGAGCTCACCATTGAATTTGACCTGAAGCTGTATGTGTGGCGAGGCCTTGGCCTTCCAGTAATCCTAGTATCAGTTGGTGGTCCGTTACTATTACATTCATAAAGATATTTATGGAACTTTCTTACACCAAAGATAACTGTAAAACCTTCCATTTCTATGTGGGCATATTTGCTCTCTGCATCAGGCAAACTCCGGGAAGTATACGTTATTGGGCGTTTCTATCCATTGTGAGCCAACACTATCCCAGTTCTCAATCTTCAAGCCAATCATGTTTTTGGCAATTATATGAACCTTTTCCTTGAAGCTAATAAAATCTCTACAGACTTTATTTTTCCTCTTTCCTCTCAGGACAACCGGCCCAGCTATTTGGTCGCTTCTGTGATCCTTGCGCATGAAATGGGACACAATTTTCAGATGAGACATGATGATTCTGCTCGGAAATGTAAATGCGCAGACAGGTTCGCTGGCTACTGCATCATGGAAGCAGGACTTGGGTGAGGAATATATTCAAAAATTGTGAAAAGCCGTTGGGCAATATCATTCTGATTATAATATTTAGGAGTGAGAACTGAGAGGAGGTTAGAAGGACAGAAAATATATTAGGATGTAAATAAGCATATAACACTGAAGAAAACCCAAAGTCTTTTACTGATCTCTGTCATCAGTGAAATCCTGAAAGGGTCTTGAACACTGCATGTTGTCCTCCTGGGACAATATTGAGGCTTGGGCTGTAAAATGGCAAGTAACATGTGAGCCACCCAAATGCCGGGCAATGATCATGTCCACCCAGAGAGCATCTACCCATCGCATCTTGATATTCAATGGCATTGCAATCAGTGAAAGACTACTATCAACATCTTTGGTATTATCATTGACCAGAAACTCGACTGGAATAGCAAAATGAATACAATGGCTACAAAGCTGGCCAGAGGGTAGATAACCAGCAGTGGGTAGATCACCTCTTGACTCATTCCTGATGAAGAGCTTTTGCCTGAAACAGCGATTTTCCTGCTCCTCAGATGCTACCTGCCTAGCTGTGCTTTTCCAGCACCACTCTAATCTTGTTCCCAAAGTCTGTCCATCAGGACAGTGATGCAATACACCCTGTCTGCCTGGATACAGCTCCAAGAACACTCAAAAAGCTTGATATCATTCAGGAGAAAGCAGCCACTGAATTGGCACTCCCTCCACAAACATACACTCCCTCCACTCAGTAACAACAGTGTGTACCAGATATACTGCAGGAATTCACGGAAGATCCTCAGACAGCACCTTCCAAATTTATGATCACTACCATCTCGAAGGACAAGGAATTACATTATTAGATTTTTTTAATTAGAATCCCCACGGTATGGAAACAGGCCCTTAGGCCCAACAAGTCCACACTGACCCTCTGAAGAGTATCTCACCCAAACCTATTCCCCTATATTTACTCCTGACTAATACCCCTAACTTACGTATCCCTGAACACTTTGGGCAATTTGGCATGGTCAATTTACCCTAACCTGCACATCTCTGAATTGTGGGAGGAAACCAGAGCATCCGGAGAAAACCCACGCAGACACAGGGACAATGTGCAAACTCCACACAGACAGTTGCCCGAGGCTGGAATCGAATCTGGGTCACTGACGCAGTGAGGCAGCAGTGCTAACCATAGAGCTACTGAGCTGCCCCTCGCAGGTATATCGGAAACCCGCCACCTACAAGCTTCATACTTTCACTGTCGCTTGTACTCTGAGGACTGTCAAATGTTGGAAGGATGAAAATAAAATGCTTGAAATATGCAGGTTTGACAACATCCTGTGGAGAGTGATAGACTCATACAGCATGGGAACAGACCCTTCGGTCCAACATGTCTGCACCGACCAGACATTCCAATCTGACTTCACCCAATTTGCCAGTATTTGATCCATATCCATCTGAACGTTCCTATTCATGTACCCATCTAGATGGCTTTTTAATTGTTGTAATTGTACCAACTTCCACCACTTCTTCTGGCAGCTTGTTCCTAACATGCACCATCCTCGGCATAAAAAAGTCAAATCTCAGGTCCTTTTTAAATCTTTCCCGTCTCACCTTAAACCTATAAGAGAACAATAGTTAACATTTCATTTGGGTGATCTTTCAGTAAGACTGGGAAAAGAGACACAACTGTTATAATATCAAATAAGAGGAAATCTAAGCCTTTATCTCAATCCAAAGGATATCCACGACAAGTGGATTTCTTCATGTCACTGGGTCAAAATCCTGGAATTCCTTCCCTCAAGGCATTGTGGGTCAAACTAAAACACACGGATTGCAGCGGTTCAAGAGGCAGCTTGCCAACACCTTCCCAACTGCAACTAGGGACAAGCGTTAAATGCTGGCCAGCCAGCAATACCCACATCCCATGAATGTATATGAAAATTAAAAGGAAGGACATTACATTTTCTGTTTCTTTGTATTCATCCATGGGATGTGGGTATCCGCCATTCAATCTTATCATGGCTGATCATCTAACTCAGTGTGTTGCTGGAAAAACACAGCCAGCCCGGCAGCATCCGAGGAGCAGGAGAATCAATGTTTCGAGCATAAGCTCTCCATCAGGAATCTTCATGATTCATTCCTGATGAAGAGTTTATGCTCATAACATCGATTCTCCTGCTCTGTGGATGCTGTCTGACTGGCTGTGTTTTTCCAGCAACATACTCTTTGACTCTGATCTCCAGCATCTGCAATGCTCACTTTCTCCTAATCCAATTTTATGCTTTTGAGGTACTTTTAAACTCCAGTGAATATAACTGATCCAGTCTCTCTTCACATACTTGCTCATGCTTCAGTTAATGATCCAAGGAGTAAATCTTTTGTCATTCTGTTTGAAATTTGGCCCCTAAATGGTCATCGCATTACACTCCTGCTGCCAAGCTCCCAGGTAAATCAAAACCTTTTTATTTCTCTTTTTTCTCCAACCACTATGAATTGTGGATATTGTGGAAAATTAAACTGTATGGAATTTAGGCAGTGTACTGAGATGGATACAAACGTTGGTAAGAAGATGTGAAACAAGCAGTCGGAACAAATGGGCCTTTCTCTGAATGGTAGGCAGTGATTCATGGGAAACTGCAGGTATCAGTATTCAGGCCACAACTATTCATGATATATATTAATGCATAATCTCAAATCGTGCAGACAACACAAAGCTGGTTGGAATGGTGAGCAGAAGGATGCAGAAATATTGCAAAATGATTTCAACAGCCTTAGCGAGAGGATTTGAGAACAGGAACAAGAATGTCTTTCTGCAATTATGCAAGGGAATTGGGGAGGCTACACCTGAAATATTGTGTGCAGTTTTAGTCTCCTTGCCTGAAGAAGGATGTTCTTACTATAGAGGGACTGCAGCAAACATCTACCAGTTTGATTTCTGGGATGACAGGACTGGCGTATGAGGACAGACTGAATTGATTCGGATTCTATTCATTGGAATTTAGAAGAATGGGGTGGGGGGGAGTCTCAATTGATGCTGTCAAAATTCTCATAGGATTACACAGGCTAGATGCAGAAAGGATGTTCTCCATGATGGGTGAGTCCAGAACCAGGAATCATAGTTTAAGTATATGGGGTAAACCTTTTAGGACTGAGATGAAGAGAAATTTCTTCACCTCGAGAGTGGTGAGCTTGCAGAATTCACTGCCACAGGAACAGTTTGAGGTCAAAATATTGTGTGTTTTCAAGAAGGAGGTAGATATGGCTTTTGTAGCTAAAGGGATCAAAGGATATGGGGGAGAGCAGAATTACAGTATTGAGCTCGACGATCAGCCATGATCACATTGAATGGTGTTGCAGGCTTGAGGGGTCGAATGATTTACTCTTGCTCCTAACTTCTCTGCTTCTTGGCATTCAAACCATCTCCGGCTTCTCACAACACCGTCTCTAGCATGGTATAAAGAGGGTGAAACAATCCCATAACTTATGGAGTTCAGCACATAACTGAAAAGACAAGGCTGAAACATTTGCAACAAACTTCAGCAAGAAGAGATGAGTAGATGATCCATCTTGCTCTCCTCCACAGGTGTCAAATCATTTATAAAGACAAAAATAGTTAGGAGCCAACATTAATCCTTGTAACGATCCATTAATTACATCTTCTAGGCCTATTTATGACTACAAACAACTAATCTTTTATCTGTGGCAATATTCTACTCTTTACATCATGAGCCTTTCTTTTCCACAATAGCCTTTGATGTGGAACTTCTGAAACACTAAGGACACCTGTTCCCCTTGATCTATTGCTCATATAACTTCCGCAAGTAATGAGGGGGAGGCAATGGCATTTTGATAACGTCACTAGACCTGCAATCCAGAACCCCAGTTAATATTCTAGGGACATCACTGTGGGAGATAATGACATTTGGATTCAATAGTAATCTCAAAATAAAATGTTCGTCTAATAGTGACCATGACATCATCAATTGTTGGAAGCCCTATCTGATTCACGAATATCCTTTAGGTAAGGAAATTGCTGTCCTTACCTGTACTGTCTGACATGTGACTCCATATCTCCAGAAATGTGGTTGACTCTTCACTGTGCACTGGGCAGTTATAGATGGGCATAAATGCAGCCAAGTGAGCCAAAGCCCACATTCCATGATGAATATTTAAAATAGAGTTATCTGGTTCCACTTCTCCATCTGCAATCCTGCAATTCTGTCTTCTCTGGCTTTTGTGTTTTCTTCGTGCCCCTTTGACACTCTTGTGCATTTTTATCTTCAGTTTAGTAATGCCACAAGCCTTCAGCAGTTGCAGCCGACAGGACCTGGTGAACAGCATTGGCCGTGGTCTTGGGATGTGTCTGTACAACTTACCAAACCTTGACCAGCTGGTTGCAGGCCAAGAGTGTGGCAACCTTTTCTTGGAGAAAGGCGAGGATTGTGACTGTGGCAGACCTGTGGTAAGGAGAAGACTGAGGAGTCTGGTCATCAGGCTTCGCAGTGGGGTTTACAATACAATGTTTATTCTGTGCATGAGAAGCTTTGTGCAAATGTAGAATTGGTTCCAAATTGAATCTGAAATCCGAACTGGAACGTGTTGATTTAGTTTTAATAAGCTTTTGCTTTAAACATAATATAACACTTGAAGAAAAAAACTGTTCATCTCATCCCCTCCCCCCACCTTTTCTCAGTCCCAACCCTCAGACTCAGCACCGCCTTCTTGACCTGCAATCTTCTTCCCGGCCTCTCCGCCCCCACTCCCTCTCTGGCCTATCACCCTTAACTTAACCTCCTTCCACCTATCGCATTCCCAACACTCCTCCCCCTAGTCCCTCCTCCCTACCTTTTATCTTAGCCAGCTTGGCACACCCTCCTCATTCCTGAAGAAGGACTTATGCCCGAAACGTCGATTCTCCATCTCCTTTTCCAGCAACACATTTTTAAGCTCTGATCCCCAGCATCTGCAGTCCTCACTTTCTCCTAGTTGATTTTATCAGAGGAAGCAAATCTGATTGAACTTTGAGGAAGTGACCAACATGTCGAAAAAGGTCGGATACTTGATGTAGTTTATATGGATTTCATTAAGGCCTTTGACAGGTTCCCAAGTGGGAGACTGATGATAAATATTTCGCTCATGGGATGCAAGATAACTTGGCAAGTTGGCTCCAAAATTCGCTCAGTGACAGGAAACAGAGAGAGGTGGTAGAAAGCTGTTTGTGTGACTGGAGTCCAGTGTGCAGTGGTGTACTACAGAGATCAGTGCTGGGTCACTTATTGTTTATTATATTCATAAATGATATAGATGAGTATTATTAAATTGAAGCGAGTTCAAAAAAGATTTACCTGGATGTCGTCGAGAATGGAGAGTTTGAGTTCTCAAAAATAGGCTGGATATTTTTTCACTGGGGTCCATAGGAGATTGAGGAGTGACCTCGCAGAGATTTAAAAAAATCATGAGGGGAAAAGACAAGGCGACCAGCAAAGGTTTTTTCCCCTTGGGTGGGAGACCCAAAACTGGGGGGGGTGTATTTTGCAGATGAGAGGTGAAATATTTAAAAAGGACATGAGGGGCAACTTATTACACAGTGTGGTTAGTGTGTGGAATGAAGTGCCAGAGGATCATTGTGGATGCAGGTACAGTTACAATGTTGAAAATATATTTGGGTAAGAGCATGAATAGGAAAGCTTTGGAGGGATAAGGGCCAAATGTGGGAAGAGATTTAGTTTCATGGTTGGCATGAATATTTGGATCGAAGTGTATGTTTCCATGTTGTATGACCCTATGACTCGCACTCCAACCTCTCACCCTTGCAAAATGCAGACCTCCATTCCCTCTGCTCCAACCGCAACCTCACCATTAAACCATTGGACAAGGGTGGAAGTGGGGATGGGTGGGTGGGATAGAAAGGGCCGAGAGTAGTCATTTGGCACATTAACCTTGATATCACCGAAGCCAGGTGCCTACTCACAGACACCTAGCCTTATCGCCTCCTCAACCACGACCTCACCTCCCCTTACCAAACCATCATTGTCCAGACCATCCACAATTTCACCACCTCAGGGGATCTCTTATCCACAGCCACCAATCTCATAGTTCCACAACCCCATAACTCAGTTGTACCTCTTACCCAAAATCCACAAATCTGCCTGCCGCAGTCGACCTACTCTCTCCACCTGCCCCTGCCTCACTGAACTTAGCTCCTCATATCGACATCATCCTGTCCTCCTTGGTTCAGGAATGCCCCACATACATTTGGGTTACCACCCACACCCTCCACCTTCTCCATGCCTTTCATTTCCTTGGCCCCTAATACTTCATCTTCATCGTGGACATCCAGTCCCTATATATGTCTATCTGCCATGACGAAGGCCTCCAGGCCCTCCGTTTCTTCCTCTCCCACCACCTAACCAGTACCCCTCCACCAACACACATTCAATTGGCAGAACTGGTCTTCACCCTCAATAACTTCTCCTTTAAATTCTCCCACTTCCTTCAGACCAAAGGGATAGCCATGAGCATCCACTGCTATGCCTCCCTCTTCGTTGGGTACGTGGAACAGTCCATGTTCCGCAGTTACACTGGCACCATCCCCCACCTTTTCCTCTACTCCATCAATGACTGAATTGGAGCTACCTCGTGCTCCCATGAGGAGGTCAAACAGTTCATCAACTTCACTAACACCTTCCACCCTGACCTTAACTCAGCTGGACACCTCCTGCCCCTTCCTGGACCTCTCCGATGACTGAGTTAACACGGACATCTATTTCAAACCCACCAACTCCCACAGCTACCTCCCATCTTCCCTCCTGTAAAAACACTATCCCTTACTCCCAGATCCTCTCCCACGAGGAGCAATTATATTCCAGGACATCCCAGATGGCCTCCTGTTTCAAGGAGCACAATTTCCCCTCCCACGTGGTCGATGACATCCTCCAGTGCATCTCCTCCAATTCCCGCACCTCCACCCTTGAACTTCACCCCTCCAAACCCCTCTGGGTAGAATCTTCCACCCCACCAATCTCCAGATACAATGTATTACCCTCTGCCATTTCTGCCACCTACAATCAGACCTCGTCACCAGAGTTATAGAACATAGAACATAGAACATAGAACAATACAGCACAGAACAGGCCCTTCGGCCCACGATGTTGTGCCGAACTTCTAACCTAGATTAAGTACCCATCCATGTACCTATCCAAATGCCGCTTAAAGGTCGCCAATGATTCCGACTCCACCACTCCCACGGGCAGTGCATTCCATGCCCCCACCACTCTCTGGGTAAAGAACCCACCCCTGACATCTCCCCTATACCTTCCACCCTTCACCTTAAATTTATGTCCCCTTGTAACACTCTGTTGTACCTGGGGAAAAAGTTTCTGACTGTCTACTCTATCTATTCCTCTGATCATCTTATAAACCTCTATCAAGTCACCCCTCATCCTTCGCCGTTCCAACGAGAAAAGGCCGAGAACTCTCAACCTATCCTCGTACGACTTCCTCTCCATTCCAGGCAACATCCTGGTAAATCTTCTCTGCACCCTCTCCAAAGCTTCCACATCTTTCCTATAGTGAGGCGACCAGAACTGCACACAGTACTCCAACTGTGGCCTAACCAAAGTCCTGTACAGCTGCAACATCACTTCACGACTCTTGAATTCAATCCCTCTGCTAATGAACGATAATACTCCATAGGCCTTCTTACAAACTCTATCCACCTGAGTGGCAACCTTCAAAGATCTATGTACATAGACCCCAAGATCCCTCTGTTCCTCCACCTGGCTAAGAACCCTACCATTAACCCTGTATTCCGCATTCTTATTTGTTCTTCCAAAATGGACAACCTCACACTTGGCAGGGTTGAACTCCATCTGCCACTCCTCAGCCCAGCTCTGCATCATATCTAAGTCCCTCTGCAGCCGACAACAGCCCTCCTCACTGTCCACAACTCCACCTATCTTCGTATCATCTGCAAATTTACTGACCCACCCTTCGACTCCCTCATCTAAGTCATTAATAAAAATTACAAACAGCAGAGGACCCAGAACTGATCCCTGCGGAACTCCACTTGTAACTGGGCTCCAGGCTGAGTATTTACCATCTACCACCACTCTCTGCCTTCGACCGGTTAGCCAGTTTTCTATCCAATTGGCCAAATTTCCCTCTATCCCATGCCTCCTGACTTTCCGCATAAGCCTACCATGGGGAACCTTATCAAATGCCTTACTGAAATCCATGTACACTACATCCACTGCTCTTCCCTCATCCACATGCTTGGTCACCTCCTCGAAGAATTCAATAAGACTTGTAAGGCAAGACCTACCCTTCACAAATCCGTGCTGGCTGTCCCTAATCAAGCAGTGTCTTTCCAGATACTCATAAATCCTATCCCTCAGTACCCTTTCCATTACTTTGCCTACCACAGAAGTAAGACTAACAGGCCTGTAATTCCCGGGGTTATCCCTATTCCCTTTTTTGAACAGGGGCACAACATTCGCTACTCTCCAGTCCCCTGGTACCACCCCCTTTGCCAGTGAAGACGAGAAGATCATTGCCAACGGTACTGCAATTTCCTCTCTTGCTTCCCACATAATCCTAGGATATATCCCGTCAGGCCCGGGGGACTTGTCTATCCTCAAGTTGTTCAAAATGTCCAACACATCTTCCTTTCTAACAGGTATCTCTTCTAGCTTACCAGTCCATTTCACACTCTCCTCTTCTACAATACGGTCCCTCTCGTTCGTAAATACTGAAGAGAAGTACTTGTTCAAGACCTCTCCTATCTCTTCCGACTCAATACACAGTCTCCCACTACTGTCCTTGATCGGACCTACCCTCGTTCTCGTCATTCTCTGGTTTCTCACATACGCATAAAATGCCTTGGGGTTATCCTTGATCCTATCCGCCAACGATTTTTCATGCCCTCTCTTAGCTCTCCTAATCCCTTTCTTCAGGTCCCTTCTGGCTATCCTGTATCCCTCCACTGCTCTGTCTGAATCCTGTTTCCTCAACCTTATGTTATAGTTCCCTCCGCACCCCAATCTGTGTTCTGCAGAGACTTGTTGCGGCCATGCTCCCTCATCCAAACACTAACCAATTCTCCACATCTGGCACCTTCCCTTGCTGTCGCAAGAGGTTCAAAACTTGTGTCCACATCTCCCTGCACACATCCGTTCAAGGCCCCAGAAGGATCGTTTCACATCCAGCAGAGATTTTCTTGCACATCCATCCACCTGAGTGTGAGTAAAACTATTTTAAAGTCTTACCTCAGGCGTCGGGACCTCCATTTGTTGAGAGGTAAGAGGGAGGAGCAGGGGACTGCTGGGAAGGTGATAAGACCGTTTAAAAAGCTGACCTCAGGCGTCGGGGCCTCCATTTGTCGAGAGGTGAGAGGGAGGAGCACTCTCTCTTTTTAAAGGAGCAGCAGAGGGAGGAGGCCACAGCGAGGAGCAGACGCTGCTGGGTATATATTTGGGCAACGGCTGAATCCCGAGACACTACACGTGTAGTGTCTCCCACCCGTTCTCCTCCTCTAACCAAAAAAAACATACTCTCGTGTGTTGCTCAGGTAAGGCGTTTCAATTTATATTTGTCATGTATCGTGTGATCGATTGAAAGTTTATTGTTAGTTGGTGAGTTGAATAAGAACTTAGAGAAGTAGTAGAAATTATTTAATTCATAAATTTGTATAAATTATTGAAATAAGTAGAGATGGCTGGGCAGGTGAAGTGCTGTAGCTGTATGATGTGGGAGCTGGCTGATCCCATTGTGAGCGGCAGTGACCACATCTGCAGCAAGTATCGGTTGCTGGAAGAACTCCGGATCAGAATTGATGATCTGGAAGCTGAGCTTCAAACACTGCGGCACATCTGGGATGGGGGAGAGTTACCTGTACGCTTTGTTTCAGGAGGCAGTCACACCCGGTAGATTAAGTAATTTAAATTCAGTTAATGATCAGGGACAACAGGGTGTGACTGTAAGTGAGGCAGGTAGGGGGATTCTGAGTTCAGGAGTGGAGAAGCCTCAGCCCCTGACCTTGTCCAACAGGTATGAGATTTTTGCTCCGTGTATGGATAAGGATGTGGACAGGATGAGCTAGCTGACCATGGCACCGTGGCAGAAGGCCATTCAAAGGGTGTGGGGGAGCAAAAAGACAAGTAGTTGTTATAGGGGATTCCATAATTAGGGGAATCAGATAGAATCCTTTGTGAGTTGGATCAGGAGTTCCACATGGTGTGTTGCTTGCCCGCAGCCAGGGTGCAGGACATCTCCAACCAGCTTGAAAGGATATTGGAGCGGGAGGGAGAAGATCCCGTTGTTGTGGTCCACGTTGGCACCAACAACATAGGCAAGGCTAGGAAGGAGGACCTGCTTGGGGATTATCGAGCACGAGGAAAGAAATTGAAGAACAGGTCCTCGAGGGTCATAATCCCTGGATTACTGCTCGAGCCACATGCTAATTGGCATAGGGATAAGAAAATTAGGGAAGTAAACACGTGGCTAAGAGATTGGTGTGGGAAAGAGGGATTCCATTTCATGGGACATTGGCATCAGTTTTGGAACCGGGTAGATCTGTACCGATGGGATGGTCTCCACCTGAACCAATCTGGAACCAGTGTTCTGGTAAAAAGGATAAATAGGGTGGTCACTAGGGCTTTAAACTTGTGAGTCAGGGGGAAGGGAAAGGGAAAGCGACAGGGAGTTTGGAGGCAAGTAGAAAAATAAGCAGCAGGTTAGCATGTGTGTAGGGTTTAAGTTCAAGGTATAGAACATAGAACATAGAAGAATACAGCGCAGTACAGGCCCTTTGGCCCTCGATGTTGTGCCGATCCAAGCCCACCCAACCTACACTAGCCCACTATCCTCCATATGCCTATCCAATGCCCGCTTAAATGCCCATAAAGAGGGAGAGTCCACCACTGCTACTGGCAGGGCATTCCATGAACTCACGACTCGCTGAGTAAAGAACCTACTCCTAACATCTGTCCTATACCTACCACCCTTTAATTTAAAGCTATGCCCCCTCGTAATAGCTGACTCCATACGTGGAAAAAGGTTCTCACGGTCAACCCGATCTAAACCCCTAATCATCTTGTACACCTCTATCAAGTCACCCCTAAACCTTCTTTACTCCAATGAAAACAACCCCAAGTGCCTCAGCCTTTCCTCATACGATCTTCCTACCATACCAGGCAACATCCTGGTAAACCTCCTCTGCACCCGTTCCAGTGCCTCCACATCCTTCCTATAGTATGGCGACCAAAACGGCACACAATATTCCAGATGCGGCCGCATCAGAGTCTTCTACAACTGCAACATGATCTCAGGACTCCGGAACTCAATTCCTCTACCAATAAAAGCCAGTACGCCATATGCCTTCTTCACCTGGATGGCAACTTTCAAAGATCTGTGTACATGGACACCAAGATCCCTCTGCTCATCCACACTACCAAGTATCCGACCATTAGACCAGTACCCCATCTTTTTGTTACTCTTACCAAAGTGAATCACCTCACACTTAGCTACATTGAACTCCATTTGCCACCTTTCTGCCCAGTTCTGCAGCTTATCTATATCCCGCTGTAACATGCCACATCCTTCCTCACTGTCACAACTCCTCTGACTTTCGTATCATCCGCAAACTTGCTCACCCAACCTTCTAGCCCTTCCTCCAGGTCATTTATAAAAATGACAAACAGCAATAGTCCCAAAACAGATCCTTGCGGAACACCGCTAGTAACGGCACTCCAAGATGAACCTTTACCATCAACTACTACCCTCTGTCTTCTTCCAGCCAGCCAATTCCTAATCCAAACCTCCAACTCACCCTCAATGCCATACCTCTGTATTTTTTGAAGTAGCCTACCATGGGGAACCTTATCAAACGACTTACTAAAATCCATATACACCACATCTACCGCTTTCCACTCGTCCACCTCCTTAGTCACCTTCTCAAAGAATTCAATAAGGTTTGTGAGGCATGACCTACCCTTCACAAAACCATGCTGACTATCCTTGATCACATTATTCCTATCCAGATGTTCATAAATCCTATCCCTTACAATTCTCTCGAAGACTTTGCCCACAACAGAAGTGAGACTCACCGGCCTATAGTTACTAGGGTTATCCCTACTCCCCTTCTTGAACAAGGGAACCACATTTGCTATCCTCCAGTCTTCTGGCACTACTCCTGTAGACAACGAGGACATAAAAATCAAGGCCAATGGCTCTGCAATCTCCTCCCTTGCTTCCCAGAGAATCCTAGGATAAATACCATCAGGCCCAGGGGACTTATCTATTTTCACCCTTTCCAGAATTTCCAACACCTCTTCCCAACATATCTCAAAGCCATTCATTCTACTTAATTGTGACTCAATATTCACATCGGCAACAATGTCCTGTTCCTGAGTGAATACTGACGAAAAGTATTCATTCAGTGTCTCCCCAATCTCTTCAGCCTCCACACGCAACTTCCCACTACTATCCTTGACTGGACCTATTCCTATCCTAGTCATTCTTTTATTCCTGACATACCTATAGAAAGCCTTAGGGTTTTCCCTAATCCTACCAACTAAGGACCTTTCATGTCCCCTCCTTGCTGCTCTTAGCTCCCTCTTCAGGTCCTTCCTGGCTACCTTATAACTCTCAATTCCCCCCAATTGAACCTTCACGCCTCATCTTTACATAGGCCGCCCTCTTCCATTTAACAAGGGATTCCAATTCCTTATTAAACCACGGCTCCCTCACACAACCCTTTCCTCCCTGCCTGACAGGTACATACTTATCAAGGACACTCAATAGTTGCTCCTTGAACAAGCTCCACATATCAATTACGCCCTTGCCTTGAAGCCTACTTTTCCAAGCCACGCATCCTATGTCATTCCTCACCGCATCATAATTTCCCTGCCCCCAGCTATAACTCTTGCCCTGCAGTGCACACTTATCCCTCTACATCACTAGAGTAAAAGTCACCGAATTGTGGTCACTGTCCCCAAAGTGCTCACCTACCTCTAATTCTAACACCTGGCCTGGTTCGTTACCCAGAACCAAATCCAGTATGGCCTCACCTCTTGTTGGCCTATCTACATATTGTGTCAGGAAACCCTCCTGCACACATTGGACAAACACTGACCCATCTAACGAACTAGAGCTATAGCTTTCCCAATCAATATCAGGAAAGTTAAAGTCCCCCATAACAACCACCCTATTACTTTCACTCTTCTCTTGAATCATCCTCACAATCCTTTCTTCTACGTTTCTAGGACTATTAGGAGGCCTGTAAAAAACTCCTAACAGGGTGACCTCACTTTTCCTATTCCTAACCTCAGCCCAAACTACCTCAGATGGCGAGTCTTCATCCATCGTCCTTTCCACAGCTGTAATACTATCTTTGACAAGCAATGCCACACCTCCCCCTCTTTTACCCCCACCTCTGACCCGACTAAAACAATTAAACCCTGGAACCTGCAACAGCCAATCCTGTCCCTGTTCTACCCATGTCTCCGTAATAGCCACAACATCGAAGTCCCAGGTACCAACCCACGCTGCAAGTTCACCTACCTTATTTCGTATACTTTTTGCATTGAAGTATACACACTTCAAGCCACTTTCCTGTTTACAGGCACCCTCCTTTGAGATTGATACCATGTTCCTAACCTCTCTACACTCCAGGTCCTGCACCCTAAAGCTACAGTCTAGGTTCCCATGCCCCTGCAGACTTAGTTTAAACCCCCCCCAAAGAGCACTAGCAAACCTCCCGCCAATGATACTGGTGCCCCTCAGGTTCAGGTGTAGACCATCCTGTTTATAGAGGTCCCACCTTCCCCAGAAAGAACCCCAGTTATCCAGATACCGGAATCCCTCCCTCCTACACCATCCCTGTAGCCACGCATTTAACTGTTCTCTCTCCCTATTCCTTGACTCTCTATCACGTGGCACGGGTAACAAACCAGAGACAACAACTCTGTTCGGTCTAACTCTGAGCTTCCAACCTAGCTCCCTGAAAGCCTGCCTAACATCCTCAGCCCTCCTCCTACCTATGTCATTGGTGCCAATGTGGACCACGACTTCGGGCTGCTCCCCCTCCCCCTTAAGGACACGGAAAACACGATCAGAGACATCACGTACCCTTGCACCTGGGAGGCAACATACCAAACGTGAGTCTCTCTCGCCCCCACAAAACCCCCTATCTGTGCCCCGAACTATCGAGTCCCCAATTACTATTGCTCTGCTCTTCTCCACCCTTCCCTTCTGAGCAACGGGGACAGGCTCCGTGCCAGAGGCCTGAGCCCCATGACTTATCCCTGGTAAGTCGTCCCCCCGAAAAGTATCCAAAATGGTATACTTGTTCTTGAGGGGAACGGCCGCAGGGGGTCCCTGCACTGGCTGCTTCCTCCCAGTCCCCCTCACTGTCACCCATCTGTCTGCAATCTTTGGAGTTACTACTTCCCTAAAGCTCCGATCTATGATCCCCTCTGCCTCCCGAATGATCCTAAGTTCATCCAACTCCAGCTCCAGTTCCCTAACACGATCTTGGAGGAGCTGGAGATGGGTGCACTTCCTGCAAGTGTAATCTGCAGGGACGTCCATGGCATCCCTCACCTCAAACATGTTCCAAGAGGAACATTGCACTGCCTTCACTGCCATCCCTCTAAAAGTAACCTTTTTTTTAAAAAAAACTGTGTCTAAAGAATAGAACAAGCAAAATGCAGCACTTACCTACTTACCACAACGGGTCTTATTATTAGGTTAGAGGAGGAGGGAGGGTCGGATGCACTACCTCTGTAGTGCCTCGGGTTCTTCTCCTGCACGCTTTTATAGGGAAAAAACCTACCCGGCTGCCCCTCTGGTCTTCGTCACTTCCCCCTGCTGCTCCCGCTCTTTCTGTGAAGAGAAAAAAAAACACCGCTGCCCACAGTAAGTAATTTTAAAACAAACTGTCTCACCTTAGCTGTCGCCTTCCGGGTTCCTTTACACTCTGCTGCTGCTCGCACTCAAAATGACCTTTGGGGTCGAAGGGTGAGTATTTATACTCACTGCTTTCCTTCCCGGCTGCCCCTCTGGTAGACTAGGAATGAAGCAAAAAGGAAGGATAACTTAGGACATATTACTAGAGATGTTGGAAATCATGAGGATATGAAAATTAGCATTAAGGCGCTTTCCCTGAATGCTCTTAGTATTTGTAACAAAGGAGATGAATTAACGGCACAAATCATCGTGAATGATAATGATGTGGTAGGCGTCACAGAGATGTGGTTGCAGGGGGTTCAGGACCGGCAGTTAAACATCCAAGGATTTACAATGTATCGAAAGACAGGGAGATGGGTAGAGGGGGCGTGGTTGCCTTGTTAGTTAAGAATAAGATGAATTCTATAGCACTGAATGACATAGGGTCAGATGATGTGGAGTCTGTGTGGGTGGAGTTGAGGAACCACAAAGCAAAAAAACCATAATGGGAGTTATGTACAGACCTCCTAGCAATGGTCAGGACCAGGGGTACAAGATATGCCAGGAAATAGATAGGGTATGTCAGAAAGGCAAGGTCACAGTGATCATGGGGGACTTCA
Source organism: Chiloscyllium plagiosum (assembly GCF_037043375.1). Taxonomy (NCBI): domain Eukaryota; kingdom Metazoa; phylum Chordata; class Chondrichthyes; order Orectolobiformes; family Hemiscylliidae; genus Chiloscyllium; species Chiloscyllium plagiosum. The sequence continues at coordinate 171,631,182 of NW_028270139.1, read as the reverse complement.
ACATGCAGATGGACTGGGTGAATAATGTTGCCAATGGATCCAAAGAAAGGGAATTCATGGAATACTTACAGGATGGCTTTTTGGAACAGCTAGTGATGGAGCCCACAAAGGAGCAGGCTATTCTGGACTTAATTCTATGTAATTAGCCAGACTTTATAAAAGATCTTAAAGTAAGGGAACACTTTAGAGACAGCGATCATAATATGGTAGAATTCAGTCTGCAGTTTGAAAGAGAGAAGGCAAATTTGGATGTAATGGTGTTACAGTTAAACAAAGGTAATTACAGGGGCATGAGAGAGGAACTAATGAAAATCAACTGGAAGCAGAGCCCAGTGGGGAAGACAGTCGAGCAACAATGGCAGGAGTTTCTGGGTGTAATTGAGGACACAGTACAGAGGGTCATCCCAAAGAAAAGAAAGGGAGGGGCTTAGACAGCCATGGCTGACAAAGGAAGTCAGGAAATGTATCACAGAAAAAGAGAGAGCTTTAAAAAGTGGCCAAGAGCACTGGGAAAGCAGAAGATTGGGAAGATTACAAAGGATAACAAAGAGAAAAATAAAGAAGGAGAGGCTCAAATATGAAGGTAAGCTAGCCAGTAATATTAGAAATGATAGTAAAAGTTTCTTTCAACATATAAGAAACAAACAAGAGGCAGAAGTTGAAATTGGGCCGTTCCAAATTGATGCAGGAAGGCTCGTGCTGGGAGATAAGGAAAGAGCTGAAGAATATAGTAAGTCATGATTTGGAGATGCCGGTGTTGGACTGGGGTGTACAAAGTTAAAATTCTCACAACACCAGGTTATAGTCCACCAGGTTTAATTGGAAGCACTAGCTTTCAGAGCTCTGCTGCTCTATGACTGGAGGTGCTTGTGGAGTACACGACTGTAAGACACAGAATTTATAGCAAAAGTTTACAGTGTGATGTAACTGAAATTATACATTGAAAAATACCTTGATTGTTTGTTAAGTTTCTCATCTGTTCGAATGATCATATTATCTTCACTTCTTTCATATGTAAATCATAAAACATTTTTTAAAAGTTACATTCTCAAGTTCACTTAAAAAAAAGTTTTGCGATTTACATATGAAAGAAGTGAAACTATCATGGTCATTCGAACAGATGAGACTTAACAAACAATCAAGGTATTTTTCAATATATAATTTCGGTTACACCACACTGTAAACTTTTGCTATAAATTCTGTCTTACAATTGTGTACTTCACGACCACATGATGAAGGAGCAGCGCTCTGAAAGCTAGTGCTTCTAATTAAATTTGTTGGGTTATAACCCAGCATTGTGTGATTTTTAACTTAATAAATACTTTGTGTCAGTCTTCACAGCGGAAGACATGAGTAATATCCCAACAATTAAGGAGAGTCAAGGGGCAGAGTTGAGTATAGTAGCCAGCACAAAAGAGAAAGTGCTAGAAAAGCTAAAAGGTCTAAAAATCGATAAATCTCTAGCCCTGAAGGGCTACATCCCAGAGAACTGAGGGAGGTGTCTGCGGAAATACCGGAGGCGCTGACTGTGATCTTTCAAAAATCATCGGAGTCAGGAAAGGTCCGAGATGACTGGAAAATCATTGTTGTAACAACTTGTTCAGGAAAGGACCAAGTCAAAAGATGGAAAATTATAGGCCAATTAGCCTATCCTCAGTTGTAGGCAAAACTCAGCATGGATTTAGTAAGGGGAGGTCATGCCTGACAAACCTGTTAGAATTCTTTGAAGAGGTAACAAGTAGGTTAGACCAGGGAAACCTAGTGGATGTCGTCTATCTAGACTTCCAAAAGGCCTTTGATAAGGTGCCTCACGGGAGGCTGCTGAGTAAGGAGAGGGCCCATGGTGTTCAAGGTGAACTATTGGCATGGATTGAGGATTGGCTGTCTGACAGAATGCAAAGAGTTGGGATAAAAGGTTCTTTATCGGGATTGCAGCCGGTGACAAGTGGCGCCCCGCAGGGTTCAGTGTTGGGGCCGCAGCTGTTCACTTTATATATTAATGATCTGGATGAAGGGACTGGGGGCATCCTAGTGAAGTTCACTGATGATACAAAGTTAGGTGGACAGGCAGGTAGTACTGAGGAGGTGGGGAGGCTGCAGAAGGATTTAGACAGTTTAGGAAAATGGTCCAGGAATTGGCTGATGAAATTCAACATGAGGGATCTTGCACTTTGGAAAAAAGAATACAGGCAAGGACTATTTTCTAAACGGTGAGAAAATTCATAAAGCCAAAGTATAAAGGGATCTGGAATTGCTCGTACAGGATTCTCTAAAGGTTAACTTGCAGGTTGAGTCCGTGATTGAGAAAGCAAATGTAATATTGTCATATATCTCAAGAGGGTTGGAATAAAGAAGCAGTGATGTGCTTCAGAGACTAGTCAGGCCTCAGTTAGAATACTGTCCAATTTTGGGCCCCACACTCAGGAAGGACATACTGACACTGGAGCGAGTCCAGCGGACATTCACATGGATGATCCCTGGAATGGGGCCCAACATATGATGATCGGCTGAGGATCCTGAGATTGTATTCATTAGAGTTTAGAGGGTTGAAGGGAGATCAAATAGAAACTTACAAGATAATGCATGGCTTAGAAAGGGTGGGCGCTGGGAAGTTGTTTCCATTAGGCAGGGAGACTAGGACCGTGGGCACAGCCTTAAAATTAGAGGGGGTCAATTTGGAATGGAAATGAGGAGACATTTCTTCAGCCAGAGAGTGGTGGGCCTGTGGAATTCATTGCCATGGAGCGCAGTGGAGGCCAGGACGTTGGGTGTCTTCAAGGCAGAGATTGATAAATTATTGATCTCACAAGGAATTAAGGGCTATGGGTAGAGTGTGGGTAAGTGGAATTGAAATATCCTTCAGCCATGATTAAAAGGCGGAGTGGACTCGATGGGGCGAATGGCCTTGCTTCCCTGCCTATGTCTTATGCTCTCAATGCACAAAGTGAAACATTGTGGTCCCAACACAGAGACTTGTGGAATACTGCTTGTCACCAGCTGCCATTCTGAGAAGGACCCTTTTATCCCACTACAAGTGCCTGTAATGTCTAGGGATGTGCAGGTTAGGTAGTTAGTCATGGTAAAACACTGGGCTACAGGATGGAGTGAAGGGTCTGTGTGGGATGCTGTTCAGTTCCTGATGTACTGTCGTGATTCTATGAAATATTCTGTGACATCAACAGCCATCTATAACAGCATTTTGTACTTATTTATGGAGTGATGTTGTCACTGCTAAGCCAACATTTATTGGTCATCCCTACTTGGCCAGAGGGCCCCACATTGCTATGGGTCTGGAGTCACATGCAGCCTAGGTAAGGATGCATTTTTGGATCATTGGAATCTCTTCTGGGGAAGTAGTGAGAGTGGGATAAAAGGGTCCTTCTCAGAATGGCAGCTGGTGACAAGCAGTATTCCACAAGTCTCTGTGTTGGGACCACAATGTTTCAGGTAGATAACATCAATTGGCTCTCCTTGGTCTAAACTGTGCATTACTTCCTCAAAGAATTCTAACAGATTTGTCAAACATGATGAAACCATGATGAATTTGCTCTATTTTACTATACAATTCCAAGTATTCTGAAATCTCATCCTTCACAATGGATTCCAGGATCTTACCCATAACCGAGGTTAGGCTAATCGGCCTGTAATTTTGACTTGTTCCCTTTTTAAACAGAGGAATCACGTTGGTGATTTTTCAGTCCTCTGGGCCCTCCCTGATTCTAGCAATTCCTGAAAGATCACCACTAACGCCTCCACTATCTTCAACTCTCTTAGAACTCTGGAGTATATTCCATCTGATCCAGGTGATTTATCCAACTTTAGGTCATTTAGCTTTTCTAGCACCTTCTCCTGGATGATGGCCACCATACTCAGCTCTGCCCCTCACTCTCTTAAAGACTGACGCGAAATAATTATTCAGTTCCTGATGAAGGGTTTTTGCCTGATACATCAATTTTGTGCTCTTTGGATGCTGCCTGATCTGCTGTGCTTTTCCAGCACCATTCTAATCACAACTCTAATCTCCAGCATCTGCAATCCTCATGTTGACCTATTCAGTTCCTCAGCCATTTCCTTGTTTCCCACTACTATCTCTCCAGCATCATTTCCCAGTGACCCAACATCAATTTTTGCCTCTCTTTTGCCCTTTATATGTCTAACAGTCTTCCTTTATAATACTGGCTAGCTTGCCCTTTGTTGGTTTTTGTAAGTTTCCCAATCCGCTGGTTTCCCACTGCCCTTAGCCACACCTATTGTTTACTCCTTACCACCTACTCCACCCTATCTTCTGTATAAATAGCAATTTTTCCCTGGCTTCCATCAGGAAAGGTCACTGGAACCAAAACATTAACTCTGATTTCTCTCCACATAGGCTTCCAGGCCTGCTGAGATTTTACAGCAATTTCTGTTTCTGTTCCTGATTTGCAGAATCAGATAGAGGATAAAGATATAAAAGGGACCGAAGGGGCAACATTTTTGAGCAGAGGGTGGTGCATGTATGGAATTAACTGGCAGAGGAAGTGGTAGAGGCTGGTACAATTACAGCATTTAGAAGGCATCTGGATGGGTAAATGGATAGGAAAGGTTTAGTGGGATGTAGGCCAATTGCTGGCAAATGGGACTAGATTAGGTTAGGATATCTGGTCAGCATGGACAAGTTGGACTGAAGGGTCTGTTTCCGTGCTGTAGATCCCTCTGACTCTATCTGCAGTTCTTTTGTTTTCCTAAATTTGAATAGTTATGGAGAGTGGTCAGGAAGGTGGAGTTGAGGCTGAGATAATTCTGTTGAATGGTGGAGCAGATTCAAGGGGTTGAATTGTCTCTTCCTGCTCCGAGGTCTTATATTCTTATGCTCAGTTTCTTGGGACCTGGTGAGCCCATGAGTCCAGATTAATTGCCCTATATCAATGTTTGAACCAATCAGAAGCTGATAGACTCAATCTCATGATTTTATACCTTACAGGCAATACTCGGGACCACACCATCACAATCCCGGAATATGCCATGTCCCAACAGCAGGACAGACTCAGAGGTGATAGCATAGTGACATTCAAAAATGATGGATTGCACCTAAATTGGAAGGGGACCAATATACTGGCAGGGAGATTTGCTAGAGCTGCTCGGGAAGATTTAAATTCGTAAGGTACGGGGGTTGGGGGTGGGGGTGGGGGTGGGGTGAGACTCAGGGAGATAGTGTGGGACCCGGGGGGGGTGGGGGTGGGGTGAGACTCAGGGAGATAGTGTGGGACCCGGGGGGGGGGGGGGGGGGTGAGACTCAGGGAGATAGTGTGGGACCCAGGGAAATAGTGAGGAAAGAGATCAATCTGAGACTGGTACAGTTGGGAAAAGAAGCGAGTCAAACAGTCAGGGCAGGCAGGGACAAAGCAGAGAACAAAATAGGACTGATAAATTCAACTGCATTTATTTCAATGCAAGTGGCCTAACAGGGAAGGCAGATGAACTCAGGGCATGGTTAGGAACATGGGACTGGGATATCATAGCAATTACAGAAACATGGCTCAGGGATGGGCAGGACTGGCAGCTTCATGTTCCAGGATACAAATGTACAAGAAGGATAGAAAGGGAGGCAAGAGAGGAGGGGGAGTGGCGTTTTTGATAAGGGATAGTATTACTTAGGGAGGATATTCCCAGAAATACATCCAGGGAAATTATTTGCATGGAACTGAGAAATAAGATCGGGACGATCACCTTGTTGGGATTGTATTAAAAACTCTCCAATAGTCAGAGGGAAATTGAGAAACAAATTTGTAAGGAGATCTTAGTTATCTGCCAGAATAATCAGGGGGTTATGGTAGGAGATTTTAACTTTACAAACTTGGACTGGGACTGCCATAGTGTTAAGGGTTTAGATGGAGAGGAATTTGTTAAGTGTGGACAAGAAACAAATATATGGGTGCACCTCGATGTGGATAGACTGGTGAGCCTGACATCGGTGGTGGGCAGGTTGTTGGAAGGAATCCTGAGGGGCAGGATATACATGTACTTGGAAAGGCAAGGACTGATTAGGGATAGTCAACATGGCTTTGTGCATGAGAAATCATGTCTCATGAACTTGATTGAGTTTTTTGAAGAAGTAACAAAGTGGATTAATGAGGGCAGAGCAGTAGACGTGATCTATATGGACTTCAGTAAGGTGTTTGATTAGATTTAGATTAGATTAGATTCTCTACAGTGTTGAAAGAGGCCCTTCGGCCCAACAAGTCCACACCGACCCTCCACAGAGTAACCCACCCAGATCCATTTCCTGCTGCACCTAACATGATGGGCAATTTAACATGGTAAAAACAATGACTGCAGATGCTGGAAACCAGATTCTGGATTAGTGATGCTGGAAGAGCACAGCAGTTCAGGCAGCATCTGAGGAGCAGTGAAATCTAGCCAGGTTAGATCACATGGAATAAGAGAGAACTAGCCATTTGGATATAGAACTGACTCAAAGGAAGAAGACAGAGGGTGGTGGAGGAGGGTTGCTTTTCAGACTGGAGCCCTCTGACCAATGGTGTGCTACAAGGATCAGTACTGGTCCACTGCTTTTCGTCATTTATATAAATGATTTGGATGTGAACATAGGAGGTATAGTTAGTAAGTTGCAGATGACACCAAAATTGGAGGGAGAGTAGACAGCAAAGAAGGTTACCTCAGATTAGTAGTAGGGAGATTGAAGAACTCATAGACGGGCAGATTCTGGAAAAATGCAAATGTAGCAGGGTTGTTGTTATGGGTGATTTCAATTTTCCCAATATCGACTGGAAGCTCCTTAGTGCAGATGGTTTGGCTGGAGCCGTTTTTGTCAGGTGTGTTCAGGAGGGTTTCCTTACTCAGTATGTAGACAGACCGGCGAGGGGAGAGGCTATTTTGGATTTGGTGCTCGGCAACGAGCCAGGACAGGTGCCAGATCTCATGGTGGGAAAGCACTTTGGTGAAAGTGATCACAACTGCCTCACATTTAGCATAGCTTTGGAGAGTGAAAGGAGCAGTTACCGAGGGAAGATATTTAATTGAGGAAAAGGAAATTATGACGCTATGAGACAGGAGTTGGGAAGTACAGCCTGGGAGCAGTTGTTCCATGGAAAGGGCACAGAAGACACGTTGAGACTATTCAAGGAGCAGTTGTTGTGAGTGATGCACAAATTTGTTCCTCTGAGACAGGTAAGAAGGGGTAAGATTAAGGAGCCTTGGATGACGAGAACAGAGGACCTTCTCGTCGAAAGGAAGAAGGCAGCTTAGGTAAGGTGGGGAAGCAAGGATCTAGCACAGCTTTAGAGGATTACAGGCTTGCTAGAAAGGAGCTCAGAAATAGACTGAGGAGAGCTAGGAGGGGGCACGAAAAAGGCTTGGCAAGACAATTAGGGAGATTTCAAAGGCATTTTACTCATACGTGAGGAATAAGAGAATGATCAGGGAGAAGGTAGGGCCGATCAGGGATAGCGTAGGGAACTTGTGCGTGGAGTCTGAGCAGATAGGGGAAGCCCAAAATGAGTTTTTTTACTTCAGTTTTCACCAAGGAAAGGGAACTTGTTGTAAGTGAAAACTTAGAAGAGCTAGGATACAGTCTTGACCAGATCAAGATTGATGAAGTTGGTGTTCTGGAAATTTTGGAAAACATTAAGATTGATAAGTCCCCAGGGCCAGACCAGATTTATCCTAGGCTGCTCCGGGAAGCAAGAAAGATGGTTTTTAAGCCACTGGCAAAGATCTTTGTCTCCTCACTCTCCACGGGAGTTGTACCGGAGGATTGAAAGGAGGTGAATGTTGTTCAAGAAGGGGAATCCCTGGCAATTACAGACCAGTCAGTCTTACATCTGTGGTCAGCAAAGTTGTGGAAAGAATTCTGAGGGACAGGATTTATGACAATTTGGCAAAGTATAGTGTGATTAAAGGCAGTCAGCATGGCATTGTGAGGGCAGGTCTGCCTCACAAATCTTATTGAGTTCTTTGAGGAGGTGTCAAGACAGGTCGACGAAGGTCGAGCAGTGGATGTGGTGTATATGGATTTCAGTAAGGCATTTTATGAGGTTCCCCATGGCAGGCTCATTCATAAGGTCAGGAAGTATGGGATACAGGGAGATTTGGATATCTGGATTCAGAATTGGTTGGCTGACAGAAGGCAGAGAGTGGTTGTAGATGGAAAGTATTCTGCCTGGAGGTCAGTGTTGAGTGGGGTCCTCCACGACTCTGTTCTTGGGCCTCTGCTCCTTGTCATTTTTATAAATAACTTGGATGAGGAGGTTGAGGGGTGGGTTAGTAAATTTGCAGATGACATGAAGGTTGGAGATGTCGTCGATAGTACAAAGGGCTACTGAAGGCTGCAGTGCGACATAGACAGGATGCAGAGCTGGGCTGAGAAATGGCAGATGGAGTTCAACCTGGATAAATGCGAAGTGATGCACTTTGGAACGTCGAACTCAAATGCAGAATATAAGATTAAAGACAGGATTCTTGGCAGTGTGGAGGAACAGAGGGATCTTGGTGTTCAAGTGCATAGATCCCTCAAAGTTGCCACCCAAGTGATAAGGGTTGTTAAGAAAGCACATGGTGTTTTGTCTTTCATTAACAGGGGGATTGAGTTTAAGAGCTGCAAGGTTTTGCTACAGCTCTACAAGTCCCTGGTGAGACCACACTTGGAACATTGTGTCCAGTTCTGGTCGCCCTACTATAGGAAAGATACAGAGGCTTTGGGGAGGGTGCATAAAAGGTTTACCAGGATGCTGCCTGGACTGGAGGGCTTGCCTTATGAAGAAAGGTTGAATAAGCTCGGACTTTTCTCTCTGGAGAGAAGGAGGAAGAGAGGAGACCTGATCGAGGTATACAAAATAATGAGAGGAATAGATAGAGTCAATACCAGAAACGTTCCCCAGGGCAGGATTGACTGGTACGTGAAGTCATAGTTTGAAGATATTAGGAGGAAAGTAGAAAGGAGATATCAGAGGTAGGTTCTTTATGCAGAGAGTTGTGAGTGCATGGATTGGGTTGCCAGCTGTGGTGGTGGAAGCGAAGTCATTGGGGACATTTAAGCGACTGCTGGACATGCACTTGGATAGCAGTGAGTTGAGGGGTGCGTAGGTTAAGTTACTATATATTACATTAGGATTAAATCTCGGCACAATATCATGGGCCTAAGGGCCTGTTCTGTGCTGTGCTTTTCTATGTTCTATTACAACGGAATCTTGGTCAGAAGGGCCAATGGGCTGAGGAGTGGCAGATGGAGTTTAATTTAGATAAATGTGAGGTGCTGCATTTTGGAAAGGCAAATCAAGGCAGGATTTATAAACTTAATGGTAAGCTCCTGGGGAGTGTTGCTGAACAAAGAGACCTCTGAGTGATGGTTCATATTTTCTTGAAAGTGAAATAATACCTAGATTGGATAAGACCATAAGACCATAAGACATAGGAGTGGAAGTAAGGCCATTCGGCCCATCGAGTCCACTCCGCCATTCAATCATGGCTGATGCGCATTTCAGCTCCACTTACCAGCGTTCTCCCCGTAGCCCTTAATTCCTCTAGACAACAAGAATCTATCAATCTCGGCCTTGAAGACATTTAGCGTCCCGGCTTCCACTGCACTCCGTGGCAATGAATTCCACAGGCCCACCACTCTCTGGCTGAAGAAATGTCTCCGCATTTCTGTTCTGAAATGACCCCCTCTAATTCTAAGGCTGTGTCCACGGGTCCTAGTCTCCTCGTTTAACGGAAACAATTTCCTAGCATCCACCTTTTCCAAGCCATGTATTATTTTGTACGTCTCTATTAAGTCTCCCCTTAATCTTCTAAACTCCAATGAATACAATCCCAGTATCCTCAGCCGTTCCTCATATGTTAGACCTGTCATTCCAGGGATCATCCGTGTGAATCTCCGCTGGACACGTTCCAGTGCCAGTATGTCCTTCCTGTGGTGTGGGGACCAAAACTGGACACAGTACTCCAAATGGGGCCTAACCAGAGCTTTATAAAGTCTTAGTAGTACATCTCTGCTTTTATATTCCAACCCTCTTGAGATAAGAGACAACATTGCATTCGCTTTCTTAATCACGGACTCAACCTGCATGTTTACCTTTAGAGAATCCTCGACTAGCACTCCCAGATCCCTTTGTGCTTTGGCTTTATTAATTTTCTCACCATTTAGAAAGTAGTCTATGCTTTTATTCTTTTTGCCAAAGTGCAAGACCTCGCACTTGCTCACGTTAAATTCCATCAGCCATTTCCTGGACCACTCTCCCAACCTGTCGAGATCCTTCTGTAGCCTCCCCACTTCCTCAGTACTACCTGCCTGTCCACCTAACTTCGTATCATCGGCAAACTTCGCTAGAATGCCCCCCGGTTCCCTCATCCAAATCATTAATATATAATGCGAACAGCTGTGGCCCCAGCACCGAACCCTGCGGGACACCGCTCGTCACCGGCTGCCATTCTGAAAAAGAACCTTTTATCCCAACTCTCTGCCTTCTGTTAGACAGCCAATCCTCAATCCATCCCAGCAGCTCACCTCGAACACCAGAATTCACCTTGCTCAGCAGCCTCCCGTGTGGCACCTTATCAAAGGCCTTTTGAAAGTCTAGATAGACCACATCCACTGGGTTTCCCTGGTCTAACCTACTTGTTACCTCTTCAAAAAATTCCAACAGGTTTGTCAGGCCATGACCTCCCTTTACTAAATCCATGTTGACTTGTTCTAATCAGACTCTGCTCTTCCAAGAATTTAGAAACCTCATCCTTAATGATGGATTCTAGAATTTTACCTACAACCGAGGTTAAGCTGATTGGCCTATAATTTTCCATCTTTTGCCTTGATCCTTTCTTGAACAAGGGAGTTACAACAGCCATCTTCCAATCATCCGGGACCTTTCCTGACTCCAGTGACTCTTGAAAGATCTCAACCAATGCCTCTGCTATTTCCTCAGCCACCTCTCTCAGAACTCTAGGGTGTGGGCGGCACGGTGGCACAGTGGTTAGCACTGCTGCCTCGCAGCGCCAGAGACCCGGGTTCAATTCCCGACTCAGGCGACTGACTGTGTGGAGTTTGCATGTTCTCCCCGTGTCTGCGTGGGTTTCCTCCGGGTGCTCCGGTTTCCTCCCACAGTCCAAAGATGTGCAGGTCAGGTGAATTGGCCATGCTAAATTGCCCGTAGTGTTAGGTATAGGGGTAAATGTAGGGGTATGGGTGGGTTGCGCTTCGGCGGGTTGGTGTGGACTTGTTGGGCCGAAGGGCCTGTTTCCATACTGTAATGTAATCTAATCTAATCCCATCGGGGCCAGGAGATTTATCAAATTTAAGACTTTTTAACTTTTCTAGCACTATCTCTTTCGTAATGGCAACCATACTCAACTCAGCCCCGTGACACCCTTTAATTTTTGGGATATTGCTCATGTCTTCCACTGTGAAAACTGACGCAAAGTACTTGTTAAGTTCTCCTGCTATTTCCTTATCTCCCATCACTAGGCTTCCTGCATCAGTTTGAAGTGGCCCAATGTCTACTTTTGCCTGTCGTTTGTTTCTTATGTACTGAAAGAAACTTTTACTATTATTTCTAATATTACTGGCTAGCCTACCTTCATATTTGATCCTCTCATTTCTTATTACACTCTTTGTTATCCTCTGTTTGCTTTTGTATCCTTCCCAATCTTCTGATTTCCCACTGTTCTTAGCCACTTTATAGGATCTCTCTTTTTCTTTAATACATTTCCTGACTTCCTTTGTCAGCCAAGGTTGTCTAATCCCTCCCCAGTTAATCTTTCTTTTCTTGGGAATGAACCTCTGTACAGTGTCCTCAATTATACCTACAAACTCCTGCCATTTTTGCTCTACTGTCTTCCCGGTTAGCCTCTGCTTCCAGTCTATTTTAGTCAGTTCCTCTCTCATGCCCTCATAATTACCTTTATTCAACTGTAACACCATTACATCCGATTTTGCCTTCTCCCTTTCAAACTCCAGACTGAACTCTACCATATTATGGTCGCTACTTCCTAAGGGTTCCCTTACTTTAAGATCTTTTATAGAGTCTGGTTCATTGCAAAGCACTAGGTCCAGAATAGCCTGCTCTCTTGTGGGCTCCATGACAAGCTGTTCCAAAAAGCCATCCTGTAAGCATTCCATGAATTCCCTTTCTTTCGATCCACTAGCAACATTATTTACCCAGTCCACCTGCATATTGAAGTCTCCCATGATCAATGTAACCTCGCCTTTCTGACATGCCTTCTCTATTTCCCGGTACATGTTGCGTCCCTGGTCCTGACCACTGTTAGGAGGTCTATACACAACTCCAATTATGTTTTTTTTGCCTTTGTGGTTCCTCAATTCCACCCACACAGACTCCACATCATCCGACGCTATGTCATTCAATACCATAGATTTAATTTGGTTCTTAACTAACAAGGCAACCCCACCCCCTCTACCCACCTCTCTGTCTTTTCGATAAGATAGTGAAGAAAGCGTTTGGTATGCTTTTCTTTATTGATCAGAGTATTGAGTACAGGGGTTTGGAGGTCATGTTGCAACTGTACAGGACATTGGCTGGGCTATGCTTGAAATATTGCATGCAATTCTGGTCTCCTTCCCATCGGACATATTTTGTGAAAATTGAAATGGTTCAGAAAGGATTTACAAGGATATTGCCAGGGTTGGAGGATTTGAGCTATAGGCAGAAGTTGAACGGTTTTCCTTGGTTGAGGGGTGACCTTATAGAAGTTTATAAAATCAGGTGAGGCATGCATAGGATAAATAGGCAAAGTCTTTTCCCTGAGGTGGGGAGACCAAAGCTAGAGGGCATAGGTTTAGGGTGAGAGGGGAAAGATATAAAAGGAACCTCAGGGCAACTTTTTCATGCAGAGGGTGGTGCGTGTGTGGAATGAGCTGCCAGAGGAAGTGGTGGAGGCTGGTACAATTACAACATTTAAAAGGTACCTGGATGTGTATAGGAAGGGTATGGAGGGATATGGGCCAAGTGTAGGCAAATGGGACTAGATTATGTCAGGATATCTGGTCAGCAATGAAGAATTGGACCGGAGGCTCTGTTTCTGTGTTGTACATCTCTATGACTCTCTGAGTGTTACTTGCCACTTGTTAGCCTAAGCTGGATATTGTCCAGATATTGTAGCAGTTGAACATGGACTGCTTGCTTCAGTATCTGAGTCGTCGCAAGTGGTGCTGAACGTTATGCAATCATCGGTGAACATCCCAAATTCTGAGTTGTTTTATGAGAAGGTGGTCATTGATAAAGCAGCTGAAGAATGTTGTATTGAGCAATTCCTGCAGAGATGTCCTGGAGCTGAGATGGCTGACTTCCAACAACAATAATCATCTTCCTCTGTGCCAGGTATGACTCCAACCAGTGAAGAGTTTTCCCCATATTTTGCTTGGTGTTCTTGATGACACACTCTGTGAAACGTAGCCTTTGTATGTCACTCACACGTCATCTCTGTAATGCATTTCTTTTGTCCATTTTGATTGAAGGCTGTAATGATGGCCCTGATTGTGTGGGTTTTTGCTAAGCAGCTTTTACTTGATAACACTATTGATGAGCGGGCAGTGATAAGACTGATGTGACTGGGCCTACCATGGCAAGAGCTTAGATTAGAGTGGTGCTGGAAAAGCACAGCAGGTTAGGCAGCATCCGAGGAGCAGGAAAATCGATGTTTCGGACAAAAGCCCTTCATCAGGAACGACAAGCACTTCGAAGGATGAAAGGGAATATGATTGAAACATATAAAACTAAAAGAGAGCTGGACATGTGAGAAATTTGCTAAGTTCAGAACCAGGCATCACAATCTTCAGGTACAAGGTAGAACATTCAGATGAGGATAAGTTTCTTCTTTAGAAGAATCTTGAACTTTTCCAATTCTATACCACAGCACCAAACCCACATATTCTCCTCGTAGCACAAGGACTGCAGCAGCTCGAGAAGACAACTCACCACCACCTTCCTAAGGGCAAATAGGAGAGGCTGGGCAGACAGTGATGGCCATGTCCCACAAGTGAATAAAAAATAACAGGTACAACCCAATTGCCTATAGATATTCAAGACTGAGATAAATAATTGTTTTGCTTTTAAAAGCATCAGGGGTATGGAAAGAAAGTGGAATATAGCAGAGACATAGAGGCTTAGCCATTATTGAATATCCAAATGTCTTTCTCCTGCTCCTAGTTTTTATGTTTGATGACATTTTCCACCATTATACTCTGATAGAGAGCAGAAGTTGGAACAATAGTTGATCATGTTGGATTTGTCCTGCTTTGTGCACAGAATACAGGGCAATTTTCCACATCTCCAGCTAAATTGCTGTAGGTTAGGTGTACTGAAACAGTTCAGCTTGGACCCTACAGGATCTTCAGCACAACAAGTCCACACTGACCCTCCGAAGAGTAGCCAACCCAAACCCATATCCCTGACTAATGCACCTAACACTATGGGCAATTTAGCATGGCCAATTCACCTGACCCACACAGCCAGTAGCCCAAGGTGGGAATTGAACTCCAGGTCCCTTGTATTGTGAGGCAGCAGTGCTAACCACTGAGCCACCATGCTGCCCTGGGGCACAGAAAGTTCTGGGACATTGAAAGTATCTTCAGGACTATTTTCAGAGTCTCATCAAGATTCATAGCTTTTTCAACATCCAATGCCTTCAGCTGTTTCTTGATATTACCTGGAACAAATTGTCTGAAGACTGGCATCTATGATGCTGGGGGGTCTTTTGATGACTGAGATAGATCATCCACTCAAAACTTCTGTTAGATGATTACTGCAATGTTTCAGATTTGTGCAATGTTGACTGTCCTGAAGTGAATTTTTGAATTATCCTCCACCATTTACAACTGGCTATGACAGTTCTGCAGACCTTCGATCTATCATTTTGTCATTGTCACACAGGAGAGGTGATGATGTATTGGGAATATCACTGGATGAGTAATCCAGAATCTCACAAGTATTCTGTGGATTTGAATCGCACCATGGGAAGATGATGAAATCTGAGTTGAATGTTTCAAACAAACATGTTTAAGAGACCACATTTTTGTGTATTTTAATTGTGGATTGAAATGGGAGGAGGATTGCTTTGAAACCAGGTATTGTGGAAAAAATTGGTGTATTTTTTAAACAGTAAGTCACTTCACACAGCTGTTCAAACAGTTAGAGAGGTCTACTTGCAGATGTGCTGGAGCCATGGATGTGTCTGAAAGAAGATCCAGCTGTCAACATGTAGCTTGATCTGTGGAACAGTGACTGGTTGTCCATAACAAAAGCCTGGTTTTCCTTGGGGCATTTAGAAATGGCAATGAGTGATGGCCTCACCAACTGCATTTGATAAGTGAATAAAAAAAACTTGCTGTTTATGGTATTTGGCACACATGTACTCCTGTATTATAGCTTCACCAGGTTGACAACACTTTTAGGTGTGAGGTGTCACAGGCCGCTTTGTTCAGTTGGACACACTGAAGAGTATATGCGGACAGAGAACGTGGTAGACCCTAGTCACAAGGAGGTGGTCACACCACAGGTTCAGTCAGGTAGATGGGTGACCGTTAGGAGACACAGGCAGGAAGTGTCGGCTATTCCCCAAACAGGTGAACTGTTTTGGATAGAGTTGGCAGTGAGGGGGTTGGGGAAATAGCCTCTCAGGGGAGTTTAACAGCAGCAGCCAGGTCTGTGGCACCATAACTGACTCTGCTGTAGAATCGGGTCGGGCAAAGTTCAAAAGAGCAATAATGTGAGGGGAGTTGCCAGTCAGGGGCACAGAACGAGTGTTTCTGACGAGTTGTGTGAAATTCTTTAGGGGGAGGGTGAGCAACCCACAGTCATTATGCTCATTGTACCAAGGACATGGGGAGAAAGAAGGATGAGGTCTTGCAGAGTGAGTACAGGGAGTTAGGAAAGAGGATCGTGAAAAGCAGGACATCGAGGGTGGTAATCCCTGGGTTATTCCCAGTGCTATGTGCAAGTGAGACGTGGAATAGAAAGATAGGACAGATGAATGAGTGGCTAAGGGGCTAGTGCAAGAGTCAGGGTTTCAGGTTCTTTGATCATTATAATCTCTTCGAAGACCAGTAAAACCTGTAGAAGAGGAATGCATTGCACCTAAACCAGAGGGGAACCAATATGCTCACAGAGAGCTTCACTAGTCCGACTCAGGAGGGTTTTAACTGGAGTGGCAAGGAACTGGGAACCAGAACAGCAGGTCAGCAAGGGAAGGTGATGTCAGGACACAAGTCTGAAAGGAAGTACAGACAGACACAAATAAATGAATATGATGGTACTGATGAGCTGAAGTGTTTATTTCAACACAAGTGTGGAAAGATTGACCAACATTGACACAAAACAGGTAGAAGCCATTGTCTCCTTCCTATCGGAAAGATGTTGTGAAACTTGAAAGGGTTCAGAAAAGGTTTACAAGGATGTTGCCAGGGTTGGAGGATCTGAGCTACAGGGAGAGGCTGAACAGGCTGGGGCTGTTTTCCCTGGAGCATCGGAGGCTGAGGGATGACCTTATAGAGGTTTACAAAATTATGAGGGGCATAGATAGGATAAATAGACAAAGTCTTTTCCCTGGGGTCGGGGAGTCCAGAACTAGAGGGCATAGGCTTAGGGTGAGAGGAGAAAGATATAAAAGAGATCTGTGAGGCAACATTTTCACACAGAGAGTGGTACGTGAATGAGCTGCCAGAGGAAGTGGTGGAGGCTGGTACAATTGCAACATTTAAAAGGCATTTTTATGGGTATATGAATCGGAAGGAATTGGACGGATATGGGCCTCGTGCTGGCAGGTAGGACTAGATTGGGTTGAGATATCTGGTCGGCATGGACAGGTTGGACTGAAGGGTCTGTTTCCATGCTATACACCTATACAACTATGACTCTATTGTCATAGTTAGAAACCAATTTGTCACAAAGCAATTTTACAGTAAGATTTCTAGCATGCTAGTGTAGTATGAGAACACTTCTGCTCTGATAAGACTGACTTTGCAGATGCAGTATGTCTCGTCTCCTCAGTGTCATTAGCTCTGTCCTAAAGAATGATGAATTGTTTCTCTCTGTCCCTTATCAGTAATTCTTGCCGAGCTAAACTTGGGGATATAAGATAACATTCAGTTTTGTAAACATCAAGAAATGTGGGTCTGGAAAATGTATGGGAACTTTATGACTGCCTCTCGGTTGCATAATTAATGGGCAGTGAGCTGATATTTTCTATATACCTTGTAACATTCTGTATTTCTTTGATATATGTCGGAATTTTCCGATGAAGGTGTGTTCCCCATGGCCATGAGAAAGTGAGTGAATTGGAAAGGGGATTTTATCTGCTGGTGTCATTTCTTGGGGACAAATCACTGTTGGTTGGTGATATTTTGGATCTATCTTTGTACTTTCAGTTTTGCAATATTTAACTAAATTAAGTATAGACTTTTAAAGCTGCTGCAGTCATTTCATGGCCTATAGCATTGTAAATGAGTAATGATTGGTCATTTATGGAACCTAATCTGGGATTTAAATTAAAGGACTAGAACCAGGTAATTATAATAGATTTCAGAGTTGGGAACTGTACATTTTACAAATTAAAATTGAATTTTGAATAAATGAATTTCCAGTTTATGTTGATTACTTTTAAAATGCCTTAGTCACTCATTCAGTTTCCACCTCTGAATTACAGATGATGATTATGTTAGTTATTATTATTAATAACCAGTTGTATTAGCCCTGACTCACAAAATCAGAATTAATTGGCAGGATCATTTCGTTTTATTCCTTTACATATTGTCAGTGACCTGTCTCATTGCCTCCTTCTTTGCTGCTGCCTATTTTAGTTGATTATGTACATTATTATACACACTTGGACAAGGAGAGAATGGTTAATACTCTATTACAAACTTGGTGGTACCCAGATTTTCAGAAAGCAACTCGGAAAAGAGCGAAGTGTGTTTAATTTGTAAACAAACAAACAAACAAGATGCATGCTGTAAAAGGGATACCCTGAGACTGTTAACCACTTCCTTGCCTGATGGGCCTTTTTACTTGTCTACGGCTTGCTTTTATAGAATTACCTCATGTACATTATTATGAATATTGTCTAATAATAGAAGATGTTTTTAGTAGATGAATCGAAACCATCCCAATGACTGATATTGCTGCCACGATAATGGTGGACAGGTGGGAAATATTTCCCACCGTTAACCAAAACTCTTCAAAGTTTACATTCACAGGTACACCAAGTCTCAGAATTAGGAATGAGGCAAATGAAAGGCCCATTCCTGGCCCTACTTGTCACCTGCACAGCAGTCAAGGTCAGGGGGAGACCTTCAAGTTTCCCTCCAAGACACACACTATCCTGATGTGGAAATATATCACTTTTCCTTCACTGTCACTGGTCAAAATCCTGGAATTTCGTCCCTAGGGGCATTTTTCATCTACCTCTGCCAAATGGGCTGCTGCGGTTTAAGATGGCACCTCAACACTACCTTCTCAAGAGCAACTAAGGGAGGAACACCAGAAGACCCTGTCAGAGACACCTGTTCAGCCTCCATCTGTGAATGGCTCAGCCTGATCACTTTGCCTTTCACTACACTCTCTTATCTTTCTTTCAATGACTATGTTTGATTGGGGCACAATGGATAACCGGATAACCTCTAGTAAATGGGAATTACAGTTTAATACTTTTCTTTATGCATAGAAGGTCAACCACTCCCACTGCTGGGTGTGTGCCCATATTCCTGTCCACTCTAAGGGAGGCATTCCCCTGATTATACGGAAATGGTCACCAAGCGACTGATTGTGACCGGAGACCCTCCAGTCAGAGGGGAGTGCCATGGCCACTGCTGGGTATGTGCCCATATACCTTCTGAAGAGCAATTAAGGGATGGACAATAAATGATGGCCCAGCCAGCAATGCCCACATCCCATGAAAAAATAAAGAAAGTGCATTGAAACTTGCAGCATGCATCAGTACGTGACTCAAACATCAGTCAGTCAAAATTTGTGGATAAATCCTGGAAGGGACTTGTACCCCTGACCTTCTAACTCAACAGCAGAGAGTCAGACTAATTCAGTTCCGAAGAATCTTGCTCTGAAGAAATCATATTAACTCAAGCACGTAATCTGTTTTTAAATTGCCAGATACTGCCAGATCTGTTAAGTGTTTTTTTCAAGTTATCTGCGTTTATTTCCGATTTCCAGCATTAGCAATATACTGCTTTAAGAAATCCATTGCAATACTTTACAATAACTGGTATTTTCTGTGTTTGCTTTGTCCTCAGGAATGTTCTGACCCCTGTTGTGAGTCCTCAACATGTAAATTCAAAACTGGTGCACAATGTTCTGCAGTTTCTAACTTGTGCTGTAAGGACTGCAAAGTAAGAGCTCATTGAATCATTCTACGTAATATTAGACAGATTCAGAGTGGGGCAGAGAAATGTTCAACATCCTAAACATCAATAACTGGAGCATAGAGAGCAAGAGCAAGGAGGTGATATTAAATTTGCTGAGTCTCAGCTGGAGGGTTGTATACCATTTTAAATGACAGCTGATGAAAGATGGGAAGTCATTGGTCAGAGTTGAGAAAGGATTCATGAAAATGGTTTGAAGAATGAAAACCGTCATTTCAGTAGATGGACTTCACAAAGATGAGATTTGGATAGAGATGCTGATAATCATGGAATAAATAATTGAATCAATAAGTTTCAGACAGAGTTTCGTAAATGCAGAATTAAAGAGTTGTGGAAAGTGCTTGCAATTCAACAATCGTTCACAAAAGTAGCTCATCACGGAATACTCCAGGGGAATTAGCAACAGGAAAATAAATGCTGGCCCAGCCAGCAATACTCAATTTCTGAAGTAATAATATATTTCGGAGTGAAGCTTTCAAGTTTGTCAATGATATGAAACTTGAAGGTGTGGCAAACAGTGAGTCAGTTGACTGGAACAGAACATGGATAGCTGGTAGAGACAAGTGGGAGATGAAATTAAAAAGGAGAGGATGCCATGGTGTGGCATGGTGACTCAGTGGTTAGCACTGCTGCCTTGTAGTGCCAGGGATCCGGGTTCAATTCCCACTCAGGTGATTGTCTGTGTGGAGTTTGAACATTCTCCCCATGTTTGTGTGGGTTTCCTTTGGGTGCTCCAGCTTCTTCCTACAATCCAAAGATGCTGAAAATGTGTTGCTGGAAAAGCGCAGCAGGTCAGGCAGCATCCAGGGAACAGGAGAATCGATGTATCGGGCATAAGCCCTTCTTCAGGAATGAGGAAAGTTTGTCCAGCAGGCTAAGATAAAAGGTAGGGAGAAGGGACTTGGGGGAGGGGCGTCGGACGCCCACAGTGTTCAGGGATGTGCGGGTAAGGTGAATTAGCCATACCAAATTGCCCACAGTGTTCAGGGATGTGTAGGTTCGATGAATTAGCCGTGCGAAATTGCCCACAGTGTTCAGGGATGTGTAGGTTCGGTGAATTGGCCATGCCAAATTGCCCACAGTGTTCAGGGATGTGTAGGTTCGGTGAATTAGCCATGCCGAATTGCCCACAGTGTTCAGGGATGTGCAGGTTAGGTGAATTAGCCATGCCGAATTGCCCACAGTGTTCAGGGATGTGTAGGTTCGGTGAATTAGCCATGCCAAATCACCCACAGTGTTCAGGGATGTGCAGGTTAGGTGAATTAGCCATGCTGAATTGCCCACAGTGTTCAGGTATGTATAGGTTAGGTGCATTAGCCTGAGTTAAATATTAGATAATAGTGTCGGGGAATAGGTCAGTGTGGACTTTTTGGGCTGAAGGGCCTGTTTCCAACCTGTAAGGATTCCATGATTCTGTGAAGGACAAAGGAAGGAACTTCTGCGTGGAAGCAGTGGATCCTAAATGAGTACTCTGCATTGGTCTCACCCATGAGAAGGATACGGAGGACTGTGAGATTTGTATGGAGCATGCTAATTTGCTCAGGTATTTTGGAACAAGAAAGAAGTGGTGTTGGGTCTCTTGAAGAGCATTAAGGTGGATAGTCCCCAGTGCCCAATGGTATCTGCCCCAGGTTATTGAGAGATGCAAGGGTGGAGATTCTTGGAGCCTTGACCAAGATCCTTGCTTCCTCACTCATCCGTGGAGAGATCCCAGAGGACTGGTGATTAGCTAATGATGTTCCTCTGGTCAAGAAGGTAAATAGGGATCTTCCAGGAAATTATAGATCGGTGAGTCTCACGGCAGTGACTGGGAAGCTATTAGACAGAATCTGTAGGGAGAGGATTTCTGCGTTTAGAAATGTATGGCCTAATTATGGATAGTCAGCATGGCTTTGTGCGGGGCACGTCCTGTCTTACTAACTTGAGCAAATTTGAGGAGGTGATGAAGGTAGATGAGGGTAGAACAATGGATGTTGTCTAAATGGATGAGTAAAAGTTTTAATAAGCTCCCTCATGGTATGCACATCTAGAAGATTCAGATGTATTGGATCTACAGTGACTTGGCTACATGGATTCAGAATTGGCTTGCCCATAGAAGGCAGAGGGTAGCGGTGGAAGGATGTTTTTCAGGCTGTTGGTCAATGACTAGTGGTGATTTATAGGGATCCGTACTGGAACCTCAGCTATTCGTGATATATATAATTAACTTGGATGAAAATGTAGATGGGTGGGTCCATACGTTTGCGGATGACACAAAGACCAGTGGAGTTGTGGATAGTGTAGAGGTCATCAAAGATACAAATAGATACAGATCAGTTGCAGATATGGTGGAAAAATAGCATTTGCAGTTTAATCTGGAAAAGTGTTAAGGAAATATATACAGTTAATGGCAGGAACCGGAACAACATTGCTATCCAGAAGGATCTTGGGGTTCAAGTCCATGGCTCTGGGAAAATGGCTACAAAAGTAGATAGGGTGGTAAAGAAGGCATTTAGCATGCTGTCTTTATTGGTTGGCACATTGAGTACAAGAGTCCGGAGGTCATTTTGTAGCTTTCTAAGACTTTGGTTCAGCCACATTTTCATTCAATTGTGGTTACCACATTATAGGAAGGTTGTGGAGGCATTGGAGAGGGAGCAGAAAAGGTTGACCAGGATTCTGCCTAGATGAGAGGGTATGAGCTATAAGTAGAGGCTGGAAAAACCAGGGTTGCTTTCTCTGAAGCTGCAGTGGCTGAGGGGAGACTTGATAGAAATAAATAAAGTGATATAAAATTATGAGAGGGATAGATAGGGTTGATGGTCAGAATCTTTTTCCCAGAGTTGAAATGTCCAATGCTACAGGGCATGAATTTAAGACAAAAAAGGGAAAGTTCAAAGGAGATGTGGGGGATAAATTTCTTTCAGAGAATGGGAGGAGTCTGGAACATGCTGCCAAGAGTGGTGATAGATATAGGTTTGCTCGTTGAGCCAGAAGGTTCATTTTCAGACGCTTAGTCACCAGACTAGGTAACATCTTCAGTGGGCCTCCGGGTGAAGCACAGCTAATAATGCCTGATTTCTATTTATATGTTTGGGTTTCTTTGGGTTGGTGATGTCATTTAGACCCCATCTAACACCCCCTAAGAAAAAGAACAGGAAATGACATCACCACAGGAAATAACATCACCAAATCTTCTCAAAACTTGCTAAGTGGTGATAGAGGCAGATACAACAGGAGTATTTAAGGGCTGATAAGATAAGCACATGAATATGCAAGGAATAGAAGGATATGGGCCAAGCGCAGGCAGAAGGGATTAGATAAATTTGGTATAATGTTCAGCACAACATCGTAGGCCAAAGGGCAGATTCCTGTGCTGTATTGTTCTGTGTTCTAGGTGTGAAGTGATGTATATTCACAAAAAAGGACATAGTAACAACTGAAGGTTAAAGTTTAAATGCAGGGCACATTGGTGAACTCAGATAAATGTTTTGTTAGGGTATGACAAGAGTATTGCACTCACTTCTCAGTTCTACTAGATATATTACAGACACAATTTTATGGGTGAGCTGGGTCTGAAGGGTCTGGAGGTTCATGTTCAATGATCTTTGAAGGTGCCAGAACATCTTCCACCTGCCACCACAGTGGTGAACAAAAGTTATGGATGTTGAGCTTCATAAGTGTCAGAAATACAAATACAGGACACTTTGTTCAACCAATAGAAAACGTTCATTTGGTCACGCCATCCTAGGAATCAGTCTGGCAAACCTTCACTGGACTCCCTCAAAAGCAAGAATATCCTTCCTCAGACTAGGAGACCAAACCTGTAGACAATAGGCAAGGCCCAGTGTAGCTGCAGCAAGTCGTCCCTACTCCTATATTTAAACCTTCTTACAATGAAGGCCAGCATGCCATTAGCTTTCCTCACTACCTGCTGCACCTGCATGCCAACCTTCAGCGACTGTTCTACCATGACGCCAGGTCTTATCACACTTCACTTTTTCCTAAACTGCCACCATTCAGATAATAATCTGCTTTCCTGTTTGTGTGACCAAAGTGGATAACATCACATTGATCCACATCATATTGCATTTGCCAAGTACTTGCCCACACAGGCAGTCTGTCTAAATCAACCCTACAGTCTCTTAGAATTCTCCTCACAGCACACACTGCCACCCAACTTCGTGTCATCTACAAATTTGGAGATGTTCCTTCGTCCAAATTGTTCATGTATATTGTGAACAGCGAGGGTCCCAGCACTGAGCCCTGTGATACACCCATTGCCACTGCTTGCCACTTTGAAAATGACCAGTCTATTCTAACTCCCTGCTTCCTATCTGACAACCATTTCTTCATTCACATCGATACATTGTCTCAAATACCAAGAGCTTTAATTTTCCTCACTAATCTCTTGTGTGGAACCTTTCCAAAAGCTTTTTGAAGAACCAAATACACAACATCTATTGATACATCCTTGTCTTTTCTACTGGTCACATCCTCAAATAATTCTAGAAAATTTCATAAGCATGATTTCCCTTTAGTGAATCCATGCTGACGTAGTTCAGTTCTGCCACTGCTTTCCAAATGCTCTGTTATTACATTGTTAATAACTGACCCCAGTATTTTCCCCACCACTGATGTCAGGCTAACCAGCCAATCATTCCCTGTTTTCACTCTCCTTTTTTATATTGGCTACCTCCAGTCCATTAGAACACTTTCCAGAATGCGGGAAAATGATCACCAATGCGTCCAATATTTCTAGGGTCACTTCCCTACTCTGGGATGCATTTGATCAGGCATAGGGGACTTACTGGGTTTTAATCTCAATTTCCTCAGTATCATTTCCTGATTCATAAGAATTTCCTTCATAGAGGCATCGAGAGAGATTGTGAAAGTGAGGACTGCAGATGCTGGAGATTAGAGCCAAGAGTGTGGTGCTGGAAAAGCACAGCAGGTCAGTCAGCATCCGAGAAGCAGGAAAATTGATGATTCGGGCAAAAGCCCACATGCTGTGTTTTCCAGCACGCACTCTTGGCATAGAGAGAGAGATAGACAACATGGAAACAGACCCTTCAGACCATGCCAACCACATAACCGAATCCAATCTAGTCCCATTTGCCAATACTCAGCCCATATCCTTCTAAACCCCTCCTATTCATATACCCATCCAGATGCCTTTTAAATGTTGCAATTGTACCATCACTTCCTCTGGCAGCTCATTCCATACACGCACCACCCTCTGTATGAAACATTTGTCCCTTAGATCCCTTTTACATCTTTCCCCTCTCACCCTAAACCTATGCCTCTAGTTCTGGACTCTCCCACCCCAGGGAAACGACCTTGTCTATTTATCCTATCCATGCCCCTCATGATTTTATAAACCTCTATAAAGTCATCCCTCAGCCTCCAATGCTCCAGGGAAAACAGCTCCAGCCTATTCAACCTCTCCCTATAGCTCAAACCCTCCAATCCTGGTAACATCCTTGTAAATCTTTTCTAAACTCTTTCAAGTTTCACACCATCCTTCCGATCAGAGAAGTACATCCTTCACCTTTAGTGAAGATAGATCCGAAGTATTTATTTAATTAGTCTGCCATCTCTTTGTTGCCCATTATGATTCTAACTGCAAGGGACCTACATTTCTCTTTACTAGTCATTTTCTCTTCACATAACTACAGAAGCTTTTGCAGTCAGTTTGTGTTTTCTGCAAGCTTACTTTCATCTTCTACATTCCCCTTCCGAATTTATCCCTATGGCCTCCTCTACTGAATTTGAAATTTCTCCCAGACCTCAGGTTTGCTCCTGTTTCTATCCAATTTTATGCCTCCTCTTTGGCTTTAGCCCTGTCCCCGATTTCTCTTGTTAGTCATGGTTAAGCTTCCTTCCCTGTTTTTAACCTTATGCCAGACAAGGATGTACAATTGTTGAAGTTCATCGATGCGTTCTTTACACATCTGTCATTGCCTATCCATCATGAATAGCTTATTATCAACAATGCATGCCTCATACCATCAAAGTTAGCTTTAGGTTAGCTTAATCTCTGGCTTCCTCATTCAATGATATTTGTTATGACAGAGCTGATGTTAACATAGCACAAGTCGGATCTCAGAGTGGAACCTTGCCTATCAAATCCCATGGACACCAGTAACCAAACATACGCATATGAGGCTGAGTGTTCATCCAACAAAAAGAATAAAATTTTCATTAAACAAGGTAACACAAAGATGAAATAAAGAAAGAAAAAAGAAACTGAAATTTGGGAAAGACATCCTTACAGACATCAGAAGAATTCAAGGTTCATGCTCCCCTTTCGTTTCCCAGAAATATCCTTACAAACACAGATTTCAGTGAAAAGTTATCTTCATCTGCGTATAAAGGCTCCTTGCTCAAACTAAAGCTGAAATACCCATAACTGGTTTGTTTTTTTGCAAATTCCTGTACATTCACTCGATCCTTTGACCTTTTTCTCTGTCACCTCTCCAATAATCTTCAGAAACAAACTGCAAACTGAGCAAAACTACTTGTATTTCAGAACAAGTAAATTAATTCAGTAAGCCCAGTGTCCAACACTTCTTCATTGTTTGGCATAACACAGACTGATTGACTTTCTGAATTGTTCTGTTTCTCTGTATCCTGGATGCCTGTCACAAGGAAACAGTTATTATTTTTTAAGCACTGATCTGTTACAAGCCATCCCCAGCTCTTCAATTCAAGATTGTATCACTTTGTTGAAATACAAGTAAGTGTGAGCCCCAAGCTCACAATGAAACCCAAAAGGATTTCCTCTTCTCAAGAAGTAAAATTAAGTTCTGCATAGTCCTAACTCATCACTTTGAACCACTGTCTTCCCCTCTTGTGAATGTTGCAAGGATGCAGAAGTAGGTCATCAGAAACTTTCTAGTGCCCAGGAATTTAATCTGCCGGGCGAGGTTTCGAAACTGGGGTGATCTTAGATCTAAGGCATTTGAGAAGAGATGTGATTGAAATTTATAAGAGTCTGAGAGGTTTAGGGTGCATAAAGTAAAAGGGAAAAGTATTGTAATCAGAGAGTGGTCATGTCCTGGAATTTCTTGCCGATGCGGGTGATAGAAGTGGAAAAAAAAGTCAATGATTTTGAAGCGAAGTTTGATGGGTACACGTGAGGAATAAACTTTCAGGGCCATGGGACAGAGTCAGGAATGGATCAGAGATCCAGCAAGAACTCAATGCACCAAATGATCTCCTTCTGTACCATAATGCCTCTTGGTCAGAATATCCAAAAAGGAACAGATTTAATTTCAGTTCAGTCCTGCTTCTGCCAGAAATTGAGTAATTAAAACAAAAGTGCCTTTCATTGCTGCCTGTGTTCCACAGCTTCTTCCAGGGGGAACCCTTTGCAGGCCATTGAAGGGAGAATGTGATTTGCCGGAGTTCTGCACAGGTGTCTCCTCAAACTGTCCTGACAATGTCTACCTGAAAGATGGCCACAAATGCAGCAAAGGAAGTTTATTCTGCTACAAGGGTGTCTGTCAGTCTGCAGATAAACAGTGCCAGGAGATCTGGGGACCTGGTGAGTACAGACAACCAGTATGTTGCGTGCTGTTACAGTGCAAATACCTGCTGTGATCAGCTTTGTCAAATGTGTGATCTATTAGACAGATGTCTGAGCCTTAAAACACCGCCTACTTCCTAAATCCTAGCTTCTGAATTAATGACAGAGACTGATAGAAGGTTAATGCATCAAATAAAATCTAGTTTAAACTTGAAGAAAACCAGTTACTTTTCCTGCAGCAGTTGTAACCTGTGACTTTGAATTGACAAATGAGAGACATGTTCCAAGTGAACAAGTTGCTCTGTACTGATAAACCAGCGGAAGCTTCCAGAGAAACAACTGAACACCATGGGTCTGTCTTGGTCAAGATGGTCATCCCAACATCGGAATTGATAAGCAACCTTGAGAGAGTGCACGTGAGTATAAGGGTACATATGTGTGAGAGACTGTATGTGAGTGTGTGCATGTGTGTGTATGTGCATGTGTGCGCGCACATGCTAGAGAGAGTGTGCACGACTGTGAGGGTGTATATGTGTGAGAGAGACTGTGTAAATGTGCACATGTGTGTGCGCATGCTAGAGGGAGTGTGTGCAAGTGTGAGGGAGTATATGCCTGTGAGAGAGTGTGCATGTGAGTGTGTGTTTGTCAGAGTGAGTGTGTGTGTATGTGTGCACGTGTGAGTGTATACTGTGTTGGGGTCACCTGTAGTGTGACATGAACACAAGATCCTGTTTTAGATCGTCCTCTTGGGTACTGAACTTGGCTATCAGCCTCTGCGTTGTTGCTTATCCTGAAGTCCACCTTGGAGGACGTTCACCCGAAAATCAGAGACTGAATGTCCTTGACTGCTGAAGCTCCCCCAAGGCAGACTTGAGGATAAGCAACAACGCAGCGTCTCCAAGCAGAGGGCTGATAGCCAAGTTCAGTACCCATGAGGATGATCTAAACCAGGATCTTGTGTTCATATCACACTACAGGTGACCCTACCACTGGGAGAAAACATCCCTGTCTGGCAATTGTTGCACAGTGTCCATTCACCTGTTGTCATAGCACCTTCATGATTTCATCCATACTCGAGGCATCCTTACCTGCAGAGTATCAGATAGACAATGTTGGCCGACTCACATTAGTACCTGTTGTGCACATGGTAGTAGTGTCCCCACTTGTAATGGTAGTATTCATGTTATTGCTCTAACATGTCTTGCAGTCCTTGCCACGACAGGGGTCTATAGTGTTGTGGTTGATGTTGTCCTGAAGGCCGGGTAGTTTGCTGCAAATAACATCTTGTTTGAAGGTGAGAGGTGGACGTGCAGGGAAGATCCCTGGATCCCAAGTGGGTGGCACGGTGGCACTGTGGTTAGCACTGCTGCCTCACAGCGCCAGAGACCCGGGTTCAATTCCCACCTCAGGCGACTGACTGTGTGGAGTTTGCACATTCTCCCCGTGTCTGCGTGGGTTTCCTCCGGGTGCTCCGGTTTCCTCCCACAGTCCAAAGATGTGCAGGTCAGGTGAATTGGCCATGCTAAATTGCCCGTAGTGTTAGGTAAGGGGTAGATGTAGGGGTATGGGTGGGTTGCGCTTCGGCGGGGCAGTGTGGACTTGTTGGACCGAAGGGCCTGTTTCCACACTGTAAGTAATCTAATCTAATCTAATCTTGGTGAGGTGCTCATTGTCACTGATAATGTGTTGCAGGTTATGAAGAACATGGTGTCATCTATTGGTTGTATCCAGTGTCTGTCTTCGAGGAGGCCATTGCAGATTTTTGTGGTAGCACATGAGAACTAGCGATTGGTGAATTGAGCATCATGTCCTGTCCTTATGAGGATGTCCTTCAACACCTTCAGGTGTCCATTGCATTCCTCCTCATCTGAACCAGACCTGGGTTTGTGCAGGGCTTGTCTGTAGGGGATGACTTTCTTAATATGTGTAGGGTGATATGTAGGAAATTAGATGTGCGGCATCATAAGGTTAGACTCAACGGCAAGCCTATGGATAACCTCACGATGCTACATTTCTCTATTTTCCAGACTACACATTAAGAAAGTCATCCCCTACAAACAGGACCTATGCATATAAAGGATCTATTGAGATGATATTGTTGTAGGACACCCTCATAAGGATAGGATACAATGCCCAACTCATTAAATTCTAGTTCTGATGTGCCTTGGTGAAAAGCCGTAATCACCTCCTCAGAAGAGGTTGTATAAGACTCTGGTGCGGCCGCATCTGGAGTATTGTGTGCAGTTTTGGTCGCCATACTATAGGAAGGATGTGGAGGCACTGGAACGGGTGCAGAGGAGGTTTACCAGGATGTTGCCTGGTATGGTAGAAAGATCGTATGAGGAAAGGCTGAGGCACTTGGGGTTGTTTTCATTGGAGAAAAGAAGGTTTAGGGGTGACTTGATAGAGGTGTATAAGATGATTAGGGGTTTAGATAGGATCGACAGTGAGAATCTTTTTCCACGTATGGAGTCAGCTATTACAAGGGGGCATAGCTTTAAATTAAGAGGGGGGGGGGTAGGTATAGGACAGATGTTAGGGATAGGTTCTTTACTCAGCGAGTCGTGAGTTCATGGAATGCCCTGCCAGTAGCAGTGGTGGACTCTCCCTCATTATGGGCATTTAAGCGGGCATTGGATAGGCATATGGAGGATAGTGGGCTAGTGTAGGTTAGGTGGGCTTGGATCGGCGCAACATCGAGGGCCGAAGGGCCTGTACTGCGCTGTATTCTTCTAAGACAGGCACTGTATGTAACAGATAGGGCACCCTTCATCATCCAGTATCTCCCGGGAACAGAAAGACTATGGTTTGTTCTTCACAGTCTGCAACACATTAATCGATGATGATGAGCATCTTGCCAAGATCTTCCTACATGTCCATCTCTCTCTCCTTTAAACAACCACCAAACCTTAAACAGACTGTTGTTCGCAGCAACCTATCCAGCCTTCAGGACAACATCAACTACAACACTGTCATAGCAACCTCTGCATGCCACGTCAGAGCATTGACATGGATACTACCAGTCACCTTGTAACACGGTAAATACTCATGCGACTCGACCAACATCATCTATCTTATACGCTGCAGACAAGGATGCCCCAAGGCATGGTAAGTTGGTGAAACGATGCAGACGCTACAACAACAGATGAATGGACACAGCACAACAATTGCCAGACAGGGACATTCCCTCCCAATGGGGGAGCACTTCAGCGGTCAAGGACATTCAGCCTTGGACCTTCAGGTGACCATCCTCCAAGGTGGACTTTGGAATACATCACAAAGCACAGTTGCCGAGCAAAGGCTGATAGCCAAGTTTGGTACCCATGAAGATGGCCTCAACCGGGATCTTGTGTTCATGTCATATTATAGGTGACCCCAACAAACACGCACACTCTCTCTCACACAAATCTGTGGAGTGGATTTGCATTTGCAAATTCATATTTGCAGATACATTCAATTTTGTTTAAAAAGTACACAATCTGCAATTAGTCAGTCAATATGGCAGTATATAAATTCCTACTTTGGAAATAAAAGTCGTCTGACTCCAGGTTACGGCACAAACTCGAAACAAGGC
The DNA here is from genome assembly GCF_037043375.1 of Chiloscyllium plagiosum. Taxonomy (NCBI): domain Eukaryota; kingdom Metazoa; phylum Chordata; class Chondrichthyes; order Orectolobiformes; family Hemiscylliidae; genus Chiloscyllium; species Chiloscyllium plagiosum. Next base: position 171,600,720 of record NW_028270139.1, on the reverse strand, counting down.
TCCACACCTAAAATGCATCATCTGACCTGAGATGTCACCACTTTTACACTGATAAATCCTGATATTATCTCGGGGCAGTGACTGGAAACAAATTCCTGGATTTATATATTAATCAATCAAAACCTGCATCTTCATTCTAACCAATGACTTAACAGCCATCTAGATCTGTTCAATATGTTTTCTTTAGTTGTATGACCCTTTGATCTTTTACTTATCAATTCTGTGTCTAATGTACACTCTCTCAATAGCTACCAAAAGAGCAGGGCTCCAAAAGCTTGGTTTTAAGTGAACGTGTTGGACTATAATCCAGTGTTGTGAGATTTTTGGCTTTGTTCACCACAGTCCAACACCAGCACCTCTGCAGCATCCTTTTAGACAGAAGTGGTCATGTTTGGAAGGTGCTGTCTGAGGAACTTTCTGTACTGCATCTTGTTGCTAGTACACACTGCTGCTACTGAGCTTTGGTGGTGGAAGGAGTGGATCCCTGTGGATGTGGTGCCAATCAAGTGGGCTGTTTTGCCTTGGATGGTGATTAGCTTCTTGAACATTGTTGGAGTTGTACTCATCCAGGCAAATGGGGAGTATTCCATCACACTCTTGACTTGTGCCTTGTAGATGGTGGGCTGGCTTTGGTGAGTCAGGAGGTGAGTTACTTCCTACAGGATTCCTAACCTGTGACCTGCTCTTATAGCCACTGCATTAATATGGCTCATCCAGTTGAGTTTCTGGTCAATGATTATCCCTAGGATGTTGATAGAGGGTGATTCAGTGATGGCAGTATCATTGAACGATAAGGAAGCATCTGCAACTGGCAGATTAGTGAGGATGAGATTAAATATGATTTCCCTGTTGTTGATCCCCTCACCACCTGCTGCAGGCCCAGTCTGGCAGCTCTGCCCTTTAATAACCAACCAGCTGGATCAGTAAGTAGTATTGCTGCTGAGTCACTTTTAGTGGTGGACATTGAAATCCCCGACCCAGAGTACATTCTATGCTGTTGCAGCCCTTCAATGCTATGGGAAATAAATATGATTTGTATTGTACCTAGGTACAGCAAAAATATTTGTTTGCATGCAGTATAAGCAGATCATACCAAAAGCAGTGCATTAGAATAAAAGAACAGAGTGAAGAACACAGTGTAACAGCTGTGTAGAAGGTGTACAAAGAGCAAGATCAACATTAACTTTAAAATTTTGGACGTCCATTCAGAAGTCTAATAATAATGGGGAAGAAGTTGTTCTTGAATCTGTCTGTATTTCTGTTTCAGCTTTTGCATCTTTGATGTAACAGAAGAGGGTGGAAAAGATTGCAACTGAGGTGCCTTCTCAAACCATGAGAAGCATAGATGGGGTCAAAGACTGGTTTGTAATGGACTGGGCTGTATTCACAAGTCTATGTAGTTTCTTGCAGTCATGGGAAGAGCAATTGCTAGACCAACCTGTGGATGCATCTGGATAGAATGTCTTCTATGGTGCATCTAAAAAATTGGTAAGACTGTTTGTGAACATGCTAAATTTCCTCAGCCTCCTGAGGAAGCAGAGGTGTTGTTGTACTTTCTTGACAGATTGTTGGTGATCATCATTCCAAAGAACTTGACACACTATCTTCTCACATCAGCACCACTACTGTTGACTGCGTATCTTCCACCTTGCTTCCTGAAGTCAATGAAGTCTCTAGTTTTGCTAACGCTGAGATGGAGATTTGTTGACTTTACACCAGACCACCAAGCACTCTGTTTCATTTTTGTTTGAAATCTGACCAAAAGGTTGGGGCATTCAGCAAACCCGTAAAAGGAGTTGGGGCGGAATTTGGCCATACATCGTGAATGTACAAGGAGTAAAGAGAGGGGCTGAGTGTGCAACCTGCAGGACACCAGTGATTATGGTAAAGGAGTTGTTGTAGCCTATCCTTACTGGTTCCTGTCTATATGTCAGGAAGTTGAAGATCCAGTTTCAGAGAGTGAAGCTGAGACCTCAGTATCAGAGTTCAGAGATGAGTTTGTTTGAAATTATGGTGTTGAAGGTGGAACTATAGTCAATAAGTAGTTTCCTTGCATATACGATGACACTAAAGCGTTACCAAAAGTGATGAGACTTCATGGGTTGCAGAGTCAATGTTGAGGACTCCCAGGGCAACTCCCTCCCGAGTGATTCAGTGATGGCAGTATCATTGAATGATAAGGAAACATCTGCAACTGGCAGATTAGTGTGAGGATGAGATTAAATATGATTTCCCTCTTGTTGATCCCCTCACCACCTGCTGCAGGCCCAGTCTGGCAGCTCTGCCCTTTAATAACCAACCAGCTGGATCAGTAAGTAGTATTGCTGCGCCACCTCTGTCTGACCATGGGACAGGACATATCCAGGGAAGGTGAGTGTGGCATCTGGGACCTTGTGTATAGGTATGATTCTATGACTTTGACTTACAGGCTGTTGCTTATCTGTGACAAAGCTCTTCCAATTTTGACACAAGCTCCCAGATAATAGTTAGGAGGACTTTGCAGATTTGCACTGGGCTGTTTTTGCCACTGTTAGTTCCAGTGACCATGTGGTCTTAGTTGACACTTCTGTTGAAAAGCATTCTAAGCTATTTCAGAAGGCAATTAAAAGTCAACATTGTTGGAGGAAATGTAGGCTAGACTTAGTCAGAATGGCAGATTTCCTACCCTGAACAACATTAGTAAATGAAATGGGTTTTATTAACAATCAGCAATTGTATCATGGTCATCATTAGAATCCTAATTCAAGAATTTATTAACGTCAAATTCTACCAGCTACCTTGGTGGAATTTGAACTCAGACCTCCAGAGTATTACTGGAGTCTCTGAATTAACAGTCCAGCAATACCATCACTAGGCCGTCACCACCCCCTTGTGTTCTCTTGCATTATTTGTTTAAATGCAAAACATAATTCTCCAGATTGAATTCCATTGTCTATTTCTCTGCTTCAAAATATTGATATCATCACGCAGTTGACAACTATTTCAGGGTAAAAACAAGGACTGCAGATGCTGGAAACCAGAGTCTAGATCAGAGTGGTGCTGGAAAAGCACAGCAGGTCAGGCAGCATTCGAGGAGCAGGAAAATCGACGTTTCGAACAAAAGCCCTTCATGCCTTCCCAGGAACAAGTCTGGTGAACCATTATTGCACTCTCACTGTGCTAGTAGTATCCTCTAAAGCAGAAGTACCAGAGGTGTCACCCTGATTCAAAAAGGGAGAGAGGTAAAATGTGGGTAACTATAGTCCAATTAGCCGAATGTTGGAATATTGGAAATCAGTCAGAGTCCAAGAGTCATAGACGTCTACAGGATGAAAAAAGGGCCTTCAACCCAACTTGCCTCTGCTGCCCAGTTTTCACAATTTAAACTAGCCCCATTTGCCTGCATTTGTTCCATATCCCCATAACTATTCCCTCCATATACCTGTCCAAATGTTGTTTTAAATGACACAATTGCACTTGCCTCCATCAGACACTAGCCACCCACGGCATAAGATTTGACCCTCTGGATCTTTTTGCACTTCTCCACTCTCATCTTTAACCTATGCCCGATAATTTAATATTTCCCGAGCAAGGGTGAAAAATTTTCAGCTATATACCTTATCTATGTTAAAATTCACACAGCACTAGGTTGTAGTACAGCAAGTTCATTTGAAAGAATTGAGAAACTGGTTTAGAAGGAGATCTCAGTTATCTGTAAGAACAATGGGGTGATTATGGTCTGGCATTTTAACTTTCCAAACAGACTGGGACTGTCATAGTGTTAAGAGTTTAGATGGAGAGGAATTTATTAAGTGTGTACATGAAAAATTTCTGATTCAGTATGTGGGTGTACCTACTGGAGAAGGTGAAAAACTTGATCTACTTGAAGGCAGGGCAGGTGACTGAGGTGTCAGTGGGGGAGTACTCTGGGGCCAGTGACCATAAATTGATGGACAAGGATAGACCAGATCTAAAACTTGATGTTTTAATTTGGAGAAAGGCCAATGTTGACAGTGTTAGGCAAGTATTTTCAAAAGCTGATTGGGGGCAAATGTTCGCAGGTTAAGGGACCGCTGGAAAATGGGAAGTCTTCAGAGGTGAGATAATGAGATTCCAGAGAGAAAGTATATTCCTGTTAGGTGGAAAGGAAAGGCTGGTAGATATAAGGAATGCTGGATTAGAGAAATTGAGGGTTTGGTTAAGAAAAATAAGTCAGCATATGTCAGATACAGACAGGATAGATCGACTGAATCCTTCGAAGAATATAAAGTCAGTAGGAGTACTCTTAAGAGGGAAATCAGGAGGGCAAAAAGGGGACATGAGATAGCTTTGGCAAATAGAATTAAGGAGAATCCAAAGGGTTTTTACAAATACATTAAGGACAAAAGGGTAATTAGGGAGAGAATAGGGCCAAAGATCAGCAAGGCGGCCTTTGTATGGAGGTGCAGGAGATGGCGGAGATACTAAACAAATATTTTGCATCAGTATTTACTGTGGAAAAGGATATGGAAGATATAGAATGGAGGGAAATAGATGGTGACAACTTGAAAAATGTCCATATTACAGAGGAGGAAATGCTGGATGTCTTGAAATACATAAAAATGGATAAATCCCCAGGACCTGATCAATGTAGCCTAGAACTCTGTGGGAAGGTAGGGAAGTGATTGCTGGGCCTTGTGCTGAGATATTTCTATCATCGATAATCACAGGTGAGGTGCCGGAAGATTGGAGGTTGGCAAACGTGGTGCCACTATTTAAGAAAGGTCATAAGGACAAGCCAGGGAACTATAGACCAGTGAGCCTGATGTTGGTGGTTGGCAAGTTGTTGGAAGGAATCCTGAGGGACAGGATATACTAGCATTTGGAAAGGCAAGGACTGATTAGGGATAGTCAACATGGCTTGGGCTTGGGAAATCATGTCACACAAACTTGATTGAGTTTGTTGAAGAAGTTACAAAGGGGATTGATGAGGGCAGAACAGCAGACGTGATCTATATGGATTTCAGTAAGGCATTTGACAAGGTTCCCCATGGGAGACTGGTTAGCAAGGTTATATCTCATAGAATACAGGGAGAACTAACCATTCGGATACAGAACTGGCTCAAAGGTAGAAGTCAGAGGGTGGTGGTGGAGGGTTGTTTTTCAGACTGGAGGCCTGTGACAAGTGGAGTGCCACAAGGATCAGTGCTGGGTCCACTACTTTTCATCATTTATATAAATGATTTGGATGTGTGCATAAAAGTAATTTTGCAGATGACACCAAAATTGGAGGTGTAGTGGACAGCGAAGAAGGTTACTTCAGATTACAATGGGATCTTGATCAGATGGGCCGATGGGCTGAGAAGTGGCAGATGGAGTTTAATTTAGATAAATGTGAGGTGCTGCATTTTGGGAAAGCAAATCTTAGCAGGACTTGTACACTTAATGGTAAGGTCCTAGGGAGTGTTGCTGAACAAAGAGACCTTGGAGTACAGGTTCATAGCTCCTTGAAAGTGGAGGCACAGGTCGACAGGATAGTGAGGAAGGCGTTTGGTATGCTTTCCTTTATTGGTCAGAGTATTGAGTACATTGGTTGGGAGGTCATGTTGCGGCTGTACAGGACATTGGTTAGGCCACTGTGCAATTCTGGTCTCCTCCCTATCGGAAAGATGTTGTGAAACTTGAAAGGGTTCAGAAAAGATTTATAAGTATGTTGCCAGGGTTGGAGGATTTGAGTTATAGGGAGAGGCTGAACAGGTCGGGGCTGAGGGGTGACATTATAGAGGCTGAGGGGTGACATTATAGAGGTTTTTAAAATCATGAGGGGCATCGATTAGATTAGATTAGATTAGATTACTTACAGTGTGGAAACAGGCCCTTCGGCCCAACAAGTCCTCACCGACCCGCCGAAGCGTAACCAACCCAGACCCATTCTCCTACATTTATCCCTTCACCTAACACTACGGGCAATTTAGCGTGGCCAATTCACCTAACCTGCACATTTTTGGATTGTGGGAGGAAACCGGAGCACCCGGAGGAAACCCACGCAGACACGGGGAGAATGTGCAAACTCCACACAGAGAGTCGCCTGAGGCGGGAATGGATAGGATAAATAGAAAAAGTCTTTTCCCTGGGGTGGGGGAGTCCAGAACGAGCGGGCAGTGGATTAGGGTGAGTGGGGAAAGATATAAAAGAGACCTAAGGGGCAACTTTTTCACACAGAGGGTGGTACATGTATAGAATGAGCTGCCAGAGGAAGTGGTGGAGGCTAGTACTATTGCAACATTTAAAAGGTATCTGGATGGGTATATGAATAGGAAGGGTTTGGAGGGATATGGACTGGGTACTGGCAGGTGGGACTAGATTGGGTTGGGATATCTGGTCAGCATGGATGGGTTGGACCAAAGGATCTGTTTCTGTGCCGTACATCTCTATGACTCTATGCTAGCTTCTGGAGTGCTGCTCCTTCGTCAGATAGCTCATGGAGCAGGATCATAGGACACAATTGTTAGCAAAGGATCATAGTGTCATGCAACTGATGCGATATATTGAACAAATCTAGATTACTGTGAAGTCTGTCATCTTTTAGAATAGGTTACAGGTTTTGATTCATTAATATGTTTACAGAACGTTTTGAAAGTCAGCCTATCTAATCTCTCTTTATACCTTAAACCTTCCAGTTCAGCTAGCAGTTTCTGACAGTTTCTAGTTTAATAGGATACTTTCTATAGTACGACGACCAGAACTGCATGCAGGATTTCAAGTGTTCAGCTGCAACAAGATGTCCCAACTGCGATACTCAATGTTTTGACAGATGAAAGCAAGCATGCTGAAAGCCTTCTTCACCACCTTGTCTATTATGACTCTGCTTTCAAGCAGCTCTGAACCCACAACCCTGGATCTCTTTCTTCTGTAACACTCTCCAGGGCCCTACCATTGGCTGTGTAATTCCTGCCCTGGTGGCCTTAACAAACTTCAATACCTTGCATTTATCCACCTTCAACTTATCTGCCATTCCTCAGCCCAGTTGATCAAGAGCACAGCGTATTCCCAGATAAGCTTCTTCCACTGCTCATTGTACGGCCAATCTTGGGTGTCATCCCCAAACATACTCAATATTCCTCCCAATTTCTCATCCATATCATTAAAAAAGTGATACATAACAGTGGACTCAGGAGTAATCCCTGTGGCACACCCGCTGGCCTCCAGTTTGAAAAACAACCCTTTCCCATCACCCCTGTCATCTACCATCAAGCCAATTTTGTATCCAATTGGCTAGCTCACCCTGGATCCCTTGAGGTTTAAACTTACTCCATAACCTACCGTGTGGTACCTTGTCAAAGTCCTTGCTAAAGTCCATAAGAAGGGCTTATGCCCGAAACGTCGATTGTCCTTCTCCTTTGATGCTGCCTGACCTGCTGCGCTTTTCCAGCAACACATTTTAAAGTCCATGTAAACAATACTTACGGCAGTGTCCTCATCTACTTTCTTGGTCACCCCTTCAAAAATCTCGATCAGATTCCTGAAGCTCGATTTTCCGCATACAAAGCCAAAAAGTAATAGCACATTTGGAAAATCAAATTCTAATCAAGCAGAGTCAGCATGGGTTCATGAAAGGGAAATTGTATCTAATTAGAAGTTTTCAAGAAAGTCTCAACCAGAATGGATCATGGGGAACCAGGAAATGTGCTATATTGGACTTCCAGAAGATATTCAATAAGGTACCCCACAAATATTAGTCAGACAAAAAGAGCTGATCTTAATTGGGGTAGTACCGGGCAGAGAATTGTCTCAGGGGCAGGAAACGGAGAAAGGATGACAATCTGTGACCAGTGGAATTCCACAGGAATCAATGTTGGGACATACATATTAATGACTTGTAGGAAGGAAACAAATGTACTGTAAACACAGACTACAGAAAAACAAGTCACAAGATGAATTGCATGAGGGATTCAAACAGTTAACAGAGAGATATTGATAGGTTAATTTTGCAAGGGAGAATGATATAACAGAGTATTATTTCGATGGAGAAAAGCTGCAGAATCCTGCAAGACAAAGCAACTTCGGGGGTGCTCTCTGTATGAAACACAAAAGGTCAGCACACATGTGCAGAAGGTAATCAGGAAGGTGACTGGAATGTTGGTCCTTATTTCCAGGGGGTTGCTGTATAAAAATAGGGAGGTCTTACTTAAGATGTTGGTGTGACCATACCTGCAGTACCATGAGCAATGTTGATCCTAATATTTAAGTAAGGATATCATTTAATTGGAGGCTGTTCATGGAAGATTTGCCAGGATGATCTCTGATATGGAGGGATTGTCTTATGAACAAAAGCTAAACATGTTGGGCATCTCCTCACTGGTGTAGGGAAGAATAAGAGGTGATCTTATTGGAACATACAGGATTCTTCAGGGGCTTGAAGGGTAAATGCTGACAGGATGTTTCCCCTCATGGCAGAGTCTAGGATCAGAGGGCATTGTGTTAGAATTAAGGGGCAACAATTTCAGACTCGAGGAAGAATTTCAGTTCAAATGGTTCTGTTTTTGGAATTCCTTGCCACAGAAAGCAGTGGGGGCTGAGTCCTTGTGAGACTGAGAAAGATAGATTCTTGATCAGGATGTGAATCATGTGTTATGGGGTAAATGCAGGAAAGTATATGTGAGTAATGTTGGATCAGTCATGATCCGATTGAAGAGAACAGCAGGCTCAAGAGGCACAATTGCTTACCTCTGTTCCTATTTCTGATGGTCTCAGTCTAAACTATTTTCACAGGTTGGAGGTTCTAAAGCATAGTCCAAAAATTAGTGCCAGACCATTCAGGGTCATATTGGGAAGCACTTCTCTATGCAAAGATTGTTTGATGTTTGGAACTCTCTTCTAGAAATGGCAGTGGATGTGGGATGATAGTTAATTTTAAATCTGAAATAAATTATTTTGTGAAGCAAAGGGATTGCTTGTTCTGTGCCAAAGGCAGGTAAATGGAATTTGGCCACAGATCAGTCATAATCTCACTGAAAGACAGAAGCTAATCATCAACTTCAGGAAACAGAGTGAAGTGCAAAGCAGGACAGACCCACTGTCTATATCAAAGGTGCCAAGGTGGTGATGGTCAAGAGCTTTATTCCAAAGAGTAAAAATCACCAATGATCTATTCTGGTGCACCATGTCAATGCTCCAATCAAGAAAGCATACCAACACCTCCATTTCTTCAGAAGGCTAAGGAAATTCGGCATGTCCAAAATGAATCTTACCAATCTTTATAGATGCACAATACAAAGCATCCTTTCTGGATGCATCACAGCTTGGCATGGCAACTGGTCTACCCAAGACAGCAAGAAATTATAGAAAGCTGTGAGCAGCCCAAGCCATCACAAAAACCAGCTTTGCATCCAATAAAAACAAATAATTCTGGAGATCAGAGAAAGAGATGCAGCATTCACAGAGAGAATGCAAGCTAATATTTCAAATCGAAATGAGACTCTGCCCACACTCCCTGCTGCCTCAGGAAAGCAGCCAATATAATCAAAGACCCTTCCAATCCCAGTTATATCCTCTTCCACCCTCTTCCAGTGGGCAAGACACAAGTTTGAAAGCATGTACCAATAGATTTGAGGACAGCTTCTTACTCACTGTTAATGACTTATGAACAGACCACTCCTATTAGAGTTGTTCATTCTATCCCTCCTAAGTCTGGGGAGGGTTGGCCCACAGTCTGACATGGAATTATACTTTATAGGCAATGGCCCAGGCACTATTACCCATCCTTGGATATGGCCTGCCCACTAGTGGTGGCATTGTGATATATGGTCAAGAAGTAGTTGCCTTCGGAGTGCACAACATGAAGTCTCATGGCTTCGGGTTAGGACTTAGAAACATAGAAGATAGGAGCAGAAGGCTGTCATTCAGCCCTTTAAGCCTGCTCAGTCATTTATCACAATCATGGCTGATTGTTCAAGTCAATAGTTGAATCCTGCTATTTCCCCATAACCTTTGATTCAACTCGCTCCCAAGTGCTACATCTAGTCAACTCTTGAATACATTGAATATTTTAACATCAACTACTTTGTGGTAATGAATCCCACAGGCTCACCACTCTGTGGGTGAAAAAATATTTCCTCATCAACATCCTAAATGGCCCCCCCAAATCCTCAGACTGTGACCCCCTAGTTCAGGACACACCCACCATTGGAAACATCTTCCCTGCATCTAGTCTAGTCCTGTTGGAATTTTATAACTCTTTATAAGATTCCCCCCTCATTTGTGTGAACTTGAGTGAAAACAATCCGAACCAAGTCAATCCCTCCCCATACGTCAGTCCCACCGCCCCCAGAATCAGCCTGATAAACCTTCACTACACCCCCTCGACAGCAAGAGCAGCCTTCCTCAGAAAAGGAGACTAAAACGGCACACAATATTCTCGATGTGGTCTCACTAAGGCCCTGTATAACTCCCTCCGTGACTCCCTCGTCAGGTCCACACCCCCACCAACCCAACCTCCACTCCCGGCACCTTACCCTGCAACCGCAAGAAATGCAAAACTTGCGTCCACACCTCCCCCCCACCTCTCTCCAAGGCCCCAATGGACGATTTCATATCCGTCGCAAATTCACCTGCACCTCCACACACATCCGCTGCACCCGATGTGGTCTCCTCTACATTGGGGAGACAGGCTGCCTACTTGCGGAACGTTTCAGGGAACACTTCTGGGACACACGCACCAACCGACCCAACCACCCCGTGGATGAACACTTTAACTCCCCCTCCCACTCCGCTAAGGACATACAGGTCCTTGGCCTCCTCCATCGCCAGACCCTGACCACATGATGCATGGAGGAAGAGCGCCTCATCTTCCGCCTAGGAATCCTCCAACCACACGGGATGAATGTAGATTTCTCCAGCTTCCTCATTTCCCCTCCCCCCACCTTATCTCAGTCCCAACCCTCGGACTCAGCACCGCCTTCTTGACCTGCAATCTTCTTCCCGACCTCTCTGCCCCCACCCCCTCTCTGGCCTATCACCCTCAGCCTCACCTCCTTCCACCTATCGTATTCCCAGTGCCCCTCCCCCAAATTCCCTCCCCCCTATCTTTTTATCTCAGCCCGCTTGGCACAGCAGCCTCATTCCTGAAGAAGGGCTTATGCCCGAAACATCGATTCTCCTGCTCCTTGGATGCTGCCTGGCCTGCTGTGTTTTTCTAGCACCACATTTTTCAACTCTGGTCTCCAACATCTGCAGTCCTCACTTTCTCCTCCCTGTATAACTATAACAACACATCCCTGCTCCTGGACTCGAAACCTCTCGCAATGAAGGCCAACATCCCATTTGCTTTCTTTACGGCCTGCTACACCTGCAAACTTACCTTCAGCAACTGGTGCACAAGGACACCCAGGTCCCACTGCACAATCCCCTCTCCCAGTTTACAGTCATTCAAGTCATAATCTGCCTTCTTGTTTTTGCTTCCAAAGTGAATACCTCACATTATACTGCATCCGCCATTGACTTGCCCACACATCCAATCTATCCGGCACGGTGGCACAGTGGTTAGCACTGCTCCTTCAGTGCCAGAGACCCGGCTTCAATTCCCGCCTCAGGCAACTGTCTGTGTGGAGTTTGCACATTCTCCCCGTTTCTGCGTGGGTTTTCTCCGGGTGCTCCGGTTTCCTCCCACAGACAAAAATGTGCAGGTTAGGTGAATTGGCCATGCTAAATTGCCCATAGTGTTAGGTGAAGGGGTAAATGTAGGTGAATGGTTCTCGGTGGGCTGCGTTTCGGCGAGTCGGTGTGGACTTGTTGGGCCGAAGGGCCTGTTTCCATACTATAAGAAATCTAAATCCAGATCATGCTGAGGCATTTCTGCATCCTTGTCCCTGCCAACCTGGTATCATTTGCAAACATTGAGATGTTACATTTTGTTCCCTCATCCAGATCATTAATACATATTGTGAATAGCTGAAGGAGGATACTCCACAAATATCCCCAATGATGGAGTCCAGCACACCTTGTGCTCCAGAATGTACCACTCCCACAGCCAAGATGCTCTACCTCAGTTATGCCACTGGCATCTAGTCGACAATGTGGAAAGTTGCTCAGGTATGTCCTGTACACAAAATGCAGGGCAAACCTAATCTGGCCACTTACCATCCCATCAGTTTACTCTCCATCACAAAATAATGGAAGGGGTCATCAACAGAGCTATCAAGCAGCACCTGCTCAGCAATAACCTGCTCAGTGACACCCAGTTTGAGGTTCACCAGGGCCACTCAGCTCCTGACCTCATTGCAGCCTTAGTTCACAAATCGCCAAAAGAGCTGAGTTCCAGAGGTGAGATGAGAGCGACAGTCTTTGACATAAAGGCTGCATTCGATTCAATGTGGCATAAAGGAGTTCTAGCAAAACTGGAATCAATGTGTATCGGGGCAAACTCTCAACTGGTTAGAGACATATCTTACACACATGAGATCAGTGTGGTTGTTGGATGATAGTCAGCTCAGCTCTAAGACATTTTTGCAGAAGTTCCTAAACATCCCAGCTGTTTCATCAATGGCCTTCCCTCCATCATAAGGTCAGAAGTTAGGATGTGGGCCAATGATTGCACAAAGTTTACACACATTTGTGACTACTAATACAGAAACTCAGCTCAGTGAATACATCTAGAAACTCTGGGAACCTAGATTTGAATCCCATGTCAGATGGTAGAATTTGAATTCAATTTTAAAAAATGGAATTAAGAATGTACTGCTGGCTGTGAAACCATGGTCAGACTGTAAGAAAAACTCATTTGACCCAATGTCCTTTCGGGAAAGGAAACTGCCATCCTCAGTGTATCTGTCCACAATGTGACTCCAGACGCACAGTAATGTGGCTGACTCTCAACAGCCCTTTGAAATGGCTGAGCAAACCACTCAGCTCTACCAATCATTACAAAGTCTCAACAAAGAAAGGAAAACAGTCGGACCACTTGGCACTGACCCAGGAACCGGAAAGCACAGTGGCAGACCCTGCACAGTCTTACTTCCAAAGTTCTTACTTGCATATGGACGAGTACTAAAATTGGAAGAGGTGTCTCACACACTCGTCAAGCAACAGCCTCACATGGCCATACTTATGAAATCATAACGCACAATGTCCCAGGCACCACCATCACCATCCCTGGGTAACCCCCATCGCCCTGATAGAACACATCCAGCAGAAGTGGTGATACAGTGGTATACAGTCGGGAAGGAGTAGACCTAGGAATCCTCAACATTGATTCCAGGCACCATGAAGTCTCACGGTTCATATTAAAGATGCACAAGAAAACCTCCTGCTGATACCCATGTGCTCAGAAGATGAATCAGAACTCCTCCAAATTGAACAATACTTTGAGGAAGCACTGAGGGTGACAAGGGTGCAAAATGTACTCTCGATAGGAAATCCAGTTTCTAACACCAAGAGTGGCTCAACAGCGTCACAAGTGATCAAACTGGTCTGGTCCTAATGGATGTAGCTGCTAGACTGGGTCTGCATCAGATGGTGAGCGAACCAACAAGAGAGAAAAAACATACTTGACCACATCCTCACCAAATCAAAGGAACCGGAGAAAGAAAGGCGAACTATAACAAACCAAAGGCACCTATGCAACTCTGGGAAACACCTGCCCAAACAGTTCAGATACATATGGACCCACAGAACCCAGGAGCAGTAACATGTAAATTCCAAGGTGGATGAGAATAGTCATTAGAGAGTGATTGCTGAAGGCGATGTGGTCATTTCTGCAGTTATTTAAATTCTGTCCAAACTGCTGACCTGCCATTTCGTTGTGCAAATGCATCCTCAACCCCTGCAATAGCAGCCATATTTTTGCCATCTGCTTAAATAACTTCTGTTGTGGCTTGGTGTCATATTTTCTTTTATAGCATACCTTGGCAAGTGGACTTTAACAAATCAAACTAATTATTCTCAATATTTTATTCTTTCAATTTCAGACTCTGTTTCTCTGTAACATACATTCTTGCATATTCACGTGATACACACCCATTCTGCAGAATAATTCTTATACTCCAACTTTCTCTCTGATAGGAGCACGGTCTAGTGACAAGATTTGTTTTGATATTATGAATAAAGCAGGAGATACATTTGGAAACTGTGGCGAGGATGAAAACCATGTACACATAAAGTGCCTCTCTCAGTAAGTATTCCAGAAAACCCAGCTGATATAGAATGACCGAATGCATCATTGCAGAATGTTTATATTAAGTGAAATTGAAAAAGTGCTTACTTTTGAAATTGCTAATTATTTTATTATGTTTTAAATGAGGAAAATACAAGTAGAAATTTTGGGTTGAATTTTACCAGAAAATTGACAGTCAACTTGAGCAGTTTTCATATCAGGTTTCTGTCAGTCCAAAACAGTGAGATTTCTCATGTAAATCTCAGAAACTTTGTTCAAAGCCGTTGCATCAAGCGTCAATAGTGCCCCCCTAACAATCACTTCTCTCTCACATGAGGCAGATGTACTCACATTTACTGGATCCTCCTGGGATTCCCATCATTGGGTCTATGTTTAAAATCTAACCGTGCACAGGTCAACCACTGGTAAGGAGGAACTGTCCTTCACATTTCACATAGTACCAAGAAAGCCAAAAAGAAACATTTCCCAGGGAGAATAGGTGGCACAACTGATACATCATTGCAAATACTATTTAAGAAGCAGACAATGCAGATTGTACATCTTTAGCATCATCTGATCTTAGAACTCTTTCGATGTGGCTGATACTCTATCCCGAATGTACTGTGTAGACCAGCTCATTGTTCAATGTGAGACCATTACACACAGGAAAGCCTTTCAACAGTTAAAACCAATTATCTTTATGTAATGACAGCACAAACGAGAACCAAAGCCTGTTTCTGATTCTTGGAATACACAGGCACAGCTTGCCTTTCAAACAATAACAAATTTAGTGAATGAATGGTCACTACACCCCTCACTGCACACAGTTCTCATCCCTCCTTCACCTGCTCCACTTGTGCACAGAATATTGTGATAGGATCACGTTACACATTATTCAACATGTTCTGAAAGGCCTCCCCAGTTGGCAAAAGCTTCAACTGGTCTATTATCAGTTCCACTGTTATCCTGGTCAAAGAATGTATCTATGTTCAGCTACAGTCAGAGGTTTCACAATGGAACCATTAACCATGGCAGGAGAGAGTAGCCCTTATTACATGTGCAGAGATAATGTTTTTGAACAGAGTCCAAGGCTATACTTTCATGAAAGATTTATTTCAGTTAACCATGGTGCAAAAGACTTACACTCACACAGATTACTTGCTCGCAACATGTATACAACAAATTCACACCTAATTACTGCTGATTTAATATAAAAGTGCCACAGAAAAGAAGGGCTGGTCTCACAATAAATGTTGAGTGTAACTTCTATGCACCTATACCTGACTAACAGATACAAACTTACATAGTGTCATAGAATCATAAAGCATTGAAACAACCTTTTTGGTCCACCATTTCTTTGCTGAACAACAAACACCAAACTATAAGTTTGTCCCACAGAGACAAGGAAGGGATGGTAAGTTGAAAGAATCTTGGGTATCAAGGGATAAGGAAGTTTACTTAAGGTTGAGGAGGCAAGGATCAGACAGGGCTCGAGAGGCATGAAAAAGCTGAAGCAGCTAGAGTTAAGGAAAACCCAATGGCTTTCTATAGTTATGTGAGGAACAAGAGGATGGCCAGAGTGCGGGTAGGTCAATCAGGGATAGTGGAGGGACCTCATACCTGGAGTTGGAGGAGTTAGGGGAGGTCCTTAATGAATACTTTGCTTCAGTATTCACTACTGAGGGGGACCTTGTCATTTGTGAGTACAGCATGAAACAGACTGATATGCTCGAACAGGTTGATATTAAGAAGGACAACGTGCTGGAAATTTTGAAATTTATTAAGATAGATAAATCTCCTGGGCTAGACAGGATATACCTAAGGTTACTACAGGAAGTGAGGGAAGAGATTGCTGTGCCTTTGGTGATCATCTTTGTGTCCTCACTGTCCACTGGAGTAGCACCAGATGATTGGAGGGTGGCAAATGTTATTCCCTTGTTCAAGAAAGGGAATAGGGATAATCCTGGGAATTACAGACCAATCAATCTTACGTTGGTGGTAGGCAAATTATTGGAGAGGATTCTGAGACACAGGGTTTATGATTATTTGGAAAAGCACAATTTGATTACAGATAATCAGTTTTGTAAGGGATATGTCTTTGTAAGGGATAGGTCATGCCTCACAAGCCTTAATGAATTATTTGTGGATTTGACAAAACACATTGATGAAGGTAGAGCAGTGGATGTGGTGTACATGGATTTTAGCAAGGCATTTGATAAGGTTCCCCATTGTAGGCTCATTCAGAAAGTAAGGAGGCATGGGATACAGAGAAATTTAGCTGTCTGCATACAGAATTGGCTGGCTCACAGAAGACGAGAGGGTGGTAGTAGACGGAAAGTATTCAGCCTGGAGCTCAGTGACCAGTGGTGTTCCGCAGGTATCTGTTTTTTGTGATTTTTATAAATGACTTGGATGAGGAAGTGGAAGGGAGGGTTAGTACGTTTGCCGATGACACGAAGGTTGGTAAAGTGGTCGATAGTGTTGTAGGTTGCAACGGGACATTGACAGGGCACAGAACTGGGCTCAGAAGTGACAGATGGAGTTCAATCTGGACAAGTGTGAAGTGATTGACTTTGGAAGTTGAATTTGAATGCAAATTACAGGGTTAAAGGCAGGATTCCTGGCAATATGGAGGAACAGAGGAATCTTGGGGTCCATGCATATAGATACCTTAAAGTTGCCACCAAGTTGATAGGGTTAAGGCGGCGAATGGTGTGTTGGTTTCATTAACGGGGGATTGAGTTTAAGAACTGTGAGACTTTGCTGCAACTCGAAAGACCACACTTGGAATATTGTGTCCAGTTCTCATCACCTCATTATAGGAAGGATGTGGCAGCTTTAGAGAGGGTGCACAGGAGATTTACCAGGATGCTGCCTGGACTTGTGAAGAAAGGTTGAGCGAGCTATGGCTTTTTTCATTGGAGTGAAGAAGGACGAGAGGTGACTTGGTAGAAGTGCACAAGGTGATGGGAGGCATAGAGTTTTCTCCAGGGTGGAAATGACTATCACGAGGGGTCATAATTTTAAGGTGATTGGTTGAATGTTTAGGGGAGATGTCAGAGGTAGGTCCTTTACACAGAGAGTGGTGGGTAAGAGAAATGCACTTCCAGCAGTGGTAGCAGAGTCAGAGACATTTGGGACATTTAAGCATCTCTTGGATAGGAACATGGAAGATACGTTCATCTGATCTTAGAATAGGTGAAAAGATTGGCACAACATCGAGAGCTAAAGGGCTTGTATTGTGTTGTACTGTTCTATGCTCTCTGTTTTACTCTCACTAATCCCATTTACCTGCTCTTGGCCATTAGCCCACTATGCCCTGGTATTTTGAGTATTCATCCAGATGCTTTTTAAGTGTTGCGAGTGAATCTGCCTCCACCACCGTCTCAGGCAGAATGTTTCATATATCTATTACCCTCTGGAAAAAAAGCATTCTTTCCCGTATCTTCTATAAGTCACTTGCTCGTCACCTTAAACTTTTGCCCGTTGATCTCAGACACATCTGCCGTGAGGGCAGTGATTCTCATAATCTAATTTATCTATAGCTGTCATCATTTTGGATACCTAAATCCAATTCCACCTCGGCCTCCTCAGCGCCAAGGAAAACAAACTCAGCCTATCCAGCCTTTCCTGATAACTGAGAAATTCCCTTGGTGAATATCCTCTGCACTCTCTCCAGTGCAATCAGATTCTTTTGCTAGTGTGACAAAAAAACTGCGCACAGTATTCCACCCTGTCATCCAATCAATGTTTTATGAAGGTATAAGATGATTTCCTTCCTCCTATCTTCCACCTCCCGGCTAATGAAGGCAAACCTTCTTCACCTGCCTGTGCTGATACCTTCAGGTATCTATGGACTTGTACACCAATGTGCTTTTGTTCTTCATTACTATCTCGGGATGTACCATTCGTTGTTTCTGTCCTTCTCTTATTAAACCACCCAAAATGCATTACTTCATACTTTTATTGGGATTAAACTCCCTCTGCTAATGTCTTGCCCAATTTACAAGCTGATCAATATCAAACTGCAGGGTGAAACCATCCTCCTCAATAGCAGGAACACCAATGTTCGTGCCACCTGCAAACTTGCTAATTATACCTTCTATATTCACATTCAAGTCGTTAATGCAATTACAAACAGCAAGAGTCCCAAAACCGATCAATATGCTACACCGCTGGTCACAGGCCTCCAATTACAAAAAAACAACCCTCCACCATGACATTTTGCCTCTTATTTGTAAGCGAATGTTTGATCCAGTTTTCCAATTTGCCTTGATCCCACTGCCTTGATTTCCTTCTGAAAAGGCCTTCTACGTGGGACTTCGTTAAAAGCCTTCCTGAAGTGCATAAACCACTTCAACTGTACTACCCTCTTCAATATACTTAGTCACCTTTTGAAAACACTATCAATCAGACATGATCTCCCTCTAATGAATCCAAACTGACTGTCTCTGATCAATCCTTGCCTTTCCAATCCTTCAAAACTTTTTCCAATAATTTCCCAGCTACTAATGTCAAACTATTTAGTCTGTAATTATTTTGTCCATCTCCGCTGCCCTTCTTGAACAAAGGAATAACTTCAGCGAGCCCCCTGTCATCTAACACTTCACCTGTGAAGAGTGAAGTTTTAATTATCGCTGCTAGGGCCCCAGCAATCTTCTTCCTTGCCTTTGATAGCAGGCTGGGATATATCTCATCAGGGCCTGGGGATTTATGACAATTAAGATGTCCAATACCTTATTAATCTTAACATATTCTAGAACCTCACCATTCCAACTGAAATTCCTGGCTACGATGTCGTTCTCTTCTGTGAATACAGATGAGAAGTATTCATTTAATACCTCATCCATGTCACTGAAACACAGGTTGTCTCTTTAATCTCTAATAGGTTCCAATTTTTCCCCTGGTAAACCTCTTAGGCTTAACATGCCTAGAAAAAGCTTTGGGGTTTTTCTTGATCCCAACTGCCAAAGATATCTCGTGTCCCCTCTTTGCCCTCCAAATTTCCTTGTTAAGCAACCTCCTACATTTCTATACTCTTGAACAGCCTCCCCCAGTGCAACCGCACTGTACCTGATACGTGTTTCCTTCTTTTGCTTTACAAAACTCTCAATATCACATGATATCAAGGGTTCTTTGGACCTGATGCCCTTGCCCTTCACTTGAGAGGAACATTCTAGCCCTGAATTCTCACTGTACTACTTTTAAAAGACTCCCACTTTCCAAATATAGACTCAGTTGTAAGTAAGCTAAGTAGCTGCAGCTAATATATACAACATACAACATTACAGCACAGCACAGACCCTTCAGAACTCGATGTTGTGCCGACCTGCAGAACCAATCTGAAGCCCATCTATCCTGCACTATTCCATTTTCATCCATATGTTTATCCAATCACCATTTAAATGCCCTTAATGTTAGTGAGTCCTCCACTGCTGCAGGCAGTGTGTTCAACACCCCTACTACTCTGAGTAAAGAAAGTACCTCTGACATCTGTCCAATATATATCACCCCTCAATTTAAAACTAGGTCCCCTCTTGCTAGCCATCACCAACTGAGGAAAAAGGCTCTCACTGCCCATCCGATCTGACCGTCTGATTAACATACATCTCAATTAAGTCACTGCTCAACCATCTTCTCTCAAATGAAAACAGCCTCAAGTCCATCAGTATTTCCTCATAAGGCCTTCTCTCCAAACCAGGCAACATCTCAGTAACATCTGAATACTTTCCAATGCCTCCATATCCTTCCTATAATTCGGTGACCAGAACTGTACGCAATACTCCAAGTGCAGCTGCACCATAAGACCATAAGACATAGGAGTGGAAGTAAGGCCATTCGGCCCATCAAGTCCACTCCGCCATTCAATCATGGCTGATGCGCATTTCAGCTCCACTTACCAGCGTTCTCCCCGTAGCCCTTAATTCCTCAAGACAACAAGAATCTATCAATCTCGGCCTTGAAGACATTTAGCGTCCCGGCTTCCACTGCACTCCGTGGCAATGAATTCCACAGGCCCACCACTCTCTGGCTGAAGAAATGCCTCCGCATTTCTGTTCTGAAATGACCCCCTCTAATTCTAAGGCTGTGTCCACGGGTCCTAGTCTCCTCGTTTAACTGAAACAATTTCCTAGCATCCACCTTTTCCAAGCCATGTATTATTTTGTACGTCTCTATTAAGTCTCCCCTTAATCTTCTAAACTCCAACAAATACAATCCCAGTATCCTCAGCCGTTCCTCATATGTTAGACCTGTCATTCCAGGGATCATCCGTGTGAATCTCCGCTGGACACGTTCCAGTGCCAGTATGTCCTTCCTGAGGTGTGGGGACCAAAACTGGACACAGTACTCCAAATGGGGCCTAACCAGAGCTTTATAAAGTCTTAGTAGTACATCTCTGCTTTTATATTCCAACCCTCTTGAGATAAGAGACAACATTGCATTCGCTTTCTTTGTCGAGCTGCAACATAACCTTGTGGCTCCGAAACTCAATCCCTCTACCAATAAAAGCTAACACACCATATACCTTCTTAACAGCCCAATTAACCTTGGTGGCACCCTTCAGGGATGTATGCACATGGACACCGAGATTTCCCTGCTCTGACCATTAGCCCAGTACTCTTTATTCCTGTTGCTCCTTCCAAAGTGAATCACCTCACACCATTTCCACATTCCATTTGCCACCTCTCAGCCCAGCTCTGCTGCCTATCTTTGTCCCTAAACCTACAACATCCTCTGTACTGTCTATAACTCCACCAACTTTAGTGTCATCCACAAATTTACTAAACCATCCTTCTCGTCCCTTATTCAAGTCATTTATAAAAGTGACAAACAGCAGTGGCCCCAAAACAGATCCTTGCGCTACATTACTAGCAACTGAACTCCAGGATGAACATTTCCCATCAATCACCATCCTCTGTCTACTTTCAGCTAGCCAATTTCTGATTCAAACCATTAAATCACCCTCAATCCCATGCCTCCGTATTTTGTGCAATACCTACTGTGGGAAACCTTTTCAAATGCCTTACCGAAATCCATATACACCACATCAACTGATTTACCCTCATCCACCTGTTTGATCACCTTCTCAAAGAACTCAATAAGGTTTGTGAGGCATGACTGTCCCTTCACAAAACATAGAACATAGAACAATACAGCACAGAACAGGTCCTTCAGCCCTCGATGTTGCGCCGACCTGTGAACCAATCTAAGCCCATCACCCTACCCTATCCCATCATCGTCCATGTGCTTATCTAAGGACTGTTTAAATGCCCCTAATGTGGCTGAGTTAACTACATTGGCAGGTAGGGCATTCCACACCCTTACCACTCTCTGAGTGAAGGACCTGCCTCTAACATCTGTCTTAAATCTATCACCCCTCAATTTTCAGCTGTGCCTCTTCGTACAAGCCAATGTCATCATCCTCAGAAAAAGATTTTCACCGTCCACCCTATCTAATCATCTTGTATGTCTCTCTTAATTTCCCTCTTAGCCTTCTTCTCTCCAATGAGAACAGACCCAGGTCTCTCAGTCTTTCCTCATCAGACCTTTGCTTCACACCAGGCAACATCCTAGTAAATCTCCTCTGCACCTTTTCCAAAGCTTCCCCATCCTTCCTGTAATGAGGCAACCAAAACTGCACACAATACTCCACGTGAGGCCGCATCACGGCTCCAGAACTCAATCCCTCTACTAATATAATCTTACACACTGTATGCCTTCATAATAGCACTATCAACCTGGGTGGCAACTTTCAGGGATCTATGTACATGGACTGCAAGATCCCGCTGCACATCCACACTACTAAGAATCTTTCCACTGACCCAGTACTCTGCCTTCCTGTTATTCTTCCCAAAGTGAATCACCTCACATTTAGCTGCATTGAAACTGCATTTGCCACCTTTCAGCCCAATTCTGCAGTTTATCCAAATTTTCCTGCAACCTGCAACATTCTTCCACACTGTCCACCACTCCAGCGACTTTAGTGCCATCTGCAAACTTAGTAATCCATCCACCTATGCCTGCGTCCAAGTTGTTTATAAAAATGACAAACAGCAGTGGTCCCAAAACAGATCCTTCTTGCACACCACTAGTAACCGGACTCCAGACTGAATATTTTCCAACAATCACCACTCGTTGCCTACTTTCAGAAAGTCAGTTTCTAATCCAAACTGCTAAATTACCTTCAGTCCCATGCCTTTGCGTTTTCTTCAGTAGCCTACCATGTTGTTCCTTATCAAAGGCTTTGCTGAAGTCCATGTACACCACATCAACTGCCCTACCCTCATCCATATGTTTGGTCACCTTCTCAAACCCAATGAGGTTTGTGAGACATAACCTGCATTTGATGAATCCATGTTGACTACTTCCAATTAAATTGTTACTTGCTAGATGATTATCAATCCTATCTCTGATAATCCTTTCCAAAACATTTCCTACAACAGACGTAAGGCTCACTGGTCTTTAATTACCTGGGTTATTTCTACTGTCCTTCTTGAACAAGGGCACAACACTTGCAATCCTCCAGTCCTCTGATACTAAACCTATAGATGACTCAAAGATCAAAGCCAAAGGCTCAGCCATCTCCTTCCTAGCTTCCCAGAGAATTTTTGGGAAATCCCATCCAGCCAAGAGACTGATCTACTTTCACACCTTCTAACATTGATAACATCTCCTCCTTACTAATGTCAATCCTTTCAAGCCCAATAGCCCATATCTCAGTCTTCTCCTCTACAATATTCTCCTTTTCCTGAATGAAAACAAAAGAGAAATATTTGTTTCGCACCTCTCCGATCTCCATAGCGTCTACATACAGCTTCACACTTCTGTCTTTGACTGTCCCTATTCCTACCCTCATCATCCTTTTATCCCTCACATACCTATAGAAAGCTTTAGGGTTCTCCTTTATTCTACCTGCTAAAGACTGCTCATGTCCCTTCCATGCTCTTAACTCTCTCTTTAAATCCTTCCTACTACTCTAACTCTTCATCACCTTAGCTGAATCATCTCACTTCAATGTCACGTAAGCCTCCTTCTTCCACTTAACAGGAGATACAATTTCTTTAGTAAACCATAGTTCCCTTACCTTATCACTTCCTCCTTGCCTGACAGGGACATACCTATCAAAGACACAATATCTGTTCCTTAAACTAGCTCCACATTTCGATTGTCCCTGTCCCCTGCATTTTGCTGCCTCATTCTATACCTCCTTATTCTTGCCTAATTGCAGTATAATTGCCCTTCCTTCATTTATAACTCTTGCCGTATGGCATGTACCTATCCCTTTCTATCGCTAAACTATACATAACTGAATTATATACCTCTCTCCAAAGTGCTCACCTACCACTAAATCAAACACCTGGCCTGGTTCATTACCAAGTACCAGATCCAATGTGGCCTCCCCTCTTGTCGGCCTTTATCAAACCGTGTTGAGTATCCCTAATCCCTAACCCTAATCCCTATTCCTTGCTTGATAATTATAAATCCTGTCTCTTATACCTCTTTCCAACATTTTACCCACAACCAAAGGAAGCTCACTGGTCTATAATTAGCAGGGTTGCCTATGCAGCCATTCTTGAACAAGGGGATAACATTTGCTATTCTCCAGTCTTCTGGCACTATTCCTATAGTCAATGACAACATAAAGATCAAAGTCAAAGGCTCTGCAATCTCCTCCCTGGCTTCCCAGAGAATCTCAGGATAAATCCCATCCAGCCCAGGGGACTTATCTATTTTCACACTTTCCAGAATTGCTAACACCTCCTCCTTGTGCATCTCAATCCCATCTAGTCTAGTGGCCTGGATCTCAGTATTATCCTCAACAATATTTGTTTTCCCAATGTTGAATACTGAAGATATTCATTTTGCGCTTCCCCTACCTCCTCTGACTCCATGCACAACTTCCCACTGCTATCTTTGATTGACTCTAATCTTACTCTTGGCAAAAGTGAGTACTGCAGATGCTGGAGATTAGAGTCAAGATTAGAGTGATCCTTCATCAGGATTTTCCTGCTCCTCGAATGCTGCCTGACCTGCTGTGCTTTTCCAGCACCACACTAATTCTTTTATTCATAATTCTTTTATTCCTGATATACCTATACAAAACTTTAGGGTTTTCCTTGATCCTACCTGTCAACAAATTCTCATGTCCCCTCCTGGCTCTTCTGAGCTCTTTCTTTAGATCCTTCCTGCCTAACTTGTAACTCTCAGGCGCCCGAACTGAGCCTTCACATTTCATCCTAACATAAGCCTTCATCTTTCTCTTGAAGAGAGATTCAACTTCTTTATTAAACCACAGCTCCCTTGCTCGACCATTTCCTCCCTGCCTGATTAATGCATGCTTATCAAGGACACACAGTAGCTGGTCATTGAATAAGCTTCACATTTCAATTGCAGTTTCCTTCCCCATCCGAGACATCCTAAGTCTTGCCTAATTGCACCGTAATTGCCTTTCCCCCAGCTATAACTCTTTGCCCTGCGATATATACTATCCTTTCCATCACTAACGTAAAGATAACTGAATAGTGGTCACTATCAGGGCAGCAGAGTGGCTCAGTGATTAGCACTGCTGCCTCACAGCACCAGGGTCGCAGGTTCGATTCCAGCCTCAGACGGTTGTCTGTGTGGAGTTTGCACATTCTCCCCTTGCCTTTGCGGGTTTCCACGCTGTAGGGAATCTAATCTAATCTAATCACCAAAGTGCTCACCTACCTCCAAATCAAAAACCTGACCCGGTTCATTACCTAGTACCAAATCCAATGTGGACTTGCCCTTGTTGGCCTGTCTATATACTATGTCTGGAATCACTCTTGCACACATTGGACAAAAACTGTCCCATCTAAAGTACTCAAACTGTCGTATTTCCAGTCATATAGCTGTCACATCTGGCCAATTCTGTTGATCCAATAATATCCGCAAAGGTATTGGTGAAATTATCTGACTACTTATATAACTGCCAAATCATCGTTATCTTTCTGGGCATATTTACACTTTGTGTTACACAAATTGCTGGATGCATACGCTGTTGAGCATTCCATTCCATTGGGTTACCTATGAGCTAATATTATCCTCTGCCAAAGGTCAATACCAGATCTCGGTTGGGATCATAATGTGTCGCCACCTTCGAAGGTGATAGCTGTTTCTTCACTTCCCTGAAAGCTATGGCTTTCAAAAGTGATCATTTCCAGGGCTGACCCTTTTTTAAGGGTTGATGCAAAAATGGCTAAATGGAGGCTAGATTATGCATGAACTTTCCATAATAATTCAGGTTCAAAGGAAAGTCCTAAGCTCTGGTACATTTATGGGAGCTGGGCACCGTTCATCGGTCTCACTTTATCCATAAAGAGTGTAATCCACTCTTGTCAACTCTGTAGCCCAAATAGGTCATTTGGGGTGCCAGGAACACAGATTTCTTCCTTCTAAGGCATATACCTGCCAGGGAAAAAGATTCCTGATGAAGGGCTCTTGCCCAAAAGGTCGGTTTTCCTGCTCCTTGGGTGCTGACTGACCTGCTGTGCTTTTCCAGCACCACTCTAATCTGGCCCGTGTAATCTCCAGCATCTGTAGTCCTCACTTTCGCCTGCTAGGGAAAAATGTCTCAGGAGTACGTCCAAGTTCTGTAAGTGCTCCTAATTGAACTTCCCTGTTATTAGCATGTCATCCAGATGAATGAAGACCTTGCCAAGTGTTCTCCATTGTCTGCTCAAAAATTGCACAGGCTGACAATACCCAAAAGGCAGTCTCATATATTCGTAAAAAAACTTTACGGATTTTAATTGTGGACTACTTCTGGAAATCCTCATGTAACCATGATTTGGAGATGCCAGTGTTGGACTGGGGTGTACAAAGTTAAAAATCACAAGAAGGGTTTATGCCCGAAACGTCGATTCTCCTGTTCCTTGGATGCTGCCTGACCTGCTGCGCTTTTCCAGCAACACATTTTCAGCTCTGATCTCCAGCATCTGCAGACCTCACTTTCTCCTCAAAGTTAAAAATCACACAACACCAGGTTATAGTTCAGCAGGTTTAATTGGAAGCACACTAGCTTTCGGAGCGCCGCTCCTTCATCAGCTGATAGTGGAGGACACAATTGTAAGGCATAGGATTTATAGCAAGAATTTACAGTGTGATGTAACTGAAATTATACATTGAAAAATACCTTGATTGTCTGTTGAGTTCTTTCATCTGTTTGAATAACATGATAGTTCTACTTCTTTCATGTGTAAATCACAAAACCTTTTTTTAAAAGTTGCATTCTCAGGTTAGCTGTAACAATTGATGTTAGCTAGACAATATGTTGAAGGTGTTAGCCCCCTGTGTTCTCTGTCTATGCCATGATGTTTAGATTGATTCTAATCTAAAAAGTGAGATAACGGAGTTTTACATGAATTCATGCAGTTTTTGAACAAAGTACAATGTAACTCTGCAAGTACAAATTCACCCCACAAAATATATGTGTGCATGTGGGTCTTTGTCTGTCTGTGTGTGTGTGTGTCTGTCTGGGTTGGGGGTTGTGAGTGTGAGAGAGAGTGTATATATGAGTATAGAGTGTGACGGGGGTGCATGTGTGAGTGTGTGTGCATGTCTGGGGTAGGGGGTTGTGAGTGTCTGTGAGAGAGAGTGTATATGTGTGTGCATGAGCGTAGAGTGGTCTAAGTCTCTGAGAGGATGCCTGTGTGAGTGTGTGTGTGTCTGTGTATATGTATGTCCGTGTGTATTGGAGTGCCTGTGTTGTGTGTGTGAGTGTAGGAGTGTCTGTGGGTGTGTATAGTGCAATGGTGGTCACCTGTAATGTGACATGGACCCAAGGTCCAGGTTGAGGCCCTCCCTATGGGCGGCACGGTGGCACAGTGGTTAGCACTGTTGCCTCACAGCGCCAGAGACCCGGGTTCAATTCCCGCCTCAGGCGACTGACTGTGTGGAGTTTGCACGTTCTCCCTGTGTCTGAGTGGGTTTCCTCCGGGTGCTCCGGTTTCCTCCCACAGTCCAAAGATGTGCAGGTCAGGTGAATTGGCCATGCTAAATTGCCCGTAGTGTTAGGTATAGGGGTAAATGTAGGGGTATGGGTGGGTTGCGCTTCGGCGGGTCAGTGTGGACTTGTTGGGCCGAAGGGCCTGTTTCCCCACTATAATGTAATGTAATCTAATCTATGTGCACTGAACTTAGCTATCAGTCTCTGCTCGGCCACTTTTCGCTGCTGCCTGACCCGATGTCCTCCTTGGAGGATGGTCACCCGAAGGTCCGAGGTCGAATGACCTGGACCACTGTATAATTTCAGTTACACATCACACTGTAAATTCTTGTTATAAATCCTGTGCCTTACAATTGTGTCCTCCAATATCACCTGATGAAGGAGCGGCGCTCCGAAAGCTAGTGTGCTCCCAATTAAACCTGCTGAACTACAACCTGGTGTTGTGTGATTTTTAATCATGTAACCATAATTGCAAGTCCACATGGCTCGCAACCAGATTCATGAAAGACAGTCCCCCACCGGCTATGCAAATAAATCCTCTATGTAAGTGTTGGTAATTTATCCAGCTGCAAAAAGTGGTTTGCTGCATGTTTAAAATCCTACAAAGGGGAACTGACCTGTTGGCCTTCACAATCGGTGCTGCCCATTCCGCACAAAGATGAGATCTTTGCTTTCCAGCCGTCTGACTTCTGCCTCTACTTTGCTCATAAGTAAAATGGCACTGGACAGGCCTTACAGAATCATGGATTTGCTTGCTGCTCAACATGAAAAGTGGCCTAGCTTCCTTTGATAGACCTTCCTGAAAACCTCTGGGTATTAATTAGGGCTTCACTCAGGCAGCCATTTTCTCATGGAAAAATATTGAACTAATCTAGCTAAACTTTACTCAAACATTTTGCCTCATCAAGCTTTGGCCTGAGGCTTTTATGACAATTAATGGTCATTGAACCAGCTGCTTCCCATAAGACACCGGAACCAAAGTTGTACCCGTAAATCTAAAAGATTCCCCGCTCTAGGTTCTCAGTTTGCTGTTAAGAGTTTGAGTTGAGAGCAAGTATTTTTAAAGACTTCTTCAGCGATCATTGAAATGACTGCACCGGTAACTACTGCCATGAAAACTGGGTCAGCATTTAATCAGACGTTTTAGTTTGATTTGCTCTGATTTGGACATTGCTGAGCAATTTAACTGTTCTGAATAAGATGCAGGTAAACTTTCCAGGATGTGCACTCTCCTGGATACTGGCCTGTGAGTTGCCATTTTCAATTTCGGTCTGGTGGGACTCCTTCTCCAGAGACACCCGGGCTCTAACATAACTACATTTTTTTCTTTAACCTCTGACACTCCTGATTATTGTTTTTTATTTTTTTCGAGGAGCAACACTCCTTTTTTTTTCTTTCTTATTACCCCCACACTACCACCTAATTGCGGTCGTGCTTATTTCTTCCCCAGCACCCACTTTGCGTGTGTGCAGGTGTGAGACACAGTGAAAGACACAAGGTGCAGGAATCTTTATTCAATTCCCACCACGAGGAAGAAAAGAAACACCCGAGTGGCCAGTGAATAACTACGTTTTTTTGTCTGCAACCAGGCCTCCCTGATTGGGTCAAATTAGCAGCACCAATCAGGGAATTGACATTCTATGATGTCCATCTGGCTGACCTTGTTAGAATCATTACGCTCTCCAAATCACACACCTTCCTGAAATGGAACTACTTTGACCTTCCTTCATTGATTTTGGTCAAAACTCTGGAATTCCCTCGTTATTAGCACTGTTAGAATTTCAGAAGCTCAGCAACGCTGCACACTACCACCTTGTCGAGAGCAGTTAGAGATTGACAATAAATATTAGGCATTGCCAAAGATGTTCATCTCTGATAAGCTAATGTAAAATGACAACAGACGACATAAAATTGAGAATGTAGAAGCTCCAAGTTATTTATGTCTGCCTTACAGGAATACACTTTGTGGGAAAATCCAGTGCGAAGGTGGGAGTGCATTTCCAATCCGAGGTGGACAGGTGAACATTGTTGTCAGTACTGTCAAATTTAAGGGTGTGACATATAACTGCAGAGGGATTGTTTCTGACTTAGCTGATGCCAGCACTCCAGACTTAGTTTATGATGGAACCAAGTGTAGCAACAACAAGGTAAGACATTCACAGTTAACATAAAAGTAAATCAAACTCTTTGATAATTGGTAGACCCCCCCCTCCCCCCCTTTGCTCTCATAGTATTTCTTTCATCCCACTGTTGAGTCTCTGCTAATTTCCCTGATGATGCAATTGGCAAAGCCATATCATCTCCTTCACACTGCTGTTATCTCTCCATTATTCAACATTTGTCCTCCTGCAAAACCTCTCCGCTCTGCTCTTCATTGCCTCTAACTTTCCCCATCATGTATTTTGTGTGTTTTTGTCATTGCACAAATCTGATCAAGCTGGGAGAAAGTGAGGACTACAGAAGCTGGAGATCAGAATCGAAGAGTGTGGTGCTGGAAAAGTACAGTAGGTCAGGCAGCATCTGAGGAGCAGGAGAGTCATTCCTGATGAACAGATTACGCTTGAAACATCGACTCTCCTGCTCCTTGGATGCTGCCTGACTGGCTGTGCTCTTCCAGCACCACACTTTTTGACTCTGACCAAGCTGGCCAAACTGCCATTCCAACATGAATTTCACAAAAACAAACAATTGCAGATTCACCAAGTCATATCTCGGCTAGCAGCATTTCTCAGGAGTTCTCAGTTCAGTGGGTTACGGAATTAGAGGCAATCCCACTAAATATATCCAAGTCTTTGAAAATTTGACAATGTATTCCACACGGCATGCATTTCGGATCACAGTCTCCTGATCAGGGACAGACATTTCAGTCTGATATGAAAGAATATTTCTGCACACAAAGGTTTTGAATCTTTGTAATATTCTACCACAAAGTGCAAAGGAAGCACAGACATTGAGAATATTCAAGATGAGCTCAGTAGATTTTTGAAACCTAAAGGAATCAGCTGATGCAAAGTGGGTTGGTGCAGTAAAGTGGAGTTGAGTTGGATGCAGAGCTCTGATGTTTTGGGATATGCAAGAGCCCAGAGGAACCCTTTGACCATTTCTTGCTTCTCGTTTTCATGGTTATGAGCTTGACTGGGTTTTAGTGTTCGACAATGCAGATGGCTCATTTTTGAAACTTTATCACATTGACACTGCGTTGACAACCATTGTTTATTTTCTATTTAACAGCTGTGTCATAATGCACAATGTAAGGATGTGGCTGTCTTTAAAGTAAAGGAATGTGACAACGCCTGCAATAAAAAAGGGGTATGAAGTTAATTTCTCTTATTCCTTGTTAGACTGATTAATGTTTTGGGGGTTGATTGGGATAACTGCATCAACTGCATTGATATAATTCGTTTAATGGAGTAAATATCCTAAGGCACTTCACAAGAGTGCTATCAATACAATTTGGACCACAGTGCCTGAAAGGAAAAAGAGAAAGAATGATTGAGTGGCAGTGAATCCAGACCTCAAGGCCTCGGACAATTGCAAAAATGCCAATACTGGTGAACCAATGAAAATTACAGATAATACAAGACCAGAATTAGTGTTTTAATGATGTCTCAGAGAATTTGAGCTGGAAAAGAACATAATGATACAGGAGAGGTGAGGCCAAGGATAGATGTGAAAACAAAGATTGAAATTTAATATCAACATTTCCTTAAATTGGAGCCAACAAGCAGAGGGTAATCTACACAAACAAAATGTTTTTAGAGATAGAACAGGAACAGTGTTTTGGATTATCTCAAGTTTACAGAGGGTAGATTGTGCAGGATGAGATGGGAGTGAATTGGCGGAATTGAGTGTCGTGGTCAGGATGGTTTTTTAGATTAGATTACTTACAGCGTGGAAACAGGCCCTTCGGCCCAACAAGTCCACACCGACCTGCCGAAGCGCAACCCACTCATACTCTTACGTTTACCCTTTTACCTAACACTACGGGCAATATAGCATGGCCAATTACACCTGACCTGCACATCTTTGGACTGTGGGAGGAAACCAGAGCACCCGGAGGAAACCCACGCAGACACAGGGAGAATGTGCTAACTCCACACGGTCAGTCGCCTGAGCCGGGAAGTGAACCCGGGTCTCTGGCGCTGTGAGGCAGACAGTGCTAATCACTGTGCCACCGTGCTGCCCACAGTGGTCTGGATGAAGTTTGTAGCAGCAAAGGTGGGCAAGGGTAGAGACCGGCAGAGTTACAGAATGGATCTAGTTATGGTGTCTATATGACTTTATAAAGACTAAGACTTTATAAAGCTCTGGTTAGGCCCCATTTGGAGTACTGTGTCCAGTTTTGGTCCCCACACCTCAGGAAGGACATACTGGCACTGGAACGTGTCCAGCGGAGATTCACACGGATGATCCCTGGAATGACAGGTCTAACATATGAGGAACGGCTGAGGATACTGGGATTGTATTTGTTGGAGTTTAGAAGATTAAGGGGAGACTTAATAGAGACGTACAAAATAATACATGGCTTGGAAAAGGTGGATGCTAGGAAATTGTTTCAGTTAAACGAGGAGACTAGGACCCGTGGACACAGCCTTAGAATTAGAGGGGGTCATTTCAGAACAGAAATGCGGAGGCATTTCTTCAGCCAGAGAGTGGTGGGCCTGTGGAATTCATTGCCACGGAGTGCAGTGGAAGCCGGGACGCTAAATGTCTTCAAGGCCGAGATTGATAGATTCTTGTTGTCTCGAGGAATTAAGGGCTACGGGGAGAACGCTGGTAAGTGGAGCTGAAATGCGCATCAGCCATGATTGAATGGCGGAGTGGACTCGATGGGCCGAATGGCCTTACTTCCACTCCTATGTCTTATGGTCTTATGGTCTTATAGGGTAATAGTATATCTCAGTGGAAAACATGCCATTGGGATAGCAGGTTTTTAAAAATTTTACTCAGTTATGGGATGAGGGTGTTGCTATCTAGGTCAGCATTTATTGCCCTTCGCTGATTGGCTCGAGGGCAGTTAAGATTCAACCACCTTGCTGCATGGTCTGGAGTCACCTGTAGGCCAGATAAGGTAAGGAAGGCAGTTTCCTACCCTCTAGGACATTTGTGAAACAGTTGATTTTTTTGCAACAAATGATAATGTTTTCATGGTCATCATTAGATTTCAAATTCCACATCTGTATTGAATTTTATGGAACCCTATGCGCTGGCAGGATTTAATTCTGCATCCACAGAACATTACCTGGGTCTCTGGATTAACAGTCCAGAGAGAAGACCATGAGGCCATCATCTACCCTGCAGGGGCAGAAGAGAAACCCTTCTCGTGAATCAGTTGCTATGAAGAATCATGTAAGCGGTGCTACCCAAGTCATAGTGTACAGAAAAAGGACCTCTAGCCCATGGAGGCTCCACGGCTCAAAAACAACCACCTAATTATTCTAAGCCCAGTTTTAACATACATATCACCTCAAAATCTCCTGCAAGTTATCTTCAATCTACGTCCAGTGGTCATTAATCCCTTTATCAAGGGGGAAGCGTTATTTCATTCAACTCTATCTATGCCCCTCATAATTTTATATATCTCAATCATGTCCCCCTCAGTGTCCTCTACTCCAGAAAAAAACAACTCCAGACTGTCCAGTCATAACTAACACACACCAGCCCAGGCAACATTCTTGTAAATTTTCTTTGCTTTCTCTCCAGCACAATCACGTCCCTCCAATAATGTGGATTCCAGAGCAACACACAACACTCTAGCTGTAGCTTTACCATTATTTGATATCTTTCCAGCATCATCACTCTTTTCTTAAATTCTATGCTTCGACTAAAGATGGCAAGCATACCATGGTCTTCTTAAACACTTCACCTACCCACTGTCCAACTACCTTAAGGGACCGGTCGACAGGCTCACCATTTGCAGCAGCAGTGGGAGCAGTGAGAATGCGAACCAGGGGACTGCCGGGAAGGTTAATTTTCCTGTTCAATATATACGTCGTGAATAGGCAGCGCAAAGACTCAACAGGAGTGGACGTGGATGCAGGGACTGCTGGGAATGTGAGCTGATATCTTTGGGCTTTGGCTGAACGTGAGACACTACATCCTCCTCTAACCAAAAAAAAAGTGGAGGGTTGGTGAGGTAAGGTTTCTTTTTATCTCTTTTGGCAATTTAGAGCAGAGGGGATGGAGGTTAGGGCAGTTACGTATTCCTCTTGCAGGATGTGGGGGGTAAGGGTCACCAATGGTGTCCCTGCTGACTTCATTGGGAGAAGTGCGCCCCACTCCAGCTCCTCACAGACCGCGTTAGGGAACTGGAGCTAGAGCTGGATGAACTTTGGATCATTCTGGAGGCTGACTGGGTGAAAAAGAGGAGTTGTAGGGAGGCAGTCACACCTAAGTTACAGGATAAGGGGAGGTGGGTGAGCATCAGGAGAGGGAAAGGGAATAACATCATGTCTCCTCAAACTCCTCTGCCATTAGAAAAACAAGGAGAACGTGAGGACTGCAGATACTAGACATCAGAGTCAAAAAGTATGATGCTGGAAAAGCACACCATTGAACCATTGAAGTCCATCTGGTATAGGTAGACACTCACCAAAATTTACAAGTAATATCAAGACTGACAATAAGAGCTTCTATAAATATATAACAATGGAAAGAGAAACCAAAGTGAACATGGGCCCCTCGCAGAGAAAAGGCTGGGGAAATAAAATTAGAAAATTAAGAGTGTCAGAGTAGACAATTTAGAAATACATAATATGGTCACTGAATCAGCACAGCATCATGAAGAGTCTGTCTGTCTTCTGTTACATAGCTAATCTTCTATTATGCCATTATACTGCCTCCAATACCATGCACTGTTATCTTATTAAGTAGCCTAATGTGTGCTACCTTATTACATGCTGTCTGAAAGTCTAAATTTATTACATCCATTGCTTCACTTTTATTTATGCTGCCTGTTAATTTTGCCACAAATTCTTGTTAGTTTGTCAGGCATAGTTTTCCCTTCATGAAGCCAGACTGACTCTGCTCAGTTGTATTATGCATTTTGATACGGTGCCACACCTGTCAGACCTGTTGAGTTTTTCCAGCAATTTCTGAGTTTTTGTTTGATCGGAAACAGAGGTTAGATGTAGATGGTCATTTCTCAGATTAGAATGTAGTTGAAAATAGTGTTCCTGAGAGATCGGTGTTGGGAAGAAAGTGAGGTCGGCAGATGCTGGAGATCAGAGCTGAAAATGTGTTGCTGGAACAGTGCAGCAGGTCAGGCAGTATCCAGGGAACAGGAGAATCGACGTTTCGGGCATAAGCCCTTCTTCAGGACCTTTGCTTCTTCTGATTTATGAAAACAATTTGGAGATGGCGTTGAGGAAAGAATCTTGAAATCTATAGATGATACTAAGCTCGGGAGAATAGTAAATTGTGAGGATGTTGCTGAGTGACTTCAGAGGGACACTGACAAGTTGGCCAAATGTGCAGACACCTGGCAGATGAATTTCAATGCAGAGAAATGTGAGGTAGAAGAAGTGCAGCAAGTCAATACAGGCTCAATGTTACAACTTTGAGGGGACTACAGGAGCAGAAGGACCTCAAGGTTCACATGTATGATTCTCTGAAGGTTGCCAGGCAAGTTGAAACAGTTGTAAAGAAGG
This sequence comes from Chiloscyllium plagiosum, assembly GCF_037043375.1. Classification (NCBI taxonomy): domain Eukaryota; kingdom Metazoa; phylum Chordata; class Chondrichthyes; order Orectolobiformes; family Hemiscylliidae; genus Chiloscyllium; species Chiloscyllium plagiosum. The sequence continues at coordinate 171,565,994 of NW_028270139.1, read as the reverse complement.
TTTATTGGATCCTTGCATTTATAAATAGAGGCATACAGCCTAAAATTTGTGTTATAGGGAGAGGCTGGATAGGCTGGGACTTTTTTCACGGGAGCATAAGAGGTTGAAGAGCGACCTTATCAAGATTTATAAAATCATAATATGCTGAACAGCAAATGTCTTTTTCCTCAGTTGGTGGAGTTGAAAACCAGAGGGCATATTTTTACGGTGAAAGGAGAAAGATCTTTTTTGGGACCTGAGAGGTAGTTTTTTTCACACAGAGGGTGGATTGGCTGTGAATTTAACAATGAGAAGAAATGGTGGATGCAGGTAGTTACAATATTTAAAAAAAAGATTCTGACAAATTCAGGAGTAGGAAAGGTTTAGAGTGGTATGGGCTAAATGCAGGCATGTGGGACTAGTTTAGTTTGGGAATATGGTCAGTGTGGAGTGACTGGATTGAAGGATCTGTTTCGAAGCTGCATGACTCTATGACCTTGTGAGATCTTCATACCATTCACACACATGCTGTAACAGGGCGATAACATCTTCAGCATGTCCTTTAAAGGAACATTGCATATTTGCTTCAATAAATACAACCATCCACAAGCTTTCACATGTGAATCTGCCTACCTTAGTCTGGATTATTTCCATTTACTTCTCACTTGGTTCTGTCCTTTTAATTTCCCAGCACACTAACACATTGTACAGACTTTTACGAAAGAAAAATCTCATATTATTACAGCATCAACCTTACCTGCAAATGCTGATGGTGAAAAACGCAATTTCTCTGTTTTTGTCTGCAGAGTTCCCACCTGCATGAAATAGCCACATTTTACCCCTGTTTATGAAAGCATGCATCCTCCCATGAACAATGTTCACAGTGGATGAATATAGTGGATGGATGTTAGCCAGTGGCTTGCCTGAAGGAATCTGCAGTTCTGTAGACTGTCCTCTGACAACTATAGATATGACTGCAGTTCATATTTGGATTTAAACTGGACACCATTTTCCAAGTGATTTTAAAATCTTTCATTGTTTCAGGTTTGCAACAACAAAGGTAACTGTCACTGTGATGTTGGCTGGGGTCCTCCATTTTGTAAAACCAAGGGTCCTGGTGGCAGTATTGACAGTGGTCCTATGGTGAGCACACTCTCAGGTAATCTTTTCAGTTTTTTATTGTGCTGAGGCTTTTGGTCACTTTTCTTGGTGTTTTCTTTCTGTGTTCGTCACCAGTATGTGTCCTCAAAATCAGGTTGCTTCACCATACCAATCATTTTTCACAATCGGTTAAATCAGTTCTGATTGTGCACCTCAGTAGTTCTGATTGTACACCTCAGAAAAGCCTCCCTCAGCATTGGCATTGTAGTGACTATAATATGGTCAGCTAGGTGGTAGTGACTGTAACGCAGTCAGCTGGGTGGACAGCATAGAATAAGGGTTCCCTGATTGCGGCTGCTAATCTGGTCCAATCACAAAGCCCTGGCTGACAGATATAAACAGGAAGGTGTGACTGAACTGTTTAGTACTTAGCTTGTGTAGTTGAAATTGTCCTGTAATGACAGATTTGGCTTGATGTTAATGACAGCTCAACAGTAAATAAACTGCTCAATAGACAAAAAAAAAACAAAAAAATAACAGGAAGGTCAGCAATGCAGGATGTGTCGTGAAAATAGAAAATCCTGTGGGTCTGCAGGGTTAACCGATGGTCCAGATGTTACAGATGCTGACATTTTGATTTATGTGAGTGCACTGACGACAGAATGTTGTGGACAAGAGGATATAGAGTCATACAGTCATAGAGATGTACAGCCTGGAAATAGACCCTTCGGTCCAAACTGTCCATGCCAACCAGATATCCCAATCCAATCTATTCCCACATGCCAGCACCCGGCCCATATCCCTCCAAACTCTTCCTATTCATATACGGATCCAACTGCCTCTTAAATGTTGCAATTGTACCAGCCTCTACCACTTCCTCTGGCAATTCATTCCATACACGCACCACCCTCTGTGTGAAAAAGTTGCCCGTAGGTCTTTTTTATATCTTTCCCCTCTCACCCTAAACCTATACCCTCTAGTTCTGGACTCCCCGACCCCAGGGAAAAGACTTTCCCTATTTATCCTATCCATGCCCCTCATAATTTTGTAAACCTCTATAAGGTCACCCCTCAGCCTCCGATGCTCCAGGGAAAACAGCCCCAGCCTGTTCAGCCTCTCCCTGTAGCTCAGATCCTCCAACCCTGGCAACATCCTTCTAAATCTTTTCTGAACCCTTTCAAGTTTCACAGCATCTTTCCGATAGGAAGAAGACCAGAATTGCATGCAATATTCCAACAGTGGCCTAACCAATGTCCTGTACAGCCGCAACATGACCTCCCAACTCCTATACTCAATACTCTGACCAATAAAGGAAAGCATACCAAACGCCTTCTTCACTATCTTACCTACGTGCAAATCCACTTTCAAGGAGCTATGAACCTGCACTCCAAGGTCTCTTTGTTCAGCAACACTCCCTAGGACCTTACCATTAAGTGTATAAGTCCTGCTAAGATTTGCTTTCCAAAAATGCAGCACCTCACATTTATCTGTATTAAACTCCATCTGCCAATTCTCAGCCCATTGGCCCATCTGGTCAAGATCCTGTTGTAACCCTCTTCGCTGTCCACTACACCTCCAATTTTGGTGTCATCTACAAACTTACCAACTGTACCTCTTTGGCTCGCATCCAAATCATTTATGTAAATGACAAGAAGTAGAGGACCCAGCACCGATCCTTGTGGCACTCCACTGGTCACAGGCCTCCAGTCTGAAAAACAACCCTCCACCACCACCCTCTGTCTTCTACCTTTGAGCCAGTTCTGTATCCTAATGGCTAGTTCTCCCTGTATTCCGTGAGATCTAACCTTGCTAATCAGTCTCCCATGGGAAACCTTGTCGAATGCGTTACTGAAGTCCATATAGATCACATCTACCGCTCTGCTTTCATCAATCTTCTTTGTTACTTCCTCAAAAAACTTAATTAAGTTTGTGAGACATGATTTCCCACGCACAAGGCCATGTTGACTATCCCTAATCAGTCCTTGCCTTTCCAAATACATGTACATCCTGTCCCTCAGGATTCTCTCCAACAACTTGCCCATCACGACGTCAGGCTCACTGGTCTATAGTTCCCTGGCTTGTCTTTAACACCGTTCTTAAATAGTAGCACCACATTAGCCAACCTCCAGTCTTCCGGCACCTCACCTGTGACTATTGATGATACAAATATCTCAGCAAGAGGCCCAGCAATCACTTCTCTAGTTTCCCACAGAGTTCTCGGGTACACCTGATCAGGTCCTGGGGATTTATCCACTTTTATGCAGATATTGTAGCCTATGCAGCATACTGTCAACTGGAAGCTGAATTGGACAGGCCTATTGCAGGATATGCAAACCTAGGTCCGGGTATGATTCCCACTGAGCCACAAGAGTTATAAACAGCAAGGCGGCACTGCTTGTCACTGGCCACTTGGGTGTTTCTTTTCTTCCTGATGGTGGTAACTGAATAAAGATTTGTGCACCTTGTGTCTTTCACTGTGTCTCATATCTGCACTGGGGAAAAATAAGCACTACCACAGTTAGGCAGTAGTGTGGGGGTAAGAAAAAAAGGAGTGAAAAAAAAACCAGAAAGGTCACAAGTTCTGCTCTTACTGAGACCTGGCACTGAGGAAGTTGGACTAGTGTCAGGAAGTAGCCTGTGGAAATGAACGGTGAATTCACGATGGGATCTCAGCCTCTGTGGAGTTATTTCAGGCATCAAAGTTCACCATTTACTGTTCTAATCAAATAAAAGTCAACAGCTCCCAAACTCCACAGCTTCCACTGACCTGAAAGAAATGAGATAAGGAGGGCTGGGACCAGAAATCATTTTGCAAACAGGAAGGAAAGTTATGAAATGAGTGTTGTCAACCTGAGAACCTGCACAGACCGATGATCTGTTGATAAAGTTGATAAGTGAATAGGATTGGATGGGTGTGATGATACAGGGAGGAGAGATCTAGATAAATTCTTGTTTTCAGAGGGCAAAAATGGGAGTTGGGCCAGGAAAACATTGGAGTAGCTAAATATCAGCAAAGGCATGGATGGAGATTCAGCAGTGTGTGGGGTGAGGCACGGTCAGAGACAGGTCACTTTACAGAGGTGAAAGTCAACAGTATTCAATATAAAAGGAATGTTGGGCCAGAAATTCCATTCAGGCTCAAATAGAGCATCAAAGTTTGATTCAGTCTCAGGCAGTCAGAAGGTGGCTGGAAGGAATTGGTTATGAGGGCAGAAGCAATGGATTCAATTTTAACGATGCTGCTCCTTTAACAAGTTATGTTGTCCTTAGTTTTTTTCAAAGGGGGTGTAAAGGCAGAGGTTCCGATATGTCTGGGCTTTTCTCATTGAGGAGGCTTTTAAGTTTAAAAACCAACACTTGTACAATGAAAAGGGAGTGGCCAGTTGTCCCATTTCAAGGTTTGGTTTGGTTTTAGTGAAGCTGTTTTGTTTGCAGTTGCTGGTCATGTTTTGGCTGGGAACCCAGAGAAGCTACTCAGACCCCAAGAAGTATTCTCATGCTGATCCTCTCTCACTCTTTCTGACATCTCACCTGTTCGAAACTGTGTTTGATTTTAACATTTTTTTACCAATGGGGTGTTTATGGCAACGTAAGCATTTGGAAAAGCACCATTAAGTTATGATAGAGTCAACTGGGTTTTCAGATAGTTATGTTATTCTAGATTTGGATTTCTTTTGTTTGTGTTTAAATAAAGTCTTTTGTTTAAAGCTGAATGGTTGGGTCAGCTGCATCTCTCCTGGAATATCCATTTACACCTGCTTCAAACAACTCCAAGTTAGGGCCTGGACTACCTTCCTGAAACATTTTGAGGGCGTCTGGCCTAGTCCATAACAGAGGGATGCTGTTTGTGGGATTTCTTCTGTCGTTCCAATTTGGGATTAGGGGTTGTGGACTTGGAGGTAGTGAGTGGTAGGTGCTAGTCTCTTTTGCTCCTGGTTTTGAATTCAGTTGGTTTAAACAGTGCTTGGGAAATCAATAGCTCTTTCAGTCACTAAGAGGTTTATGGGGTAGAAGAAGTGACTTTGTGTGTTTTCCAAAAGGTGAACTCGGAAAAGCTGATGGAATTGTCACTCAATCTGGAGTTGGAGCTGACTCCATCTGTAAGGAAATGAGAGATAATTACAGCAATAGCTCAGCATTTAAACTTGCTGGAAATGCCTTCAGAATCTTTGGAAATGGCTTTTAACATTGTTCAAGATGTTCTAGGATTTGAAGATGCTTACCAAATTTGCCAAGAAAGTTTGGAAAGCCAGAGGAAGGATATAATTTTAAAATTATCAAACAGGTTAGAATTGGGCTTAACCAAGGACAAAAGGGAAGCTGAAATGATAATGGAGTGGGTTAAGTGCTTGGGTATATCAGAGAAACAGAGAAGTGCGGTGGAGTTAGAAAAACTTAAGTTGCAATTAAGGCAACATGAGTGAGGAAATAAAGAGAAAGGAAGAAGAGCCATGTTTGAAGATAAAGAAAAGGAGAGAAGGTGTTTAGCTGCGCAAAACAAAGGGGAGAGGAAGTCCCGAGCAGAAGAAAGGGAAAAAATGAGAGAAAGATAGAGAAAAGAATGGGAGAAAGAGAGAGAATTTGAATTTCAGAAGTTGCGATTAGACAGGAGTGTCAGCTTAAAAGGATGGAGATAAAGACTGAAGGTAAAAGGCAAGATTCTTGGCAAGGTGGAGGAACAAAGAGACTTTGGGATCTATGTCCAAGTTGCTACCCAAGTTGATAGGGTTGTTAAGAAGGTGCATGATGTGTTGGCTTTCATTAGCAGGGGGATTGAGTTTAAGAGCTGCAAGGTTATGATACAGTTCCATAGAACTCTGATTAGACCACACTTGCAATATTGTGTTCAGTTCTGGTCACCTAATTATAGGAAGGATGTGGAAGGTTTAGATTAGGTGTAGAGGAGATTTACCAGGATGCTTCCTGGACAGGAGGGCTTGTCTTATGAAGAAAGGTTGAGGGAGCTAAGGCTTTTCTCATTGGAGCAAAGAAGGATGAGAGGTGACTTGATAGAGGTGTACAAGATGTTGAAAGATAGAGTGGATAGAGTCATAGAGATGTACAGCATGGAAACAGAATGGCTATTGCAAGAGGACATAATTCTAAGGTGATCGGAGGAAAGATGTCAGAGGTAGGTTCTATACACCGAGAGTGATGGGTGCGTGGAATGCACTGCTAGCAGTCGTAGCAGAGTCAGATACAGTAGAGACATTTAAGCGACTCTTGAATAGTCACATGGATAATAGTAAAATGTTGGGTATGTAGATTAGCTTGATATTAGAGGAGGATAAAACGTCAGCACAACATCAAGGACTGAAGGCCTGTACTATGCTGTACTGTTCTATGTAAGCTTAGTGAGGAAGAGAATGAGGAAGAGCAAACCCATGGTAGCCAAAGGCCTGGTCAGGATCTGTTTAAATATATTCAAGCATTGCCTAAATTTGAGAAGGATGTGGAAGCCTTTTTCATCTCATTTGAAAAGGTGGCAAAACAAATGCATTGGCCAGTGACTGTGGGTTTTGTTGATCCAAACAAAACTTGTATGTAGGGGTAGTGAGGAATTCACATCAATATCAGAGGAAGGATCTGGGGAGTATGAAGAGGTGAAGAAAGCCATCTTAAGTGCCTATGTGTTTGTATTAGAAGCCGACAGACAGCATTTCAGGAATTAAAGGAGACACCTGGTTAAACATAGAGTGAGTTTGAAAGGATCAAACAAAGTTATTTTGATAGGTGGATGAGGGCATTAAAAATACAGCAAACCTATGACGTTCTTAGACGATTATTTTGGAGGAGTTCAAAAATTCACTTCCTGAAGTAGTGAGAACTCACGTAAAAGAGCAGAGAGTTAAAACGGTTAGCGGCTGAAATGGCTGATGATTTTGAGTTGGTTCATAAATCCAAAGTTTGGCTTCCAAAATCAATTTCAATCCATGAGGGATAGAAATTGGGGGAAAAAGAAATCCTCACGTGGCAAGGGAAAGGTAGATCTCAGTGACAATCATAAGCATAACTTACTACAGGGTAAAAAGGAAATCCTTGAAGGGGAAAGATAAGTTAAAAAGCTCCAGTGTTTTCATGAAATCACAGTGTTGGTGAGTTCGAAAAAGCACTGGGAAGCCAGATGTAGGAATACAGGATAAGACAGTGAATTCTGTTGGAGTGGTAATGGAGAGCACACTGGAGGCTAAAATGCTGCACCAGAATGTATAACCTGGTCAGAGGTTGGTTAAGCAGGAAGTGCCAGAACTTCTTAAACCATATACCAAGAAGGTAAAGTTTACTCGCACAGGCCAGCAGCAGCAGTTAGCGGTTACAATATTAAGAGACACAGGAGCCTCTCAATCTTTGAACTTGAAAGATGAGATATGTACCACTGAAGGACTATTGCCAGAAAAGGTATTAGTGATAGGAATTCATGGTGAGACAAAAAGTACTCAAAAAGAGTGAGGTTAGAGTGTCCATTGAAGAGTGGAGAAGTTGTGGTAGGAGTGCTGGACAAACTCTTAGCTCCAGGAATACAGTTTGTCCTTGCTAACAATATAGCTGGTTCACAGGTAGGAGTGCTGCCCACTGTGGTTGAAAAGCCAGTGGAAACTCAGGCACCTGAACTATTGCAGGACATGTATCCTGGGATTTTTCCTGTGACAGGGTCATAAAGTCACCAGTTCAAACAGGAGAGATCAAAGAGTACAGATAAAAAAGGTGAAGTAGAATTAGCAGAGACTCTGATCAGATGTTTGACCAAAACAGAAGCAAATTGCTGACAAAGTAGATATCTTTAGATCAAATACATTAATTGAATTATAGCAGAGAGATGAAAATTTAAAGCCATCGTATTAAAAGGCATATTCTATCATGGAGGATGAATCCAAATGTGTCCCTGAATGCTACTACCTTAAAAATGATGTCTGAATGAGGAAATGGAGGTCACCACATCTTCAGGCAGATGAGAAACGGGCAGAAGTTCATCAAGTGTTATTACCAGTGGGTTGTAGAACACAGATGTTGCGAGTGGCATGTGAACAACCAGTAGGAGGTCATTTAGAGCTAAGAAACAGTCAAACTAAAATACAAAAACATTTTTTACTGGCCTGGACAGCATACGGATGTAGTTAAAATTTGACAGACATGCCACACGTGGAAAACCACAGGCAGGAATAAAACTCGTACCTTTAATATCTATTCCTGCATTTGAGAAACCTTTTACAAGATTCTTAATTGATTGCATAGGACCCATACCTAAAATGAAAATGGGAATCAGAATTTGTTAACAATGTTGGATGTGTCCACTAGATTTCCAGAGGCCATTCCATTACGCAATATCACAACTAAAAGGATTATAGAGGAATTATTCAGATTTTTCATGAGATATGGACTACCCACAGAGATACAATCAGATCAAGAGTTAAACTTCACATCAACATTATTCAAGGAAGTTATGGACAATTTAGGAATAAAACAATTCAAATCTTCTGGATACCATCCAGAATCACAGGGAGCTCTCGAAAGGTGGCATCAGACATTGAAGACCATGTTGAGGGTTTATAGTCAAGACTATGCAGATGATTGGGATCAGGGAATTCCATTTGTGCTTTTTGAGATCTGAGATGCAGCAAATGAATGAACCAAATTCCATCCAATCGAATTAGATTTTGGACATGAAGTAAGAGAACCACTAAAATTGATTAAGGAGAATCTGGAAGTCAGGATTCAGAGATCGCATATTTGGACTATATGTCAAAGTTTAGGGAATAGTTAAGTAGAGCGGGGGAGTTGGCTCGACAGTGTTTAAAAGTATCACAGCATACAATGAAACAGGAAGCAGAGAAGAAATCAAAAACTCGTAATTTTGCTGTCGGGGATAAGGTGTTAGTGTTTCCTCCAGTGATAGGTGAATCTTTTAAAAACAAGGTTTAGTAGACTGTATCAAGTTGAAAGGAGACTGAGTGAAGTCAACTGCTTGACAAGGACTCTAGACAGAAGGACAACTCACAGATAGTGTCATGTGAATACACTCAAAAGCTATTTTGACAGGGAAGGAAAGCCAAAGGAGACTGTGTTATTGGTTACAACACAGAGGGAAGAAGCAAGTTCAGAGGATTCTGAATTGGACATTCTTCATATTAAATTGGACAATGAGGAAGTTGTCAAAAATTGTTGTCATAAATTATTGAGTTACCTTCCAAAGAAAAAGTGAAATGACCACATGGAGAGATATGTGGAAATAAGCTGGGAGTTACTAACCTAATTATCCATGATGCAGATAAAGGAGATGCTGTTCTGATTAAGGTGGTAGAAGCAACTTATATTTCTAAGTAGGACTTGCTGTGAGGATACTGGCAACGAATGAATTCAATTTCACCTTTTGTATTGCTAAATGGACTTTATCAGTTTGAAATAATGCCATTTGGCATGAAAAATGCACCAGCCACATTTCAGAGACCAACCAATAAGGTCATTTCCAGATTATCCAATTGTGTCATATATATTGATGACCTGGCGATTTTTAGTCACACAGAGAAAGAACATTTGCAACATTTGTCAGAATTATTCGATTGACATTAGGAGGCAGGCTTGGTGATAAATCTGGCAAAAAGTGATTTTGCCAAAGTCCAAGACACCTTCCTGGGCCATAGACAAATGGCCCCATGGAATGCAAACACAAAGGTAATTTGGGAGTTTCCATACCATCGCAAAACGAGCAGTATTCCTGGAAATGAGTGAATTTTATTAGTGTGACTACTCCACTCATTGAATTACTAAAGAAAAGCAAGACATTTCAGTGGACAATGGATTGTCAGAAGGCATTTGACAGCCTGAAGCTGAATTAACTACTGCCCCAGTATTTGCCACACCTAATTATCCAAAGCCAATCAAAGTGGCTATCGATGTGAGTGATGTGGGTATCAGTGCTGTGCACTTACAGGAAGATGACGAGAAAATAGAAAGAGCAATCGGGTATTTCTCCAGGAAATTGAACATTCAACAGCAGAAATATTCAACAGTTGAAAAGAAGACTTTGAGCTTGGTGTTGGCGTTACAACATTTCAATGCTTATGTAGACTACTGGAGAAAATGCGGAGGTATGATATTGAAGGTGATTTAGCGGTTTGGATTAGAAACTGGTTTACTGTAAGAAGGCAACGAGTGGTGGTTGTTGGAAAATATTCAGCCTGGAGTCTGGTTACTAGTGGTGTGCCGCACGGATCTGTTTTGGGAGCATTGTTGTTTGTCATTTTTATAAACGACTTGGGCACAGGTATAAGTGGATGGGTTAGTAAGTTTGCAGATGATACTAAAGTCGATGGAGTGGTGGACAGTTTGGAAGAATGTTGCAGGTTGCAGGGAGACTTGGATAAACTGCAGAATTGGGCTGAAAGGTGGAAAATGGAGTTCAATGCAGATAAATGTGAGGTGATTCACTTTGGGAAGAATAACAGGAAGGCAGAGTACTGGAAAAACTCTTGTTGGTGTGGATGTGCAGAGGGATCTTGGGATCAGGGTCCATGTACATAGATCCCTGAAAGTTGCCACCTGGGTTGATAGTGCTGTTAAGAAGACATACAGTGTGTTAGGTTTCATTGCTAGAGGGATTGAGTTCCGGAGCCGTGCTGTCATGCGATACTGCAACTATACAAAACACTAGTGTGGCCACACTTGGAGTATTGTGTGTAGTTCTGGTCGCCCCATCACAGAAAGGATGTGGAAGCATTGGAAAAGGTGCAGAGGAAATTTACCAGGATGTTGCCTGGTCTTATGAGGAAAGGCTGAGAGACTTGGGTCTGTTCTCATTGGAGAGAAGAAGGCTAAGAGGGAATTTAAGAGAGACATACAAGATGATTAGATAGGATGGACAGTGAAAATCTTTTTCCGAGGATGATGACATCTGCTTATACAAGGGAGCATAGCTGCAAATTAAGGGGTGATAGATTGAAGACAGATGTTAGAGGCAGGTTCTTCACTAGAGAGTGGTAAGGGCGTGGAATGCCCTACCTGCCAATGTAGTTAACTCAGCCACTGTAATGGAAAATTATCCATTTACTGTGAAATTTAAAAGAGAATGCTTTTCTTCAATTCAATACTGTACTGAGCTTTGTAAACGATATTTTGATGAAGGTCTGTAGTTAGCTTATTTCTGTTTGAATTCTGTAAACATTCGACTTAACCTTGTGATAGTCAAGCTCAGCGAAAGCTGAAGACCTGTTATGTCTAGGACCAGGGGATGAGAGAATAACAACTTGAGCTCTTCCAGTTTCTGCCCTTGACAGTGTGATAAGAAACAGTGAGGAGAAAGTGAGGTCTGCAGATGCTGGAGATCAGAGCTGAAAATGTGTTGCTGGAAAAGCGCAGCAGGTCAGGCAGCATCCAGGGAACAGGAGAATCGATGTTTCGGGCATAAGCCCTTCTTCAGGAATGAGGAAACTTTGTCCAGCAGGCTAAGATAGAAGGTAGAGAGGAGGGACTTGGGGGAGGGGAGTCGGAAATGTGATAGGTGGAAAGAGGTCAAGGTGAGGGTGATAGGTCAGACTGGGGTGGGGGCGGAGAGGTCGGGAAGAAGATTGCAGGTTAGGAAGGCGGTGCTGAATTCGATGGATTAGACTGAGACAAGGTGGGGGGAGGGGAAATGAGGAAACTGGTGAAATCCAAGTTCATCCCTTGTGGTTGGAGGGTTCCTAGGCGGAAGATGAGGCGCTCTTCCTCCAACCATCGTTTTATTGTGGTCTGGCGGTGGAGGAGTCCAAAGACCTGCATATCCTTGGTGGAGTGGGAGGGGGAATTGAAATGTTGAGCCACAGGGTGGTTGGGTTGGTTGGTCCGGGTGTCCCAGAGGTGTTCTCTGAAACGCTCCGCAAATCTTGACTGAACCCTTTCAAGTTTCACAACATGTTTCCGATGTTAACAATATTCCAACAGTGGCCTAACCAATATCCTGTACTCAATACTTTGACCAATAAAAGAAAGCATGCCAAAAGCCTTCCTCACTAACCTTTCTACCTGCAACTCCACTTTCAAGGAGCTATGAACCTGCACTCTAAGGTCTCCTTGTTCAGCAACACTCCCTAGGACCTTACATTAAGTGTATAAATCCTGCTAAGATTTGCTTTCATAAAATGCAGCACCTCACATTTATCGGAGTTAAACTCCACTGCCACTTCTCAGCCCATTGGCCCATCTGGTCAAGATCCAGTTGTAATCTGAGGTAACCTTCTTTGCTGTCCACTACACCTCCAATTTTGGCGTCATCTGCAAACTTACCAACTGTAACTCTTATGCTCGCATCCAAATCGTTTATGTAAATGACAAAAAGTAGAGGACCCAGCACCGATCCTTGTGGCACTCCATTGATCACAGGCCTCCAGACTGAAAAACAACCCTCCACCACCACCCTCTGTCTTCTACCTTTGAGCTAGTTCTGTATCCAAATGGCTAGTTCTCCCTGTATTCCGTGAGATCTAAACTTGCTAATCAGTCTCCCATGGGAAACCTTGTCGAACGCCTTACTGAAGTCCATATAGATCACATCTACCACTCTGCCCTCATCAATCCTCTTTGTTCCTTCTTCAAATAACACAATCAAGTTTGTGAGACATGATTTCCCACCCACAAAGCCATGTTGGCTATCCCTAATCAGTCCTTTCCTTTCCAAATACATGTATATCCTGTCCCTCAGGATTCTCTCCAACAACTTGCCCACCACCGATGTCAGGCTCACTGGTCTATAGTTCCCTGGCTTGTCCTTACCACCCTTCTTAAACAGTGGCACCACGTTAACCAACCTCCAGTCTTCCGGCACCTCACCTGTAACTATCGATGATACAAGTATCTCAGCAAGAGGCCCAGCAATCACTTCTCTAGATTCCCACAGAGTTCTAGGGGAGACCTGATCAGGTCCTGGGGATTTATCCACTTTTATGCATTCCAAGACATCCAGCACTTCCTCCTCTGTAATATGGACATTTTGCAAGGTGTCACCATCTATTTCCCTACATTCTATGTCTTCCATATCCTTTTCCACAGTAAATACTGATGCAAAATACTCGTTTAGTAACTCCCCCATTTTCTGCGGCTCCACACAAAGGCCACCTTGCTGATCTTTGAGGGGCCCTATTCTCTCCCTCGCTACCCTTTTGTCCTTAATATATTTGTAAAAACCCTTTGGATTCTCCTTAATTCTATTTGCCAAAGCTATCTCATGTCCCCTTTTTGCCCTCCTGATTTCCCTCTTAAGTATACTCCTACTGACTTTATGCTCTTCTCAGGATTCACTCGATCTATCCTGTCTGTACCTTACATATGCTTCCTTCTTTTTCTTAACCAAACCCTCAATTTCTTTAGTCATCCAGCATTCCCTATACCTACCAGCCTTTCCTTTTGCCCTGACAGGAATATACTTACTCTGGATTCTCATTATCTATTTCTGAAAGGATCACATTTTCCAGCTGTCCCTTTACCTGCGAACATCTGCCCCCAATCAGCTTTTGAAAGTTCTTGCCTAATACCATCAAAATTGGCCTTTCTCCAATTTAGAACCTCAACTCTATCCTTTTCCATCACTATTTTAAATCTAATTGAATTATGGTCGCTGGCTCCAAAAAGCTCCCCCACTGACACCTCAGTCACCTGCCCTGCCTTATTTCCCAAGAGTAGGTCAAGTTTTGCACCTTCTATAGTAGGTACATCCACATACTGAATCAGAAAATTTTCTTGTACACACTTAACAAATTCCTCTCCATCTAAATCCTTAACACTATGGCAGTCCCAGTCTATGGTTGAAAAGTTAAAATCCCTTACCATAACCACCCTATTATTCTTTCAGATAGCTGAGATCTCTTTCCAAGTTTGTTTCTCAATTTCCCTCTGACTATTAGGGGGTCTATAATACAATCCCAAAAAGGTGATCATCCCTTTCTTATTTCTCAGTTCCACCCAAATAACTTCCCTGGATGTATTTCCGGAATATCCTCCCTCAGCACAGCTGTAATGCGATCTATTGTCAAAAACGCCACTCCCCCTCCTCTCTTGCCTCCCTTTCTATCCTTCCTGCAGCACTTGTATCCTGGAACATGAAGCTGCCAGTCCTGCCCATCCCTGAACCATGTTTCTGTAATTGCTATGATATCCCAGTCCCATGTACCTAACCATGCCCTGAGTTCATCTGCCTTCCCTGTTAGGCCCCTTGCATTGAAATAAATGCAGTTTAATTTATTAGTCCTACCTTGTCCCTGCCTGCCCTGACTGTTTGATTCGCTTCTGTTCTCAACTTTACTAGTCTCAGATCGATCTCCTTCCTCACTATCTCCCTGGGTCCCACCCCGCCACCTTACTAGTTTAAATCCTGCCGAGCAGCTCCAGCAAATCTCTCTGTCAGTATATTAGTCCCCTTCCAATTTAGGTGCAATCCGTCCTTCTTGTACAGGTCACTTCTACCCCAAAAGAGATTCCAATGATCCAAAAATGTGAATCCTTCTCCCATACACCAGCTCCTCAGCCATGCATTCATCTGCTCTAACCTCCTATTCCTGCCCTCACTAGCTCGTAGCACTGGGAGTGATCCAGATATTAGTTTTGACAAACGGTCAGTTGGACGCGAAACATCAGCTCTTTTTCTGTCCTTACAGATGCTGCCAGACCTGCTGAGATTTTCCAGCATTTTCTCTTTTGGTTTCAGATTCCAGCATCTGCGGTAATTTGCTTTTATCCCTTCCTATGTTGTTGGTTCCAATGGGGACAATAACCTCTTGCTGGCCCCTCTCCCCCTTGAGAACATTCTGCTCCTCTCTGAGACATCTTTGATCCTGGCACCAGGGAAGCCACATACTATTCTGATTTTTCGTTGCTGACCACAGAAACTTCTGTCTGTACCTCGGACTAGAGAGTCCCCTAACACAATTGATCTCTTCGTAGCATTAGAGCCAGTCTCAATGCCAGAAATTTGGCTGTTTGTGCTACATTCCCCTGAGAATCCATCATCCCCTACATTTTCCAAAATAGCACACCTGTTTGAAATGGCTATAGGTACAGAAGACTCTTGCACTAGCTGCCTACCTCTCTTACCTCTCCTGGAGTTAACCCTATGTGATAAAAAGGTAAAAACAATGACTGCAGATGCTGGAAACCAGATTCTGGATTAATGGTGCTGGAAGAGCACAGCAGTTCAGGCAGCATCCAAGAAGCTTTGAAATTGATGTTTCGGGCAAAAGCCCTTCATCAGGAATAAAGGCAGTGAGCCTGAAGCGTGGAGAGATAAGCTAGAGGAGGGTGGTGGTGGGGAGAAAGTAGCATAGAGTATAATGGGTGAGAGGGGGAGGAGATGAAGGTGATAGGTCAGGGAGGAGAGGATGGAGTGGATAGGTGGAAAAGGAGATAGGCAGGTAGGACAAGTCTGGACAAGTCATGGAGACAGTGCTGAGCTGGAAGTTTAGAACTAGGGTGAGGTGGGGGAAGGGGAAATGAGGAAGCTGTTGAAGTCCACATTGATGCCCTGGGTTGAAGTGTTCCGAGGCGGAAGATGAGGCGTTCTTCCTCCAGGCGTCTGGTGGTGAGGGAGCAGCGGTGAAGGAGGCCAGGACCTTCATGTCCTCGGCAGAGTGGGAGGGGGAGTTGAAATATTGGGCCACGGGGCGGTGTGGTTGATTGGTGCGAGTGTCCCGGAGATGTTCCCTAAAGCGCTCTGCTAGGAAGCGCCCAGTCTTCCCAATGTAGAGGAGACCGCATCGGGAGCAATGGATACAATAAATGATATTAGTGGATGTGCAGGTAACTGTATCTGAGACTTTTCCCCTTCCTTTAACTGCCATCCATCACATACTACTTGCTTAGCTTCTTTTCCCACATTGCCTTTCTTTAATGACCAGCACTGTGTCTTTACGTGTCCCACCTTCTGGCGGTGAAAACACCTTTTCCCAGTGTCCTTCTGAAACCACCAGTACTGGAATTTTCAGTGTCCCACTCTATTACAGTGAAAAAACCTGAGGCCTTTCACCTCATTTCCACCCTCTTGGGCTTCTTTAATCGGTGGTAAATTCTGACCAGTGCTCTCTACTCTTGGTTTCATAGTGTAGGCTTTGCCCTTCTCCCAACTTGTATCCCTCACAGGACGAAATTCTGGCCAGAAGCTTGCTTTATGCACCTACATGTACTCATCTGCTAGGTCTGCTGCCCTTCTCGCTTCCTGAACTGCCTGTTCCTCCATGTGAATTCTTCCCATCTCTGGAAATGAGTTTTTAAACTCCTCCAGCATTAGCTGCCTACCACTTTAGTCTGAACTAGCATTACCCATAAATCCTTGGACCACTCCATCTACCTTGTCAATTTTTCAAATCAAATAAAGAAATCTTCAACATCTTTCTTATCAAAACGTGGCAGGGTTTTGACATATTTGTATATATCATGACCTTCTCTTTTAATCTCCAGCTTGTTAACTTGACTTTGCTAAGTCACAACTTCTCAAGTTCAAATTCTCTCTCTTTTTGCTCAGCTAAGATCCTTCTCTCTCTTTCATTTTCCTGTCTCTTCTCTCTCTTTCTCTTTTTCCTCTCTCACTTCTCTCTTTTTCTCTTTGCTTCTCTCTTTGTTTATCTTCCACATCCATTTTCCTCAATTGTAATTTCAGTTTTTCTTCCTCAACTGCACTTGTCTGTTTCTCTGGCACACCTACGTAATTTCCTTACAATTTCAGCTTTACTTTTGTCCTTGGTTAAACCCAAATGTAACTTCTTGCTAATTCTAAAATCATGGCCTTTTTCTTTTCTTCTCAATCTTCTTCACAAATTTGAGAATAATCTTCAAATCCCAGAACCTCTTTAGCAATTTTAAGAGCTATTTCTCTCACTTTTCATTTAATCAACCACAAGTCACAAAAATTAAACAAATTGTCACACCTATGTTTTATTTAAAGATCAAGAAGACTAACCTGCAAGTGCTGAAATCTACTGGAATTTTTCCTACCCCAAATCTATTCAAGTCAGTCTAAACATGTTCAGCTCCCAAATCCAAGCCCTAAACTGTTCAAATCACCGACAAAAGCTCCTAAACCATTCAAATTCTAGGAGGTAAACGCTGCTGCTTAATTGAAACCAGCAGCAGATAAAAGATTTACCCCGTGCAGTAATCTGTGAAAATCCGAGAGGCCAAGAATTATTTAAAGTAAAAATCAACAACTTTATTTCTTAAAGTATAAAAGAGAATAATTAACTAACAAATATTTACAACTCCTTCCACTAAACTACTTTTTACCTTCCCTTCTATAATACTAGTCCGATATAACCCCTGATTAAGGTTTACCAAAACTTCAAATTTTCAAAACCTGTCAGATGTCAAATCTTCTATTATTTCTTCCTTGGTTTTCTTTTCTTCTTCTTAGAGATCTCTGTTTCACTGGTTACTGATCGACAATGTTTCCTTTAAGAGAGCTATTCTCCTGGCAGTCCCCAGATGCTAGTGGCTTGGCAGTTCTCCAGTCCAGGAACTGGACATGAATCTGATTTTATAATGTCGTTGATTTTCCAATAATCCACACAGATTCATTGAGTACCGTCCGGTTTGGTAACTAAGACGATCGACGAACTCCACTGACTCTGGTTTGGTTCGATGATGTCCTTGTCGAGCATGGCCTCCACCTCCACCTGGACCTGTCTGGCTTTGAAAGGATTAAGCCGACAGGGGTGTTGTTTTATTGGAGCAGTATTCCTTTTTTTCGAGAAGTATTCCTTACGACTACTTCATGCACAACAGCATTAGTCCTCCCCATCTGATTCTTACATATGTTATTGTACTGCAGTAACAAATCTTTCAACTCTGTTCCATGTTCCTGAGACAGATAGCTTACTAACCTATCTCACTCCTCAAGGACCTCTTCATTTTTTAAACCTATCTTGAGGCAAATCAAAATCAACATCATCTGGATTTGATTCCTCACTCTGTGGGGCAGTAACTAACTGTTTCTCCAGTTCTTTCTCTCCAGTATAATATGGTTTCAACGTGCTCACATGACATCCCTTCTTTTTCTATCTGGCATCTTTACTAGATAGTTCACCTGACTCAACTTTTTCTCAATTTCATAGGGACCACTAAACCTGGTTTTGAAGGGACCTCCTAAAACTCGTAACAGTACGAACAGAACCAGAGGGCATAGTCGCAGATTTAAGGGTTGCTAAGTTAACTGAAATGAGGAGGAATTTCTTTTCTCAGATGGTTTGTTTGATCTCCTTGCCACAGAGAGCTATGGGAGCTGAGACCCTTGGTACATATGTAAGGCAGAAATGGATAGATTTGTGATCAGTTGGGGAATCAAGGGTTACAGGAAAAGAACAGGGAAATGGATGAGAAGTGTCAGATCAGGCATGATCCTGCTCTCAGAAGTCATGTGACACCAGATTATAGTCCAACAGAAATCACAAGCTTTCAGAGCACTACTCCTTCATCAGGTGAAGTCTGAAAGCTTGGGATTTGTCCAATCCAATCCAACACCTCCACATCATGATCCTATTGAATAATGGAGCAGGGTCGAGGACCAAGCAGCCTAATCCTGTTGCTATTTCTGATGGTCCCATCTCCACAAGGACTATGGAGTGGTCACTCTAACTGATACCACAACTATCACGGACCAACACACCTGCAACAGATAGAATTGTGAGTATGATGATAAGTAAATGATTTCCTCTAGTTTTATCTACTCTCCCACAAAAGACACAGACATACTCTTTCAGCAATGTTCTTTCAGGCTCAGCCAATTTGACACTTCAGTTCTGTTAGTTGTAACTTGACCCATTATTTGTCAGTTCCAGGAAGTAAACCTAACCCGATTGTTCTGAGTGTTACGATCATGGCACCAGCTTTAATAGTCCCGGTATTGGCCTATTTCTTCGCGAAGGTATTTATGAAGAAAGCCAAGATTGCAAGTGCAAGATCTCTAGCAGGTTAAAGAAATGGTGGCTGTCCAAGGTAAGAATCAACAAGCAAAATGAGGCCTCAGCACTTTCTTTCATCTTCAGTAGAACCTGACACCGAGTTACGGGTGATCAGGTTAGAAATGTGCCTGGAATAGGCTGATAACAAAAGTAGCTGCAAGCATTAGTAAAAGATAAAGGAAGCAGATGGGGTTTAGAAAACTAAAATCTGATGAGGCCCTTGAGGAAAATAAAGGAAGCAGGAATCAATTTAAACAAGCAATAGGAGGGCTAAAAGGGGTCATGAAATGTTCTTGGCAAATCGGGCTAAGGAGAATCCCAAGGCATGTTACATATGTATTAGTAGAAAGAGGGTAATAAGGGAAAAGATAGTTCTATTCAAGGACAAAAAAACAAAGTTACAAATCACACAACACCAGGTTATAGTCCAACAGTTTTAATTGGAAGCACTAGCTTTCGGAAGCACTAGCTTCATCAGGTGGTTTCGGAGTGGCTATAACCTGGTGTTGTGTGATTTGTAACTTTGTACACCCCAGTCCAACACCGGCATCTCCAAATCAGGACAAAAGCCAGAATTTATATGTGGAGCTGGATGAACTGGGTGGTTTCTTAGTCAGTACTTCACATCGGTATTCACCGAGGAGCAGGACATGAATGATGGTAAGATTATAGGGAGATCTGTTGACTTTCTGGGGCATGTGGATATTAAAATGGAGAAGGAGTTGTGTTGAAAAACATCAATACAGTTAAGTCCCCTGGGCCTGAAAGGATCTATCCCAGGATACTGTAAAGGACGAGGGAGGAGGCCTTGACAGAGATTTTTGTGTCCTCTTTCACCACAGGTGAGGTGCCAAAAGACTGGAGAATAGTCAAGAACAGTCACAGGGATAATCCAAGAAATTATTTGCTGGTGACTCTTATATCGGTGGCAGGGATATTATTGGGAAATAAGGAACAAGAGGATAGCTAGGGAAAGGATAGGTTCACTCAAGGACAAAGGACGGAAGTTATATGCAGAGATGGAAAATGACGATTAGATCTTTGACAAAAACTTTACATTGATATACTCACAAGGAAGGCATATTGATATTAAGTTTTTGGATTATTGTCTTGAATTGTTAAGGAATTCCTCTGGAATTCAGCTCTTTTGTCCATGTTTGAACCAAGGCTGGAATGAGGTCAGGAGCTGAGTGACCTTGGGGGAACCCAAACTGGGCGTCACTGAGCAGGTTATTGCTGAGCAGGTGCTGTTTGATAGCACTGTTGATGATACCTTCCATCACTTTACTGATGATGGAGAGCAGACTGATGGAACAGTAATTGGCCGGGTTGGATTTGTCCTGCATGTTATGTACAGAACATATCTGGGCAATTTTCCACATTGCAGCATAGATGCCAGTGTTGTAACTGTACTGGAACAGCTGGCGAAAGGAGTGGCAAGTTCTGAAGTACAAGTCTTCAGTACTATCACCAGAATGTTGTTAGAGCTCAGTAGCCTTTTCAGTATCAAGTGTCTCCAATTGTTTTTTGATGTCAATTAGAGTGAATTGAATTGGCTGAAGATTGGCATCTGTGGTTCTGATGCCAGCTGGAGGAGGCACCTCCACGTGGCACATCTGCCTGAAGATTCCTGGAAATACTTAAGCCTTTTGCTCATGATGTACTGGGCTTGAGAATGGAAATATTTGAGGAGCCTTCCCCTCCAACGAGTTGTTTAATTGTCCACAACTGAATGTGGCAGAACTACAGAGCTGAGATCTGATCCATTGGTTACGGGACTGCTTAGTTGTGTCTATCATTTGCTGCTTCTGCTGTTTGCCATGTAAGTAGTTCTGTTGGTGGCTTCACCAGATTGACATCTCATCTTCAGCTAAGCATGGTGCTGCTCCTGAAATGCTCTCCTGCACTCTCCATTGAACTAGGGTTGATGCCCTGGCGTGATGGTAATGATTAAGTAGGGGATATGCCAGATCATGAGGTTACAGATTGTGTTGGAGTACAGTTCTGCTGCTATTGATGGCCTACAGCACCTTATGAATGCCCAGACTTTAGCTGCTAGATCTTTTTGAAGGCTGTCTTATATATCATGGTGGTAGTGCCATGCAATACGATGGAGTTTGTCTCCACAAAGACTCTGCGGTGGTCACTCTTACCACTACTGTCATGGACAGATACTTCTGCAGCTGGCAGATTGGTAAGGATGAAGTTAAGAATTGCTCCCTTCTGTAGTCTGTTTCATCGCCATCTGAGATTCGACTGACTATGATTGTGTCATCAGCAAACTTGTAAATGGCATTAGTCTGGTATTTGGCGACACAGTCATGGGTGTACAGTGAGTACAGTAGGGGGCTGAGTATGCATCCCTGGGGCCTCCAGTGTTGAGTGTTAGTGAAGATGAAATATTGTCATCTAGGTCATTTGTGAAAACGACAAACAGCAATGGCTCCGAAACAGATCCTTGCAGTACACCGCTAGTAACTGAACTCCAGGATGAACATTTCCCATCAACCTGTCTTCTTTCAGCTAGCCAATTTATGATCTAAACCGCTTAATTGCCCTCAATCCCGTGTCTCTGTATTTTCTGCAATAGCCTACTATGAGGAACCTTATCAAATGTCTTACTGAAATCCATATGCACCACATTAACATTTACCCTCATCCACCTGTTTGGTCACCATCTCACAGAACCTCGTAAGGTTTGTGAGGCACGACCTATCCTTCACAAACCCGTGTTGACAATCCCCAATCAACTTATTCATCTCTAGATGATTATAAATTCTATCTCTTATAACCCTTTCCAACATTTTACCCACAATGAAGTAAGGCTCACTGGTCTATAATTACTAGGGTTGTCTCTTCTCCCCTTCTTGAACAAGGGAACAATATTTACTATCCTCCAGCTTTTGGCACTATTCCTGTTGACTATGAAGACATAAAGATCAAAACCACGGCTCTGAAATCTCCTCCATGGCTTCTCAGAGAATCCTCAGATAATTCCCATCCAGCCCAGGGGATTTATCTATTTTCACATTTTCCAGAATTGCTAACACCTTTTCCTTGTGAACCTCAATCCCATCTCGTCCAGTCTAGTAGCTTGTAACTGAATATTCTCCTTGCCTACATTATCTTTTTCCAGTGTGAATACTGGAAAAAAAAATCATTTAGTGCTTCCTCTATCTTCTCTAACTCCACACAGAACTTATCGCTTCTATCTGTGTTTGGCCCAAATCTTTCTCTCCTCATTCTTTTATTCCTGATATACCTGCAGAAACCTGAAGGTTTTCCTTGATCCTATCCACAAACGACTTCTCATGTCCCCTCCTGGCTCTTCTTAGCTCTCTCTTTCAGTCTTTCCTGGCTAACGTGTAACTCTCAAGTGCCTTCCCATCTCATCCTGACATAAGCCTTCTTCTTCCTCTTGACAAGAAATTCAACTTCTTTAGTAAACCACAGCTCCCTTGATTGACAACTTCCTCCCTATCAATGACACACAGTAGCTGGTCCTTGAATAAGCTCCACATTTCAATTGTGCCCACCCCCTGCAGTTTCCTTTCCCATCCTATACATCCTAAATCTTGCCTAATTGCATCCTAATGGCCTTTCCCCGAGTAATAACTCATGCCCTGCATTATATACCGAACGCTTTCTATCACTAAAGTAAACTTAACCGAATTGTGGTCACTATCACCAAAGTGCTCACCTCCAAATCTAACACCTGGCTGGGTTCATTCTCAGTATCAAATCCAATGTGGCCTTGACCTTTTTGGTCTATCTACAGACCGTGTCAGGAAATCCTCCTGCACACATTGGACAAAAACTGACCCATCTAAAGTACTTGAACTATAGTATTTCCAGTTAATATTTGGAACATTGAAAATTCCATAACAACGACTCTGTTATTCTCGCTCCTATCTCAAATTATCCTTGCTATCCTTTTCTCTACATCTCTAGAACTATTTGGAGGCTTATTGAAAAGTCCCAACAGGGTGACCTCTCCTTTCCTGTTTCTAACCCCAGCTCATACTACCTCAGTAGACGAGTCCTCAAACGTCCTTTCTGCCACCGTAATATTGTCCTTGACCAACAATGCCACACCTCCCTCTGTTTCCCCACCTCCCCTGTTTTTACTGAAACACCTAAACCCCGGATCCTGCAACAACCATTCCTGTCCCTGCTCTATCCATGTCTCTGAAATGGCCACAACATCGAAGTCCCAGGTACCAACCCATGCTGTCAGTTCACCCACCTTATTCCGGATGCTCCTGGCATTGAAGTAGACACAATTCAAACCACCTTCCTGCTTAGCGGTGCACTCTTGCAATCTTGAAACCTCATTCTTGATCTCACTACACTCAACCTCCTGTCTATTCTAACTACAATTTAGGTTCCTATCCCCCTGCTGAATTAGTTTCAACCCAACCCCCCCATGTTGGTACGCCTTTGGTTCAGGTGTAGACCAGCCTGTTTGTAGAGTCCCACCTACCCCAGAAAGAGCCCCAATTAACCAAGTATCTGAAAGCCTCCCTCCTGCACCATCCCTGTAGCTACATGTTCAACTCCTCTCTCTCTCTATTCCTCGCCTCGCTAGCACATGGCACAAGCAACAGACCAGCAATAACAACTCTGTTTGTTCTCGCTCTAACCTTCCACCCTAGCTCTCTGAATTTCTGCCTTAAATCCCCATCCCTTTTCCTACCTATGTCATTGGTGCCTATGTGGACCACGACATGGGGCTGCTCCCCCTCCCCCTCAAGGATCCCAAAAACACGATCAGAGACATTATGAACCCTGGTACCTGGGAGACAACACACTAACCGTGAGTCTCTCTCATTCCCACAGAACCTCCTATCTGTCCCCCTAACTATGGAGTCCCCAATGACTACTGCCCTGCTCCTCTCCCCCCTTCCCCTCGGAGCAGCAGGAACAGACTCTGTGCCAGACCCCTGACCCCATTGCTTACCCCTGGTAAGTCATCCCCCCCAACAGTATCCAAAACAATATACTTGTTATTGAGGGGAACGGCCACAGGGGATCCCTGCACTGCCTGCCGGTTCCCTTTCCATCCCTGACTGTAACCCATCTGTCTTTTTCTTGTACCTGAGGAGTGACTACCTCCCTGTAACTCCTCTCAATAACCCCCTCCACCTCCCAAATGATCCAGAGTTCATCCAGCTCCAGCTCCAGTTCCCTAACACGGTTTTCGAGGAGCTGGAGTTGGGTTCACTTCCCACAGATGCAGTCAGCAGGGACACTGGTGGTGACCCTGACCTCCCACATTCTGCAGGAGGAAAATTCAACTGCCCTAACCTCCATTCCCACTATTCTAAATTCCTAAAGAGACTGTAGAAAAATAAAGAATAAAAACAAACTAGTTACTGAACCAATACAGTGCACAGAACTCTTTTTTTCGTTTGAGGAGGAGGATGGGTTGGAGACACGACCTAAGTAATGTTTCGGGTAACTCAACCACCCAAATATATTACTTCAGTTACTCAGCAGTCCCGTGTCTGCTCAGTCCCGTGTCTGTTCAGTCCCGTGTTTGCTCAGTCCCGTGTTTGCTCAGTCCCGTGTCTGCTCAGTCCCATGTCTGCTCAGTCCCATGTCTGCTCAGTCCCGTGTCTGCTCAGTCCCGTGTTTGCTCAGTCCGTGTCTGCTCAGTCCCGTGTCTGCTCAGTCCCGTGTCTGCTCAGTCCCGTGTCTGCTCAGTCCCGTGTCTGCTCAGTCCCGTGTCTGCTCAGTCCGTGTCTGCTCAGTCCCGTGTCTGCTCAGTCCCGTGTCTGCTCAGTCCCGTGTCTGCTCAGTCCCGTGTTTGCTCAGTCCGTGTCTGCTCAGTCCCGTGTCTGCTCAGTCCCGTGTCTGCTCAGTCCGTGTCTGCTCAGTCCGTGTCTGCTCAGTCCGTGTCTGCTCAGTCCGTGTCTGCTCAGTCCCGTGTCTGCTCAGTCCCGTGTCTGCTCAGTCCGTGTCTGCTCAGTCCCATGTCTGCTCAGTCCGTGTCTGCTCAGTCCGTGTCTGCTCAGTCCGTGTCTGCTCAGTCCGTGTCTGCTCAGTCCCGTGTCTGCTCAGTCCCGTGTCTGCTCAGTCCCGTGTCTGCTCAGTCCCGTGTCTGCTCAGTCCGTGTCTGCTCAGTCCCGTGTCTGCTCAGTCCCGTGTCTGCTCAGTCCCGTGTCTGCTCAGTCCCGTGTCTGCTCAGTCCCGTGTCTGCTCAGTCCGTGTCTGCTCCTGCTCAGTGTGCACTCCGCCTATTCACGAGTTAAGTTTTTAAATCAGTGATTCAGATTCCCATCAGCCCCCTGGTCAACGGTCCCGCTCTTCCTGCTGCTGAAACTAAATTGTAGGACTGTTATCAGTCCTGCTGACAAGCCAATCTTGTTGGTGGGTGTTGAAATCCCCGAGCCAAAGTATATTTTGTGGCATTCCAACTCTCGTTGTTTCCTCCAAGTGGTGTTCAACATGGAGGAAGATTGATTCATCAGCTACATGAGGAGACTTCATGGCATCTGGAGTCACTGTTGAAGACTCCCAAGAGCCAATCCCTCTTGACTGTATACCGGTCTGTCACCACCTTTGCTGGGTCTGTCCTGTCAGTGAAATGGTGATGGTTGTGTCTGGGACCTTGTCTTTAAGGTACGAGTCTTCAATGATGACTATGTCAGTCTATTGTTTGACTAGTCTGTGAGACAGCTCTTACATACTAACCCCCAGATGTCAGTCAGGAGGTCTTTGCAGCGTTGACAGGGCTGTTTCGCCATTAACCTTTCCAGAGCCTAGAACAAAGTCGGATGATTTCTCTGGATTCCTTTCTTTGTAGATTTTGTCACTATTGATACAACTGAGTGCCTTGTCAGGCTACTTCAGAGGTCAGTTGAGAGTTAACCACATTGTTCTGGGTCTGGAGTCACATTTAGGCCAGGGAGGATAGCATATTTCCTCCCTCTTGCAGAAAATCAATAATGATCATCAGAAGCTTACTACTTCCTTTCTTAAAACTGAACTCAAATGCTGAAGTAGACAAGCAGGAGGCTGGAAGAACACAGCAGGCCAGGCAGCATCGGGAAGTGGGGATGTTGACGTATCGGGTGCAACACTTCTTCAGGACTGGTGGTGGGGGAAAGGTGAGCTGTAGAGAAAAGGAGTGGTGGGGTGCAGGTTGGTGAAGTGGGGATAGCTGCATACAGGTGGACAATTCCGCAAAACATTCACGTATGTGTATGTGTGTGTAGGTGAGAGAGAGAGAGAGATCGTGACTGTCTTAAAGATGGAGTATGTAATGGTGTACATCTGAGTGGGAGTGTGAAATAATGTGCCTCTCTGTGAGGGAGTGTATAATGGTGAGGGAGTGCAGAAATGGTGGGTCTCTGTCTGAGCAAGTGTGTAATAGTGAGGGATTGTATAATGGTGTGTCTCTGTGAGGGAGTACGGAACGGTGTGTCTCTGTGTAAGGGAGTGTGTAGTGGTATGTCTCTCTGTGAGGGCTGTTTGTAATGAAGTGTCTCTGTGTGAGGGAGTGTGTAACGGTCTGTCTGTCTGTGTGAGGGATTGTGTAATGGTGTGTCTGTTGTGTGAGGGAGTATGCAATGTTGTGTCTCTCTGTGAGGGCGTGTGCAATGTTGTGTCTCTCTGTGAGGGTGTGTGTAATGTTGTGTCTCTCTGTGCCGAAGTGTGTAATGGTGTGTCTGTCTGTGAGGGAGTGTGCAACTGTGTGTCTCTATGTGAGGAGGTGTGCAACAGTCTGTCTCTCTGGGAGGGAGTGCGTAACGGTGTGTCTTTGTGTGAGGGAGTGCGTAATGATGTGTCTTAGTGTGAGGCAGTGTGTAATGGTGTGTCTCTGTGAGGCAGTGTGTAATGGTGTGTCTTTGTGTGAGGGAATGCGTAACGGTGTGTCTTAGTGTGAGGGAGTGTGCAATGGCGCGTCTCTCTGTGAGGGCGTGTGGAATGGAGTGTCTCTGTGTGAGGGAATGTGTAACGGTGTGTCTGTCTGTGTGAGGGAGTATGCAATGTCATGTCTCTCTGTGAGGGCGTGTGTAATGTCGTGTCTCTCTGTGAGGGCGTGTATAATGTTGTGTCTCTCTGTGAGGGAGTGTGTAACAGTGTGTTTGTCTGTGTGAGGGAGTGTGTAATTGTTTGTCTGTGTGAGGGAGTGTGTAATGGTGAGTCACTCGGTGAGGGACTGGGTCCTGGCATTTCTCTCTGTCGGAGTGTGTGATGTTATGTCTCTGCGTGAGGAAGTGTGCACTGGTGTGTCTCTCTGTGAGGGAGTGTGTAACAGTATGTCTTTGTGTGAGGTAGTGAGCAATGCCATGTCTCTCTGTGAGAGACTATATAATGGCGTGTGTCTCTGTGAGGATTGTGTAACAGTGTATTGCTCTGTGTGAGGGAGTGCGTAACAGTGTGTCTCTCTGTGAGGGCGTGTATAACTGTGTGCCACTGTGTAAGGGAGTGTGTAACTGTGTGCCTCTCTGTGAGGGAGTGTGTAACGGTGTGTCACTGTGTGAGGGAGTGTATAACTGTGTGTCACTATGTGAGGGAGTGTGTAACTGTGTGCCTCTGTGTGAAGGAGTGTATAACTGTGTGTAACTGTGTGAGGGAGTGTGTACCGGTGTGTCTCTGTGTGAGAGAGTGTGTAATGGTGTGTCTGTGTGAGGGAGTGTGTAATGGTGAGTCACTCGGTGAGGGACTGGGTCCTGGCATTTCTTTCTGTCGGAGTGTGTGATGTTATGTCTCTGCGTGAGGGAGTGTGTAATGGTGAGTCTCTGTGTCTGTATGAGGGAGCGTGTAATGGTGTGCCTCTGTGTAAGAGAGTGTGTGTAATGGTGTGTCTCTGTGTGAGGGAGTGTGTAACGGTGTGTCTGTATGAGGGAGTGTGTAATGGTGTGCCTCTGTGTAAGGGAGTGTATAATGATGTGTCTCTGTGAAGGAGTGTGTAATAGTGAGTCTCTGTGTGAGGGAGTGTATAACGGTGTGTAACTGTATGAGGGAGTGTGTAATGGTGTGTCTGTATGAGGGAGTGTGTAATGGTGTGTCTCTGTGAGGGAGTGTGTAATGGTGAGTCACTCGATGAGGGAGTGGGTACTGGCATTCCTCTCTGTGTCGGAGTGTGTGATGTTATGTCTCTGCATGAGGGAGTGTGTAATGGCATATCTCTGTGAGGGAGCGTGTAACAGTGTGTCTCCGTGTGCGGGAGTGTGCAATAATGTGTTTCTCTGCAAGTGTTTAACGGTGTGTCTCTGTGTGAGGGAGTGTGTAACATAGAACATAGAAAAGTACAGCACAGAACAGGCCCTTTGACCCACGATGTTGTGCCGAAGATTATTCCTAATCTAAATAAAACAACCTAACCTCGGCACCCCTCAACTCACTGCTGTCCATGTGCATGTCCAGCAGTTGCTTAAATGTCCCTCATGACTCTACTTCCACCACCACTGCTGGCAACGTATTCCATGTATTCACAACTCTGCGTAAAGAACCTTCCTCTGATGTCTCCTCTTTACCTTTCTCTTAATATCTTAAAACGATGACCTCTCATGCCAGTCAGTCCTGGCCTGGTGAAATATCTCTTGCTATTGACTTTATCTATTCCACTCATTATTTTGTACACCTCGATCAGGTCTCCTCTCTTCCTCCTTCTCTCTGGAGAGAAATGTCCGAATTTAGTCAATCTATCTTCATAAGGCAAGCCCTCCAGTCCAGGCAGCATCCTGGTAAACCTTCTTTGCTCCCTCTCCAAAGCCTCTGTATCTTTCCTATAGTAGGGTGACCAGAACTGGACACAATATTCCAAGTGTGGTCTCACCAGGGTCTTGTACAGCTGTAGCAAAATCTCACGGCTCCGCCATTTCTCAGCCCAGCTCTGCATCCTGTCTATGTCGCACTGTAGCCTGCAATAGCCCTCGATACTATCAACGACACCTCCAACCTTTGCGTCATCTGCAAATTTAGTAACCCACCTTCAACCTCCTCATCCAAGTCATTGATAAAAACTACAAAGGACAGAAACCCAAGAACAGAGCCCTGCGGGATCCCACTCAACACTGTCTTCTAGGCAGAATACTTTCCATCTACAACCACTCTCTGCCTTCTGTCAGCCAACCAATTCTGAATCCAGATAGCCAAATCTCCCTGTATCCCATACCTCCTGACTTTATGAATGACCCTACCATGGGGAACCTTATCAAATGCCTTGCTGAAATCCATATACACCACATCCACTGCTCGACCTTCGTCAACCTGTTTTGACACCTCCTCAAAGAATTCAGTAAGATTTGTGAGGCATGACCTGCCCCTCACAAAGCCATGCTGACTGCCTTTAATCACACTATGCTTTGCCAAATAGTCATAAGTCCTATCCCTCAGAATTCTTTCCAAAACCATACTGACCACAGACGTAAGACTGACTGGTCTGTAATTGCCAGGGATTTCCCTATTCCCCTTCTTGAAAAGAGGAAGAACATTCGCCTCCTTCCAATCCTCCGGAATGACTCCCGTGGAGAGTCAGGAAACAAAGATCTTCATCAGCGGCTTAGCAACCTCCTTTCACACTTCCTGGAGCAACCTAGATAAATCTGGTCTGGCCCTGGGGACTTATCAATCTTAATGTTTGCCAAAATTTCCAGCATATCAGTCTTGATCTGGTCAAGACTATTTCCCAGCTCCTCAATGTTCTCATTCACAACAAGCTCCCTTTCCTTGGTGAAAACCGAAGCAAAAAACTCCATTTAGGGCTTCCCCTGTCTGCTTAGGCTCCACGCACAAGTTCCCGACCTTCTTCCTGATCATTCTCTTATTCCCCACCTATGAGTAAAATGCCTTTGGGTTCTCCCTAATCCTCTTGCCAAGCCTTTTTCGTGCCCCCTCCTGGCTCTCCTCAGTCCATTTCTGAGCTCCTTTCTAGTCAGCCTGTAACCCTCTAAAGCTGTGCTAGATCCTTGCTTCCTCCACCTTACCTAAGCTGCCTTCTTCCTTTTGATGAGAAGTTCCTCTGTTCTTGTCATCCAAGGGTCCTTACTCTTACCCCTTCTTACATGTCAAAGAGGAACAAATTTGTGTATCACTCGTAACAACTGCTCCTTAAATAGTCTCCACATGTCTGCTGTGCCCTTTCTGTGGAACAATTGCTCCAATCTGTACTTCCCAACTCCTGTCTCATAGCGTCATAATTTCCTTTTCCTTTTCCTCAATTAAATATCTTCCCTCGGTAACTGCTCCTTTCCCTCTCTGAGGCTATGGTAAATGTGAGGCAATTGTGGTCACTGTCACCAAAGTGTTCTCCCACAGCGAGATCTGTTACTGTCCTGGCTCATTACCAAATCCAAAATGGCCTCGACCCCATTGGCCTGTCTACATACTGAGTAAGGAAATCCTCCTGAACACACCTGACAAAACAGTGTGTCTCTGTGTGAGGGAGTGTGCGACAGCCTGTCTCTTTGTGAGGGAGTATATAACGATATGACTGTGAGCAAGTGTGTAATAGTGGGTCTCTCTGTGTGAGGGAATGTGTAATGGTGTGTTTGCTGTGAGGAAGTGTGTAAAGGCATGTCTCTCTGTGAGGGCGTTTGTAACGATGTGCCTCTCTATGGGGGAGATTGTCATGGTTTTAGATTAGATTCCCTATAGTGTGGAAACAGGCCCTTCAGCCCAACAAGTCCACACCGACCCTCTGAAGAGTAACTCATTTCCCTCTGACTAATGCACCTAAAACTATGGGTAACGTAGCATGGCTAATGCACCTAACCTGCACATCTTTGGACTGTGGGAGGAAACCGGAGCACCCGGAGGAAACCCACGCAGACACGGGGAGAATATGCAAACTCCATGAAGACAGTTGACCGAGGCTAGAATTGAATCTTGGTCCCTGGTTCTTTGAGGCTGCAGTGCTAACCACTGAGCCACTGTGCCACCCCTGTGTGTCTCTGTGAAGGAGTGTGTAATAACGTACCTCTCTGTGCGAGGTAGTGTGTAACAGTGTGTCTCAGTGTGAGGGAGTCTGTAATGATGTCTCTTTGTGAGGTAGTATGTAATGGTGTGTCTCTCTGTGTGATGGAATGTGTAACAGTATGTCTCTGTGTGAGGGAGTGTGCAACTCCCTGTCTCTGTGTGAGGGAGTGTGTAATGGGACGCCTCTCTGTGACAGAGAGTGTACCGGTATCTTTCTCTGTGAAGGAACTTGTAATGGTTTGTCTCTGTGTGAGGGATTGTGTAACAGTGCGTCTCTCTGTGAGAGAGTGTGTAATCATGTGTCCCTCTGTGACTGTGTGTGTAATGGTGTGTCTCTGTGTGAGGGAGTGTGTAATGGTGTGTCCCTTTGTGAGAGAGCGTGTTATGGTGTGTCTCTGTGTGAGGGAGGCATGATGGTGTCTTTGAGGGTTTGTGGGATAGTGTATCTCAGTGTGATCTCCTCATTAATACATTCCAGCATTTTCCTTTTTATAAATGTTCAGCTAATTAGGCATGTACCTGACTGCTTTGTGTTTCCCTCTTTCTTGGAAGATGTCACATTTATTCTTTTCCAGATTATCTTCACAAAGCAAGACAGCAGGA
The DNA here is from genome assembly GCF_037043375.1 of Chiloscyllium plagiosum. Taxonomy (NCBI): domain Eukaryota; kingdom Metazoa; phylum Chordata; class Chondrichthyes; order Orectolobiformes; family Hemiscylliidae; genus Chiloscyllium; species Chiloscyllium plagiosum. The sequence continues at coordinate 171,534,468 of NW_028270139.1, read as the reverse complement.
AAACACTGAAAAGCAAAGGGGAAATAAATTTGGTGATAGCTTCTTATTAATAAAACAAATGACCATTGATTGAAACTATTTCTTCTCTCCACAGCTTCAGAAACCTTCCAGCCAACGGCAGGATCTTATGAATCAAGACAAATTGCTATGTGCACCCATGATGCTCAAATATTGATGTGTATCACCATGTACTGTATTAAAATGCTGTAACAGTGGGCGAAGGGTGCATACCAGATGCAATTCAATGGATAAAATAAGATTTATTCAGAATGACTGCAATTTCCCAATGAAAAAATATATCAGAAATACTTATCCTGTTGAGTAGCTATTTCACTCAAAATTGTTTGTTAAAAACGATGATTCAAATGATGAATTTTATCATGCAGTTATTTAGTTAGTTGTTGCTGAACATGATTTACAATATTCCAACTAATTCCATCTGTACTTGATGGAGTTTTGAAAGATATGGGGGATCTCATTAAAACTTACAGAATACTGAGAGGCCTCATTCAACTGGATATGGAGATGATGTTTTCACTAATAGGAGAGACTAGGACCTCGGGTCACAGTCTCAGAATGAATGGATGACCCTTTTGAATTGAGGTAAGGAGGAATTTCTTAAGCCAGAGGGTGGTTAATTTGTGGAACTCATTTCTGCAGAAGGCTGCGGGAGACAAGTCATTCAGTGTCTTAAAGATAGAGACAGATAGGTTATTGATTAATGAGGGAATTGAGGGTTACAAGGAGAAGAATCGAGAGTGTGGTGCTGGAAAAGCACAGCAGGTCAGGCAGCATCCGAGGAGCAGGAAAGCCGACGTTTCAGGCAAAAGCCCTTCATCGGGAATCAGGTCTCATTCCAGAAATGGGCTCTTGCCCGAAACGTCAATTCTCTTGCTCCTCGGATGCTGCCTGACCTGTTGTGCTTTTCCAGCACTCCAGTATCTGCAGTCCTCATTTTCGCCCGGTAACTGAGAGAAGGCAGGAGAATGAGGTTGAGAAACATATTGACCATGATTGAAAGACAGATCAAATGCTTGGAGTCATAAAGTCATAGAACGCAAAAACAGACCCTTCACAGCAACTAGTCCATCTCTACCATAATCGCAGACTGAACTGAACACACCTGCCTGCACTTGGCCCATATAGCTTTAAACATTTATTTATTTACTTACCAAAATGTCTTTTAAACATTGCAACTATACCCCATCCACCACTTCCTCCAGAAGTTCATTTCACACACAAACTACGCTGTGTAAAAAAGTCGTCACACATTTCTTTTGAAAATCTTTCTCCTCTCACCTTAAAGGTATGCTGTTAGTTTTGAAATCTGCCATCCCAAGAGAAAAGACACCTGCCATTCACTGTATCTAGACCCTTCATGATTTTATAAACTTCCATAAGGTCACCTCCCAACCTCCTACGCTGGGCCTAATAGCCCCAATATCCATAGTCTTCGTGATTCATATTGATTTCTCATATAGAATCAAAGGCCCTTCAGCCCTCATGTCTGTACCGGCTCCTGAAAGAGCTACCCACCTTGTCTCATTCTCCAGTCTTATTTCCGTAGCCCTGTAAATCCATTTCAAATATACATCCAACTCTCTTTTGAAATCTCCTATGGAATCTGCCTCCACCACTCTCCCAGGCAGTTCATTCCAAATCCTAACAACCTTCTGACTAAAATCCAAATGTACAACATCAAAAGCACCACCCTCACCCAATGCTTGTGTACCACGTCAAAGATCTCAATTAGATTTGTCAGATATGACCCGCCCCTGACAAATTGGCATTTTGACTTTCTAGCATTAACCTCTTTTTTCTTTCAGTGTATATTTATCTCAATTCATAATACGGACTCCATCTGTTTTCCCATTATTGATGTCAAGCTGACAGATCCGTAGTTTCCTGGGTTATCCTTTGCCTCTTTTTAAAACACATTTGTGTCGCAGTTGCAATGTGTCACACTTCCCTAGGACTAATCCTGTTTTCAAATAATCCTGTAAAAGTTTTGTCAATGACTTTGCAATTTGCTCCCTTATCTCTCTCAGCAATCTAGGACATATCCCATCTGGTCCTGGACACCCGTCTCCCTGGTGTGCTGCCAGCCTGTTCATACCTTATTTTTATCGAACACTTTAAGTCTCAGTTGCTCAACACCCACATTTTCAACTGGGTCACTGTCAGCATTTTCTAATTTGGTGAAGCCAAAAGGAAAGTAGTCAGTTCGTACCTTAGTTATAACTTGTGCTTCAGTGGGGACCTTACTCTGCTTGCTTGTTATAGGTCCCAATCCAAACTTCACTAACCTTTTGTTTTATGTCATGTTTTAGCACAACCTGCCATCCTTTCCTCATAGCCTTCCGAATCTCACCCTTAGCTTCTTTCCTACATTTGAGATACTCTTCTTGTTTCTATTACAATTATTATTCTGGCATGCATCATATGCCATTTTTCTTCCTTATTTTCTCATAAATATCCTTAGTATTCCAGTTCTCTGGCTTTGAATACCCTACATTTACTTCTCATCGGTTTGTACAACTCTTTAAAATGACACAGACAGGTGCAGGAAACACCCAAGAAGGCTAATAAATGGAATGCTTGTCATCATATCCTAAAGGGTAAGAGTCGAGGGATGCAGCTGTTATGCTGCAGTTATACAGAACTCAAGTTAGACCCCTCTTAGATTATTGTGAGCAGATCAGGGTACCACACGTCACAGAAGGATGCCCTTGCTCTGGACTGAGTTCAACACGATATACAAGGGCAATACCTGGACTTCAGGGGTTAAGTTATGAGGAGAGATTTGACAAATTAGGTCTTTATTCCCGAGAATTTAGTAGATTAAGGGGTAATCAAATCAAGATTTTCAGGATATTAACAGGGAAAGACAGAGTCGATAAAGATAAATTATTTCCACTGGTTGAAGATTCTAGAACCAAGGAGACACATTTTAAAAACTAGGGTCAGGCCATTCAGGAGAGCTGTTAGAAAGCACTTCTACACACACACAGTAGTAAAGATTTAGAACTCAGTTCCTCAAATGACGATCAATGCTAATTCAGTTGTTAAACTGAAATGAGGTTGACAAAGTTTTATTAAACAATGTTATGAAGGGATAAGGGCCTAATTCAAGCATATGAAATTAGGCCACAGATCAGCCATGATCTCACTGAATGGCAATGCAGAATTCAGGGTCTAAATGACTTACTCCTGCTGATATGCCCTGACTTACCTTATACCCTGTTCTGAAAGTCTCCTACTTTTCATTCACTGTCATATCCATTAAAATGTGTTTCTAATCAACCTGGATCAGTTCAACTTTCAGATCCCTAAACTCTGTCCTCTTTCAGACTGGGATCTGAATCCTTGACTGATTTTTGTCCTTTTCCAATATGATATTGAACATTATTTTATTATAATTACTATTTCCCAAAACCTCCCCCCTTCTGACATTCTCCAATTGGCCTGACTCATTTTCCATGACTAGATCCAACACCATTTTCTCCCTGGGTGGACTGGAATTGCACAGTTCCAGAAAGTCCTCTTGCACATATTGTATGAATTCTCCTAGTTCTGTGCCCCACATTTTATCTTTTACCCAATGCAGCCTATTGTCTTTGAAATCAGGTCTATAACACATACCCAACAAGGTCACTGCTCACTTCTTGTTTTCACTTTCACGTGGATTCTAATTCAGGGACTGCATCTCGTTCAAGGGCTATTATATTATCTTTGACCAAGTCTGCCACACCCCCACCCCTTATACTCATGCTGTTTCTCCTGAAAATCCTACAGCCCAGGATGTTAAGTGTCCAGTCCTGTTCTGGCTTGATCCATGTTCCTTTTATGCTACAATGTCATATCCCTGCTCCCTAACTCCTGACATTTAATCTGAAAGTCCTCCAAGCTGGCCCTCCCGATATTGCTGGTTTCCACTTGGACCACTGCCATTGTTCATGATCCCTTTCCAAATGTTTATCCAGCCTTTCCATTATATCCTAATCCTTGCACCCTGGAGACAACAGACCTTATGGGATCTCAGTTGCAAACTGCATTTTCTATCCCTGAAACCAAGGTGTTACCCACTACTGCTACTTTACTAAAGTGCCTACTAGCTTCCTCTCCTTTCCCAGAATAGCATTGGGCACCATGGCACTGGTGTTTTCCCTTGCATCCCCACCCCGACTAGATCATGCTGCTCACTAAATAGGAATCTAAAATTTCATGTTGTTATATGTCTTCAAGGTCATCTTTACTTAGTTTCTTGGATCTGCTGTGTCTTTTCCTTTCAAAAAATTGGTCACCTACTCTCCTCCCATTTTGACACTTCTCCTTGCCTGTCTATCATGATATGATAGAAACCTCTCTCCTACTTATATGGTGCATAGTGAAGAGACATTGCTCAAATTCAGCCACGTGCTGTTTGACAACGGCTACCCTCTGGCATTTCATGCAAATGTGACTGTCCTGGATGTCTTGTGGATCTGAAACCTTCTGTTATTTTAGATGCCTCACACATCACATGCTTTCCTACCTTCCCTGCCATCTTCAGTAGTCAAGATAGAACATAGAACATAGAACAATACAGCACAGAACAGGCCATTCCGCCCACGATGTTGTGCCGAACATTTGTCCTAGCTTAAGCACCCATCCATGTACCTATCCAATTGCCGCTTAAAGGTCTCCAAAGATTCTGACTCTACCACTCCCACAGGCAGCGCATTCCATGCCCCCACCACTCTCTGGGTAAAGAACCTACCCCTGACATCTCCCCTATACCTTCCACCCTTCACCTTAAATTTATGTCCCCTTGTAACACTCTGTTGTACCCGGGGTAAAAAGTTTCTGACTGTCTACTCTATCTAATCCTCTGATCATCTTATAAACCTCTATCAAGTCACCCCTCATCCTTCGCCGTTCCAATGAGAAAAGGCCGAGAACTCTCAACCTATCCTCGTACGACCTATTCTCCATTCCAGGCAACATCCTGGTAAATCTTCTCTGCACCCTCTCCAAAGCTTCCACATCTTTCCTAAAGTGAGGCGACCAGAACTGCACACAGTACTCCAAATGTGGCCTAATCAAAGTCCTGTACAGTTGCAACATCACTTCACGACTCTTGAATTCAATCCCTCTGCTAATGAACGCTAATGCACCATAGGCCTTCTTACAAGCTCTATCCACCTGAGTGGCAACTTTCAAAGACCTATGAACATAGACCCCAAGATCCCTCTGTTCCTCCACCTCACTAAGAACCCTACCGTTAACTCTGTATTCCGCATTCTTATTTGTCTTTCCAAAATGGACTACCTCACACTTGGCAGGGTTGAACTCCATCTGCCACTCCTCAGCCCAGCTCTGCATCATATCCAAGTCCCTTTGCAGCTGACAAGAGCCCTCCTCACTATCCACAACTCCACCAATCTTCGTATCATCTGCAAATTTACTGACCCACCCTTCGACTCCCTCATCCAAGTCATGAATAAAAATTATGAACAGCAGAGGACCCAGAACTGATCCCTGCGGAACTCCACTTGTAACTGGGCTCCAGGCTGAATATTTACCATCTACCACCACTCTGACTTCGACCGGTTCGCCAGTTTTCTATCCAATTGGCCAAATTTCCCTCTATCCCATGCCTCCTGACTTTCCGCATAAGCCTACCATGGGGACCCTTATCAAATGCCTTACTAAAATCCATGTATACTACATCCACTGCTCTACCCTCATCCACATGCTTGGTCACCTCCTCGAAGAATTCAATAAGACTTGTAAGGCAAGACCTATCCTTCACAAATCCGTGCTGGCTGTCCCTAATCAAGAAGTGCCTTTCCAGATACTCATAAATCCTATCCCTCAGTACCCTTTCCATTACTTTACCTAAGACTAACTGGCCTGTAATTCCCAGGGTTATCCCTATTCCCTTTTTTGAACAGGGGCACAACATTCGCCACTCTCCAGTCCCCTGGTACCACCCCCGTTGACAGTGAAGATGAAAAGATCATTGCCAACGGTACTGCAATTTCCTCTCTTGCTTCCCACATAATCCTAGGATATATCCCATCAGGCCCGGGGGACTTGTCTAACCTCAAGTTGTTCAAAATGTCCAACACATCTTCCTTCCTAACATGTATCTCCTCTAGCTTACCAGTCCGTTTCACACTCTCCTCTTCAACAATACGGTTCCAGTGCGAAGATGATGTGCACTGCTGAGGCTCTGCAAATTCCTAAGCCACAACCACATTTTCTTACAGGCTTTCGCTTTCTCTTCTTTTGGTTTGAGAAGGAAAGTCGGAGGGAAACACGACAGTTATGTAATGTCTGGGGCTCCACAGTTCTTAGACACTGGGTCCTCCATGATCACCTTCCCTGTTCTGGTGAGTGACCTGAGCTCTCCCAGAATCCTCTTCAGTCACTTCCCATTACCACCACTACGTCAATATATCCAAATGAATGATAGCCCCTCCCAAAGACTTTGCACCAATCAACAATGCCAAAATGAGAGAATGAGTGAACAGAGCACATCACTATGGAACAGAAAGCCATTCAACTGGGGCAGGAAACAGGAACACAGTAGTGATAGGGTACAACAAAATAAGGGGAGAGATAAGGGGTAGATAATGTAACCCTACTCTTTAAAAAAGGAGGGAGAGAGAAAACAAGGAATTATAGGCCAGTTAACTTGATATTGGTGGTGGGAAACATGCTGGAGTCAATCACTAGGGATGTAATAACTGAGCATTTGGAAAGTGGAGACAGAATCAGTCTTAATCTGCATGGATTCACTAAAGAGAAATTATGCTTGTCAAATCTTCTTTAATTTTCTGAGGATGTGACCAGTAGACGAGAGTGAATCAGTGGATCTTGGATATCTGGATTTCCAAAAGGCTTTTGACAAGGTTCCACACAAGAGATTAGTGAGGAAAATTAAAGCTCTTAGTATCAGAGGCAATGTATTAATCTGGATAGAGAACTGGTTGGCAATTTGGAAGCAGAATATTGGAATTGAAAGAACAGGTCCTTTTCAGAGTGGCAGGAACTGACAGGTGGGGTACTGTAGGGTTCAATGCTCAGATCCAGCTGTTCACAATATACATGAACAATTTGGATGAAGGAATTGAACGGCACATCTCCAACTTTGTAGATGACACTAAACTGGGTGGCAGTGTATGCTGTGAGGAGGATGCTAAGAGACTGTAGGGTGACTTGGACGGACTGGCTGAGAGGGCAAATAATTGGCAAATGCAATATAATGTGTGAGGGTATTATCTGAATGGTTTAGGAAAAGGTGAGATGCAAAGAGATCTGGGTGACATGGTGGAACAGTTGCTGAAGGTTGGCATGCAGGTGTGGCAGCAGTGAGGAAAGCTAATGGCATGCTGGCCTTCATTGTGAAGGATTGGAGTATTGGAGTAAGGATGTCTTGCTGCAGTTATACAGGGCCTTGGGGAGGACACACCTTGAGTATTGTCTGCAGTTTTGGCCTCCAGTTCTGAGGAAGAACATTGTTGCTATTGAGGGAGTCCAGTGAAGACTAATGGCATATAAGACCAAAAGAGATAGGAGTGGAAGTAAGGCCATTTGGCCCATTGAGTCCACTCCGCCATTCAATCATGGCTGATGGGCATTTCAACTCCACTTACCCGCATTCTCCCCGTAGCCCTTAATTCCTTGTGACATCAAGAATTTATCAATCTGAGCAAAGACTGGATTGACTGGGTTTATATTTATTTGAATTTAGAAGAATGAGGAGGAATCCCATAGAAACATATAAAATCCTGTTGGAACTGGCCAGCTAGATGTAGGAAGAATGTTCCCGGTATTGGGGAAGTCCAGAATGAGGGGGTCACAGTCTAAGAATAAAGGGGTAAGCCATCCAGGACTGAGATGAGGAAGAATTTCTTAACTCAGAGCGTTGTGAACCTGTGGAATTCTCTCCCACAGAAAGCTGTTGGGACCAGTTCTTTAGATATATTCAAGAGGGAGCTGATGTGGCCCTTGCATTTAATGGGATCAAGGGGAGAGGGTGGGAATGGGATACCGAGATTGCATGATCAGTCATGATCTTATTGAATGGTGGTGCAGGCTCAAAGTGCCAAATGGCCTACTCCTGCACCAATTTTCTATGTTTCTATATTTCTATACACCAGTGAGCATGAGGCCCAAAGGCTGTGTTGCCTGTGCTGGGCCAGGGTTCAGGTCATTCCCTCAGAAACAGAGCGGAGTTTGTTGTGAGCTGGAAGGGATCCCGTTGTCATTGTTCATGTTGGTGTCAACAACATTAATAGAACTTGAAAGGAGAAACAAAGACAGAACTAGCTGGACAAGCTCAGGAGGTCTGGGAACATCGAGTCATAAAGCAATATAGCATGGAAACACAGCCTTCAGTCCAAACTGGTCCATGCCAACCAAGGTGCCCATTCTGCTCGTCCCATTTGCCCACATTTGATCAGTATCCCTCTAGACCCTTCTCATCCATGTACCTACACACATATTTTGTTGCCATTGTATTTGCTTCAAGCACTTTCTTTGGCAGCATACTCCATATACACACCACTATCCCTCAGATCCTTCTTAAATCTTTCCCCTCTCACCTTAACCTATGCCCTCTAGTTTTCATAGTTTCATAAGAAATAGGCCATTTGGCCCGTCGAGCCCTGCCCCACCATCCATTAAGATCATAGCTGATCTATCCATTGTCTCAGCTCCTCGGCTCATCCCTGGGAAAAAGACTATACGCATTCATCCTGTCTGTTTCCCTCATGATTTGATACACTTTAATAACGTCACCCCTCATTCTCCTATATTGCGAGGAACAAAGTCCTATTCTGGCTTCTCCCTGTAACTCAGGCCTACAAGTCCTGGCAACATACTTGTAAATCTTCTTTGCACTCTTTCCAATTTACCTGTGTCTTTCCAATAATAGGGTGACTAAAATTGTATACAACATTCCAAGTGCGGCCTCACCAACAACCTATACAACTGTAACATAACACCCCAACTCCTATACTGATGAAGGCCAGCATGCTAAATGCCTTCTTTGCCACCCTATCTTCCTGTGATGCCACTTTCAATTAACTATGTATTTGTACTCCTAGGTCCCTCTGTTCCACAATACTCCTCAGGACCTTACCATTTATTGTATAAATCCTACCTTGGTTTGATTTTCCAAAGTGCAACACCTCACAACTATCTGTACTGAATTGCATTTGTCAATCTTCAGTCCATTTCCTCATCTGATCAAGATCCCACTATAATTTTTGATAACATTCCTCGCTATCAACGATACCTCCTACTTTTATGTCATCTGCAAACATTCTAATCAGCCCTTGTGCATTAACATCCAGATCATTGATATAAATAACAAATAAGAAAGGTCCCAGCACCGACCCCTGTAGCACACCACTGGCCACAGGCCTCCAGTCTGAGAAACAACCTCCAACCAACACCCTCTGCTTCCTCCCATCAAGCCAATTTTCAATCCAATTTGGTAGCTCTCCCTGGATCCCATGCAACCTCATGTTCATGACGAGGCTGCCATGTGGGACCTTGTCAAAGGCCTTACTAAAGTCCATACAGACAACATCTACTGCCCTATCCTCATCTATCCTCTTGGTTACCCCTTTGAAAAACTCTAAAAGATTTGTCAGACATGACTTACAGTGCACATACCCATGCTGACTATCCATTATCAGACCTTGACAATCCAAACGTTGGTTGATCCTGTATCCCAGTATCCTCTCTAATATCTTGCCTCCTACTGATGTCAGGCTCCCTGACCTGGAGTTCCCTAGCTTGTCTTTGCTACCTTTTTTAAACAATGGAACAACATTAGCCACCTTCCAGCCTTCCAGAACTTCACCAGTGGCGAAAGATAAAGCAAAGATCTCTGCAAGGGCCTCTGCAATTTCTTCCCTAGCCTCCACAATGTCTGAGGATGGAATTGATCAGGCCCAAGGGATTTATCCATCTTAATGTGCTTTAATGCTGCAAGCGCCCCCTCTCTGGTAATATGTATGCAGTCTAAAACATCTCCACTTGTTTTATTTATTTCCTTAGCATCCATGATTCTCTCCCCAGCAAACACTGAGGAGAAATATTCATTAAAAACCTCCCCACCTCCTATGCCTCCACACATAGACAGCCAGGCTGATCTTTAAGGGACCTATTGTCTCCCGAACCATCCTTTTACACTTAATATCGCTATCAAACCTTTTGGGATTATCTTTAATCTGATCTGCCAGATCCATCTCATACCCTCTTTTTGCTCTTAAGATTTCCCTCTGAAGTGTGCTCATACACTTTTTATAGCCAGCTAGGGATTCACTGTGGAGAGAAAGCAGAGTTAATATTTCAGGACCAGTGACCCCTCTTGAACTTCTGCAATCCATCAACACTGGCAGTACTCCTGAGGTAGCAGGAAGCTGTTCTGTTCAATGGGCTTCACTTGAACCGTGCCTACGACTGGAGACCTGATGAATCCAATAACTAGAGTTGTAGAGAGGGCTTTAAACCAACGGGAAGGTTTCTGGAGAAGGGGTACAGCAGCGGCGCAGGGCAAAGTGGAACAGCGTACAAATATAAAATATCAGCAATTGAGTGAAAAGGGACAAAGTGGTAAAAAAGATAGTTGATAGCTCTCTCAAGCACAGTGTTCAGAACAAAATAAATGGATTATTAGCACAAACAGAAATTAGTAAGTTTGATCTTATCTCAATTGCAGAGACATGGTCACAAGGAGATCAATAATAATGGTAAAACTGTTATCTTCCAAAATCCGGTAGATTCTGGAACAATTCCTGTTAACTGGAAGATAGCAAATGTGACTCCACTATCTAAGAAGGGAGTCAGAAAGAAAACAGCGAACTACAGGCCTGTAGGCCTTACTTCAGTAGAAGGGTGTTGGAGTTGCCCATGGCTGAAGAGAACTGTTCATGAAGGCAGCAGGTTCCACAGTCAGAATTATAGCTTTCATCCTCGTGGCAACCAGAAAAGAAGTGTCTCATGGAAATCTTAGTGGGAAAGAGAAAACGTGTCATTTAGTAAGAACAAAGAAAATTTACAGCCTAGGAACAGGTCCTTCAGCCCTCCATGCCTGAGCCAATCCAAATCTACTGTCTAAACCTGTCACCCAATTCCTAAGCATCTGTGTCCCTCTTCTCCCCACCTCCTTGTGTATCTGTTCAGTTGCATCTTAAATAAATCTATCGTGCCTGCCTCTATCACCTCTGCTGACAATGTGTTCAGACACCCACCACTCTCTGTGTAAAGTATTTTCCACATGTAACTCCCTTAAACTTTTCACCTCTCACCTTGCAAGCATGACCTCTCATTATTGAATCCCTCACCCTGGGAAAAAGCTTATCCCTAACTACCCTGTCTATACCCTTCATGATTTTGTAAACCTCAATCAGGTCCTCCCTCAATCTCCTTTTTTCTAATGAACACAATCCTAACCTACTCAACCTCTCTTCATAGCTAGCACCTTCCATACCAGGCAACATCCTCATAAACCTTCTCTGCACCCTCTCCAAAGCATCCACATCCTTTTGGTAATGTGGCGACCAGAACTGTACACAATATTCCAAATGCGGCCAAAGCAATGTCTTGTACAATTTTAACATGACTTGCCAGCTCTCGACCACTCTATCCACCTGTGCAGCAACCTTCTGGGTACAATGGAGCTGAACTCCCAGATCTCTCTACTCACCAACTCTTCCCAAAGCTCTTCCATTTACTGTATAATTTGCTCTAGAATTAGACTTCCTAAAATACATCACCTCACATTTGACTGGATTGAACTCCATCTGCCACTTCTCCGCCCAACTCTCCAGTCTATCTATATCCTCCTGTATTCTCTGACAGTCCCTTATGCTTTCTGCTACTCCACCAGTCTTCATGTCATCTGCAAACTTGCTGATCATACCAACAGTGCCCTCTTCCAGACCATTTATGTATATTACAAACAACAGTGGCCCCAATACTGACCCCTGTGGAACACCACTGGTTACCTTTCCCCATTTCAAGAAACTCCCTTCAATTACAACTCTCTGTCTCCTGTTGCTCAACCAGTTCTTTATCCACCTAGCTAGAACACTCTGCACACCATGTGACTTCACTTTCTCCATTACTATACCATGGGGAACCTTGTCAAATGCCTTACTACATGTATATAACATCTACAGCCTTTCCTTCATCTATCCACTTGGTCACTTCCTCAAAGAACTCTATTAGAACATAAAACATAGAAAAGTACAGCACAGAACAGGCCCTTTGGCTCACGATGTTGTGATGAGGATTAATCCTAATGTAAAATGACTCGGCTTCCGCCACCATAGCTGGAAATGCATTCCACACATTCACAACTCTCTGCGTAAATAACCTACCTCTGACATCACTTCAATATCTTTCTCCTAACATCTTAAAACTATGCCAGTCAATGCTGCCTTGGGTAAAAGTCTCTGCCAATTGACTCTATTCATGTCTCTTATTACCTTGTATACATCGATCAGGTCACCTCTCTTCCACCTTCTCTCCAGACAGAAATGTCCGAGTTTAGTCAAACTTTCTTCATAAGGCAAGCCCTCCACTCCAGGCAGCATCCTGGTAAACCTTCTTTGCACCCTCTCCAAAGCCTCTGTATCTTTCCTACATAGGGTGACCAGAACTGGACACAATATTCCAAGTGTGGTCTCACCAGGGACTTGTAGAGTTATAACAAAGCCTCACAGCTTTTAAACTTGATCCCCCTGTTAATGAAAGCCAAAACACCATATGCTTTCTTAACGACCCTCTCCACTTGGGTGGCAACTTTGAGGGATCTTGGCACTTGAACACTCTGAACTTGAATGTCGCTCTGTTCCGCCACACTGCCAAGAATCCTGTCTTTAATCCTATATTCAGCATTCAAGTTCGACCTTCCAAAATGCATCACTTCACATTTATCCAGGTTGAACTCCATCTGCCATTTCTAAGTCCAGCTCTGCATCCTGTCTATGTCATGCTGCAGCCTGCAATAGCCCTCGATACGATCGACGGCACCTCGAACCTCTGTGTCATCTGCAAATTTACTAACCCACCCCTCAACCTCCTCATTCAAGTCATTGATAAAAACTACAAAGAGCAGAGGCCCAAGAACAGAGCCCTGCGGGATCTCACTCAACACTGACCTCCAGGCAGAATACTTTCGATCTACAACCACACTCTGCCTTCTGTCAGCCAGCCAATTCTGAATCCAGATAGCCAAATCTCCCTGGATCCCATACCTCCTATTAAGTTGGTATGGCACGATCTCCCCCACACAAAATCATGTTGCCTATCACTGATAAGCCCATTCTTTTCCAAATATAAATAGATTTTATCCCTCAGTACCTTCTTCAGCAACTTTCCCACCACTGACATCATGCTCAGTGGTCTGTAGTTACCCGGAATATCCCTACTCCCCTTCTTGTACAGGGGGACAACCGTCCAATCCTCAGCCACCTCACCTGTGTTTAAGGATGCCACAAAGATATCTGTCAGGGCCCCAGCTATTTTCTCTCTCGCCTCCCTCAGGAACCTGGGATAGATCCCATCGGTCCTGGGGATTTGTCCACCTTAATAACCTCTAGGCTACCCAACACATCTTCCCTATTTATGTCAACGTGATCCAGAGTAAACAAACTTCTATCTCTAATCTCAACATTCATCATGTTTCTCTCCTCAGTGAACACTGATGCAAAGTAATCATTGAGAATCTCACCCATTTTCTCAGGTTCAACACACAGCCTTCCTTCCTTATCCTTTAGTGGACAAATCCTTTCTCTAGTTACCTGCTTGCTTCTTATATAAGAATAAAAGACGTTGGGATTCTCCTTAATTCTGCTCACTAAAGCTATTTCATGACCCCTTTTAGCCCGCTTGATTCCTCGTTTAAGACTGGTCCTCATCTCCCGATATTCATCCAAGGCTCATTCTGTTCTTAGCTGCCTGGACCTTATGTACGCTTCCCTTTTCCTCTTAGCTCGTTATATGATTTCTCCTGTCATCCACGGTTCATGAATCTTGCCTTTGCTTTCAACGGGACATGCCTATCCTGCCCTACTGTTAACCTGTCTTTGAAAGCCTCCCACATCTCAAATGTGGACTTTCCTTCAAATCGCTGTGTCCAATCCACATTTCCCAACTCCTGCTTAATTTTGATATTATTGGTCTTGGCCTAGTTTAGTACTCTTCCCTTAGGACCACTCTCTTCTTTATCTATGAGTATTCTGAAACTTACACAATTGTGGTCATTGTTCCCAAAGAAATCGCCCACCACAAATTCTACAACCTAACCTGGCTCATTCCCCAACACCAGGTCCAATATGGCCCCTTCCCTCGTCAGACTATTGACATACTGCTCTAGAAAACTCTCCTGGACACTTCTTACAAATTCTGCCCCATCCGGACCTCTGACACTAAGTGTATCCCAATGTTGGGAAAATTAAAATCTCCCATCACCTATTTGTTTTTCTACCTCTCGCTCACTGTTGGGAGGCCTGTAATACAGCCCCAACAATGTAACTGCACCCTTCTTATTTCTCAGCTCCACCCATAATGCCTCACTACCCAAGCCCTCCTTTAGCACAGCCGTGATATCATCCCTGACCAACAATGCAACTCCACCCCCCGTTTTACTTTCCTCCCTGTCCTGTCTGAAGCATCTCCATCCTATTAAAGTGCAAAAAGGAAAGCCTGGTCCCACCATAATCAAAGGCTTTTGAAATAAGTGTCCTTACATCTTATATATGTTGGTACAAATGCAACTAACAAAGTAACATTAAGGAATTGTTTTTAATTAATTTGTGGGATGTGGGTGTCACTGGCTGGGTGCAGCACTTATTGCCAGTCTCTAGTTGCCCCTTAAGAAGGTGGGGGTGAGCTGCCTTCTTGAACTGCTGCAGTCCATGTGCTGTGGGTTGACCCACAATACCCTGAGGGAGAGAATTCCAGGATTGTCACCCAGTGACGGTGAAGGAACGGAGATATATTTCCAAGTCAGGATGGTGAGTGGCTTGGAGTGGAACTAGCTTGGAGATACTGTTGCCATGTATCTGCTGCCCTTGTCCTTCCTTCCCACCTGGAAATGTGTTGCTGGAAAAGCGCAGCAGGTCAGGCAGCATCCAGGGAACAGGAGAATCGACGTTTCGGGCATAAGCCCTTCTTCAGGAATGAGGAAAGTTTGTCCAGCAGGCTAAGATAAAAGGTAGGGAGGAGGGACTTGGGGGAGGGGCGTCAGAAATGTGATAGGTGGAAAGAGGTCAAGGTGAGGGTGATAGGTCAGACTAGGGTGGGGGCGGAGAGGTCGGGATGAAGATTGCAGGTTAGGAAGGCGGTGCTGAATTTGATGGATTTGACTGAGACAGGGTGGGGGGAGGGGAAATGAGGTAACTGGTGAAATCCGAGTTCATCCCTTGTGGTTGGAGGGTTCCTAGCCGGAAGATGAGGCGTTCTTCCTCCAACCATCGTTTTGTTGTGGTCTGACGATGGAGGAGTCTAAAAACCTGCATGTCCTTGGTGGAGTGGGAGGGGGAATTGAAATGTTGAGCTACAGGGTGGTTGGGTTGGTTGGTCAGGTGTCCCAGAGGTGTTCTCTGAAATGCTCCGCAAGTAGCCGGCCTGTCTCCCCAATATAGAGGAAGCCACATCGGGTGCAGAGGATGCAATAGATGATATGTGTGGAGGTGCAGGTGAATCTGTGGCGGATATGGAAGTTCCTTCCCACCTGTCCACTCCACCTGTCCCTCTGGCCTATTACCTTCATCCCCACTCCCATGCATCGATTGTACTCTTTGCTACCTGCTCACCAGACCCAACCCCCTCCCATTTATCTCTCCACCCTGGAGGCTCCCCATCTTCAGTGGTGACGAAGGGCATTTGCCCAAAACTGATTTTCCTGCTCCTCGGATGCTGCCAGAGTCGATTCTGCTTTACCAGCACCACTCTAATCAAGACTCTGATTTCCAGCAACTGCAGCCCTCACTTCTGTCCAAGGACAGTACAATTCTCACCGGGGACAGGACAGAGCCCCTAGTACAGGGAGAGTAAAATCCTCATCGGAGATGGGAGAGAGGTCCTAGTACAGGGAGAGCAAAATTCCCACCAGGGACAGGAGAGAGGTCCTAGTGCAGGGAGAGTAAAAATCTTCACCGGGGATGGGAGAGAGAGCCCCGAGCACAGGGACAGTATAATCGTCACGGGGGATGGGAGACAGGTCCTAGTACAGGGAGAGTAAAATCCTCACTGGAGGTGGGAGAGAGACCCTAGTACAGGGAGAGTAAAATCCTCACTGGAGGTGGGAGAGAGCCCCCAGTACAGCGAGAGTAAAATCCTCACCGGGAATGAGAGAGCCCCTAGTACAGGGAGAGTAAAACCATCACCGGGGATGGGAGAGAGCCCCTAGTACAGGGACAGTAAAACCATCACCGGGGATAGGACAGAGCCCCTAGTACAGGGAGAGTAAAACCATCACCGGGGATAGGACAGAGCCCCTAGTACAGGGAGAGTAAAACCATCACCGGGGACAGGACAGAGCCCCTAGTACAGGGAGAGTAAAACCATCACCGGGGACAGGACAGAGCCCCTAGTACAGGGAGAGTAAAACCATCACCGGGGATGGGAGAGAGCCCCTAGTACAGGGAGAGTAAAACCATCACCGGGGACAGGACAGAGCCCATAGTACAGGGAGAGTAAAACCATCGCCGGGGACAGGACAGAGCCCCTAGTACAGGGAGAGTAAAACCATCACCGGGGACAGGACAGAGCCCCTAGTACAGGGAGAGTAAAACCATCACCGGGGACAGGACAGAGCCCCTAGTACAGGGAGAGTAAAACCATCACCGGGGATGGGAGAGAGCCCCTAGTACAGGGAGAGTAAAACCATCACCGGGGACAGGACAGAGCCCCTAGTACAGGGAGAGTAAAACCATCACCGGGGATGGGAGAGAGCCCCTAGTACAGGGAGAGTAAAACCATCACCGGGGACGGGACAGAGCCCCTAGTACAGGGAGAGTAAAACCATCACCGGCGACAGGACAGAGCCCATAGTACAGGGAGAGTAAAACCATCACCGGGGATGGGAGAGAGCCCCTCGTTACAGGGAGAGTAAAATCCTCACCAGGGATGGGAGACAGGTCCTAGTACAGGGAGAGTAAATTCCTCACCGGGGATGGGAGAGAGACCCTAGTCCAGAGAGAGTAAAAACCTCAACGGGGATTCGAAAGAGATGATAGTACAGGGAGAGTAAAATCCTCACCAGAGATGGGAGACAGCCCCGATGTCCAGAGAGAGTAAAATCCTCACTGGAGAAAGGACAGAGCCCCTAGTACAGGGAGAGTAAAATGCTGACCAGGCTCTGGAGGAAGCCCCTAGTACAGGAAAAATAAAATCATAACCAGGGATGGGATAGTGAAGAAGGCATTTGGTATGCTTTCCTTTACTGGTCAGAGTATTGAGTACAGGAGTTGAGAGGTCATATTGCGGCTGTACAGGACATTGTTAGGCCAATGTTGGAATATTGTGTGCAATTCTGGTCTCCTTCCTATCGGAAAGATGTTGTGAATCTTGAAAGGGTTCAGAAAAGATTTACAAGGATGTTGCCAGGGTTAGAGGATGTGAGCTACAGGGAGAGGCTGAACAGGCTGGGGCTGTTTTCCCTGGAGCGTCAGAGGCTGAGGGGTGACCTTATAGAGATTTACAAAATTATGAGTGGCATGGATAGGTTAAATAGACAAAATCTTTTCCCTGTGGTTGGAGAGTCCAGAACTAGAGGGTATAGGTATAGGGTGAGAGGGGAAAGATATAAGAGAGACCTTAGGGGCAACGTTTTCACGCAGAGGGAGGTACGTGTATGGAATGAGCTGCCAGAGGATGTGGTGGAGGCTGGTACAATTGCAACATTTAAGAGGCATTTGGATGGGTATATGAATAGGAAGGGTATGGAGGGATATGGGCCGGGTGCTGGCAGGTGGGACTAGATTGGGTTGGGATATCTGGTCGGCATGGATGAGTTGGACCGAAGGGTCTGTTTCTGTGCTGTACATCTTTATGACTCTATGACTCTAAAAAACCCACAGTACAGTGAGAGTAAAATCCTTATGGGGGACAGGACAGAGCCCCTAGTACAGGGAGAGTAAAACCATCACCGGGGATAGGACAGAGCCCCGAGTACAGGGAGAGTAAAACCAGCACCGGGGACAGGACAGAGCCCCTAGTACAGGGAGAGTAAAACCATCACCGGGGATGGGAGAGAGCCCCTAGTACAGGGAGAGTAAAACCATCACCGGGGACAGGACAGAGCCCCTAGTACAGGGAGAGTAAAACCATCACCGGGGACAGGACAGAGCCCCTAGTACAGGGAGAGTAAAACCATCACCGGGGACAGGACAGAGCCCCTAGTACAGGGAGAGTAAAACCATCACCGGGGACAGGACAGAGCCACTAGTACAGGGAGAGTAAAACCATCACCGGGGATGGAGAGAGCCCCTAGTACAGGGAGAGTAAAACCATCACCGGGGATAGGACAGAGCCCCTAGTACAGGGAGAGTAAAACCATCACCGGGGACAGGACAGAGCCCCTAGTACCGGGAGAGTAAAACCATCACCGGGGACAGGACAGAGCCCCTAGTACAGGGAGAGTAAAACCATCACCGGGGACAGGACAGAGCCCCTAGTACAGGGAGAGTAAAACCATCACCGGGGACAGGACAGAGCCCGTAGTACAGGGAGAGTAAAACCATCACCGGGGACAGGACAGAGCCCCTAGTACAGGGAGAGTAAAACCATCACCGGGGACAGGACAGAGCCCCTAGTACAGGGAGAGTAAAACCAACACCGGGGATAGGACAGAGCCCCTAGTACAGGGAGAGTAAAACCATCACCGGGGATAGGACAGAGCCCCTAGTACAGGGAGAGTAAAACCATCACCAGGGATAGGACAGTGCCCCTAGTACAGGGAGAGTAAAACCATCACCGGGGACAGGACAGAGCCCCTAGTACCGGGAAAGTAAAACCATCACCGGGGACAGGACAGAGCCCCTAGTACAGGGAGAGTAAAACCATCACCGGGGATGGGAGAGAGCCCCTAGTACAGGGAGAGTAAAACCATCACCGGGGATGGGAGAGAGCCCCTAGTACAGGGAGAGTAAAACCATCACCGGGGATGGGAGAGAGCCCCTAGTACAGGGAGAGTAAAACCATCACCGGGGATGGGAGAGAGCCCCTAGTACAGGGAGAGTAAAACCATCACCGGGGATAGGACAGAGCCCCTAGTACAGGGAGAGTAAAACCATCACCGGGGATAGGACAGAGCCCCTAGTACAGGGAGAGTAAAACCATCACCGGGGATAGGACAGAGCCCCTAGTACCGGGAGAGTAAAACCATCACCGGGGACAGGACAGAGCCCCTAGTACAGGGAGAGTAAAACCATCACCGGGGATAGGACAGATCCCCTAGTACAAGGAGAGTAAAACCATCACCGGGGACAGGACAGATCCCCTAATACAGGGAGAGTAAAACCATCACCGGGGATGGGAGAGACTCCCTAGTACAGGGAGAGTAAAACCATCACCGGGGATAGGACAGAGCCCCTAGTACAGGGAGAGTAAAACCATCACCGGGGATAGGACAGATCCCCTAGTACAAGGAGAGTAAAACCATCACCGGGGACAGGACAGAGCCCCTAGTACAGGGAGAGTAAAACCATCACCGGGGATAGGACAGATCCCCTAGTACAGGGAGAGTAAAACCATCACCGGGGATAGGACAGAGCCCCTAGTACAGGGAGAGTAAAACCATCACGGGGGACAGGACAGAGCCCCTAGTACAGGGAGAGTAAAACCATCACCGGGGACAGGACAGAGCCCCTAGTACAGGGAGAGTAAAACCATCACCGGGGATGGGAGAGAGCCCCTAGTACAGGGAGAGTAAAACCATCACCGGGGACAGGACAGAGCCCATAGTACAGGGAGAGTAAAACCATCACCGGGGACAGGACAGAGCCCCTAGTACAGGGAGAGTAAAACCATCACCGGCGACAGGACAGAGCCCATAGTACAGGGAGAGTAAAACCATCACCGGGGATGGGAGAGAGCCCCTCGTTACAGGGAGAGTAAAATCCTCACCAGGGATGGGAGACAGGTCCTAGTACAGGGAGAGTAAATTCCTCACCGGGGATGGGAGAGAGACCCTAGTCCAGAGAGAGTAAAAACCTCAACGGGGATTCGAAAGAGATGATAGTACAGGGAGAGTAAAATCCTCACCAGAGATGGGAGACAGCCCCGATGTCCAGAGAGAGTAAAATCCTCACTGGAGAAAGGACAGAGCCCCTAGTACAGGGAGAGTAAAATGCTGACCAGGCTCTGGAGGAAGCCCCTAGTACAGGAAAAATAAAATCATAACCAGGGATGGGATAGTGAAGAAGGCATTTGGTATGCTTTCCTTTACTGGTCAGAGTATTGAGTACAGGAGTTGAGAGGTCATATTGCGGCTGTACAGGACATTGTTAGGCCAATGTTGGAATATTGTGTGCAATTCTGGTCTCGTTCCTATCGGAAAGATGTTGTGAATCTTGAAAGGGTTCAGAAAAGATTTACAAGGATGTTGCCAGGGTTAGAGGATGTGAGCTACAGGGAGAGGCTGAACAGGCTGGGGCTGTTTTCCCTGGAGCGTCAGAGGCTGAGGGGTGACCTTATAGAGATTTACAAAATTATGAGTGGCATGGATAGGTTAAATAGACAAAATCTTTTCCCTGTGGTTGGAGAGTCCAGAACTAGAGGGTATAGGTATAGGGTGAGAGGGGAAAGATATAAGAGAGACCTTAGGGGCAACGTTTTCACGCAGAGGGAGGTACGTGTATGGAATGAGCTGCCAGAGGATGTGGTGGAGGCTGGTACAATTGCAACATTTAAGAGGCATTTGGATGGGTATATGAATAGGAAGGGTTTGGAGGGATATGGGCCGGGTGCTGGCAGGTGGGACTAGATTGGGTTGGGATATCTGGTCGGCATGGATGAGTTGGACCGAAGGGTCTGTTTCTGTGCTGTACACCTTTATGACTCTATGACTCTAAAAAACCCACAGTACAGTGAGAGTAAAATCCTTATGGGGGACAGGACAGAGCCCCTAGTACAGGGAGAGTAAAACCATCACCGGGGATAGGACAGAGCCCCGAGTACAGGGAGAGTAAAACCAGCACCGGGGACAGGACAGAGCCCCTAGTACAGGGAGAGTAAAACCATCACCGGGGATGGGAGAGAGCCCCTAGTACAGGGAGAGTAAAACCATCACCGGGGACAGGACAGAGCCCCTAGTACAGGGAGAGTAAAACCATCACCGGGGACAGGACAGAGCCCCTAGTACAGGGAGAGTAAAACCATCACCGGGGACAGGACAGAGCCCCTAGTACACGGAGAGTAAAACCATCACCGGGGACAGGACAGAGCCCCTAGTACAGGGAGAGTAAAACCATCACCGGGGACAGGACAGAGCCACTAGTACAGGGAGAGTAAAACCATCACCGGGGACAGGACAGAGCCCCTAGTACAGGGAGAGTAAAACCATCACCGGGGACAGGACAGAGCCCGTAGTACAGGGAGAGTAAAACCATCACCGGGGACAGGACAGAGCCCCTAGTACAGGGAGAGTAAAACCATCACGGGGGACAGGACAGAGACCCTAGTACAGGGAGAGTAAAACCATCACCGGGGACAGGACAGAGCCCCTAGTACAGGGAGAGTAAAACCATCACCGGGGACAGGACAGAGCCCCTAGTACAGGGAGAGTAAAACCATCACCGGGGATAGGACAGAGCCCCTAGTACAGGGAGAGTAAAACCATCACCGGGGATAGGACAGAGCCCCTAGTACAGGGAGAGTAAAACCATCACCGGGGACAGGACAGAGCCCCTAGTACCGGGAAAGTAAAACCATCACCGGGGACAGGACAGAGCCCCTAGTACAGGGAGAGTAAAACCATCACCGGGGATGGGAGAGAGCCCCTAGTACAGGGAGAGTAAAATCCTCACCGGGGACAGGACAGAGCCCCTAGTACACGGAGAGTAAAACCATCACCGGGGACAGGACAGAGCCCCTAGTACAGGGAGAGTAAAACCATCACCGGGGATAGGACAGAGCCCCTAGTACAGGGAGAGTAAAACCATCACCGGGGATAGGACAGAGCCCCTAGTACAGGGAGAGTAAAACCATCACCGGGGATAGGACAGAGCCCCTAGTACAGGGAGAGTAAAACCATCACCGGGGACAGGACAGAGCCCCTAGTACCGGGAAAGTAAAACCATCACCGGGGACAGGACAGAGCCCCTAGTACAGGGAGAGTAAAACCATCACCGGGGATGGGAGAGAGCCCCTAGTACAGGGAGAGTAAAACCATCACCGGGGATAGGACAGAGCCCCTAGTACAGGGAGAGTAAAACCATCACCGGGGATAGGACAGAGCCCCTAGTACAGGGAGAGTAAAACCATCACCGGGGATAGGACAGAGCCCCTAGTACCGGGAGAGTAAAACCATCACCGGGGACAGGACAGAGCCCCTAGTACAGGGAGAGTAAAACCATCACCGGGGATAGGACAGATCCCCTAGTACAAGGAGAGTAAAACCATCACCGGGGACAGGACAGAGCCCCTAGTACAGGGAGAGTAAAACCATCACCGGGGATAGGACAGATCCCCTAGTACAGGGAGAGTAAAACCATCACCGGGGATAGGACAGAGCCCCTAGTACAGGGAGAGTAAAACCATCACCGGGGACAGGACAGAGCCCCTAGTACAGGGAGAGTAAAACCATCACCGGGGATGGGAGAGACCCCCTAGTACAGGGAGAGTAAAACCATCACCGGGGATAGGACAGATCCCCTAGTACAGGGAGAGTAAAACCATCACCGGGGACAGGACAGAGCCCCTAGTACAGGGAGAGTAAAACCATCACCGGGGACAGGACAGAGCCCCTAGTACAGGGAGAGTAAAACCATCACCGGGGATGGGAGAGAGCCCCTAGTACAAAGAGAGTAAAACCATCACCGGGGATGGGAGAGAGCCCCTAGTACAGGGAGAGTAAAACCAGCACCGGGGATGGGAGAGAGCCCCTAGTACAGGGAGAGTAAAACCATCACCGGGGATGGGAGAGAGCCCATAATACAGGGAGAGTAAAACCATCACCGGGGATGGGAGAGAGCCCCTAGTACAGGGAGAGTAAAACCATCACCGGGGATGGGAGAGAGCCCCTAGTACAGGGAGAGTAAAACCATCACCGGGGATAGGACAGAGCCCCTAGTACAGGGAGTGGAAAACCATCACCGGGTATGGGACAGAGCCCCTAGTACAGGGAGAGTAAAATCCTCACCAGGGATGGGACAGAGCCTCTTGTCCAAGGTGAGTAAAATCCTCACTAGGGACAGGAGAGAGCCCCTAATACAGGGGGAGTAAAATCCTCACCGGGGACAGGACAGAGCCCCTAGTGGGAGAGAGCCTCTATTACATTGGGCAATAAATGCTGGCCTCGCCAGCGACACTTTTAATCCATGAATGAATTAAAAAAAGAAAACAATCTATCTGGATGTATCACAGGCTGGTACCGTAACTACTCTGTCCAGGACTTCAAGAAACTATCGGAAGTTATATGCACAGGCCAGTCCATCATGCAAGCCAACCTTCCATTCATAAACTCCATCTATACTTCTCAATGTCACCAAAAGGCAGCCAACATCAAAGACCTCCCCCATCCTGGTTTTACTCCCTTCCAAACTCTTCCGTCAAGCAGAAAATATAAAAAACTTTATATTTTCTAATATCTAATCCTTTGATCTTGCATCTCTCTATTAAATCCCCTCTTAGCCTTCTTTCCAATGAGAACAGACCCAGGTTCCTCAGTCTTTCCTCATCAGACCTTCGCTTCACACCAGGCAACATCCTGGTAAATCTTCTCTGTACCTTTCTCAATGATTCCACATCCTTCCTGTAATGGGGCAACCAGAACTGCACACAATACTCCAAGTGAGGCCACACTAGGGTTTTGTACAGTTGCAGCATGACCTTATGGCTCCAGAACTCAAACTCTCTACCAATAAAACCTAACACACTGTATGCCTTCTTAACAGCACCATCCACCTGGGTGGCAACTTTCAGGGATCTATGTACATGGACTGCAAGATCCCTCTGCACATCCACACTACTAAGAATCTTTCCACTGACCCAGTACTCTGCCTTCCTGTTATTCTTCCCAAAGTGAATCACCTCACATTTAGCTGCATTGAACTCCATTTGCCACTTCTCAGCCCAATTCTGCAGTTTATCCAAGTTCCCCTGCAACCTGCAACATTCTTCCACACTGTCCACCACTCCATCGACTTTAGTGTCATCTGAAAACTTATTAATCCATCCACTTATGCCTGCGTCCAAGTTGTTTATAGAAATGACAAACAGCAATGGTCCCAAAACAGATCCTTGTGGCACACCACTAGTAACCGGATTCCAGGCTGAATATTTTCCGTCAACCACCACTCGCTGCCTTCTTATAGAAAGCCAGTTTCTAATCTAAACTGCTAAATCACCTTTAATCCCATGCCTCCACATTTTCTCCAACAGCCTACCATGTGGAACCTTATCAAAGGCTTTACTGAAGTCCATGTACACCACGTCAACTGCCCTCCTCTCATCTACATGCCTGGTCACCTTCTCAAAAAACTCAATGAGGTTTGGGAGATACGACCTGCCCTTGACGAATCCATGTTGACTATGTTCAATCATATTGTTGCTTGCTAGATGATTATAAATCCTATCTCTTACAATCGTTTCCAAAACTTCTCCTACAATAGACGTAAGGCTCACTGGTCTATAATTACCTGGGTCATCTCTACTGCCCTTCTTGAACAAGGGCACAACATTTGCAATCCTCCAGTCCTCTGTTACTAACCCTGTAGACAATGACGACTCAAAGATCAAGGCCAAAGGCTTCGCCATCTCCTCCTGAATTTCTCAGAGAATCTTCGGATAAATCCCGTCTGGTCCAGGGGACTTATCTACTTTCACTCCTTCCAGAATTGATAACACCTCCTCCTTACTAACCTCAATCCTTTCAAGTCTAACAGCCTGTATCTCAGTCTTCTCCTCTACATTATTCTCCAATAGTTCTGTTTTAAAAGGTCTTCCCTTTACTCTAAGACATGTGGGAATAATAAATCAAAAAGATTTACAAGGATTGAAGCTATCAAGAGAGGCTAAATAGGCTGGGGCTTGTTTTTCCTGCAGCATTAGAGGTTGAGGGGTGACCCGATAGAGGTTTATAAAATCATGAGGGGCATGGAAAAGGGTAAACAGACAAGGTCTTTTCTTTGGTTAGGGGAGTCCAGATGTAGAGGGTATAGGTTTAGGATGAGATGGGAAAGATATGGGAAAGGTTAGGTGAATTGGCCAGGCTAAATTGCCCCTAGTGTTAGGTAAGGGGTAAATGTAGTGGTGTGGGTGGGTTGTGCTTCGGCGGGTCAGTGTAGACTTGTTGGGCCGAAGGGCCTGTTTCCACACTGTAACGTAATCTAATCTAATATAAAAGGGACCTAAGGTGCATGTCTTGAACAGGCTGCCAGAGGAAGTGGTGGAGTCCAGATTAGAGTGTTGCTGGAAAAGCACAGCAGGTCTGGCAGGATCCGAGGAGCAGGAAAATTGACGTTTCAGGCAAAAGCCCTTCATCAGGAATAGATGATGATGAAGGGCTTTTGCCTGAAATGTCGATTTTCCTGCTCCTCGGATGCTGCCTGACCTGCTGTGCTTTTCCAGCACCACACTAATCTAGACTCTTGTTTCCAGCATCTGCAGTCCTTGTTTTTACCTCGAGGAAGTGGTGGAGGCAAGTACAATTACAACATTTAAAGGCATCTGGATGGGGACATGAATATGAAGGGTTTAGAGGGAAACAGGCAAAGTGGTAACAAATGGGCCTAGATTAATTTAGGATATCTGGTCGGCATGGATGAGTTGGACTGCAGGGTCCATTTCTGTGCTGTACATCTCTATGATTCTTTGACTCAAAATCAAACTAAATTGAAAAGATTTACAAGAATGTTGCCAGGGTAGGAGGATCTGAGCTACAGGGAGAGGCTGAACAGGCTGGGGCTATTTTCCCTGGAGCGTCGGAGGCTGAGGGGTGACCTTATAGAGATTTACATAATTATGAGAGGCATGGATAGGATAAATAGGCAAAGTCTTTTCCCTGGGGTGGGGGAGTCCAGAACTAGAGGGCATAGGTTTAGGGTGAGAGGGGAAAGATATAAAAGAGACCTAAGCGGCAACCTTTTCACGCAGAGGGTGGTACGTGTGTGGAATGAGCTGCCAGAGGAAGTGGTGGAGGCTGGTACAATTGCAATATTTAAGAGGCACTTGGATGGGTATATGAATAGGAAGGGTTTGGAGGGATATGGGCCGGATGCTGGCAGGTGGGACTAGATTGGGTTGGGATATCTGGTCGGCATGGACGGGTTGGACCGAAGGGTCTGTTTCCATGCTGTACATTTCTATGACTCTATGATTGCTTCACTCTGAGGTTAGGGAACCTATGGAATGCTGTACAGGTGGAGGCCAAATCATTAAATATATTGAAGAGACAGATCAATGAATTTTTAGGTTTAAAAACATCAAACTTTATGAGGAAAAGTGGAAATATGCCTTTGAGATAGTTGATCTGCCATGAACCCAATGAATGGTGTAGCATCCTCGAATGGTCGAATAACCTATTCCAGTTTCTATGGAACAGTGCTAGGCCCCAAATTATTTATTAAGTATTTTAATTACTTGAACAATGGAAGTAAATGTACTGCTGCCAAGTTTCCAGTTAACAAAAATAAGAACAAGTGGAGAGGCTGACACAAAGAGTCTGGAAAGGGATAGAGATAGATTATATGAATGGCCAAATACTTCGCAGAAGGAATATAATAGGCAAATAGAGTCATAGAGCTGTACAGCACGGAAACAGACCCTTCGGTCCAACCCGTCCATGCCGACTGATATCCCAACCTAGTTTCACCTGCCAGCACCCAGCCCATATCCTCCAAACCCTTCCTATTCATATACCCATCCAGATGCCTTTTAAATGCTGCAATTGTACCAGCCTCCACCACTTCCTCTGGTAGCTCATTCCACACCTGTACCATTGGAGCACAAAGGAACTCAACATTAGTTAAATAGAGACTGCAGAAAGCTACAGAACAAAGGGATTTTGGAGTTCTCGTGTATAAAGCTCAAATGTAATGTTGAGCATTATTTCAAAGGAAATGAAATATAAATGGGGGAGGTTTTGCAAAACATAGAGAAGGCACTTTAGATTAGATTACTTACAGTGTGGAAACAGGCCCTTCGGCCCAACAAGTCCACACCAACCCTCTGAAGATCAACCCACCCAGACCCATTCCCCTACATTTACCCCTTCACCTAACACTTAGTATGGCCAATACACCTGACCTGCACATCTTTGGACTGTGGGAGGAAACTGGAGCACCCAGAGGAAACCCACACAGACATGGGGAGAATGTGCAAACTCCACACAGACAGTTATCTGAAGTAGGAATTGAACTTGGGTCTCTGGTGCTGTGAGTGCTAACCACTGTGCCACCAACACATTAGACTACAGCTGGAATATTGTGAACAGCTTAGGCTCCCTTATCCAAGGAAAGATTATATGACATTCAAAACAGTCCAGAGGATATTCACTTGAAGAAGGAAACATGTAAAATTCTTGGGGCTTGACAGGGCAGATATGAAGAGATAGTTTCCACATGTGGTTGAGTCTAGGACCAGAGGACACACTCCGTGTGGGAATTAATGGGGTTATTGGCAAATGGCAAGAAATAGCATTGTGGATTATCAGATAAGTCCTGCTCTCATTGAATGATGAGCAAACTTGATGGGCCCATTGGTCAATTTCTTCTGCCTGTCTGATAGTGTTCATAGAAGTTTTGAAGAAACTCATTGAAATGAATAAACGTCTATAAAGCTGACACACCAGATGCTGGGACAATGTTTCCCCTGTTTCTGGGATCTAAACCAAAGGGCAAAATTGTCAGGACATGAGGTAGGAGAAAGTGAGGACTGCAGATGCTGGAGATCAGAGCTGAAAATGTGTTGCTGGAAAAGCGCAGCAGGTCAGGCAGCATCCAACGAGCAGGAGAATCGACGTTTCGGGCATGAGCCCTTCTTCAGGAGGTAGACCACCTAGGACTGAGGTGAGGGGAAATGTTTTCACCAATTCACCATGTATATCTAGGCAGCACCTTCCAAACCCATGTTGTAATCATCCAGAAGGACAAGGGCAGCAGATACCTGGGACCACTGTGTATCCTGATTTGGAAACATATCACTTTTCCTCCAGTGTCATTGGGTCAAAATCCTGGAATTCCCTAGTTAAGGGCATTGTATGTCTGCCTGCAGCTCATAGACTGTAGCAATTCAAGAAAACAGCTTATCACTGCCTTCTCAAGGGCAACTAGGGAGGGGCAATAAATATTGGCCCGGCCAGTGATGCTCATATTCTACGAGATTATAAGAAAAGTTTTTCCAGGTAATAAACTTGTTGAATTCATGAACAGGCAATACAATGAAGCCAAAGTCAGATATATGAATATATTTAAGAAAGAAATAGATATATTTCAATGTTAAAGGGTATGGGGAGAGTGCGAGTGTGTATGAAAGATCAAATGGCCTCCTTCTGTTCCTATTTTCTATGTTTCTATGAATAAGAAAATATGAGATGATGGCTGTCATGTCTTAGGCTGTAAGAGCTAAATCAGGAAAGAGTAAAGAACAGACTTCAATTCATAAACCTTGCGTTATGGACCAGGCCGGAACCCATCCTAACCCCCACACCCCCTCCCCTGCTCCCCAAACCAAAGTATTTTAAGGAGCAAGCCCAGATGCTAACCTTTATATTTATTTAAAGGCAAGTGTCTTGTAATGGGTTCCAGATGTGATTCCATTGATCCACCACTAGGCTTTAACCAAAATACACTTTCTTGTTCCAACACAGTTACAATCCAAAAAACAGAACAAGAATATGAATTATTTAATCACTAATCATCAATTGGTCCAATATAGGCAGCATCCCACAAAAACAGCTGTGATTTTCACATGCTGTCTCAATACAGTTCAGAAGGAAGAAATAATCTGTCCCTTTTGATTTTTCAAAGGAGGCCTTGCTGTCTAAGACATCTAGCAGCTGAGAATTCAAGCATTTAGTTCAGCAGCAAACAGAAACCTTCTCACTAACTGAAAGCAAAACTAAGAGCTTTCTTGGGTCAATGTCAGCCCTGAATGAAACCACTCATGTTCTCTTGTTTTATTTTTTAAGAGAAAAAACACGCAGGGAGAACTCAAAAGCAGTTTATCAACTGCCTGCCTGAAGGCAACATTCCGGCACCACTGTGGCACCATCCCTCTGTAAGGGACATAGCACAGAACACCTCCCTTACAGACACAGTCTCATCAATGAACCCTGTACATCTCGAGGATGTTATCAGCAGGTATCTATTACATACTTTGATAACTTTGGAGGCCATGGAGAGAGGTATTATCACAGTTAGAGCCACAGAATCAGAAATTGATGTTTTACATACTTTAGAGGTGATAGAATAAAGAAAGAATGATGTGACAGCAGACACAGTGTATTGGAGCCATGGAGGTGAGAAGGAATAGTGCAGGTACCAGCTCACCAAAATGGAAGGAACTGGACCCACATAATTTAAAACCAGAACTTCTCCTTATAGCCACAGGTTCAGTGGAGAGTGCAGGAGGGCATGCTGGGAACAGCACCAAGCATATCATAAAAGTGAGGTGTCCACTTGGTGAAGGTGTCAGACAGAACTACTTGCATGCCAACAGCATAAGCAGTAAGTGATAGATAGAGCTAAGTGATCCTACAATCAATGGATAAGATCTAAGCTCTGTAATATTGCAACAGGGGTGGCACGGTGGCACAATGGTTAGCACTGCTGCCTCACAGCACCAGAGACCCGGGTTTAATTCCTGCCTCAGGCGACTGTCTGTGTGGAGTTTGCACATTCTCCCTGTGTCTCCGTGGGTTTCCTACGGGTGCTCTGGTTTCCTCCCACAGTCCAAAGATGTACAGGTTAGGTGAATTGGCCACGCTAAATTGCCCGTAGTGTTGGGTGAAGGGGTAAATGTAGGGGAATGCGTCTGGGTGGGTTGCTCTTCGGAGGGTCGGAGTGGATTTGTTGGGCTGAAGGGCCTGTTTCCACACTGTAAGGAATCTAATCTAATCTAATCCAATCGTGAATAGTGGTGGACAATTAAACAGCTCACTGGAGGAGGAGGCTCCACAAGTATTCCCATCCTTAATGATGGAAGACCCCAGCACATCAGTGCAAAAGATAAGGCTGATATATTCACAACAATCTATAGATAGGAGGCTATCTATCTTGGCCTCTTCCAGTGGTTTACAGCATCTTCAGCCAATTTGATTCACTCCACATTATATTGAGAAATAGTTAGAGGTACTGGGTATTGTAAAGGTTTTGGAACATGACAATATTCCAGCAATATATACATAAGACTTGTATTCCAAAACTTGACAATATGCTTAGCCAAGCTGTTCCAGTACAGTTGTTGGTCGGTTTGCCAAGCTGGGTGATTTTCTTGCAAATGTTTCATTGCCATGCTGGGTGACATTGCCCTCCTGGGTGACATTGCCCTGTCTGGATGACATTGTCCTGGCTGGGTGACATTGCCCTGTCTGGGTGACATTGCCCTGGCTGGATGACATTACCCTGTCTGGGCGACATTGCCCTGCTGGGTGACATTGCCCTGCCTGGGTGACATTGCCCTGGCTGGATGACATTGCCCTGCCTGGGTGACATTGCCCTGGCTGGATGACATTGCCCTGGCTGGGTGACATTGCTCTGCTGGGTGACATTGCCCTGCCTGGACGACATTGCCCTGCTGGGTGACATTGCCCTGGCTGGATGACATTGCCCTGCCTGGGTGACATTGCCCTGGCTCGATGACATTGCCCTGGCTGGGTGACATTGCCCTGCTGGGTGACATTGTCCTGGCTGGGTGACATTGCCCTGGCTGGATGACATTCCCCTGGCTGGATGACATTGCCCTGCTGGGGGACATTGCCCTGCTGGGTGACATTGCCCTGCCTGGACGACATTGCCCTGGCTGGGTGACATTGCTCTGCTGGGTGACATTGCCCTGCCTGGGCGACATTGCCCTGCTGGGTGACATTGTCCTGGCTGGATGACATTGCCCTGCTGGGTGACATTGCCCTGCTGGGCGACATTGCCCTGCCTGGGTGACATTGCCCTGCTGGGTGACATTGCCCTGGCTGGATGACATTGCCCTGCTGGGTGACATTGCCCTGCCTGGGTGACATTGCACTGGCTGGGTGACATTGCCCTGCTGGATGACATTGCCCTGCTGGGTGACATTGCTCTGCTGGGTGACATTGCCCTGCCTGGGTGACATTGCCCTGCTGGATGACATTGCCCTGCTTGGGTGACATTGCCCTGCTGGATGACATTGCCCTGCTGGATGACATTGCCCTGCTGGGCGACATTGCCCTGGCTGGATGACATTGCCCTGCTGGGTGACATTGCCCTGCCTGGGTGACATTGCCCTGCCTGGATGACATTGCCCTGCCTGGGCGACATTGCCCTGCTGGGTGACATTGCCCTGCTGGGTGACATTGCCCTGCCTGGGTGACATTGCCCTGCTGGGTGACATTGCCCTGCTGGATGACATTGCCCTGCTGGGTGACATTGCCCTGCCTGGGTGACATTGCCCTGCTGGGTGACATTGCCCTGCTGGATGACATTGCCCTGCTGGGTGACATTGCCCTGCCTGGGTGACATTGCCCTGCTGGGTGACATTGCCCTGCTGGATGACATTGCCCTGCTGGGTGACATTGCCCTGCCTGGGTGACATTGCCCTGCTGGGTGACATTGCCCTGCTGGATGACATTGCCCTGCTGGGTGACATTGCCCTGCCTGGGTGACATTGCCCTGCTGGGTGACATTGCCCTGCCTGGATGACATTGCCCTGCCTGGGTGACATTGCCCTGGCTGGGTGACATTGCCCTGCTGGATGACATTGCCCCGCCTGGGCGACATTGCCCTGCCTGGGTGACATTGCCCTGCTGGGTGACATTGCCCTGCCTGGGTGACATTGCCCTGCCTGGGTGACATTGCCCTGCCTGGGCGACATTGCCCTGCCTGGATGACATTGCCCTGCCTGGGCGACATTGCCCTGCCTGGATGACATTGCCCTGCTGGGTGACATTGCCCTGCCTGGGTGACATTGCCCTGCCTGGATGACATTACCCTGCCTGGATGACATTGCCCTGCCTGGGCGACATTGCCCTGCCTGGATGACATTGCCCTGCCTGGGCGACATTGCCCTGCCTGGGTGACATTGCCCTGCCTGGGCGACATTGCCCTGCCTGGGTGACATTGCCCTGCCTGGGCGACATTGCCCTGCTGGGTGACATTGCCCTGCCTGGGCGACATTGCCCTGCCTGGATGACATTGCCCTGCCTGGGCGACATTGCCCTGCCTGGATGACATTGCCCTGCCTGGATGACATTGCCCTGCCTGGGTGACATTGCCCTGCCTGGGCGACATTGCCCTGCTGGGTGACATTGCCCTGCCTGGGCGACATTGCCCTGGCTGGATGACATTGCCCTGCCTGGGCGACATTGCCCTGCCTGGATGACATTGCCCTGCCTGGGTGACATTGCCCTGCCTGGGTGACATCTTCAGTGCTGTGTTGCCTCCAGGTGAAGCACTGTTGTTGTGGTCTGCTCCAAATTGATATGGTTCTGCTTGTTGTAGTGGGTGGTTCTATTTCCAGTTTTGTACTGTAGTGGTCTATAGATGGGGTCGAATTCAACATATTTGTTAATGGAACCAGCGGATAATTCTCGGCCTCTAGGAATTCCTGAGCTTGTCTTTGTTTGCCTGTCCCAGTATTGTAACATTGTTGCAGTTGAATTGGTGTCCTTCATTGTCGAGCATGTATTGATATGACGGTGGACTGGTTGTGTCGTTTTGTTGCAAGTTGATGCTCATGTATTCTGATGGTGAGTTTCTTGCCCATTTGTCCTACATAATGTTTCTTGTAGTTGCTGCATGGTATTTTATATATCACATTTGTCCTGCATGTCGTGGAAAAAGGGTTGTTTGTTCTGGATAGTAGCTGGTGAAGTATAGCTGTGAGTTTGTGTGCTGTCATTATCCCCAGAGGACATAGCTAGTGAAATCCACATTTATCCCATGTGGTTGCAGGGTCCCAAGGCAGAATTTGAGGCGTTCCTCCTCCAGGCGTTGGGTGGTAACGTGTTTGGCGATGGAAGAAGCTCAGGACCTGCAAGTCCTTGATGGAGTTTCAGATCATTTCAGAGAACATCTCTGGGACACCCACACCCACCAACCCCACCGCCCCATGGCTGAACACTTCAACTCCCCCTCCCAATCTGTCAAGGACATGCAGGTCCAGGGCCTCCTCCACTGCCAAACCGTTACCACCTGATGCCTGGAAGAGGAACATCTCATATTCCGCCTTGGGACCCTGCAACCACATGGGATAAATGTGGATTTCAACAACTTTCTCATTTCCCTTCCCCCCATTTTATCCCAGTCCCAAGCCTCCAACTTGGCACTGCCCTCCAGACCCGTCAATCACTGACCCTCTGACCTATCACCTTTTCTCTCACCTTTATCCACCTATCTCTTTCCCAGCTACCTGCCCCCCAACTCCATCCCCCTCACTTTATCTCTCAGGCCCGGCCCATATGCTTCATTCCTGATGAAGGGTTTATGCATGAAACACCGATTCTCCTGCTCCTTGGATGCTGCCTGACCGGCTGTGTTTTTCCAGCACCACACTCTCGACTCTGATCTCCAGCATCTGCAGTCCTCACTTTCTCACAGTTCTGTTTGTGGACATTGGGGTGGTTACTGTTGTAACTGAGGATCTGGTCTGTATAAGTAGCTTATCTGTACACTCTGGTAAGGAATTCACCATTGTTCGTTCGTTCAACCTGTATGTCTAAGAACAGGAATTGGTTGTTGTTCTCTTCTTCTCTGGTGAACTTGATCCCAGTGAATACGATATTAATGAGGTGGTGCATACTTTCCAACTTGGATCATTTAATGATATCAAAAGTATCATCCATGTATCTAATCCATAGTTTGGCCTGGATCTGGAGGAGGGCTGTGCTTTCTCGTCTATGCATTGCTGCTTCAGCAATGAGCCCTGAGATGGGTGAGCCCAGGACTGTCCTGTTGATTTGTCAGTATACCTGGTCATTAACGACAAAGTGTGTGGTCAGGCATAGGTCCAGTAGTAGTTTTGTTGTTGGTTATTTAGAAGTGCAGCCAGTGTTTCCTTTGCGCGTGTTATATTGATAGAGGTGAACAAGTTGTAACGTCAAATGTGACGATAATTTTATCCTTGTCGATTTTATATCTATGATGTTGTTGAGGAATTCCTGTGCTGGTTGGATAGAGTGTGTTGAATCTGTAATTAGGTGTTTCAGTCTGCAGTGTAGCTCTTTAGCTAGTCTGTGTGTCAGTGTTAGTGTGGAGCTGGAAAAGCACAGCAGATCAGGCAGCATCCGAGTAGCAGGAAAATCGATTTGGGCAAAAGCCCTTCATCAGTATTAGAGGCAGAGTGCCTGCAGAGTGGAGAAATAAATGGGAGGGGGGTGGGGATGGGGAGAAAGTAGCATAGAGTACAATAGGTGAATGAGGGTGCGGATGGAGGTGATAGGTCAGAGAGGAGGGTGGGAGAAGGTAGCAAAGAGTATAATGGGTGAATGGGAGTGGGGACACCCGCACCAATCAACCCCACTGCCCTGTGGCCCAGCATTTGAACTCCCCCTCTGCCGAGGACATGCAGGTCCTGGGCCTCCTCCATGGCTGCTCCCTCACCACCTGACGCCTGGAGGAAGAACGCCTCATCTTCCACCTCAGAACACTTCAAATTCTGTTACGTGTGTCACAATTTGCACCAACTTTAATTCACCCATCACCCCATTCTCTTTTGAATTGCAAATTTCGAACTTCTCATCCTGTTTCCAAGTTTCTCCATGGCCTAACTTTTCCTTATCTCTCTCTTCTCCTCCAGTCCTACAACTCTCAGAGATCTCTCTGTTCCTCCAACTCAGTCCCCAGTTTTCAGTACTTCATAAATATTCATTTTCTTTGTCTTCAGTTTTTGGACTCTGTCCAAAACCTTCCTCTTGGCAAAAAATGTTTGCTCACCTAGACTAAGTTCTTCTACCTTCCTGGTGAAATGCCTTGGATTTAATTTATTAAAAGTTACATGTGTTTACATGAAACAGTCAAACTTTGCAAGAGGCTTGAATAAACCGAATGGAAACCCATTTTGTGCAGGGCATTGGTGTGGACATGACAGTCTGTGAATTTCAGAAACTGATCGATGAGGAGAGGCAGTAATTAAGTTGCAAATTCTGGGCATTGTAATGTAAAAGAAACATCACTGACAATGTAAATTGTTCAGAACAATGGGTTTGTTCCTGAGTCTCACTCTCAGTTCTAAACTGGTGCTTGTTGTATGCTCAACGTCCTACGTCAGAGAACAGAGAAACAAAAGTACATGGTCTGAGCATGGAACATCTCTCACTGAAGTAACAAAGTGGACTTACTGTGCTCACCAATATAACACAATGTTCCCCAGTGTTTCTCAAGGGATTGAAGGTCAGTTAGCAACATGTCATGGGGGAAAAGCCATAGTGACTGGGTACATGAACATTCAGAAAAGGCGATTCTGAGGAATGTGCTTGTATTTGGGTAAAGGAGCTGCTCGGCAGGAGTCTCAGGAAAATGTTGTAGTGGTGATGAGAGGGAGAGAAAGAATGACAGAGTTAGAGACCCTTCTCCCTTCAGCAGCAGATCCAGTGCTCTCTTTTCACATTTCGGCTTATGCCCGAAACGTCGATTCTCCTGTTCCTTGGATGCTGCCTGACCTGCTGCGCTTTTCCAGCAACACATTTTCAGCTCTGATCTCCAGCATCTGCAGTCCTCACTTTCTCCTCTCTTTTCACAGACCCACAGAAATGGGCGTATTAAAGGAGGCCATTCAGCAATTGTATCTCTACCTGCTCCTTGAAAGACCAACTCAGTTTGTCTCATCTCAGTCGTTCTCCCGTTCTTCCAGCCTTGCTCATCTTTCCTTCCAGTTATTTATGATATTTATTGTGGCTTCTGTTTCCACTGTCCTTTACTCATTGTGTCAGAGAGTCTTCTCACCTCACCTGTTTCTATGAGAAAGTGAGGACTGCAGATGCTGGAGATCAGAGCTGAAAATGTGTTGCTAGAAAAGCGCAGCAGGTCAGGCAGCATCCAAGGAGCAGGAGAACCGACGTTTCGGGCATGAGCCCTTCACCTGTTTCTATATCCACTTTCCTTGCGGACAGTGCTTTTGGCTGAGGTTTACAAACACTGCAGTCATCATATCTCGAACCAATGTTCATTGGTGACGTGACCTGTTGCTGCATCTTTCCTTTATGGTCTTTGAGCTGTCCCTCTATCCCCAACAGGAATTCGGACAATTCTCCTGTCCTCTGCAGAGCCCAGTAAGTTCCCCTTATCCAGTGAATCAGTTTGGGCAGGATGAGGGGAAGTGGGGACAGTGCATGCTCTATCAGAAATGCACAGAAAGTCAAAAACTGATCTCCGTACAGTTTGGATTTGTCCTGTAGGAGTGTACAGTGTCCCAGCAGAATGTACTGTCATCAGATTACTAGGTCCCAACTTGTTCAATCCTGTCTCTTTTTCAGGGTTTCCTCTTTCGGCCTGGGTTTGGCTAAAGCTGTTACAAAGTTATTTCTGACATGAATCACAGAATGACACAGATTCAGAAACAAGCTGAGACACAGAGAGAGTGAGAGCACAAGCACAGAGAAACTGAAAAGGTAAAGAGAGATTGATGAGGAGGTCAGGCAGAAAACTGTGTTAACACAGAGACAGAACTTTGAAGTGGCGAGCAGAGAGTTGTGATCATTTACAATGTCCGCCTGCCATGTGGGTTTGGTATTTCTGATCTGGTGCCAGGTTTTAAATCTTTCAGCAGCAGGGAATGAAGAATCTGCTGTTGACAATAGGAACCGTGGAAATGGAACTGTGTTCACTGTCCCCAGTAACAGACCCACCAGTCATTCACCAGGAGCTGGCTGGGAGACCAAGATTAAAGGAGCTACTTCACGTAGACAAGGAACTGCTTCAGGTGAGGAAGATCTGTCTGGATAATCTTTCCAGTGTTGTCACCTTTTCATAATTCTGGAGAAAACTGTGTAAGGAAGGAAGGGCTTGACATACCTTTTCAGGGTAATTGAGGTATTTTATCACTGCTCAAAAGGTCCAGGATGAGCACTATTAAAGTCAAACAACAAAGGCATAGACCAGAAAGCACAGCACGGGTATTCCAGTAGTAATAAAACATAGTTATTGTTCAGGTTACAAAAGGCTATTAAATAAAGTTTAACATGATCTGACTTATCATCTCGGCAAGGTGGGTCAGACCTGCAAGGGAGCATGATTCTTTGGCAGCAATAAAGGTTAGTTTAAACCTACCATCCAGGAGGTGAAGAGTTGTATTTTTGAGAGAGTGCATTCAGACTACATTCAGAAAAATATCGAACAGTGACATCACAGGAAAGTCATGACTTGATTCATTGCTCAGCAAATACTGTTGGGGATTTTGTTTCAACTTCAGATCTTTTGGGAAATACTATGTTCTGCATTAACACAGGGAAAGAAAAACAAACCCCTCACCCACCCATGCAACTATCTTCTTATTCATTCAGAGAATCTGGGTGATGCTGATTGGGCCAACATTTATTGATTATCCCTGGTTGCCCTTGAGAAGGTGGTGGTGAGCTGTTGCAGTTCTGAATGGCCCTCTCTACTTCTCTTACCTTTGTTTCTACGACACCAGTTTTGCTGGGCTCATTGATATGACACTTGATCAAACAGATTGCAAATTTCAATAGATTTCACCTCACCTCTGGGATTTATGTCTGAACCAAGGCTGTAATGAGGTTGGTTGCTGAGTGACCCTGGAAAAGCAGTTTTATATTCTTCATTCATGGATGAGGGCATTTCTGGCTGGGCCAACTATATTGCTATGGATCGGAAGGCAGACCAGGTAAAGAGAGCACTTTAATTCCTTAAAGGACATTAGTGAACCAGATGAGCTTCTACAACAACTAACAAAAGACACTTAATTCCAGATTGTTAAGGTGAATTCGCATTCCACCGTCTGCCATGGCAGGATGTGAACCCAAGTCCCCAGAACACTCCCTGTGACTCTCAACTAATAATCTAGTGATAATACCACAAGGCCATCACTCCACTGCTGATCAGTTGCTGCTTGATAGCACTGTCAATGACACCCTGCATTACTTTAATCATGACTGAGAATAAACTGATGGGACGGTAATTGGCCGGGTTGGATTTGTGCTATTTTGTCGTAATGAATGAATGTTGTGCCCTTATTCAAGAAGTATCACAAAGAAAAACCTAGCAACCATAGATCAGTAAACCTAACATCTATGGTAGATTAGAGTGGTACTGGAAAAGCACAGCAGGTCAGGCAGCATCCGACGAGTAGGAAGATCGACATTTCGGGCAAAACCCTTCATCAGGAATGAAGTTGGGAGCCTTGGGGTGGTGGGGGTGTGGAGAGATAACATTCATCTCTCCTTCTACCCTCCCCCCTCCCCCACCAAGGTTCTAAGTTTGTGAATGGATGGATAGAGTGGAAAGTGTCAGGTGTTTTCCCAGGGTGGAGGGTTTAATTACTGGGGGACACAGGTTTAAGGTATGGGGCGGGCGGGAAGTTTAAAAGAGATGTGCGAGGCAAATATTTTGCACAAAGGGTGGTGAGTGCCTGGAACGTGCTGCCAGAAGAGAGAGTGAAAGCAAATGGACCAATACATGAATAGGAAGGGAACACAGGGATATAGTAATTTCCACCCTGGGTAAAGGTTTCTAGCTATCCACTCTATCTATGTCTCGCATCATCTTGTACTCCTCTATCAAGTCACCTCTCATCCCTCTTCATTCCAATGAGAAAAGCCTGAGCTCCCTCAACCTTTCTTCATAAAACACGCCCTCCATCCCAGGCAGCATCCTGGTAAATCTCCTCTGCACCTTCTCTTAACCTTCCACATCCTTCCTATAATGAGGTGACCAGAACTGGACACAATATTCTAAGTGTTGTCTAACCAGGGCTTTATAGAACTACAGCATAACCTTGTCGCTCTTAAACTCAATCCCCCCGTTAATGAAAGCCAACACACCACATGCCTTCTTAACAACCCACCATCTTAGATGGCAACTTTGAGGGATCTATGGAGGTGGACTCCAAGATCATTCTATTCCCCACACTGCCAAGAATCTTAACATTAAACCTGAAATCTATTCAAATTCGACCTTCCAATGTGAATGACTTCACACTTTTCAAGGTTGAACACCATCTGCCACTTATCAGCCCAGCTCTGCATGTGTCAATGTCCACTGCAACCTACAAATGCCCTCCACACTATCCACAACTCCACCAACCTTTGTGTCTTTGGTAAACTTACTAAGCCACCCTTCCACTTCCTCATCCAAGTCATTTATAAAAATCACAAAGAGCAGAGGTCCCAGAACAGATCCCTGTGGAACATCATTGGTCACTGAGCTCCAAGCTGAATACTTTCCACCAACTACCACCCTCTGTCTTCTAGGGCCAGCCAGTTCTGTATCCAGATAGCCAGATTTCCCTGTATCCCATGCCTCCTTACTTTCTGCATGAGCCTACCATGGGGAACCTTATCAAACACCTTGTTAAAGTCTATATATACCACATTCACTGCTCTATCTTCATCAAAGTAGTTTTCAATAAGGTTTGTGGGGCATAACCTGCCCCTCCCAAAGCCATGCTACCTATCTATAATCAAGCTATGCTTTTCTAAATAATCATTAGTCCTGTCTCTCAGAATCCTCTCCAATAATTTGCCCAACGCAGATGTAAGATTGACTGGTCTGTAATTCCCAGGGTTGTCTCTATTCCCTTTCTTGAAAAAGGGAATAACATTTGCCTCTCTCCAATGGGTTACCACAATGTCATTGTCATTCTGCCCTGCCTGATAGGAAGGAGAGACTGAACAGAGATTTAGCAGAGAAAGGTTAACCTGTATGGGAACAGAGTCTTCATACTCACCAGGTCGACTGTGTTGGCAATGTCAATCATTCTTCGCACGACAGCTCCTCGATTACTGTCCATATTCTGATACTGGAAGGAAACAGAAGGGTTGGTACTGATTCAGTGAATCAAACAGACCAATTCAGACTCCCCATGATTACACACACCCTCCACTGCTCTCCAAACACTCCCCAAAGTTGTGTGGAGTCCTCATCATCCTTTCTGACTTCTTCACAGTGGGAGGGTTAGAGAGCACAGGCTGAGGCCATTCACCTAACCTTCCAGTGCTATACCTGTGGAGGAGCTCTCCTGTTAATATCACTTTCCTGCTCTGCCCCCATAGCCTGACATTGTTTCCCCCCCATCACATATTTGTTCGGCCCTTCTTTTGAAAGGTATTTTGAAACTGTAACCACGTTCATGGCTATGGGAAATTGGGAGTAGTGCAGGTAATATTGTGTATTTTAGTGCAGATTTGTGCAGATTTGATGGGCTGAAAGGCCTCTTCTCTACTACACCCTTTCAGACACTTCACATACAAGCACAAAGCAATCGAGATGAAGATTGTCATGACAGGTGAATGCCTGAACTTCAAAAAGTGATGATTAACATAAATTAATTACCAAGGTTCAAAGACATTGGGCCAGATTTTGCAAGGATTGTCTGCTCCTTCCCTTACAGGTGAAGATGGAGGTTGATATATTTGCCGGATTCCAATCAAGATTCCTTCAAAAATGTGGAGATTACTTTAAATCGGAGAGGTTCCTTTAGTGCAAACCTTGGCTACTTTTGACCACAGCGTTTGCTGTAATCTCGGAGTTGAATGTCTAGCAGAACAGAAATTGCCACTTTGGCAGCTGTTGTGAGAAGAAATACGTAAGGTGCTTTTGGGCCCCTTATCAAAGGAAAGAAATAATGGCATTGGAGGTAGTGCAGAGAAGGGGCACTGGGTATGAAGATACTAACCTTCGAAGGTCTGATGAAGAAGCAGCACTTCGAAAGCCAGTGCTTCAAAATATGACTATAATCTGGTGTTGTGTGACTTTTATCTTTGTCCATCCAAGACCAACACCAGCTCCTCCAAATCATGGGTATAAAAGGGCTGGCTTCTGAGTTATAGAGTTATAGAGATGTACAGTACGGAAACAGATCCTTCAGTTCTACTTGTCCATGTTGAACAGACATCCTAACCTGATCTCGCCCCACTTGCTAGCACTTGGCCCATATCCCCCCCCAACCCTTCCTATTCATGTACCCATCCAGATGCCTTTTAAATGGTGTAATTGTGCCAGCCTCCACCACTTCCTCTGGCAGCTCATTTCATACAGGCACCACCCTCTGTGTGAAAAAGTTACCCCTTAGGTCCCTGAAATATCTTTCCCTTATCACCCTAAACCTCTCTGCCCTCTAGTTCTGGACTCCCCTAGCCTAAGAAAAGACCTTGACTATTTATCCTATCCCTGCCCCTCATGATTTTATAAACCTCTATAAGGTCATCCCTCAGCCTCCATGCTCTGGGGAAAACAGTCCCAGCCTATTCGGTCTCTCCCGAAAGCTCAAACCCTCCAACCCTGGCAACATCCTTACAAATCTTTTCTGAACACTTTTCAAGTTTCAAACATCCTTCTGATAGAAATGAGACCAGAATTGCATGCAATATTCCAAAAGTGGCCTAA
This sequence comes from Chiloscyllium plagiosum, assembly GCF_037043375.1. Lineage (NCBI taxonomy): Eukaryota > Metazoa > Chordata > Chondrichthyes > Orectolobiformes > Hemiscylliidae > Chiloscyllium > Chiloscyllium plagiosum. The sequence continues at coordinate 171,492,544 of NW_028270139.1, read as the reverse complement.
CCAATGTCCTGTGCAGCCGCAACATGACTTCCTAACTCATATATCCATTCCTGATGAAGGACTTTTCCCTGAAACGCCAATTTACCTGCTCCTTGGATGCTGCCTGACCTGCTGTGCTTTTCCAGCAACATTCTAATCTTGACTCCTTTACTCAATATTCTGACCGAAAAGGAAAGCATACCAAACGCCTTCTTCACTATACTGTCTCCCTGCGACTCTGCTTGATTATTTTGGGCCTATACATATTGAAATAGAAATCGATGAGAAGTGAACTAATTGAAACATAAAAATTCCTCAGGGCCTCAGAACAAGGGGTTGAACATTGAAGACAGAGACGAAGAGGAATTTCTTCTCTCAGAGGCAAATGAATCTGTGGAATTCTTTACCATAAAAGGCTGTCATGGATGTGTTATTAAGTCTATTCATGGATGAAATGGATTTTTAATGTTACAGCTATTGAGTTATCAACATGAAAACACACCCTTCAGTCCAACTTGTCCACACTGACCAGACATCCCAGATGCTAGCATCTGGTTCATATCACTCGCATTCAGATATACATCAGGATGCCTTTTCAATATTGTAATTGTACCCACTTCTTCTGGCAGCTCATTCCATGCATGCACACCCTCTACATGAAAAAGTTGCCCCTCAGGTCCTTTCTTAAATCTTTCGTCTCTCACCTTATTTTGACTTGATTTATTGTCTCGTGTGGAAGAAAATGAGGACTGTAGATGTTGGAGATCAGAGTCAAGAGTGTGGTCCTGGAAAAGCACAGCCGGTCAGGCAGTATCTGTGGAGCAGGAAAATCAAAGTTTCCAGCATAAACTCTTCATCAGGAATGAGGCTCATGTACCTTGGTACAATGAAACGCTTTGTTTTGCGTGCAGTACAGGAAGATCATACCATGCAAAATTCATCATGGTAATAGAACAGAGCCAAATATGCAATGTTACGGCTGCAGGCAAGATGCACAAAGAAAGAGATCAATTTTAAATTTTAAATTTGTGAGGTCCATGCAGAAGTCTAGTAGCAGCAGGGAAGAAGCCATACTTGAATCTGTTGGTATGTGTTTTTAAGCTTTTGTATCTTTTGCCCAACTGAAGTAGTTAGAAGAGATTATAACCAGGATAGGTGTGGTCTTGATTATGCTGGTTGCCTTCCCTGTGCAGTAAGAAAGTGTAGATGGAGTCAATGGATGGAAGGCTGGCTTCCATGATGGACTGGGTTATATTCACAGCTCCGTAGTATATTATGCTTCTAGGCAGAACAGTTGCCATTAAACCTGCCCAGTTTTGGACTCCCTGACCCTATGAAAAAGACCTTGGTTTTTCACCCTATCCATGCTCCTCATGATTTTATGAACCTCGATATAGTCAGCTCTCAGCTCTGACACTGCACAGCCTCTCCCTATTATTCAAACCCTTGAGTGCCAACAGCATTCTTATAAATCTTTTCTGTAATCTCTCAGATTTAACAACATCCTTCCGTAAAAGGACAACTAGATTTGTACCCAGTACTCCAAAAGTGGCCTCGCTAATGTCTTGTGCTGCGGTGGCATGACATCCCAACTCCAATCAATGCACGAAGCAAAGGCAAGCATACCAATTGTCTTCTGCACCACCTTGTCTACCTGTATCACCACTTTCAAGGAACTTGACACCTTCTCCTCGAGGTCTCTTTCTTCGGGAACACATCCCAGGGCCCTATCATAAAGTATGTTAGTCCTGCTCTGATTTGCCACACCAAAATACAGCATTTGTTTAAAGTAAACTCCATCTGCCATTCCTTGGACCATCAGCCCATCTGATTAAGCTCCTGTTGTCTGAGATAACCTTCTTCACCCTCTACTAAATCACCTCATTTGGTCTCATGTGCAAACTCACTAATCATACCTCTTATATTCGCATCCACAAAAAGCAGTGGACACAGCACGGATCCTTGTGTCACACCACTAGTCACAAGCCTCTCGCCCAAAAAAGCAATCCTCTGTCACCACCCTCTGTTTCCTACTTTCAAGTGAATTTTGTATCCAATTGGCTAGCTCTGCCTGGGTCCCATGTGATCGAACCTTACTAACCATTCTACCGTGTGGATCTTATCGAACAATTTGCTGAAGTCCATATGGGCAACTTCTACTGTTCTGCCTTCATCAGCCATCTTCGTTACTTCTTTCAAACACTTACATTTGTCAGACATGATTTCCCACACACACTATCCCTCAACAGTCAAGATTAGAGTGGTTCTGGAAAAGCACAGCAAGTCAGGCAGCATCCGAGAAGCAGGAAAATCGACATTTGTCATTAGCCCTATTCCTGATGAAGGGCTTTTGCCCGAAATGTCGATTTTCCTGCTCTTCGGATGCTGCCTGACCTGCTGTGCTTTTCCAACACTACTGTATTCTAGACTCTGATTTCCAGCATCTGCAGTCCACACTTTTGCCTAATGTCTATGTTAGGTAAGTTACTTGTGAAGATTCTGAGAAATAGGATAAACATGCATTTTGAAAGACAGGGTTTGATTAGGAGTGCATGGGAAATCATGCCTCAAAAATTTGTTAGAGTTCTTTAATGAAGTGAACAGCAGAGTTGATGAGTAGACAGAGTTGATATGGATTTCAGTAAGGCCTTTGATAAGGTTCCACATGATAGGCTGCTCTGAAAGGTTACCACGATGTGGAGGTGCGGGTGTAGGACAGGGGTGGCTCAAATTAAAAATCACACAACACCAGGTTGCAGTGAAAAGGTTGAAACTATAACCTGGTGTTGTGTGATTTTTAAACTGAAAGAAGTTAGGTCGCATGGAATTCAGGAGGAGCTGGCAATTTGGATACTCAGTTAGTTTGATGGGAGGAAGCAGAGGATAATAGTGGAAGGTGCTTGTCGGACTGGAGGCCTGTGACTAGTGGAGTGCCTCAGGGGTTGATGCTGGGCCCACTGCGGTTTGTTATCTATATCAATGATTTGGATGAGAATGTACAAGACATGACTAATAAGTTTGCTGATGACACTAAAATAGCAAGTATCGTAAACAGTGAGGAAGGTTATCAGAAATTTCAGCAGGACCTTGATCAGTTGGGGAAATGGGCTGAGAAATGGCAAATGGAGTTTAATATAGATAAGTCTAAGATCTTGCATTTTGGACAGTCACATCAAGGTAGGCGATTCATGGCAAATGGTGGGGCCTTAAGGAGTATAGTGGAACAGAGGGACCTTGGAGTTCAGGTGCACAGTTCTCTGAAAGTGGAGTCCCAGGTACACAGGACAGTGAAGATGGCTTTTGGCACACTGGCCTTCATCAGTCAGGGAACTGAGTAGAGAAGTTGGGAAGTTATGTTGCAGCAGTACAGAATGTTGGTGAGGCCACATATAGAGTATTGTGTTCAGTTTTGGTCTCCTTTCTATTGGAAATATGTTATTAAACTGGAAGAGTGCAAAAGAAATTTACAAGGATGTTGGCAGGACTCAAGAGTCTGCGTTATAAGAAGAGGTTGGACAAGCTCGGAGCTTTTCTTTCAATCGTAGGAGACTGAGGGGTTCTTATCAAAGTGTCTGAGATCATGAGTGGCATAAGATGTGCAGCATGGAAACAGACCCTTTGGTCCAACCTGTCCATGCCATCCAGATATCCCAACCCAATCTAGTCCCAACCTACCAGCACCTGGCCCATATCCCTTCCTATTCATATACCCATCCAAATGCCTCTTAAATGTTGCAATTGTACCAGCCTCCACCACTTTCTCTGGCAGCTCATTCCATACACGTACCACCCTCTGAGTAAAAATGTTGCCCCTTAGGTTGCTTTTATATCTTTCCTCTCTCACCCTAAATCTATGCCCTCTAGTTCTGGACTCCCTGACCCCAGGGAAAAGACTTTGTCTATTTACCCTATCCATGCCCCTCATAATTTTTTAAAACTCTATAAGGTCACCCCTCAGCCTCCGTCGCTCCAGGGAAAACAGCCCCAGCCTGTTCAGCCTCTCCCTGTAGCTCAAATCCTCCAACCCTGGCAACATCATTGTAAAGACTTTGTGAACCCTTACATGTTTCACAACATCTTTCCAATAGGAAGGAGACCAGAATTGCAAGCAATATTCCAACAGTGGCCTAACCAATGTCCTGTACAGCTGCAACATGACCTCCCAACTCCTGGACTCAATATTCTGATCAATAAAGGAAAGCATACCAAACACCTTCTTCACTATCCTATCTACCTGCGACTCCACTTTCAAGGAGCTATGAACCTGCACTCCAAGGTCTCTTTGTTCAGCAACACTCCCTGGGACCTTACCATTAAGTGTATAAGTCCTGCTAAGATTTGCTTTCCAAAAATGCAGCACTTCACATTTATCGAAATTAAACTCCATCTGCCACTTCTCAGCCCATTGGCCCATCTGGTCAAGATCCTGTTGTAAGCTGAGGTAACCCTCTTACCTGTCCACTAAACCTCCAAGTTTGGTGTCATCTGCAAACTTACTAACTGTACCTCTAATGTCTCATCCAAATCATTTATGTAAATGACATAACTTTTTCCCCAGGTACAACAGAGTGTTACAAGGGGACATAAATATAAGGTGAAGGGTGGAAGGTATAGGGGAGATGTCAGGCGTGGGTTCTTTACCCAGAGAGTGGTGGGGGCATGGAATGCGCTGCCCGTGGGAGTGGTGGAGTCGGAATCATTGGCGACCTTTAAGCGGCATTTGGATAGGTACATGGATGGGTACTTAATCTAGGTTAGAAGTTCGGCACAACATCGTGGGCCGAAGGGCCTGTTCTGTGCTGTATTGTTCTATGTTCTAAAGTAGAGGGCCCAGCACCGATCTTTGTGGAACTCCACTGGTCACAGGCCTCCAGTGTGAAAAACAACCCTCAACCACCACCCTCTGTCTTCTACCTTTGAGCCAGTTCTGTATCCAAATGGCTAGTTCTCCCTGTATTCCATGAGATCTAATCTTGCTAATCAGTCTCCCATGGGGAACCTTGTCGAATGCCTTACTGAAGACTATATAGGTCACATCTACTGTTCTGCCCTCATCAATCTTCTTTGTTACCCCTTCAAAAAACTCAATCAAGTTTGTGAGACATGATTTCCCACGCACAAAGCCATGTTGACAATCCCTAGTCAGTCCTTGCCTTTCCAAATACATGTACATCCTGTCCCTCAGGATTCCCTCCAACAACTTGCCCACCACTGAGGTCAGGCTCACCGGTCTATAGTTCCCTGGCTTGTCTTTACCGCCCTTCTTAAACAGTGGCACCACGTTTGCCAACCTCCAGTCTTCTGGCACCTCACCTGTAACTATCGATGATACAAAAATCTCAGCAAGAGGCCCAGCAATCACGTCTCTAGCTTCCCAAAGAATTCTCGGGTACACCTGATCAGGTCCTGGGGATTTATCCATCTTTAACCGTTTCAAGACATCCAGCACTTCCTCCTCTGTAATATGGACATTTTGCAAGATGTCACCATCTATTTCCCTACAGTCTATATCTCCCATATCCTTTTCCACAGTAAACACTGATGCAAAATATTCATTTAGTATCTCCCCCATTTTCTGTGATTCCACACAAAGACCGCCTTGCTGATATCTGAGCTCCTTTCTAGTCAGCCTGTAATCCTCTAAAGTTGTGCTAGATCCTTGCTTCCTCCATCTTACATAAGCTGCCTTCTTCCTTTTGACGAGAAGCTCCTCTGTTCTCGTCATCCAAGGTTCTTTAATCCTACCTCTTCTTACCTGTCTCAGAGGAACAAATTTGTGTAGCACTCGCAACAACTGCTCCTTAAACGGTCTCCACATGTCTGCTTTGCCCTTTCTATGGAACAATTGCTCCCAGTCTGTACTTCCCAACTGCTGTCTGATAGCGTTATAGTTTCCTTTTCCCCAATTAAGTATCTTCTCTTGGCAACTGCTCCTTTCCCTCTCCAAAGCTATGGTAAATGTGAGGCAGTTGTGGTCACTGTCACCAAAGTGTTCTCCCACACCTGACACCTGTCCTGGCTCATTGCTGAACACCAAATCCAAAATGGCCTCTCCCTTCGTCAGTCTGTGTACATACTGAGTAAGGAAACCCTCCTGAACGCACCTGACAAAAACAGCTCCATCCAAACCATCTGCCCTGAGGAGGTTCCAGTCGATATTGGGAAAGTTGAAGTCACCCATAACAACAACCCTGCTACATCTGCATTTTTCCAAAGCCTGCCAGCTTATCAGTTCTTCAATCTCTCTACTGCTATTAGGTGGTCCGTAGAAAGCCCCCAGTGAGGTGGCTGCTCCCTTGCTGTTCCTATCTTCCACCCATACTGACTCAGTAGACAAACCTTCCTCAACAACCTTCGTTTCTGTAACTGTGATGCACTCTCTGATTAGCAATGCTCCACCCCCTCCTCTTTCTCCACCCTCCCTGTTTTTAAACGTTTTAAATCCTGGATCATCTGGCAACCATTCCTGCCCCTGTGAAATCCACGTCTCCATTATGGCCACAACATCATATCCCAAGTACTGATCCAAGCTCTCAGTTCATCATTCTTATTTCTGACACTCCTTGCGTTAAAGCAGAGACACTTTAACCTGATCCCTTTGTTTCATCACATGAGAAACTTCCTGATAGATTCACTACATCCTGTCACTGCCCCATCTGCAACTGACCCCCTCTCAGATATGTGGCTCTGATTCCACCCCCTGCCAAGTGAGTTTAAACTCTCCCGAACCACACGACCAAACTCCCACCCAGGACATTTGCACCCCTCCAGTTCAGGTGCAACCCGTCCTTCATGTGCAGGTTCCACCTTCCCCAGAAGACATCCCAATGGTCTAGGTATCTGAAGCCCTTCCTCCTGCACCAGCCTCGCAGCCACGTGTTAAACTGCATTTGCTGACTGTTCCTTACCTCACTATCTCATGGCACTGGTAGCAAACCCGAGGTCACTACTCTACTTGTCCTGCTCTTCAGCTTCCAAATTAACTCTCTGTAGTCACTTTTCAGATCCTCAATCCCTTTCCTGGCTGTATCATTGGTGCCAATATGTACCACAATTTCTGGCTGCTCACCTTCCCCCTTCAGAATCTTGTAAACCCGATCGGCGACATCCTGGACCCTGGCATCGGGGAGGCAACATACCTTCTGGGAGTCCCCTTCCTGACCACATATTCTCCTGTCAATCCATCTCACTACTGAGTCCGCTACCACTAGCGCTTTTCTAATCTCTCCCCTTCCCTTCTGAGCCACAGTGCCAGGCTCAGTGCCAGAGACCTGACAACTATGGCTTCCCCTGGTAGGCCATCTCCACTAGCAGTATCCAAAACGGTATACTTATTGCTGAGGGGAATGGCCACAGGGGATCCCTGCCCTTTCTGTTGGTTCCCTTTCCTCCCCTTGACTATAACCCTAATCTTATGCAGGAGCCCTTGGTGGGGCACCTGTTGAATGTCTTTTGGAAATCCAGATGCAGCACATCCACTAGGCCTCCCTTGTCCATCGTGTTCGTAATGTCTTAATAGAATTGCAGTAAATTAGTTCAGCATGATCTGCCTTTCATGAATCCCTGCTGTGTCTGGCGAGATGTTTTCCTATTTCTTCCTTGATGGTAGATTCAAGCATTTTATCCCACGACAGAAGTTATGTTAACTGGCCTACAGGGAACAAGGTAATGGCAGAGGAGTTGAACAGATATTTTGCACCAGTATCAAACATCCCATTTATTCTTAAGAATACAGGTGACACTTCTTCCTGGGAAAGGCAGATAGAACAGAAATAGGGACCAGTAAGCTATGAATGGAGTCAGTGGAAAAGATGAAGTCTAAATGGTGATCTGCAGTCTAGCAATACACAAAATACAGTAAATATACTTGAGCAGTTACAGTGCAGATTACAACATGGAATTATTATTTTGTGCAGATAACAGAGTCTTGGTTCAAGGAATGGCAGGATTGGCTATTAAGGATTCTTGATTCTAAATGTTCAGAAAGACAGAGAGGGAGAAAAAAGGAGGATGGTTCCGTATTTGGTTAAGTAGCGCTCCACAATGCTGGAGACAGTGGATAAGGTCATGGAAGCAGTTAAATAGAAACTTCGGAACTGCAGCAGGCCATTCAGATCCTTGAACCCATTCTGCCATGCAATGAGATCACAGCAAATTTGTGGTCAAAATCCATATACCTGCCTTTGGCCTTTTTTTTGTTTATTACCTTTGCTTAATAAGAATTTAGGAACCTCATTTAAAATGAACTGGTCCAGAATCCGTTGGTCTGGTGGAACAGGATCGAGAGACTGAATGGCTTCCTCCTGTTCCTAAAATGTTATGTTTTTGCTTGTTCTTGCTTGGGATAAACCTATACTGTGAGTCATGAATTAATTCCCTGAAAATCGTTGGTGCAATGTATTTAGGGTCATACAGTCAGAGAGTCCTATAGCACAGAGATGGGCCCTTTGGCCCAAATGGATCCATACTGACCAAAATATCCATCCATGCTAACCCCATTTCCCAGCACTTGGCCCATATCCTTCTAAACCTTTCCTATCCATGAATTTGTCCAAATGCCTTTTAAATGTTGTTAATGTACCTGCCTCAACCACTTGCACTGGCAGCTCATTCTACATGTGTACCACTCTCGGTCTAAAACAGTGCCCCTCGGATTCCCTTTTATTCTTTTCTGTCTGATGTCCTCTAGTCCTTAATTCTCCAATCCATTTACCCTATCCATGCCTCTCACTATCTTATACACTTCTGTGAGAACCCCCCTTAACCCCACCCTTTCTCCTACACCCTAATGAAGAAGTCCTAGCTTGTTCCAACCTCTCTCTATAACTCAGGCCATTAAGTCTGGCAACATCCTTGTAAATTTCTTCTGTTCTCTTTCCAGTTTAATAACATCCTTCCTATAGCAAGGTGACCAAAACTGAACAGATCCACTAAGTGCAGCCTCAACAATGTCCTGTACAACTGTAATATAACTTCCCAACTTCTCTACTCAGTGCCCTGACTGATGAAGGCCAGTGTGCCAAAAGCCTTCTTCACTGTCCTGTGTACCTGGAACTCCACTTTCAGAGAACTGTGCACCTGAACTCCAAGGTCCCTCTGTTCCACTACACTCCTTAAGGCCTTACCATTCACCATAAAACTCCTACCTTGACTTGACTTTCCAAAATGCAAGATCTCACACTTATCTGTATTAAACTCCATTTGTTATTTCTTAGCCCACTTCCCCAGCTGATCAAGGTCCTGCTGCAATTTCTGATAACCTTCCTCACTGTCCATGATACCTCCCATTTTAGTGTCAATCGCAAACTTACTAATCATGCCTTGTACATTCTCATCCAAATCATTGGTAAAGATAACAAACAGCAATGGGCCCACAAAGTTAAAAATCACACAACAGGTTACAGTCCAACAGCTTTAACTGGAAGCACTAGCATTCAGAGCACTGCTCCTCCATCAAGTGGTTTTTAGATTAGATTACATTACAGTGTGGAAACAGGCCCTTCGGCCCAACAAGTTGTGGAGTGATGTAACAGTGTGATGGAACTGAAATCATACATTGAACAAGACCTGGATTGTTTGTCAAGTTCTCAACTGTTAGAATGACCATGTTGGTTTTAGTTCTTTCACATGTAAAACGCAAAGCTTTTTTAAAAGTTACATTCTCAAGTGAACCTAAACAGTTGGTGTCATGTTGACCCAGATAATGTATTGAAGGTGTGAGCTTCCCTGTGTGAGACTGTCTGTGCCACAATGGTCACACTGATTCTAATCTAAAAAACAGACTTACAGAATCTTACATGGATTCAACTACATCTTTGTGCAGTTCAGACCAGTGAAAATGTTTTTGTATTTCAGATTGAGTTTTTCTCACTCCTAAACGTTCCACTAGTGGTAGCTCATGCACTACCCATAACACCTCCTTATTATAACCCACTGGCAATATGACTTGATGAACATCTGTCCATTTTTCATCTGCCTGAATATGTGATGGTTTCCATTTCCTCATTCAGACATTTTTTTTAAGATAGTAACATTCAGGGAATACATTGAATTCTTTTTTCTGTGTGTACCTTTTGACAAAATGCTTTAAATTTTCTTCTTTCTGCTGTAACTCAGTTAATTTATCTGAGTTAAAAATGTCTGCTTTGCCATCTATCTGCTCCTGTTCTGTGTCAACCATCTGATCAAACAGGATCTCTGCTCATTCCACATCAACTTTCTTATCTGTGCAAAGTTAAAAATGACACAACGCCAGGTTATAGTCCAACAGATTTAACTGGAAGCACTAGCTTTCACAGCGCTGCTCCTTCATCAGGTGGTTGTAGAGAATAAGATTGTAAGACACAGAATTTACAGCAAAGGTTTACAATGTGATGTAACTGAAATTATATATTGAAAAAGACCTGGATTGTTTGTTAAGTTTCTCATCTGTTAGAATGACCATGTTGGTTTCAGTTCTTTTATATGTAAATCATAAATTGTTTTTAAAAGTTACATTAAGTGAAATTTAACAATTGGTATCATGTTGACCCAGATAATGTATTGAAGGTGTGAGCTTCCCTGTGTGAGACTATCTGTGCCACAATGGTCAGACTGATTCAAATCTAAAAAACAGATTTACAGAATCTTACATGGATTCATGCAGTTTTTGAGCAAAGTAAAATGTGATTCTGCAAGTACAGATTCAACTCACAAATTTATATGTGTATGTGTGCATGTGGGTGTGTGTGTGTTAGGGGGTGGCAGGGGGAGGGTTGTGGGTGTCTGTGAGAGGGTATGTGTGTGAGTGTGGGAGTGTATGTGTGAGCATATGAGAGAGGCTCTGCGTGAGTGTGTATGTCTGTAGGCATGTGTAGGAGAGTGTGGGTGTGTGTGTGTGTGTGCGTGTGTGTGTGTGCGCATGTGTATAGTGCAATGGGGCCACCTGTAGTCTGACATGAACCCAAGGTCCCGGTTGAGGCCATCACCATGGGTACCAAACTTGGCTATCAGCATCTGATCGGCCACTTTTCAATGCTTCCTGTCCCAAAGTCTGCCTTGGAGGATGGTTACCTGCAGGTCTGAGATCGAATATCCCGGACCACTGACGTGTTCTCCGACTTGGAGGGTACACTCCTGTCTATTGATTGTTATGCGGTGTCTATTCATCCGTTGCCATAGCCACTGCTTGGTCTTGCCAATGTACCATGTCTCAGGGCATCCTTTTCTGCAGTGTATGAGATAGACAACGTTGTGTAAGTTGCATGAGTACCTGCCACGTACACCAGGGGCCCAGCACTGATCCCTGATGCATCCCACTAGTCACAGGCCTTCAGTCTGATAAGCACCCTTCCACTATCACCCTCTGCTTCCTACCATCAATCCAATTGCCAGCTGCTCCTGGATTCCATGCGATCAAACTTTTCAGCTCAGCCTACTAAGGGGAACCTTATCAAAGGCCTTACTAAATCCAGATAGACTACATCTACCGCCCTACCCTTGTCAATCTTCCTGGGCACTTCATCAAAGCACTCTAACAAATTTGTCAGACATGATCTCCCACACACACAGCCATGCTAATCAAATCCTGACTTTCCAAGTACATCTATATCTTATTGCTCAGAATCTTCTCAAGTAACTTACCTACTACAGATTTTAAGCTCGCTGTTTGATAGTTCTTAGGCTTTTCTTTGCAGCCTTCTTGAATAACGGCACAACATTCCCTACCCTCCAGTCTTCAGGACCTCAGCTATGGCTAACGATGATGCAAAATGCCAGGGTCCCTACAATTTCTTCTCTAGAGTCTTGCAGTGTCCTTGGATATATATGGTCAGGACCAGGAGATTTATCCACCTTTATACATTCTAATATGTCCAACACCTCCTTTACTGTGATATGGACTGTCCCCAAGACATTACTACTAACTTTCCCAAGTTCCCAAGTCTACATATCTTTCTCCACGGAAAACACAGGGAATAAATATTCATTGAGGATCTTGCCCATCTCTTGTGGTTCTATACATATATGTCCATTTTAGTCCTTGAGGGGCCCTATTGTCTGTTTAGCTATTCTCTGAAGAGACTGCATTAAATAAAGGGTACCATTTGAGACTCCAGGATGGTGTGATGCATCCCTGGGTCAACGACATCTCAGAGCATTTGAAACAAATTCTCAGAAAAGTTGCAGCCAGAGGTCATTGTGCACATTGGTACCAACAACATTGTAAGAAAAAGGGCTAAGGTCCTGCAGAATAAATGCAGGGAGTTACGCAGGAGGTTAAAAAGTAGGATCCTGAGGATAGTAATTTCTGGATTAGTGGTGCTGGAAGAGCACAGCAGTTCAGGCAGCATCCGACTTCCGTAAAGACCATTCCCTTGGTGACTACCTGGTCAGGTCCACGCCCACCTACAACCCACCCTCCCATCCTGGCACTTTCCACTGCCACCGCAGGAACTGTAAAACCTGCAACAAAACCTCCTCACTCACCTCTATCCAAGGCCCTAAAGGAGCCTTCGTCACATCGATCAAAGTTTTACTTGCACATCCACTAATATCATTGATTGTATCCGTTGCTCCCGAGGCAGTCTCCTCTATATTGGAGAGACTGGGCGCCTCCTAGCAGAGCACTTTAGGGAACATCCCTGGGACACCTGCACCAATTAACCACACCGCCCCGTGGCCCAACATTTCAACTCCCCCTCCCAATCTGCCGAGGACATGGAGGTCCTGGGCCTCCTTCACCGCTGCTCCCTCACCACCAGACGCCTGGAGGAAGAACGCCTCATCTTCCGCCTCGGAACACTTCAACCCCAGGGCATCAATGTGGACTTCAACAGTTTCCTCATTTCCCCTTCCCCCACCTCACCTTAGTTCCAAACTCCAGCTCAGCACTGTCCCCATGACTTGTCCGGACTTGTCCTACCTGCCTATCTCCTTTTCCACCTATCCACTCCACCCTCTCCTCCCTGACCTATCACCTTCATCCCCTCCCCCACTCACCCATTGTACTCTATGTTACTTTCTCCCCACCCCCACCCTCCTCTAGCTTATCTCTCCACGCTTCAAGCTCTCTGCCTTTATTCCTGATGAAGGGCTTTTGCCCGAAACGTCGATTTCGAAGCTCCTTGGATGCTGCCTGAACTGCTGTGCTCTTCCAGCACCACTAATCCAGAATCTGGTTTCCAGCATCTGCAGTCATTGTTTTTACCTCGATAGTAATTTCTGGATGAGTGGCAGTGCCAAGTGTGAGTGAGAATAGGAGTAGGAGGATAAGGCAGATGAATTGTGTGGCTGAGGAGTTGGTGTAAGGGGGCAGGGATTCAGATTTTTTGGATGATTGAGATCGCTTCTGGGGCAGAGGTGACCTGAACAAGAGGTTGCACCCGAGCTGAAGGGGGACCAATGTCCTGGTGGGGACATTTGCTGAAGCCACTCGGGAGGGTTTAAAGTAGTCTGGCTAGTAGCAGGGACCCTCCGCAGCAGTGAGACAAGAGAAAAAGTTGAGGTTGGTGCAGAAGTTAAAGAGAACAAGTTAAATACGCAAGAAAGGCAAGAACATGTCAGGGAGTGAGGGAAGTCTGATTAATTAATTTGTAGCTATTTCAATGCAAGAGGCCGGACAGGAAAACAGGGTATTAATGGGAACATGGGACTGGAATAATAATGACTGTTACAGAAACATGGCTGAGGGAGGGACAGGACTGGCAGCTCAATGTTCCAGGGTATAGAAGCCATAGGAAGAATAGAAAGGAGAGGTAAGAGAGGAGGGGGAGTGGTGGGGAGTCATATAAGGAAACCTTCAGTTCTCAGAAGGGTCACTCTACCTGAAACGTTAACTCTACTTTCTCTCCACAGATGCTGCTGGACCTGCTGAGCTTTTCCAGTAATTTCTATTTATGTCTCTGATTTATAGTATCTGCAGTTCTTTTAGTTTTTCGTTTGGTAGTGGGAGAAGGTCTGTTTGTGTGTTACTGCAGGCCAGTAGAACCAGGATAAGGGAGTATTGTGGTCAGATCAGTCGCAAATGGAAGTTAACCCTCATAAATGTGAGGTGATGCACTTTGGAAGGCGTAACAAGGTAAGGGAACATTCAATGAACAGCGGGACACTAGGAAGCTCAGAGGAACAGAGGGATGTGGGCTTATTTGTCTACAGATCCCTGAAGGTGTCAGGATTGGGTGGTTAAGAAGGCAGATGGGACACTTATCTTTATCAGATGAGGCATAGATTATAAATCCAGGGAGGTGATGTTAGAGCTGTACAGGATTCTGGTTCGGCCCCAGCTGGAGAGAGGATGTGATTGCACTGGAGGGGGTACAGAGGAGGTTCACCAGGATGTTCCCTGGGATGGAGCATTTCAGCAATAAAGGGACGCTGGATAAGCTCAGGGTGTTTTCTTTTGAGCAGAGAAGGTTGAGGGGGATCTGATAGAGGTCTATAAGATTAAGAGGGGCATGGACAGCATGGATAGGAAGCAGCTGTTTCCCCTAGTTGTGGGTCAATAATGAGGAGGCATCATTTTCAGGTGAATAGCAGGAGGTTTAGAGGCAATTTAACAAAACACGTTTTTAACCTAAGTGTGGTGGGTATCTGGAAAGTGCTGCCAGAAATTAGATTAGATTACTTACAGTGTGGAAACAGGCCCTTCGGCCCAACAAGTCCACACCGACCCGCAACCCACCCACATCCCTACCCCTACTTTTACCCCTTCACCTAACACTATGGAAAATTTAGCATGGTCAATTCACCTAACCTGCACATTTTTGGATTGTGGGAGGAAACCGGAGCACCCGGAGGAAACCCACGCAGACACGGGGAGAATGTGCAAACTCCACACAGTCAGTCACCTGAGGCGGGAATTGAACCCGGGTCTCTGGCGCTGTGAGGCAGCAGTGCTAACCACTGTGCCACCGTGCCACCCTTATGTACGGCCTTACAACCTTTTACAAGTATGAGTACTTGAAAAGACATAACAATGAAGGCTATTGTCTAAGTACAAGAGAGTGGGATTTGTGTAGATTTAGCATTGATTTTTTAGTGCAGACTTGAAGGGCCAAAGAGCATTTTTTACGCTGTATGATTCTGTGACGCTCATTTTGAAAAATTGAAGGTAACTAGCTCTTCAAATGGGTTACCACTCTTTCTGTGGAGGCAGCGAAGAATTTCAATGTAGAATTGCAACAGTAACCAGAATCTGGATAAACATTTCCATTTTCCACCCCAGTCACATTAGTGCTGATCCTGGAAAACCTGTTTATTCTCAACCTGGGTGATCCCAGTGTAGAGGTCCGCTGGTGCTCAGTGATCCCAGTGCCGGGCACCGCTGCTGCTGGGTCATCCCAGTGCTGGCACCACTGGTGCTAAGTGATTCCAGTACTGGGCACTGCTGGTGCTGGGTGATCCTAGTGCTGGGATCTGCATGTGCTGGGAAATCTCAATGAGGGAATCTGCTGCTGTTGGGTGATCCCAGTGCTGGAATCTGCTGGTGCTGGGTGATCACAGTGCTGGGTTATGCTGGTGCTGGTGATCCCTGTGCTGGGCTTTGCTGGTGCTGGGTGATCTCAGTGCTGGAATCTGCTGATGCTGGGTGATCACAGTGCTGGAATCTGCTGTGTTGGGATCTGATGGTGCTGGTGATCCCAGTATTGGGATCTGCTGGCGCTCTGTGGTTATAATGCTGCAGATGAATAATGTTGTGGTAAATAATACAAAATTTGTGCACTGAACATTGTGACTGTATCATTCATTCTCCCCCCACTTTGTTTCAAACAGGTTTTCGATTTCACCAGCAGAAGTTACTTGAAGAACTGAAGGATTATAAGTTTGTATTCCCCCAGCTGCTATCAGGAAGAGGGAAGCGGAATACGCCCATACTGCCTCAGGTAATGACTGTGAGCCAGGTCTCCAGCCTCTCGACCACAATGATCCAAATCTTTTAATCCATTGAACAATAACTTGTACTTACATAACTTGTACTTACAAAATTCTGGTCTCCTTCCTATCGGAAAGATGTTGTGAAACTTGAAAGGGTTTAGAAAAGATTTACAAGGATGTTGCCAGGGTAGGAGGATCTGAGCTACAGAGAGAGGCTGAACAGGCTGGGGCTGTTTTCCCTAGAGTGTTGGAGGCTGAAGGGTGACCTTATAGAGGTTTACAAAATTATGAGGGGCATGGATAGGATAAATAGACAAAGTCTTTTCCCTGGGGTCGGGAAGTCCAGAACTAGAGGGCATAGGTTTAGGGTGAGAGGGGAAAGATATAAAAGAGACCTAAGGGGCAACTTTTTCACGCAGAGAGTGGTACATGTATGGAATGAGCTGTCAGAGGATGTGGTGAAGGCTGGTATAATTGCAACATTTAAGAGGCATTTGGATGAGTATATGAATTGGAAGGGTTTGGAGGGATATGGGCCAGGTGCTGGCAGATGGGATTAGTTTGGGTTGGGATATCTGGTCAGCATGGACGGGTTGGACCGAAGGGTCTGTTTCCATGCTGTACATCTCTATGACTCTATAACTTCTTCAGCATCATAAGATATCCCAGTGATTACAGGAAGAGCAAATATGTGTTAACAAGCTCTATAAGGCAATACTTGAACAGATGTTAAAGTCCCTTGGTCAGTTTTAAGGATCTTTACCCAAAGGAAAGTGAGATAAAAAGACATTGAGAGGTTCAGGGATGGATTTCCAAGTTTAGGATCCTGTAGCCAAGTCTGTATAATGGCAATTCAATCATACCCATTAAGTCCACTCAGAGTGGTCAAATCATCAATTTTGTTTTAAAATGCAATTTGCATCCAGCGTTTAATTCAGCTTTTTTTTTACATGAATGCGTTATTCTCCATTCTGATCCCTGCTGATCCTTGGCATTGCTTCAACTATCTTTAACTTTTACTGACTGCTTTCCTTCCTTCGAGGAGTGCTTTGCAAGGTGTCAGTGTGATGTGGTCCTGTGTTCGGCGCAGGGCTCCATATTAGTATCATTGCTGTTCTCATTCATATAAAATTATCCGATTTCAAAATTTGCACAAGGTGAATAAATGCATGGGACCTGATCAGGTGTGCCCTAGAACTCCGTCGGAAGCTAGAAAAATGATTGCTAGGCCCCTTGCTGAAATATTTGTATCATCGATAGTCACAGATGAGGTTCCGGAAGACTTCTTGAGCATTACAATTGATTTCATTTCTAGCAGCTTACCTGACAGGGATTAGAACCCTACCATTCATATCAAAGGTTAACTTCTTGTTCTTCAGCTGCATCAAGGCAAGGAAAGGTACGTTCTTAAATATTCCTGGACACAGGGCCTTCAGAACATGAAGGAATGAAAGAAAGGAGGAAGGATGACGGGGTAGCATTTGGAGAGAGGATGTTTTGAAAGGGTCATGAACAGAATCTATTTGGTTCAAGTTCAGAACCAATTGAGAATGCTGGATATTTTCTTTTGGCTTTGATGCACTGAGAATGAAATAGAGGGACAACTTTTTAGGGGAAGAGAAGGGAACAAACATCAGAGTCGCAGAGTTTCCAGATTGTGGGAATCCCATCGTTTTAGAGTCACAGAGATGTACTGCACGGAAAAAGACCCTTCAGTCCGACATGTCCATGCCGACCAGATATAAACTCATAGGGATGTACAGCATGGAAACAGACCCTTCGGTTCAACCCGTCCATGCCGACCAGATATCCCAACTCAATCTAGTCCCACCCGCCAGCATCCGGCCCATATCCCTCCAAACCCTTCCTATTCATATACCCATCCAAATGCCTTTTAAATGTTGCAATTGTACCAGCCTCCACCACTTTCTCTGGCAGCTCATTCCATACATGTACCACCCTCTGTGTGGAAAAGTTGCCCCTTTTCCTAAATTAATCCAGGCCAATTTGCCAGAACTTTGCAAATATCCCTCGAAACCCTTCCTGTTCACATACCCATCCAGATGCTTTTTAAATGTTCTAATTATTCCAGTCTCCACCACTTCCTCTGGCAGCTCATTCTATACATACACCACCCTCTGTGTGAAAAAGTTGCTCCTTAGGTCCCTTTTAAATATTTCCCCTCTCACCCTAAACTTACGCCCTCTAGTTCTGGACTCCCCCACCTCAGGGAAAAAAACCTTATCTATTTACCATATCTATGCCCCTCATGATTCTATAAACCTCTGTAAGGTCACCCCTCAGCCTCTGATGCTCCAGGGAAAATAGGTCCATTCTATTCAGCCTCTCCCTTAAGCTCAAACCCTCTAACCCTGGCAAAATCCTTTGACATTGATGTAGGTTTGCTCGCTGAGCTGGAAGGTTCATTTCCAGACATTTCGTCACCTTACTCGGTAACATTTTCAGTGGGCCTCCGGGCAAAGCATTGCTGATGTTCTTCAATCTCCCTACTGCTATTAGGGGGTCTGTAGAAAGCCCCCAATGAGTTGGCCACTCCCTTGCTGTTCCTAACTTCCACCCATACTGACTCAGTAGACAAACCGTCCTCAACAACCTTTGTTTCTGTAGCTGTGATGCACTCTCTGATTAGCAATGCAACACCCCCTCCTCTTTTTCCACCCTCCCTGTTCTTTTTAAAAGTTCTAAACCCTGGAACATCTAGTAACCATTCCTGCCCCTGTGAAACCCACATCTCCATTATGGCCACATCATCATAGCCCCAAGTTCTGATCCATGCTCTAAGTTTATCACTCTTATTTCTGACACTCCTGTTAAATCAGACATACTTTAACCGATCCCTTTGTTTCATCACATGAAAATCCTTTCCAATTCATTACATCCTGTCACTGTCCCAACTACAACTCAGATACGTAGCTCTGGTTCCCACCCACTTGTCAAACTAGTTTAAACTTTCCCAATCCACACGACCAAACTCCCACCCAGGACATGTGTGCCCCTCCAGTTCAGGTGCAACCCGTCATTCTTGTACAGGTCCCACCATCCGCAGAAGGCATCCCAATGATCTAGGTATCTGAAGCCCTCCCTCCTGCACCAGCCTCACAGCCACGTGTTAAGCTGCATTCGCTGACTGTTCCTCACCTCACTGTCTCGTGACACCGGTAGCAAACCTGAGGTCACTACTCTACTCGTCCTGCTCTTCAGCTTCCAACCTAACTCTCTGTAGTCACTTTTCAGATATTCAATCCCTTTCCTGGCTATATCATTGGTGCCAATATGTACCATGATTTCTGGCTGCTCACCTTCCCCCTTCAGAATTTTATAAACCCCACTGGTGACATCCCAGATCCTGGCACCGGGGAGGCAACTTACCTTCCGGGAATCTCATTTCTGACCACAAACTCTCCTGTCAATCCGCCTAACTATTAAGCCCCCTACCACTAGCGCTTTTCTATTCTCCCCGCTTCCCTTCTGAGCCACAGTGCCAGGTTGAGTGCCAGACACCTGACAACTATGGTTTCCCCCTGGTAGGCTGTCCCCACCAGCAGTATCCAAAATGGTACACTGGGCTTATGCAATATAGCCATCGTTGTCAATGCCAGGATCTTTTGCCCATTCCCTGATAGAGGTAAAATTTTTCAGTAATCTTCATGCTAAAAATGGCAACTGGAATATGAAACTGGGTGAAGAATCTTTACTCTTGACAACACTCAACACACCCTTTGAAAGGTATTTATGTTTAGCCTTAGGGTAGGCCAAAACATGTTGCTGCAAAATCTAAATAAGACTGTGACAACATGGGGTAAACCACTCTGCTAATTTAAACAAGCCACACAGAAAAGATTCACCTCGTGCTGTAATATATTAAAATTCGAGAGGCAAAGAACTATCCCCAAATGTCACTATTCAAAGTAAAAATCAATATTTTTTAAAAAGTCTAACAGAGAATAATTAACAAACAACTATTTACAACTCATTTCTCTAAATCTATCTTTGACCTTCCCCAAACTTGATTGAGTTTTTTGAAGAAGTAACAAAGAGAATTGATGAGGGCAAAGCAGTAGATGTGATCTATATGGATTTCAGTAAGGCGTTCGACAAGGTTTCCCATGGGAGACTGATTAACAAGGTTAGATCTCACGGAATATAGGGAGAACTAGCCATTTGGGTACAGAACTGGCTCAAAGGTAGAAGACAGAGGGTGGTGGTGGAGGGTTGTTTTTCAGACTGGAGGCCTGTGACCAGTGGAGTGCCACAAGGATCGGTGCTGGATCCTCTACATTTCATCATTTACATAAATGATTTGGATGCGAGCATAAGAGGTACAGTTAGTAAGTTTGCAGATGACACCTAAATTGGAGATGTAGTGGACAGCGAAGAAGGTTACCTCAGGTTACAACAGGATCTTGATCAGATGAGCCAACGGGTTGAGAAGTGGCAGATGGAGTTTAATTTAGATAAATGCAAGGCGTTGCATTTTGGGAAAGCAAATCTTATCAGGACTTACACACTTAATGGTAAGGTCCTAGGGAGTGTTGCTGAACAAAGAGACCTTGGAGTGCAGGTTCATAGCTCCTTGAAAGTGGAGTCGCAGGTAGATAGGATAGTGAAGAAGGCCTTTGGTATGCTTTCCTTTATGCAATTCTGGTCTCCTTCCTATTGGAAAGATGTTGGAAAACTTGAAAGGGTTCAGAAAACATTTACATGGATGTTGCCAGGGTTGGAGGATTTGAGATATAGGGAGAGGCTGTACAGGTTGGGGCTGTTTTCCCTGGAGCATAGGAGGCTGAGGGGTGACCTTACAGATTTTTACAAAATTATGAGGATAAATTAGGATAAATAGACAAAGTCTTTTCCCTGGGGTGGGGGTGTCCAGAACTAGAGGGCATAGCTTTAGGGTGAGAAGGGAAAGATATAAAAGAGACCTAAGGGGCTACTTTTTAACGCAGAGGGTTGTACGTGTATGGAATGCGCTACCAGAGGAAGTGGTGGAGGCTGGTACAATTGCAACATTTAAAGGGCATCTGGATGGGTACATGAATAGGAAGCCCTTCTTCAGGAATGAGGAAAGTTTGTCCAGCAGGCTAAGATAAAAGGTAGGGAGGAGGGACTTAGGGGAGGGGCGTCGGAAATGTGATAGGTGGAAAGAGGTCAAGGTGAGGGTGATAGGTCAGACTGGGGTGGGGGCGGAGAGGTCGGGAAGAAGATCTCAGGTTAGGAAGGCGGTGCTGAATTTGATGGATTTGACTGAGACAGGGTGGGGGGAGGGGAAATGAGGAAACTGGTGAAATCCGAGTTCATCCCTTGTGGTTGGAGGGTTCCTAGCCGGAAGATGAGGCGTTCTTCCTCCAACCGTCGTTTCGCTGTGGTCTGACAATGGAGGAGCCCAAAGACCTGCATATCCTTGGTGGAGTGGGAGGGGGAATTGAAATGTTGAGCTACAGGGTGGTTGGGTTGGTTGGTCCGGGTGTCCCAGAGGTGTTCTCTGAAACGCTCCGCAAGTAGCCGGCCTGTCTCCCCAATATAGAGGAGGCCACATCGGGTGCAGAGGATGCAATAGATGATATGTGTGGAGGTGCAGGTGAATCTGTGGCGGATATGGAAGTTTCCTTTGGGGCCTTGGAGGGAGGTGAGGGGGGAGGTGTGGGCGCAAGTCTTGCACCTCCTGCGGTTGCAGGGGAAGGTGCCGGGAGTGGAGGTTGAGTTGGTGAGGGGTGTGGATCTGACGAGGGAGTCACGGAGGGAGTGGTCTTTACGGAATGCTGATAGGGGAGGGGAGGGAAATATATCCTTGGTAGTGGGGTCCGTTTGGAAATGACGGCGGATGATGCGCTGTACATGGAGATTGGTGGGGTGGTAGGTGAGGACCAGTGGGGTTCTGTCCTGGTGGCGGTTGGAGGGGCGGGGTTCAAGGGCGGAGGAGCGGGAAGTGGAAGAGATGCGGTGGAGGGCATCATCGACCACGTCGGGGGGGAAATTGCGGTCCTTGAAGAAGGAGGCCATCTGGGATGTGCGTTTTTGGAACTGGTCCTCCTGGGAGCAGATGCGGCGGAGTCAAAAGAATTGGGAGAATGGGATGGCGTTTTTACAGGGGGCAGGATGGGAGGAGGTGTAGTCCAGGTAGCTGTGGGAGTCGGTTGGTTTGTAGTAGATGTCCGTGTTGATTCGGTCGCCTGAGATAGAAATAGAAAGGTCGAGGAAGGGGAGGGAGGAATCTGAGACTGTCCAGGTGAATTTGAGGTCGGGGTGGAAGGTGTTGGTGAAGTGGATGAACTGTTCAACTTCCTTGTGGGAGCACGAGGCGGCGCCGATACAGTCATCGATGTAGCGGAGGAAAAGGTGGGGGGTGGGGCCAGTGTAGTTGCGGAAGATGGATTGTTCCACATATCCTGTGAAGAGGCAGGCATAGCTGGGGCCCATGCGGGTGCCCATGGCTACTCCTTTCTTTTGGAGGAAGTGGGAGGATTGGAAAGAGAAGTTGTTCAGGGTGAGGACCAGTTCAGTCAGTCGAAGGAGGGTGTCAGTGGAAGGGTACTGGTCGGAACGGCGGGAAAGAGAGAAGCGGAGGGCTTTGAGTCCTTCGTGATGGGGGATGGAGGTATACAGGGACTGGATGTCCATGGTGAAAATAAGGCGTTGGTGACCGGGGAAGCGAAAATCATGGAGCAGGTGGAGGGCATGGGTGGTGTCCCGAACGTAGGTGGGGAGTTCTTGGACTAAGGGGGACAGGACGGTGTCAAGGTACGCAGAGATGAGTTCGGTGGGGCAGGAGCAGGCGGAGACAATGGGAGACAACCTCCACTCCCGGCACCTTCCCCTGCAACCACAGGAGGTGCAAGACTTGCGCCCACACCTCCCCCCTCACCTCCCTCCAAGGCCCCAAAGGAAACTTCCATATCCGCCACAGATTCACCTGCACCTCCACACACATCATCTATTGCATCCTCTGCACCCGATGTGGCCTCCTCTATATTGGGGAGACAGGCCGGCTACTTGCGGAGCGTTTCAGAGAACACCTCTGGGACACCCGGACCAACCAACCCAACCACCCTGTAGCTCAACATTTCAATTCCCCCTCCCACTCCACCAAGGATATGCAGGTCTTTGGACTCCTCCATCGTCAGACCACAGCGAAACGACGGTTGGAGGAAGAGCGCCTCATCTTCCGGTTAGGAACCCTCCAACCACAAGGGATGAACTCGGATTTCACTAGTTTCCTCATTTCCCCTCCCCCAACCCTGTCTCAGTCAAATCCATCAAATTCAGCACCGCCTTCCTAACCTGAGATCTTCTTCCCGACCTCTCCGCCCCCACCCCAGTCTGACCTATCACCCTCACCTTGACCTCTTTCCACCTATCACATTTCCGACGACCCTCCCCCAAGTCCCTCCTCCCTACCTTTTATCTTAGCCTGCTGGACAAACTTTCCTCATTCCTGAAGAAGGGCTTATGCCCGAAACGTCGATTCTCCTGTTCCCTGGATGCTGCCTGACCTGCTGCGCTTTTCCAGCAACACATTTCCAGCTCTGATCTCCAGCATCTGCAGACCTCACCTTCTCCACATGAATAGGAAGGGTTTGGAGGGATATGGGCCGCTTGCTGGCAGGTGGGACTAGATTGGTTGGGATATCTGGTTGGCATAGACAGGTTGGACCGAAGGGTTTGTTTCCGTGCTGTACATCTCTATGACTCTACAACACTCGTCTGATTAAAAAAGGCCCAATTATGGTTTACAGAAAAATAATCATGTTTCAAAATCAGTCAGCTTTGCTGAGTTTCCTCTGTAGATTTTCCTCTGTAGATTCTCTCTCCAGGTTGGTTTCAATGTTTTTCTGTGCAAAATCCTTCCCCAGACAGGTAAATATCAGAGAGGTCTTACGAGCAGCCTCCATCTGCTGGTCTTTTGGCAGTTGTTTTTGCCGCTCTGGGTAATTATTTAAAATGTCTTATATTTATACCCCAAAACATTGGATTGCTTCATTGGTTTTTATATTATCAAAATACTAATATCAAACTGGATTGGAGTTTGGTATCTTGGAACACAATTTATACTGATTGGATGAATTTGGATTTGTTTTTGTCTTATGGCAACCCAGCTACTCTAGCTGTTTTGACCAAATGTTACATGGTTACGTGGTTCTCTGTGCTTCTTCATGTCCATGCCAGCATTTTAACTCTCTAAAAGGTACAGTACCCATACACCTCATAACAAGACATATAAAGAAATAATCACAATAGCTAATAATATCATTGGAAAGAACCAGACGGTCAAATTAAACACTGTTAAATTCACAGTGAATCATTTGGTAAACCTGTGAAAGTTATTAAGGTGTTGAATTCCAGTGGTCAGACACATGTGAAGGAGTTTTAACAAATGCAAAGCAGGAGTGGGCAAGAAATCAAGCCTGTATGACTTCAACAAAGACAAATGTTGGTATGATCCTCGCTGATGGGCATGCAGAACAAGACAGATTCCAGAATTAGTCCTGATTTCACAGATCAAATTTTATGCAGTTAACATTGAGGTTATTAACAAGTCGTCTTAAAGATCTTAAAAAATATGGTTAAATGAAGTCTCAACCTACTTCATGACATTAACCCATGTAATTCATTACCACAGGAAATAGTTGATGCCACAACACTGAATGTATTCAAGAGGCGGCCAGATACAGCACTTGGGGTGAATGGGATCAAAGGTTATGGGGAGAAAGCAGGATTAGGCTATTGAGTTGGACAGTCAGCCATGCTCCTGATGAATGGCAGAGCAGACTCAAATGCCTGAATGGTCTCCTCTCTTGGACGGCACGGTGGCACAGTGGTGAGCACTGCTGCCTCACAGCGCCAGACACCCGGGTTCAATTCCCGCCTCAGGCGACTGACTGTGTGGAGTTTGCACATTCTCCCCGTGTCTGCTTGGGTTTCCTCCGGGTGCTCTGGTTTCCTCCCACAGTCCAAAGATGTGCAGGTAAGGTGAATTGGCCATGCTAAATTGCCCGTAGTGTTAGGTAAGGGGTAAATATAGGGGTATGGGTGGGTTGCACTTCGGTGGTTCGGTGTGGACTTGTTGGGCCTGTTTCCACACTGTAATGTAATCTAAATCTCTCGCTTCTATCTTCTCTGTTTCTATTACCTGTTACAGATGTTCAAATCTAGGGAAATTACCCCTCTTCACAAATCTTCAAATTTGACTGAACTAATCTATCCCAGTTTTTTTTCCTGTTACCTATGGAGTCTCCTTCGATGAATACTCATAAAATCGAGAGGGAAGCTTTCTCAGCCTGTGTGCTAGCTTCTAACAATATACGCCTGGCCTGGAAGTTTCACAAACTAAACTATTACATTGAGGTAACTGCTTTCCCTAAACTGTCCTCTTTGTCCTATACTGCTTTCTGGGAGAAAAGAAAATATGCTCCTGTCCTCAGATTTTCTCCAAATCTCAGTAATGCAGACCTGTGGTGGCAGTGCCAGAGGTGAGATGGGTTCCTGGAGGCTTCTGACAAGACGGTCCTAGCGCCAACTCATGGCTCCTGTTGCAGAGGGAGTTGGGTTCCCAGCTGCAGCTGTATCCAGTGCAAAGTCATGGAAGCAGCAGTGGATGTGAGTTTGGGCCCAGTACGAGCAGTGGCAGCATCAACAGTAGCTGCATCGATGAGATGCACCCAAAGTGGACTCATAGCAACGATAGAGTTTGGGCTGGTGCAGTATCTAGCTACACTGGTGGTGTCTTCATTTGTGAGGTCCATCAAGGACTCATAGTGGCGAAGGCATCGGTGCAGGGTAGAATGGCACCAAAGAGTAGCAACTTTCATTTGAGCGGTGGTGGAGTGTTGAAGGGGACTTGTGCCTTGCCACTTGGCCCATGATCGATGATGGAGCACTTAGCAAGAAGGACTGGAAAGTTGGACTCTTACTTTATTTCTTCATTTTTCTGCCTTCGCATTTTATGTTTTGGTTTATTTTTCTGTGTTTTAAATCGCGCCGGAGGGTGATACTATCCAACACTTTTCACCTTATTTTGTAACAAATAGATATGAGAATAAATATATCAGATGAAACAAACAAATCACATCCTTGATTAATTTGTATCCAAAGGAAGGGAATGGAGTTCAATGTTTACAGTCCACATCATCAACCAACACAGAACATCAAATTCCATAGAATTCAAAGACAGCAGAAACAGGCCACTTCAATCCAACAAGTCCATACTGATCCAAAGAGTATCACACCTAGACCCATCTCCCTACATTTCCCCTGACTAATGCACCTAACCTACACATCCTTGAACACGATAGACAATTTAGCATGCCGATTCACCTAACCTGCACATCTTTGGACTGTATGAGGAAACCGGAGTACCCTGAGAAAACCCAAGCAGATATGGGAAGAATGTGCAAACTACATACAGTTACCCAAGTCTGGAACTGAACTCAGGTCCCTGGCACTATGAGGCAGCATGTCACCCTATTCTAGGAACATTCCAGGGAATCCCAGCTCTGTGCTGAATAGATCACTGCTCTCGAAGAATGTTTGACCTTTTTCTGAATATTTTATTTCAGCAAACCCCTTCAAAGAAGTAATGACTTTATTATAAAATGTAAACTTAAATTATACTATTCATATATGTATAGAAATCACACACTTCCAATCATACCCCCAAGAAATAATCAATTAAGAGATGTTTTATTTCTGATGACAATAATTTATTTAACAATATTGGTACTTCACATAAATACACTGATAAGAAAAAAATCATAGAATCATACAGTGCAGAATAAACTCTTTGAACCATTGAGTCGAGAAAGACATAAAATATTTCAAATCTACACCAACACCAATTTAGAGAACTTGGCCTTAGCCGTGAATGTTATGACATTTCAAGTGCTCATCCAAGCAGTTCTTTTAAAGTTGTGATATTTCACACCTCAACTACAACTCCGCCATCACCTTTCAGGCCACGCATTCAAGACACAACAACCCCGGGTGGAAACATTGTTCCTCAAATTCCCTCTAAAGCACCTGCCTTTCACCTTAAAATTGTGCCCCTTTATAGTTGACTTCCCAGCAAAGGAAACAGCTGCTTTCTCTTCTATAAGACCATCAGAAATTGGAACAGGAGAAGGCCATTTGACCCCTCAATTCTGCTCCACCATGCGGAGGATGGCTGATCTAACATTTCACAAATCCACTTTCCTGCCCTTTTCTCATAAACCTTGATTACCTAACTGATAAGAATCTATCTTTCTCATCTTAAAACTTACACAATGACTCTGCCCCCACAGATTTCTGTGGTAAAAGGTTTCAAAGAAGAAATTCCTTCTCATCTCGGTTTTAAGTTTGTGCCCCTTTATTCTGAGACTTTGCCCTCGGGTCCTAGACTCTCTGACAAGGGGAAATATCCTCTCAGCATCTACCCTGTCAAGCCACTTATATTTCAAAGAGATCACCTCGCATTCTTCTAAATTCCACTGAATACAGTCCCAACCTGTTTGTAAGCCAATCAACATATTTATTCATAAGATAATCCCACCAGTTTTCTCCATTTCGCCTCCCTTCTAAAAATGAACAATGATAGATCTTCCCATATTCTATTCCATTTGCCAACTTGCCATCTGTCCATATCCCTCATAATCTTATACATCTTAATCAGAATCCTTCTCAACCTTTTCTCCTGTAAAGAAAACGATTCAAGGCAACATCCTGATGAATTTGTTCTGTACTCCCTCCAATGTAATGACATCCTTCCTATCGAATGATGACCAAAGGTGCACACAGTACTCCTGCTGAGGTCTGACCACAGTTCCAACATGAGCTCCTTGCCCTTATAATCTATGCCATGAGTCAAAGTTGTATCCTGCATGCCTTCTTAACTACACTATTAACCTGACCTGCTACCATTAGGGTACTGTAGTCAAGAACCTAAAATTCCCTCTTTATCTTTGAACTTCCTCATTACCTGCTATTCATCAAGTACTCCCCAGTCTTGTTACTTCTTTCAACATGCATCACCTCGCAGTTATCAGGGTTAAATTCCATCTGCGATTGATTTCCCCATCTGATCTATCCATTTCTATTCTCCTCTAAATTTCCTCCCCACTGTCAAGCACCCAGCCAATCCTTGCATCATCCACAACTTAGTTACCATACCCTCCGCATTCTTATCGACATAATTTATGAACATTACAAACAATTAAAAAAACCACTTCAAACTGATCTATCAACTCAAGTCAGAGCATCCATGAGGTGCAGTGGGCCATTAACCATGACCACCAAGCCTGGATCAACCCTAGTTTACAGGAGAATGCAGGACAGCATGCTAAGAGTAGCATCAGCCATACCTGAAGATGAGGTGCCAACCTAGTGAAGCTACCAAACAGGACTACATGCATGCCAAACAGCATAAGCAGCAAATGATAGACAGAGCCAAACAATCATACAACCAATGGATCAGATCAAAGTTCTGCAGTCCTGCCACACCCAGTCTTGAATGGATTAACAATACACTGGAGGAGGAGGCTCCATAAATATCCCTATCCTCAATAATGGAAAAGCCCAGCACATCAGTGAAAAAGATAATGCTGAAGTTTTTGTAGCAATCTTCAGCCAGGAGTGCTGAGTGGACGATCCATATTGACTTCTTCCAATAGTTCCCAGCCCTATAGACACCAGTTTTTAGCCAATTCAATTAACTCTATGTTGTATCAAGAAACAGTTGGAGATACTGGAGACGGCAAAGGCCTTGACAACATTCCAACAATAGTACTGAAGAAGTGTGCTCCTGAACTTTCTGCCCACCTTGCCAAGCTATTCCAGTACAGTTACACACTGGCATCTACACGACAACGTGGAAGATTGCTCAGGTATGTCCTGTACATAAAAAGCAGGACAAATCCGACCCATCCAACACCACCCATCAGTCTGCTCTCAATCATCAGTAAAGGAAGGAGTCATCAACAGTGCGATCAGGCAAAATCTGATCAGTAATAACCTGCTCAGTGACATCGGGCTCAATGGGGGCCACTCAGTTCCTGACATAATTAGAGCCTTGATTCAAACATGGACAAAACAGCTGAATTCAAGAGGTCAGATGAGAGTGACAGCCATTGACATCAAGGCTGCGTGTAACTCAGTATTATATCGAGGAGCCGTGGCAAAACTGGAATCAATGGGAATCAGGCGGCAAACTCCCTGTTGGTTGGAGTCACACCTGGCACGTAGGAAGATGGTTGTGGTTATTGGAGGGCAGTCATCCCAGCTCCAGGACATCTCTACAGGAGTTCATCTGGGTTGTGTCCTAAGCCTAACCATCTTCAGCTGATTCGTAAATGACTTTCCCTCCATCATAAGGACAGAAGATGGGATGTTTGCTGATGATTTCACAATGTTCAGCATCAGTAGCGGCTCCTCAGATACTGAAGCAATCCATGTGAAAATGAACAAGATCTGGACAATAAAGCAAGTAGCAAGTAACATTCATGCCACACAAATGCCAGGCAATGACCATCACCAATAAGAGACAATCTAAGCACTGTTCCTTGACATTCAGTGTTGTCACAATCACTGAATTCCCCCATTATCAACATCTGTGTATCAGCATTGAGCTAAAACTAGGCTGGATGCACCACCTAAACAGAGTGGCTGGAAGAGCAGGTCAGAGGCTAGGAATATAGCAGCGAGGAACACATCTCCAAAACCCCCAAAAGCTGGTCCACCACTGGCTGTGCTAAATTGCAGGGTTGTGTAGGTTAGGTGCATGAGTCAGGGGTAAATAAAAAAAAGGGGAATGGGTTTGGGTGGGTTACTCTTTGGAGGGTCCATGTGGACTTGTGAAGCCAAAGGCCTGTTTCCACAATCTAGGGATTCTATGATTTTATGATTCTATCTAAAAGGCACAAGTCAGGAGTGTAATGGAATATTCCCCACTTGCCAGGATGACACAATCCAGGACAAATTAACCTACTTGCTTGGTACTGCATCCATGAGCATCCACTCCCTCCAACACTGATTCTCATTCACAGCACTATGTACAAGATGCACTGCAGAAATTCACTACAATCCTTAGATCAGCACCTTCTTTACCCACGAACACTTCCATGGAGGAGGACAAGGGCAAGAGATACATGTTAACACTGTTATGATGCTGCTCCTTTAACAAGGTTCGCTTGTCTTGTGTTTTTTCATCAGGAGGTCCCAATGACACAGACTACGAAATGTCTCAGTTTGATGTACTTGAGAATGCTTTCCAGTTAAAGAAAAAACACTTGTACAATGACAGGGGAGCATCCAGTTCTTCCTGCTCAGCTTTTCTCTGGTTTGGTTTGGTTCACTGAAAACAGGAAGTCAGTTTGAGGCTGCTGATCCAAGAAACAGCTACATGGAAGAGAGTGTTCTATACTGCCATCTCACTCTCTCTCCTGCAAGACCCTGCATTTGATTTTACCTTTTGTGTCAAGGGGTGTTTATGTGGATAGTTGCAGGAATTTGGAACTGCATCATTAAGTAGGGATAATCTGTTGGGTTTTCGGATAGGTTAAGTTATTCTGCATTCCATTCTCTTTTGTTTGTATTTGATCCGGTCACGTTGCAAATAAATTCTCTTTTGTTTAATCCAAATCCAAAGATGTGCAGGTCAAGTGAATTGGCCATGCTAAATTGCCCATAGTGTTAGGGGTTAGTCAGAGGGGGTGGGTTACTCTTTGGAGGGTCGGTGTTGACTTGTTGGGCCGAAGGGCCTGTTTCCACACTGTAGGGAATCTAATCTAATCTTAAAACTAAGTGGTTGGGCCACCTAAACACCTACTTAAAACAATGAGCAAAGTTTGCGTCCGGGCTACTTTCTTAAAATGTATTGAGGGGGTCTGGCCTGGTCCATTTGGGGCTCTTTGTGGGATTTGTTCTATAGGAGAAAGTGAGGACTGCAGATGCTGGAGATCAGAGTTGAGAATGTGGTGCTGGAAAGCACACAAGTCAGACAGCATCCAAGGAACAGGAGAATCGACATTTTAGGCATAAGCCCTTCATTGGGAATGAGGCAGAAATGATTTGTTTTATAGTTGCAAATTGGGATGAGGGTCATTGGACTCAAAGGCAGCAAGTGAAAGGTGTTAGTGTCTTGTGTTTCAGGTATTGAATTTGGTTGGCTTAAACAGTGCCTGGCTTAGCAATAGCTCTTTCAATCACTAAGAGTTTTCTGGGAGTGGAAGGAGTGACTTTGGGAGTTTTACAAAAGGTGGTTGAGGCCAAGCTGCTGGAATTAGCAGACAATCTGGGGTTGGAGCTGCCTCCTTTTGAGAGTAAAGGAGAGATAATTACAGCAATAGCTCAGCATTTAAATTTCCGGAAACACTATCAGAATCTTGAGGGATGTCTCAAATTTAATTGAAAATGAAGCAGCTTGTGTTAGAGGCAAAAGACAGGGAAAGGGCAACAGAAATGAAACCGTTTGAATCACAATTATAAGTGGAAGAGTGAAAAAAGGAGAGAGAGGAAAGGAAGGGAAAGAGTTTGAACTTCAGAAATTGGCACCGAGGCAGCAAAGTCAATCTAAAAGGATGGAGATGAAGGCTGAAGGTAAGCTGAGTGAGGAAAAGCAGAGAGCTAAAATGGCAAAATTAGCACCCGAAATGTCAGATGATTATGAATTGGTCTGTAAATCAAAGATTGGCTTCCAAAATCAATTTCACTCCGTGAGGGATAGCAATTGGGGAAAAGAGAAATCCTCACATGGAAAGGGAAAAGGTAGATCTCGGTGAAGACCATTAAGGAAATTTACAACAGGGTAAAAAGGAAACCCTTGAAGGGGAAAGGGAAGTTAAAAAGCACCAGTGTTTTCATTGCAATAAAGTAGGCCACATGAAATCAGTGTTGGTGGGTTTGAAAACCATCAATGTTTTCACCTTTGACAATCAGTTCTTCATCCAGACACATGGAACAGCCATGGGGACCAAATTTGCATCCCATTTGCCAACATGTTCATGCACAGGTTGAAACAAGACTTTGTCTCTATGCGGGACCTCCAACCAATACTATGCACCAAGTATACTGATGACATTTTCTTCCTCTGGACCCATGGCGAGGAGTCACTGGAACAACTACACAGTGATGTCAACAAGTTTTGTAACACCATTAAATTCACCATGAACTACTCTTTAGTATCTGTCTCATTCCTGGACTCATGCATCTCCATCAAGAATGGGCACCTCAGCACACCACTCGACTGCAAACCCACGGATAATCTCAAGATGCTACACATCTCTAGCTTCCACCCAAAACATTTTAAAACAGTCCTCCCCTGTAGACAAGCCCTAAAATACACAGGATCTGTTCAGATGAGGAGGAACATGACGGGCACTTGGAAGTTCTCAAGGATGCCCTCATAAAAATGAGGTATGATGCTCAATTCATCAACCGCCAGTTCCAACGTACCACAGTGAGAAACTGTAATGACCTCCTCAGGAGACAGACACAAGCTGCAACAGACAGGATACCCTTTGTTATCCAGTACTTCCTCGGAGCCAAAAAACTATGCCATGTTCTTTGTAGCCTGTGACACATTATCAATGAGGATGAGCACCTTGCCAAGACCTTTCCCAAACCTCCACTTCTCACCGTTAATCAACCACCAAACCTCAAACGGATCATTGTTTGTAGCAAACTGCCCGGCTTTCAGGACTCATGTGACTTGTCAACATTATCTATCTCATACGCTGCAGGCAAGGATGCCCTGTGGCATGGTACCTTGGTGAGACCAAGCAGAGGCTACAGCAACGAATGAATGGACACCGCACAACAATCAAAAGCCAGGAGTGCTCCCTCCCAGTCGGGGAACACTTCAGCTGTCCAGGACCTTCGGGTAACCTTTCTCCAAGGTGGACTTTGGGGCAAGCAACAACGCAAAGTGGTCAAGCAGAGGCTGATAGCAAAGTTCGGTACCTACAGGACGGCCTCAGCCGGGACCTTGGGTTTATGTCACATTACAGGTGACCCGACTACACACACACACACACACGCATGCACACACTCCTGAAAACCCATACACTCACACAGACCTCTCTTATACACAAGTTCTCCCCTTACACCTTCTCACAGACTTTACCGCTTTATACTCATGCACATACACATACACACTGTCTCTCACAGACACTCACACCCCAAACCCCACACACACCCACATACTCGCACACACATAAGTTTGTGGGGGGAATTTGTACTTGCAGAATTATTTTACATTTTGCTCAAAAACTGCCTGAGCCATGTAAGATTCTGAAAATCCTTTTTTTAGAAATAGAATCAGTCTGAACATTGGGACAGAGACAGACAGACTTTAACCTCACACCTTCAATGCATTATCTGAGCTGACATGGCATCTATTGTTAAAATTCACTTGAGAATGTAACCTTAAAAAAAGTTCTAGGTTTTCAATATATCATTTCAGTTGCATCACACTGTAAACTTTTGCTATAAATTCTGTGTCTTACGATCTTATACTCTATAATCACCTGACGAAGAGAAGCACTCCAAAAGCTAGTGTTTCCAAATGAACCTGTTGGACTATAACCTAGTGTTGTGTGATTTTTAACTCGGTGCACCCCACTCCAAAACCGGCACTCCAAATCATAACTATTGCAGGACACATATCCTGTGATTTTTCCTGACTGTGTGATAATGACATCACAAAATCATCGGTTCAAACAGGACAGATTAAAGAGTACAGATAAGAAATAAGAAATGACTACACCAGGTTGTAGTCCAACTTTGCTCAAACACTGCATGAATCCATGTAAGATTCTGTAAATCCGTATTTTAGCTTAGAATCAGTCTGACCATTGTGGCACAGACAGTCTCACACAGGGAAGCTCACACCTTCAATACATTATCTGGGCCAACATAATACCAATTGTTAAATTTCACTTAATGTAACTTTTAAAAACAATTTGCCATTTACATATAAAAGATCTGAAACCAACATGGTCATTCTAACAGATGAGAAACTTAACAAACAATCCAGGTCTTTTCAATATATAATTTCAGTTACATCACATTGTAAACCTTTGCTGTAAATTCTGTGTCTTACAATCTTATTCTCTACAACCACCTGATGAAGGAGCAGCGCTGTGAAAGCTAGTGCTTCCAGTTAAATCTGTTGGACTATAACCTGGCGTTGTGTCATTTTTAACTTTGCACAGATAAGAAAGTTGATATGGAATGAGCAGAGATCCTGTTTGATCAGATGGTAGATGCAGAACAGGAGCAGATAGATGGCAAAGCAGACATTTTTAACTCAGATAAATTAACTGAGTTACAGCAGAAAGAAGAAAATTTAAAGCATTTTATCAAAAGGTACAGACAGAAAAAAGAATTCAATGTATTCCCTAAATGTTACTATCTTAAAAAAAATGTCTGAATGAGGAAATGGAGACCATCACATATTCAGGCAGATGAAAAATGGACAGATGTTCATCAAGTCATATTGCCAGTGGGTTATAATAAGGAGGTGTTATGGGTAGTGCATGAGCTACCACTAGTGGAACGTTTAGGAGTGAGAAAAACTCAATCTGAAATACAAAAACATTTCCACTGGTCTGAACTGCACAAAGGTGTAGTTGAATTTTGCCAGATAAGTCATACATGTCAGGTAATTGGAAAACCAAAGGCAGTAATAAAACCCACATCTTTAGTATCTATTCCTGTATTTCAGGAACCTTTTACAAGAGTCTTAAGTGATTGTGTGGGACCCCTACCTAAAAGAAAAAGTGGGAATCAGTATTTGTTAACATTAATGAATGTGTCCACTAGATTTCCATTGGCCATTCCATTTTGCAAGATCACAACTAGAAGGATTGTATAGAGGAATTACTTAAATTTTTCACTAGATATAGACTACCCACAGAGATATAGTCAGACCAAGGGTCAAACCTTACATCAAAATTATTCAAGGATATCTTAGGAATAAAACAATTCAAATCTACTGCATAACATCCAGAACCATAAGGAGTGCAAGAAAGGTGGCATCAGATATTAAAGTACCCTCCACTCTCCACTAAAGACCATGTTGAGGGCTTATATACAAGACTATCCAGGTGATTGGGATAAGGGAATTCAGTTTGTACTTTTTGCAATCAGTGATGCACCAACTGAATCGACCAAACTCAGTCCATTTAGAATCATAGAGTCATAGAGATGTACAGCACGGAAACAGACCCTTCGGTCCAGCTTGTCCATGCCGACCAGATATCCCAACCCAATCTAGTCCCACTTGCCAGCACCCACCCCATATCCCTCCAAACCCTTCCTATTCATATTATCCAGATGCCTTTTAAGTGCCGTAATTGTACCAGCTTCCACCATTTCCTCTGGCAGCTCATTCCATACGTGCATTACTCTCTGAAAAAGTTGCCCCTTAGGTCTCTTTTATATCTTTCCCCTCTCACCCTAAACCTATGTCCTCTAGTTCTGGACTCCCCCACGCCAGGGAAGAGACTTTGTCTGACTTTGTCTATTTATCTTATGCATGACCCTCATGATTTTATAAACCTGTGTAAGGTCACCCCTCAGCCTTTGACACTCCAGGGAAAACAGCCCTAGCCTATTCAGCCTCTCCCTATAGCTGAAATCCTCCAATCCTGGCAACATCCTTGTGAATTTTTTCTGAACCCTTTCAAGTTTGACAACATCCTTCTGATAGGAAGGAGACCAGATTTGCTTGCAAAATTCCAAAAGTGGCCTAACCAATGTCCTGTCAAGCCGCAACATAACCTCCCAACCCCTAAGCTCAGTACTCTGACCAATAAAGGAAAGCATTCCAAACACCTTCTTCACTATCCTATCTACCTGTGACTCCACTTTCAAGGAGCTACGAGCCTGCACTCCAAGGTTTAGAGTTTGGGCATGAAGTGAGAGGGCCGCTAAAATTGTTTAAGGAGAAATTGATAAGTGAGAATTCAGAGACCACACATTGGAAGAAGGGGAGATCCTATACTACTAAACAAAGAGTCGAGCTCACTGGTAATAGTTTAACACGGGTGTAAAAAGAAGCCCAAGACAGTGAAAAGGAGGTGAAAGGCGTTAGGTGTTTTCACTGTGGTAAGGTGGGACACATGAAGTCACAGTGCTGGTTGCTGAAGAAAGGCACTGTGGGAAAAGATGCTTTAAAAGAAGCTTCTAATCAGTTTCTAATAGCAAGAGATGAATGTATTTTCACTCTTTCTGACATGTTACCCAAGAGAGTGGTAATTTGTGTAATAGATGTGAGAAATTCTATAGCCCTAAAACTTGTCCTTAAACATTTAGACTAAAATGTAACACTGAATTATAGAACACATTTGCTGCATACTAGAAAATAAGACGGCAAGCAGGGAGGCTCAGGCCACAAGAAAATGGGGAACCCAGATTATTCAGAAGATAAAAACATCTGTTGTCACCAAGTGATAACAGGATGCTCTAAGGCAATTAAGAACTTGTACCTTAACATCAGTGAATCTGTATAAACAGGACACTGAGTAACAATATTCACGACTGTTCCCTTGTGAAATTAACAAATGTTAGATTCTGACCTCGAAACAAAACTAGCAATTAATGGCCAGGTCCTATCAATTATAATGGTAAGATTCTTGGAAGTGCAGATGAGCAGAGAGATCTCGGTGTGCATGTACACAAATCCCTGAAAGTTGCCACCCAGATTGACAGGGTTGTTAAGAAGGTATACAGTGTTTTGGTCTTTCTTAATTAGAGGGATTGAGTTCCGGAACCAGGAGGTTATGCTGCAGGAGTACAAAGCTCTGGTATGGCCACACTTGGAGTATTGTGTACAGTTCTGGTCACTGCATTATAAGAAGGATGTGGAAGCTTTGGAAAGGGTGCAGAGGAGATTTACTAGGATGTTGACTGGTATGGAAGGAATGGCTTACGAGGAAAGGCTGAGGGCCTTGAGGCTGTTCTCGTTAGAGAGAAGAAGGTTGAGAGGTGAATGAATAGAGACATACAAGATAATCAGAGGGTTAGATAGGGTGGACAGGGAGAGCATTTTTCCAAGCATGGGGATGGCAAACACAAGGGGACACAACTTTAAAGTGAGGGGAGATAGGTATAAGACAGATGTCAGAGGTAGTTTCTTTACTCAGTGAGTAGTAAGGGTATGGAATGCTTTCCCTTCAACGGTAGTAGATTCGCCAAGTTTAAGTGCATTCAAGTCGTCATTAGATAGGCATATGGACGTACATGGAATAGTGTAGGTCGGATGGGCTTCAGATTAGTATGACAGGACGGCCCAACATCGAGGGCCGAAGGGCCTGTACTGCGCTGTAATGTTCTATGTTCTGTAATGGATTCTTATTATAATTCAAGCTAGGCAGAGGCAAAGGAAAAAAAAAACATTTTTTCTGTTATAAGTCCCTGACTTGAGCGTTCAAAAGGACACTAGAGAGACAGAGAGAGAGAGAGGGAGAGAAACAGACAGACAGAGCAGTTTAGTGCTGAGATTGCCGAAGCCAGTAGAAAATTAACTCTTTATGCTTACTTGCTATGGATTGAACTAAATTACATTTTGAGACTTTATGATGATTTTGAGTAGCCATCGCTGATTATGAAATGCAAACTCTGTAAAAGATAATATTGATGAAGCTTTAACTTACTTGCTGTTTTTACAGATCATAACTGCCCCACTGTCAATTCTAACTAATCAGATCTTATGTCTTATTTGAATTTGAATCACAACACTGAAAAGAAAGCATGTTTAATTTGAGACTAATTAATCATTTTAAATACAACCTTGTGGTAACGTTTCAGACTTAGGTACAGAATGATTCTGTGCTTAAGATAAAAAGCAGGAGTCTGCTCCTAGCTTAAAAATTGTTCTAAACCCAACATTGAAGATATTCTGACAAAATCTATCAGGAAGCCATTTTATGGTCAAAAGCTTACCCTCCTTGCTAAGAAGCCATTTTGTAAAACAATGATATCTGTCATGCAAGCTGTGCAAGGTTACCTTATGAACGCTTCCAATTAGCTCAGACTGGTACTTCTTTATGATAGGAATTTACTTCACCAGCAGGATTCAGCTGAATTTGTTTTTCCCATCCGATAAATGGCTCAGAGCCTGTAGGAGTGATCAGTCAAGTGCACACAGACCTGTCATTTAACCTCTCTTCCTTATGAATTATTGTCTTTCACTGTTACCTCAAAATTAGAGCAAAAGCACAACAGGTCAGGTAGCATCCAAGTAGCAGGAAAATCGATGTTTCGGGCAAAAGGGCTTTCTGGAGGTGATTTCATTACAGAGTATTAAGGCAAAAAGGTAGAGGAGTTAATAACTTCCTTCACGCAGCATGTGCTACCCAGAGAGATTCATTCAGACCAACAGTCC
This sequence comes from Chiloscyllium plagiosum, assembly GCF_037043375.1. NCBI lineage: Eukaryota > Metazoa > Chordata > Chondrichthyes > Orectolobiformes > Hemiscylliidae > Chiloscyllium > Chiloscyllium plagiosum. The sequence continues at coordinate 171,454,338 of NW_028270139.1, read as the reverse complement.
AATTTTACTGCTAGGTTGTTTAAGAAAGTCATGGATAGCTTAAGTATACAGCACTTTAGATCAAGTACATACCATCCTGAATCCCAGGGAGCTTTGGAAAGGTGGCATCAGACCCTGAAGACCATGTTGAGACCGTACTGCCAGGATTACCCAAATGACTGGGATAAAGGTATCCTATTCGTATTGTTTACCATTCGAGATCCCCCAAATGAATCGCTCAATTTACTCCCATTGAGTTAATATTCGGACATAGATGAGAGGCCCTTTGAAATTAATTAAAGAAAGATTGACAGGACCGAAGCCAGAGATCTCACATTTGGATTAGGGAGGGAGAGATTAAATTGGGTAGGCGAGTTAGCTAAACAACACCTAAAGGGGGTGCAGCATAGAAAGAAGCAGGTGGTAGATAAAAACACTTAAATTTGGACGTTTTCCCATGGGGATGGTGTATTAATATTGTAACCAGTGATAAGAGACCCCTTCAAAGTCAGGTTTAGTGTTGCCTATCAAACTGAAAAAAAGTTCAGTCAGGTAAACTATCTGGTAAAGATGCCAGATAGAAAAAACTGTATCGGGTATGTCATGTGAATATGTTGAAACCTTACTATAATGGAGACGGGGAACTGGAGAAACAGGTGTTAGTTACTGCCCCACAGAGTGAAGAATCAAATCCAGATGTCATGGAGTTTGATGTTCCTCTAACATATGTTAAACAATGAGAAAGGCCTTGAAGAGTGGTATAGGTTAGTGAACTATCTATCTCAGGAGCAAAGAACCCAGTTGAATGGTTTGTTGCAGCAGTATGAGGACATATGCAGGAATAAGGTGGGGGAGGACTAATACTGTTGTGCATGAGGTAGAAGTAGGGAATACTGTTCTGATAAAACAACACTCCTATAGACTTAATCCTTTGAAAGCCACACAGGTCCAGAAGGAAGTGGATGCGATGCTCAATGAAGATATCATCAAACCGAGTCAGAGTGAGTGGAGTTTGCCAATCATGTTAGTTCCCAAACCTGACAGGTCTCGACGATATTGTGTGGACTATCGGAAGGTCAACGCCATAACAAAATCAGACTCATATCCAATACCAAGATTAGAGGTCTGTATAGAGAAAGTTGGACAAGCCAGTTAACATCACAAAGCTGGAAGAATTGTACCTACCTTATTAGTAGGTACACTTTATCAGAGAAAGTGAAAGACGTTTCTGTGTTTGTAACGCCAATTGGGCAATATCAATTCAAAGGGATGCCTTTTGCAACGAAGAACACACCAGCCACATTCTAAAGACTCATGAGCAGAATTGTGGCTGGGTTAACAAACTGTGCAGTCTCTCTGGATGATATAGTGATCTTTAGCAAGTCATGGAAAGATCACATGGGACAGTTGACAGAGCTCTTTGAGTGACTAAAAGAAGCAAAACTAGTAGTAAACTTAAAGAAAACAGAATTTGCGAAGGCAGAGGTGACTTTCTTGGGATATAATATTGATCATGGAACACTGACCCCAAGGAACACGAAGATGAAGGCTCATTGAAGAATTTCCACAACCATCTTCAAAGAAAGAGGTACTTTGATTTTTGGGACTAAGTGGATTCTACTGGAAGTTTGTTCCAAATTTCAGCAGCGTGGTGGTAATACGAACAAATTTACTAAAGGCGAACACAAAATTTTGGTGGACAGAACAATGCCATGAGGCATTTGAGAATTTAATAGCAGTATTAACCAGCACACCAGTTTTAGCTACACCATTTTATTTAAACCCTTCAAAAGTGCAGTTCATGCCAGCGATATAGGAGTTGGAGCTGTACTGCTCCTGGAGGATGATGATGGAATTAAACATCCAATTGGCTACATTTCAAATAAATGCAACACCCACCAGAAAAAAATAGTCTACATTGAGAAAGAAATATTGAGTTTGGAACTGGCTTTAATGTTTAAATGACGAACAATGTGTCAGAGACCATTGTATACACGGACCACAATCCTCTTACATACTTGGAACGATTTAAAAAGACAAAAATATGAAACTATTTCATTGGAGTCTTATCTGAAAGACTCTAAATTTATAAATTGTACATGTTGCAGGTTGTAAACATGTGATAACAGATGTGTTATCGCAGATTTAGAGGAAAATGTGAACATTAAATTGGACAGATTCCAATGTTTTATATTTATAATGTATGTGTGCAGAAATTAATATGCACTTCAATTAATGACCTATACATTTTATTGTAGTAGGATTAAGAGTTAGAAAAAAAATGAAGCCATCTTTTCTTTATGATGATTAATTTTTTCTTAAGGGGCTAAGTGATATGAAGTTGAAGGCGTGTACTGTACCTTTATGAGAGAGTGAATGCTGTTCTGAACAGAAAGATGACAAGTACTTGTGTCATATGACTAGACACCAGTCTCAGACCGTACTGGAAAATTGAAAATATGTAACATTTGGCTGTGAAATAGAGACCTGAGTTGGTTGCTGTTTTGAAAATTCAAATTTACAAGGAAGTGAGAACTGCAGATACCGGAGATCAGAGTCGAGAGTGTGGTGCCAGAAAAGCACAGCAGGTCAGGCAGCATCCGAGGAGTAGAAGAATCGATGTTTTGAGCATAAGTCCTTCTTTAGGAATGACCTTCATCCTGATGAAAGTCTTATGCCCGAAACATCAATTCTCCTGCTTCCCGGATGCTGCCTGGCCTGCTGTGCTTTTCCAATACCACATTCTCAACAACAATTCAAAGCTAACCAATCAGTTTAAATTATGCCCCAGGACACTAAAACCCAATTGAGTTTGAATTTATTGTTTTGCCAACACTGAACTAATGAGACCATCTGATGTTGGGGTTATAAAAGAGGCAGGCATTTTTAAAATCAGAAAGAGCAACTGCCATCAACACAGATCCAAGAATTTAGGAAATACTCTCTATCAAAGGTACCTATTCATATGAAACATATATCTGCAGTAAAAAGAAAGAATATGATCCAGGGAGATCTTCAGCTGGAAGAAGGCAGACACTAAAGACAATAGCTGCTGTCTGTTTTTGAAATTAAGTTGATGTAATTTTATTAAGTGTCCTATTGGAATAGTATATTGTTTATAGAGTTAGAGGCAGGTAATAAGCAGGTAAGAGGAGGGGAGGCTTTGAGTTGTTAATACATGTTTAATTTCACTTTTAGAGTTAACAAAAATAAATTGATATTATTTTCTTGAAATAGTGGAAGTTAGAACTTCTCTGTCGCTCATATTTTAACAGACTACTAAGTGAGTTGATCTTTTCTGGGTGTTTGGTTTAACTAACAGAAAGGTTTGCCACCATGTTGTAACACAATCAACTTCTCAAAGGCAACTAAAGATGGGCAATAAATGCTGGCCAGCCAGTGACACCCACGTCCCACAAATAAATTTAAACATTTGATCTCTGATCTCTGTGGTACAAAACTGCACACTGGGTCAGAGCCCCTGTGGTTTCCTACCTCACCTCCCACAACAACCTGGGATACAACTCATTTGGACCTGGGATTTGTCCAGTTTTAAATTCACTAAAACCTCTCATATGCCCTCTGTCAATTTACTCAAGATCCTTACAGTCACCCTTCCTGAATTTTCTACCTGTATCCTCCAAGTTAAGACAGATGTGAGGTACAAATTTAACACTCTACCAATGTACCATCGCTTCACACACAGATTGTCCTCTTAGTCACTCATGGGCTCCACACGTTCCCTTTCTTGTGGATATACTTGTAGAATATCTTGGGATTCTCCACAATCTTGCCAGTGTTTCTTTCATAACCCCTCTTTGCTGTTTTAATTGTTTTCTTAAAATCACCCTTGCACTTTCTAGACTCCACTCAGGTCTCTGTTATTTTGCTTTCTTTGTAACTTTTAAAAACTGCTCTTTTACTTTTAATCCAGTCCTGAATATTGATAGATATCAAGATTCTCTGTATTTGGTGCTCCGACATTTCACCCAAAAGGGAACATTTTGTCCTTTCCATGATTCCTTACGAACGCCTCCAATTGCTCTGGAGTCATGGTCATATAAATTGGCAGCACAGAGAAAGGCTCTTCAACTTTTGCTTCCATGCCATACAAAAATAAAGTTACTATTCAAATCCTATTTGAGGTGAGGTGAGAGTGACAGTGTGTGGCAGCAAGGAACCTGAGCAAAACTGGAATCAAAAGGTATGGAGGGAACACTCTCCACTGGTTGGAGTCGTACCCGGCACATAAGAAGATGATTGTGGTTGTTGGAGGGCAGTCATGTCAGCTCCAGGTAGTTAAGAAGGCATGCGAGACAATTGCTTTTATCAGTTATGATCTAGAATATTCTAGGAGAAAGTGAGGACTGCAGATGCTGGAGATCAGAGCTGAAAATGTGTTGCTGGAAAAGCGCAGTAGGTCAGGCAGCATCCAACGAGCAGGAGAATCGACGTTTCGGGTATGAGCCCTTCTTCAGGAATAGAATCATAAGAGTCATACAGCATGGAAACAGACCCTTCTGTTCAACTTGCCCATAATGATCAGACATCCCAATTTGACCTAGTCCCAACTGCCAGCATTTGGCCCATACGCCTCAAACACTTACTGTTCATATACCCATCTAGATACCTGATAAATGTTGTAATTGTACAGTCTCCATTACTTCTTCTGCCCATTCAGCCCAGTCCATGCATGCACCACTCTGCGTGAAACTTATCCCTCAGATCCTTTTTAAGTCTTTCCCCTGTCACCTTGAACCTATTCCCTCTAGTTTTGGATTCATCCACCCCAAGAAAAGGATCTTGACAATTCACAGTATCTATGCTCCTCATGATTTTAAAAACCACAATAAGCTCATCCTTCAGCCTTTGACACTCCAGGGAAGGAGCGGGTGCAGAGATTCACCAGGTGATGTCTGAGATGGACCATTTCAGTGAAGAAGAGAGGTTGCATAAGCTCAGGTTGTTTTCTTTGGAGCAGAGAGGATTGATGAGAGACCTGAAAGAGGCGCATAAGAGTATCAGGACATAGACATGCTGAATGGAAAGCAACAGGTTTTCTTAGTCTAAAGGTCAATAACAAGGGGTGGCATCATTTTGAAGTGCAAGGCAAGTTTTGAGGGAATTTTGAGGAAAAGATTTTTCCTAGTGGGCAGAGAGGGTCTGGAACGCACTGCCTAGGATGGTAGTTGATGTGGGAGACCACATGTCCTTTAAAAAGTACTTCATTGAACACTTGAAATGTCCTAACATTCAAGGGTCTGATCCTAGTGCATGAAAGTGGGACTAGTGTAGGTGGTGGTGTATTTATGGCGGGACAGACTCAATGGGCCAAAGGGTCTCTTCTCTTCTATATGATTCCCTGATTTTGTCCCTTCTTCAAACTGATCTCTGTGATGGTAACAACATCATAATTCCAAATGTCAACTCATGCCCTTAACTCATTTGTCTCACCTATAATACAAGGGTATTAAAGTCGCCTTGCCTTCCTCGCTTGAGACTTAACACAGCTGTACCTCTTCTGCTCATTTGAGGAGAAAGTGAGGTCTGCAGATGCTGGAGATCAGAGCTGGAAATGTGTTGCTGGAAAAGCGCAGCAGGTCAGGCAGCATCCAGGAAGCAGGAGAATCTGAAGAAGGGCTTATGCCCGAAACGTCGATTCTCCTGTTCCCTGGATGCTGCCTGACCTGCTGCGCTTTTCCAGCAACACATTTCCAGCTCTTCTGCTCATTTGCCTAAAATAACGTATGCAGTGTCATGATTAAACTCTGCCTTAGCTGAAATTGCTCAAACTCCTCCCAATAACTAACAAACCATCCCATAAGAGAGTTGGTCAGTATTCTGGTTCAGGCGCAGACCACTTCCACCTCTAGAAATCTAGAAAGCCACCGGCCCAGCCACTTCTACCCTGCCAACATCACCCATGTCATCCGTTCCGCGACTTCTGTGTCCTTCGTGAGGAACCGCAACCGCTTCCGCTCCCAACATGACTTATTCCGCGCATTCTGCCACTTCTGCCCCCTACGTCAACACTGACGCAACGCATTCTGCCATATTTACCCCCGCAGCTGCCACTGTTGCAACCATCTCCGTCCCTACTGAGGCCACTCACCTGCACACCGTCGACACACTCCCCCCCCATGGATCCCACTGTCAACACCCCATCCCACAGAACCCCAGGGTGAGCATCACTTCCGCAAATGATGTCACCTCTGGTACTCCCACTACCACGCCCACTCCAGTTACAATTCCACCCCCATACCCAGCCCCAGCCCTATACCAGGTCTGAGCTCCCAGCCCTACCAAGTTTTCACCATCCCCCCAGACCTTCCCCTCGCTGAGGACGAACGATCAGTCCTCAGCAAAGGCCTTACCTTCATTCTGCTCAGTCCATGCATCAACGAATTTAACTATGTTGTGACATCAAACACTTCTTCTGCTACCTCAGCCACCAAGCTTACTCTGTCAATCAAGACTCCCATCCACCTTCCGAGGATCCCTTGGCCTGCCTCCAACACATCTCATACACCTGGACACCCTGTGCCAGTCTGTTACCGGCCCACGGCCTCATTATGTCCAACTGCCGCCGAGACATAGACCGCCTCAACCTGTCCACCCCCCTCACCCACATCAACCTCTAACCCTCACAACATGCAGCCCTCCACTCCCTCTGCTCCAACCCCAACCCCAACCTCACCATCAAACCAGCGGACAAGGGGGACGCAGTGTTAGTTTGGCATACTGATCTCTACACCGCTGAAGCCAGGCGCCAATGTGAAGACACCTCCTCCTACTGCCCCCTTGACCACAACCTCACTTTCCATCACCAAACTGTCATCTCCCAGACTGTAGATAACCTCATCACCTCAGGGGGGTCTCCCACCCATAACTTTCAACCTCATAGTTCAGGAACACCGCACTTACCTCGTTGATTTTAACCCTACTGCGAATCCTCTTGCAAGGATGCCTGCCTTGAAGAAGTTATCCTCCTCTCTCTACAAGAATCTCAGGGAGTCCCTCTCCCACTGCAACTCCCAGGTCATTTCCTCTGACCTATCATCTTCATCCCCTCCCCCACTCACCCATTGTACTCTATCCTACTTTCTCCCCACCCCCACCCTCCTCTAGCTTATCCCTCCACACTTCAGGCTCACTGCCTTTATTCCTGATGAAGGGCTTTTGCCCGAAACGTCGATTTCGAAGCTCCTTGGATGCTGCCTGAACTGCTATGCTCTTCCAGCATCACTAATCCAGAATCTGGTTTCCACCATCTGCAGTCATTGTTTTTACCTACAAAAGTCTGCCTCGCCAGGCCAAGATTCTGCCTGATCAGGCTGGGAGTCCATAACGTCATATGTCCTGACCGCAGTTTTACCTGAGGTCAGAGTGTAAATTAGCTTGACCATAATCCCCAGCATGTTTGATTGCAGCTTTTAACTAGTCCCATAGCCATTTCTACTGCTCGGTTACATTTATTTTAGCATTAGAAAGGGATAGGTACATACCACAGGCAAGAGTAATAGCTTGGGGAAAGGCAATAATGATGCATTTAGGCAAGATTTCAGATGCAGAAGATGGGGAAGGAAACTGCAATTGAAATTGTTCGAGGAACAGCTACTGCATGTCCTTAATAACTATGTACTTATTAGGCAGAGAGGAATTGGTAAAGTGAAGGAACTGTGGTTTACTAAAGAAGTTGAATTTCTTGTCAAGAGGAAGAAGATTTATGTAAAGATGAGATGTGAAGGCTCAGTTAGGGCAATTGAGGATTAAAATTATCCAGGAAGGACCTAAAGAGAGAGCAAAAAAGAGCCTGGAGGTGACATGAGAAATCTTTGGCAGGTAGAATCAAGGAAAACCTTAAAGCTTTCCTTCGGTCTGTCAGGAATAAAAGAACAACGGGAGTAAGATTAGGGACAGTCAAGGACAGTAGTGAGAAGTTGTGCGCGGAGTCCGAAGAGATAGGAGAGATGTTAAATAAATATTTTTCTTGTCAGTATTCACACTGGAAAAAGACAACGTTGTCGAGAAGAATACTGAGATACAGGTTATTAAATTGGATGGGATTGTGGTTCATAAGGAGGAGGTGTCAGCAATTCTGGAAAGTGTGAAAAAAGATAAGTCCCCTGAGCTGAATGGGATTTATCCTAGGATTGTCTGGGAAGCTAGGGAGGAGATTGCAGAGTCTTTGGCTTTGATCTTTATGATGTCATTGTGTACAGGAATACTGCCAGAAGACTGGAGGATAGCAAATGTTGTCCCCTTGTTCAAGAAGGGAGTCGCGACAATTCTGGCAATTATAGATCAGTGAGCCTTACTTCATTCTGGGTAAAATGTTGGAAAGTGTTATAAGAGATAGGATTTACAAACGTCTGGAAAGGAAAAAATTGATTAGGTCCAGTCAATACGGTTTTGTGAAGGGTCGGTCGTGCCTTCTTTGAGTTCTTTGAGAAGGTGACCAAACAGATGGAAGAGGGTAAAGTGGTTGATGTGGTGTGTATGGATTTTAGTAAAGCATTTGGTAAGATTCCCCCACAGTAGGCTATTGCAGAAAATATGGAGGCATGGGATTGAGGGTGACTTAGCGGTTTGGATCAGAGGTTGGCGAGCTGAAAGAAGACAGAGGGTGGTGGTTGATAGGAAATGTTCATCCAGGAGTTCAGTTACTAGTGGTGAACCGCAAGAATCTGTTTTGGGGCCATTGCTGTTTGTCATTTTAAAAAATGACCTGGATTAGGGCCCAGAAGGATGGGTCAGTAAATTTTTGGACGACACTAAAGTCGATGGAGTTGCAGACAGTGCGGAAGATGTTGCAGGTTATAGAGGGACATAAATAAGCTGCAGAGATGGGCTGAGAGGTGACAAATGATGTTTAATGTGGAAAAATGTGAGGTGATTCACTTTGGAAGGAGTAACAGGAAAACAGAGTACTGGGCTAATGGTAAGACTCCTGGAAAACTGGGACTGTTTCTGGGGAAGTTGGGACTGTTTCTGCAGGTGCTGAAGATTAAAGTCAAGAGTGTGGTGCTGGAAAAGCAGAGCTGGTCAGGCAGCATCCGAGCAGCAGGAAAATTGATGTTTTGGGCAAAAGCCCTTCATCAGGAATGAGGTGGGAGCCTCAGGTGCAAAGATAAATGGGAGAGGAGTGGGGCAGGGGGGAAAGAAGCTGAGACAGCAATAGGTGGATGGAGGTGGGAGTAAAGGTGATAGGTCGGAGGGGAGGATGGTATAGATAGGTGGGAAGGAAGATGGACAGATAGCACAGGTCATGAGGACGGTGCTGAGCTGGAAGATTGGAACTGGGGTAAGGTGGTGAGGGGGAAATGAGAAAACTGGTGAAATCCACATTGATGCCCTGGGGTTGAAGGGTCCCGAGGTGGAGGATGAGACGTTCTTCCTCCAGTCAATGGGTGATAGGGAGAGGCGATGGAGGAAACCCAGAATCTGCATGCTTTTGGCAGAGTGGGAGGGGATGTTGAAGTATTGGGCCACAGAGTGGTGAGGTTGGTTCGTGCGGGTGTCCCGGAGATATTCTCTGAAGCACTCTGGGAGTAGGCGTCCTGTCACCCTAATGCAGAGGAGGCCACATCGAGAGCAATTGATACAGTAAATGGCATGTGTGGAAGTGCAGATGAAATTTTGATGGATGTAGAAGGCTCCTTTAGGGCCTTGGATGGAGGTGAGGGAGGAGGTGTGGGCACAGGTTTTGCAATTCCTGCAGTGGCAGGGGAAGGAGCCCGGAGGAGAGGGTGAGTTGTTGGGGGACGTGGACCTGACAAGGGAGTCGCGGAGGGAACGGTCTTTGCGGATAGTGGATTAGAGGTGGGGAGAGAAATATACCCCTGGTGGTGGGGTCCATTTGTAGGTGGCGGAAATGGCAGAGGATGATGCGCTATATATGGAGGTTGGTGGGATGGAAGATGAGGACCAGGGGGTTCTGTCCTTATTGCGATTGGAGGGGTAGGGCTTAAGGGTAGAGATGTGTGGAAGTGGATGAGATGCGCTAGAGAGTATCATCAATTTGAGGCGGCTGGGTGGCTCAGTGGTTAGCACTGTTGCCTCACAGTACCGCGGTCCCAGGTTCAATTCCAGCCTCTGGCGACTGTCTGTGTGGAGTTTGCACATTCTCCCCGTGTCTGTGTGGGTTTCCTCTGGGCAGGGCAGGTGAATTGGTCATGCTACTTTGCCCGTGGTGTTAGGTGCATTAGTCAGAGGGAAATGGGTCTGGGTCGGTTACTCTTCAGAGGGTTGGTGTGGACTTGTTGGGCCAAGGGGCCTATTTCCGCACTGTAGGGAATCCAATCTGTACAACCATGTGGGAGGGGAAATTGCAGTCTTAAAAGAGGGAGACCATCTGTGTGTTCTGTGGTGTAAGTGGTCCTCCTGGGAGCAGAGGCGGAAGAATTGGAAATACGGGGTAGCATTTTTGTAGGAGGGAGATTGGGACGAGGTGTACACCAGGTAGCTGTGGGAGTCGGTGAGTTTGTAGAAAATGTCAGTGTTGAGTCGGTCAACGTTGATGGAGATGGAGAGGTCCAAGAAGGGCAGAGGGGTGTCAGAGATGGTCCAGGTGAGTTGAAGGTCAGAGTGGAATGTATTGGTGAAGTTGATGAACTGTTCAACCTTCCCGTAGGAGCACAAGCTGCCGCTAATGCAGTCATCAATGTAGCGGAGGAAAAGGTGGAGAGCGGTGCTGGTGTAGCTGTGGAAGATAGATTGTTCCATGTAGAGACAGGCATAGCTGGTGCCCATGCGGATGCCCATGGCTACCCCTTTGGTCTGGAGAAAGTGGGAGGATTCAAAGGCGAAATTGTTATGGGTGAGGACCAGTTCAGCCAAACGAACAAGAGTGTCAGTGGAAGGATACTGGTGGTAACGTCGGGAGAGGAAGAAATGGAGAGCTTAGAGGCCCTGCTCATGGCGGATGGTGGTGTATAGGGACTGGATGTCCACGGTGAAGATGAAGCATTGGGTGCCAGGGAAACAGAAGTCTTGGAGGAGGTGGAGGGTGTGGGTGGTGTCTCGAATGTATGTAGGGAGTTCCTGGACCAGAGCTATGTGGAGATGAATCCGATGGGGCGGGAACAGGCTCAGACGATAGGTCGGCCGGAGTAGAATGGCTTGTGGATCTTGGGTAGGAGATAGAACCAGGAGGGATACCCCCCACCCTCCTCTAGCTTATCTCTCCACGCTTCAGGCTCTCTGCCTTTATTCCTGAGGCAGAATTTTGGCGTGGGATAGTAGGCATTGGCCTGGACTGGTGGTGTCTTGGCCCAGAGATAGGGACTTGTGGCCCAGCGTGATGGACTGTCATTGTGGCTAAGCAGAGTTTTGGCCCATTGCGGCAGACCCTCAACTCAGCGAGGAGGATTTTTGGCCCATCATACAAGGTTGGTTCTTGGCCCAGCAATGTGGACTTTCTGCCCGGTGTGGTGAACTTTCAGCCTGGTGTGGCAGACTCTTGACCTGTCGTGCAGACTGTCAGTGGCCCAGTGTGCAGATCTCTCAAGCCTAGCATAGTAGTCTTTCAGTGGTACATGGCAGTCTCTTGGTCCGATTTGGCCTCAGCATGGACCTCCGATCTCAAGGTGACTCCTTGAAGTGCAGCCCCACAGTGCCAAAGCATATTAAGATTGTAATGTTTGAAATTTCAACTTTATTTTTTATTTTGTATTTAAAAATAAGGTGGCACATGTACTATAATCACTGCAACATTTGAGTTTGACTTCCTTCTTTTTCCTATCGTGTTCTTAAGATTCGGTACTTAGGTACTTACACCTGAGATGGTGCATTGTGCGGTGGCATGATAGTTTACACGGTACACGTGACAATGAATTCAAAATCAAATCACATCAAATGTTGTGATCTGCCCTGTGAGCTGTTACTTGCAGTTTCCTGTGTTGACGAAATATATCTGAGTTAATTCTCAAACTATTATTTGAGTACTCTTTTCAGACAGTAGGGAGTTTCACAAACTGCAGATTCTTTCTTCTGACAAATTTGCAGTTGGAGGTCAGTAATCTCAGTGTCAGGTCATCTATGGATGACTTCTTTTTAGATTACATTACATTGTGGAAACAGGCCCTTCGGCCCAACAAGTCCACACTGACCCGCCGAAGCGCAACCCACCCATACCCCTACGTTTACCCCTTACCTAACACTACAGGCAATTTAGCATGGCCAATTCACCTGACCTGCACATCTTTGGACTGTGGGAGGAAACCGGAGCACCCGGAGGAAACCCACGCAGACACGGGGAGAACATGCAAACTCCACACAGTCAATCACCTGAGGCGGGAATTGAACCCGGGTCTCTGGCACAGTGAGGCAGCGGTGCTAACCACTGTGCCACCATGCTGCCCAAGTACTTCTTCCAAGTACTGTCCAAAGCTCAACAGCTCTAGCTGCTTCATGAGTAAAATGGCAGTTTCAGTCAGTAAATGAGTTTGAATAACAATCCATTCATTGTGTCCTATGCAGACAAACTATCCAAAAAACCTCAGTATCTTGGTGGAGCTGGAAGGAAAGAACTTTACACTGGATCTCAGCAGCAATAAGTAAGTTACATTATTATCACAGCTCCATCACCAGTCCACTGTGTCAGTGTTACATTAGTAAGAGAGCTCTATCATCAATCCACTCAGTCAGTGTTACATTATTAACACAGCTCTATCGCCAATCCACTGTGTCAGTGTTACATTATTAACACAGCTCTATCGCCAATCCACTGTGTCAGCGTTACATTATTAACACAGCTCTATCACCAATCCACTGTGTCAGTGTTACATTATTAACACAGCTCTATCACCATTCCACTGTGTCAGTGTTACCCTATTAACACAGCACAATCACCAATCCACTGTGTCAGTGTGACATTAATAATTCAGCTCTATCACCAATCCACTGCGTCATTGCTACATTATTAACCCAGCTCTATCACCAATCCACTGTGTCAGTGTTACGTTATTAACACAGCTCTATCACCAATCCACTGTGTCAGTGTAACATTATTAACACAGCTCTATCACCAATCCACTGTGTCAGTGTTACCCTATTAACACAGCACAATCACCAATCCACTGTGTCAGTGTGACATTAATAATTCAGCTCTATCACCAATCCACTGCGTCATTGCTACATTATTAACACAGCTCTATCACCATTCCACTGTGTCAGTGTTACCCTATTAACACAGCACAATCACCAATCCACTGTGTCAGTGTGACATTAATAATTCAGCTCTATCACCAATCCACTGCGTCATTGCTACATTATTAACCCAGCTCTATCACCAATCCACTGTGTCAGTGTTACGTTATTAACACAGCTCTATCACCAATCCACTGTGTCAGTGTTACATTATTAACACAGCTCTATCACCAATCAACTGTGTCAGCGTTACATTATTAACACAGCTCTATCACCAATCCACTGTTTCAGTGTTACATTATTAACACAGCTCCATCACCAATCCACTGTGTCAGCGTTACATTATTAACACAGCTCAATCACCAATCCACTGTGTCAGTGTTACATTATTAACACAGCTCTATCACCAATCCACTGTGTCAATATTACATTATTAATACAGCTCTATCACCAATCCACTGTGTCAGCGTTACATTATTAACACAGCTCTATCACCAATCCACTGTTTCAGTGTTACATTATTAATACAGCTCTATCACCAAAACACTGTGTCAGTGTTACATTATTAACACAGCTCTATCACCAAAACACTGTGTCAGCGTTACATTATTAACACAGCTCCATCACCAATCCACTGTGTCAGCGTTACATTATTAACACAGCTCTATCACCAATCCACTGTGTCAGTGTTACATTATTAACACAGCTCTATCACCAATCCACTGTGTCAGTGTTACATTATTAACACAGCTCTATCACCAATCCACTGTGTCAGCGTTACATTATTAACACAGCTCCATCACCAATCCACTGTGTCAGCGTTACATTATTAACACAGCTCTATCACCAATCCACTGTGTCAGTGTTACATTATTAGCCCAGCTCCATCACCAATCCACTGTGACAGTGTTACATTATTACTACAGCTCCATCACCAATCCACTGTGTCAGTGTTACATTATTAACACAGCTCCATCACCAATCCACTGTGTCAGTGTTACATTATTAACACAGCTCTATCACCAATCCACTGTGTCAGTGTTACATTATTAACACAGCTCTATCACCAATCCACTGTGTCAGTGTAACATTATTAACACAGCTCCATCACCAATCCACTGTGTCAGTGTTACATTATTCATGTGGCTCTATCACCAATCCACTGTGTCAGCGGTACAATATAATACAGCTCCATCACCAATCCAATGTGTCAGTGTTACATTATTAACACAGCTCCATCACCAATCCACTGTGCCAGTGTTACATTATTAACATAGCTCTATCACCAATCCACTGTGTCAGTGTTACATTATTAACACAGCTCCATCACCAATCCACTGTGTCAGTGTTACATTATTAACACAGCTCTATCACCAATCCACTGTGTCAGTGTTACATTATTAATACAGCTCTATCGCCAATCCACTGTGTCAGTGTTACATTATTAATACAGCTCCATCACCAATCCACTGTGACAGTGTTACATCATTAACACAGCTCTATCGCCAATCCACTGTGACAGTGTTACATCATTAACACAGCTCTATCGCCAATCCACTGTGTCAGTGTTACATTATTAACTCAGCTCCATCACCAATCCACTGTGTCAGTGTTACATTATTAATACAGCTCTATCGCCAATCCACTGTGTCAGTGTTACATTATTAATACAGCTCTATCACCAATCCACTGTGTCAGTGTTACATTATTAATACAGCTCTATCACCAATCCACTGTGTCAGTGTTACATTATTAATACAGCTCTATCGCCAATCCACTGTGTCAGTGTTACATTATTAACTCAGCTCCATCACCAATCCACGGTGTCAGTGTTACATTATTAATACAGCTCTATCACCAATCCACTGTGTCAGTGTTACATTATTAACACAGCTCTATCGCCAATCCACTGTGTCAGTGTTACATTATTAATACAGCTCTATCACCAATCCACGGGGCCAGTGTTACATTATTAACACAGCTCGATCACCAATCCACTGTGTCAGTGTTACATTATTAACACAGCTCCATCACCAATCCACTGTGTCAGTGTTACATTATTAACACAGCTCCATCACCAATCCACTGTGTCAGTGTTACATTATTAACACAGCTCCATCACCAATCCACTGTGTCAGTGTTACATTATTAACACAGCTCCATCACCAATCCACTGTGTCAGTGTTACATTATTAACACAGTTCTATCACCAATCCACTGTGTCAGTGTTACATTATTAACACAGCTCCATCACCAATCCACGGTGTCAGTGTTACATTATTAACACAGCTCTATCACCAATCCACTGTGTCAGTGTTACAATATAATACAGCTCTACCACCAATCCACTGTGTCAGTGTAACATTGTTAAAAAAGCTCCATCAAAATTCTACCGTGTCAGTGTTACATTATTAATACTGCTCCATCACCAATCCACGGTGTCAGTGTTACATTATTAACACAGCTCTATCACCAATCCACTGTCTCAGTGTTACAATATAATACAGCTCGATCACCAATCCTCTGTATCAGTGTGACATTATTAACCCAGCTCCATCACCAATCCACTGTGTTAGATGTACATCATTAATAGAGACATATAAGATAATCAGAGGGTTAGATAGGTGGATACGTGGATGGCAAACACATGGGGACACAACTGTAAAGTGAGAGAGATAGGTATAAGGCAGATGTCAGAGGAAGTTTTTTTATTCAGAGAGTAGTAAGGGTATGGAATGCTTTCCCTGCAACGGGAGTAGATTTGCGAAGTGTAAGTGCATTTAAGTCTTCTTTGGACAGGCATATGGATGTACATGGAATAGTGTCGGTGCGATGGGCTTCAGAATAGTATGACACGGCAGCACAACATCGAGGGTCGAAGGGCCTGAACTGTG
This sequence comes from Chiloscyllium plagiosum, assembly GCF_037043375.1. Lineage (NCBI taxonomy): Eukaryota > Metazoa > Chordata > Chondrichthyes > Orectolobiformes > Hemiscylliidae > Chiloscyllium > Chiloscyllium plagiosum. The sequence goes on along the minus strand of NW_028270139.1, from coordinate 171,438,316 downwards.
CTGTAATGTTCTATGTTCCAGAACATAGAACAATAGAACATAGAACAATACAGCACAGAACAGGCCCTTCGGCCCACGATGTTGTGCCGAACATTTGTCCTAGCTTAAGCACCTATCCAATTGCCGCTTAAAGGTCACCAATGATGCTGACTCTGCCACTCTCACAGGCAGCGTTTTCCATGCCGCCACCACTCTCTGGGTAAAGGACCTACCCCTGACATCTCCCCTATACCTTCCATCCTTCATCTTAAATTTATGTCCCCTTGTAACACTCTGTTGTACCCGGGGAAAAAGTCTCTGACTGTCTACTCTATCTATTCCCCTGATCATCTTATAAACCTCTATCAAGTCACCCCTCATCCTTCGCCGTTCCAATGAGAAAAGGCCTAGCACTCTCAGCCTCTCCTCATAAGACCTATTCTCCATTCCAGGCAATATCCTGGTAAATCTCCTCTGCACCCTCTCCAAAGCTTCCACATCTTTCCTAAAGTGAGGTGACCAGAACTGCACACAGTACTCCAAATGTGGCCTTACCAAAGTCCTATACAGCTGCAACATCACCTCACGACTCTTGAATTCAATCCCTCTGTTAATGAACGCTAATACACTATAGGCCTTCTTACAAGCTCTATCCACCTGAGTGGCAACTTTCAAAGAGCTATGAACATAGACCCCAAGATCCCTCTGCTCCTCCACCTCACTAAGAACCCTACCGTTAACCCTGTATTCCGCATTCTTATTTGTCTTTCCAAAATGGACAACTTCACACTTGACAGGGTTGAACTCCATCTGACACTCCTCAGCCCAGCTCTGCATCATATTTAAGTCCCTTTGCAGCCAACAACAGCCCTCCTCACTATCCACAACTCCACCAATCTTTGTATCGTCTGCAAATTTACTGACCTACCCTTCGACTCCCTCTTCCAAGTCATAAATAAAAATTACAAACAGCAGAGGATCGAGAACTGATCCCTGCAAAACTCCACTTGGAACTGGGCTCCAGGCTGAATATTTACCATCTACCACCACTCTCTGACTTCGACCGATAAGCCACTTCTCTATCCAACTGGTCAAATTTCCCACTATCCCATGCCTCCTGACTTTATGCATAAGCTTTTTTTATTGTAATGCTTGGTAAAATCAATCATTGAATCATCGAATCCCTGTAGTGTGGAAGCAGGCCATTTGGACAATCAGGTCCACCACAACTATCCCAATAGCTCCCATCTGGGCACTCGTCTTACCCTATCCCTCTATTTCCCATGGCTAATCCACCTAACTTACACATCCCTCTATGTTAACACAGTTCTATCACCAATTCACTTTGTCAGTGTTACATTATTAATTCAGCTCTGTCACCAATCCAGTGTCTGTGTTACATTATTAACCCACCTCTATCACCAATCCCGTGTCAGTTTTACATTACTATCTCAGCTCAATCACCAATCCACTGTCAGTTACATTATTAATACAGCTCTATCACCAATCCACTGTGTCAGTGTTACATTAACACAGCTTTATCACCAATCACTGTGTCAGTGTTACATTATTAACACAGCCCTATCACTAAGGCATTGTGTCTCTGTTACAATATTAAAACAGCTCTACCACCAATCCATTGCGTCAGCATTACAGTATTATAACAGCTCTATCAACAATCCACTGTGTCAGTGTTACGTTATTAATACAGTTCCCTCATCAATCCACTGTGCCAGTGTTACCTTATTAACACAGCTCTATCACCAATCCACTGTGTCAGTGTAACATTATTAATACAGCTTGATCACCAATCAACTCTGTCAGTGTTACATTATTAACACAGCTCCATCACCAATCCTCCATGTCAGTGTTACAATATTGACCCACCTCTATCACCAATATACTGCGTCAGTGTTACATTATTAACACTGCGCCATCACCAATCCACTGTGTCAGTGTAACATTATTAATACAGCTCCATCACCAATCCACTGTGTCAGTGTTACATTATTAACACAGCTCTATCACCAATCCACTGTGTCAGTGTTACTTATTAACACAGCTCGATCACCAATCCACTGTGTCGGTGTTACATTATTAACACAGCTCTATCACCAATCAACTCTGTCAGTGTTACATTATTAACACAGCTCTATCACCAATCCACTGTGTCAGTGTTACATTATGAACACAGCTCTATCACCAATCAACTCTGTCAGTGTTACATTATTAACACAGCTCCATCACCAATCCACTGTGTCAGTGTTACATTATTAACAAAGCTCCATCACCAATCCACTGTGTCAGTGTTACATTATTAACACAGCTCTATCACCAATCAACTCTGTCAGTGTTACATTATTAACACAGCTCTCTCACCAATCCACTGTGTCAGTGTTACACTATTAATACAGCTCTATCACCAATCCACTGTGTCAGTGTTACATTATTAACTCAACTCTATCACCAATCCACTGTGTCAGTGTTACATTATTGATCCACCTCTATCACCAATCCACTGTGTCAGTGTTACATTAACACAGCTCTATCACCAATCCACTGTGTCAGTGTTACATTATTAACACAGCTCTATCACCAATCCACTGTGTCAGCGTTACATTATTAACACAGCTTCGTCACCAATTCTCTGTGTCAGTGTTACATGATTGATCCACCTCTATCACCAATCCACTGTGTCAGTGTTACATTATTTCTGCAGCTTGTCACCAATCCACTGTGACAGTGGTACATTATTCACACAGCTCTATCACCAATCCACTATGTCAGTGTTACAACATTAATACAGCGCTGTAACCAATCCACTGTGTCAGTGTTACATTATAAATACAGCTCCCACACCAATGCACTGTGTCAGTGTTACATTATTAACACAGCTCTATCACCAATCCAATGTGTCAGCATTACATTATTAACACAGCTCTATCACCAATCCACTGTGTCAGTGTTACATTATTAACTCAGCTCTATCACCAATCCACTGTGTCAGCGTTACATTATTAACACAATTCTGTCATCTACTCACTGTGTCAGCGTTACAATATTATTCCAGCTCTATCACTCATGCGTGGCATCAGTGTTACATTATTAACACAGCTCTATCACCAATCCACTGTGTCAGTGTTACATTATTAACACAGCTCTATCACCAATCCACTGTGACAGTGTAACATTATTAATACAGCTCTATCATCAATCCACTGTGTCAGTGTTACATATTTTGTACAGGTCTATCGTCAATCCACTGTGTCAGGGTTACATTATTAACACAGCGCAATCACCAATCCACTGTGTCAGTGTTACATTATTAACACAGTTCTATCACCAATCCACTGTGTCAGTGTGACATTATTAATACAGCATCATCACCAATCCACTGTGTCAATGTTACATTATTAATACTGCTCTATCACCAATCCACTGTGTCAGTGTTACATTATTAATACAGTTTCATCACCAATCCACTGTGTCAGTGTAACATTATTAACACAGCTCTATCACCAATCCACTGTCAGTGTGACATTATTAATACTGCTTTCTCACCAATCCACTGTGTTAGTATTACATTATTAGTACAGTTTCATCACCAATCCACTGTGTCAGTGTAACATTATTAACACAGCCCCATCACCAATCCATTGCATCAGTGTTACATTATTAATACAGCTATATCACCAATCCACTGTGTCAGCGTTACATTATTAACACAATTCTGTCATCTACTCACTGTGTCAGCGTTACAATATTATTCCAGCTCTATCACTCATGCGTGGCATCAGTGTTACATTATTAACACAGCTCTATCACCAATCCACTGTGTCAGTGTTACATTATTAACACAGCTCTATCGCCAATCCACTGTGTCAGTGTTACATTATTAACACAGCTCTATCGCCAATCCACTGTGTCAGCGTTACATTATTAACACAGCTCTATCACCAATCCACTGTGTCAGTGTTACATTATTAACACAGCTCTATCACCATTCCACTGTGTCAGTGTTACATTATTAATACAGCTCTATCGCCAATCCACTGTGTCAGTGTTACATTATTAACTCAGCTCTATCACTAATCCACTCAGTCAGTGTTACATTATTAACACAGATCCATCATCAATCCACTGTGTCAGTGTTACATTATTATCCCAGCTCCATCACGAATTCACATTGTCAGTGTTACACTATTAACACAGCTCTATCACCAATCCACTGTGTCAGTGTTACATTATTAATACAGCTCTATCGCCAATCCACTGTGTCAGTGTTACATTATTAACTCAGCTCCATCACCAATCCACTGTGTCAGTGTTACATTATTAATACAGCTCTATCGCCAATCCACTGTGTCAGTGTTACATTATTAATACAGCTCTATCACCAATCCACTGTGTCAGTGTTACATTATTAATACAGCTCTATCACCAATCCACTGTGTCAGTGTTACATTATTAATACAGCTCTATCGCCAATCCACTGTGTCAGTGTTACATTATTAACTCAGCTCCATCACCAATCCACGGTGTCAGTGTTACATTATTAACACAGCTCCATCACCAATCCACTGTGTCAGTGTTACATTATTAACTCAGCTCCATCACCAATCCACGGTGTCAGTGTTACATTATTAATACAGCTCTATCACCAATCCACTGTGTCAGTGTTACATTATTAATACAGCTCTATCGCCAATCCACTGTGTCAGTGTTACATTATTAATACAGCTCTATCGCCAATCCACTGTGTCAGTGTTACATTATTAACTCAGCTCCATCACCAATCCACTGTGTCAGTGTTACATTATTAATACAGCTCTATCGCCAATCCACTGTGTCAGTGTTACATTATTAATACAGCTCTATCACCAATCCACTGTGTCAGTGTAACATTATTAACACAGCTCTATCACCAATCCACTGTGTCAGTGTTACCCTATTAACACAGCACAATCACCAATCCACTGTGTCAGTGTGACATTAATAATTCAGCTCTATCACCAATCCACTGCGTCATTGCTACATTATTAACACAGCTCTATCACCATTCCACTGTGTCAGTGTTACCCTATTAACACAGCACAATCACCAATCCACTGTGTCAGTGTGACATTAATAATTCAGCTCTATCACCAATCCACTGCGTCATTGCTACATTATTAACCCAGCTCTATCACCAATCCACTGTGTCAGTGTTACGTTATTAACACAGCTCTATCACCAATCCACTGTGTCAGTGTTACATTATTAACACAGCTCTATCACCAATCCACTGTGTCAGCGTTACATTATTAACACAGCTCTATCACCAATCCACTGTTTCAGTGTTACATTATTAACACAGCTCCATCACCAATCCACTGTGTCAGCGTTACATTATTAACACAGCTCAATCACCAATCCACTGTGTCAGTGTTACATTATTAACACAGCTCTATCACCAATCCACTGTGTCAATATTACATTATTAATACAGCTCTATCACCAATCCACTGTGTCAGCGTTACATTATTAACACAGCTCTATCACCAATCCACTGTTTCAGTGTTACATTATTAACACAGCTCTATCACCAAAACACTGTGTCAGCGTTACATTATTAACACAGCTCTATCACCAAAACACTGTGTCAGCGTTACATTATTAACACAGCTCCATCACCAATCCACTGTGTCAGCGTTACATTATTAACACAGCTCTATCACCAATCCACTGTGTCAGTGTTACATTATTAACACAGCTCTATCACCAATCCACTGTGTCAGTGTTACATTATTAACACAGCTCTATCACCAATCCACTGTGTCAGCGTTACATTATTAACACAGCTCCATCACCAATCCACTGTGTCAGCGTTACATTATTAACACAGCTCTATCACCAATCCACTGTGTCAGTGTTACATTATTAGCCCAGCTCCATCACCAATCCACTGTGACAGTGTTACATTATTACTACAGCTCCATCACCAATCCACTGTGTCAGTGTTACATTATTAACACAGCTCCATCACCAATCCACTGTGTCAGTGTTACATTATTAACACAGCTCTATCACCAATCCACTGTGTCAGTGTTACATTATTAACACAGCTCTATCACCAATCCACTGTGTCAGTGTAACATTATTAACACAGCTCCATCACCAATCCACTGTGTCAGTGTTACATTATTCATGTGGCTCTATCACCAATCCACTGTGTCAGCGGTACAATATAATACAGCTCCATCACCAATCCAATGTGTCAGTGTTACATTATTAACACAGCTCCATCACCAATCCACTGTGCCAGTGTTACATTATTAACATAGCTCTATCACCAATCCACTGTGTCAGTGTTACATTATTAACACAGCTCCATCACCAATCCACTGTGTCAGTGTTACATTATTAACACAGCTCTATCACCAATCCACTGTGTCAGTGTTACATTATTAATACAGCTCTATCGCCAATCCACTGTGTCAGTGTTACATTATTAATACAGCTCCATCACCAATCCACTGTGACAGTGTTACATCATTAACACAGCTCTATCGCCAATCCACTGTGACAGTGTTACATCATTAACACAGCTCCATCACCAATCCACTATGTCAGTGTTACATTATTAACACAGCTCTATCACCAATCCACTGTGTCAGTGTTACATTATTAACACAGCTCAATCACCAATCCACTGTGTCAGTGTTACATTATTAACACAGATCAATCACCAATCCACTGTGTCAGTGTTACATTATTTACACAGCTCTATCACCAATCCACTGTGTCAGTGTTACATTATTAACTCAGCTCCATCACCAATCCACTGTGTCAGTGTTACATTATTAACACAGCTCTATCACCAATCCACGGTGTCAGTGTTACATTATTAACACAGCTCTATCACCAATCCACTGTGTCAGTGTTACATTATTAACACAGCTCTATCGCCAATCCACTGTGTCAGTGTTACATTATTAATACAGCTCTATCACCAATCCACTGTGTCAGTGTTACATTATTAACACAGCTCTATCGCCAATCCACTGTGTCAGTGTTACATTATTAATACAGCTCTATCACCAATCCACTGTGTCAGTGTTACATTATTAACACAGCTCCATCACCAATCCACTGTGTCAGTGTTACATTATTAACTCAGCTCCATCACCAATCCACGGTGTCAGTGTTACATTATTAATACAGCTCTATCACCAATCCACTGTGTCAGTGTTACATTATTAATACAGCTCTATCGCCAATCCACTGTGTCAGTGTTACATTATTAATACAGCTCTATCGCCAATCCACTGTGTCAGTGTTACATTATTAACTCAGCTCCATCACCAATCCACTGTGTCAGTGTTACATTATTAATACAGCTCTATCGCCAATCCACTGTGTCAGTGTTACATTATTAATACAGCTCTATCACCAATCCACTGTGTCAGTGTTACATTATTAATACAGCTCTATCACCAATCCACTGTGTCAGTGTTACATTATTAATACAGCTCTATCGCCAATCCACTGTGTCAGTGTTACATTATTAACTCAGCTCCATCACCAATCCACGGTGTCAGTGTTACATTATTAACACAGCTCCATCACCAATCCACTGTGTCAGTGTTACATTATTAACTCAGCTCCATCACCAATCCACGGTGTCAGTGTTACATTATTAATACAGCTCTATCACCAATCCACTGTGTCAGTGTTACATTATTAATACAGCTCTATCGCCAATCCACTGTGTCAGTGTTACATTATTAATACAGCTCTATCGCCAATCCACTGTGTCAGTGTTACATTATTAACTCAGCTCCATCACCAATCCACTGTGTCAGTGTTACATTATTAATACAGCTCTATCGCCAATCCACTGTGTCAGTGTTACATTATTAATACAGCTCTATCACCAATCCACTGTGTCAGTGTTACATTATTAATACAGCTCTATCACCAATCCACTGTGTCAGTGTTACATTATTAATACAGCTCTATCGCCAATCCACTGTGTCAGTGTTACATTATTCACTCAGCTCCATCACCAATCCACGGTGTCAGTGTTACATTATTAATACAGCTCTATCACCAATCCACTGTGTCAGTGTTACATTATTAACACAGCTCTATCGCCAATCCACTGTGTCAGTGTTACATTATTAATACAGCTCTATCACCAATCCACGGGGCCAGTGTTACATTATTAACACAGCTCGATCACCAATCCACTGTGTCAGTGTTACATTATTAACACAGCTCCATCACCAATCCACTGTGTCAGTGTTACATTATTAACACAGCTCCATCACCAATCCACTGTGTCAGTGTTACATTATTAACACAGCTCCATCACCAATCCACTGTGTCAGTGTTACATTATTAAAACAGCTCCATCACCAATCCACTGTGTCAGTGTTACATTATTAACACAGTTCTATCACCAATCCACTGTGTCAGTGTTACATTATTAACACAGCTCCATCACCAATCCACGGTGTCAGTGTTACATTATTAACACAGCTCTATCACCAATCCACTGTGTCAGTGTTACAATATAATACAGCTCTACCACCAATCCACTGTGTCAGTGTAACATTGTTAAAAAAGCTCCATCAAAATTCTACCGTGTCAGTGTTACATTATTAATACTGCTCCATCACCAATCCACGGTGTCAGTGTTACATTATTAACACAGCTCTATCACCAATCCACTGTCTCAGTGTTACAATATAATACAGCTCGATCACCAATCCTCTGTATCAGTGTGACATTATTAACCCAGCTCCATCACCAATCCACTGTGTTAGATGTACATCATTAATAGAGACATATAAGATAATCAGAGGGTTAGATAGGTGGATACGTGGATGGCAAACACATGGGGACACAACTGTAAAGTGAGAGAGATAGGTATAAGGCAGATGTCAGAGGAAGTTTTTTTATTCAGAGAGTAGTAAGGGTATGGAATGCTTTCCCTGCAACGGGAGTAGATTTGCGAAGTGTAAGTGCATTTAAGTCTTCTTTGGACAGGCATATGGATGTACATGGAATAGTGTTGGTGCGATGGGCTTCAGAATAGTATGACACGGCAGCACAACATCGAGGGTCGAAGGGCCTGAACTGTGCTGTAATGTTCTATGTTCCAGAACATAGAACAATAGAACATAGAACAATACAGCACAGAACAGGCCCTTCGGCCCACGATGTTGTGCCGAACATTTGTCCTAGCTTAAGCACCTATCCAATTGCCGCTTAAAGGTCACCAATGATGCTGACTCTGCCACTCTCACAGGCAGCATTTTCCATGCCACCACCACTCTCTGGGTAAAGGACCTACCCCTGACATCTCCCCTATACCTTCCATCCTTCATCTTAAATTTATGTCCCCTTGTAACACTCTGTTGTACCCGGGGAAAAAGTCTCTGACTGTCTACTCTATCTATTCCCCTGATCATCTTATAAACCTCTATCAAGTCACCCCTCATCCTTCGCCGTTCCAATGAGAAAAGGCCTAGCACTCTCAGCCTCTCCTCATAAGACCTATTCTCCATTCCAGGCAATATCCTGGTAAATCTCCTCTGCACCCTCTCCAAAGCTTCCACATCTTTCCTAAAGTGAGGTGACCAGAACTGCACACAGTACTCCAAATGTGGCCTTACCAAAGTCCTACACAGCTGCAACATCACCTCACGACTCTTGAATTCAATCCCTCTGTTAATGAACGCTAATACACTATAGGCCTTCTTACAAGCTCTATCCACCTGAGTGGCAACTTTCAAAGAGCTATGAACATAGACCCCAAGATCCCTCTGCTCCTCCACCTCACTAAGAACCCTACCGTTAACCCTGTATTCCGCATTCTTATTTGTCTTTCCAAAATGGACAACCTCACACTTGACAGGGTTGAACTCCATCTGACACTCCTCAGCCCAGCTCTGCATCATATTTAAGTCCCTTTGCAGCCAACAACAGCCCTCCTCACTATCCACAACTCCACCAATCTTTGTATCGTCTGCAAATTTACTGACCTACCCTTCGACTCCCTCTTCCAAGTCATAAATAAAAATTACAAACAGCAGAGGATCGAGAACTGATCCCTGCAAAACTCCACTTGGAACTGGGCTCCAGGCTGAATATTTACCATCTACCACCACTCTCTGACTTCGACCGATAAGCCACTTCTCTATCCAACTGGTCAAATTTCCCACTATCCCATGCCTCCTGACTTTATGCATAAGCTTTTTTTATTGTAATGCTTGGTAAAATCAATCATTGAATCATCGAATCCCTGTAGTGTGGAAGCAGGCCATTTGGACAATCAGGTCCACCACAACTATCCCAATAGCTCCCATCTGGGCACTCGTCTTACCCTATCCCTCTATTTCCCATGGCTAATCCACCTAACTTACACATCCCTCTATGTTAACACAGTTCTATCACCAATTCACTTTGTCAGTGTTACATTATTAATTCAGCTCTGTCACCAATCCAGTGTCTGTGTTACATTATTAACCCACCTCTATCACCAATCCCGTGTCAGTTTTACATTACTATCTCAGCTCAATCACCAATCCACTGTCAGTTACATTATTAATACAGCTCTATCACCAATCCACTGTGTCAGTGTTACATTAACACAGCTTTATCACCAATCACTGTGTCAGTGTTACATTATTAACACAGCCCTATCACTAAGGCATTGTGTCTCTGTTACAATATTAAAACAGCTCTACCACCAATCCATTGCGTCAGCATTACAGTATTAAAACAGCTCTATCAACAATCCACTGTGTCAGTGTTACGTTATTAATACAGTTCCCTCATCAATCCACTGTGCCAGTGTTACCTTATTAACACAGCTCTATCACCAATCCACTGTGTCAGTGTAACATTATTAATACAGCTTGATCACCAATCAACTCTGTCAGTGTTACATTATTAACACAGCTCCATCACCAATCCTCCATGTCAGTGTTACAATATTGACCCACCTCTATCACCAATATACTGCGTCAGTGTTACATTATTAACACTGCGCCATCACCAATCCACTGTGTCAGTGTAACATTATTAATACAGCTCCATCACCAATCCACTGTGTCAGTGTTACATTATTAACACAGCTCTATCACCAATCCACTGTGTCAGTGTTACTTATTAACACAGCTCGATCACCAATCCACTGTGTCGGTGTTACATTATTAACACAGCTCTATCACCAATCAACTCTGTCAGTGTTACATTATTAACACAGCTCTATCACCAATCCACTGTGTCAGTGTTACATTATTAACACAGCTCTATCACCAATCAACTCTGTCAGTGTTACATTATTAACACAGCTCCATCACCAATCCACTGTGTCAGTGTTACATTATTAACAAAGCTCCATCACCAATCCACTGTGTCAGTGTTACATTATTAACACAGCTCTATCACCAATCAACTCTGTCAGTGTTACATTATTAACACAGCTCTCTCACCAATCCACTGTGTCAGTGTTACACTATTAATACAGCTCTATCACCAATCCACTGTGTCAGTGTTACATTATTAACTCAACTCTATCACCAATCCACTGTGTCAGTGTTACATTATTGATCCACCTCTATCACCAATCCACTGTGTCAGTGTTACATTAACACAGCTCTATCACCAATCCACTGTGTCAGTGTTACATTATTAACACAGCTCTATCACCAATCCACTGTGTCAGCGTTACATTATTAACACAGCTTCGTCACCAATTCTCTGTGTCAGTGTTACATGATTGATCCACCTCTATCACCAATCCACTGTGTCAGTGTTACATTATTTCTGCAGCTTGTCACCAATCCACTGTGACAGTGGTACATTATTCACACAGCTCTATCACCAATCCACTATGTCAGTGTTACAACATTAATACAGCGCTGTAACCAATCCACTGTGTCAGTGTTACATTATAAATACAGCTCCCACACCAATGCACTGTGTCAGTGTTACATTATTAACACAGCTCTATCACCAATCCAATGTGTCAGCGTTACATTATTAACACAGCTCTATCACCAATCCACTGTGTCAGTGTTACATTATTAACTCAGCTCTATCACCAATCCACTGTGTCAGCGTTACATTATTAACACAATTCTGTCATCTACTCACTGTGTCAGCGTTACAATATTATTCCAGCTCTATCACTCATCTGTGGCATCAGTGTTACATTATTAACACAGCTCTATCACCAATCCACTGTGTCAGTGTTACATTATTAACACAGCTCTATCACCAATCCACTGTGACAGTGTAACATTATTAATACAGCATCATCACCAATCCACTGTGTCAATGTTACATTATTAATACAGCTCTATCATCAATCCACTGTGTCAGTGTTACATATTTTGTACAGGTCTATCGTCAATCCACTGTGTCAGGGTTACATTATTAACACAGCGCAATCACCAATCCACTGTGTCAGTGTTACATTATTAACACAGTTCTATCACCAATCCACTGTGTCAGTGTGACATTATTAATACAGCATCATCACCAATCCACTGTGTCAATGTTACATTATTAATACTGCTCTATCACCAATCCACTGTGTCAGTGTTACATTATTAATACAGTTTCATCACCAATCCACTGTGTCAGTGTAACATTATTAACACAGCTCTATCACCAATCCACTGTCAGTGTGACATTATTAATACTGCTTTCTCACCAATCCACTGTGTTAGTATTACATTATTAGTACAGTTTCATCACCAATCCACTGTGTCAGTGTAACATTATTAACACAGCCCCATCACCAATCCATTGCATCAGTGTTACATTATTAATACAGCTATATCACCAATCCACTGTGTCAGCGTTACATTATTAACACAATTCTGTCATCTACTCACTGTGTCAGCGTTACAATATTATTCCAGCTCTATCACTCATGCGTGGCATCAGTGTTACATTATTAACACAGCTCTATCACCAATCCACTGTGTCAGTGTTACATTATTAACACAGCTCCATCACCAATCCACTGTGTCAGTGTTACATTATTAACACAGCTCTCTCACCAATCCACTGTGTCAGTGTTACACTATTAATACAGCTCTATCACCAATCCACTGTGTCAGTGTTACATTATTAACTCAACTCTATCACCAATCCACTGTGTCAGTGTTACATTATTGATCCACCTCGATCACCAATCCACTGTGTCAGTGTTACATTAACACAGCTCTATCACCAATCCACTGTGTCAGTGTTACATTATTAACACAGCTCTATCACCAATCCACTGTGTCAGCGTTACATTATTAACACAGCTTCGTCACCAATTCTCTGTGTCAGTGTTACATGATTGATCCACCTCTATCACCAATCCACTGTGTCAGTGTTACATTATTAATGCAGCTTGTCACCAATCCACTGTGACAGTGGTACATTATTCACACAGCTCTATCACCAATCCACTATGTCAGTGTTACAACATTAATACAGCGCTGTAACCAATCCACTGTGTCAGTGTTACATTATAAATACAGCTCCCACACCAATGCACTGTGTCAGTGTTACACTATTAACACAGCTCTGTCACCAATCCACTGTGTCAGCGTTACATTATTAACACAGCTCTATCACCAATCCACTGTGTCAGTGTTACATTATTAACTCAGCTCTATCACCAATCCACTGTGTCAGCGTTACATTATTAACACAATTCTGTCATCTACTCACTGTGTCAGCGTTACAATATTATTCCAGCTCTATCACTCATGTGTGGCATCAGTGTTACATTATTAACACAGCTCTATCACCAATCCACTGTGTCAGTGTTACATTATTAACACAGCTCTATCACCAATCCACTGTGACAGTGTAACATTATTAATACAGCTCTATCATCAATCCACTGTGTCAGTGTTGCATATTTTGTACAGGTCTATCGTCAATCCACTGTGTCAGGGTTACATTATTAACACAGCGCAATCACCAATCCACTGTGTCAGTGTTACATTATTAACACAGTTCTATCACCAATCCACTGTGTCAGTGTGACATTATTAATACAGCACCATCACCAATCCACTGTGTCAGTGTTACATTATTAATACTGCTCTATCACCAATCCACTGTGTCAGTGTTACATTATTAATACAGTTTCATCACCAATCCACTGTGTCAGTGTAACATTATTAACACAGCTCTATCACCAATCCACTGTCAGTGTGACATTATTAATACTGCTTTCTCACCAATCCACTGTGTTAGTATTACATTATTAGTACAGTTTCATCACCAATCCACTGTGTCAGTGTAACATTATTAACACAGCCCCATCACCAATCCATTGCATCAGTGTTACATTATTAATACAGCTCTCTCACCAATCCACTGTGTCAGTGTTACATTATTAATACAGCTCTATCACCAATCCACAGTGTCAGTGTTACATTATTAACACAGCTCTATCACCAATACACTGTCAGTGATACATTATTAACACAGCTCTATAACCTGGTGTTGTGTGATTTTTAACAATCCACTGTGTCAGTGTTACATTATTAACACAGCTCTGTCACCAATCCACTGTGTCAGTGTTATATTATTATCCCAGCTCTATCACCAATCCACTGTGTCAGTGTTACATTATTAACACAGCTCCATCACCAATCCACTGTGTCAGTGTTACATTATTAACACAGCTCTATCACCAATCCACTGTGTCAGTGTTACATTATTAATACAGCTCTATCACCAATCCACTGTATCAGTGTTACATTATTAATACAGCTCTATCAGCAATCCACTGTGTCAGTGTTACGTTATTAACACAGGTCCATCACCAATCCACTGTGTCAGTGTTACGTTATTAACACAGGTCCATCACCAATGCACTGTGTCAGTGTTACATTATTAACACAGCTCTATCACCAATCCACTGTGTCAGTGTTACATTATCAACCCAGCTCCATCACAAATCCGCAATGTCAGCGTTACATTATTAAAAGGCAGGTTCTTGTCCCACTTTCATATTGAGAATATCCTCTACTGCACTGTGTGGTACTAAAAGGAACAGTCTTCCAACACATATACCACCTGAAGTTCGGGTATTCATGTGTTGCCCTGGGCCTTCAACAGCAGCAGAATTGTACCCCAACACAATCTGCAACTTCATCGTCTGTTCTATGGATGGCAACTGCTTCGTGGAGTTATCACTGCAGCGTTAATCCAAAGTTACGATAATGTTCTGAGAAAGCGGTGTCGAGTTCCACTCTGGCAGAATTTGAATTCAATGAAAATTTGGAATTAAGAGTCTACTGATGACCTCAAATCCATTGTCGAATTTTGGGCAAAACCGTGTGTTTCACTCATGTCCTTTAGAAAATCTGCCACTCTTAAATCATCTGACCGACATGACACTGCAGATCCACAGAAATGTGGTTGAGTATTAACTACCCTCCAGGCAATTAGAGATGGGAAATAAATGCTGGCTAACCCAGTGATACTCTCATGCCACGAATAAAGAAAAACATCCACCATCAAAACAGTACTATGAAGCCAGCTTTCCACCCTAGATCAATGGACAGTGCAGGAGGGTGTGCCAGGAGCAACACCAGGTGCAACAGAAAATGTGGACTCAACCTGAAGTTATCAAACAGGACTGTGAAGAGTGTGGTGCTGGAAAAGCATCAAAAGGCCAGGCAGCATCTGAGGAGCAGGAAAATCAATGTTTTAGACAAAAGCCCTTCATCAGGAATCCAGCACCACACTCTCGATTCTAATCTCCAATATCAGCAGTACTCACTTTCACCTAGGATTACTTTCATGTCAAACAATATAAGCTGTAAGTGATATAACATAGAACAATACAGCACAGTACAGGTTCTTTGGTCCATGATGTTATGCCAAGCATTTATTCTCATCTAAGATCAACCTAACCTACACACCCCTCAATTTACTGCCGTCCATGACTCGGTCAGCAGTAGCTTCAATGTCTCATGTCTCTGACTCTACTACCACTGCTAGCAGCGCATTCCACACACCCAGCACTCCCTGCATAAAGAACTTACCTCTGACATCTCCCCTAAACCTTGTTCCGACATTTTAAAATTACTTCCACTTATGATAGCCATTTCTGCTCTGGCTCAAGATTAGAGTGGTGCTAGAAAAACACAGCAGATCATGCAGCATCCGAAGAGCAGGAAAATTGATGTTTTGTGCAAAAGCTCTTCTTCACCGCCCGAAACATTGATTTTCCTGCGCCTCAGATGCTGTCTGACCTGCTGTGCTTTTCCACCACCACTCTAATCTTGACCCTGATCTCCAGGACCTGCAGTTCCCACTTTTGCCTCAAAATCTCTAGCTATCTACTCTATCTATGTCTCTCATTAGATTGTACACCTCTATCAAGTCACCTCTCTTCCTTCTTCTCTCCAGTGTGAAAAGCCCGAGCTCACTCAACCTCTCTTCATAAGACATGCCTTCCAATCCGGGCAGCACCCTGGTAAGTCTCCTCTGCACTCTTTCTGAAGCATCGACATCCTTTTTATAGTGAGGCAACGAGAACTGGACACAATATTCCAAGTATGGTCTAACCAGGGTTTTATGGAGCAAATCATCGTGACTCTTAAACTCAATCCCCCCTGTTAATGAAAGTCAAAATACCACACATCTTCTTAACAACACTATCAACTTGGGTGGCAACTTTGAGGGATCTAGGTACATGGACCCCAAAGTCTCGTTGTTCCTCCACATTGCCAAGAATCCTGACTTTAGCCCTGTATTCAGCATTCAAATTCAACCTTCCAAATTAAATCACTTTGATTTAACTCAGTTGAATCAGTGCAGGCTCGAAGGGCAGAATGGCCTACTCCTGCACCTATTGTCTATAATCCCATCTGCCACTTCTCAGCCCAGCTCTGCAACCTGTCATTGTCTTATTGTAGCCTGCAACAGCCCTCGACACTATCTGCAACACCACCGGCCTTTGTGTCATCGGCAAACTTACTAACCCACCTTCCACTTCTTCGTTCAAGTCATTTATAAAAGCCAGAAAGAGCAGAGGCCCAAGAACAGATCCCTGCCGGATACCACTGGTCACTGACCTCCAAGCAGAATGTTTTCCATCCACTACCACTAGCTGTCTTCTTTCAGCCAGCCAATTCTGTATCTGGACAGTCAAAGTCCACTGTATCCTATACCTCCTAACTTTCTGAATGAGCCTACCGTGAGGAACCTGATCAAATGCCTTACTGAAATCCATATACACCACACCAACTGTTCGATCTTCGTTAACTTGTCTTGTCAAATCTCAGTAAGGCTTGTCAGGCATGACCTGGCCCTCACAAAGCCATGCTGACTATCTTTCATCAAACAATGTTTCTCCAAATAGTCATAAATCCTACCTTTCAGTATTCTTTCCAGTAGCTTGCTGACCACACATGTAAGACTGACTGTTCTTTAATTCCCAGGGATTTCCCTATTCTCTTTCTTGAACAGAGGAACAACATTCGCCTCCCTCCAATCACCTGATACTACTCCCATGCAGAGTGGGGATGCAAAGATCATAGCCAGTGGCACAGCAATCTTATTCCTTGCTTCCTGTAGTAACTTTGGATGTATCTGGTCTGGCCCTGTGGACTTATCTACCTTGATGCTTCCCAGAATTTCCAGCACATCCACTTTCTTAATATCAATCTGTTCAAGCCGAGTACCAAAAGAGAAAACGCTGGAAAATCTCAGCAGGTCTGGCAGCATCTGTAAGGAGAGAAAAGAGCTGACGTTTCGAGTCTAACTGACCCTTTGTCAAAGCTGACCCTTTGTTCAAGCCTATTAACCTGGTCCACAATGTTCTCATTATCAACAAGCTCCCCCTCCTTAGTGAATACTGAAGCAAAAGTCCCATTTAGAGCCTTCCCTACCTCTTCAGATTCCAGGCACAAGTTCCCTCCACTATTCTCCTTTGTCCCTCCCCTCTCTCTGATCATTCTCTTATTCCTCACACCTTTGGGTTTTTCCTAATTCTTCTCACCAAGACTTTCTCATGGCCCCTCCTAATTCTTCTTAGTCCATTTTGAGTTCTTTCTGAGCTCCCCTGTAATCCTCTAAAGCTGTGCCAGAGGTTTGCTTCCTCAACCTTAAGTAATCTTCCTTCTTCCTCTTGACAAGAAGCTCCTCTTCTCTTGCCATCCAAGGCTCCTACATCTTACCTTAGCCTTCCTTGCCTGTTTCAGTGGGACAAATTTGCTCCTTAAACAGCCTCCACATTTCTGTCGTGCACATCTCGCAGAACAATTGTTTTCTATTTATACTTCACAGCTCCTGTACAATAGCAGTATAATTTCTCCTCCCCCAGCTAAATATCTACCCATACTGTCTGTTCCTATCCTTCTCCATGGCGATTGTAAAGGTGAGAGACAAAAAAACCTGGGATGGCTGGAAAAAGAGAAGCCTTCAGAAATGAGATAACAAGAATCCAGAGAAAGTATTTACCTGTTAGGGTGAAAGGAAAGGCTGGTAGGTAAGGGGGAATGCTGGATTACGAAAGAAATTGAGGGTTTGATTAAGGAAAAGAAGGAAGCATATGGCAGGTAGAGACAGGATATCTTGAGTGAATCCTTAGAAGAGTATAAAGATAGCAGGAGTATACTCAAGAGGGAAATCAGGAGGGCAAAAAGGGGAGATGAGATAGCTTTGGCAAATAGAATTAATGAGAATCCTAAGGGTTTTTACAAGGTTTTTTAAGGACAAAAGGGTAACTAGGAAGAGAATAGGGCCCCTCAAAGATCAGCAAGGTGGTCCTTGTGTGGAGCCGCAGACAATGGGGAGATACTAAACGCGTATTTTGCATCAGTATTTACTGTGGAAAAGGATATGGAAGACATAGAATGTAGGGGAATAGATGGTGACACCTTGCAAAATGTCCATATTACAGAGGAGGAAGTGCTGGATGTCTTGGAATGCATAAAAGTGGATAAATCCCCAGGACCTGATCAGGTCTCCCCTAGAACTCTGTGGGAAGCTAGAGAAGTGATTGCTGGGCCTCTTGCTGAGATACTTGTATCATCGATAGTCACAGGTGAGGTGGCGGAAGACTGGAGGTTGGTTAACTTGGTGCCACTTGTTTAAGAAGGGTGGTAAGGACAAGCCAGGGAACTACAGACCAGTGAGCCTGACCTCGGTAGTGGGCAAGTTGTTGGAGGGAATCCTGAGGGACAGTATGTACATGGTTTGGAAAGGAGAAAGTGAGGTCTGCAGATGCTGGAGATCAGAGCTGAAAATGTGTTGCTGGAAAAGCGCAGCAGGTCAGGCAGCATCCAGGGAACAGGAGAATCGACGTTTCGGGCATAAGCCCTCCTAACTCTTCTTAGTCCAGGCTTATGCCCGAAACGTCGATTCTCCTGTTCCCTGGATGCTGCATGGTTTGGAAAGGCAAGGACTGATTAGGGATAGTCAACATGGCTTTGTGCGTGGGAAATCATGTCTCACAAACTTGATTGAGTTTTTTGAAGAAGTAACAAAGAGAATTGATGAGGGCAGAGTGGTAGATGTGATCTATATGGACTTCTGTAAGCTGTTTGACAAGTTTCCCCATGGGAGACTGGTTAGCAAGGTTAGATCTGACAGAATAGAGGCATTTGGAGACAGAACTGGTTCAAAGGTAGAAGACAGAGGGTGGTGGTGGTGGGTTGTTTTTCAGACTGGAAGCCTGTGACAAGTGGAGTGCCACAAGGATCGGTGCTGGGTCCGCTACTTTTTGTCATTTATATAAATGATTTGGACGTGAGTATAAGAGGTATCGTTAGTAAGTTTGCAGATGACAACAAAATTGGAGGTGTAGTGGACAGCGAAGCAGGTTACCTCAGATTACAACAGATGGGTCAATGGGCTGAGAAGTGGTAGATCGAGTTGAATTGAGATAAGTGCGAGGTGCTGCATTTTGGGAAAGCAAATCTTAGCAGGACTTATACACTTATTGGTAAGGTCCGAGGGAGTGTTGCTGAACAAAGAGACTTTGGAGTGCAGGTTCATAGCTCTTTGAAAGTGGAGTCGCAGATCGACAGGATAGTGAAGGAAGCATTTGGTATGCTTTCCCTTATTGGTCAGAGTATTGAGTACAGGGGTTGGGAGGTCATATTGCGGTTGTACAGGACATTGGTTAGGCCACTGTTGGAATATTGCGTGCAATTCTGGTCTCCTTCCTATCAGAAAGATGTTATGAAACTTGAAAGGGTTCAGAAAAGATTTACAAGGATGTTTCCTGTGTTGGAGGATTTAAGCTATAAGGAGAGACTGAACAGGCTGGGGCTGTTTTCCCTGGAGCGTCGGATGCTGAGGCGTGACCTTATAGAGGTTTACAAATTTATGAGGGGCATGGATAGGATAAATAGACAAAGTCTTTTCCCTGGGGTCAGGGAGTCCAGAACTAGAGGGCATAGGTTGAGGGTGAGAGGGGAAAGACATAAAAGAGACGTAAAGGGCAGCTTTCGGTTGGTTGGTGCGGGTGTCCCAGAGGTGTTCTCTGAAACCACCGAACTCATCTCTGCATACCTTGACACGGTCCTGTCCCCCTTAGTCCAAGAACTCCCCACCTACGTTTGGGACACCACCCACGCCCTCCACCTCCTCCATGATTTTCGCTTCCCCGACCCCCAACGCCTTATCTTCACCATGGACATCCAGTCCCTGTACACCTCCATCCCCCATCACGAAGGCCTCAAAGCCCTCCGCCAAACCAACCAGTAACCTTTCACTGACACCCTCCTTCGAATGACTGAACTGGTCCTCACTCTGAACAACTTCTCTTTCCAATCCTCCCACTTCCTCCAAACCAAAGGAGTAGCCATGGGCATCCACATGGGCCCCAGCTATGCCTGTCTCTTCGTCAGATATGTGGAACAGTCCATCTTCCACAGCTACACTTGGCACCACCCCCCACCTTTTCCTCCGCAACATCGATGATTGTATCGGCACTACCTTGTGCTCCCACGAGGAGGTTGAACTGTTCATCCACTTTACTAACACTTTCCACCCCGACCTCAAATTTACCTGGACCGTCTCAGACTCCTCCCTCCCCTTCCGAGACCTGTCCATTTCTATCTCGGACGACTGACTCAACACGGACGTTTACTATAAACCGACTGACTCCCACAGCTACCTAGATTACACCTCCTCCCACCCTGCCCCCTGTAAAAACACCAGCCCATATTCCCAATTTCTTCACCTCCATCGCATCTGCTCCCAGGAGGACCAATCCCAATACCAAACAACCCAGATGGCCTCCTTCTTCAAAGACCGCAATTTCCTCTCCGACGTGGTTGATGATGCTCTCCACCGCATCTCCTCCACTTCCCGCTCCTCCGCCCTAGAACCCCGCCCCTCCAATCGCCACCAGGATAGAACCCCATTGGTCCTCACCTACCATCCCACCAACCTCCAGATACATCATATCATCCTTGGTCATTTCCGCCACCTCCAAACAGACCCCACCACCAAGGACATATTTCCCTCCACTCCCCTATCAGCGTTCTGAAAAGACCACTCCCTCTGCGACTCCCTCGTCAGGTCCACACCCCTCACCAACCCAAACTCCACTCCCGGTACCTTCTCCTGCAACCGCAAGAAATGCAAAACTTGCGCCCACACCACCCCCTCACTTCCCTCCAAGGCCCCAAGGGATCATTCCATATCCATCACAAATTCACTTGCACCTCCACACACATCTTTTACTGCATCTGCTGCACCCGATGTGGCTTCCTATACACTGGAGAGACAGGCCGCCTACTTGCGGAATATTTCAGAGAACACCTCTGGGACACCTGCACCAACGAACCCAACCACCCCGTGGCTGAACACTTTAATTCCCCCTCCCACTCCGCCAAGGACATGCAGGTCCTTGGCCTCCTCCATCGCCAGACCATGGCAACACGACGCCTGGAGGAAGAGCGACTCATCTTCCGCCTAGGAACCCTCCAACCACAAGGAATGAATGCTGATTCCTCCAGCTTCTTCATTTCCCTTCCCCCCACCTTTTCTCAGTTCCAACCCTCGGACTCAGCACTGCCTTCTTGACGTGCAATCTTCTTCCCGACCTCTCTGCCCCCACTCCCTCTCCGGCCTATCACCCTCACCTTAACCTCCTTCCACCTATCGCATTCCCAACACCCCTCCCCCAAGTCCCTCCTTCCTACCTTTTATCTTAGCCTGCTTGGCACACCCTCCTTATTCTGAAGAAGGGCTTATGCACGAAACGTCGATTCTCCTGCTCCTTTGATGCTGCCTGACCTGCTGCGCTTTTCCAGCAACACATTTTTCAGCTCTGATCTCCAGCATCTGCAGTCCTCACTTTCTCCTACTAAATGTGACCAATCCAGCAATGCCCACACCTCATGCATGGCGAATAGGAAAGTTCCCTTGGTTTGATTATCTTTCTCAAATGCATAACCTTCAGATTGACTGCACTCTGTGATTGCACTGGAGCTGGTGCAGATGTGATCGATTAGGATGTTGCCTGAGCTGGAGTGATTCAACTGTGAAGACAGACTTGATAGGCTGTTTGTTGAAGAAAACTCTCGAGACTCAGACCTTGAGAACTTATTAGTTTATTACATTTTATATCATGGGGAATTCACCATCCTAACTGTGGCTCAGTGCTATTCCGAAGTACATCAGGATACTACAGGGTTATATAGAGAGAGCAGATAGGAGCTGATCGTTAATTACAGTTTGGTATGCTTACAAGTTGGTACTAAATTAGAGGTTAGCCGTTGTTGTGGTTCTGTTCGCCGAGCTGGGAATTTGTGTTGCAGACGTTTCGTCCCCTGTCTAGGTGACATCCTCAGTGCTTGGGAGCCTCCTGTGAAGCGCTTCTGTGATCTTTCCTCCGGCATTTGTAGTGGTTTGAATCTGCCACTTCCGTTTATCAGTTCCAGCTGTCTGTTGCAGTGGTCGGTATATTGGGTCCAGGTCGATGTGCTTATTGATTGAATCTGTGGATGAGTGCCATGCCTCTAGGAATTCCCTGGCTGTTCTCTGTTTGGTTTGTCCTATAATAGTAGTGTTGTCCCAGTCGAATTCATGTTGCTTGTCATCTGCGTGTGTGGCTACTAAGAATTCTTGGACATCATCAGAAATATACACATAGACAAGGAATAACCATGGTCTCATTCGATGTAACAGCACTGTTTACCTCTATCGACAAAACCCTAGCCAGAGAAACAATAGCCAACCTGCTGGACGTACAGAACAGACGTTGAACCTATCAACAAAGACGGCATACTCAAACTAGTGGATCAGTGCCTCACAACACACTTCACATTCAACAACCAAATATATGAACAAATCAACGGCATACCCATGGACTCACCCACCTCTGGACTCATAGCAGAAGTGGTAATGCAAAGATTAGAACAAACAGTCTTACCGCAAATACAACCCAAACTCTGGGTCAGATATGTGGATGACACCTTTGTAATCATTAAAAACACAGAAATAGAGAACACACACCAGATCATCAACACCACACTCACAGGAATCCGATTCACTAGAGAGGAAGAAAAGGACAACCAACTCCCATTCCTAGACATGATGGTAATGAGAATACCTAATGGAGAATTCACCACAAAGGTATACAGGAAAGCCACACACACAGACCCAAGTCCTGAACTACGAAAGCAACCGCCCCAAGACACACAAAAGAAGTTGCATCAAGACACTATTCAAAAGGGCCACAACACACTGCAGCACACCAGAACTGCAAAAAGAGGAAGAAGAACACCTCTACAATGTATTCGCCAAAAATGGATACCTACGCAATTTCATCAACAGATGCCTAAGGGAAAGATAACGGAACGAGGACATGCCGCACCCAAAGGACTAGCCAAACTACCATACATCAAGAGTATTTCCGAACTGACAGCCAGACTACTGCGACCACTAGCACACATAACAGCACACAAACCAACAGCCACTCAGACAACAACTCACCAGAACGAAGGACCCGATACTCAGCATGAGCAAAACCAATGTAGTGTATAAAATCCCAAGCAAGGACTGCACAAAACACCACATAGGACAAACAGGAAGACAGCTAACGATCCGCATCCATGAACACCAACTAGCGACGAAACGACACGATCAGCTATCCTTAGTAGCCACACATGCTTTTGACAAGCAACATGAATTCGACTGGGACAACACTACTATTATAGGACAAGCCAAACAGAGAACAGCCAGGGAATTCCTAGAGGCATGGCACTCATCCACAGATTCAATCAATAAGCACATCGACCTGGACCCAATATACCAGCCACTGCAGTCAGCTGGAACTGATAAACGGAAGTGGCAGATTCAAACCACTACAAATGCCGGAGGAAAGATCACAGAAGTGCTTCACAGGAGGCTCCCAAGCACTGAGGATGTCACCTAGACAGGGGACGAAACGTCTGCAACACAAATTCCCAGCTCGGCGAACAGAACCACAACAACAAACACCTGAGCTACAAATCTTCTTACAAACTTAGAGGTTAGCCATTAGGGTCAAAACTAAAGCACTATTATGCATTCCACAAGTGGACAGAACAAATAGCATCACCATTTGTTCTATTTACACAGATTGTTAACACTAAGCAGAGATGTCCCCAATTAGCTGAATGACCGTGAAGTGGAAATAACACGTGAAGGAAGTGGGGACTAGTTGACAAGTCTATATCTGCTTGACTGGTTCTACAGCCTGCACTGATCATTCTTCAAACAGAGGAAACACTGATTTGACACCTTAGGAAGATAAGGCCAACCTTTCACATTACCTCATAGTAAGGAATGCACAGCCAGCAAAGTTCTGGGGACACAAAAGTTTCTCAGTCGGATTAGGAAAATGGCTTCCAAGCCAACCATGTTAACTTTTCCCTAACACTGTTTAATTCAGAGAAGACTCAGTGGGACATGGAGGAGATCTGATCAATGCACACCAACAGGTTCTGAGGAGCAAAGACATGGTTTATTGGGAGAACTTTTGGCATGAATAGAAGGGCCATTAATTAGCAGGTAGAGTGATAAGATAAGAATCAGGAGGTTCAGGTGGGACTTGAGTTGCATAGTTTTTCAATCAGAGGATTGTGGGTATCTGGGACTCATTGCCTGTAAAGCCGGTCAGGGCAGGAACCCCCGAGACATTTAAGAGCTATTCAAATGAACACTTGAGATAATTAATATATAAGGTTCAGGGCCAAGTGCTGGAAAGTGAGGTGAGAATAGATCAAGGTTTGGTGACTGGGACGAGCAACATGGGCTGATGGACCTCCTTCCATGCTATCAGATGGTTCTATTCAATTTCATTGGTGCTTCTTTCCATCCTCTCAAACCCTATTGATATCGTCCTGCAGTCAACAGCTGTCGTCTTCATTGTTAACTTATTCAGCCAATGATATGTCATCTGCAAATTTACTTTTTGAGGTCTATGTTATGCACAGCATTCACCAGGAGACTAATGATGGGCATACAGATCGGGTCTAGCCAGCATGCAGAAACCCTGCCAATAATAAACAAATATAATTTAAGGTCAGGGTAGAGTGGGCTTTACTGTAGAAGAAAGTGAGGACTGCAGATGCTGGAGGTCAGAGCTGAAAATGTGGTGCTGGAAAAGCACAGCAGGTCAGGCAGCATCCAAGGAGCAGGAGAATCGGCTTTTCAGGCATAAGCCCTTCTTCAGGAATGAGGAAAGTGTGCCAAGCAGGCTAAGATAAAAGGTAGGGAGGAGGGACTTGGGGGAGGGGCATTGGAAATGCAATAGGTGGAAGGAGGTTAAGGTGAGGGTGATAGGCCGGAGTGGGGGTGGGGGCAGAGAGGTCGGGAAGAAGATTTGCGGGTCAAGGGGGCGGTGCTGAGTCCGAGGGTTGGGACTGAAATAAGGTGGGGGAGGAGAAATGAGGAAACTGGAGAAATCTGAGTTCATCCCTTGTGGTTGGAGGGTTCCTAGGCGGAAGATGAGGTATTCTTCCTCCAGCCGTCGTGTTGCTATGGTCTGGTGATGGAGGAGCCCAAGGACCTGCATGTCTTTGGTGGAGTGCCAAGGACCTGCATGTACTTGGTGGAGTGCCAAGGACATGCAGGTCCTTGGACTCGTCCATTGCTAGACCATAGCAACACGACAGCTGGAGGAAGAGCACCTCATCTTCCACCGAGGAACCCTCCAACCACAAGGGATGAACTCAGATTTCTCCAGTTTCCTCATTTCCCCTCCCCCCACCTTGTCTCAGTCCCAACCCTCGGACTCAGCACCGCCTTTTTGACCTGCAATCTTCTTCCTGACCTCTCCGCCCCCATCCCCACTCCTGCCTATCACCCTCACCTTATCACCCTCACCTTAACCTCCTTCCACCTATTGCATTTCCAACGCCCCTCCCCCAAGTCCCTCCTCCCTCCCTTTTATCTTAGCCTGCTTGGCACACTTTCCTCATTCCTGAAGAAGGGCTCATGCCCGAAACGTCGATTCTCCTGCTCCTTGGATGCTGCCTGACCTGCTGCGCTTTTCCAGCAGCACATTTTCAGCTCTGGGCTCTATTCTAGTTTATTACTCACAGGGTCAGATAGTGTGTATTCCTCCATGGACAGAGCAATGCGAAGTGCCTCTGTCATTCACTCTCATTCTCTTTCTTTCCACAGATTCCTCTTGCCCAGAGGGTTCCAGGTATCGCATTATGATGCCAATGGGACTCTAGTGACAGAGACAGACACTGGAATGGTGAGAGTGCAATAAGTTTTAAAGAGAGAACTGCAATATCTTTCTTTCTCTTTCCTATTCCTGCTATTTCTTCCTTAGCTGTCCGGTGCATATGTTGTCAGCATCAAAGCACTTTGGCTTCTGTTTGGAAAGATAGGAGTTGGGACTTGCCTGGAGGATTGCAAATCAGGCATCACCAGAGCTTCTTCTATGACTCTATGACCTGGGATAAAGCAGCCTGTTTGACTGGTACCTCAACAACCACTTTCAATATTTTCCCTCCACCACCAACATACAGGAACAGCAGAGGGACCATTATCAGCCACTTGGATCTTAATTGGCAATGGATTGTGGGGAAATCAAACCATCCAATCGTTAGATTCATATTTTGGGGAAAAAAAATCTAATGTTTAGGGGAAAACATGTTGGTGTCAATAGGAGTTGGCTGAATAATAAGAGGCAGAAACGTATCATTTCTGGGTTGGCAAGATGTAATGACTAGCATTTGATAGGGACCTTATTTCTGTTTGGTCATCAGTGTGGAAATTTAGGCTAGACCTGCACTTACAGCTCATCCCTGCCTGCCTTGAAGGAGACTGTGTCACATGACTCGATGGCAGTCTCAGAGTGTACTAGAAAACTGGAAATATGTAATGTTTGGCTGTGAAATGGATACCTGAGTTGGTTGCTGTTTTGACAGGAGGCAGAGCAGGAGGGCTGAGCAGGCAGTGAAGAAATCTCCTGTGGCTATTCCCCTGCAAAACAGAGATACCGTTTTAGATACTGTTAAGAGAATTGGCCTTAAAGAGGATGACAGCAGCAGCCAATTTCCTGGCACCATGGGAGTGGCCCAGTGGAAGGTGAACTACAACAATATTAGGCCTATCACCCTCACCTTAACCTCCTTCCACCTATCATATTCCCAGCGCTCCTCCCCCAAGTCCCTCCTCCTTCCCTTTTGTCTTAGCCTGCTTGGCACACCCTCCTCATTCCTGAAGAAGGGCTTATGCCCGAAATGTCGATTCTCCTGTTCCTTTGATGCTGCCTGACCTGCTGCGCTTTTCCAGCAACACATTTTTAATCTATGTGTGGAGCAAGAAGAGGGAGGTGAGGTCCTAAATGAATACTTTGTGTCAGTATTCACCAAAGAAAAGGAATTGGTTGAGGATGATGTCAGGAAAGGCTGTGTCCAATTTCTAAGCCAAGTTGCTATTAAAAAGGAAGCGGTGTTGTGCATCTTAAAAAGCGTTAAGGTAGATAAACCCCAGGATCCTGATGGGATCTCTCTCAGAATATCGAGGGAGGCAAGAGATCAAATTGCTGGAGCATTGATAGACATCTTTGGCTGCAAGTGAGGTCCCCCCACAGGACTAGAGAATAGCCAATGTTGTCCCATTGTTTAAGAAAGGTAGCAGTGTTAATCCAGGAAATTACAGGCCTGTGAGTCTCAAATCGGTGGCAGGGAAATTAATGGAAAAGATTCACAGGGACAAGATCCACACGCATTTAGAAGCAAATGGACTTCTTAGTGACAGACAGCATGATTTTGTGCATGGGAAAAGTTTTTTGAGGAGGTGAAGATGATTGATGAGGGAAACATAGGTGATTTTATCCACATGGACTTCAGTAAAGCCTTTGACAAGGTCTCTCACGACAGACACAAAAGGTGAAGTCATATGGTATCAGGGGTGAGCTAACAAGATGAATACAGAACTGGCTTAGTCCTAGGAGATAGAGGTATCGGTGGAAGGATGCTTTTCACAATGGAGGGCTGCGACTAGTAGTGTTCCACAATGATCAGTGCTGGGACCTCTACTGTTCACATAAATGATTTGGAAGAAAATGTGACTGGTCTAATTTGTACATTTGTGGACAATACAAAGAATAGTGGAGTTGCAGACATTGAGGAGGATTGTCAAGGGTACAGCCGGATATAGAACGGTTGGAGGCATGGGCAGAAAAATGACAGATGGAGATTAAGCCAGATAAATGCGAGGTAATACATTTTGGAAGGTCAAATACAGGTGGAAATTATACAGTGAACGGCAGAACCCTTCAGAGTATTGATTTGCAGAGGGATCTGGATGTGCAGGTCCACAGATTACTGAAGGTGGCAGCACAGATAGATAAGATGGTTAAAAGAAAAAGGCTTCCGGCATGCTTGCCTTCATTGGGAGGGGCACTGAGTATCAGGATAGGCAAGTTATGCTGCAGCTTTTGTGACAATTTTGTCATTTTAAAAAGGTCATTTTGTCCCTGGGATTTTTTTTTTGGAGAGAGGTTTTGAAGGCAGAGGCGTGGAACCAGCTACTGGAGATGGCCGAAGTAAACAATTGAGGAGGCCTTTAGATTTGTTTTTTTAAAAGGTTGGAACAAGAGAAGCAGCTTGAATGGGAGTGGCCAGTTCTCACAGACCAAGCGTTTTTTTTAACATTAGCAATCAGAAGCTGTTTGGGGTCCCAGAAGAATTAGAAATTTCAGTGAATGATTCCGAGCTGCTACTTTCGCTGAAATCTCTCTTGATGTTGTCTCCTCAAAGCTTGGAGAATGGCATGTAAGAATCTGTGTATGAATTTGCCTTTTTGCAAAGGAGTGTGTTTGTGGGATGTTACCATATTGGAACAGTTAATTATTAATAGGTACTGTATCTACTGTAGAGTCATAGAGACATAAACCATGGAAACATACCCTTTGGTCCAACTCATCAATGCTGAACAGATATCCTAAATTAACCTAATCCCATTTGCCAGCATTTGGCCCATATCCCTCTAAACCCTTCCTATCCATATACCCATTGGATGCTTGTTAAATGTTGCACTTGTAAAGTCTTCCACCACTTCCTCTGGCAGCTCATTCTGTACACGCATCACCCTCTGTGTGAAGAAGTTGCCCTTTAGGTCCCTGTTAAATTTGCTCCCTCTCATCTTAAACCTACGCCCTCCAGATTTAGACTCCCCACCCCAGGGAAAAGACTTTGTCTATTTACCCTATCCATTCCCCTTGTGATCTTATAAACCCCTATAAGGTCGACTCTCAGCCTCCGATGGTCCAAGGAAAGTAACCCTCTCCCTACAGCCCAAACCCACTAACATATTTATAAATCTTTTCTGAACACTTTCATGTTTCACAACATCCTTCTTCCAGCAACAAGACCAGAATTACACACAGTATTCCAAAAGCGGCCTAACCAATGTCCTGTACAACCGCAACATTCTGGGTAATTCAAGATGGAGGACGGGAAAAAATTGTGGCTGTAAGAGCTGCTCTTTCTTTTAGGTATTTTAGGAGTTGGACGTGATTTCCTTGAATTCCAAGAGCAGCAATTACTGTTCTGTATGCTGTTGCATTGTTTTGGAACTTTGGTGAAAAAACGTCAAAACAACAGCACTTTGAAAAGGGAGAAGGACAGGCAACACACAGCACATGATCAGTGAAGGAGAGAAAGAAACCCACAATGCTAACTGACACAGCAGTGAATCTGTGGGTTAACAGCAGTGAATCTGCGCAGTTACTGCATTTGCTGTTGGAATTCATGGATGTCTGGACATCGGAGTGTGTCTAACAAAACTTAACAAACAGTAAAATTCATAACTGATCTTGGAGGAACCTGTGTGGGAGAGCTCACAGCACAGGATCAGTTAAGTGTATAGTTTTTAAAGTGTAACCTTGCTGTTAGTCTACAGTAGTGGGTAGAGTGGTTTCTTTCTTGATTATATGTTTATTGAGATCTGTATCTTGATTAAACCTTAAAAATATAAGACATAAGTATGAAGTTAGCCTGGAGAAAATTTTTTTAGAGCAATAAGATGGGGCTATTTTTGGGGTCTGTAGATTGTAAAGGAGCAAAGATGGCCTTTAGTAAATGCTCTTCTTGTTGGGTGTGGGAGAATTTACAGGTTACTGAGGATTATGGCTGCAGGATATGTCTTTCGTTGTGAATCCTATCAGATCGAATGGATCATTTGGAGTGACAGTTGGAGGCAATGAGGAATTTACAAGAGCAATGAGGTGTGATGGATGGCAGTTATAGGAAGGGAGAAAGGCTACAGATACAGTCGGATAGATGGGTTAACTCCAGGAAAGGTAGGAGAGTTATGCAGGTAGTGCAGGAGTCTTCTGTGGCTCTTCCCATTTCAAACAATTATGCTGCTTTAGAAAATGTAGGGGTGATGGACTCTCAGGGAAATGAAAAGCCAAGTTTCTGTTATCAAGGTAGGCTCGAATGTAATAAGGGGTACTTTGGATTCCAAGCGATTGATTATGATAGAGGATTCTCAAGTCAGAGGCACAGACAGACGTTTCTACGGCCATCAGTGAAAAATCAGAATGATGTGTTGCCTTCCTGTTGCCAGGATCAAGGATGTCTCAGAGAGGGTGCAGAGTGTCCTCAAAGGGGAGAGGGACCAGCAGGAGGTCATTGTACATATTGGAATCAATGACATAGGAAAGGAAAAGGTTGAAATTCTGAAGGGATAATACAGAAAGTTAAGCAGGAATTTAAAAATGAGGTCCATGAGTGTAGTAATATCTGGATTACTCTCGGTGCTGCGAGCTCCTGAGAGTAGGAATAGGAGGATAGAGCAGATAAATGTGTGGCTGAGGACCTGGTGCAAGGGAGAAGAGTTCATATTTTTGGATCATTGGAATCTCTTCAGGGGTAGAAGTCACCTGTACAAGAAGAATGGATTGCACCTAAATTGGAAGGGCAGTTGGGAAAAGAAGCGAGTCAAACAATCAGAACAGGCAGGGACAGAGCAGAGAACAAGGTAGGACTAATAAATTAAACAGTCCAAAGATGTGCAGGACAGGTGAATTGCCTGTAGTGTTAGGTGGAAATGAGTCTGGGTTATGCTTCAGAGT
Source organism: Chiloscyllium plagiosum (assembly GCF_037043375.1). NCBI lineage: Eukaryota > Metazoa > Chordata > Chondrichthyes > Orectolobiformes > Hemiscylliidae > Chiloscyllium > Chiloscyllium plagiosum. The sequence goes on along the minus strand of NW_028270139.1, from coordinate 171,406,764 downwards.
GTCGGTGTGGACTTGCTGGGCCACATGGCCTATTTTCAAACTGTAAGGAATCTAATCATAGACTGGCACTGCCATCATGTTAAGGGTTTAAATGAAGAGGAATTTGTTAAGTGTATGCAAGAACATTTTCTGATTCAGTATGTGGATGTATCGACAGAAGAAGGTGCAAAACTTGACCTGCTTTTGGGAAATAAGGAGGTGACTGAGGTGTCAGTAGGGGAGCATGTTGGGGCCAGGGACCATAATTATATCAGTTTTAAAATAGTGATGGCAACGGATAGATGGGATCTAAAGGTTGAAGTTTGAAATTAGAGGAAAGCTAATTTTGATGGTGTGAGGCAAGAACTTTCAAAAGCTGACTGGGGGCAGATGTTCGCAAGTAAAGGGACAGCTGGAAAATAGGAAGCCTTCAGAAATGAGATAACGAGAGTCCAGAGACAGTAGATTCCTGTTAGGCTGAAAGGAAAGGCCGGTAGGTATAGGGAATGCTGGATGACTAGAGAAATTGAGGTTTCAGTTAAGAAAAAGAGGGAAGCTTATGTCAGGTAAAGCCCTTTTTCCTGAAGAAGGGCTTATGCCCGAAACGTCGATTCTCCTGTTCCTTGGATGCTGCCTGACCTGCTGTGCTTTTCCAGCAACACATTTTCAGCTCTGATCCCCAGCATCTGCAGTCCTCACTTTCTCCTATGTCAGGTAAAGGCAGGAGAGATTGAGTGAATCCTTGGGAATATGAAGGCAGTAGGGGTATACTTCAGAGGGAAATCAGGAGGGCAAAAGGGGACATGAGACAGCTTTGGCAAATAGGGCTAATGATAAACCAAAGGGTTTTATAAATACAATAAGGACAAAATAGTAACTAGGAAGAGAATAGGGCCCCTCAAAGATCAGCAAGGCAGCCTATGTGTGGGGCTGCAAAAGATGTAGGAGATACTAAACGAGTATTTTGCATCAGCATTTACTGTGGAGAAGGACATGGAAGATATAGAACATGGGGAAATAGATGGTGACATCTTGAAAAAAGGTTCATATTAAATAGGAGGAGGTGCTGGATGTCTTGAAATGCATAAAAGCGTATAAGCTCCCAGAACATGATCAAGTGTACCCCTGTACTCAGTGGGAAGCTAGGGAAGTGATTGCTGGGCCCCTTACTGAGATATTTGTATCATCGATAGTCACAGGTGAGGTGCCGGAAGACTGGAGGTTGGGTAACATGGTTCACTCACTTCTTTAAGAAATATGGTAAGGAAAAGCCAGATAACAAAATAGGTGCCTGACATAGGTGATGGGCAAGTTGTTGGAGGGAATCCTGAGGGACAGTATTTACATCCATTTAGAAAGACAAGGATAGATCAGGAATAGTCAGCATTGCTTTGTGTTTGGGAAATCATGTTTCACGAACTTGATTGAGTTTTTTTGAAGAAGTAACAAAGACGATTGATGCGGGCAGAGTTGTGGACGTGATCTATATGGACTTCAGTAAGGCATGGGAGACTGGTTAACAAAGTGAGATCTCATGGAATACAGGGATAACAAGCCATTTGGATACATAACCGGCTGGAAGGTAGAAGACAGAGGGTGGTGATGGAGGGTTGCTTTTCAGATTAGAGACCTGATAAGTATGAGGTGCTGCATTTTGGAAAAGCAAATCAGAGCAGGACTTACACAGTTAATGGTAAGGTCCTCAGGACAAAGAGACATTGGGGTATAGTTTCAAAGTTCCTAGAAAATAGAGTCACAGGTAGATGGGATAGTGAAGAAGGCATTTGGTATGTTTTCCTTTATTGGTCAGAGTATTAAGCATAGGATGATGAAGGGCAGAGGCTGGTACAATTACAGCATTTAATCGGGATGGATATATGAACAGGAAGACTTGAGAGGGATATTGGCCAAGTGCTGACAAAAGGGACTTGATTGGGTTAGGACATCTGGTTGGCATGGACGGGTTTGACTGAAGGGTCTGTTTCCATGCTGGACATCTCTGACTCTATAACATGAAATCCCAACTTCCATACTCAATGCACTGTTATTTGGTTACGTCTGTCAATAGTTATGGAATTTTAAATTCCTCTTTATTTTGTTTGTATTTTAACTATCGTGTTTAAATTGTGTGTGGCTTAATGTCGAGTAGTTTGACCAGTTGCATCACATCTGGAACATACACTTCACATTTACCTTTAAAATAAGAAAAGGTTAGGGTACAGGCTATCTTTCTAAAAGATTTCGAGGAGGTCAGGTCTCATCCATAACACTTTATAGAACTTTAGTTATGCCACATTTGGAATAATGCGTACAATTCTGGCCACCACACTATCAGACAGATGCCTTGGAGAGGGTCCAGAAAATGTTTACCAGGATGTTGCCTGGCCTGGGGGATTTAGCTATGAAAAAAGGTTGGACAGACTGAGTTTGCTTTCACTGGAATGCAGGAGGTTGATGGGGGCGACCTAATAGAAGTTTATAAGATTGTGAATGGCGTGGATAGAGTGGAAAGTATGAGGCTTTTTCCCAGGGTGGGAGGGGTCAATTACTAGGGGACACAGGTTCAAGATGTGAGGGGGGCAAGTTTAAAAGAGATGTCTGAGGCAAATTTTTCACACAAAGGGCAGTGAGTGCTGCTCAAGGAGGTGGTGCAAGCAGACAAAATAGCAGCTTTCAAGAAGCATGTGGATGAGTACATGAATAGGAAGTGAACATAGGGGTATGGATCCTGTAACTGAAGACAGTTTTAGTATAGAAGAACAAAATGTGTTGGCACAGGTTTGAAGGGCTGAAGGGCCTGTTACTGTGCTGCATCATCCTTTAGTGCTCTCTTGTTTTTGTTGTTCTGCAAACTCCACACAGTTACGCAAGGCTGGAATCAAACCTAGGCCTCCAGCACTGTGAGGCAGTTGTGCTAACCACTGAGCCTCCGTGCTGTGGAAATATGGTGGAGGCAGGTACGAGTGAGGCATTCAAGAGTGCAGTGAGTGATTATTGGAACAGAAACACAAACAACTCTGTGATTCATTCTCAGATTTATTCTCACATGCCATACATTAAAGTCAGAAATATCTCACTTTAGCACTAACAGTGTAACATAGCTCTGGGCAGACAACGATACTGAGTACCCACTGACAATTAACCCAGGCAAACTTTGTCACCCTAATTGTATCTCTCTCCCAGCTTATTCAATCAGCAACTACTGACTCAATTCTCTAATATTGAGGTGCCGGTGTTGGACTGGGGTGGACAAATCACACAACACCAGGTTATCGACCAACAGATTTATTTGAGAGTACAGGTAGACGATCCTTTATCCGAAATTGTCAGAACCAGCTGTTTCTCGGAATTTGGAGTTTTTCGAATTTCAGAATAAGTGACAGTTTGATGGTGAAATTTTTAAAAATCTTACCGGAGGAGCAGACCTACTGAACAAAATCGACCTTGAGAGAGAATCCAAGCCTGCCGGTGCTGGGCCACGCATCCCCGCTGCCCCTCCCACCACCATTTTGGATTTTGGAACTTCGGATAAAGGATCGCTTACCTGTACAAGGTTTTGGACTGCTGTTCCTTCATCAGGTCGCTACCTGACAAAGAAGCAGTGCTCCGAAAGCTTGTACTTTCAAATAAACCTGTTGGACTAGAACCTAGTCTTGTGATATTGCCAGTATCAGGAGGTTTAATGCTGAGATGTATTTTCCTACAGTATCGCTGTTACTACATGGGATCTGTGAGAAAATTCCCTGGATCCCAGGTCTCTGCAAGCATGTGCTCAGGTTTCAGGTAAACAATCTGACTATTTCTTCTCAGGTTTTAAACTGGATTTAGATATAGAACATTTTAGCCTGTAAGATGTTCCCTTGGCAGGATCACTCACTGTGGGACTGTGCTGGGATGTGTTTATTCAGCAGGATGAGGGTCACTCACTGTGTAACTGTACTGGGATGTGTTTATTCAGCAGGGTGAGGGTCACTTACTGTGTAACTATACTGGGATGTGTTTATTCAGCAGTGTGAGGATCAATTACTGTGTAACTATACTGGGATGTGTTTATTCAGCAGTGTGAGGATCAATTACTGTGTAACTATACTGGGATGTGTTTATTCAGCAGTGTGAGGATCAATTACTGTGTAACTATACTGGGATGTGTTTATTGTTAAGAAGTTGAAGGTGTGTACTGCACTCTTAAGAGTGTGAATGCTGTTCTGAACTGAGGGACGACAAGCACCTGTGTATATGACTAGATGTCAGTCTCAAGAGTTTACGAGAAAATTGAAAATATGTAACACTTGGCTGTGAAATGGATACCTGAGCTTTAGTTGCTATTTTGACAATAATTTGAATTTAATCAATCATCTTAAATTATGCCCCAGGATATAAAACCCAACCAAGTTTGAATTTATTGTTTGCCAACATTGAACCAATGAAATGATCCAATGTTGGGGATATAAAAAATCAGGCAGAGCAACTGTCATTGAGAGAGAGAGAGAGAGAGAGACCCAAGAAATTAGGAAACACTCTCCATCAAAGGCACCTTTTTGGAGGAAACTTATTCGCAGTAAAAAGAAAGAAGATGACTCAGGAAGATCTTCAGCCATAAGAAGACAGACACCAAAAATGATAGCTGCTGTGTGATTTTGAAATTATGTTGATTTAATTTTCATAAGAGTTTTATTGGAACAACATATTGTTATAGAGTGGAGGCAGATAATAAGCAGTTAAGAGAAAGGGGGAGTTAGAGTTGTGAATAGTTGTTTAATGTTCACTTTTAGAGTTAAAGGATAAATTGATATTATGTTCTTTAAATAGTGGAATTTGAGAGTTCACTGTCACTCAATTTAACAGATTACAAGCTGAGGTGAGCTTTTCTGGGTGTTTGGTTTAATTACAGAAGAGTTCACTGCTGTGTTGTAATATTATTCAACAGGGTAAAGGTTACAAGGATTGTTTTCTCTCTATCTTTGTTTGTTTCTCTTCTGCAGTGCTGTGATTGTGTTCAATAATCAAACATATGTCATTGAACCTATTGGTGGGGATGCAAGTGGTCGTCATTTGTTATACAGAGCTGAAGACCTCCTGCCAGTATCGAGCAGCTGTGGAGTCAGAAATCTAACCCTTGAGTTAAACCTGACCGATCACCTCCAGCCCTCTCAGAGGGTGAGTAATGAACACTGTAACTAAAGAAAGAAAGAAGTCCCATAGAAAATACAATCCTCAGACACAGCCTTCAGGCAGCTCATGGAAGGTTCATTTACTCAGCATATTCCCGTTTCCCTTCTGACTCTCTTGCTCTCCTATTGAAAGTCGATATTGATGGAGATTGTCTCTGAAGCACTGACTCTAGAAATGAATCCATGGCTGCGCTATTCTTTCTGTGATGCAAATCTCCTATTATAAAGCTCTTATATTGAATTGTTTCTCTCTGACCTCTTGTTCGAGACTGTCAGCGACTGGAAACAATCAGTTTTCATCCATCTGCCCCATCATTTCACTATTCTTCAGACTTTTTTTCTGTCACTGATGACAAAATGTGCTGACAGGAAAGAGTTTGAACCATTGTAAGAGATATGTAAAGCAGTAATCATTCAGCTCAGAAAAAAAATCAGTAAAAACGGCAAAAAATGCCAATGATGAGATGCTTGAACAATGTAATAAAGATGAAACTAAAACCAAATGACAAACCTTTCCAGCCCTGGTGTATTTCAGTCCCCAACAGCATTTTAATCCTTTCACAATGTTATTACAGATTCTGCCACCCTTTGGACAGTCAGTACCAATTCCATCCTCTAATAAATCCTTGTGAAATCTCTTTGTAATAACACAGGGAACTAACTGAAAAAGTACATCATTTATTGTTGAGCACCAAAATAGAGCCATGACTCATGGCACACACTGGCTGTCCCTGCTCTGACAGACAGTTCTGTCGTGCGATCCCTGGACCTGCTTTATAAAGGGCTCAGGTTATGAGGTCCAGCTCAGCAGGCCATTGCCTGTTACTAAGGGTACTCACCAGGGGAGATTTGTTGGTGATTCCCCATGAACCTTAAAGACCTTGTCATATTCCGAGATCTTATGTCAGGGATACAAGGAGAGAATATGGAATAACGGAAATCCCGACTTAACAAACCCAACTCAAAAGAGTACAAAATAAAAGCTGGAAATACTGCGGATGCTGTGAGAATCTGTTCTGAGGAAGGGTCACGCAACTCGAAATGTGATCTTTGATTTTTCTCCACAGATGCTTTGAGTATAGGAGGTGGGAAGTCATGTTCAGACTGTACGGGACATTGGTGAGACCTCTTTTGGAATACTGTGTCCAGTTGTGATCGCTCAGTTACAGGAACAAAGTTCAGCTGGAGAGGGTTCAGAAGAGATTTGCTAGAGTGTTGCTGGGGATGGAAGGTTTGAATTATAAAGAAAAGCTGAATATGCTGGGACTTTCTCATGGAGCAGAGGAGCTTGAGAGGTGACTTTATAGAAGTTCATAAAATAATGAGGGGTATACATAGAGTTAATAGTAGTTATCTTTTCACGAAGATGTGGGATTTCAAGGCTGGGAACACATTTTTAAGGTGAGAGGAAAGAGATTTAAACAAGATATGAGGGGCAAAGTTTGTACTCAGAGGTTGGTTTGTGTATGGAATGAACTTCCTGAGGAGCTGGTGGATGTGGGTACAATTACAATATTTAAAAGTGTCACAAAGCTGGTCCCTTTTTTCCAAAAGTTGTTCCTTTTCTCAAGGATACTGTGTCCTTGATTTTTCCAGTGGGGTCATAAACCCTCCCGGCTCCAAGGTGACTAGTTTGGTGCAGAGATGAAAAAGGATGTTGAGAGGCCTAATGTCTATATGTAAACAGATGAGACTTCAGGCTAAAGTGGTCATGTTTTAGAAGTGATGTGTATAATGAAAGGGGAGTGGTCAGCTCTCTAGCTGAGTAGGCGAAAGTGGGTACTGTAGATGCTGGAGATTAGAGTCAAGATTAGAGTGGTGCTGGAAAAATGCAGCAGGTCAGGCAGCATCTGAGGAGCAGGAAAATCAATGTTTCAGGCAAAAGCCCTTCATCAGGAATCCTTATGTAATTTTGTGAATACATTTTTGTCTATTTTAAAACCTGGTAGTCAACCTCACTAACTTACTCCAGGTAAGTTTCACTGTACACTTACCGAAACAAATTGCAAAGTTATGGTCTGGGCTGCTTGCTTAAGAATGTTTTTGAGTGGTCTGGCCTCGTCATTTGGATAAGTACATGAGTAGGAAAGGTTAGGAGGGATACAGGCCAGGAGTAGGCAGGTGGGACCAGTTTAGTTTGGGATTATGGTCAGCATGGGCTTGGGTTGGATTGAAGGGGCTGCTTCTGTGCTGGATGACGATGATGTCAGACATGCTGAAGTTTTCCATAAATTCCTATTTTTGTGTCAAACGTGTACAAGATGTTCTTATTTTCATCCTATATGTGATGATGACTGATAGAAGGGCTTGGTCTCGCCACTACTGGAATTAAAACATTGATAGCCAGAGAGCTGTCAGGGAGATACACACGCAGGGGGCTGAAAGAACACAGCAACCCAGGCAGTATCCGGAGGTGGAGAAGTCAACGTTTTGGGTGTAATACTTCTTCAGGGGTTAGCTGGGGGTCAGGGAAGCTGCAGGTAAAGGGAATGGAGGGGAGTTATGGGGGAGGCTTTTGGGTGGGAGAGGGCAGGGGAGGTGAGGTAGGGGTAGGTCAACACTAGTCAAGGGTACGACCTGGTTGGTGGATGGGAAGAATGAATCCAGTTGGGAGCTGAGAGGAAGGGCTGATCAGAGGAATGGAAGGGAGGGGAAGGAGCTGGAAACAGAGGAGGTGGATGGGAAGGGAGGATATTTCAAACTGGAGAACTCAATGTTTAGTCCTCCAGGCTGTAAGGTGCTCAGGTGGATGGTGAGGTGTTGTTCCTCTAATTTGTGCTCTGGTTCACTGTGGCAATGGAGGAGGCAAAGGATGGTTATGTTGGAAAGGGAGGGGGAAGAGTACTTTAAATTGGACGGAAGGGGGGATCCAAGATGGTGGTGATCTGGGAGGATCGTATTGCAGAGCTCAGCATTGCAGCACAAGTAGGATGAATTTCTAACCCGCTCAACCTGGACCATCACGATATCCTGGGATTCTAGAAAGGTCAATGAGTCTGAGAAAACTGTGAAAAACTGACTTACCTGCGTTTTTGCCATCCAGAGATGCTGAAGAAGGGAGGAGAAGTGTCTGAGGCTGGACCCAAGGCCTTGCCTGCAGGATCATTGGACTCAATTACTTACCAGGCTCTGGTGAACAAGCTTGCGAAATCTCGTGAGATGTTGGGTCAGCAGATAGAGGAGAAGCTGGCCCCGATCTCTATCATGCTGCAGAAGCATGAACAGCAGCTTGGAGACCTGGAAGAGCAGACGGGTGAGGTTGAACGCAGAGTCACAGGGGTGGAAGTTGATGCCAGTTCCTCCAGGGATAGGATCTAAGCCCTGGAGAAGCAGGACTGTAGTTTGCATGACCAAGTGGATGATCTTGAGAACAGGGGCAGGAGAAAGAATACTCCAATCGTTGGTCTGCCTGAGGGTAAGGAAGGAGAGCGGCCTGCAGAATTTATTGAGGACTGGATGCCAAAATTCTTTAACTTGGAGGCTGGCATGAGAGGCTTGAAGATCGAGGGGCCTCACCGGGTCATGGCATGGAGATCAGGTCTGGGTCAACATCTTCGTCCTCTCCTGGTGCAGTTTCATCACTACAGAGATAAGGAGAGAATCGTGGAAGCTTCCAGAATCAAGGGGAAGGATCCAAAGGCCCTAATTTATGAGGGCGCTAAGGTCATATTCTTCCAGGACTTCTCAGCGGCGGTGATCCAGAAAAGAATATCCTGTGACGGTGTCAAGAGAAGACTGAGAGAGCTTGGGATCCAGTACTCTCTGAGGTATCGGGTGGTGCTCCGGTAAAACACCTTTAATGGATCTATACCTCTCTCTCTATGACACATCGGAGAAGGCAATAGACTTTGTGGACAAATTAACCTCATCTGAACAATTTAATATGTACAAATAGTCTTTGTTTTTTTAAAAGAAAACAGAGGAAGTCCAGTTGGAGCTTTCTTTTCCTTTTTTCTTCTATGGGGTAATAACTTGTTTAAATTATGTTTGGTGGTGGTTGAGATATGTACTTTCAATTTCTAAGTTAAGTTATACCAAAGGATGGAGGGGGCAGTATTTACCCTTTTTTCTTTAAGAAATGTTCTTTATTCCATGGTGTATTTCCTTTCTTTTCTGCTTGTGTTTGTGGTGCGGTTTGAGCTAGGAGGAGGGAAAATGGTTGGGATGGCGAGGTGCACTTATTAAGATGAACATTCTCACCCGTTTGTTATACCATATACGGATGCTCCCCCTGATTTTCAATAAGCAAACATTCAGGAGGCTGAATGGCTGGTTCAGCTCCTTTATTTGGCATCGTAAGCAGCCCCTCATTAAATTAGTTAAATTGCAACTGCCTCACAGACTGGGGGGGAGTGGACCTTCCGGACATTAAAAGCTACCAATTAAGTTTGCTCTTATCCTGTGTGAGTGATTGGGCCTGTGGGGACCCTCTCTCAATATGGTTAGATATCGAAGCCTCCCAGGAAACGTGCCCCCTTTCCAGTTTGCTGTTTCTAGACAACATGAGGACAGTCAGGGAATATTGCCATAACCCAATAGTTATCCATACTGTTAAAACATGGAGGGCAATTTGACAGAGGGAAGACAATACTGGCAAAACATCTTCTCTTACACCTATAGTGGGCATGTTGGGTTTTCAACCAGGGATGATAGATCCAAAAAGATCACTCCCTCCATGACTTCCTCGTCAGGTCCACACCCCCCACCAACCCAACCTCCACTCCGGCACCTTCTCCTGCAACCGCAAGAAATGCAAAACTTGCGCCCATACCTCCCCCCTTACTTCCCTCCAAGGCCCCAATGGATCCTTCCATATCCACCACAAATTCACCTGCACCTCCACACACATCATTTACTGCATCCGCTGCACCCGATGTGGCCTCCTCTATATTGGGGAGACAGGCCGCCTACTTGCAGAACGTTTCAGAGAACACCTCTGGGACACCCGGACCAACCAACCCAACCACCCCGTGGTTCAACACTTCAACTCCCCTTCCCACTCCACCAAGGACATGCAGGTCCTTGGACTTGTCCATCGCCAGACCATAGCAACACGACAGCTGGAGGAAGAGCGCCTCATCTTCCGCCTAGGAACCCTCCAACCACAATGGATGAACTCAGATTTCTCCAGTTTCCTCACTTCCCCTCCCCCCACCTTGTCTCAGTCCCAACCCACGGACTCGGCACCACCTTCCTAACCTGCAATCTTCTTCCTGATCTCTCCGCCCCCACCCCCACTCCGGCTTATCACCCTCACCTTGACCTCCTTCCACCTATCGCATTTCCAACGCCCCTCCCCCAAGTCCCTCCTCCCGACCTTTTATCTTAGCCTGCTTGGCACACTTTCCTCATTCCTGAAGAAGTGCTCATGCCCAAAACGTCGATTCTCCTGCTCCTTGGATGCTGCCTGACCTGCTGCGCTTTTCCAGCAACACATTTTCAGCTCTGATCTCCAGCATCTGCAGTCCTCACTTTCTCCTCCATGTTAGATTCAGGATTCAAGTGTTGGGCAGCTCGGGGTGTGTCTTGCATGGGTGATTTATTTGAGGGAGACACAATGATGTCCTTTGATCAGTTAGCATGGAAATACGAGCTATCTAAAAGAGAACTCTTCTGTTTATTTTTTCAAGTTAAGAATTTTATTCAAAAAAACCTACACTTTTGATTGATCCCAACAAATCCGATATAGAGAGGAGGGTGTTCATGCTGAAAGTACACTTTCTGTTAGCACTTTATATCATCAGTTTGGGGGGAATGCCCCTCAGCTGAGTTCGATTGGCTCTGCAGGATATGGGAGACAGAGCGAGGCGTTGAAGTTTCTTCAGAGGTGTGGGAAGATATTTGGGAAAATGCAAGAAAGGTATCAATTTGCAATCGGACCCATGCTTTACAGTTGAAGATTCTCCATAGGGTCCACTTGGTTCTGGACTATTTGTCAAAATTTAAACCAGGGGTATCTTCAACATGTCCCAAGTGCAAGGTCTGTACGGACACTCTCACCCATTGTCTCTGGACCTGTGGTAGGCTTCAAACATACTGGAGCACTGTGGCAGGTGGAATGGAGGGGATTTTGGGTGTAAGGGTGCAGAGGGACCCGATCTCTCTTCTTTTGGGCCTGCCCAGTGTGTTCCCTGCAAATGTGCATAAGAAAAAACTTTTCAATATCCTCACTTTTTGTGCAAGAAAGAATATCTTGCTAGGTTGGGTATCTGAAAACTCCCGGGACTGTTGGGTTGGCGGAAGATTGTTTTGGAATATATTCCCTTGGATTTTCTCACAAGTATAGTACACCACAAAACTGAGAATTTTTATAAGACATAACAGCCCTTTTTGGAATACCTGGGCTCAGATTTATCTGCCACACTAACAAGGGCTTTTATATAGCCGTAACGATTGGGTTTTACAAGTCCAATATCCAAGGAAGAGGAACTGTGAATGTATGACTGTCTTGTTTGGCTGAGTTGAGTTATTATTATTTATTAGTTTGTTGTTGGTTATTATTTATTCAGTTAAATAGTTAGTTGGGTTTTTATATTATATATTTTTCTATATATTATGGGGGTACATGGGGGTAAAGGGTTTCTTTTACTTTTTCTCTCGTGTTCTTTTTTTGTACTGTTTTGAAATGTATTGTTTTGTATTTGTTGTAATATTAAAAAAATTATTTTTTCAATGAAAATATATCTTAAAAAAAAAGATAGTGACTGGGAGGTCCGGTCAGCTCCTGCAGGCCCGGCTGTGATGCTTGGTGAAACGGGTCCTAAGTTTATGTTTTATCTCCCTGATGTAGAGAAGACCACATTGGGAGCACTGCATTCAGTAAACTAAATTGCAGGAGATGCAGGTGAACCTCTGTCTCACCTGGATGCACTATTTGAGGCCATGGATGGAGGAGGGGGTGGGGGGGGGGGGGGGTGGTGTGCCAACAAATTTTGCATCTTTTACGCTTGCAGGGAAAGGTACCTTGGGTTTTGGGAAGGCTGGTGGGGAGAGTCATGTGAACCAGGAACGGGCACAATGAAAAGGTCACCCCAGTGCACTTGGACAAAGAACAAAGAACAAAGAAACTTTACAGCCCAGAAACAGGCCCTTTGGCCCTCCAAGCCTGAGCTGATCAAAGTCCACTGTCCAAACTTGTCGCCCAATTCCTAAGCATCTGTATCCCTCTGCTCCTCACCTACTCATGCATCTATCCAGCCACATCTTGAGTGAATCTACAGTGCCTGCCTCTACCACCTCTGCTGGCAACATGTAACAGGCACCTACCACTCTCTGTGAAAAATACTTGCTGCATATATACCCCTTAAACTTTTCACCTCTTAACTTGAACGCGTAACCTCTCATTATTGAATCTTTCCCCCTGGGAGAAAGCTTATCTCTATCTACCCTGTCTATACCCTTCATGATTTTGTAAACCTCAATCAGGTCCCCCCTCAATCTCCTTTTTTCTAATGAACACAATCCTAACCTACTCAACCTCTCTTCATAGCTAGAACCTCCATACCAGGCAACATCCTCATAAACCTTCTCTGCACCCTCTCCAAAGCGTCCACATCCTTTTGGTAATGGGGCAGCCAGAACTGTACACAATATTCTAAATGCGGCCTAACCAATGTCTTGTACAATTTTAACATGACCTGCCAGCACTTATACTCAATACCCCGTCCAATGAAGGCAAGCATACTATATGCCTTCTTGACCACTCTATCCACCTGTGCAGCAACCTTCAGGGTACAATGGACCTGAACTCCCAGATCTCTCTGCTCATCAACTTTTCCCAAGGCTCTTCTGTTTACTGTATAATTTCCCAAGGCTCTAGAATTAGACTTCCCAAAATGCATCACCTCACATTTGTCTGGATTGAACTCCATCTGCCACTTCTCTGCCCAACTCGCCAGTCTATCTATATCCTCCTGTATTCTCTGACATTCCCTTATGTTTTCTGCTACTCTACCAATTTTTGTGTCATCTGCAAACTTGCTGATCATACCAACAGCTCCCTCTTCCAGATCATTTATGTATATTACAAACAACAGTGGCCCCAGCACTAATCCCTGTGGAACACCACTGGTCACCTTCCTCCATTTCAAGAAACTTCCTTCAACCACTACTCTCTGTCTCCTGTTGTTCACCCAGTTCTTTATCCACCGAGCTAGAACACCCTGCACACCATGTGACTTCACTTTCTCCATTAGTTTACAGTGGGGAACCTTATCAAATGCCCACTGGATGAGAAACCCAGGAAACCAGCTAATGTTTTGGGAACCCTTGTCTTAATCCTGCCACTGTAGATAGAGGAATTTGAGGTCAACAAAATCTGGAATTAAAATTCTAATGTAGGCCATGAAACAATTGTTGGGAAGGAATCCTGATCCGGTCTGGCATACACGTGACTCCAGACCCACAACAATGTGGTTTGCTTCTAACATGCCTCTGAAATCACTCAGTTTATTTTGTGACAAAGTCTCAAAAAAGGACTGAAACCAGACAGATCATCTGTCTTCGACCTACACTCTGGAAGTGACAACATCAACCATAGCCCTGTCGACACTGAAAAGTAGTCCTTATTAACATCTGTGGGCTGTACCAACATTGGAAGAGCCGACATTCTTGATGAAGGGCTTTTGCCCAAAACGTCAACTCTCCTGCTCCTTGGATGCTGCCTGACCTACTGTGCTTTTCCAGCACCACACATCACAGATCACACATAACTTCAACTTTTGTATCATCCTGTCATGAGGGACCTTATCAAAGGCTTTGCTAAAGTCCATTTGACAACGTCAAGCACTCTGCCCTCATCAATAATCTTTGTCATTTCTTCAAAGAACTCAATCAGGTTGGTGAGGAATGAGCTCCCCCACACAAAACCATCCTCTCTCTCGCTAATAACTCCATAATTTTCCAAAATGAGTAAATTCTGTCGCTTAGAATCTTCTTCAATAATTTCCCTACCACTGACCTAAGACTCATCAGGCAATAACTTCCTGGACTGTCTCTATTGTCTTTCTGAGACAAAGGAAGAGCATTGGCTATTTTCCATTTCTCTGGGACCTCTTCTGTGACTAATGAGGATACAATCATTTCATATGGGCAATATCTTCACCTGCTTCCCTTAGTATTCTCGGATAGATCAGTTCCTGTGATCTGGGTTCTGGGGACACAGGATAGTTAGCCAGGCCAAATTAGACTCCCTATCACTGGATTCACTACACAGTAAATCAGAACAATTAATGGCTGTCAAAATTATTCAGTTCCTCACTAGACTTTACAAATAACCACAACAAAAACAAATTACTGGACAAGTTCAGCAAATCTGGCAGTATATTTTGCGAGAAAGCATAGTTAACATTTTTTTTACCCACCCCAACACCTTCATCCTTTCATGACACAAGTTGCTTTTGGCCTACAGCCTATCCAATCTCTCCTACTCTTAGTTCTCATTATCACTTTGTCAGTTTCTCTTCTTTCCTGACTTATGATCATCAATCCCTCCCTAGCCTTTCACCTTTCTCTCTATCTCTCTCTCTCTGCGATCCATCTCCACCTATCTGCTCATCTCCCCTTCCCTCTACTCCCCTCCCTTCCTACCACCCAGCGCTCAGCATAAATACCACTGTGTGATAGCTGCTGCAATTTCTGATGAACACAACTACATCTGTCCTCGAGTAAGGGAGCCAAAACTATACTCAGTATTCAAGGTGTGATCTCTCTAATACTTGTTTACTTTTATATTTTATTCATTTTGCATTGAATGCCAAAACTCCATGTGCCTTCCTTATTACCTGCAGCACCTGCATATTTGCATAATTCATGCACAAGCACACCCAGATCCCGCTGTACCGAAGCACTCTGAAGTTTTGTTCCCTTTAGATAATAAGTTGCTTTCATATTCCTCCATCCAAAATGAATAACCTCACATTTATCCTCCTCAAAGGTCACACAACATCAAGTTATAGTCTGACAGGTTTACTTGAAATCATAAGCTGTCGCAGCATTGCCCCTTTGTGAGGGACGTCACCTGATGAAGGGCAGTGCTCTGAAAGCTTGTGGCTTCAAATAAACCTGTCAGAATATAACTTGATGTTATGTGATGTTTGACCTTTGCAAGTTTTCCCTCATGGTGATGATTGTTCTAAGTTCCTCATTTTCTATAACTTCTGTTCACCTGTCACTAAAGTAGTATACACGTAGGGGGCATGGACTGAGAATTAGGGCCAGAATGTTCAGGAGAGATATAAGAAAGCACGTCTACACCCAAAAGGTGGTAGATGTTTGGAAATTTCCCTCACAAATGGCAGTGGATGCTGGTTCAGTTGTTAATTTGAAATTGGAGATGAATACATTGTTGTTAAACCATGGTATTAAAGGATATTGTCCAAAGACAGTTATGTGGAATGAGGCCACAGATCAGCCATAATCTCACTGGATGGTAGATTGGGCTCAGGGGGCTGAATGACATACTCCTGTTACTGCTGGATTGGTGTCAGGGACCCCCTTGAAAACTGAGGCAAAACATTGTTTTAGGGATTCTGTTATTTCAGAGTTCGCCATTATTAACTGACCAGCCTCATCCTCCAAGTGAGCAACATTCACTTCAGCTACTTTCTTCCTTTTGCACTTTTGCTGTCCATTTTTATATATTGTTCTGGCTTGCTTTCATAATTTGCATTTGCTGTTTTTATTACTTTTGTGTCCCTTTTTAAAGTTACTGGGAAGAGAGAATTTAAAAATTTACAGATGATACAAAACTTGAAAAACTATAACTGGTGAGAATGATTGTGATGGAACTGCAAAAGAATATTGACAAGCTGGTGGAGTTGTTGGATGCATAGAACATAGAACATAGAACATAGAAGAATACAGCGCAGTACAGGCCCTTTGGCCCTCGATGTTGCGCCGATCCAAGCCCACCTAACCTATACTAACCCACTATCCTCCATATACCTATCCAATGCCTGCTTAAATGCCCATAAAGAGGGAGAGTCTACCACTGCTACTGGCAGGGCATTCGTGGCAGATAAGGCTCAATATATAGCAACATGAAGTGTCAGAAGTTTCAAAATGAAATAAGAGACACAATTCTAAAAGGGGGTGCAGGTGCAGAGGGACTTGGGGTATATATGTGCATAGAGCACTGAAAGTGGCAGGACAGGTGGGGAAAGCAGTAAATAAAACACAGATTTTTTCACTTGTTGGCAAGGGCTTTCCTGGTTGGTCCTGCATTTATTACCTGTCACTGGATGTCCTTGAGAAGGAGTGGGGAGGACTCTTCTTAAAACAGACTTAGGTTGAGAAGTGCCAAGTAATATTTGAGCCACATAAATGTCAGGCAGTGACCATTACCAATAAGAGACAATAACCACTGTCCCTTTACATTCAAAGGTGTTCCCATCACTAAATTGCTCACTATCAAAATCCTGGGGTTGACCATTGATAAACCAAGTGGCAACAAGACCAGGTCAGAGGCTAGGAATACTACAGTGAGTAGCTCATCTCCTGACTCCCGAAAGCCTATCCACCATCTGCAAGACACAAGTCAGGAGTGTGATGGAATAGCAACCACTTGCCTAGATGGGTGCAGCTCCAACAACACTCAAAAAGCTTGACAACATGCAGGACAAAACTACCCACTTGAGTGGTACCGTATCCACAAGCATCCACTCTCTCCACAACTGACACTTACTGTCAACAGAAATTAGCCAAACATCCTTCGACAGCACCTGGCAAATCTACAACCGCTGCCGCACAGAAGACATGTTCCCTCTAATAGTTTATGTTACTGCGTGGGCTTCTGAGTTCTGTTCATAACAGTAACTTCAGGAGAAGGAAATCGAGGTGTCCACCTGTTGTTTAGAACATAGAACAGTACAGCACATAAATGCCCTTCCGCCCCATGAGCATTTATCTTCATCTCAGATCTAAACTCGTACACACATCTCAATTTACTGTTGTCCATGTGCTTGTCCAGCAGTCACTTCAATGTCCCTAATGTCTCTGACTCTACTACCACTGCTGGTAGTGATATAAACCCACCATTCTCTGTGTAAAGCACCTATCTCTGACATCTCCCCTACACCTTCCTCCAATTACCTTAAAATTATGACCCCTTGTGACAGCCATTTCTGCCCTGGGGAAATGTCTCCAGCTATCTACTCTATCTACTCCTCTCATTACACTGTACACCTCTATCAAGTCACCTCTCTTCTTTCTTCTCGAGTGTGAAAAGCCTGAACTCACTCAACCTCTCTTCATTATACAAGCCCTCCAATCCAGGCAGCATCCTGGTAAATCTCCTCTGCACCCTCTCTAAAGCATCTACATCCTTCCTATAATGAGGCAACCAGAACTGGATACAATATTCCAAGTGTGGTCTAACCAGGATTTTGTAGAACTGCAGCAAAACCTCGCAGCTCCTAAACACAATCACCTTGCTTACCACAGATGTTGGTCTGTAATTCCCACAGCTTCTCGTGAATCTACTCAACTCTTTCTTAAATGTTGAAAAATTCTGTTTTCAATACCTTATAAGGTGTAGAGTTCCTCTTGCTGAGATATTTGTATCATCAATAGTCACAGGTGAGGTGCCAGAAGACTGGAGGTTGGCTAACGTTGTGCCACTGTTTAAGAACGATGGTAAGGACAAGCCAGAGAACTATAGACAGTGAGCCTGACCTCGGTGGTGGGCAAGTTGTAAGAGGGAATCGTGGGGGACAGGATGTACATGTATTTGGATTAGTGGTGCTGGAAGAGCACAGCAGTTCAGGCAGCATCCAAGGAGCAGCGAAATCGACAGTTCGGGCAAAAGCCCTTCATCAGGAATAAAGGCAGACAGCCCGAAGCGTGGAGAGATAAGCTAGAGGAGGGTGGGGGTGGGGAGAAACTAGCATAGAGTACAATAGGTGAGTGGGGGAGGGATGAAGGTGATAGGTCAGGGAGGAGAGGGTGGAGTGGATAGGTGGAAAAGAAGATAGGCAGGTAGGACAAGTCCGGACAAGTCATGGGGACAGTGCTGAGCTGGAAGTTTGGCACTAGGGTGAGGTGGGGGAAGGGGAAATGAGGAAACTGTTGAAGTCCACATTGATGCCCTGGGGTTGAAGTGTTCCGAGGCGGAAGATGAGGCGTTCTTCCTCCAGGGGTCTGGTGGTGAGGGAGCGACGGTGAAGGAGGCCCAGGACCTCCATGTCCTCAGCAGAGTGGGAGGGGGATTTGAAATGTTAGGCCATGGGGCGGTGTGGTTGATTGGTGCGGGTGACCCAGAGATGTTCCCTAAAGCGCTCTGCTAGGAGACGCCCAGTCTCCCCAATGTAGAGGAAACCGCATCGGGAGCAACGGATACAATAAATGATATTAGTAGGTGTGCAAGTAAAACTTTGATGGATGTGGAAGGCTCCTTTAGGGCCTTGGATAGAGGTGAGTGAAGAGGTGTGGGCCCAGGTTTTACAGTTCCTGCAGTGGCAAGGGAAAGTGCCAGGATGGGAGGGTGGACCTGACCAGGTAGTCACGGAGGGAACGGTCTTTGCGGAAGGCGGAAAGGTGTGGGGAGGCAAATATATCCCTGGTGATGGGGTCTTTTTGGAGGTGGCGGAAATGTTGGCGGATGATTTGGTTTATGCGAAGGTTGGTAGGGTGGAAGTTGAGCCCCAGGGGTGTTCTGTCCTTGTTACGGTTGGAGGGGTGGGGTCTGAGGGCGGATGTGCGGGATGTGGACGAGATGCATTGGAGGGAATCTTTAACCACGTGGGAAGGGAAATTGCGGTCTGTAAAGAAGGAGGCCATCTTTCCAGCATCTGCAGTCATTGTTTTTACCTTGTACATGTATTTGGAAAGGCAAGGACTGATTCGGGATAGTCAACATGGCTTTGTGCGTGGGAAATCATGTCTCACAAACTTGATTGAGTTTTTGGATGAAGTAACAAAGAAGATTGATGAGGGCAGAGCAGTTGATGTGATCAATATGGACTTCAGTAAGACGTTCGACAAGGTTCCCCATGGGAGACTGATTAGCAAGGTTAGATCTCATGGAATACAGGGAGAACTAGCCAGTTGGATACAGAACTGGCTCAAAGCTAGAAGACAGAGGATGGTGGTGGAGCGTTGATTTTCAGATTGGAGGCCTGTGACTAGTGGAGTGCTACAAGAATCGGTGCTGGGCCCTCTACTTTTTGTCATTTACATAAATAATTTGGATGTGAGCATAAGAGTTACAGTTAGTAAGTTTGCAGATGACACCAAAATTGGGGTGTAGTGGAGAGTAAAGAGGGTTACAACAGGATCTTGACCAGATGGGCCAATGGGCTGAGAAGTGGCAGATGGAGTTTAATTCAGATAAATGCAAGGTGCTGCATTTTGGGAAAGCAAATCTTAGCAGGACTTATACACTTAATGGTAAGGTCCGAGGGAGTGTTGCTGAACAAAGAGACCTTGGAGTGCAGGTTCATAGTTCCTTGAAAGTGGAGTCGCAGGTAGATAGGATAGTGAGGAAGGCATTTGGTATGCTTTCCTTTATTGGTCAGAGTATTGAGTACAGGAATTGGGAGGTCATGTTGCGGCTGTACAGGACATTGGTTAGGCCACTGTTGGAATATTGCGTGCAATTCTGGTATCCGTCCTATCGGAAAGATGTTGTGAAACTTAAAAGGGTTCAGAAAATATTTACAAGGATGTTGCCAGGGTTGGAGGATCTGAGCTGCAGGGTGAGGCTAAACAGGCTGGGGCTGTTTTCCCTCGAGTGTCGGAGGCTGAGGGGTGACCTTATAGAGGTTTTCAAAATGATGAGGGGCATGGATAGGATAAATAGGCAAAGTCTTTTCCCTGGGATTGGGGAGTCCAGAACTGGAGAGCATAGGTTTAGGGTGAGAGGGAAAAGATATAAAAGAGACCTAAGGGGCAACTTTTTCATGCAGAGGGTGGTACGGTATGGAATGAGCAGCCAGAGGATGTGGTGGAGGCTGGTACAATTGCAACATTTAAGAGGCATTTGGATGGGTATATGAATAGGAAGGGTTTGGTGGGATATGGGCCGCGTGCTGGCAGGTGGGACTAGATTGGGTTGGGATATCTGGTCGGCATGGACAGGTTGGACCGAAGGGTCTGTTTCCATGTTGTACATCTCTATGAATCTATATACAACCTTCTTTGTGGCAGAGAATATCACTTTTTCTTGATTTTAAACAGGTGATGCATTACTGTTAAACAGTGACTGCTAGTTCTCAATGCTCTTCCATTTGCAACCCACTGATATATACAGATCCGGGCCACACCTACCTGATGATGGCCCACAGATTTGATTTGCAAGCTGTGATGTTAGTGGGTGTTTTCTGAGCTGGATGCAATTGTTACTTAAAGGAAAAAGAAGGGAGGGTCCGGAAAAGGAGAATGTCAAAGAAGGAGAAGTAACAAGCCAATCAATAGACTACTTTTAATTTCAAACTGAGGATCATTCTGAGGAAATAAAGATAGTGGACAGGACAAAATACTCGGGCCTACAAGAAAAGGGATAAGCCATGTGAATTGGCCTGTAACCGGTACTGGCTCATTCAGGGCTCACTGTAAGGTTACACTTTAAACTGATAGAGATTTTCTCTTTCTCCAGATGGGAAGGGATGTGCTGTCAGAGACAAGATATGTCGAGCTGGTGCTTGTGACAGATCAGAACCTGGTGGGTAAAGTCTCCTCCTGCAGGATCAGGATTTGTGTGGATCTCTACTGTCCCTGATGCACATGAATAACCTTGGAATCTTGTTGCACATTTTCAAAGAATAGTGTAAAGCTGTTGGCGTAACCATCAAAAGTGGGGGAGTCATGGTAGTGTAGTGGTCATGACAAAAGACTGCTCATACATACCTTGTGTATTGATCTGGGGATACAAGTTCAAATCCCACTACAGCAGCGAGTCAATTTTAAATTCACTTCATAAACCTGGAACCAAAAGCCAGGTTGAGAATCATAAAACTGTCTGTTAATGTCATAAAACAACTAGTTCACTAATGTCCTTTAGAGAAAGAAATCAGCTGTTTACCTCCTCTGGTTGACATTTGACAACCTCGATGTACCAGAATGTGGGTGACCATTAACTGTCGTATGAAATGGTCTCGCAAACCACTCAGTTAAAGGGAAATGAGAGATAGGCAACAAAGGATGACTTTGCGAGAGACACACTTGTCACATTAAATCATAAACAATGAAATAATAAAATTTTGAGGCTATTATCATCTGGACAAGATAGATAAAAAGTTTCAGAGCGCAAAGCCAAATAAGTCTTAAGAGGAGTGAGTGGAACTGACCTGCAATTGAATGGAGAGTCGCAGCGGGAAAAACAACAATAAAAACAAATGAAAAAGGGAACTCAAGATCCAAAATTACAGAACTGAACACTGAGACAAAGAGGCTGTGAACAGCGTGGTTGAGATATGATAATGATTGAGCTGTGGACTCACAGACAGTGAGGCATTGAAACAGCAATAAAGTCACAGAGTTTTGAGAGGCCTGGATGAAGTGGATGTGGAGGAAATGTTTCCACCAGGAGGACTGACTAGGCCCTGAAGACATGGCCTCAGTGAAGGGACGACCTTTGGAACTGAGATAAGGAGGAATTTCTTCAGCCAGAGGGTGGTGAGTGTATTTAAGACAGAGATAGATAGGTTCAGGATGGTAAGGGGATCGGGGGTTATGGGGAGAAAGCAAGAGAAAGAGATTGAGAAACATATCAGCCACAATCGAATGGCAGAGAAAACTCAGAATCATAGAGTCAGAGAGATGTACAGCATGGAAACAGACTCTTCGGTCTGACTCGTCCATGTTGACCAGATATCCTGACTTAATCTAGTCCCATTTGCCAGCACTTGACCCATATCCCTCTAAACCCTTCCTATTCATATACTCATCCAGATGCCCTTTAAATGTTGCAATTGTACCAGCCTCCACCACATCCTCTGGCAGCTCATTCCATACACGTACCACCTTCTGCGTGAAAAAGTTGCCCCTGAGGTCCCTTTTATATCTTTCTCCTCTCACCCGAAACCTATGCCCTCCAGTTCTGGACTTCCCCACCCGAGTGAAAAGACTTTGTCTATTTATCCTATTCATGCCCCTCATGATTTTATAAACCTCTATAAGGTCACCCCTCAGCCTTCAATGTTTCAGGGAAAACAACCCCAGCCTATTCAGCCTCTCCCTATAGCTCAAATTCTCCAACCCTGGCAACATCTGGTAAATCTTTTCTGAACCCTTTCAAGTTTGACAACATCTTTCCGATAGGAAGGAGTCCAGAATTGCACGCAATATTCCAACAGTGGCCTAACCAATGTCCTGGACATTGTCCTGTCCGCAACATGACCTCCCAACTCCTGTACTCAATATTCTGACCAATAATGGAAAGCATAACAAATGCCTTCTTCATTATCCTGTCTACCTGTGACTCTACTTTCAAGGAGCTATGAACCTGTACCCCAAGGTCTCTTTGTTCAGTAACACTCCCTAGGACCTTACGATTAAGTGTACGAGTGCTGCTCTGATTTGCCTTTCCAAAATGCAGCACCTCGCATTTTTCTAAAATTAAACTCCATCTGCCACTCGTCAGCCCATTGGCCCATCTGATCAAGATTCCGTTGTATTCTGAGGTAATTTTCTTCGCTGTCCACGACATCTCCAATTTTGGTGTCAGCTGCAAACGTACTAACCATATCGCCTGTGTTCACATCCAAATCATTTATATAAATGATGAAAAGTAGAGGACCCAGCATTCCACTGGTCACATGGTCTAATTCTGCCTTCATGTAAGACATGAATGAAGATTTATTGAATGGCACTCATCGACAAAGAGAAGGATTAACAGATATTGGAGAGGACTCAGT
Organism: Chiloscyllium plagiosum; assembly: GCF_037043375.1. Taxonomy (NCBI): domain Eukaryota; kingdom Metazoa; phylum Chordata; class Chondrichthyes; order Orectolobiformes; family Hemiscylliidae; genus Chiloscyllium; species Chiloscyllium plagiosum. The sequence continues at coordinate 171,383,762 of NW_028270139.1, read as the reverse complement.
TGAGCTTCACTGGAAGACAGTGAGGGGGAGACTCACAAATGGAAATGGGATGGGGGGGCATTCAAGGACAGTGAATGTCAGGATGTAAATAGTGCTATCCCACAAGGATCTGTGGAACAGCCTCAATTACTCGCATTATTTAGTCATGATTTGGATAATGGCATTCGAATGTTACATATCCAAATGTGCTAATGACACAAAAGAAGGCAGCATTGGTTACTCATGTCTTTTCGGGAAAGAAATCAGCCATTCTTACCTGGTCTGACCCACATATGACTCCAGACCCTCAATGATGAGTTTGACTCTCAGTTGCCCTCTGAAATGGCCAAATAAACCATTCAGTTGTACCAATCGCTTCAAAGTCTCAACAAAGAAATGAAACTTGACAGATCACCTAGTATTGACCGAGGCACAGGAAAAGACAACAACAGAAACAGCCCTGTCAACTTTTCAGGGTCCTCCTCACTAATATTAAAGGGGCTAGTGCCAAAACTGGCAGAGCTGTCTCACAGATAGTCAAGCAACAACCTGCCATAGTCATACTCACATCTTATAATATCCCAGACGTCACCACCACCATCCCTGGATAAATCCTGTCCCACCGGCAGGGCAGACCCAGCAGAGGTGGTGGCACAGTGGGACACAGTCGGGAGGGAGGTGGTCTGGGAGTCCTCAACACTGACTGTGGACCCCATGAAATCTCATGATTTCAGCTGAAACACAGGCAAGGAAACTTCCTGCTGATTACCATGTACCATCCTCCCTCGGCTGATGAGTTAATATTCCTGAGTTGAACAACACTGAAGGAAGCACTGAATGTAATTGGCAGCAGCACTACAGATCGAGCTGCTCGACTACTGAAGGACATAACTGCTTGTCTGCGTCTGTAGCAGGTGGTTAGGGAACCAACAACAGGAAAAAACATACTTGACCTCATCCTAACTAATCTGCCAGCTGCAGATGTATCCGTCCATGACAGCATCATTAAGAGCAACCATCGCACAGTTCTTGGAGAGACGAAGTCCCACCTTCATATTGAGAATACTCTCCATCATGTTTTGTGGCTGTCATTGTGCTAAAAGGGACAGATTTCGAACAGATCTAACAACTCAAAACTGAGCATCCAAAAAGCGCTGTGGGTCATCAACAGCAGCAGAATTGTACTCCAGCACAATCTGTAATCTCATGGTCTGGCATATTCCCCACTCAACCATTACCATCAACCCAGAGGATCAACCTGGGTTCAATGGAGAGTGCAGGAGATCATGCCAGGAGAAGCTCCAGGCATTCTTGAAGATGAGGTGTCAACCTGGGGAAGGCAGCAAACAGGACTACTTGCATGCCAAATAGCATAAGCAGCAAGTCAGATTGCAACGGGATCTTGATCCAATGGGCCAGTGGACTGAGAAGTGGCAGATGGAGTTTAATTTAGCTAAATGGAGGTGCTGCATTTTGGGAAAGCAAATCTTAGCAGGACTTATACACTTAATGGTAAGGTCCGAGGGAGTGTTGCTGAACAAAGAGACCTTGGAGTGCAGGTTCATAGCTCCTTGAAAGTAGAGTCGCAGGTAGATAGGATAGTGAAGAAGGCGTTTGGTATACTTTCCTTTATTGGTCAGATTATTGAGTATAGGAGTTGGGAGGTCATGTTGCGGCTGTACAGAACATTGGTTAGGTCACTTTTTGAATAACGCATGCAATTCTGGTCTCCTTCCTATCAGAAAGATGTGAAACTTGAAAGGGTTCAGAAAAGATTTACAAGGATTGGAGGGTTGGAGGATTTGAGCTATAGGGAGTGGCTGAACAGGCTGGGGCTGTTTTCCCTGGAGCATCGGAGGCTGAGGGGTGACCAGAAAGGGGATTATAAAATCATGAGGGGCATGGATAGTGTAAATAGTCAATGTCTTTTCCCTGAGGTGGGGGAATCCAGAACTAGAGGGCATTGTTGAGTGTCTAAGAGAAAAAATACAAAAGAGACCTGCAGGGCAATTAAATGCACTAAATGTGAGGTGATTCACTTTGGGAAAAATAACAAGAAGGCAGAATACTGGGTTAATGGAAAGATTCTTGGTAGTGTGGATGTGCAGAGGTATCTTGGACTCCATGTGCATAGGTCCCTGAAAGTTGCCACCCAGGTGGATAGTGCTGTTAAGAAGGCATACGGTGTGTTAAGTTTCATTGGTGGAGGGCTGAAAATGTGTTGCTAGAAAAGCGCAGCAGGTCAGGCAGCATCCAAGGAGCAGGAGAATCGACGCTTCGGGCATGAGCCCTTCTTCAGGAATGGTAGATTCATTGGTAGAGGGATTGAGTTCCGGAACCGCAATATCATGCTGCAACTATACAAAACGCTGGTGTGGCCACACTTGGAATATTGTGTACAGATCTGGTCACCCCATTACAGGAAGGATGTGGAAGCATTGGAAAAGGTGCAGAGGAAATTTACCAGGATGTTGCCTGGTCTGGAGGGAAAGTCTTATGGGGAAAGGCTGAGAGACTTGGGTCTGTTCTCATTGGAATGAAGAATGCTAAGAGGGGATTTAATAGAGACATACAAGATGATCAGAGGATTAGATAGGGTAGACAGTGAAAGTCGTTTTCCTAGGATGATGAAGACAGCTTGTATGAGAGGACAAAACTACAAATAGAGGGGTGATAGATTTAAGACTGATGTCGGAGGTAGGTTCTTTATGCAGAGTGGTAAGGGCGTGGAATGCCCTTCCTGCTAAGGTAGTCAGCTCAGCCACATTAGGGAGATTTAAACAATCCTTAGATAATGGATGATGATGGGATAGTGTAGGGGGACGAGCTGAGAATAGTTCATAGGTTGGCACAACATCAAGGGCCGAAAGGCCTGTTTTGTGCTGTATTGTTCTATGTTCTATGTCCTATGTTCACACAGAGGGTGATGCGGGTATGGAATGAGTTGCCAGAGGAAGTGGTCAAAGCAAGTACAATTACAGCATTTAAATACAGTAGCGCCTCGACTTACGAACTTAATCCGTTCCGGGACCCAGTTCACGAACCGAAAAGTTCGCGAACTGAATCAATTTTTCCCATTGTTTGGATAGCGTAAGAATGCTTGGACAGCTGTTCACAGCGCACGCACCAAAGACAAACTGAATGAGATCATGCGGGGCCCGAGAGCTTTTGCGTTCAACAAGCACGTAGCAAAGCAGAACAATGAAACCACATGGTCGCACATGGGCTTTTTGCATTTGTCCCTTCATTTGTACCTTGAATTTCATACGTGTGTTGAAGCAAAATTTTACGTACAATCCTGATTTGTTCATGAACGGGATCGTTCGTATGTCGAGGCGCTACTGTATATGAATAGGTATATGAACAGGAAGGGTTGGGGGGGATATGGGCCAAGTGTTAGCAAGTGGGGCGAGATCAGGTTAGGATGTCTGTTCAACATGGACAAGTAGAACTGAAGGATCTGTTTCCGTACTGTACATCTCTATAACTCTATAACTCAGAAGCCAGCCCTTTTATACCCATGATTTGGAGGAGCTGGTGTTGGTCTTGGATGGACAAAATTAAAAGTCACACAACACCAGGTTATAGTCATATTTTGAAGCACTGGCTTTCGAAGTGCTGCTTCTTCATCAGACCTTCGAAGGTTAGTATCTTCATACCCAGTGCCCCTTCTCTGCACTACCTCCAATGCCATTATTTCTTTCCTTTGATAAGGGGCCCAAAAGCACCTTATGTATTTCTTCTCACAACAGCTGCCAAAGTGGCAATTTCTGTACTGCTAGACATTCCACTCCGAGATTACAGCAAACGCTGTGGTCAAAAGTAGCCAAGGTTTGCACTAAAGGAACCTCTCCGATTTAAAGTAATCTCCACATTTTTGAAGGAATTTTGTTTGGAATCCGGCAAATATATGAACCTCCATCTTCACCTGTAAGGGAAGGAGCAGACAATCCTTGCAAATTCTGGCCCAATGTCTTTGAACCTTGGTAATTAATTTATGTTAATCATCACTTTTTGAAGTTCAGGCATTCACCTGTCATGACAATCTTCATCTCGATTGCTTTGTGCTTGTATGTGAAGTGTCTGAAAGGGTGTAGTAGAGAAGAGGCCTTTCAGCCCATCAAATCTGCATCAGTGGGCGGCACGGTGGCACAGTGGTTAGCACTGCTGCCTCGCAGCGCCAGAGACCCGGGTTCAATTCCCGCCTCAGGCGACTGACTGTGTGGAGTTTGCACATTCTCCCCGTGTCTGCGTGGGTTTCCTCCGGGTGCTCCGGTTTCCTCCCACACTCCAAAGATGTGCAAGTCAGGTGAATTGGCCATGCTAAATTGCCCGTAGTGTTAGGTAATAGGGGTAAATGTAGGGGTATGGGTGGGTTACGCTTCGGCGGGTCGGTGTGGACTTGTTGGGCCGAAGGGCCTGTTTCCACACTGTAAGTAATCTAATCTAAAATACACAATATTACCTGCACTACTCCCAATTTCCCATAGCCATGAACGTGGTTACAGTTTCAAAATACCTTTCAAAAGAAGGGCTGAACAAATATGTGAGGGGGAGGAAACAATGTCAGGCTATGGGGGCAGAGCAGGAAAGTGATATTAATAGGAGAGCTCCTCCACAGGTATAGCACTGGCAGGTTAGGTGAATGGCCTCAGCCTGTGCTCTCTAACCCTCCCACTGTGAAGAAGTCAGAAAGGATGATGAGGACTCCACACAACTTTGGGGAGTGTTTGGAGAGCAGTGGAGGGTGTGTGTGATCATGGGGAGTCTGAATTGGTCTGTTTGATTCACTGAATCAGCACCAACCCTTCTGTTTCCTTCCAGTATCAGAATATGGACAGTAATCGAGGAGCTGTAGTGCGAAGAATGATTGACATTGCCAACACAGTCGACCTGGTGAGTATGAAGACTCTGTTCCCATACAGGTTCACCTTTCTCTGCTAAATCTCTGTTCAGTCTCTCCTTCCTATCAGGCAGGGTAGAATGACAATGACATTAAATACAGCATTGTGGTAACCCATTGGAGAGAGGCAAATGTTATTCCCTTTTTCAAGAAAGGGAATAGAGACAACCCTGGGAATTACAGACCAGTCAGTCTTACATCTGCGTTTGGGCAAATTATTGGAGAGGATTCTGAGAGACAGGACTAATGATTATTTAGAAAAGCATAGCTTGATTATAGATAGGTAGCATGGCTTTGGGAGGGGCAGGTTATGCCCCACAAGCCTTATTGAATCCTTTGAGGATGAGACAAACTACTTTGATGAAGATAGAGCAGTGAATGTGGTATATATAGACTTTAACAAGGTGTTTGATAAGGTTCCCCATGGTAGGCTCATGCAGAAAGTAAGGAGGCATGGGATACAGGGAAATCTGGCTATCTGGATACAGAACTGGCTGGCCCTAGAAGACAGAGGATGGTAATTGGTGGAAAGTATTCAGCTTGGAGCTCAGTGACCAATGATGTTCCACAGGGATCTGTTCTGGGACCTCTGCTCTTTGTGATTTTTATAAATGACTTGGATGAGGAAGTGGAAGGGTGGCTTAGTAAGTTTACCAAAGACACAAAGGTTGGTGGAGTTGTGGATAGTGTGGAGGGCATTTGTAGGTTGCAGTGGACATTGACACATGCAGAGCTGGGCTGATAAGTGGCAGATGGTGTTCAACCTTGAAAAGTGTGAAGTCATTCACATTGGAAGGTCGAATTTGAATAGATTACAGGTTTAATGTTAAGATTCTTGGCAGTGTGGGGAATAGAATGATCTTGGAGTCCACCTCCATAGATCTCTCAAAGTTGCCATCTCAGATGATAGGGTTGTGAAGAAGGCGTGTGGTGTGTTGGCTTTCATTAACAGGGGGATTGAGTTTAAGAGCCAAAAGGTTATGCTGCAGTTCTATAAAGCCCTGGTGAGACAACACTTAGAATATTGTGTCCAGTTCTGGTCACCTCATTATAGGAAGGATGTGGAAGGTTAAGAGAAGGTGCAGAGGAGATTTACCAGGATGCTGCCTGGGATGGAGGGCGTGTTTTATGAAGAAAGGTTGAGGGAGCTCAGGCTTTTCTCATTGGAATGAAGAGGGATGAGAGGTGACTTGATAGAGGAGTACAAGATGATGCGAGACATAGATAGAGTGGATAGCTGGAAACCTTTTCCCAGGGTGGAAATTACTATATCCCTGTGTTCCCTTCCTATTCATGTATTGGTCCATTTGCTTTCACTCTCTCTTCTGGCAGCACGTTCCAGGCACTCACCACCCTTTGTGCAAAATATTTGCCTCGCACATCTCTTTTAAACTTCCCGCCCGCCCCATACCTTAAACCTGTGTCCCCCAGTAATTAAACCCTCCACCCTGGGAAAACACCTGACACTTTCCACTCTATCCATCCATTCACAAACTTAGAAACTTCTGTCAGGTCACTCCTCAAATTCCTGCCTTCCAGTGAAAACAGATTCCTGAAGAAGGGCTCATGCCCGAAACGTCGATTCTCCTGCTCCTTGGATGCTGCCTGACCTGCTGCACTTTTCCAGCAACACATTTTCAGTTCCAGTGAAAACGAGCCAGGTCTTTCCAATCTTTCTTCACAGCTAAAATCCCAATCCCAGGCAACATTGTGGTAAACCTTTTCTGTACCCTCTCCAAAATATCCACATCCTCCTGGTAGTGTGGTGACCAGAACCGTACGCAATATTCAAGTGTGGCCTAAGTTCTGTAAAGCTACAGTATAGCTTGCCTATCCTTATACTCAATGCCCCTTCTATTGAAGGCAAGTATGCTATAGACCTTTTTTACTACCTCATCTACCTGTGCTGCCATCTTCAGTGATCTGTGAACCTGCACACCCAGATCCCTCTGTATTTCAATTCTCCCAAGGGTTCTGCCATTCACTGTATAATTTCCACTGTACTTGACCTTCCAAAATATATCACCACACATTTGTCCGGATTAAACTATTTCTGCCATTTTTCTGACCATAACTCAGACTGATCTATATCCTGCTGTATTCTCTGTCAGTCCTCCTCATTATCTGCAACTCCACCAATCTTTGTATTGTCCACAAAGTTACTGAATAGACCAGTGACGTTTTTCTCCAAATCTTTTATGTAGACCATGAACAACAGAGATTCCAGCACTGATCCCTGAGGAATACCACAAGTCATAGCCCTCCATACCGAAAAGCATCCTTCCACCGCTACGCTTTGTCTCTTATGACTAAGCCAATTCTGTGTCCATCCTGCTAGCTCACCTCCAAAACATGTGACTCCACCTTTTGTACCAGTCTGCTGTGAGGGGCCTTATCAAAGGTTTTACCAAGGTCCATGTTGACATCATCAAACACCTCAAAAAACTTGATCAGGTTAGTGAAGCACAATTTTCCCTCACACAAAGTCCATTTGCTTCTAAATACATATCAACCTTGTCCCGAAGAACCTTTTCCAATAATTCCCGACGACCGACGTGAGGCTCATGGCAGAGTCAAATGTGGCTTTCAATGTGCAATGGGATCATTATGATATGAAGAAAGATTTGCAGGCTGGAGGTGAAACTGATGCCATCACACTATTCTCTCTCTGTAAAATCTGTCTTAGTGTCCTGTTCTGATACCACAACCTTGATAAATTGTTATGATTGTTTACCTTAATTAGTTTGTACATTTTTGGGTAACTTATCATTTTGGTTCGAGCCTCGGCCTGCAATTCTTATACCTATCATGTTATGCCAATCATTTAGTTTGTCTCAAGCACCATATTATATTTAATTTTTTGTAATTATTTCCCTGCTTCATTTAATTGGATTATAGGTCATTCTTTCATTTGTTATTCAGCTGTTGATTCTTTACTCACACTGTCTAACACTCTTGGTCATCTGCAGAGATTTATTATTCGATACTCTGCTCACACTAGTGAGCTCTGCCCTTGATCTCTCTGCCTATAAACTCTATGACTGCGTGTTCTTCTCTCTCACTTCATCTGACAAAGGGATTGTGCTCCAAAAGCTTGTGATTTTAAATAAGCCTGTTGGACTACAACCTGGTGTCGTGTGACTTCTGGCTCGAGGTGAAAGGCTGGGCAGTGAGACGAACTACATTGCTGTAGCAAAAAGACAATGATGTGCCATAAGAATTAGTGCTGGGGCCAGTGCTTTTCATCATTTATGTCAATGAATTTGATGTGAATATAGGGAGCACAGTTCGTAAGTTTGCAGATAACAATAAAATAGGTGGTGCAGTGGACAGTGAAGAAGATTATCTCAGAATATAATGAGCCGTTGGCCGGATGGGCCAGAAGTGGCATTTGGAGTTTAATTTAGATAAACGTTGCATTTTGGTAAAGCAAATCAGGGAGGACTTATTCAGGAAATGGAAGGACTTTGGGAGTTTGAAGAACAAAGAGACCTCGGGGTGCAGGTGCATCATTCCTTAAAAGTGGAGTTGCAGAGAGACAGGATGGTAAAGAAGTGTTTGGCATGCTTGGTTGTAATATTGAGTAAAGACATTGGGATGTACAGGACACTGGTGAGGCCACCTTTGGAATACTGTATGCAACTCTGGTCGTACTTCTTTCAGCAGGATATTGTGAAATTTGAGATGGTTCAGAAAACATTTACAAGGATGTTGCTGGCAATGATGGGTTTGAGATAGAAGGGGAGGCTGAATCAGCTAGGGCATTTTTCCCTGGAGCATTGGAGGCTGAAGGGTGAACTTCCTCTGGACTCGCTCCAGGGCCAATATATCCTTCCTGAGGTATGGGGTCCAAAATTGCTCATAATACTCTAAATGTTGTCTGACCAGAGGCTTAGAAAACCTCCAAAGTACATCTCTGCTTTTATATCTAGTCCTCTCGAGATGAATGACAGCATTGTGTGCACCTTCCTAACTACCAATTCCACCTGCAAGTTTACCTTAAGAGAAACCCCAAGTCCCTCTGCACTTCAGATTTCTGAATATTCTCTCCATTTACAAAATAATCCTTGCCTCAATTCTTCCTACCAAAGTGCATGATCTCACACTTCCCATCACTGTATTTTAGCTGCCACTTCTTCACCCACTCTCTGAATCTGTCCAAATCTTTTTGCAGACTACCCACTTCCTCAATACCTGCCCCTCCACCTATTTTGTATCGTCGGCAAACTTAGCCAGAATGCCCTCAGTTCCTTCGTTCAAATCTTTCATGTTGCTATGGACCAGGCTAGCCCCCTCAAAACATTTCCAGAAAGTAGCCCAGCCCCTAACTTTGCTAGTTGTTTTAACCAAGTGAAAGGTCGATACACCAGGAGTGAATCAGCTGGTCAAATCACTTCATTTTAAACAAAACAGAATTTATTTACAAGATTACTGAATGAAACACAAAGAACAGAAAACAGAATACCAAATAACCTAACCTGTCCAAAAACTCAACATATCATCCCACTTAATAATAATGCTCCAAAATACTTGCAACAATCCCCATAAACACCCCTCGGCACAAAAGGTAACATCAAACACAGGGTCTTACAGAGAGAAGTCAGAGAGAAAGAACCAGCTGGGACCTGCTTCTGGGTCCAGCCTTTCTTCACTACTTCCAAAAATAAACATGATTCGGAGATGCCGGTGTTGGACTGGGGTGTACAAAGTTAAAAATCACGCAACACCAGGTTATAGTCCAATAGGTTTAATTGGAAGCACACGAGCTTTCGGAGCGTCGCTCCGAAAGCTAGTGTGCTTTCAATTAAACCTGTTGGACTATAACCTGGTGTTGTGTGATTTTTAACTCCAAACATAAACCAAGCCTGGCATAGGCTGAGCTGGGAGAACTGGCCACTCTCCCTATACAAGTGTTTTCTTTTACTTGAAAGCCTTCTGCCTGAGGCAGTATCTGTTATTTGTAAAAAAAAGACCCTAAAATCTTTCCAAACTCAGACTTTTCAGAAGCTGTGTCGTTTACAACCTCTCTGAAAAATACAAGGACGACCTAACTTTGTTAAAGGAACAGCTTTGTCACAAGGTAGTAAATGAAAAGTTGTGATCCCAACAGTGAGCCTTGTGGACTACCACCAGTTACAGGCTTCCATCCCGAGAAGGGCCCTTTAATCCCCACTGTCTTCTGCCAGACAGTCAAGCTTCTATCCATAGAAATGCCTCTAATGTCATAGCACTTATCTTACTCATGTCAGAGTGAGTGGGTTTCCATGCTGTACATTTCTATGACTCTATATGAAAAGGACTTGAGGGGTAACTTTTTCACACAGCGGGTGGTTCGTGTTTGGAACGAGCTGCCAGAGGAAATGGCGGAAGTGGTTACAATTACAATATTTGGAAGGCACCTGGATGTGTATATGAATAGGAAGGGTTTGGAGGGATATGGGTCAGATGTGAGCAAATGGGACAACCTCAGTTTGGGATGTCTGGTCAAAGCGGATGAGTTGGACCAATGTTTCAGGTCAATTCAATCCCTTGAGTGACAGACACTTCTCCCTTTTTCAGTATTACAGACCATTCAACATTCGCATTGCTCTGATTGGAGTGGAGGTGTGGACCAGAGACCAAGTCACCGTCAATATCCAAGCGTCACCAACAATGAATCACTTCCTGAAGTGGAGGCAGGAAACACTTCTACCACGACTGCAAAATGACAATGCCCATCTCATCATGTGAGTACCTCACACCCATGAGGGAACCACAAATGCACGCAGTGCTTCAGCTGTGACTTAACCAAAGTTCTGCACAGCAGCAAGATAACCTCCTTGATCTTATAACTCGTTTCTAAAGTTGAATACCAAGGTCTCGGTCCCCTCTCTATAACTGGATCCTCGACCTACTGACCTATAGACTGTAATCAGAAAAAACAAGCGACAACACTACTTCCACTATAATCCTCAACACCAGTGACCCACGAGGCTGAGTACTCAGCCTCTTACAATACGTGACATCAAATATTTCTTCTGCTGCCTCAGTCACCTTGCTTACTTTTTCAATCATGACTCCCACCCACCCTCTGAGAACCACTTCCCTCGCCACCAACATTTGTCTCTTGGACACCCCGTCCTGTCTCTTACCTGCCCTGGACCTCTTCCACTCCAACTGCTGCCGTGACACTAACCACTTGAACCTATCCACCCCTCTCACCTGCTCAAACTCTCACACTCACAACACATAGCCCTTCATTCACTCTGCTCCAATCCAACCTCACCATCAAACCATCGGACAAGGGGGGCACACCAGCAGTTTGGCGGACTGACCTCTACATCTCTGAAGTCAGACACCACGCACGGACACTTCCACCTACTGTCCCCTTGACCATAACCTTACCTCCCATCACCAAACCATCATTTCCCAGACCATCCACAACCTCATCACCTCAGGGGATCGCCATCCACAGCCTCCGACCTCATATTCCCAGAATCCCGCACAACCAATTCCTACCTCTTACCCACAATTCACAAACCTGACTGTCCCAGTTGACCTATTGTCTCCAGCTGCTCTTGCCCCACCGAACTTGTCTCCTCATACCTTGATACCGTACTGCCCCACCCCCTTGGTCCAAAACGTCCCCACACACATTCGGGACACCACCCACACCCTCCACCTCCTCCATGACTTTTGTTCCCCCAGCCACCAATGCCTCATCTTCACCATGGACATCGAGCCTCTATACACATCCATCTGCCATGACGAAGGTCTCCTGGCCCTTCGTTTCATCCTTTCCCACCACCCAATCACACCCCTCGACCAACACATTCATTCCATTGGCAGAACTTGTTCTCACACCCAACAACTTCTCCTTCGAATCCTCCCACTTCCTTCAGACCAAAAGTGCAGCCATGGGCACCCACATGGGCCCCAGTTATACCTGTCTGTGCATAGGATACAGGGAACAGTCCATCTTCCGCAGTTGCACCTGCACCATCCACCACCTCTTCTGCCGTTACATTGATGACTGCTCCCACGAGGAGGTGGAACAGTTCATCAACATCGCTAACACCTTCCACCCTGACCTGAAGTTCAGGTGGACCATCTCAGACACCTCAGTCCCCTTCCTAAACATCTCCGCATCCATCTCCAGTGAATGCCTCAACACAAATATCTATTTCAAACCTACTGATTCCCATGGCGACCCAGATTACACCTCCTCTCCCTGCAAAAACACAATCCCTTACTTCCAATTCCTCCTCCTTTGCTGTATCTGCTCCCAGGAAGAGCAATTCCACTCCAGAACATCCCAGACGGCCTCCTATTTCAAGGACCGCAATTGCCTCCTCACGCGATCAACAATGCCTTCCAGCACATCTCCACCACTTTCTGCACCTCCACCTGTGAATCCTACCCCTGCAAATATCCAGATTCAGCGCATCATCCTCTGCCATTTTCACCACCTACAATCAGACCCCAACACCAGAGACATAGGTCCCTTGCCCTATCTGCATTCCACAGAGACTCCCCTCTTGAGGTCCATGCGCTCCACCAGTCCACACTCCATACCTGGTACCTTCCCTTGCTGCCGTAAGCGGTGTAAAACCTATACCCACACCGCTCCCCTCACGTCGTCCAAGGCCCCAAAGAATCTTTTCACATCCGCAGAGATTTTCCTGCACATCCACCCACCTCATCCCCTGTATTGTTGCTCTTGATGTGGTCTTCTATACACTGAGGAGGCAGAATGCTAACTCACAGTACTTTTCAGAGAACATCTCCGGGACACATGCACCCAACAAACCCATCATCTTGTGATCGACTACTTCAACTCCCCTCCCACTCCACCAAGAACAGGCAAGTCCTGGCCCTCCTCCATCACCAAGTTCAAGCCTCATGACATTGGAGGAAGAATGCCTCATCATCTGCCTTGGGACCCACATGGCAACAAGGTCGATTTCATCAGATTCCTCATCTCCCCAGACCCTCACGTTATCCCAGATCCAACCTTCCAACTTGGCACTGTTCTCTTAACCACCTGTCCATCTTCCTTCCCACCTATCAGCTCCATCTCCCCATCTGCATTCACCTATCACCTTCTTATCTACCTCCTCCCCCAAGCCTCACTCCCGCCCTCCTATTTATCTCACAACTCTCTTCCACCCCCACCCCCCAAACATTCCTGATGAAGAGCTTATGCCTGAAACATTGACTCTCCTGCTCCTCGGATGCTGCCTGACCTGCCTTGCATTTCCAGTGCCACAGTTTTTAAATCTGACTCTCCAGCAACTACACTTTTCACTTTCTCTTCTTCATATGCATAGTCCAGTTGAGGTTTGGGTCAATGGTAATCCGAAGATGTTGATAGTAGGGCATTCCGTATTGGTAACACCATAGAATGTCAAGGGCTGGAGGTTTGATTCTTTCTCATTGGTGATGGTCATAGACGTGCATGTCTGTAGCGTGTACGTTACTTGCCTCTTGTCATCCAAAGCCTGGATATTGTCCAGGATTTGTTGCATTTGTACTTGTACTGCTTCAGTACCTGAGGATCACCAATGGTGCTGATCATCCCTTCCTTATGATAGAGCTCATTAATGCAGCAGCTGAAGATGATTGGGCTGAGGATGCTTTCCTGAAGTACTCCTGCCTGCAGAGATGTCATGGAGATGACTGATTTCCAACAACCACAACCATCTTCCAATCTTCCAGCTTTCCCCCGATATCCATTGATTCCAGTTTTGCTCCAGTTCCTTGGTGTCAAAAAAGTGTAGCGATGGAAAAGCACAGCAGGTCAGGCAGCTTCTGAGGAGCAGGAGAATCGACACTTTGGGCATGTACATTCTTCATGAAGGACTTACGCCCAAAACGTCGATTGTCCTGCTCCTCGGATGCTGCCTGACCTGCTGTGCTTTGCCAGCACCACACTTTTCGACTCTGATCTCCAGCATCTGCAGTCCTCACTTTCCCCTTGAGCTCCTTGGTGTCACACACAGTCAAATGCAGCCTTGATGTCAACAGTTGTCATTCACCTCTACTCTGCAATTCAGCTCTTTTGGCCATGTTTGAATCAAGGCTGGAATGAGTCTGGAACTGAGTGGCCCTGGAGATTCACAAACTGGACGTCACTGAGCAGGTTATTGCTGAGCAGGTGCTGCTTGATAGCACTGTCGATGACCCCTTCCATCACTTTACTGAATGGAATAAATGATGAGGTTGTAACTGGCTGAGTTACTGGTTCCCTTCATCCATTGCGGTTGAAGCGTCCTCAAATTTCTCTATTAAATTAGTCAGACACGATTTCTTTTTCAGGAACCCATGCTGACTCTCCTTGATTAGATGATGATTTTCCAAATGTTCTGCTATGATTTCCTTAATAATTGATTCCAATACTTTTCCAGTAATAGATGAAAGGTTAACCAGTCTGCAATTTTCTGCTTGTTGCCTCCTTTACTTTTCGAATAGCAGTGTCACAATGGCAGTTTTCCAGCCTCTGTTACTTCTCCAAACTCAAGGATCTATGGAAAATTTCAACCAATGCATCCATTATCTCTGTATCTGCTCTTTTATGATCCTAGGATTCAAGCCAGCAGGACCAGGGGGACCTTTTTGCCTATCGCCTCATTAGTTAATCTAATACTACTTCTCCAGTGATGGTGATGTTACTTCATCCCTCCCCTGTATTCTTCAGTCCTTAATCCAATGGTCCAAACTTGCAGACTGAGTCAAAGTTCCAACTTGCTGCTAGACCTGGGTGCCTGATGGCAGAAGCAATGATTTTGGTCCCAGTGCAGGGTCCTGCAGCATCAGCAGCAGCTGCAGCATCAAGGTCAACCCAGCGTGAAATCATGGTGGCACTGGTGGAAGTGAGATGGCCCCAGAGAGTGGTGACTCTTTGTTACAGTGGCTGCAGTGTGGTGAAACATGGTTGCTGCAGTGTGGTCAGCTTCACAGTATGGACTCAAGGACCAGGGTAGAGGAGCTGAGCTAGAAACAAGAGCTGTACCAAAGACCACCTCACTTTGGCAAGATTATAAGATGAACTTCATTGTTTATTTTGGTTTATTATCTGTGTTTTGGTTTACTTTCTGGGTTTTAAGAGGTCGCTGCACAGTGATGTCATTAAACAACAATTTTCACTGTAATAAATACATGACACAAGAAATTAATCAAATCAACGTTGTTCAAAGTATATTCCACTGTAAAGTCGTTGCAAAATATCTGTTCAACTCCTCTGTTATTTCCTTCTTCTCCAAAGCTGTCTCTCTTGATTCATTTTCTCAGGGGCTGAGGTTCATTGTAACCTCTTCTTCCTTCTTATATATTTAAAAAGCTCTAATTCACAATTTTTAAATCCTTGCTAGCTTGCCCTCATCGTTTATTTTCTACATCTTTATAATTATTTTCATTCTTCTTTGTAGATTCTGAATTTATCCAAGACTTCGGGATTGTCATTGATTTTGGCCATTTGTTGAAAATCCCTACAGGACGGAAACAAGCCCTTTTCGTCCAACAAGTCCATGCTGTCCCTCTGAAGAACATGCCACCCTAGACCACCCACCATCCTATCCCTACAACCCTGCATTTCCCATGGCTAATCCATCTAACCTACACGTCCCTGAATACTATGGGCAATTTCATGTTGCCAATTAATCTAACTAGCACATCTTTGTGGGAGGAAACCAGAGCACCCAGTGGGAACCCAGACATACATGGAGAGAAAGTGCCACCTCCACACAGACAGTTGCCCGAGGGAGGAATCGAACCCAAGACCCTGGTGCAGTGAGGCAGCAGTGTTAACCACTGAGCTACCATGCTGTCCTCCTTCTATATTTTTTCTTTCAACTTAATGTCCTTGGTTAGCCATAGTTGGGCATATCTGTCTCTGAGAATCCCCTTCTTGGGGGGATGCCAGTGTACCAGCTTCTGGATGTGCTTGGATAGGGGCACAAATATTTCTGGAGCACAAGTCATGACTTACACGCAAAAACTGCAGGAACTCCTTGGCCTTTACAAAAGATGAATGCTCTATCAGTATTTCTTGAGTCTAGGACAGTGTTCTGTTAATGGTGATTTCTCTTTTACAGAGGGGGCCGTTTTGACGAAGGTGTCGCAGGTTTGGCACCTTTAGGTACTATGTGTTCAACAAGACTTTCTGGAGGAGTAAACTCAGTGAGTATTCTCTCACTCTTCTATTTTCTTACTCACTGTGGATTGTAACACCCTGCTCTCATCTAAGATTGACCAGAACTTTTACTTCAACAAAGCTTAAAATAAACGTGAATCAACATCAATTAACAGAGCAATTGCTATCACTGTACATGCAACTAGCCTTTGTCTACTATGAGCAACTGGATCTCGCCTTTGCTTTTTTTCAGTCTTCTGCCCGTACATCACTGGGTAATCATAGAATCCCTACAGTGTGGAAACAAGCCCTTTGGCCCTAAAGGTCCACACCGACCCTCTGAACAGTAACCCACCCAGACCCACACCGCTACATTAAGCACCTAACCTACACATCTGTAAACACTATGGACAATTTAACCTGGCCAATTCACCTAATCTGCACATAGAACATAGAACATTACAACGCAGTACAGGCCCTTCGGCCCTCGATGTTGCACTGACCTGTGGAACCAATTTGAAGCCTATCTATCCTACACTATTCTATTTTCATCCATATGTCTAACTAACGACTATCTAAATGCACTTAAGGTTGGTGAGTTGAGAGTGTGGTGCTGGAAAAGCACAGCAGGTCAGGCAGCATTCGAGGAGCAGGAGAATCGATGTTTCGGGCCGGAGCCCTTCATCAGAAATGAGGCTGGGAACCTCAGGGGTGGAAAGATAAATGGGAGTGGGGCGGGGCTGGGGGGGAAGGTAACTGAAAGTGCAATAGGTGGATGGAGATGGGGTAAATGTGATAGGTCGGACGGGAGGGTGGAGCGGATTGGTGGGAAGGAAGATGGACAGGTGGGACAGGTCATGAGGGCGGTGCTGAGCTGGAAGATTGGAACTGCGGAAGGGGACTGAGGAAACTAGTGAAATCCACATTGATGCCATGGGGTTGGAGGGTCCCGAGGCAGAAGATGAGGCGTTCTTCCTCCAGGCGTTGGGTGGTAAGGGAGTGGGGATGGAGGAGACCTAGGACCTGCATGTCCTTGGCTGAGTGGGAGGGGGAGTTGAAGTGTTCGGCCACGGGGTAGTGGGGTTGGTTGGTGCGGGTGTCCCGGAGAGGCTGTCTGAAGCGCTCTGTGAGTAGGAGTCCAGTTTCCCCAATGCAGAAGAGACCATATCGGGAGCAAGGAAGTGCAGGTGAAACTTTGATGGATGTGGAAGGCTCTTTTGTGGTCTTTGATGGTGGTGAGGGGGGGAGGTGTGGGTGCAGTTTTTGCAATTCCTGTGGTGACAGGGGAAGGTGCCAGGACGGGAGGGTGGCTTGTTGAGGGGGGGGGGGGGGCGGCGAGGACCTGCTGAGGGAGTCGCAGAGGAAACGGTATTTATGGAAAGCGGATAGGGGTAGGGAGGGAAATATATCTGTGGTGGTGGGGTCCGTTTGTAAGTGGCAGAAATGGTGGAGGATGATGTGATATACGGAGCTTAGTGGGGTGGAAGGTGAGGACAAAAGGGGGTTCTGTCCTTGTTGCAGATAGAGGGGTGGGGGCGAAGGTGCAGGAAGTGGATGAGATGCACTGGAGGGCATCATCAACCACGTGGGAGGGGAAATTGCGGTCTTTAAAGAAGGTGTATTCTGTGGTGGAACTGTTCCTCCTGGGAGCAGATATGGCAGAGGCGGAGGAATTGGGAACACAGGATGGCATTTTTGCAGGAAGCGGGGAGGGGGTGTAATCCAGGTAGCTGTGGGAGTCGGTGGGTTTGTAAAAAAGTGTGTTGAGTCAGTCATCATTGATGGAGATGGAGAGACCCAGGAAGGGGAGGTATCAGAGATGGTCCAGGTGAATTTAAGGTCAGGGTGGAATGTGTTAGTGAAGTTGATGAACTGATCAACCTCCTCGCGGGAGCATGAGGTGATTGTAGCAGTCGTCAATGTAGCGGAGGAAGACGTGGGGAGTGGTGCTGGTATAACTACTTAAGATGGACTGTTCTATGTAGCCAACAAAGAGATAGGCATAGCTGGGGCCCATACGGGTGCCCATGGCTACCCCTTTGGTCTGGAGGAAGTGGGAGGATTCGAAGGAGAAATTGTGAAGGGTGAGGACCAGTTCAGCCAAATTAATGAGTGTGTCAGTGGAAGGGTACTGTTGGGAACGTCAGGAGAGGAAGAAACGGAAAGCTAGGAGGCCTTAGTCATGGCGAATGGAGGTGTAGAGGGATTGGATGTTCATGGTGAAGATGAGGCTTTGGGGGCTGGGGAAACAGAAGTCTTGGTGGAGGGGCGTGGGTGATGTCTCGAACGTATGTGGGGAGTTCCTGGATCGGGGGATAGAACAGTATCAAGGTAGGTGGAGGTGAGTTCGTTGGGCAGGAACAGGCTGAAACGATGGGTCAGATCACTGAAGGCACACTGATGATGTTACCTAGAATCTGTAAAGCTTATTGAGTTCTATGAGATCGTGACCAAACAGGTGCATGAGGGTAAAGTGGTTGATGTGGTGTATATGGATTTCAGTAAGGCATTTGATAAGGTTCCCCATGGTAGGCTATTTCAGAAAATATGGATTCATGGGATTGAAGGTGATTTAGCAGTTTGCATCAGAAATTGGCTAGCTGAAAGAAGACATAGAGTTGATGGGAAATGTTCATCCTGAAGTTCAGTTACTAGTCCCTAAACCTGCTAGCTTTTTCCTTCACTCTAACAGGGACGTACTGTCCCTGGATCTTGATATAACACTTTTAAAAGCCTCCCATTTTCCAATTATTCTCTTTTCTTCAAACAGACTCAACCACTCAACCTTTGCTAGTTCTTGCTCAATGGCCCCAAAATTGGCCACGTTCCAGTTTAGCACCTTAACCCTTGGACCTGTCCTATTTTTTCCCAAAGCTATGTTAAAACTGATTTGGAGATGCTGATATAGAACTGGGTGTACAAAGTTAAAAATCTCACAATACCAGGTTATAGTCCAACAGGTTTAATTGGAAGCACTAGCTTTCAGAGTGTTGCTCCTTCATCAGGTGGTTGTGGAGTATAAGATCGTAGGACACAGAATTTATAGCAAAAGTTTACAGTGTGAGGTAACTGAAATGATGTATTGAAAAAGACCTGGATTGTTTGGTCAGTCTCTCATCTTTTAGAATGGGCATGTTGATTTCAGTTCTTTCAATTGTAAATTTCAGAACTTGCTTAAAGTTACATTCTCAAGTGAACTTTGACAATTGGTGCCATGTTGGCCCAGATAATGCATTGAAGGTGTGAGATGCCCTGTGTGTGGCTGTCTGTGCCCCAGTGTTCAGACTGATTCTAATGAAAAAAGGGATTTACAGAATCTTACGTGGATTCATACAGTTTTTGAGCAAAATAAAATGTAACTCTGCAAGTACAAATTCACCTCACAAACTTATATGTGCAGGTGTACACATGGGTGTGTGTGTCCGGGGGGCATGAGTGTCTGTGAGAGAGGGTGAGTATATGTATGTGTATGTGTGTGAGTGTAAAGGGGTATAAATCTGTGAGAGGTTGCGTTTGTGAGTGTATGTGTATGCGTATGAGGGGGAGAACTTGTGTGTGAGAGAGGGTCTTTGTGACCCTCTATCTATATTTCCTGCAGCATAGGGAAAGCAACCAACATAATCAAAGATCCCTCCGACCCTGGTAACACTTGCTTCTACCCTCTTCTGCTGGGAAGAAAAAATAAAAGTTTGAATACACATATGAACAGATTTAAGAACAGGTTCTTCCCTGTTTGTATCTGTCTTTTGAACAGACCTCTCCAATGTTAATTCTGATCTCTCTCTGCACCTTCTCTGTGGTTGTAACATTGCATTCTGCACAGTGTTCTGCCACCCTGATAGACTTTGTATGGTAGATCTGCCTGAATAGCCTGCAAAGCAATACTGTACAATGTATCTCAGTACATGTGACCACAATAAATCGATTAATATGGTTGGGTTTTGCCAGATGGGATCTTTTTGTGCCCACAGTCTGATATTGTCTGTGGTGGCTGGAAGGGTGGCCAGAAATCTTAAAATCAGAATGGACTCTTTCTGGTGAATCACCCAGTCAGAGGTGAGCTAAGGCATCTGCATTTTCTACTGGGCCTCCTCGATTGTGTTTCACCTTGTATTTGGACCCAATTAGAATGAGAGCTCACCATTGAATTTGACCTGAAGTTGTATGTGTGGCGAGGCCTTGGCCTTCCAGTAATCCTAGCATCGGTTGGTGGTCCGTTACTATTACTATTACATTCATAAAGATATTTATGGAACTTTCTTACACCAAAGATAACTGTAAAACCTTCCATTTCTATGTGGGCATATTTGCTCTCTGCATCAGGCAAACTCCGGGAAGTATACGTTATTGGGCGTTTCTATCCATTGTGAGCCAACACTATCCCAGTTCTCAATCTTCAAGCCAATCATGTTTTTGGCAATTATATGAACCTTTTCCTTGAAGCTAATAAAATCTCTACAGACTTCATTTTTCCTCTTTCCTCTCAGGACAACCGGCCCAGCCATTTGGTCGCTTCTGTGATCCTTGCGCATGAAATGGGACACAATTTTCAGATGAGACATGATGATTCTGCTCGGAAATGTAAATGCGCAGACAGGTTCGCTGGCTACTGCATCATGGAAGCAGGACTTGGGTGAGGAATATATTCAAAAATTGTGAAAAGCCGTTGGGCAATATCATTCTGATTATAATATTTAGGAGTGAGAACTGAGAGGAGGTTAGAAGGACAGAAAATATATTAGGATGTAAATAAGCAGATAATACTGAAGAAAACCCAAAGTCTTTTACTGATCTCTGTCATCAGTGAAATCCTGAAAGAGTCTTGAACACTGCATGTTGTCCTCCTGGGACAATATTGAGGCTTGGGCTGTAAAACGGCAAGTAACATGTGAGCCACCCAAATGCCGGGCAATGATCATGTCCACCCAGAGAGCATCTACCCATCGCATCTTGATATTCAATGGCATTGCAATCAGTGAAAGACTACTATCAACATCTTTGGTATTATCATTGACCAGAAACTCGACTGGAATAGCAAAATGAATACAATGGCTACAAAGCTGGCCAGAGGGTAGATAACCAGCAGTGGGTAGATCACCTCTTGACTCATTCCTGATGAAGAGCTTTTGCCTGAAACAGCGATTTTCCTGCTCCTCAGATGCTACCTGCCTAGCTGTGCTTTTCCAGCACCACTCTAATCTTGTTCCCAAAGTCTGTCCATCAGGACAGTGATGCAATACACCCTGTCTGCCTGGATACAGCTCCAAGAACACTCAAAAAGCTTGATATCATTCAGGAGAAAGCAGCCACTGAATTGGCACTCCCTCCACAAACATACACTCCCTCCACTATTGAGGCTCAGTAACAACAGTGTGTACCAGATATACTGCAGGAATTCATGGAAGATCCTCAGACAGCACCTTCCAAACTTATGATCACTACCATCTCGAAGGACAAGGAATTACATTATTAGATTTTTAAAAATTAGAATCCCCACGGTATGGAAACAGGCCCTTAGGCCCAACAAGTCCACACTGACCCTCTGAAGAGTATCTCACCCAAACCTATTCCCCTATATTTACTCCTGACTAATACCCCTAACTTACGTATCCCTGAACACTTTGGGCAATTTGGCATGGTCAATTTACCCTAACCTGCACATCTCTGAATTGTGGGAGGAAACCAGAGCATCCGGAGAAAACCCACGCAGACACAGGGACAATGTGCAAACTCCACACAGACAGTTGCCCGAGGCTGGAATCGAATCTGGGTCACTGACGCAGTGAGGCAGCAGTGCTAACCATAGAGCTACTGAGCTGCCCCTCGCAGGTATATCGGAAACCCGCCACCTACAAGCTTGTACTCTGAGGACGGTCAAATGTTGGAAGGATGAAAATAAAATGCTTGAAATATGCAGGTTTGACAACATCCTGTGGAGAGTGATAGACTCATACAGCACGGGAACAGACCCTTCGGTTCAACATGTCTGCACCGACCAGACATCCCAATCTGACTTCACCCAATTTGCCAGTATTTGATCCATATCCATCTGAACGTTCCTATTCATGTACCCATCTAGATGGCTTTTAATTGTTGTAATTGTACCAACTTCCACCACTTCTTCTGGCAGCTTGTTCCTAACATGCACCATCCTCGACATAAAAAAGTCAAATCTCAGGTCCTTTTTAAATCTTTCCCGTCTCACCTTAAACCTATAAGAGAACAATAGTTAACATTTCATTTGGGTGATCTTTCAGTAAGACTGGGAAAAGAGACACAACTGTCATAATATCAAATAAGAGGAAATCTAAGCCTTTATCTCAATCCAAAGGATATCCACGACAAGTGGATTTCTTCATGTCACTGGGTCAAAATCCTGGAATTCCTTCCCTCAAGGCATTGTGGGTCAAACTAAAACACACAGATTGCAGCGGTTCAAGAGGCAGCTTGCCAACACCTTCCCAACTGCAACGAGGGACAAGCGTTAAATGCTGGCCAGCCAGCAATACTCACATCCCATGAATGTATATGAAAATTAAAAGGAAGGACATTACATTTTCTGTTTCTTTGTATTCATCCATGGGATGTGGGTATCCGCCATTCAATCTTATCATGGCTGATCATCTAACTCAGTGTGTTGCTGGAAAAGCACAGCCAGCCCGGCAGCATCCGAGGAGCAGGAGAATCAATGTTTCGAGCATAAGCTCTCCATCAGGAATCTTCATGATTCATTCCTGATGAAGAGCTTATGCTCATAACATCGATTCTCCTGCTCCGTGGATGCTGTCTGACTGGCTGTGTTTTTCCAGCAACATACTCTTTGACTCTGATCTCCAGCATCTGCAATGCTCACTTTCTCCTAATCCAATTTTATGCTTTTGAGGTACTTTTAAACTCCAGTGAATATAACTGATCCAGTCTCTCTTCACATACTTGCTCATGCTTCAGTTAATGATCCAAGGAGTAAATCTTTTGTCATTCTGTTTGAAATTTGGCCCCTAAATGGTCATCGCATTACACTCCTGCTGCCAAGCTCCCAGGTAAATCAAATCCTTTCTATTTCTCTTTTTTCTCCAACCACTATGAATTGTGGATATTGTGGAAAATTAAACTGTATGGAATTTAGGCAGTGTACTGAGATGGATACAAACGTTGGTAAGAAGATGTGAAACAAGCAGTCGGAACAAATGGGCCTTTCTCTGAATGGTAGGCAGTGATTCATGGGAAACTGCAGGTATCAGTATTCAGGCCACAACTATTCATGATATATATTAATGCATAATCTCAAAACGTGCAGACAACACAAAGCTGGTTGGAATGGTGAGCTGTGACAAGGATGCAGAAATATTGCAAAATGATTTCAACAGCCTTAGCGAGAGGATTTGAGAACAGGAACAAGAATGTCTTTCTGCAATTATGCAAGGGAACTGGGGAGGCTACTCCTGAAATATTGTGTGCAGTTTTAGTCTCCTTGCCTGAAGAAGGATGTTCTTACTATAGAGGGACTGCAGCGAACATCTACCAGTTTGATTTCTGGGATGACAGGACTGGCGTATGAGGACAGGCTGAATTGATTCGGATTCTATTCACTGGAATTTAGAAGAATGGGGTGGGGGGGAATCTCAATTGATGCTGTCAAAATTCTCATAGGATTACACAGGCTAGATGCAGAAAGGATGTTCTCCATGATGGGTGAGTCCAGAACCAGGAATCATAGTTTAAGTATATGGGGTAAACCTTTTAGGACTGAGATGAAGAGAAATTTCTTCACCTAGAGAGTGGTGAGCCTGCGGAATTCACTGCCACAGGAACAGTTTGAAGTCAAAATATTGTGTGTTTTCAAGAAGGAGGTCGATATGGCTTTTGTAGCTAAAGGGATCAAAGGATATGGGGGAGAGCAGAATTACAGTATTGAGCTCGATGATCAGCCATGATCACATTGAATGGTGTTGCAGGCTTGAGGGGTCGAATGATTTACTCTTGCTCCTAACTTCTCTGCTTCTTGGCATTCAAACCAGCTTCTCACAACACCATCTCTAGCATGGTATAAAGAGGGTGAAACAATCCCATAACTTATGGAGTTCAGCACATAACTGAAAAGACAAGGCTGAAACATTTGCAACAAACTTCAGCAAGAAGTGATGAGTAGATGATCCATCTTGCTCTCCTCCACAGGTGTCAAATCATTTATAAAGACAAAAATAGTTAGGAGCCAACATTGATCCTTGTAACGATCCATTAATTACATCTTCTTGGCCTATTTATGACTACAAACAACTAATCTTTTATCTGTGGCAATATTCTACTCTTTACATCATGAGCCTTTCTTTTCCACAATAGCCTTTGATGTGGAACTTCTGAAACACTAAGGACACCTGTTCCCCTTGATCTATTGCTCATATAACTTCCACAAGTAATGAGGGGGAGGCAATGGCATTTTGATAACGTCACTAGACCTGCAATCCAGAACCCCAGTTAATATTCTAGGGACATCACTGTGGGAGATAATGACATTTGGATTCAATAGTAATCTCAAAATAAAATGTTCGTCTAATAGTGACCATGAAATCATCAATTGTTGGAAGCCCTATCTGATTCACGAATATCCTTTAGGTAAGGAAATTGCTGTCCTTACCTGTACTGTCTGACATGTGACTCCATATCTCCAGAAATGTGGTTGACTCTTCACTGTGCACTGGGCAGTTATAGATGGGAACAAATGCAGCCAAGTAAGCCAAAGCCCACATTCCATGATGAATATTTAAAATAGAGTTATCTGGTTCCACTTCTCCATCTGCAATCCTGCAATTCTGTCTTCTCTGGCTTTTGTGTTTTCTTCGTGCCCCTTTGACACTCTTGTGCATTTTTATCTTCAGTTTAGTTATGCCAACAGCCTTCAGCAGTTGCAGCCGACAGGACCTGGTGAACAGCATTGGCCGTGGTCTTGGGATGTGTCTGTACAACTTACCAAACCTTGACCAGCTGGTTGCAGGCCAAGAGTGTGGCAACCTTTTCTTGGAGAAAGGCGAGGATTGTGACTGTGGCAGACCTGTGGTAAGGAGAAGACTGAGGAGTCTGGTCATCAGGCTTCGCAGTGGGGTTTACAATACAATGTTTATTCTGTGCATGAGAAGCTTTGTGCAAATGTAGAATAGGTTCCAAATTGAATCTGAAATCCGAACTGGAACGTGTTGATTTAGTTTTAATAAGCTTTTGCTTTAAACATAATATAACACTTGAAGAAAAAAACTGTTCATCTCATCCCCTCCCCCCACCTTTTCTCAGTCCCAACCCTCAGACTCAGCACCGCCTTCTTGACCTGCAATCTTCTTCCCGGCCTCTCCGCCCCCACTCCCTCTCTGGCCTATCACCCTTAACTTAACCTCCTTCCACCTATCGCATTCCCAACACTCCTCCCCCTAGTCCCTCCTCCCTACCTTTTATCTTAGCCAGCTTGGCACACCCTCCTCATTCCTGAAGAAGGACTTATGCCCGAAACGTCGATTCTCCATCTCCTTTTCCAGCAACACATTTTTAAGCTCTGATCCCCAGCATCTGCAGTCCTCACTTTCTCCTAGTTGATTTTATCAGAGGAAGCAAATCTGATTGAACTTTGAGGAAGTGACCAACATGTCGAAAAAGGTCGGATACTTGATGTAGTTTATATGGATTTCATTAAGGCCTTTGACAGGTTCCCAAGTGGGAGACTGATGATAAATATTTCGCTCATGGGATGCAAGATAACTTGGCAAGTTGGCTCCAAAATTCGCTCAGTGACAGGAAACAGAGAGAGGTGGTAGAAAGCTGTTTGTGTGACTGGAGTCCAGTGTGCAGTGGTGTACTACAGAGATCAGTGCTGGGTCACTTATTGTTTATTATATTCATAAATGATATAGATGAGTATTATTAAATTGAAGCGAGTTCAAAAAAGATTTACCAGGATGTCGTCGAGAATGGAGAGTTTGAGTTCTCAAAAATAGGCTGGATATTTTTTCACTGGGGTCCATAGGAGATTGAGGAGTGACCTCGCAGAGATTTAAAAAAATCATGAGGGGAAAAGACAAGGCGACCAGCAAAGGTTTTTTCCCCTTGGGTGGGAGACCCAAAACTGGCGGGGTGTATTTTGCAGATGAGAGGTGAAATATTTAAAAAGGACATGAGGGGCAACTTATTACACAGTGTGGTTAGTGTGTGGAATGAAGTGCCAGAGGATCATTGTGGATGCAGGTACAGTTACAATGTTGAAAATATATTTGGGTAAGAGCATGAATAGGAAAGCTTTGGAGGGATAAGGGCCAAATGTGGGAAGAGATTTAGTTTCATGGTTGGCATGAATATTTGGATCGAAGTGTATGTTTCCATGTTGTATGACCCTATGACTCGCACTCCAACCTCTCACCCTTGCAAAATGCAGCCCTCCATTCCCTCTGCTCAAACCCCAACCTCACCATTAAACCATTGGACAAGGGTGGAAGTGGGGATGGGTGGGTGGGAAAGAAAGGGCCGAGAGTAGTCATTTGGCACATTAACCTTGATATCACCGAAGCCAGGTGCCTACTCGCAGACACCTAGCCTTATCGCCTCCTCGACCACGACCTCACCTCCCATCACCAAACCATCATTGTCCAGACCATCCAAAATTTCACCACCTCAGGGGATCTCTTATCCACAGCCACCAATCTCATAGTTCCACAACCCCGTAACTCAGTTGTACCTCTTACCCAAAATCCACAAATCTGCCTGCCGCAGTCGACCTACTCTCTCCACCTGCCCCTGCCTCACTGAACTTAGCTCCTCATATCGACATCATCCTGTCCTCCTTGGTTCAGGAATGCCCCAAATACATTTGGATTACCACCCACACCCTCCACCTTCTCCATGCCTTTCATTTCCTTGGCCCCTAATACTTCATCTTCATCGTGGACATCCAGTCCCTATATATGTCTATCTGCCATGACGAAGGCCTCCAGGCCCTCCGTTTCTTCCTCTCCCACCACCTAACCAGTGGGCGGCACGGTGGCACAGTGGTTAGCACTGCTGCCTCACAGCACCAGAGACCCGGGTTCAATTCCCGACTCAGGCGACTGACTGTGTGGAGCTTGCACATTCTCCCCGTGTCTGCGTGGGTTTCCTCCGGGTGCTCTGGTTTCGTCCCAGTCACAAGGATGTGCGGGTCAGGTGAATTGGCCATGCTAAATTGCCTGTAGAGTTAGGTAAGGGGTAAATGTAGGGGTATGGGTGGGTTGCGCTTCGGCGGGTCGGTGTGGACTTGTTGGGCCGAAGGGCCTGTTTCCACACTGTAAGTAATCTAATCTAATCTAATCTAATCTAATCTAATCTAATCTAATCTAATCTAATCTACCCCTCCACCAACACACATTCAATTGGCAGAACTGGTCTTCACCCTCAATAACTTCTCCTTTAAATTCTCCCACTTCCTTCAGACCAAAGGGATAGCCATGAGCATCCACTGCTATGCCTCCCTCTTCGTTGGGTACGTGGAACAGTCCATGTTCCGCAGTTACACTGGCACCATCCCCCACCTTTTCCTCTACTCCATCAATGACTGAATTGGAGCTACCTCGTGCTCCCATGAGGAGGTCGAACAGTTCATCAACTTCACTAATACCTTCCACCCTGACCTTAACTCAGCTGGACACCTCCTGCCCCTTCCTGGACCTCTCCGATGACTGAGTTAACACGGACATCTATTTCAAACCCACCAACTCCCACAGCTACCTCCCATCTTCCCTCCTGTAAAAACACTATCCCTTACTCCCAAATCCTCTCCCACGAGGAGCAATTATATTCCAGGACATCCCAGATGGCCTCCTGTTTCAATTTCCCCTCCCACGTGGTCGATGACATCCTCCAGTGCATCTCCTTCAATTCCCGCACCTCCACCCTTGAACTTCACCCTTCCAAACCCCTCTGGGTAGAACCTTCCACCCCACCAATCTCCAGATACAATGTATTACCCTCTGCCATTTCTGCCACCTACAATCAGACCTCCTCACCAGAGTTATAGTTCCCTCCGCACCCCAATCTGTGTTCTGCAGAGACTATTCCCTTGTTGCGGCCATGCTCCCCCATCCAAACACTAACCAATCCTCCACATCTGGCACCTTCCCTTGCTGTCGCAAGAGGTTCAAAACTTGTGTCCACATCTCCCTGCACACATCCGTTCAAGGCCCCAGAAGGATCGTTTCACATCCAGCAGAGATTTTCTTGCACATCCACCCACCTGAGTGTGAGTAAAACTTTTTAAAAGTCTTACCTCAGGCGTCGGGGCCTCCATTTGTTGAGAGGTAAGAGGGAGGAGCAGGGGACTGCTGGGAAGGTGATAAGACCGTTTAAAAAGCTGACCTCAGGCGTCGGGGCCTCCATTTGTCGAGAGGTGAGAGGGAGGAGCACTCTCTCTTTTTAAAGGAGCAGCAGAAGGAGGAGGCCACAGCGAGGAGCAGATGCTGCTGGGTATATATTTGGGCAGCGGCTGAATCCCGAGACACTACACGTGTAGTGTCTCCCACCCGTTCTCCTCCTCTAACCAAAAAAAACATACTCTCATGTGTTGCTCAGGTAAGGCGTTTCAATTTATATTTGTCATGTATCGTGTGATCGATTGAAAGTTTATTGTTAGTTGGTTAGTTGAATAAGAACTTAGAGAAGTAGTAGAAATTATTTAATTCATAAATTTGTATAAATTATTGAAATAAGTAGAAATGGCTGGGCAGGTGATGTGCTGTAGCTGTATGATGTGGGAGCTGGCTGATCCCATTGTGAGCGGCAGTGACCACATCTGCAGCAAGTATCGGTTGCTGGAAGAACTCCGGATCAGAATTGATGATCTGGAAGCTGAGCTTCAAACACTGCGGCACATCTGGGATGGGGGAGAGTTACCTGTACGCTTTGTTTCAGGAGGCAGTCACACCCGGTAGATTAAGTAATTTAAATTCAGTTAATGATCAGGGACAACAGGGTGTGACTGTAAGTGAGGCAGGTAGGGGGATTCTGAGTTCAGGAGTGGAGAAGCCTCAGCCCCTGACCTTGTCCAACAGGTATGAGATTTTTGCTCCGTGTATGGATAAGGATGTGGACAGGATGAGCCAGCTGACCATGGCACCGTGGCAGAAGGCCATTCAAAGGGTGTGGGGGAGCAAAAAGACAAGTAGTTGTTATAGGGGATTCCATAATTAGGGGAATCAGATAGAATCCTTTGTGAGTTGGATCAGGAGTCCCACATGGTGTGTTGCTTGCCCGCAGCCAGGGTGCAGGACATCTCCAACCAGCTTGAAAGGATATTGGAGCGGGAGGGAGAAGATCCCGTTGTTGTGGTCCACATTGGCACTAACAACATAGGCAAGGCTAGGAAGGAGGACCTGCTTGGGGATTATCGAGCACGAGGAAAGAAATTGAAATACAGGTCCTCGAGGGTCATAATCTCTGGATTACTGCTCGAGCCACATGCTAATGGGCATAGGGATAAGAAAATTAGGGAAGTAAACACGTGGCTAAGAGATTGGTGTGGGAAAGAGGGATTCCATTTCATGGGACATTGGCATCAGTTTTGGAACAGGGGGGATCTGTACCGTTGGGACGGTCTCCACCTGAACCAATCTGGAACCAGTGTTCTGGTAAAAAGGATAAATAGGGTGGTCACTAGGGCTTTAAACTTGTGAGTCAGGGGGAAGGGTAAGGGAAAGCGACAGGGAGTTTGGAGGCAAGTAGAAAAATAAGCAGCAGGTTAGCATGTGTGTAGGGTTTAAGTTCAAGGTATAGAACATAGAGCATAGAAGAATACAGCGCAGTACAGGCCCTTTGGCCCTCGATGTTGCGCCGATCCAAGCCCACCTAACCTACACTAGCCCACTATCCTCCATATGCCTATCCAATGCGAGCTTAAATGCCCATAAAGAGGGAGAGTCCACCACTGCTACTGGCATGGCATTCCATGAACTCACGACTCGCTGAGTAAAGAACCTACCCCTAACATCTGTCCTATACCTACCACCCCTTAATTTAAAGCTATGCCCCCTCGTAATAGCTGACTCCGAATGTGGAAATAGGTTCTCACGGTCAACCCTATCTAAACCCCTAATCATCTTGTACACCTCTATCAAGTCACCCCTAAACCTTCTTTTCTCCAATGAAAACAACCCCAAGTGCCTCAGCCTTTCCTCATACGATCTTTCTACCATACCAGGCAACATCCTGGTAAACCTCCTCTGCACCCGTTCCAGTGCCTCCACATCCTTCCTATAGTATGGCGACCAAAACTGCACACAATACTCCAGATGCGGCCGCACCAGAGTCTTCTACAACTGCAACATGATCTCAGGACTCCGAACTCAATTCCTCTACCAATAAAAGCCAGTACGCCATATGCCTTCTTCACCGCACTATTTACCTGGGTGGCAACTTTCAAAGATCTGTGTACATGGACACCAAGATCCCTCTGCTCATCCACACTACCAAGTATCCGACCATTAGCCCAGTACCCCATCTTTTTGTTACTCTTACTAAAGTGAATCACCTCACAGTTAGCTACATTGAACTCCATTTGCCACCTTTCTGCCCAGTTCTGCAGCTTATCTATATCCCGCTGTAACATGCCACATCCTTCATCACTGTCACAACTCCTCCGACTTTCGTATCATCCGCAAACTTGCTCACCCAACCTTCTAGCCCTTCCTCCAGGTCATTTATAAAAATGACAAACAGCAATGTTCCCAAAACAGATCCTTGCGGAACACCGCTAGTAACGGCATTCCAAGATGAAACTTTACCATCAACTACTACCCTCTGTCTTCTTACAGCCAGCCAATTCCTAATCCAAACCTCCAACTCACCCTCAATACCATATCTCCGTATTTTCTGCAGTAGTCTACCATGGGGAACCTTATCAAACGCCTTACTAAAATCCATATACACCACATCTACCGCTTTCCACTCGTCCACCTCCTTAGTCACCTTCTCAAAGAATTCAATAAGGTTTGTGAGGCACGACCTACCCTTCACAAAACCATGCTGACTATCCTTGATCACGTTATTCCTATCCAGATGTTCATAAATCCTATCCCTTACAATTCTCTCGAAGACTTTGCCCACAACAGAAGTGAGACTCACCGGCCTATAGTTACTAGGGTTATCCCTACTCCCCTTCTTGAACAAGGGAACCACATTTGCTAGCCTCCAGTCTTCTGGCACTACTCCTGTAGACAATGAGGACATAAAAATCAAGGCTAATGGCTCTGCAATCTCCTCCCTTGCTTCCCAGAGAATCCTAGGATAAATACCATCAGGCCCAGGGGACTTATCTATTTTCACCTTTTCCAGAATTTCCAACACCTCTTCCCTACATACCTCAAAGCCATTCATTCTACTAAATTGTGACTCAATACTCACATCGGCAACAATGTCCTGTTCCTGAGTGAATACTGAAGAAAAGTATTCATTCAGTGTCTCCCCAATCTCTTTAGCCTCCACACGCAACTTCCCACTACTATCCTTGACTGGACCTATTCCTACCCTAGTCATTCTTTTATTCCTGACATACCTATAGAAAGCCTTAGGGTTTTCCCTAATCCTACCAACTAAGGACCTTTCATGTCCCCTCCTTGCTGCTCTTAGCTCTCTCTTCAGGTCCTTCCTGGCTACCTTATAACTCTCAATCACCCCAATTGAACCTTCACGCCTCATCTTTACATAGGCCGCCCTCTTCCATTTAACAAGGGATTCCAATTCCTTATTAAACCACGGCTCCCTCACACGACCCTTTCCTCCCTGCCTGACAGGTACATACTTATCAAGGACACTCAATAGTTGCTCCTTGAACAAGCTCCACATATCAATTACGCCCTTGCCTTGAAGCCTACTTTTCCAAGCCACGCATCCTAAGTCATGACTCACAGCATCATAATTTCCCTGCCCCCAGCTATAACTCTTGCCTTGCAGTGCACACTTATCCCTCTACATCACTAGAGTAAAAGTCACCGAATTGTGGTCACTGTCCCCAAAGTGCTCACCTACCTCTAATTCTAACACCTGGCCTGGTTCGTTACCCAGAACCAAATCCAGTATGGCCTCACCTCTTGTTGGCCTATCTACATATTGTGTCAGGAAACCCTCCTGCACACATTGGACAAACACCGACACATCTAACGAACTAGAGCTATAGCTTTCCCAATCAATATCAGGAAAGTTAAAGTCCCCCATAACAACCACCCTATTACTTTCACTCTTCTCTTGAATCATCCTCGCAATCCTTTATTCTACGTTTCCAGGACTATTAGGATGCCTGTAAAAAACTCCTAACAGGGTGAGCTCACCTTTCCTATTCCTAACCTCAGCCCAAACTACCTCAGATGGCGAGTCTTCATCCATCGTCCTTTCCACCGCTGTAAAACGATCTTTGACAAGCAATGCCACACCTCCCCCTCTTTTACCCCCACCTCTGACCCGACTAAAACATTTAAACCCTGGAACCTGCAACAGCCAATCCTGTCCCTGTTCTACCCGTAATAGCCACAACATCGAAGTCCCAGGTACCAACCCACGCTGCAAGTTCACCTACCTTATTTCGTATACTTTTTGCATTGAAGTATACACACTTCAAGCCACTTTCCTGTTTACAGGCACCCTCCTTTGAGATTGATGC
Organism: Chiloscyllium plagiosum; assembly: GCF_037043375.1. Taxonomy (NCBI): domain Eukaryota; kingdom Metazoa; phylum Chordata; class Chondrichthyes; order Orectolobiformes; family Hemiscylliidae; genus Chiloscyllium; species Chiloscyllium plagiosum. Next base: position 171,351,113 of record NW_028270139.1, on the reverse strand, counting down.
CATGTTCCTAACCACCCTACACTCCAGGTCCTGCACCCTAAAGCTACAGTCTAGGTTCCCATGCCCTTGCAGACTTAGTTTAAACCCTCCCAAGAGCACTAGCAAACCTCCCGCCAATGATACTGGTGCCCCTCAGGTTCAGGTGTAGACCATCCTGTTTATAGAGGTCCCACCTTCCCCAGAAAGAACCCCAGTTATCCAGATACCGGAATCCCTCCCTCCTGCACCATCCCTGTAGCCACGCATTTAACTGTTCTCTCTCCCTATTCCTCGACTCTCTATCACGTGGCACGGGTAACAAACCAGAGACAACAACTCTGTTCGTTCTAACTCTGAGCTTCCAACCTAGCTCCCTGAAAGCCTGCCTAACATCCTCAGCCCTCCTCCTGCCTATGTCATTGGTGCCAATGTGGACCACGACTTCGGGCTACTCCCCCTCCCCCTTAAGGACTCGGAAAACACGATCAGAGACATCACGTACCCTTGCACCTGGGAGGCAACATTCCAAACGTGAGTCTCTCTCGCCCCACAAAACCCCCTATCTGTGCCCCGAACTATCGAGTCCCCAATTACTATTGCTCTGCTCTTCTCCACCCTTCCCTTCTGAGCAACGGGGACAGGCTCCGTGCCAGAGGCCTGAGCCCCATTACTTAACCCTGGTAAGTCGTCCCCCCGACAAGTATCCAAAATGGTATACTTGTTCTTGAGGGGAACGGCCGCAGGGGGTCCCTGCACTGGCTGCTTCCTCCCAGTCCCCCTCACTGTCATCCATCTGTCTGCAATCTTTGGAGTTACTACTTCCCTAAAGCTCTGATCTATGACCCCCTCTGCCTCCCGAATGATCCTAAGTTCATCCAACTCCAGCTCCAGTTCCCTAACACGGTCTTGGAGGAGCTGGAGATGGGTGCACTTCCTGCAAGTGTAATCAGCAGGGACGTCCATGGCATCCCTCACCTCAAACATGTTCCAAGGGGAACATTGCACTGCCTTCACTGCCATCCCTCTGAAAGTAACCTTTTTTTAAAACAAAAACTGGGTCTAAAGAATAGAACAAGCAAAATGGAGCACTTACCTCCTTACCACAACGGGTCTTATTATTAGGTTAGAGGAGGAGGGAGGGTCGGATGCACTACCTCTGTAGTGCCTCGGGTTCTTCTCCTGCACGCTTTTATAGGGAAAAAACCTACCCGGCTGCCCCTCTGGTCTTCGTCACTTCCCCCTGCTGCTCCCGCTCTTTCTGTGAAGAGAAAAAAAAACACCGCTGCCCACTACCGGTAAGTAATTTTAAAACAAACTGTCTCACCTTAGCTGTAGCCTGCCGGGTTCCTTTACACTCTGCTGCTGCTCGCACTCAAAATGACCTTTGGCGTCGAAGGGTTAGTATTTATACTCACTGCTTTCCTTCCCGGCTGCCCCTCTGGTAGACTAGGAATGAAGTAAAAAGGAAGGATAACTTAGGACATATTACTAGAGATGTTGGAAATCATGAGGATATGAAAATTAGCATTAAGGCACTTTCCCTGAATGCTCTTAGTATTCGTAACAAAGGAGATGAATTAACGGCACAAATCATCGTGAATGATAATGATGTGGTAGGCGTCACAGAGATGTGGTTGCAGGGGGTTCAGGACCGGCAGTTAAACATCCAAGGATTTACAATGCATCGAAAGACAGGGAGATGGGTAGAGGGGGCGTGGTTGCCTTGTTAGTTAAGAATAAGATGAATTCTATAGCACTGAATGACATAGGGTCAGATGATGTGGAGTCTGTGTGGGTGGAGTTGAGGAACCACAAAGCAAAAAAACCATAATGGGAGTTATGTACAGACCTCCTAGCAATGGTCAGGACCAGGAGTACAAGATATGCCAGGAAATAGATAGGGTATGTCAGAAAGGCAAGGTCACAGTGATCATGGGGGACTTCAACATGCAGATGGACTGGGTGAATAATGTTGCCAATGGATCCAAAGAAAGGGAATTCATGGAATACTTACAGGATGGCTTTTTGGAACAGCTAGTGATGGAGCCCACAAAGGAGCAGGCTATTCTGGATTTAATTCTATGTAATTAGCCAAACTTTATAAAAGATCTTAAAGTAAGGGAACACTTTAGAGACAGCGATCATAATATGGAAGAGTTCAGTCTGCAGTTTGAAAGAGAGAAGGCAAATTTGGATGTAATGGTGTTACAGTTAAACAAAGGTAATTACAGGGGCATGAGAGAGGAACTAATGAAAATCAACTGGAAGCAGAGCCCAGTGGGGAAGACAGTCGAGCAACAATGGCAGGAGTTTCTGGGTGTAATTGAGGACACAGTACAGAGGGTCATCCCAAAGAAAAGAAACATCATCTGGGAGGGGATTAGACAGCCATGGCTGACAAAGGAAGTCAGGAAATGTATCACAGAAAAAGAGAGAGCTTTAAAAAGTGGCCAAGAGCACTGGGAAAGCAGAAGATTGGGAAGATTACAAAGGATAACAAAGAGAAAAATAAAGAAGGAGAGGCTCAAATATGAAGGTAAGCTAGCCAGTAATATTAGAAATGATAGTAAAAGTTTCTTTCAACATATAAGAAACAAACAAGAGGCAGAAGTTGAAATTGGGCCGTTCCAAATTGATGCAGGAAGGCTCGTGCTGGGAGATAAGGAAAGAGCTGAAGAACATAGTAAGTCATGATTTGGAGATGCCGGTGTTGGACTGGGGTGTACAAAGTTAAAATTCTCACAACACCAGGTTATAGTCCACCAGGTTTAATTGGAAGCACTAGCTTTCAGAGCTCTGCTGCTCTATGACTGGAGGTGCTTGTGGAGTACACGACTGTAAGACACAGAATTTATAGCAAAAGTTTACAGTGTGATGTAACTGAAATTATACATTGAAAAATACCTTGATTGTTTGTTAAGTTTCTCATCTGTTCGAATGATCATATTATCTTCACTTCTTTCATATGTAAATCATAAACCATTTTTTAAAAGTTACATTCTCAAATTCACTTAAAAAAAGTTTTGTGATTTACATATGAAAGAAGTGAAACTATCATGGTCATTCGAACAGATGAGACTTAACAAACAATCAGGGTATTTTTCAATATATAATTTCGGTTACAACACACTGTAAACTTTTGCTATAAATTCTGTCTTACAATTGTGTACTTCACGACCACATGATGAAGGAGCAGCGCTCTGAAAGCTAGTGCTTCTAATTAAATTTGTTGGGTTATAACCCAGCATTGTGTGATTTTTAACTTAATAAATACTTTGTGTCAGTCTTCACAGCGGAAGACATGAGTAATATCCCAACAATTAAGGAGAGTCAAGGGGCAGAGTTGAGTATAGGAGCCAGCACAAAAGAGAAAGTGCTAGAAAAGCTAAAAGGTCTAAAAATCGATAAATCTCTAGCCCTGAAGGGCTACATCCCAGAGAACTGAGGGAGGTGTCTGAGGAAATACCAGAGGTGCTGACTGTGATCTTTCAAAAATCACCGGAGTCAGGAAAGGTCCGAGATGATTGGGAAATCATTGTTGTAACCCCTTGTTCAAGAAAGGACCAAGACAAAAGATGGAAAATTATAGGCCAATTAGCCTATCCTCAGTTGTAGGTAAAACTCAGCATGGATTTAGTAAGGGGAGGTCATGCCTGACAAACCTGTTAGAATTCTTTGAAGAGGTAACAAGTAGATTAGACCAGGGAACCCTATCTAGACTTCCAAAAGGCCTTTGATAAGGTGCCTCACGGGAGGCTGCTGAGTAAGGAGAGGGCCCATGGTGTTCAAGGTGAACTATTGGCATGGATTGAGGATTGGCTGTCTAACAGAATGCAGAGAGTTGGGATAAAAGGTTCTTTATCGGGATTGCAGCCGGTGACAAGTGGCGCCCCGCAGGGTTCAGTGTTGGGGCCGCAGCTGTTCACTTTATATATTAATGATCTGGATGAAGGGACTGGGGGCATCCTAGTGAAGTTCACTGATGATACAAAGTTAGGTGGACAGGCAAGTAGTACTGAGGAGGTGGGGAGGCTGCAGAAGGATTTAGACAGTTTAGGAAAATGGTCCAGGAATTGGCTGATGAAATTCAACATGAGGGATCTTGCACTTTGGAAAAAAGAATACAGGCAAGGACTATTTTCTAAACGGTGAGAAAATTCATAAAGCTAAAGTATAAAGGGATCTGGAATTGCTCGTATAGGATTCTCTAAAGGTTAACTTGCAGGTTGAGTCCGTGATTGAGAAAGCAAATGTAATGTTGTCATATATCTCAAGAGGGTTGGAATAAAGAAGCAGTGATGTGCTTCAGAGACTAGTCAGGCCCCAGTTAGAATACTGTCCAATTTTGGGCCCCACACTCAGGAAGGACATACTGACACTGGAGCGAGTCCAGCGGACATTCACATGGATGATCCCTGGAATGGGGCCCAAATGTGATGATCGGCTGAGGATCCTGAGATTGTATTCATTAGAGTTTAGAGGGTTGAAGGGAGATCAAATAGAAACTTACAAGATAATACATGGCTTCGAAAGGGTGGGCGCTGGGAAGTTGTTTCCATTAGGCAGGGAGACTAGGACCGTGGGCACAGCCTTAAAATTAGAGGGGGTCAATTTGGAATGGAAATGAGGAGACATTTCTTCAGCCAGAGAGTGGTGGGCCTGTGGAATTCACTGCCATGGAGCGCAGTGGAGGCCAGGACGTTGGGTGTCTTCAAGGCAGAGATTGATAAATTATTGATCTCACAAGGAATTAAGGGCTATGGGTAGAGTGTGGGTAAGTGGAATTGAAATATCCTTCAGCCATGATTAAAAGGCGGAGTGGACTTGATGGGGCGAATGGCCTTGCTTCCCTGCCTATGTCTTATGGTCTCAATGCATAAAGTGAAACATTGTGGTCCCAACACAGAGCCTTGTGGAATACTGCTTGTCACCAGCTGCCATTCTGAGAAGGACCCTTTTATCCCACTCCCTGTTTTCTGACAGACAGCCAGGCTTCTATCTATGCTAGCACCTTGCCTCTGACACCATTGGCCCTTATCTTACTCAACAGCTTTGTGTGTGGCACCTTGACAAAGGCCTTCTCGAAATTCAGGTAGATAACATCAATTGGCTCTCCTTGGTCTAAACTGCACATTACTTCCTCAAAGAATTCTAACAGATTTGTCAAACATGATGAAACCATGATGAATTTGCTCTATTTTACTATACAATTCCAAGTATTCTGAAATCTCATCCTTCACAATGGATTCCAGGATCTTACCCATAACCGAGGTTAGGCTAATCGGCCTGTAATTTTGACTTGTTCCCTTTTTAAACAGAGGAGTCACGTTGGTGATTTTTCAGTCCTCTGGGCCCTCCCTGATTCTAGCAATTCCTGAAAGATCACCACTAACGCCTCCACTATCTTCAACTCTCTTAGAACTCTGGAGTATATTCCATCTGATCCAGGTGATTTATCCAACTTCAGGTCATTTAGCTTTTCTAGCACCTTCTCCTGGATGATGGCCACCATACTCAGCTCTGCCCCTCACTCTCTTAAAGACTGACGCGAAATAATTATTCAGTTCCTGATGAAGGGTTTTTGCCTGATACATCAATTTTGTGCTCTTTGGATGCTGCCTGATCTGCTGTGCTTTTCCAGCACCATTCTAATCACAACTCTAATCTCCAGCATCTGCAATCCTCATGTTGACCTATTCAGTTCCTCAGCCATTTCCTTGTTTCCCACTACTATCTCTCCAGCATCATTTTCCAGTGACCCAACATCAATTTTTGCCTCTCTTTTGCCCTTTATATGTCTAACAGTCTTCCTTTATAATACTGGCTAGCTTGCCCTTTGTTGGCTTTTGTAAGTTTCCCAATCCGCTGGTTTCCCACTGCCCTTAGCCACACCTATTGTTTACTCCTTACCACCTACTCCACCCTATCTTCTGTATAAATAGCAATTTTTCCCTGGCTTCCATCAGGAAAGGTCACTGGAACCAAAACATTAACTCTGATTTCTCTCCACATAGGGTTCCAGGCCTGCTGAGATTTTACAGCAATTTCTGTTTCTGTTCCTGATTTGCAGAATCAGATAGAGGATAAAGATATAAAAGGGACCGAAGGGGCAACATTTTTGAGCAGAGGGTGGTGCATGTATGGAATTAACTGGCAGAGGAAGTGGTAGAGGCTGGTACAATTACAGCATTTAGAAGGCATCTGGATGGGTAAATGGATAGGAAAGGTTTAGTGGGATGTAGGCCAATTGCTGGCAAATGGGACTAGATTAGGTTAGGATATCTGGTCAGCATGGACAAGTTGGACTGAAGGGTCTGTTTCCGTGCTGTAGATCCCTCTGACTCTATCTGCAGTTCTTTTGTTTTCCTAAATTTGAATAGTTATGGAGAGTGGTCAGGAAGGTGGAGTTGAGGCTGAGATAATTCTGTTGAATGGTGGAGCAGATTCAAGGGGTTGAATTGTCTCTTCCTGCTCCTAGGTCTTATATTCTTATGTTCAGTTTCTTGGGACCTGGTGAGCCCATGAGTCCAGATTAATTGCCCTATATCAATGTTTGAACCAATCAGAAGCTGATAGACTCAATCTCATGATTTTATACCTTACAGGCAATACTCGGTACAACACCATCACAATCCCGGAATATGCCATGTCCCAACAGCAGGACAGACTCAGAGGTGATAGCATAGTGATATTCAGTGAGGCAAGAGTTACCCTAGGAGACCTTAACATTAACTCCAAACTCCATGAAGTCTCATGACATCAGGTTAAACATGGATAAGGAAGCCTCCTGCTAATTACTACATCCTATCCTTCCTCGACTAAAGATTCAGTACTCAATCATGTTGAAAAACACTTGGAAGCATATGAAGCATTGGGGGGGCAAGGACACAGAATGTATTCTGGGTGAGGGATTTCTATAGACATCAAGAGTGGCTCGGCAGCAGCACTACAAACCGAGTTAGTTGGGTCCGAAAGGACATGGCTTGCAGTCTGAGTTTGGTGTTCAATTTTGGTGTATTGACTTCCTTCCACAATCCACTGAAATGCAGGATACGTGGATTAGCCATGCTACGCAATTGCCTGTAATGTCGAGGGATGTGCAAGTTAGGTAGTTTAGTCATGGGCTACAGGATGGAGTGAAGGGTCTGTGTGGGATGCTGTTCAGTTCCTGATGTACTGTCGTGATTCTATGAAATATTCTGTGACATCAACAGCCATCTATAACAGCATTTTGTATTTATTTATGGAGTGATGTTGTCACTGCTAAGCCAGCATTTATTGGTCATCCCTACTTGGCCAGAGGGCCCCACATTGCTATGGGTCTGGAGTCACATGCAGCCTAGGTAAGGATGCATTTTTGGATCATTGGAATCTCTTCTGGGGGAGTAGTGACCTGTACAAAAATGATGGATTGCACCAAAATTGGAAGGGGACCAATATACTGGCGGGGAGATTTGCTAGAGCTGCTCGGGAAGATTTAAATTCGTAAGGTACGGGGGTTGGGGGTGGGGGTGGGGTGAGACTCAGGGAGATAGTGTGGGACCCGGGGGGGGGGGGGTGGGACCCAGGGAGATAGTGTGGGACCCAGGGAAATAGTGAGGAAAGAGATCAATCTGAGACTGGTACAGTTGGGAAAAGAAGCGAGTCAAACAGTCAGGGCAGTCAGGGACAAAGCAGAGAACAAAATAGGACTGATAAATTCAACTGCATTTATTTCAATGCAAGTGGCCTAACAGGGAAGGCAGATGAACTCAGGGCATGGTTAGGAACATGGGACTGGGATATCATAGCAATTACAGAAACATGGCTCAGGGATGGGCAGGACTGGCAGCTTCATGTTCCAGGATACAAGTGCTACAGGAAGGATAGAAAGGGAGGCAAGAGAGGAGAGGGAGTGGCATTTTTGATAAGGGATAGTATTACTTAGGGAGGATATTCCCAGAAATACATCCAGGGAAATTATTTGCATGGAACTGAGAAATAAGATCGGGACGATCACCTTGTTGGGATTGTATTAAAGACTCTCCAATAGTCAGAGGGAAATTGAGAAACAAATTTGTAAGGAGATCTTAGTTATCTGCCAGAATAATCAGGGGGTTATGGTAGGAGATTTTAACTTTACAAACTTGGACTGGGACTGCCATAGTGTTAAGGGTTTAGATGGAGAGGAATTTGTTAAGTGTGGACAAGAAACATTTTCTGATTCAATATATGGGTGCACCTCGATGTGGATAGACTGGTGAGCCTGACATCGGTGGTGGGCAGGTTGTTGGAAGGAATCCTGAGGGGCAGGATATACATGTACTTGGAAAGGCAAGGACTGATTAGGGATAGTCAACATGGCTTTGTGCATGAGAAATCATGTCTCATGAACTTGATTGAGTTTTTTGAAGAAGTAACAAAGTGGATTAATGAGGGCAGAGCAGTAGACGTGATCTATATGGACTTCAGTAAGGTGTTTGATTAGATTTAGATTAGATTAGATTCTCTACAGTGTTGAAAGAGGCCCTTCGGCCCAAGTCCACACCGACCCTCCACAGAGTAACCCACCCAGATCCATTTCCTGCTGCACATAACATGATGGGCAATTTAACATGGTAAAAACAATGACTGCAGATGCTGGAAACCAGATTCTGGATTAGTGATGCTGGAAGAGCACAGCAGTTCAGGCAGCATCTGAGGAGCAGTGAAATCTAGCCAGGTTAGATCACATGGAATAAGAGAGAACTAGCCATTTGGATATAGAACTGACTCAAAGGAAGAAGACAGAGGGTGGTGGAGGAGGGTTGCTTTTCAGACTGGAGCCCTCTGACCAATGGTGTGCTACAAGGATCAGTACTGGTCCACTGCTTTTCGTCATTTATATAAATGATTTGGATGTGAACATAGGAGGTATAGTTAGTAAGTTGCAGATGACACCAAAATTGGAGGGAGAGTAGACAGCAAAGAAGGTTACCTCAGATTAGTAGTAGGGAGATTGAAGAACTCATAGACGGGCAGATTCTGGAAAAATGCAAATGTAGCAGGGTTGTTGTTATGGGTGATTTCAATTTTCCCAATATCGACTGGAAGCTCCTTAGTGCAGATGGTCTGGCTGGAGCCGTTTTTGTCAGGTGTGTTCAGGAGGGTTTCCTTACTCAGTATGTAGACAGACCGGCGAGGGGAGAGGCTATTTTGGATTTGGTGCTCGGCAACGAGCCAGGACAGGTGCCAGATCTCATGGTGGGAAAGCACTTTGGTGAAAGTGATCACAACTGCCTCACATTTAGCATAGCTTTGGAGAGTGAAAGGAGCAGTTACCGAGGGAAGATATTTAATTGAGGAAAAGGAAATTATGACGCTATGAGACAGGAGTTGGGAAGTACAGCCTGGGAGCAGTTGTTCCATGGAAAGGGCACAGAAGACACGTGGAGACTATTTAAGGAGCAGTTGTTGTGAGTGATGCACGAATTTGTTCCTCTGAGACAGGTAAGAAGGGGTAAGATTAAGGAGCCTTGGATGACGAGAACAGAGGAGCTTCTCATCGAAAGGAAGAAGGCAGCTTAGGTAAGGTGGGGAAGCAAGGATCTAGCACAGCTTTAGAGGATTACAGGCTTGCTAGAAAGGAGCTCAGAAATAGACTGAGGAGAGCTAGGAAGGGGCACGAAAAAGGCTTGGCAAGACAATTAGGGAGAACTCAAAGGCATTTTACTCATACGTGAGGAATAAGAGAATGATCAGGGAGAAGGTAGGGCCGATCAGGGATAGCGTAGGGAACTTGTGCGTGGAGTCTGAGCAGATAGGGGAAGCCCAAAATGAGTTTTTTAACTTCAGTTTTCACCAAGGAAAGGAAACTTGTTGTAAGTGAAAACTTAGAAGAGCTAGGATACAGTCTTGACCAGATCAAGATTGATGAAGTTGGTGTTCTGGAAATTTTGGAAAACATTAAGATTGATAAGTCCCCAGGGCCAGACCAGATTTATCCTAGGCTGCTCCGGGAAGCAAGAAAGATGGTTTTTAAGTCACTGGCAAAGATCTTTGTCTCCTCACTCTCCACGGGAGTTGTACCGGAGGATTGAAAGGAGGTGAATGTTGTTCCACTTTTCAAGAAGGGGAATCCCTGGCAATTACAGACCAGTCAGTCTTACATCTGTGGTCAGCAAAGTTGTGGAAAGAATTCTGAGGGACAGAATTTATGACAATTTGGCAAAGTATAGTGTGATTAAAGGCAGTCAGCATGGCATTGTGAGGGCAGGTCATGCCTCACAAATCTTATTGAGTTCTTTGAGGAGGTGTCAAGACAGGTCGACGAAGGTCGAGCAGTGGATGTGGTGTATATGGATTTCAGTAAGGCATTTTATGAGGTTCCCCATGGCAGGCTCATTCATAAGGTCAGGAAGTATGGGATACAGGGAGATTTGGCTATCTGGATTCAGAATTGGTTGGCTGACAGAAGGCAGAGAGTGGTTGTAGATGGAAAATATTCTGCCTGGAGGTCAGTGTTGAGTGGGGTCCTCCACGACTCTGTTCTTGGGCCTCTGCTCTTTGTCATTTTTATAAATAACTTGGATGAGGAGGTTGAGGGGTGGGTTAGTAAATTTGCAGATGACATGAAGGTTGGAGATGTCGTCGATAGTACAAAGGGCTACTGAAGGCTGCAGTGCGACATAGACAGGATGCAGAGCTGGGCTGAGAAATGTCAGATGGAGTTCAACCTGGATAAATGCGAAGTGATGCACTTTGGAACGTCGAACTCAAATGCTGAATGTAAGATTAAAGACAGGATTCTTGGCAGTGTGGAGGAACAGAGAGATCTTGGTGTTCAAGTGCATAGATCCCTCAAAGTTGCCACCCAAGTGGGTAGGGTTGTTAAGAAAGCATATGGTGTTTTGTCTTTCATTAACAGGGGGATTGAGTTTAAGAGCCGCAAGGTTTTGCTACAGCTCTACAAGTCCCTGGTGAGACCACACTTGGAACATTGTGTCCAGTTCTGGTCGCCCTACCATAGGAAAGATACAGAGGCTTTGGAGAGGGTGCAAAGAAGGTTTACCAGGATGCTGCCTGGACTGGAGGGCTTGCCTTATGAAGAAAGGTTGAATAAGCTCGGACTTTTCTCTCTGGAGAGAAGGAGGAAGAGAGGAGACCTGATCGAGGTATACAAAATATATACAAAATATGAGAGGAATAGATAGAGTCAATACCAGAAATGTTCCCCAGGGCAGGATTGACTGGTACGTGAAGTCATAATTTGAAGATATTAGGAGGAAAGTAGAAAGGAGACATCAGAGGTAGGTTCTTTATGCAGAGAGTTGTGAGTGCATGGATTGGGTTGCCAGCTGTGGTGGTGGAAGCGAAGTCATTGGGGACATTTAAGCGACTGCTGGACATGCACATGGATAGCAGTGAGTTGAGGGGTGCGTAGGTTAAGTTACTATATATTACATTAGGATTAAATCTCGGCACAATATCATGGGCCTAAGGGCCTGTTCTGTGCTGTGCTTTTCTATGTTTTATTACAACGGGATCTTGGTCAGAAGGGCCAATGAGCTGAGGAGTGGCAGATGGAGTTTAATTTAGATAAATGTGAGGTGCTGCATTTTGGAAAGGCAAATCAGGGCAGGATTTATACACTTAATGGTAAGCTCCTGGGGAGTGTTGCTGAACAAAGAGACCTCTGAGTGATGGTTCATATTTTCTTGAAAGTGAAATAATACCTAGATTGGATAGTGAAGAAAGCGTTTGGTATGCTTTTCTTTATTGATCAGAGTATTGAGTACAGGGGTTTGGAGGTCATGTTACAACTGTACAGGACATTGGCTGGGCTATGCTTGAAATATTGCATGCAATTCTGGTCTCCTTCCCTTCGGAAGGATTTTGTGAAAATTGAAATGGTTCAGAAAGGATTTCCAAGGATATTGCCAGGGTTGGAGGATTTGAGCTATAGGCAGAAGTTGAACGGTTTTCCTTGGCTGAGGGGTGACCTTATAGAAGTTTATAAAATCAGGTGAGGCATGCATAGGATAAATAGGCAAAGTCTTTTCCCTGAGGTGAGGAGACCAAAGCTAGAGGGCATAGGTTTAGGGTGAGAGGGGAAAGATATAAAAGGAACCTCAGGGCAACTTTTTCACGCAGAGGGTGGTGCGTGTGTGGAATGAGCTGCCAGAGGAAGTGGTGGAGGCTGGTACAATTACAACATTTAAAAGGTACCTGGATGTGTATAGGAAGGGTTTGGAGGGATATGGGCCAAGTGTAGGCAAATGGGACTAGATTATGTCAGGATATCTGGTCAGCAATGAAGAATTGGACCGGAGGCTCTGTTTCTGTGTTGTACATCTCTATGACTCTCTGAGTGTTACTTGCCACTTGTTAGCCTAAGCTGGATATTGTCCAGATATTGTAGCAGTTGAACATGGACTGCTTGCTTCAGTATCTGAGTCGTCGCAAGTGGTGCTGAACGTTATGCAATCATCGGTGAACATCCCAAATTCTGAGTTGTTTTATGAGAAGGTGGTCATTGATAAAGCAGCTGAAGAATGTTGTACTGAGCAATTCCTGCAGAGATGTCCTGGAGCTGAGATGGCTGACTTCCAACAACAATAATCATCTTCCTCTGTGCCAGGTATGACTCCAACCAGTGAAGAGTTTTCCCCATATTTTGCTTGGTGTTCTTGATGACACACTCTGTGAAACGTAGCCTTTGTATGTCACTCACACGTCATCTCTGTAATGCATTTCTTTTGTCCATTTTGATTGAAGGCTGTAATGATGGCCCTGATTGTGTGGGTTTTTGCTAAGCAGCTTTTACTTGATAACACTATTGATGAGCGGGCAGTGATAAGACTGATGTGACTGGGCCTACCATGGCAAGAGCTTAGATTAGAGTGGTGCTGGAAAAGCACAGCAGGTCAGGCAGCATCCGAGGAGCAGGAAAATCGATGTTTCGGGCAAAAGCCCTTCATCAGGAATGACAAGCACTTCGAAGGATGAAAGGGAATATGATTGAAACATATAAAACTAAAAGAGAGCTGGACATGTGAGAAATTTGCTAAGTTCAGAACCAGGCATCACAATCTTCAGGTACAGGGTAGAACATTCAGATGAGGATAAGTTTCTTCTTTAGAAGAATCTTGAACTTTTCCAATTCTATACCACAGCACCAAACCCACATATTCTCCTCGTAGCACAAGGACTGCAGCAGCTCGAGAAGACAACTCACCACCACCTTCCTAAGGGCAACTAGGAGAGGCTGGGCAGACAGTGATGGCCATGTCCCACAAGTGAATAAAAAATAACAGGTACAACCCAATTGCCTATAGATATTCAAGACTGAGATAAATAATTGTTTTGCTTTTAAAAGCATCAGGGGTATGGAAAGAAAGTGGAATATAGCAGAGACATAGAGGCTTAGCCATTATTGAATATCCAAATGTCTTTCTCCTGCTCCTAGTTTTTATGTTTGATGACATTTTCCACCATTATACTCTGATAGAGAGCAGAAGTTGGAACAATAATTGATCATGTTGGATTTGTCCTGCTTTGTGCACAGAATACAGGGCAATTTTCCACATCTCCAGCTAAATTGCTGTAGGTTAGGTGTACTGAAACAGTTCAGCTCGGACCTACAGGATCTTCAGCACAACAAGTCCACACTGACCCTCCGAAGAGTCGCCAACACAAACCCATATCCCTGACTAATGCACCTAACACTATGGGCAATTTAGCATGGCCAATTCACCTGACCCACACAGCCAGTAGCCCAAGGTGGGAATTGAACTCCAGGTCCCTTGTATTGTGAGGCAGCAGTGCTAACCACTGAGCCACCATGCTGCCCTGGGGCACAGAAAGTTCTGGGACATTGAAAGTATCTTCAGGACTATTTTCAGAGTCTCATCAAGATTCATAGCTTTTTCAACATCCAATGCCTTCAGCTGTTTCTTGATATTACCTGGAACAAATTGTCTGAAGACTGGCATCTATGATGCTGGGGGGTCTTTTGATGACTGAGATAGATCATCCACTCAAAAGTTCTGTTAGATGATTACTGCAATGTTTCAGATTTGTGCAATGTTGACTGTCCTGAAGTGAATTTTTGAATTATCCTCCACCATTCACAACTGACTATGACAGTTCTGCAGACCTTAGATCTATCATTTTGTCATTGTCACACAGGAGAGGTGATGATGTAGTGGGAATATCACTGGACGAGTAATCCAGAATCTCACAAGTATTCTGTGGATTTGAATCGCACCATGGGAAGATGATGAAATCTGAGTTGAATGTTTCAAACAAACATGTTTAAGAGACCACATTTTTGTGTATTTTAATTGTGGATTGAAATGGGAGGAGGATTGCTTTGAAACCAGGTATTGTGGAAAAAATTGGTATATTTTTTAAACAGTAAGTCACTTCACACAGCTGTTCAAACAGTTAGGGAAGTCTACTTGCAGATGTGCTGGAGCCATGGATGTGTCTGAAAGAAGATCCAGCTGTCAACATGTAGCTTGATCTGTGGAACAGTGACTGGTTGTCCATAACAAAAGCCTGGTTTTCCTTGGGGCATTTAGAAATGGCAATGAGTGATGACCTCACCAACTGCATTTGATAAGTGAATAAAAAAAACTTGCTGTTTATGGTATTTGGCACACATGTACTCCTGTATTATAGCTTCACCAGGTTGACAACACTTTTAGGTGTGAGGTGTCACAGGCCGCTTTGTTCAGTTGGACACACTGAAGAGTATATGCGGACAGAGAACGTGGTAGACCCTAGTCACAAGGAGGTGGTCACACCACAGGTTCAGTCAGGTAGAGGGGTGACCGTTAGGAGACACATGCAGGAAGTGTCGGCTATTCCCCAAACAGGTGAACTGTTTTGGATAGAGTTGGCAGCGAGGGGGTTGGGGAAATAGCCTCTCAGGGGAGTTTAACAGCAGCAGCCAGGTCTGTGGCACCATAACTGACTCTGCTGTAGAATCGGGTCGGGCAAAGTTCAAAAGAGCAATAATGTGAGGGGAGTTGCCAGTCAGGGGCACAGAACGAGTGTTTCTGACGAGTTGTGTGAAATTCTTTAGGGGGAGGGTGAGCAACCCACAGTCATTATGCTCATTGTACCAAGGACATGGGGAGAAAGAAGGATGAGGTCCTGCAGAGTGAGTACAGGGAGTTAGGAAAGAGGATCATGAAAAGCAGGACCTCGGGGGTGGTAATCCCTGGGTTATTCCCAGTGCTATGTGCAAGTGAGACATGGAATAGAAAGATAGGACAGATGAATGAGTGGCTAAGGGGCTAGTGCAAGAGTCAGGGTTTCAGGTTCTTTGATCATTATAATCTCTTCGAAGACCAGTAAAACCTGTAGAAGAGGAATGCATTGCACCTAAACCAGAGGGGAACCAATATGCTCACAGAGAGCTTCACTAGTCCGACTCAGGAGGGTTTTAACTGGAGTGGCAAGGAACTGGGAACCAGAACAGCAGGTCAGCAAGGGAAGGTGATGTCAGGACACAAGTCTGAAAGGAAGTACAGACAGACACAAATAAATGAATATGATGGTACTGATGAGCTGAAGTGTTTATTTCAACACAAGTGTGGAAAGATTGACCAACATTGACACAAAACAGATAGAAGCCATTGTCTCCTTCCTATCGGAAAGATGTTGTGAAACTTGAAAGGGTTCAGAAAAGGTTTACAAGGATGTTGCCAGGGTTGGAGGATCTGAGCTACAGGGAGAGGCTGAACAGGCTGGGGCTGTTTTCCCTGGAGCATCGGAGGCTGAGGGATGACCTTATAGAGGTTTACAAAATTATGAGGGGCATAGATAGGATAAATAGACAAAGTCTTTTCCCTGGGGTCGGGGAACTAGAGGGCATAGGCTTAGGGTGAGAGGAGAAAGATATAAAAGAGATCTGTGAGGCAACATTTTCACACAGAGAGTGGTACGTGAATGAGCTGCCAGAGGAAATGGTGGAGGCTGGTACAATTGCAACATTTAAAAGGCATTTCGATGGGTATATGAATAGGAAGGGTTTGGACGGATATGGGCCTCGTGCTGGCAGGTAGGACTAGATTGGGTTGAGATATCTGGTCGGCATGGACAGGTTGGACTGAAGGGTCTGTTTCCATGCTATACACCTCTACAACTATGACTCTATTGTCATAGTTAGAAACCAATTTGTCACAAAGCAATTTTACAGTAAGATTTCTAGCATGCTAGTGTAGCATGAGAACACTTCTGCTCTGATAAGACTGACTTTGCAGATGCAGTATGCCTCGTCTCCTCAGTGTCATTAGCTCTGTCCTAAAGAATGATGAATTGTTTCTCTCTGTCCCTTATCAGTAATTCTTGCCGAGCTAAACTTGGGGATATAAGATAACATTCAGTTTTGTAAACATCAAGAAATGTGGGTCTGGAAAATGTATGGGAACTTTATGACTGCCTCTCGGTTGCATAATTAATGGGCAGTGAGCTGATATTTTCTATACACCTTGTAACATTCTGTATTTCTTTGGTATATGTCGGAATTTTGCGATGAAGGTGTGTTCCCCATGGCCATGAGAAAGTGAGTGAATTGAAAAGGGGATTTTATCTGCTGGTGTCATTTCTTGGGGACAAATCACTGTTGGTTGGTGATGTTTTGGATCTATCTTTGTACTTTCAGTTTTGCAATATTTAACTAAATTAAGTATAGACTTTTAAAGCTGCTGCAGTCATTTCATGGCCTATAGCATTGTAAATGAGTAATGATTGGTCATTTATGGAACCTAATCTGGGATTTAAATCAAGGGACTAGAACCAGGTAATTATAATAGATTTCAGAGTTGGGAACTGTACATTTTACAAATTAAAATTGAATTTTGAATAAATGAATTTCCAGTTTATGTTGATTACTTTTAAAATGCCTTAGTCACTCATTCAGTTTCCACCTCTGAATTACAGATGATGATTATGTTAGTTATTATTATTAATAACCAGTTGTATTAGCCCTGACTCACAAAATCAGAATTAATTGGCAGGATCATTTCGTTTTATTCCTTTACATATTGTCAGTGACCTGTCTCATTGCCTCCTTCTTTGCTGCTGCCTATTTTAGTTGATTATGTACATTATTATACACACTTGGACAAGGAGAGAATGGTTAATACTCTATTACAAACTTGGTGGTACCCAGATTTTCAGAAAGCAACTCGGAAAAGAGCGAAGTGTGTTTAATTTGTAAACAAACAAACAAACAAGATGCATGCTGTAAAAGGGATACCCTGAGACTGTTAACCACTTCCTTGCCTGATGGGCCTTTTTACTTGTCTACGGCTTGCTTTTATAGAATTACCTCATGTACATTATTATGAATATTGTCTAATAATAGAAGATGTTTTTAGTAGATGAATCGAAACCATCCCAATGACTGATATTGCTGCCACGATAATGGTGGACAGGTGGGAAATATTTCCCACCGTTAACCAAAACTCTTCAAAGTTTACATTCACAGGTACACCAAGTCTCAGAATTAGGAATGAGGCAAATGAAAGGCCCATTCCTGGCCCTACTTGTCACCTGCACAGCAGTCAAGGTCAGGGGGAGACCTTCAAGTTTCCCTCCAAGACACACACTATCCTGACGTGGAAATATATCACTTTTCCTTCACTGTCACTGGTCAAAATCCTGGAATTTCGTCCCTAGGGGCATTTTTCATCTACCTCTGCCAAATGGGCTGCTGCGGTTTAAGATGGCACCTCAACACTACCTTCTCAAGAGCAACTAAGAACACCAGAAGACCCTGTCAGAGACACCTGTTCAGCCTCCATCTGTGAATGGCTCAGCCTGATCACTTTGCTTTTCACTACACTCTCTTATCTTTCTTTCAATGACTATGTTTGATTGGGGCACAATGGATAACCGGATAACCTCTAGTAAATGGGAATTACAGTTTAATACTTTTCTTTATGCATAGAAGGTCAACCACTCCCACTGCTGGGTGTGTGCCCATATTCCTGTCCACTCTAAGGGAGGCATTCCCCTGATTATGCAGAAATGGTCACCAAGCGACTGATTGTGACCGGAGACCCTCCAGTCAGAGGGTCTCCGGAATAAAGAAAGTGCATTGAAACTTGCAGCATGCATCAGTACGTGACTCAAACATCAGTCAGTCAAAATTTGTGGATAAATCCTGGAAGGGACTTGTACCTCTGACCTTCTAACTCAACAGCAGAGAGTCAGACTAATTCAGTTCCCAAGAATCTTGCTCTGAAGAAATCATATCAGACTCAAGCACGTAATCTGTTTTTAAATTGCCAGATACTGCCAGATCTGTTAAGTGTTTTTTTCAAGTTATCTGCGTTTATTTCCGATTTCCAGCATTAGCAATATACTGCTTTAAGAAATCCATTGCAATACTTTACAATAACTGGTATTTTCTGTGTTTGCTTTGTCCTCAGGAATGTTCTGACCCCTGTTGTGAGCCCTCAACATGTAAATTCAAAACTGGTGCACAATGTTCTGCAGTTTCTAACTTGTGCTGTAAGGACTGCAAAGTAAGAGCTCATTAAATCATTCTACGTAATATTAGACAGGTTCAGAGTGGGGCAGAGAAATGTTCAACATCCTAAACATCAATAACTGGAGCATAGAGAGCAAGAACAAGGAGGTGATATTAAATTTGCTGAGCCTCAGCTGGAGGGTTGTATACCATTTTAAATGACAGCTGATGAAAGATGGGAAGTCATTGGTCAGAGTTGAGAAAGGATTCATGAAAATGGTTTGAAGAATGAAAACCGTCATTTCAGTAGGTGGACTTCACAAAGATGAGATTTGGATAGAGATGCTGATAATCATGGAATAAATAATTGAATCAATAAGTTTCAGACAGAGTAAATGCAGAATTAAAGAGTTGTGGAAAGTGCTTGCAATTCAACAATCATTCACAAAAGTAGCTCATTACGGAATACTCCAGGGGAATTAGCAACAGGAAAATAAATGCTGGCCCAGCCAGCAATACTCAATTTCTGAAGTAATAATATATTTCGGAGTGAAGCTTTCAAGTTTGTCAATGATATGAAACTTGAAGGTGTGGCAAACAGTGAGTCAGTTGACTGGAACAGAACATGGATAGCTGGTAGAGACAAGTGGGAGATGAAATTAAAAAGGAGAGGATGCCATGGTGTGGCATGGTGACTCAGTGGTTAGCACTGCTGCCTTGTAGTGCCAGGGATCCGGGTTCAATTCCCACTCAGGTGATTGTCTGTGTGGAGTTTGAACATTCTCCCCATGTTTGTGTGGGTTTCCTTTGGGTGCTCCAGCTTCTTCCTACAATCCAAAGATGCTGAAAATGTGTTGCTGGAAAAGCGCAGCAGGTCAGGCAGCATCCAGGGAACAGGAGAATCAACGTTTCTGGCATAAGCCCTTCTTCAGGAATGAGGAAAGTTTGTCCAGCAGGCTAAGATAAAAGGTAGGGAGAAGGGACTTGGGGGAGGGGCGTTAGATGCCCACAGTGTTCAGGGATGTGCGGGTAAGGTGAATTAGCCATACCAAATTGCCCACAGTGTTCAGGGATGTGTAGGTTCGATGGATTAGCTGTGCCAAATTGCCCACAGTGTTCAGGGATGTGTAGGTTCGGTGAATTGGCCATGCCAAATTGCCCACAGTGTTCAGGGATGTGCAGGTTGGGTGAATTAGCCATGCCAAATTGCCCACAGTGTTCAGGGATGTGTAGGTTCAGTGAATTAGCCATGCCGAATTGCCCACAGTGTTCAGGGATGTGCGGGTTAGGTGAATTAGCCATGCCCGAATTGCCCACAGTGTTCAGGGATGTGAAGGTTCGGTGAATTAGCCATGCCAAATCACCCACAGTGTTCAGGGATGTGCAGGTTAGGTGAATTAGCCATGCCGAATTGCCCACAGTGTTCAGGGATGTGTAGGTTCAGTGAATTAGCCATGCTGAATTGCCCACAGTGTTCAGGTATGTATAGGTTAGGTGCATTAGCCTGAGTTAAATATTAGATAATAGTGTCGGGGAATAGGTCAGTGTGGACTTTTTGGGCTGAAGGGCCTGTTTCCAACCTGTAAGGATTCCATGATTCTGTGAAGGACAAAGGAAGGAACTTCTGCGTGGAAGCAGTGGATCCTAAATGAGTACTCTGCATTGGTCTCACCCATGAGAAGGATACGGAGGACTGTGAGATTTGTATGGAGCATGCTAATTTGCTCAGGTATTTTGGAACAAGAAAGAAGTGGTGTTGGGTCTCTTGAAGAGCATTAAGGTGGATAGTCCCCAGTGCCCAATGGTATCTGCCCCAGGTTATTGAGAGATGCAAGGGTGGAGATTCTTGGAGCCTTGACCAAGATCCTTGCTTCCTCACTCATCCGTGGAGAGATCCCAGAGGACTGGTGATTTGCTAATGATGTTCCTCTGGTCAAGAAGGTAAATCGGGATCTTCCAGGAAATTATAGATCGGTGAGTCTCACGGCAGTGACTGGGAAGCTATTAGACAGAATCTGTAGGGAGAGGATTTCTGTAAGTAGAAATGTATGGCCGAATTATGGATAGTCAGCATGGCTTTGTGCGGGGCACGTCCTGTCTTACTAACTTGAGCAAATTTGAGGAGGTGATGAAGGTAGATGAGGGTAGAACAATGGATGTTGTCTAAATGGATGAGTAAAAGTTTTAATAAGCTCCCTCATGGTATGCACATCTAGAAGATTCAGATGTATTGGATCTACAGTGACTTGGCTACATGGATTCAGAATTGGCTTGCCCATAGAAGGCAGAGGGTAGTGGTGGAAGGATGTTTTTCAGGCTGTTGGTCAACGACTAGTGGTGATTTATAGGGATCCGTACTGGAACCTCAGCTATTCGTGATATATATAATTAACTTGGATGAAAATGTAGATGGGTGGGTCCAGACGTTTGCGGATGACACAAAGACCAGTGGAGTTGTGGATAGTGTAGAGGTCATCAAAGATACAGATAGATACAGATCAGTTGCAGATATGGTGGAAAAATAGCATTTGCAGTTTAATCTGGAAAAGTGTTAAGGAAATATATACAGTTAATGGCAGGAACCGGAACAACATTGCTATCCAGAAGGATCTTGGGGTTCAAGTCCATGGCTCTGGGAAAATGGCTACAAAAGTAGATAGGGTGGTAAAGAAGGCATTTAGCATGCCTGTCTTTATTGGTTGGCACATTGAGTACAAGAGTCCGGAGGTCATTTTGTCGCTTTCTTAGACTTTGGTTCAGCCACATTTTCATTCAATTGTGGTTACCACATTATAGGAAGGATGTGGAGGCATTGGAGAGGGAGCAGAAAAGGTTGACCAGGATTCTGCCTAGATGAGAGGGTATGAGCTATAAGTAGAGGCTGGAAAAACCAGGGTTGCTTTCTCTGAAGCTGCAGTGGCTGAGGGGAGACTTGATAGAAATAAATAAAGTGATATAAAATTATGAGAGGGATAGATAGGGTTGATGGTCAGAATCTTTTTCTCAGAGTTGAAATGTCCAATGCTACAGGGCATGAATTTAAGACAAAAAAGGGAAAGTTCAAAGGAGATGTGGGGGATAAATTTCTTTCAGAGAATGGGAGGAGTCTGGAACATGCTGCCAAGAGTGGTGATAGATATAGGTTTGCTCGTTGAGCCAGAAGGTTCATTTTCAGACGCTTAGTCACCAGACTAGGTAACATCTTCAGTGGGCCTCCGGGTGAAGCACTGCTAATAATGCCTGATTTCTATTTATATGTTTGGGTTTCTTTGGGTTGGTGATGTCATTTAGACCCCATCTAACACCCCCTAAGAAAAAGAACAGGAAATGACATCACCACAGGAAATAACATCACCAAATCTTCTCAAAACTTGCTAAGTGGTGATAGAGGCAGATACAACAGGAGTATTTAAGGGCTGATAAGATAAGCACATGAATATGCAAGGAATAGAAGGATATGGGCCAAGCGCAGGCAGAAGGGATTAGATAAATTTGGTATAATGTTCAGCACAACATCGTAGGCCAAAGGGCTGATTCCTGTGCTGTATTGTTCTGTGTTCTAGGTGTGAGGTGATGTATATTCACAAAAAAGGACATAGTAACAACTGAAGGTTAAAGTTTAAATGCAGGGCACATTGGTGAACTCAGATAAATGTTTTGTTAGGGTATGACAAGAGTATTGCACTCACTTCTCAGTTCTACTAGATATATTACAGACACAATTTTATGGGTGAGCTGGGTCTGAAGGGTCTGGAGGTTCATGTTCAATGATCTTTGAAGGTGCCAGAACATCTTCCACCTGCCACCACAGTGGTGAACAAACGTTATGGATGTTGAGCTTCATAAGTGTCAGAAATACAAATACAGGACACTTTGTTCAACCAATAGAAAACGTTCATTTGGTCACGCCATCCTAGGAATCAGTCTGGCAAACCTTCACTGGACTCCCTCAAAAGCAAGAATATCCTTCCTCAGACTAGGAGACCAAACCTGTAGACAATAGGCAAGGCCCAGTGTAGCTGCAGCAAGTCGTCCCTACTCCTATATTTAAACCTTCTTACAATGAAGGCCAGCATGCCATTAGCTTTCCTCACTACCTGCTGCACCTGCATGCCAACCTTCAGCGACTGTTCTACCATGACGCCAGGTCTTATCACACTTCACTTTTTCCTAAACTGCCACCATTCAGATAATAATCTGCTTTCCTGTTTGTGTGACCAAAGTGGATAACATCACATTGATCCACATCATATTGCATTTGCCAAGTACTTGCCCACACAGGCAGTCTGTCCAAATCAACCCTACAGTCTCTTAGAATTCTCCTCACAGCACACACTGCCACCCAACTTCGTGTCATCTACAAATTTGGAGATGTTCCTTCGTCCAAATTGTTCATGTATATTGTGAACAGCGAGGGTCCCAGCACTGAGCCCTGTGATACACCCATTGCCACTGCTTGCCACTTTGAAAATGACCAGTCTATTCTAACTCCCTGCTTCCTATCTGACAACCATTTCTTCATTCACATCGATACATTGTCTCAAATACCAAGAGCTTTAATTTTCCTCACTAATCTCTTGTGTGGAACCTTTCCAAAAGCTTTTTGAAGAACCAAATACACAACATCTATTGATACATCCTTGTCTTTTCTACTGGTCACATCCTCAAATAATTCTAGAAAATTTCATAAGCATGATTTCCCTTTAGTGAATCCATGCTGACGTAGTTCAGTTCTGCCACTGCTTTCCAAATGCTCTGTTATTACATCGTTAATAACTGACCCCAGTATTTTCCCCACCACTGATGTCAGGCTAACCAGCCAATCATTCCCTGTTTTCACTCTCCTTTTTTATATTGGCTACCTCCAGTCCATTAGAACACTTTCCAGAATGCGGGAAAATGATCACCAATGCGTCTAATATTTCTAGGGTCACTTCCCTACATTTGATCAGGCATAGGGGACTTACTGGGTTTTAATCTCAATTTCCTCAGTATCATTTCCTGATTCATAAGAATTTCCTTCATAGAGGCATCGAGAGAGATTGTGAAAGTGAGGACTGCAGATGCTGGAGATTAGAGCCAAGAGTGTGGTGCTGGAAAAGCACAGCAGGTCAGTCAGCATCCGAGAAGCAGGAAAATTGATGATTCGGGCAAAAGCCCACATGCTGTGTTTTCCAGCACGCATTCTTGGCATAGAGAGAGAGATAGACAACATGGAAACAGACCCTTCAGACCATGCCAACCACATAACCTAATCCAATCTAGTCCCATTTGCCAGTACTCAGCCCATATCCTTCTAAACCCCTCCTATTCATATACCCATCCAGATGCCTTTTAAATGTTGCAATTGTACCATCACTTCCTCTGGCAGCTCATTCCATACACGCACCACCCTCTGTGTGAAACATTTGTCCCTTAGATCCCTTTTACATCTTTCTCCTCTCACCCTAAACCTATGCCTCTAGTTCTGGACTCTCCCACCCCAGGGAAACGACCTTGTCTATTTATTCTATCCATGCCCCTCATGATTTTATAAACCTCTATAAAGTCATCCCTCAGCCTCCAATGCTCCAGGGAAAACAGCTCCAGCCTATTCAACCTCTCCCTATAGCTCAAACCCTCCAATCCTGGTAACATCCTTGTAAATCTTTTCTAAACTCTTTCAAGTTTCACACCATCCTTCCGATCAGAGAAGTACATCCTTCACCTTTAGTGAAGATAGATCCGAAGTATTTATTTAATTAGTCTGCCATCTCTTTGTTGCCCATTATGATTCTAACTGCAAGGGACCTACATTTCTCTTTACTAGTCATTTTCTCTTCACATAACTACAGAAGCTTTTGCAGTCAGTTTGTGTTTTCTGCAAGCTTACTTTCATCTTCTACATTCCCCTTCCGAATTTATCCCTATGGCCTCCTCTACTGAATTTGAAATTTCTCCCAGACCTCAGGTTTGCTCCTGTTTCTATCCAATTTTATGCCTCCTCTTTGGCTTTAGCCCTGTCCCCGATTTCTCTTGTTAGTCATGGTTAAGCTTCCTTCCCTGTTTTTAACCTTATGCCAGACAAGGATGTACAATTGTTGAAGTTCATCTATGCGTTCTTTACACATCTGTCATTGCCTATCCATCATGAATAGCTTATTATCAACAATGCATGCCTCATACCATCAAAGTTAGCTTTAGGTTAGCTTAATCTCTGGCTTCCTCATTCAATGATATTTGTTATGACAGAGCTGATGTTAACATAGCACAAGTCGGATCTCAGAGTGGAACCTTGCCTATCAAATCCCATGGACACCAGTAACCAAACATACGCATATGAGGCTGAGTGTTCATCCAACAAAAAGAATAAAATTTTCATTAAACAAGGTAACACAAAGATGAAATAAAGAAAGAAAAAAGAAACTGAAATTTGGGAAAGACATCCTTACAGACATCAGAAGAATTCAAGGTTCATGCTCCCCTTTCGTTTCCCAGAAATATCCTTACAAACACAGATTTCAGTGAAAAGTTATCTTCATCTGCGTATAAAGGCTCCTTGCTCAAACTAAAGCTGAAATACCCATAACTGGTTTGTTTTTTTGCAAATTCCTGTACATTCACTCGATCCTTTGACCTTTTTCTCTGTCACCTCTCCAATAATCTTCAGAAACAAACTGCAAACTGAGCAAAACTACTTGTATTTCAGAACAAGTAAATTAATTCAGTAAGCCCAGTGTCCAACACTTCTTCATTGTTTGGCATAACACAGACTGATTGACTTTCTGAATTGTTCTGTTTCTCTGTATCCTGGATGTCTGTCACAAGGAAACAGTTATTATTTTTTAAGCACTGATCTGTTACAAGCCATCCCCAGCTCTTCAATTCAAGGTTGTATCACTTTGTTGAAATACAAGTAAGTGTGAGCCCCAAGCTCACAATGAAACCCAAAAGGATTTCCTCTTCTCAAGAAGTAAAATTAAGTTCTGCATAGTCCTAACTCATCACTTTGAACCACTGTCTTCCCCTCTTGTGAATGTTGCAAGGATGCAGAAGTAGGTCATCAGAAACTTTCTAGTGCCCAGGAATTTAATCTGCCGGGCGAGGTTTCGAAACTGGGGTGATCTTAGATCTAAGGCATTTGAGAAGAGATGTGATTGAAATTTATAAGAGTCTGAGAGGTTTAGGGTGCATAAAGTAAAAGGGAAAAGTATTGTAATCAGAGAGTGGTCATGTCCTGGAATTTCTTGCTGATGCGGGTGATAGAAGTGGAAAAAAAAGTCAATGATTTTGAAGCGAAGTTTGATGGGTACACGTGAGGAATAAACTTTCAGGGCCATGGGACAGAGTCAGGAATGGATCAGAGATCCAGCAAGAACTCAATGCACCAAATGATCTCCTTCTGTACCATAATGCCTCTTGGTCGGAATATCCAAAAAGGAACAGATTTAATTTCAGTTCAGTCCTGTTTCTGCCAGAAATTGAGTAATTAAAACAAAAGTGCTTTTCATTGCTGCCTGTGTTCCACAGCTTCTTCCAGGGGGAACCCTTTGCAGGCCATTGAAGGGAGAATGTGATTTGCCGGAGTTCTGCACAGGTGTCTCCTCAAACTGTCCTGACAATGTCTACCTGAAAGATGGCCATAAATGCAGCAAAGGAAGTTTATTCTGCTACAAGGGTGTCTGTCAGTCTGCAGATAAACAGTGCCAGGAGATCTGGGGACCTGGTGAGTACAGACAACCAGTATGTTGCGTGCTGTTACAGTGCAAATACCTGCTGTGATCAGCTTTGTCAAATGTGTGATCTATTAGACAGATGTCTGAGCCTTAAAACACCACCTACTTCCTAAATCCTAGCTTCTGAATTAATGACAGAGTCTGATAGAAGGTTAATGCATCAAATAAAATCTAGTTTAAACTTGAAGAAAACCAGTTACTTTTCCTGCAGCAGTTGTAACCTGTGACTTTGAATTGACAAATGAGAGACATGTTCCAAGTGAACAAGTTGCTCTGTACTGATAAACCAGCGGAAGCTTCCAGAGAAACAACTGAACACCATGGGTCTGTCTTGGTCAAGATGGTCATCCCAACATCGGAATTGACAAGCAACCTTGAGAGAGTGCACGTGAGTAGAAGGGTACATATGTGTGAGAGACTGTATGTGAGTGTGTGCATGTGTATGTATGTGCATGTGTGCGCGCACATGCTAGAGAGAGTGTGCACGACTGTGAGGGTGTATATGTGTGAGAGAGACTGTGTAAATGTGCACATGTGTGTGCGCATGCTAGAGGGAGTGTGTGCAAGTGTGAGGGAGTGTATGCCTGTGAGAGAGTGTGCATGTGAGTGTGTGTTTGTCAGAGTGAGTGTGTGTGTATGTGTGCACGTGTGAGTGTATACTGTGTTGGGGTCACCTGTAGTGTGACATGAACACAAGATCCTGTTTTAGATCGTCCTCTTGGGTACTGAACTTGGCTATCAGCCTCTACGTTGTTGCTTATCCTGAAGTCCACCTTGGAGGACGTTCACCCGAAAATCAGAGACTGAATGTCCTTGACTGCTGAAGCTCCCCCAAGGCAGACTTGAGGATAAGCAACAACGCAGCGTCTCCAAGCAGAGGGCTGATAGCCAAGTTCAGTACCCATGAGGATGATCTAAACCAGGATCTTGTGTTCATATCACACTACAGGTGACCCTACCACTGGGAGAAAACATCCCTGTCTGGCAATTGTTGCACAGTGTCCATTCACCTGTTGTCATAGCACCTTCATGATTTCATCCATACTCGAGGCATCCTTACCTGCAGAGTATCAGATAGACAATGTTGGCCGACTCACATTAGTACCTGTTGTGCACATGGTAGTAGTGTCCCCACTTGTAATGGTAGTATTCATGTTATTGCTCTAACATGTCTTGCAGTCCTTGCCACGACAGGGGTCTATAGTGTTGTGGTTGATGTTGTCCTGAAGGCCGGGTAGTTTGCTGCAAATAACATCTTGTTTGGAGGTGAGAGGTGGACGTGCAGGGAAGATCCCTGGATCCCAAGTGGGTGGCACGGTGGCACTGTGGTTAGCACTGCTGCCTCACAGCGCCAGAGACCCGGGTTCAATTCCCACCTCAGGCGACTGACTATGTGGAGTTTGCACATTCTCCCCGTGTCTGCGTGGGTTTCCTCCGGGTGCTCCGGTTTCCTCCCACAGTCCAAAGATGTGCAGGTCAGGTGAATTGGCCATGCTAAATTGCCCGTAGTGTTAGGTAAGGGGTAGATGTAGGGGTATGGGTGGGTTGCGCTTCGGCGGGGCAGTGTGGACTTGTTGGGCCGAAGGGCCTGTTTCCACACTGTAAGTAATCTAATCTAATCTAATCTTGGTGAGGTGCTCATTGTCACTGATAATGTGTTGCAGGTTATGAAGAACATGGTGTCATCTATTGGTTGTATCCAGTGTCTGTCTTCAAGGAGGCCATTGCAGATTTTTGTGGTAGCACATGAGAACTAGCGATTGGTGAATTGAGCATCATGTCCTGTCCTTATGAGGATGCCCTTCAACACCTTCAGGTGTCCATTGCATTCCTCCTCATCTGAACCAGACCTGGGTTTGTGCAGGGCTTGTCTGCAGGGGATGACTTTCTTAATATGTGTCGGGTGATATGTAGGAAGTTAGATGTGCGGCATCATAAGGTTAGACTCAACGGCAAGCCTATGGATAACCTCACGATGCTACATTTCTCTATTTTCCAGACTTCACATTAAGAAAGTCATCCCCTACAAACAGGACCTATGCATATAAAGGATCTATTGAGATGATATTGTTGTAGGACACCCTCATAAGGATAGGATACAATGCCCAACTCATTAAATTCTAGTTCCGATGTGCCTTGGTGAAAAGCCATAATCACCTCCTCAGAAGAGGTTATATAAGACTCTGGTGCAGCCGCATCTGGAGTATTGTGTGCAGTTTTGGTCGCCATACTATAGGAAGGATGTGGAGGCACTGGAACGGGTGCAGAGGAGGTTTACCAGGATGTTGCCTGGTATGGTAGAAAGATCGTATGAGGAAAGGCTGAGGCACTTGGGGTTGTTTTCATTGGAGAAAAGAAGGTTTAGGGGTGACTTGATAGAGGTATAAGATGATTAGGGGTTTAGATAGAATCGACAGTGAGAATCTTTTTCCACGTATGGAGTCAGCTATTACAAGGGGGCATAGCTTTAAATTAAGGGGCGGTAGATATAGGACAGATGTTAGGGGTAGGTTCTTTACTCAGCGAGTCGTGAGTTCATGGAATGCCCTGCCAGTAGCAGTGGTGGACTCTCCCTCATTATGGGCATTTAAGCGGGCATTGGATAGGCATATGGAGGATAGTGGGCTAGTGTAGGTTAGGTGGGCTTGGATTGGCGCAACATCGAGGGCCGAAGGGCCTGTACTGCGCTGTATTCTTCTAAGACAGGCACTGTATGTAACAGATAGGGCACCCTTCATCATCCAGTATCTCCCGGGAACAGAAAGACTATGGTATGTTCTTCACAGTCTGCAACACATTAATCGATGATGATGAGCATCTTGCCAAGATCTTCCTACATGTCCATCTCTCTCTCCTTTAAACAACCACCAAACCTTAAACAGACTGTTGTTCGCAGCAACCTATCCAGCCTTCAGGACAACATCAACTACAACACTGTCATAGCAACCTCTGCATGCCACGTCAGAGCATTGACATGGATACTACCAGTCACCTTGTAACACGGTAAATACTCATGCGATTCGACCAACATCATCTATCTTATACGCTGCAGACAAGGATGCCCCAAGGCATGGTAAATTGGTGAAATGATGCAGACGCTACAACAACAGATGAATGGACACAGCACAACAATTGCCAGACAGGGACATTCCCTCCCAATGGGGGAGCACTTCAGCGGTCAAGGACATTCAGCCTTGGACCTTCAGGTGACCATCCTCCAAGGTGGACTTTGGAATACATCACAAAGCACAGTTGCCGAGCAAAGGCTGATAGCCAAGTTTGGTACCCATGAAGATGGCCTCAACCGGGATCTTGTGTTCATGTCATATTATAGGTGACCCCAACAAACACGCACACTCTCTCTCACACAAATCTGTGGAGTGGATTTGCATTTGCAAATTCATATTTGCAGATACATTCAATTTTGTTTAAAAAGTACACAATCTGCAATTAGTCAGTCAATATGGCAGTATATAAATTCCTACTTTGGAAATAAAAGTCGTCTGACTCCAGGTTACGGCACAAACTCGAAACAAGGCTCCACACCTAAAATGCATCATCTGACCTGAGATGTCACCACTTTTACACTGATAAATCCTGATATTATCTCGGGGCAGTGACTGGAAACAAATTCCTGGATTTATATATTAATCAATCAAAACCTGCATCTTCATTCTAACCAATGACTTAACAGCCATCTAGATCTGTTCAATATGTTTTCTTTAGTTGTATGACCCTTTGATCTTTTACTTATCAATTCTGTGTCTAATGTACACTCTCTCAATAGCTACCAAAAGAGCAGGGCTCCAAAAGCTTGGTTTTAAGTGAACGTGTTGGACTATAATCCAGTGTTGTGAGATTTTTGGCTTTGTTCACCACAGTCCAACACCAGCACCTCTGCAGCATCCTTTTAGACAGAAGTGGTCATGTTTGGAAGGTGCTGTCTGAGGAACTTTCTGTACTGCATCTTGTTGCTAGTACACACTGCTGCTACTGAGCTTTGGTGGTGGAAGGAGTGGATCCCTGTGGATGTGGTGCCAATCAAGTGGGCTGTTTTGCCTTGGATGGTGATTAGCTTCTTGAACATTGTTGGAGTTGTACTCATCCAGGCAAATGGGGAGTATTCCATCACACTCTTGACTTGTGCCTTGTAGATGGTGGGCTGGCTTTGGTGAGTCAGGAGGTGAGTTACTTCCTACAGGATTCCTAACCTGTGACCTGCTCTTATAGCCACTGCATTAATATGGCTCATCCAGTTGAGTTTCTGGTCAATGATTACCCCTAGGATGTTGATAGAGGGTGATTCAGTGATGGCAGTATCATTGAACGATAAGGAAGCATCTGCAGCTGGCAGATTAGTGAGGATGAGATTAAATATGATTTCCCTGTTGTTGATCCCCTCACCACCTGCTGCAGGCCCAGTCTGGCAGCTCTGCCCTTTAATAACCAACCAGCTGGATCAGTAAGTAGTATTGCTGCTGAGTCACTTTTAGTGGTGGACATTGAAATCCCCGACCCAGAGTACATTCTATGCTGTTGCAGCCCTTCAATGCTATGGGAAATAAATATGATTTGTATTGTACCTAGGTACAGCAAAAATATTTGTTTGCATGCAGTATAAGCAGATCATACCAAAAGCAGTGCATTAGAATAAAAGAACAGAGTGAAGAACACAGTGTAACAGCTGTGTAGAAGGTGTACAAAGAGCAAGATCAACATTAACTTTAAAATTTTGGACGTCCATTCAGAAGTCTAATAATAATGGGGAAGAAGTTGTTCTTGAATCTGTCTGTATTTCTGTTTCAGCTTTTGCATCTTTGATGTAACAGAAGAGGGTGGAAAAGATTGCAACTGAGGTGCCTTCTCAAACCATGAGAAGCATAGATGGGGTCAAAGACTGGTTTGTAATGGACTGGGCTGTATTCACAAGTCTATGTAGTTTCTTGCAGTCATGGGAAGAGCAATTGCCAGACCAACCTGTGGATGCATCTGGATAGAATGTCTTCTATGGTGCATCTAAAAAATTGGTAAGACTGTTTGTGAACATGCTAAATTTCCTCAGCCTCCTGAGGAAGCAGAGGTGTTGTTGTACTTTCTTGACAGATTGTTGGTGATCATCATTCCAAAGAACTTGACACACTATCTTCTCACATCAGCACCACTACTGTTGACTGCGTATCTTCCACCTTGCTTCCTGAAGTCAATGAAGTCTCTAGTTTTGCTAACGCTGAGATGGAGATTTGTTGTCTTTACACCAGACCACCAAGCACTCTGTTTCATTTTTGTTTGAAATCTGACCAAAAGGTTGGGGCATTCAGCAAACCCGTAAAAGGAGTTGGGGCGGAATTTGGCCATACATCGTGAATGTACAAGGAGTAAAGAGAGGGGCTGAGTGTGCAACCTGCAGGACACCAGTGATTATGGTAAAGGAGTTGTTGTAGCCTATCCTTACTGGTTCCTGTCTATATGTCAGGAAGTTGAAGATCCAGTTTCAGAGAGTGAAGCTGAGACCTCAGTATCAGAGTTCAGAGATGAGTTTGTTTGAAATTATGGTGTTGAAGGTGGAACTATAGTCAATAAGTAGTTTCCTTGCATATACGATGACACTAAAGCGTTACCAAAAGTGATGAGACTTCATGGGTTGCAGAGTCAATGTTGAGGACTCCCAGGGCAACTCCCTCCCGAGTGATTCAGTGATGGCAGTATCATTGAATGATAAGGAAACATCTGCAGCTGGCAGATTAGTGAGGATGAGATTAAATATGATTTCCCTCTTGTTGATCCCCTCACCACCTGCTGCAGGCCCAGTCTGGCAGCTCTGCCCTTTAATAACCAACCAGCTGGATCAGTAAGTAGTATTGCTGCGCCACCTCTGTCTGACCATGGGACAGGACATATCCAGGGAAGGTGAGTGTGGCATCTGGGACCTTGTGTATAGGTATGATTCTATGACTTTGACTTACAGGCTGTTGCTTATCTGTGACAAAGCTCTTCCAATTTTGACACAAGCTCCCAGATAATAGTTAGGAGGACTTTGCAGATTGCACTGGGCTGTTTTTGCCACTGTTAGTTCCAGTGACCATGTGGTCTTAGTTGACACTTCTGTTGAAAAGCATTCTAAGCTATTTCAGAAGGCAATTAAAAGTCAACATTGTTGGAGGAAATGTAGGCTAGACTTAGTCAGAATGGCAGATTTCCTACCCTGAACAACATTAGTAAATGAAATGGGTTTTACTAACAATCAGCAATTGTATCATGGTCATCATTAGAATCCTAATTCAAGAATTTATTAACGTCAAATTCTACCAGCTACCTTGGTGGAATTTGAACTCAGACCTCCAGAGTATTACTGGAGTCTCTGAATTAACAGTCCAGCAATACCATCACTAGGCCGTCACCACCCCCTTGTGTTCTCTTGCATTATTTGTTTAAATGCAAAACATAATTCTCCAGATTGAATTCCATTGTCTATTTCTCTGCTTCAAAATATTGATATCATCACGCAGTTGACAACTATTTCAGGGTAAAAACAAGGACTGCAGATGCTGGAAACCAGAGTCTAGATCAGAGTGGTGCTGGAAAAGCACAGCAGGTCAGGCAGCATTCGAGGAGCAGGAAAATTGACGTTTCGAACAAAAGCCCTTCATGCCTTCCCAGGAACAAGTCTGGTGAACCATTATTGCACTCTCACTGTGCTAGTAGTATCCTCTAAAGCAGAAGTACCAGAGGTGTCATCCTGATTCAAAAAGGGAGAGAGGTAAAACGTGGGTAACTATAGTCCAATTAGCCGAATGTTGGAATATTGGAAATCAGTCAGAGTCCAAGAGTCATAGACGTCTACAGGATGAAAAAAGGGCCTTCAACCCAACTTGCCTCTGCTGCCCAGTTTTCACAATTTAAACTAGCCCCATTTGCCTGCATTTGTTCCATATCCCCATAACTATTCCCTCCATATACCTGTCCAAATGTTGTTTTAAATGACACAATTGCACTTGCCTCCATCAGACACTAGCCACCCACGGCATAAGATTTGACCCTCTGGATCTTTTTGCACTTCTCCACTCTCATCTTTAACCTATGCCCGATAATTTAATACTCCCCGAGCAAGGGTGAAAAATTTTCAGCTATATACCTTATCTATGTTAAAATTCACACAGCACTAGGTTGTAGTACAGCAAGTTCATTTGAAAGAATTGAGAAACTGGTTTAGAAGGAGATCTCAGTTATCTGTAAGAACAATGGGGTGATTATGGTCTGGCATTTTAACTTTCCAAACAGACTGGGACTGTCATTGTGTTAAGAGTTTAGATGGAGAGGAATTTATTAAGTGTGTACATGAAAAATTTCTGATTCAGTATGTGGATGTACCTACTGGAGAAGGTGAAAAACTTGATCTACTCTTGGGAAATAAGGCAGAGCAGGTGACTGAGGTGTCAGTGGGGGAGTACTCTGGGGCCAGTGACCATAAAATGATGGACAAGGATAGACCAGATCTAAAACTTGATGTTTTAATTTGGAGAAAGGCCAATGTTGACAGTGTTAGGCAAGTATTTTCAAAAGCTGATTGGGGGTAAATGTTCGCAGGTTAAGGGACCGCTGGAAAATGGGAAGTCTTCAGAGGTGAGATAATGAGATTCCAGAGAGAAAGTATATTCCTGTTAGGTGGAAAGGAAAGGCTGGTAGATATAAGGAATGCTGGATTAGAGAAATTGAGGGTTTGGTTAAGAAAAATAAGTCAGCATATGTCAGATACAGACAGGATAGATCGACTGAATCCTTCGAAGAATATAAAGTCAGTAGGAGTACTCTTAAGAGGGAAATCAGGAGGGCAAAAAGGGGACATGAGATAGCTTTGGCAAATAGAATTAAGGAGAATCCAAAGGGTTTTTACAAATACATTAAGGACAAAAGGGTAATTAGGGAGAGAATAGGGCCAAAGATCAGCAAGGCGGCCTTTGTATGGAGGTGCAGGAGATGGCGGAGATACTAAACGAATATTTTGCATCAGTATTTACTGTGGAAAAGGATATGGAAGATATAGAATGGAGGGAAATAGATGGTGACAACTTGAAAAATGTCCATATTACAGAGGAGGAAGTGCTGGATGTCTTGAAATACATAAAAATGGATAAATCCCCAGGACCTGATCAATGTAGCCTAGAACTCTGTGGGAAGGTAGGGAAGTGATTGCTGGGCCTTGTGCTGAGATATTTGTATCATCGATAATCACAGGTGAGGTGCCGGAAGATTGGAGGTTGGCAAACGTGGTGCCACTATTTGAGAAAGGTCATAAGGACAAGCCAGGGAACTATAGACCAGTGAGCCTGATGTTGGTGGTTA
The DNA here is from genome assembly GCF_037043375.1 of Chiloscyllium plagiosum. Lineage (NCBI taxonomy): Eukaryota > Metazoa > Chordata > Chondrichthyes > Orectolobiformes > Hemiscylliidae > Chiloscyllium > Chiloscyllium plagiosum. Next base: position 171,316,631 of record NW_028270139.1, on the reverse strand, counting down.
GCAAGTTGTTGGAAGGAATCCTGAGGGACAGGATATACTAGCATTTGGAAAGGCAAGGACTGATTAGGGATAGTCAACATGGCTTGGGCTTGGGAAATCATGTCACACAAACTTGATTGAGTTTGTTGAAGAAGTTACAAAGGGGATTGATGAGGGCAGAACAGCAGACGTGATCTATATGGATTTCAGTAAGGCGTTTGACAAGGTTCCCCATGGGAGACTGGTTAGCAAGGTTATATCTCATAGAATACAGGGAGAACTAACCATTCGGATACAGAACTGGCTCAAAGGTAGAAGTCAGAGGGTGGTGGTGGAGGGTTGTTTTTCAGACTGGAGGCCTGTGACAAGTGGAGTGCCACAAGGATCAGTGCTGGGTCCACTACTTTTCATCATTTATATAAATGATTTGGATGTGTGCATAAAAGTAATTTTGCAGATGACACCAAAATTGGAGGTGTAGTGGACAGCGAAGAAGGTTACTTCAGATTACAATGGGATCTTGATCAGATGGGCCAATGGGCTGAGAAGTGGCAGATGGAGTTTAATTTAGATAAATGTGAGGTGCTGCATTTTGGGAAAGCAAATCTTAGCAGGACTTGTACACTTAATGGTAAGGTCCTAGGGAGTGTTGCTGAACAAAGAGACCTTGGAGTACAGGTTCATAACTCCTTGAAAGTGGAGGCACAGGTCGACAGGATAGTGAGGAAGGCGTTTGGTATGCTTTCCTTTATTGGTCAGAGTATTGAGTACATTGGTTGGGAGGTCATGTTGCGGCTGTACAGGACATTGGTTAGGCCACTGTGCAATTCTGGTCTCCTCCCTATCGGAAAGATGTTGTGAAACTTGAAAGGGTTCAGAAAAGATTTATAAGTATGTTGCCAGGGTTGGAGGATTTGAGTTATAGGGAGAGGCTGAACAGGTTGGGGCTGAGGGGTGACATTATAGAGGCTGAGGGGTGACATTATAGAGGTTTTTAAAATCATGAGGGGCATAGATTAGATTAGATTAGATTAGATTAGATTACTTACAGTGTGGAAACAGGCCCTTCGGCCCAACAAGTCCACACCGACCCGCCGAAGCGTAACCAACCCAGACCCATTCTCCTACATTTATCCCTTCACCTAACACTACGGGCAATTTAGCGTGGCCAATTCACCTGACCTGCACATTTTTGGATTGTGGGAGGAAACCGGAGCACCCGGAGGAAACCCACGCAGACACGGGGAGAATGTGCAAACTCCACACAGAGAGTCGCCTGAGGCGGGAATGGATAGGATAAATAGAAAAAGTCTTTTCCCTGGGGTGGGGGAGTCCAGAACGAGCGGGCAGTGGATTAGGGTGAGTGGGGAAAGATATAAAAGAGACCTAAGGGGCATCTTTTTCACACAGAGGGTGGTACGTGTATAGAATGAGCTGCCAGAGGAAGTGGTGGAGGCTAGTACTATTGCAACATTTAAAAGGTATCTGGATGGGTATATGAATAGGAAGGGTTTGGAGGGATATGGACTGGGTACTGGCAGGTGGGACTAGATTGGGTTGGGATATCTGGTCAGCATGGATGGGTTGGACCAAAGGATCTGTTTCTGTGCCGTACATCTCTATGACTCTATGCTAGCTTCTGGAGTGCTGCTCCTTCGTCAGATAGCTCATGGAGCAGGATCATAGGACACAATTGTTAGCAAAGGATCATAGTGTCATGCAACTGATGCGATATATTGAACAAATCTAGATTACTGTGAAGTCTGTCATCTTTTAGAATAGGTTACAGGTTTTGATTCATTAATATGTTTACAGAACGTTTTGAAAGTCAGCCTATCTAATCTCTCTTTATACCTTAAACCTTCCAGTTCAGCTAGCAGTTTCTGACAGTTTCTAGTTTAATAGGATACTTTCTATAGTACGACGACCAGAACTGCATGCAGGATTTCAAGTGTTCAGCTGCAACAAGATGTCCCAACTGCGATACTCAATGTTTTGACAGATGAAAGCAAGCATGCTGAAAGCCTTCTTCACCACCTTGTCTATTATGACTCTGCTTTCAAGCAGCTCTGAACCCACAACCCTGGATCTCTTTCTTCTGTAACACTCTCCAGGGCCCTACCATTGGCTGTGTAATTCCTGCCCTGGTGGCCTTAACAAACTTCAATACCTTGCATTTATCCACCTTCAACTTATCTGCCATTCCTCAGCCCAGTTGATCAAGAGCACAGCGTATTCCCAGATAAGCTTCTTCCACTGCTCATTGTACGGCCAATCTTGGGTGTCATCCCCAAACATACTCAATATTCCTCCCAATTTCTCATCCATATCATTAAAAAAGTGATACATAACAGTGGACTCAGGAGTAATCCCTGTGGCACACCCGCTGGCCTCCAGTTTGAAAAACAACCCTTTCCCATCACCCCTGTCATCTACCATCAAGCCAATTTTGTATCCAATTGGCTAGCTCACCCTGGATCCCTTGAGGTTTAAACTTACTCCATAACCTACCGTGTGGTACCTTGTCAAAGTCCTTGCTAAAGTCCATAAGAAGGGCTTATGCCCGAAACGTCGATTGTCCTTCTCCTTTGATGCTGCCTGACCTGCTGCGCTTTTCCAGCAACACATTTTAAAGTCCATGTAAACAATACTTACGGCAGTGTCCTCATCTACTTTCTTGGTCACCCCTTCAAAAATCTCGATCAGATTCCTGAAGCTCGATTTTCCGCATACAAAGCCAAAAAGTAATAGCACATTTGGAAAATCAAATTCTAATCAAGCAGAGTCAGCATGGGTTCATGAAAGGGAAATTGTATCTAATTAGAAGTTTTCAAGAAAGTCTCAACCAGAATGGATCATGGGGAACCAGGAAATGTGCTATATTGGACTTCCAGAAGATATTCAATAAGGTACCCCACAAATATTAGTCAGACAAAAAGAGCTGATCTTAATTGGGGTAGTACCGGGCAGAGAATTGTCTCAGGGGCAGGAAACGGAGAAAGGATGACAATCTGTGACCAGTGGAATTCCACAGGAATCAATGTTGGGACATACATATTAATGACTTGTAGGAAGGAAACAAATGTACTGTAAACACAGACTACAGAAAAACAAGTCACAAGATGAATTGCATGAGGGATTCAAACAGTTAACAGAGAGATATTGATAGGTTAATTTTGCAAGGGAGAATGATATAACAGAGTATTATTTCGATGGAGAAAAGCTGCAGAATCCTGCAAGACAAAGCAACTTCGGGGGTGCTCTCTGTATGAAACACAAAAGGTCAGCACACATGTGCAGAAGGTAATCAGGAAGGTGACTGGAATGTTGGTCCTTATTTCCAGGGGGTTGCTGTATAAAAATAGGGAGGTCTTACTTAAGATGTTGGTGTGACCATACCTGCAGTACCATGAGCAATGTTGATCCTAATATTTAAGTAAGGATATCATTTAATTGGAGGCTGTTCATGGAAGATTTGCCAGGATGATCTCTGATATGGAGGGATTGTCTTATGAACAAAAGCTAAACATGTTGGGCATCTCCTCACTGGTGTAGGGAAGAATAAGAGGTGATCTTATTGGAACATACAGGATTCTTCAGGGGCTTGAAGGGTAAATGCTGACAGGATGTTTCCTCTCATGGCAGAGTCTAGGATCAGAGGGCATTGTGTTAGAATTAAGGGGCAACAATTTCAGACTCGAGGAAGAATTTCAGTTCAAATGGTTCTGTTTTTGGAATTCCTTGCCACAGAAAGCAGTGGGGGCTGAGTCCTTGTGAGACTGAGAAAGATAGATTCTTGATCAGGATGTGAATCATGTGTTATGGGGTAAATGCAGGAAAGTATATGTGAGTAATGTTGGATCAGTCATGATCCGATTGAAGAGAACAGCAGGCTCAAGAGGCACAATTGCTTACCTCTGTTCCTATTTCTGATGGTCTCAGTCTAAACTATTTTCACAGGTTGGAGGTTCTAAAGCATAGTCCAAAAATTAGTGCCAGACCATTCAGGGTCATATTGGGAAGCACTTCTCTATGCAAAGATTGTTTGATGTTTGGAACTCTCTTCTAGAAATGGCAGTGGATGTGGGATGATAGTTAATTTTAAATCTGAAATAAATTATTTTGTGAAGCAAAGGGATTGCTTGTTCTGTGCCAAAGGCAGGTAAATGGAATTTGGCCACAGATCAGTCATAATCTCACTGAAAGACAGAAGCTAATCATCAACTTCAGGAAACAGAGTGAAGTGCAAAGCAGGACAGACCCACTGTCTATATCAAAGGTGCCAAGGTGGTGATGGTCAAGAGCTTTATTCCAAAGAGTAAAAATCACCAATGATCTATTCTGGTGCACCATGTCAATGCTCCAATCAAGAAAGCATACCAACACCTCCATTTCTTCAGAAGGCTAAGGAAATTCGGCATGTCCAAAATGAATCTTACCAATCTTTATAGATGCACAATACAAAGCATCCTTTCTGGATGCATCACAGCTTGGCATGGCAACTGGTCTACCCAAGACAGCAAGAAATTATAGAAAGCTGTGAGCAGCCCAAGCCATCACAAAAACCAGCTTTGCATCCAATAAAAACAAATAATTCTGGAGATCAGAGAAAGAGATGCAGCATTCACAGAGAGAATGCAAGCTAATATTTTGAATCGAGATGAGACTCTGCCCACACTCCCTACTGCCTCAGGAAAGCAGCCAATATAATCAAAGACCCTTCCAATCCCAGTTATATCCTCTTCCACCCTCTTCCAGTGGGCAAGACACAAGTTTGAAAGCATGTACCAATAGATTTGAGGACAGCTTCTTACTCACTGTTAATGACTTATGAACAGACCACTCCTATTAGAGTTGTTCATTCTACCCCTCCTAAGTCTGGGGAGGGTTGGCCCACAGTCTGACATGGAATTATACTTTGTAGGCAATGGCCCAGGCACTATTACCCATCCTTGGATATGGCCTGCCCACTAGTGGTGGCATTGTGATATATGGTCAAGAAGCAGTTGCCTTCGGAGTGCACAACATGAAGTCTCATGGCTTCGGGTTAGTACTTAGAAACATAGAAGATAGGAGCAGAAGGCTGTCATTCAGCCCTTTTAGCCTGCTCAGTCATTTATCACAATCATGGCTGATTGTTCAAGTCAATAGTTGAATCCTGCTATTTCCCCATAATCTTTGATTCAACTCGCTCCCAAGTGCTACATCTGGTCAACTCTTGAATACATTGAATATTTTAACATCAACTACTTTGTGGTAATGAATCCCACAGGCTCACCACTCTGTGGGTGAAAAAATATTTCCTCATCAACATCCTAAATGGCCCCCCCAAATCCTCAGACTGTGACCCCCTAATTCAGGACACACCCACCATTGGGAACATCTTCCCTACATCTACCCTGTCTAGTCCTGTTGGAATTTTATAACTCTTTATAAGATTCCCCCCTCATTTGTGTGAACTTGAGTGAAAACAATCCGAACCAAGTCAATCCCTCCCCATACGTCAGTCCCACCATCCCCAGAATCAGCCTGATAAACCTTCACTACACTCCCTCGAAAGCAAGAGCATCCTTCCTCAGAAAAGGAGACTAAAACTGCGCACAATATTCTCGATGTGGTCTCACTAAGGCCCTGTATAACTCCCTCCGTGACTCCCTCGTCAGGTCCACACCCCCCACCAACCCAACCTCCACTCCCGGCATCTTACCCTGCAACCGCAAGAAGTGCAAAACTTGCGTCCACACCTCCCCCCCCCACCTCTCTCCAAGGCCCCAATTGACCCTTCCGTATCTGTCGCAAATTCACCTGCACCTCCACACACATCATTTACTGCATCCGCTGCACCCGATGTGGTCTCCTCTACATTGGGGAGACAGGCTGCCTACTTGCGGAACGTTTCAGGGAACACCTCTGGGACACACACACCAACCGACCCAACCACCCCGTGGATGAACACTTTAACTCCCCCTCCCACTCCGCTAAGGACATACAGGTCCTTGGCCTCCTCCATCGCCAGACCCTGACCACACGATGCCTGGAGGAAGAGCGCCTCATCTTCCGCCTAGGAATCCTCTAACCACACGGGATGAATGTAGATGTCTCCAGCTTCCTCATTTCCCCTCCCCCCACCTTATCTCAGTCCCAACCCTCAGACTCAGCACCGCCTTCTTGACCTGCAATCTTCTTCCCGACCTCTCTGCCCCCACCCCCTCTCCTGCCTATCACCCTCACCTCCTTCCAACTATCGTATTCCCAGTGCCCCTCCCCCAAATTCCCTCCCCCCTATCTTTTTATCTCAGCCCGCTTGGCACACCAGCCTCATTCCTGAAGAAGGGCTTATGCCCGAAACGTCGATTCTCCTGCTCCTTGGATGCTGCCTGGCCTGCTGTGTTTTTCGAGCACCACATTTTTCAACTCTGGTCTCCAACATCTGCAGTCCTCACTTTCTCCTCCATGTATAACTATAACAACACATCCCTGCTCCTGGACTCGAAACCTCTCGCAATGAAGGCCCACATCCCATTGGCCTTCTTTACCACCTGCTACACCTGCAAGCTTACCTTCAGCAACTAGTGCACAAGGACACCCAGGTCCCACTGCACAATCCCCTCTCCCAGTTTACAGTCATTCAAGTCATAATCTGCCTTCTTGTTTTTGCTTCCAAAGTGAATACCTCACATTATACTGCATCCGCCATTGACTTGCCCACACATCCAATCTATCCGGCACGGTGGCACAGTGGTTAGTACTGCTCCTTCAGTGCCAGAGACCCGGCTTCAATTCCCGCCTCAGGCAACTGTCTGTGTGGAGTTTGGACATTCTCCCCGTGTCTGCGTGGGTTTTCTCCGGGTGCTCCGGTTTCCTCCCACAGTCAAATATGTGCAGGTTAGGTGAATTGGCCAGGGAGGGAGGAAAGGGTCGTGTGAGGGAGCTGTGGTTTAATAAGGAATTGGAATCCCTTGTTAAATGGAAGAGGGCGGTCTATGTAAAGATGAGGCGTGAAGGTTCAATTGGAGCGATTGAGAGTTATAAGGTAGCCAGGAAGGACCTGAAGAGAGAGCTAAGAGCAGCAAGGAGGGGACATGAAAGGTCCTTAGTTGGTAGGATTAGGGAAAACCCTAAGGCTTTCTATAGGTATGTCAGGAATAAAAGAATGACTAGGGTAGGAATAGGTCCAGTCAAGGATAGTAGTGGGAAGTTGCGTGTGGAGGCTGAAGAGATTGGGGAGACACTGAATGAATACTTTTCGTCAGTATTCAATCAGGAACAGGACATTGTTGTCAATGTGAGTACTGAGTCACAATTAAGTAGAATGGATGGCTTTGAGGTATGTAGAGAAGAGGTGTTGGAAATTCTGGAAAGGTTGAAAATAGATAAGTCCCCTGGGCCTGATGGCATTTATCCTAGGATTCTCTGGGAAGCAAGGGAGGAGATTGCAGAGCCATTGGCCTTGATTTTTATGTCCTCGTTGTCTACAGGAGTAGTGCCAGAAGATTGGAGGCTAGCAAATGTGATTCCCTTGTTCAAGAAGGGGAGTAGGGATAACCCTAGTAACTATAGGCCGGTGAGTCTCACTTCTGTTGTGGGCAAAATCTTAGAGAGAATTGTAAGGGATAGGATTTATGAACATCTGGATAGGAATAATGTGATCAAGGATAGTCAGCATAGTTTTGTGAAGGGCAGGTCGTGCCTCACAAACCTTATTGAATTCTTTGAGAAGGTGACTAAGGAGGTGGACGAGGGGAAAGCAGTAGATGTGGTGTATATGGATTTTAGTAAGGCGTTTGATAAGGTTCCCCATGGTAGACTACTGCAAAAAATACAGTGGTGTGGCATTGAGGGTGAGTTGGAGGTTTGGATTAGGAGTTGGCTGGCTGGAAGAAGACAGAGGGTAGTAGTTGATGGCAAAGGTTCATCTTGGAGTGCCGTCACTAGCGGTGTTCCGCAAGGATCTGTTTTGGGACCATTGCTGTTTGTCATTTTTATAAATGAACTGGAGGAGGGTTAGAAGTTTGGGTGAGCAAGTTTGCGGATGATACGAAAGTCGGAGGAGTTGTAGACAGTGATGAAGGATGTGGCAGGTTACAGCGGGATATAGATAAGCTGCAGAACTGGGCAGAAAGGTGGCAAATGGAGTTCAATGTAGCTAAGTGTGAGGTGATTCACTTTGGTAAGAGTAACAAAAAGATGGGGTACTGGGCTAACGGTCGGATACTTGGTAGTGTGGATGAGCAGAGGGATCTTGGTGTCCATGTACACATATCTTTGAAAGTTGCCACCCAGGTAAATAGTGCGGTGAAGAAGGCATATGGCGTACTGGCTTTTATTGGTAGAGGAATTGAGTTCCGGAGTACTGAGGTCATGTTGCAGTTGTATAAGACTCTGGTGCGGCCACATCTGGAGTATTGTGTGCAGTTTTGGTCGCCATACTATAGGAAGGATGTGGAGGCACTGGAACGGGTGCAGAGGAGGTTTACCAGGATGTTGCCTGGTATGGTAGAAAGATCGTATGAGGAAAGGCTGAGGCACTTGGGGTTGTTTTCATTGGAGAAAAGAAGGTTTAGGCGTGACTTGATAGAGGTGTATAAGATGATTAGGGGTTTAGATAGGGTCGACAGTGAGAATCTTTTTCCTCGTATGGAGTCAGCTATTACAAGGGGGTATAGCTTTAAATTAAGGGGGGGTAGGTATAGGACAGATGTTAGGGGTAGGTTCTTTACTCAGCGAGTCGTGAGTTCATGGAATGCCCTGCCAGTAGCAGTGGTGGACTCTCCCTCATTATGGGCATTTAAGCGGGCATTGGATAGGCATATGGAGGATAGTGGGTTAGTGTAGGTTAGGTGGGCTTGGATCGGCGCAACATCGAGGGCCGAAGAGCCTGTACTGCGCTGTATTCTTCTATGTTCTATGTTCTATGTAAATTGCCCATAGTGTTAGGTGAAGGGGTAAATGTAGGGGAATGGTTCTCGGTGGGCTGCGTTTCGGCGAGTCGGTGTGGACTTGTTGGGCCGAAGGGCTTGTTTCCATACTATAAGAAATCTAAATCCAGATCATGCTGAGGCATTTCTGCATCCTTGTCCCTGCCAACCTGGTATCATTCGCAAACATTGAGACATTACTTTTTGTTCCCTCATCCAGATCATTAATACATATTGTGAATAGCTGAAGGAGGATACTCCACAAATATCCCCAATGATGGAGTCCAGCACACCTTGTGCTCCAGAATGTACCACTCCCACAGCCAAGATGCTCTACCTCAGTTATGCCACTGGCATCTAGTCGACAATGTGGAAAGTTGCTCAGGTATGTCCTGTACACAAAATGCAGGGCAAACCTAATCTGGCCACTTACCATCCCATCAGTTTACTCTCCATCACAAAATAATGGAAGGGGTCATCAACAGAGCTATCAAGCAGCACCTGCTCAGCAATAGCCTGCTCAGTGACACCCAGTTTGAGGTACACCAAGGCCACTCAGCTCCTGACCTCATTGCAGCCTTAGTTCACAAATCGCCAAAAGAGCTGAGTTCCAGAGGTGAGATGAGAGCGACGGTCTTTGACATAAAGGCTGCATTCGATTCAATGTGGCATAAAGGAGTTCTAGCAAAACTGGAATCAATGTGTATCGGGGCAAACTCTCAACTGGTTAGAGACATATCTTACACACATGAGATCAGTGTGGTTGTTGGATGATAGTCAGCTCAGCTCTAAGACATTTTTGCAGAAGTTCCTCAACATCTTCAGCTGTTTCATCAATGGCCTTCCCTCCATCATAAGGTCAGAAGTTAGGATGTGGGCCAATGATTGCACAAAGTTTAGACACATTTGTGACTACTAATACAGAAACTCAGCTCAGTGAATACATCTAGAAACTCTGGGAACCTAGATTTGAATCCCATGTCAGATGATGGAATTTGAATTCAATTTTTAAAAATGGAATTAAGAATGTACTGCTGGCTGTGAAACCATGGTCAGACTGGAAGAAAAACTCATTTGACCCAATGTCCTTTTGGGAAAGGAAACTGCCATCCTCAGTGTATCTGTCCACAATGTGACTCCAGACGCACAGTAATGTGGCTGACTCTCAACAGCCCTTTGAAATGGCTGAGCAAACCACTCAGCTCTACCAATCATTACAAAGTCTCAACAAAGAAAGGAAAACAGTCGGACCACTTGGCACTGACCCAGGAACCGGAAAGCACAGTGGCAGACCTTGCAAAGTCTTACTTCCAAAGTTCTGACTTGCATATGGACGAGTACTAAATTGGAAGAGCTGTCTCACACACTCGTCAAGCAACAGCCTCACATGGCCATACTTATGAAATCATAACGCACAATGTCCCAGGCACCACCATCACCATCCCTGGGTAACCCCCATCGCCCTGATAGAACACATCCAGCAGAAGTGGTGATACAGTGGTATACAGTCGGGAAGGAGTAGACCTAGGAATCCTCAACATTGATTCCAGGCACCATGAAGTCTCACGGATCATATTAAAGATGCACAAGAAAACCTCCTGCTGATACCCATGTGCTCAGAAGATGAATCAGAACTCCTCCAAATTGAACAATACTTTGAGGAAGCACTGAGGGTGACAAGGGTGCAAAATGTACTCTCGATGGGAAATCCAGTTTCTAACACCAAGAGTGGCTCAACAGCGTCACAAGTGATCAAACTGGTCTGGTCCTAATGGATGTAGCTGCTAGACTGGGTCTGCAACAGATGGTGAGCGAACCAACAAGAGAGAAAAAACATACTTGACCACATCCTCACCAAATCAAAGGAACCGGAGAAAAAAAGACGAACTATAACAAACCAAAGGCACCTATGCAACTCTGGGAAACACCTGCCCAAACAGTTCAGATACATATGGACCCACAGAACCCAGGAGCAGTAACATGTAAATTCCAAGGTGGATGAGAATAGTCATTAGAGAGTGATTGCTGAAGGCGATGTGGTCATTTCTGCAGTTATTTAAATTCTGTCCAAACTGCTGACCTGCCATTTCTTTGTGCAAATGCATCCTCAACCCCTGCAATAGCAGCCATATTTTTGCCATCTGCTTAAATAACTCCTGTTGTGGCTTGGTGTCATATTTTCTTTTATAGTATACCTTGGCGAGTGGGCTTTAACAAATCAAACTAATTATTCTCAATATTTTATTCTTTCAATTTCAGACTCTGTTTCTCTGTAACATACATTCTTGCATATTCACGTGATACACACCCATTCTGCAGAATAATTCTTATACTCCGACTTTCTCTCTGATAGGAGCACGGTCTAATGACAAGATTTGTTTTGATATTATGAATAAAGCAGGAGATTCATTTGGAAACTGTGGCGAGGATGAAAACCATGTACACATAAAGTGCCTCTCTCAGTAAGTATTCCAGAAAATCCAGCTGATATAGAATGACCGAATGCATCATTGCAGAATGTTTATATTAAGTGAAATTGAAAAAGTGCTTACTTTTGAAATTGCTAATGATTTTATTATGTTTTAAATGAGGAAAATACAAGTAGAAATTTTGGGTTGAATTTTACCAGAAAATTGACAGTCAACTTGAGCAGTTTTCATATCAGGTTTCTGTCAGTCCAAAACAGTGAGATTTCTCATGTAAATCTCAGAAACTTTGTTCAAAGCCGTTGCACCAAGCGTCAATAGTGCCCCCCTAACAATCACTTCTCTCTCACATGAGGCAGATGTACTCACATTTACTGGATCCTCCTGGGATTCCCATCATTGGGTCTATGTTTAAAATCTAACCGTGCACAGGTCAACCACTGGTAAGGAGGAACTGTCCTTCACATTTCACATAGTACCAAGAAAACCAAAAAGAAACATTTCCCAGGGAGAATAGGTGGCACAACTGATACATCATTGCAAATACTATTTAAGAAGCAGACAATGCAGATTGTACATCTTTAGCATCATCTGATCTTAGAACTCTTTCGATGTGGCTGATACTCTATCCCGAATGTACTGTGTAGACCAGCTCATTGTTCAATGTGAGACCATTACACACAGGAAAGCCTTTCAACAGTTAAAACCATTTATCTTTATGTAATGACAGCACAAACGAGAACCAAAGCCTGTTTCTGATTCTTGGAATACACAGGCACAGCTTGCCTTTCAAACAATAACAAATTTAGTGAATGAATGGTCACTACACCCCTCACTGCACACAGTTCTCATCCCTCCTTCACCTGCTCCACTTGTGCACAGAATATTGTGATAGGATCACGTTACACATTATTCAACATGTTCTGAAAGGCCTCCCCAGTTGGCAAAAGCTTCAACTGGTCTATTATCAGTTCCACTGTTATCCTGGTCAAAGAATGTATCTATGTTCAGCTACAGTCAGAGGTTTCACAATGGAACCATTAACCATGGCAGGAGAGAGTAGCCCTTATTACATGTGCAGAGATAATGTTTTTGAACAGAGTCCAAGGCTATACTTTCATGAAAGATTTATTTCAGTTAACCATGGTGCAAAAGACTTACACTCACACAGATTACTTGCTCGCAACATGTATACAACAAATTCACACCTAATTACTGCTGATTTAATATAAAAGTGCCACAGAAAAGAAGGGCTGGTCTCACAATAAATGTTGAGTGTAACTTCTATGCACCTATACCTGACTAACAGATACAAACTTACATAGTGTCATAGAATCATAAAGCATTGAAACAACCTTTTTGGTCCACCATTTCTTTGCTGAACAACAAACACCAAACTATAAGTTTGTCCCACAGAGACAAGGAAGGGATGGTAAGTTGAAAGAATCTTGGGTATCAAGGGATAAGGAAGCTTACTTAAGGTTGAGGAGGCAAGGATCAGACAGGGCTCGAGAGGCATGAAAAAGCTGAAGCAGCTAGAGTTAAGGAAAACCCAATGGCTTTCTATAGTTATGTGAGGAACAAGAGGATGGCCAGAGTGAGGGTAGGTCAACCAGGGATAGTGGAGGGACCTCATACCTGGAGTTGGAGGAGTTAGGGGAGGTCCTTAATGAATACTTTGCTTCAGTATTCACTACTGAGGGGGATCTTGTCATTTGTGAGGACAGCATGAAACAGACTGATATGCTCGAACAGGTTGATATTAAGAAGGACAACGTGCCGGAAATTTTGAAATTTATTAAGATAGATAAATCTCCTGGGCTAGACAGGATATACCTAAGGTTACTACAGGAAGTGAGGGAAGAGATTGCTGTGCCTTTGGTGATCATCTTTGTGTCCTCACTGTCCACTGGAGTAGCACCAGATGATTGGAGGGTGGCAAATGTTATTCCCTTGTTCAAGAAAGGGAATAGGGATAATCCTGGGAATTACAGACCAATCAATCTTACGTTGGTGGTAGGCAAATTATTGGAGAGGATTCTGAGACACAGGGTTTATGATTATTTGGAAAAGCACAGTTTGATTACAGATAATCAGCTTTGTAAGGGATATGTCTTTGTAAGGGATAGGTCATGCCTCAAAAGCCTTAGTGAATTATTTGTGGATGTGACAAAACACATTGATGAAGGTAGAGCAGTGGATGTGGTGTACATGGATTTTAGCAAGGCATTTGATAAGGTTCCCCATTGTAGGCTCATTCAGAAAGTAAGGAGGCATGGGATACAGAGAAATTTGGCTGTCTGCATACAGAATTGGCTGGCTCACAGAAGACGAGAGGGTGGTAGTAGACGGAAAGTATTCAGCCTGGAGCTCAGTGACCAGTGGTGTTCCGCAGGTATCTGTTTTTTGTGATTTTTATAAATGACTTGGATGAGGAAGTGGAAGGGAGGGTTAGTACGTTTGCCGATGACACGAAGGTTGGTAAAGTGGTCGATAGTGTTGTAGGTTGCAACGGGACATTGACAGGGCACAGAACTGGGCTCAGAAGTGACAGATGGAGTTCAATCTGGACAAGTGTGAAGTGATTGACTTTGGAAGTTGAATTTGAATGCAAATTACAGGGTTAAAGGCAGGATTCCTGGCAATATGGAGGAACAGAGGGATCTTGGGGTCCATGCATATCGATACCTTAAAGTTGCCACCAAGTTGATAGGGTTAAGGCGGCGAATGGTGTGTTGGTTTCATTAACGGGGGATTGCGTTTAAGAACTGTGAGACTTTGCTGCAACTCGAAAGACCACACTTGGAATATTGTGTCCAGTTCTCGTCACCTCATTATAGGAAGGATGTGGCAGCTTTAGAGAGGGTGCACAGGAGATTTACCAGGATGCTGCCTGGACTTGTGAAGAAAGGTTGAGCGAGCTATGGCTTTTTTCATTGGAGTGAAGAAGGACGAGAGGTGACTTGGTAGAAGTGCACAAGGTGATGGGAGGCATAGAGTTTTCTCCAGGGTGGAAATGACTATCACGAGGGGTCATAATTTTAAGGTGATTGGTTGAATGTTTAGGGGAGATGTCAGAGGTAGGTCCTTTACACAGAGAGTGGTGGGTAAGGGAAATGCACTTCCAGCAGTGGTAGCAGAGTCAGAGACATTTGGGACATTTAAGCGTCTCTTGGATAGGAACATGGAAGATACGTTCATCTGATCTTAGAATAGGTGAAAAGATTGGCACAACATTGAGAGCTAAAGGGCTTGTATTGTGTTGTACTGTTCTATGCTCTCTGTTTTACTCTCACTAATCCCATTTACCTGCTCTTGGCCATTAGCCCACTATGCCCTGGTATTTTGAGTATTCATCCAGATGCTTTTTTAAATGTTGCGAGTGAATCTGCCTCCACCACCGTCTCAGGCAGAATGTTTCATATATCTATTACCCTCTGGAAAAAAAAAGCATTCTTCCCATATCTTCTATAAGTCACTTGCTCCTCACCTTAAACTTTTGCCTGTTGATCTCAGACACATCTGCCGTGGGGGCAGTGATTCTCATAATCTAATTTATCTATACCTGTCATCATTTTGGATACCTAAATCCAATTCCACCTCGACCTCCTCAGCGCCAAGGAAAACAAACTCAGCCTATCCAGCCTTTCCTGATAACTGAGAAATTCCCTTGGTGAATATCCTCTGCACTCTCTCCAGTGCAATCAGATTCTTTTGCTAGTGTGACAAAAAAACTGCGCACAGTATTCCACCCTGTCACCTAATCAATGTTTTATGAAGGTATAAGATGATTTCCTTCCTCCTATCTTCCACCTCCCAGCTAATGAAGGCAAACCTTCTTCACCTGCCTGTGCTGATACCTTCAGGTATCTATGGACTTGTACACCAATGTGCTTTTGTTCTTCATTACTCTCTCGGGATGTACCATTCGTTGTTTCTGTCCTTCCCTTATTAAACCTCCCAAAATGCATTACTTCATACTTTTATTGGGATTAAACTCCCTCTGCTAATGTCTTGCCCAATTTACAAGCTGATCAGTATCAAACTGCAGGGTGAAACCATCCTCCTCAATAGCAGTAACACCAATGTTCGTGCCACGTGCAAACTTGCTAATTATACCTTCTATATTCACATTCAAGTCCTTAATGCAATTACAAACAGCAAGAGTCCCAAAACCGATCAATATGCTACACCGCTGGTCACAGGCCTCCAATTACAAAAAAACAACCCTCCACCATGACATTTTGCCTCTTATTTGTAAGCGAATGTTTGATCCAGTTTTCCAATTTGCCTTGATCCCACTGCCTTGATTTCCTTCTGAAAAGGCCTTCTACATGGGACTCGTTAAAAGCCTTCCTGAAGTGCATAAACCACTTCAACTGTACTACCCTCTTCAATATACTTAGTCACCTTTTGAAAACACTATCAATCAGACATGATCTCCCTCTAATGAATCCAAACTGACTGTCCCTGATCAATCCTTGCCTTTCCAATTAATCTTGTCCTTCAAAACTTTTTCCAATAATTTCCCAGCTACTAATGTCAAACTATTTGGTCTGTAATTACTTTGTCCATCTCCGCTGCCCTTCTTGAACAAAGGAATAACTTCAGCGAGCCCCCTGTCATCTAACACTTCACCTGTGAATAGTGAAGTTTTAATTATCGCTGCTAGGGCCCCAGCAATCTTCTTCCTTGCGTTTGATAGCAGGCTTGGATATATCTCATCAGGGCCTGGGGATTTATGACAATTAAGATGTCCAATACCTTATTAATCTTAACATATTCTAGAACCTCACCATTCCAACTGAAATTCCTGGCTACGATGTCTTTCTCTTCTGTGAATACAGATGAGAAGTATTCATTTAATACCTCATCCATGTCACTGAAACACAGGTTGACGCTTTAGTCTCTAATAGGTTCCAATTTTTCCCCTGGTAAACCTCTTAGGCTTAACATGCCTAGAAAAAGCTTTGGGGTTTTTCTTGATCCCAACTGCCAAAGATATCTCGTGTCCCTTCTTTGCCCTCCAAATTTCCTTGTTAAGCAACCTCCTACATTTCCTATACTCTTGAACAGCCTCCCCCAGTGCAACCGCACTGTACCTGATACGTGTTTCCTTCTTTTGCTTTACAAAACTCTCAATATCACATGATATCAAGGGTTCTTTGGACCTGATGCCCTTGCCCTTCACTTGAGAGGAACATTCTAGCCCTGAATTCTCACTGTACTACTTTTAAAAGACTCCCACTTTCCAAATATAGACTCAGTTGTAAGTAAGCTAAGTAGCTGCAGCTAATATATACAACATACAACATTACAGCACAGCACAGACCCTTCAGAACTCGATGTTGTGCCGACCTGCAGAACCAATCTGAAGCCCATCTATCCTGCACTATTCCATTTTCATCCATATGTTTATCCAATCACCATTTAAATGCCCTTAATGTTCGTGAGTCCTCCACTGCTGTAGGCAGTGCGTTCAACACCCCTACTACTCTGAGTAAAGAAAGTACCTCTGACATCTGTCCAATATATATCACCCCTCAATTTAAAACTAGGTCCCCTCTTGCTGGCCATCACCATCTGAGGAAAAAGGCTCTCACTGCCCATCCGATCTGACCATCTGATTAACATACATCTCAATTAAGTCACTACTCAACCATCTTCTCTCAAATGAAAACAGCCTCAAGTCCATCAGTATTTCCTCATAAGGCCTTCTCTCCAAACTAGGCAACATCTCAGCAACATCTGAATACTTTCCAATGCCTCCATATCCTTCCTATAATTCGGTGACCGGAACTGTATGCAATACTCCAAGTGCAGCTGCACCAGAACTTTGTCGAGCTGCAACATAACCTTGTGGCTCCGAAACTCAATCCCTCTACCAATAAAAGCTAACACACCATATGCCTTCTTAACAGCCCAATTAACCTTGGTGGCACCCTTCAGGGATGTATGCACATGGACACCGAGATTTCCCTGCTCTGACCATTAGCCCAGTACTCTTTATTCCTGTTGCTCCTTCTAAAGTGAATCACCTCACACCATTTCCACATTCCATTTGCCACCTCTCAACCCAGCTCTGCTGCCTATCTTTGTCCCTAAACCTACAACATCCTCTGTACTGTCTATAACTCCACCAACTTTAGTGTCATCCACAAATTTACTAAACCATCCTTCTCGTCCCTTATTCAAGTCATTTATAAAAGTGACAAACAGCAGTGGCCCCAAAACAGATCCTTGCGGTACATTACTAGCAACTGAACTCCAGGATGAACATTTCCCATCAATCACCATCCTCTGTCTACTTTCAGCTAGCCAATTTCTGATTCAAACCATTAAATCACCCTCAATCCCATGCCTCCGTATTTTGTGCAATACCTACTGTGGGAAACCTTTTCAAATGCCTTACTGAAATCCATATACACCACATCAACTGATTTACCCTCATCCACCTGTTTGGTCACCTTCTCAAAGAACTCAATAAGGTTTGTGAGGCATGACTGTCCCTTCACAAAACATAGAACATAGAACAATACAGCACAGAACAGGTCCTTCAGCCCTCGATGTTGCGCCGACCTGTGAACCAATCTAAGCCCATCACCCTACCCTATCCCATCATCGTCCATGTGCTTATCTAAGGACTGTTTAAATGCCCCTAATGTGGCTGAGTTAACTACATTGGCAGGTAGGGCATTCCACACCCTTACCACTCTCTGAGTGAAGAACCTGCCTCTAACATCTGTCTTAAATCTATCACCCCTCAATTTTCAGCTATGCCTCTTCGTACAAGCCAATGTCATCATCCTCAGAAAAAGATTTTCACTGTCCACCCTATCTAATCATCTTGTATGTCTCTCTTAATTTCCCTCTCAGCCTTCTTCTCTCCAATGAGAACAGACTCAGGTCTCTCAGTCTTTCCTCATCAGATCTTTGCTTCACACCAGGCAACATCCTGGTAAATCTCCTCTGCACCTTTTCCAAAGCTTCCACATCCTTCCTGTAATGAGGCAACCAAAACTGCACACAATACTCCACGTGAGGCCGCATCACGGCTCCAGAACTCAATCCCTCTACTAATAAAATCTTACACACTGTATGCCTTCATAATAGCACTATCAACCTGGTGGCAACTTTCAGGGATCTATGTACATGGACTGCAAGATCCCTCTGCACATCCACACTACTAAGAATCTTTCCACTGACCCAGTACTCTGCCTTCCTGTTATTCTTCCTAAAGTGAATCACCTCACATTTAGCTGCATTGAAACTGCATTTGCCACCTTTCAGCCCAATTCTGAAGTTTATCCAAATTTTCCTGCAACCTGCAACATTCTTCCACACTGTCCACCACTCCAGCGACTTTAGTGCCATCTGCAAACTTAGTAATCCACCCACCTATGCCTGCGTCCAAGTTGTTTGTAAAAATGGCAAACAGCAGTGGTCCCAAAACAGATCCTTCTTGCACACCACTAGTAACCGGACTCCAGACTGAATATTTTCCAACAATCACCACTCGTTGCCTACTTTCAGAAAGTCAGTTTCTAATCCAAACTGCTAAATTACCTTCGGTCCCATGCCTTTGCGTTTTCTTCAGTAGCCTACCATGTTGTTCCTTATCAAAGGCTTTGCTGAAGTCCATGTACACCACATCAACTGCCCTACCCTCATCCATATGTTTGGTCACCTTCTCAAACCCAATGAGGTTTGTGAGACATAACCTGCATTTGATGAATCCATGTTGACTATTTCCAATTAAATTGTTACTTGCTAGATGATTATCAATCCTATCTCTGATAATCCTTTCCAAAACTTTTCCTACAACAGACGTAAGGCTCACTGGTCTTTAATTACCTGGGTTATTTCTACTGTCCTTCTTGAACAAGGGCACAACACTTGCAATCCTCCAGTCCTCTGATACTAAACCTATAGATGACTCAAAGATCAAAGCCAAAGGCTCAGCCATCTCCTTCCTAGCTTCCCAGAGAATTTTTGGGAAATCCCATCCAGCCAAGAGACTGATCTACTTTCACACCTTCTAACATTGATAACATCTCCTCCTTACTAATGTCAATCCTTTCAAGCCCAATAGCCCATATCTCAGTCTTCTCCTCTACAATATTCTCCTTTTCCTGAATGAAAACAAAAGAGAAATATTTGTTTCGCACCTCTCCGATCTCCATAGCGTCTACATACAGCTTCACACTTCTGTCTTTGACTGTCCCTATTCCTACCCTCATCATCCTTTTATCCCTCACATACCTATAGAAAGCTTTAGGGTTCTCCTTTATTCTACCTGCTAAAGACTGCTCATGTCCCTTCCATGCTCTTAACTCTCTCTTTAAATCCTTCCTGCTACTCTAACTCTTCATCACCTTAGCTGAATCATCTCACTTCAATGTCACGTAAGCCTCCTTCTTCCACTTAACAGGAGATACAATTTCTTTAGTAAACCATAGTTCCCTTACCTTATCACTTCCTCCTTGCCTGACAGGGACATACCTATCAAAGACACAATATTTTCCCTTAAACTAGCTCCACATTTCGATTGTCCCTGTCCCTTGCATTTAGCTGCCTCATTCTATACCTCCTTAGTCTTGCCTAATTGCAGTATAATTATAGACAATAGACAATAGGTGTAGGAATAGGCCATTCAGCCCTTCGAGCCTGCACCGCCATTCAATATAATCATGACTGATCATTCCTAATCAGTATCCTGTTCCTGCCTTATCTCCATAACCCTTGATACCACTATCTTTGAGAGCTCTATCCAACTCCTTCTTAAATGAATCCAGAGAGTGGGCGTCCACTGCCCCCTGTGGCAGAGCATTCCACACAGCCACCACTCTCTGGGTGAAGAAGTTTCTCCTGAGCTCTGTCCTAAATGGTCTACCCTGTATTTTTATAACTCTTGCCGTATGGCATGTACCTATCCCTTTCTATCGCTAAACTAAACATAACTGAATTATATACCTCTCTCCAAAGTGCTCACCTACCACTAAATCAAACACCTGGCCTGGTTCATTACCAAGTACCAGATCCAATGTGGCCTCCCCTCTTGTCGGCCCTTATCAAACCGTGTTGAGTATCCCTAATCCCTAACCCTAATCCCTATTCCTTGCTTGATAATTATAAATCCTGTCTCTTATACCTCTTTCCAACATTTTACCCACAACCAAAGGAAGCTCACTGGTCTATAATTAGCAGGGTTGCCTATGCAGCCATTCTTGAACAAGGGGATAACATTTGCTATTCTCCAGTCTTCTGGCACTATTCCTATAGTCAATGACAACATAAAGATCAAAGTCAAAGGCTCTGCAATCTCCTCCCTGGCTTCCCAGACAATCCAGGATAAATCCCATCCAGCCCAGGGGACTTATCTATTTTCACACTTTCCAGAATTGCTAACACCTCCTCCTTGTGCATCTCAATCCCATCTAGTCTAGTGGCCTGTATCTCAGTATTATCCTCAACAATATTTGTTTTCCCAATGTTGAATACTGAAGATATTCATTTTGCGCTTCCCCTACCTCCTCTGACTCCATGCACAACTTCCCACTGCTATCTTTGATTGACTCTAATCTTACTCTTGGCCAAAGTGAGTACTGCAGATGCTGGAGATTAGAGTCAAGATTAGAGTGATCCTTCATCAGGATTTTCCTGCTCCTCGAATGCTGCCTGACCTGCTGTGCTTTTCCAGCACCACACTAATTCTTTTATTCATAATTCTTTTATTCCTGATATACCTATACAAAACTTTAGGGTTTTCCTTGATCCTACCTGTCAACAAATTCTCATGTCCCCTCCTGCTCTTCTGAGCTCTCTCTTTAGATCCTTCCTGCCTAACTTGTAACTTTCAGGCGCCCGAACTGAGCCTTACACATCTCATCCTAACATAAGCCTTTATCTTTCTCTTGAAGAGAGATTCAACTTCTTTATTAAACCACAGCTCCCTTGCTCGACCATTTCCTCCCTGCCTGATTAATGCATGCTTATCAAGGACACACAGTAGCTGGTCATTGAATAAGCTTCACATTTCAATTGCAGTTTCCTTCCCCATCCGAGACATCCTAAATCTTGCCTAATTGCACCGTAATTGCCTTTCCCCCAGCTATAACTCTTTGCCCTGCGATATATACTATCCTTTCCATCACTAAAGTAAAGATAACTGAATAATGGTCACTATCAGGGCAGCATAGTGGCTCAGTGATTAGCACTGCTGCCTCACAGCACCAGGGTCACAGGTTCGATTCCAGCCTCAGACGGTTGTCTGTGTGGAGTTTGCACATTCTCCCCTTGCCTGTGCGGGTTTCCTCTGGGCGCACCGGTTTCCTCCCAAAGTCCAAAGGTGTGCAGATCTGGTGAATTGGCCATGCCAAGTTGCCCATAATGTTAAGTGCATTAGTCAAAGGGAAATGAGACTGGGTGGGTTACCCTTCGGAGGTTTAGTGTGGACTTGTTGGGCTGAAGGGCCTGTTTCCACACTGTAGGGAATCTAATCTAATCTAATCACCAAAGTGCTCACCTACCTCCAAATCAAAAACCTGACCCGGTTCATTACCTAGTACCAAATCCAATGTGGACTTGCCCTTGTTGGCCTGTCTATATACTATGTCTGGAATCACTCCTGCACACATTGGACAAAAACTGTCCCATCTAAAGTACTCAAACTGTCGTATTTCCAGTCATATAGCTGTCACATCTGGCCAATTCTGTTGATCCAATGATATCCGCAAAGGTATTGGTGAAATTATCTGACTACTTATATAACTGCCAAATCATCGTTATCTTTCTGGGCATATTTACACTTTGTGTTACACAAATTGCTGGATGCATACGCTGTTGGGCATTCCATTCCATTGGGTTACCTATGAGCTAATATTATCCTCTGCCAAAGGTCAATACCAGATCTCGGTTGGGATCATAATGTGTCGCCACCTTCGAAGGTGATAGCTGTTTCTTCACTTCCCTGAAAGCTATGGCTTTCAAAAGTGATCATTTCCAAGGCTGACCCTTTTTTAAGGGTTGATGCAAAGATGGCTAAATGGAGGCTAGATTATGCATGAACTTTCCATAATAATTCAGGTTCAAAGGAAAGTCCTAAGCTCTGGTACATTCATGGGAGCTGGGCACCGTTCATCGGTCTCACTTTATCCATAAAGAGTGTAATCCACTCTTGTCAACTCTGTAGCCCAAATAGGTCATTTGGGGTGCCTGGAACACAGATTTCTTCCTTCTAAGGCATATACCTGCCAGGGAAAAAGATTCCTGATGAAGGGCTCTTGCCCAAAAGGTCGGTTTTCCTGCTCCTTGGGTGCTGACTGACCTGCTGTGCTTTTCCAGCACCACTCTAATCTGGCCCGTGTAATCTCCAGCATCTGTAGTCCTCACTTTCGCCTGCTAGGGAAAAATGTCTCAGGAGTACGTCCAAGTTCTGTAAGTGCTCCTAATTGAACTTCCCTGTTATTAGCATGTCATCCAGATGAATGAAGACCTTGCCAAGTGTTCTCCATTGTCTGCTCAAAAATTGCACAGGCTGACAATACCCAAAAGGCAGTCTCATATATTCGTAAAAAAACTTTACGGATTTTAATTGTGGACTACTTCTGGAAATCCTCATGTAACCATGATTTGGAGATGCCAGTGTTGGACTGGGGTGTACAAAGTTAAAAATCACAAGAAGGGCTTATGCCCGAAACGTCGATTCTCCTGCTCCTTGGATGCTGCCTGACCTGCTGCGCTTTTCCAGCAACACATTTCCAGCTCTGATCTCCAGCATCTGCAGACCTCACTTTCTCCTCAAAGTTAAAAATCACACAACACCAGGTTATAGTTCAGCAGGTTTAATTGGAAGCACACTAGCTTTCGGAGCGCTGCTCCTTCATCAGCTGATAGTGGAGGACACAATTGTAAGGCATAGGATTTATAGCAAGAATTTACAGTGTGATGTAACTGAAATTATACATTGAAAAATACCTTGATTGTCTGTTGAGTTCTTTCATCTGTTTGAATAACATGATAGTTCTACTTCTTTCATGTGTAAATCACAAAACCTTTTTTTAAAAGTTGCATTCTCAGGTTAGCTGTAACAATTGATGTTAGCTAGACAATATGTTGAAGGTGTTAGCCCCCTGTGTTCTCTGTCTATGCCATGATGTTTAGATTGATTCTAATCTAAAAAGTGAGATAACGGAGTTTTACATGAATTCATGCAGTTTTTGAGCAAAGTACAATGTAACTCTGCAAGTACAAATTCACCCCACAAAATATATGTGTGCATGTGGGTCTTTGTCTGTCTGTGTGTGTGTGTCTGTCTGGGTTGGGGGTTGTGAGTGTGAGAGAGAGTGTATATATGAGTATAGAGTGTGACGGGGATGCATGTGTGAGTGTGTGTGCATGTCTGGGGTAGGGGGTTGTGAGTGTCTGTGAGAGAGTGTATATGTGTGTGCATGAGCGTAGAGTGGTCTAAGTCTCTGAGAGGATGCCTGTGTGAGTGTGTGTGTGTCTGTGTATATGTATGTCCGTGTGTATTGGAGTGCCTGTGTTGTGTGTGTGAGTGTAGGAGTGTCTGTGTGTGTGTATAGTGCAATGGTGGTCACCTGTAATGTGACATGGACCCAAGGTCCAGGTTGAGGCCCTCCCTATGTGCACTGAACTTAGCTATCAGTCTCTGCTCGGCCACTTTTCGCTGCTGCCTGACCCAATGTCCTCCTTGGAGGATGGTCACCCGAAGGTCCGAGGTCGAATGACCTGGACCACTGTATAATTTCAGTTACACATCACACTGTAAATTCTTGCTATAAATCCTGTGCCTTACAATTGTGTTCTCCAATATCACCTGATGAAGAAGCGGCGCTCCGAAAGCTAGTGTGCTTCCAATTAAACCTGCTGAACTACAACCTGGTGTTGTGTGATTTTTAATCATGTAACCATAATTGCAAGTCCACATGGCTCGCAACCAGATTCATGAAAGACAGTCCCCCACCGGCTATGCAAATAAATCCTCTATGTAAGTGTTGGTAATTTATCCAGCTGCAAAAAGTGGTTTGCTGCATGTTTAAAATCCTACAAAGGGGAACTGACCTGTTGGCCTTCACAATCGGTGCTGCCCATTCCGCACAAAGATGAGATCTTTGCTTTCCAGCCGTCTGACTTCTGCCTCTACTTTGCTCATAAGGAAAATGGCACTGGACAGGCCTTACAGAATCATGGATTTGCTTGCTGCTCAACATGGAAGGTGGCCTAGCTTCCTTTGATAGACCTTCCTGAAAACCTCTGGGTATTAATTAGGGCTTCACTCAGGCAGCCATTTTCTCATGGAAAAATATTGAACTAATCTAGCTGAACTTTACTCAACCATTTTGCCTCATCAAGCTTTGGCCTGAGGCTTTTATGACAATTAATGGTCATTGAACCAGCTGCTTCCCATAAGACACCGGAACCAAAGTTGTACCCATAAATCTAAAAGATTCCCCGCTCTAGGTTCTCAGTTTGCTGTTAAGAGTTTGAGTTGAGAGCAAGTATTTTTAGAGACTTCTTCAGCGATCATTGAAATGACTGCACCGGTAACTACTGCCATGAAAACTGGGTCAGCATTTAATCAGACGTTTTAGTTTGATTTGCTCTGATTTGGACATTGCTGAGCACTTTAACTGTTCTGAATAAGATGCAGGTAAACTTTCCAGGATGTGCACTCTCCTGGATACTGGCCTGTGAGTTGCCATTTTCAATTTCGGTCTGGTGGGACTCCTTCTCCAGAGACACCCGGGCTCTAACATAACTACATTTTTTTCTTTAACCTCTGACACTCCTGATTATTGTTTTTTATTTTTTTCGAGGAGCAACACTCCTGTTTTTTTTCTTTCTTATTACCCCCACACTACCACCTAATTGCGGTCGTGCTTATTTCTTCCCCAGCACCCACTTTGCGTGTGTGCAGGTGTGAGACACAGTGAAAGACACAAGGTGCAGGAATCTTTATTCAATTCCCACCATGAGGAAGAAAAGAAACACCCGAGTGGCCAGTGAATAACTACGTTTTTTTGACTGCAACCAGGCCTCCCTGATTGGGTCAAATTAGCAGCACCAATCAGGGAATTGACATTCTATGATGTCCATCTGGCTGACCTTGTTAGAATCATTACGCTCTCCAAATCACACACCTTCCTGAAATGGAACTACTTTGACCTTCCTTCATTGATTTTGGTCAAAACTCTGGAATTCCCTCGTTATTAGCACTATTAGAATTTCAGAAGCTCAGCAACGCTGCACATTACCACCTTGTCGAGAGCAGTTAGAGATTGACAATAAATATTAGGCATTGCCAAAGATGTTCACCTCTGATAAGCTAATGTAAAATGACAACAGACGACATAAAATTGAGAATGTAGAAGCTCCAAGTTATTTATGTCTGCCTTACAGGAATACACTTTGTGGGAAAATCCAGTGCGAAGGTGGGAGTGCATTTCCAATCCGAGGTGGACAGGTGAAAATTGTTGTCAGTACTGTCAAATTTAAGGGTGTGACATATAATTGCAGAGGGATTGTTTCTGACTTAGCTGATGCCAGCACTCCAGACTTAGTTTATGATGGAACCAAGTGTAGCAACAACAAGGTAAGACATTCACAGTTAACATAAAAGTAAATCAAACTCTTTGATAATTGGTAGACCCCCCCTCCCCACCTTTGCTCTCATAGCATTTCTTTCATCCCACTGTTGAGTCTCTGCTAATTTCCCTGATGATGCAATTGGCAAAGCCATATCATCTCCTTCACACTGCTGTTATCTCTCCATTATTCAACATTTGTCCTCCTGCAAAACCTCTCCGCTCTGCTCTTCATTGCCTCTAACTTTCCCCATCATGTATTTTGTGTGTTTTTGTCATTGCACAAATCTGATCAAGCTGGGAGAAAGTGAGGACTACAGAAGCTGGAGATCAGAATCGAAGAGTGTGGTGCTGGAAAAGTACAGTAGGTCAGGCAGCATCTGAAGAGCAGGAGAGTCATTCCTGATGAACAGATTACGCTTGAAACATCGACTCTCCTGCTCCTTGGATGCTGCCTGACTGGCTGTGCTCTTCCAGCACCACACTTTTTGACTCTGACCAAGCTGGCCAAACTGCCATTCCAACATGAATTTCACAAAAACAAACAATTGCAGATTCACCAAGTCATATCTCGGCTAGCAGCATTTCTCAGAAGTTCTCAGTTCAGTGGGTTACGGAATTAGAGGCAATCCCACTAAATATATCCAAGTCTTTGAAAATTTGACAATGTATTCCACACGGCATGCATTTCGGATCACAGTCTCCTGATCAGGGACAGACATTTCAGTCTGATATGAAAGAATATTTCTGCACACAAAGATTTTGAATCTTTGTAATATTCTACCACAAAGTGCAAAGGAAGCACAGACATTGAGAATATTCAAGATGAGCTCAGTAGATTTTTGAAACCTAAAGGAATCAGCTGATGCAAAGTGGGTTGGTGCAGTAAAGTGGAGTTGAGTTGGATGCAGAGCTCTGATGTTTTGGGATATGCAAGAGCCCAGAGGAACCCTTTGACCATTTCTTGCTTCTTGTTTTCATGGTTATGAGCTTGACTGGGTTTTAGTGTTCGACAATGCAGATGGCTCATTTTTGAAACTTTATCACATTGACACTGCGTTGACAACCATTGTTTATTTTCTATTTAACAGCTGTGTCATAATGCACAATGTAAGGATGTGGCTGTCTTTAAAGTAAAGGAATGTGACAACGCCTGCAATAAAAAAGGGGTATGAAGTTAATTTCTCTTATTCCTTGTTCGACTGATTAATGTTTTGGGGGTTGATTGGGATAACTGCATCAACTGCATTGATATAATTCGTTTAATGGAGTAAATATCCTGAGGCACTTCACAAGAGTGCTATCAATACAATTTGGACCACAGTGCCTGAAAGGAAAAAGAGAAAGAATGATTGAGTGGCAGTGAATCCAGACCTCAAGGCGTCGGACAATTGCAAAAATGCCAATACTAGTGAACCAATGAAAATTACAGATAATACAAGACCAGAATTAGTGTCTTAAATGATGTCTCAGAGAATTTGAGCTGGAAAAGAACATAATGATACAGGAGAGGTGAGGCCAAGGATAGATGTGAAGACAAAGATTGAAATTTAATATCAACATTTCCTTAAATTGGAGCCAACAAGCAGAGGGTAATCTACACAAACAAAATGTTTTTAGAGATAGAACAGGAACAGAGTTTTGGATTATCTCAAGTTTCCAGAGGGTAGATTGTGCAGGATGAGATGGGAGTGAATTGGCGGAATTGAGTGTCGTGATCAGGATGGTTTTTTAAATTAGATTACTTACAGCGTGGAAACAGGCCCTTCGGCCCAACAAGTCCACACCGACCCGCCGAAGCGCAACCCACCCATACTCCTACGTTTACCCTTTTACCTAACACTATGGGCAATATAGCATGGCCAATTACACCTGACCTGCACATCTTTGGACTGTGGGAGGAAACCGGAGCACCCGGAGGAAACCCACGCAGACACAGGGAGAATGTGCTAACTCCACACGGTCAGTCGCCTGAGCCGGGAATTGAACCCGAGTCTCTGGCGCTGTGAGGCAGACAGTGCTAATCACTGTGCCACCGTGCCGCCCACAGTGGTCTGGATGAAGTGTGTAGCAGCAAAGGTGGGCAAGGGTAGAGATCGGCAGAGTTACAGAATGGATCTAGTTATGGTGTCTATATGAGGGTAATAGTATATCTCAGTGGAAAACATTACATTGGGATAGCAGGTTTTTAAAAAATTTACTCAGTTATGGGATGAGGGTGTCGCTATCTAGGTCAGCATTTATTGCCCTTCGCTGATTGGCTCGAGGGCAGTTAAGATTCAACCACCTTGCTGCATGGTCTGGAGTCACCTGTAGGCCAGATAAGGTAAGGAAGGCAGTTTCCTACCCTCTAGGACATTTGTGAAACAGTTGATTTTTTTGCAACAAATGATAATGTTTTCATGGTCATCATTAGATTTCAAATTCCACATCTGTATTGAATTTTATGGAACCCTATGCGGTGGCAGGATTTAATTCTGCATCCACAGAACATTACCTGGGTCTCTGGATTAACAGTCCAGAGAGAAGACCATGAGGCCATCATCTACCCTGCAGGGGCAGAAGAGAAACCCTTCTCGTGAATCAGTTGCTATGAAGAATCATGTAAGCGGTGCTACCCAAGTCATAGTGTACAGAAAAAGGACCTCTAGCCCATGGAGGCTCCACGGCTCAAAAACAACCACCTAATTATTCTAAGCCCAGTTTTAACATACATATCACCTCAAAATCTCCTGCAAGTTATCTTCAATCTACGTCCAGTGGTCATTAATCCCTTTATCAAGGGGGAAGCGTTGTTTCATTCAACTCTATCTATGCCCCTCATAATTTTATATATCTCAATCATGTCCCCCTCAGTGTCCTCTACTCCAGAAAAAAACAACTCCAGACTGTCCAGTCATAACTAACACACACCAGCCCAGGCAACATTCTTGTAAATTTTCTTTGCTTTCTCTCCAGCACAATCACGTCCCTCCAATAATGTGGATTCCAGAGCAACACACAACACTCTAGCTGTAGCTTTACCATTATTTGATATCTTTCCAGCATCATCACTCTTTTCTTAAATTCTATGCTTCGACTAAAGATGGCAAGCATACCATGGTCTTCTTAAACACTTCAACTACCCACTGTCCAACTACCTTAAGGGACCGGTCGACAGGCTCACCATTTGCAGCAGCAGTGGGAGCAGTGAGAATGCGAACCAGGGGACTGCCGGGAAGGTAAATTTTCCTGTTCAATATATACGTCGTGAATAGGCAGCGCAAAGACTCAACAGGAGTGGACGTGGATGCAGGGACTGCTGGGAATGTGAGCTGATATCTTTGGGCTTTGGCTGAACGTGAGACACTACATCCTCCTCTAACCAAAAAAAAAAGTGGAGGGTTGGTGAGGTAAGGTTTCTTTTTATCTCTTTTGGCAATTTAGAGCAGAGGGGATGGAGGTTAGGGCAGTTACGTATTCCTCTTGCAGGATGTGGGGGGTAAGGGTCACCAATGGTGTCCCTGCTGACTTCATTGGGAGAAGTGCGCCCCACTCCAGCTCCTCACAGACCGCGTTAGGGAACTGGAGCTAGAGCTGGATGAACTTTGGATCATTCTGGAGGCTGACTGGGTGATAAAGAGGAGTTGTAGGGAGGCAGTCACACCTAAGTTACAGGATAAGGGGAGGTGGGTGAGCATCAGGAGAGGGAAAGGGAATAACATAATGTCTCCTCAAACTCCTCTGCCATGAGAAAAACAAGGAGAAAGTGAGGACTGCAGATACTAGACATCAGAGTCAAAACGTATGATGCTGGAAAAGCACACCATTGAACCATTGAAGTCCATCTGGTATAGGTAGACACTCACCAAAATTTACAAGTAATATCAAGACTGACAATAAGAGCTTCTATAAATATATAACAATGGAAAGAGAAACCAAAGTGAACATGGGCCCCTCGCAGAGAAAAGGCTGGGGAAATAAAATTAGAAAATTAAGAGTGTCAGAGTAGACAATTTAGAAATACATAATATGGTCACTGAATCAGCACAGCATCATGAAGAGTCTGTCTGTCTTCTGTTACATAGCTAATCTTCTATTAATCTGCTAAGAGCAGCAAGGAGGGGACATGAAAGGTCCTTAGTCGGTAGGATTAGGGAAAACCCTAAGGCTTTCTATAGGTATGTTAGGAATAAAAGAATGACTAGGGTAGGAATAGGTCCAGTCAAGGATAGTAGTGGGAAGTTGCGTGTGGAGGCGGAAGAGATTGGGGAGACACTGAATGAATACTTTTCTTCAGTATTTACTCAGGAACAGGGCATTGTCGTCGATGTGAATACTGAGTCACAAATAAGTAGAATGGATGGCTTTGAGGTATGTAGAGAAGAGGTGTTGGAAATCCTGGAAAAGGTGAAAATAGATAAGTCCCCTGGGCCTGATGGCATTTATCCTAGGATTCTCTGGGAAGCAAGGGAGGAGATTGCAGAGCCATTGGCCTTGATTTTTATGTCCTCTTTGTCTACAGGAGTAGTACCAGAAGACTGGAGGATAGCAAATGTGGTTCCCTTGTTCAAGAAGGGGAGTAGGGATAACCCTAGTAACTATAGGCCGGTGAGTCTCACTTCTGTTGTGGGCAAAGTCTTAGAGAGAATTGTAAGGGATAGGATTTATGCACATCTGGATAGGAATAATGTGATCAAGGATAGTCAGCATGGTTTTGTGAAGGGCAGGTCGTGCCTCACAAACCTTATTGAATTCTTTGAAAAGGTGACGAAGGAGGTTGATGAGGGGAAAGCGGTAGATGTGGTATATATGGATTTTAGTAAGGCGTTTGATAAGGTTCCCCATGGTAGGCTACTGCAGAAAATACGGAGATATGGCATTGAGGGTGAGTTGGAGGTTTGGATTAGGAATTGGCTGGATGGAAGAAGACAGAGGGTAGTAGTTGATGGCAAAGTTTCTTCATGGAGTGCCGTCACTAGCGGTGTTCCGCAAGGATCTGTTTTGGGACCACTGCTGTTTGTCATTTTTATAAATGACCTGGAAGAGGGGTTAGAAGGTTGGGTGAGCAAGTTTGCGGATGATACGAAAGTCGGAGGAGTTGTTGACAGTGAGGAAGGATGTGGCAGGTTACAGCAGGATATAGAGAAGCTGCAGAGCTGGGCAGAAAGGTGGCAAATGGAATTCAATGTAGCTAAGTGTGAGGTGATTCACTTTGGGAAGAATAACAAAAAGATGGGGTACTGGGCTAATGGTCGGATACTTGGTAGTGTGGATGAGCAGAGGGATCTTGGTGTCCATGTACACAGATCTCTGAAAGTTGCCACCCAGGTAAATAGTGCGGTGAGGAAGGCATATGGCGTACTGGCTTTTATTGGTAGAGGAATTGAGTTCCGGAGTCCTGAGGTCATGATGCAGTTGTATAAGACTCTGGTGCGGCCGCATCTGGAATATTGTGTGCAGTTTTGGTCGCCATACTATAGGAAGGATGTGGAGGCACTGGAACGGGTGCAGAGGAGGTTTACCAGGATGTTGCCTGGTATGGAAGGAAGATCGTATGAGGAAAGACTGAGACACTTGGGGCTGTTTTCATTAGAGAAAAGAAGGTTTAGGGGTGACTTGATTGAGGTGTACAAGATGATTAGGGGGTTAGATAGGGTTGACAGTGTGAACCTTTTCCCGCGTATGGAGTCGGGTATTACAAGGGGGCATAGCTTTAAATTAAGGGGGGGTAGATATAGGACTGAAGTTAGGGGTAGGTTCTTCACTCAGCGAGTTGTAAGTTCATGGAATGCCCTGCCAGTAGCAGTGGTGGACTCTCCCTCTTTATGGGCATTTAAGCGGGCATTGGATAGGTATATGGAGGATAGTGGGTTAGTATAGGTTAGGTGAGCTTGGATCGGCGCAACATCGAGGGCCAAAGGGCCTGTACTGCGCTGTATTCTTCTATGTTCTATGCCATTATACTGCCTCCAATACCATGCACTGTTATCTTATTAATTAGCCTAATGTGTGCTACCTTATTACATGCTGTCTGAAAGTCTAAATTTATTACATCCATTGCTTCACTTTTATTTATGCTGCCTGTTAATTTTGCCACAAATTCTTGTTAGTTTGTCAGGCATAGTTTTCCCTTCATGAAGCCATACTGACTCTGCTCAGTTGTATTATGCATTTTGATACGGAGCCACACCTGTCAGACCTGTTGAGTTTTTCCAGCAATTTCTGAGTTTTTGTTTGATCGGAAACAGAGGTTAGATGTAGATGGTCATTTCTCAGATTAGAATGTAGTTGAAAATAGTGTTCCTGAGAGATCGGTGTTGGGAAGAAAGTGAGGTCTGCAGATGCTGGAGATCAGAGCTGAAAATGTGTTGCTGGAACAGCGCAGCAGGTCAGGCAGTATCCAGGGAACAGGAGAATCGACGTTTCGGGCATAAGCCCTTCTTCAGGACCTTTGCTTCTTCTGATTTATGAAAACAATTTGGAGATGGCGTTGAGGAAAGAATCTTGAAATCTATAGAGGATACTAAGCTCGGGAGAATAGTAAATTGTGAGGATGTTGCTGAGTGACTTCAGAGGGACACTAACAAGTTGGCCAAATGCGCAGACACCTGGCAGATGAATTTCAATGCAGAGAAATGTGAGGTAGAAGAAGTGCAGCAAGTCAATACAGGCTCAATGTTACAACTTTGAGGGGAGTACAGGAGCAGAGGGACTTCAAGGTTCACGTGTATGATTCTCTGAAGATTGCCAGGCAAGTTGAAACAGTTGTAAAGAAGGTTTATTGGCTCCTTGCATTTATAAATAGAGGCATACAGCCTAAAATTTGTGTTATAGGGAGAGGCTGGATAGGCTGGGACTTTTTTCACGGGAGCATAAGAGGTTGAAGAGCGACCTTATCAAGATTTATAAAATCATAATATGCTGAACAGCAAATGTCTTTTTCCTCAGTTGGTGGAGTTGAAAACCAGAGGGCATATTTTTACGGTGAAAGGAGAAAGATCTTTTTTGGGACCTGAGAGGTAGTTTTTTTCACACAGAGGGTGGATTGGCTGTGAATTTAACAATGAGAAGAAATGGTGGATGCAGGTAGTTACAATATTTAAAAAAAAGATTCTGACAAATTCAGGAGTAGGAAAGATTTAGAGTGGTATGGGCTAAATGCAGGCATGTGGGACTAGTTTAGTTTGGGAATATGGTCAGTGTGGAGTGACTGGATTGAAGGATCTGTTTCGAAGCTGCATGACTCTATGACCTTGTGAGATCTTCATACCATTCACACACATGCTGTAACAGGGCGATAACATCTTCAGCATGTCCTTTAAAGGAACATTGCATATTTGCTTCAATAAATACAACCATCCACAAGCTTTCACATGTGAATCTGCCTACCTTAGTCTGGATTATTTCCAGTTACTTCTCACTTGGTTCTGTCCTTTTAATTTCCCAGCACACTAACACATTGTACAGACTTTTACGAAAGAAAAATCTCATATTATTACAGCATCAACCTTACCTGCAAATGCTGATGGTGAAAAACGCAATTTCTCTGTTTTTGTCTGCAGAGTTCCCACCTGCATGAAATAGCCACATTTTACCCCTGTTTATGAAAGCATGCATCCTCCCATGAACAATGTTCACAGTGGATGAATATAGTGGATGGATGTTAGCCAGTGGCTTGCCTGAAGGAATCTGCAGTTCTGTAGACTGTCCTCTGACAACTATAGATATGACTGCAGTTCATATTTGGATTTAAACTGGACACCATTTTCCAGGTGATTTTAAAATCTTTCATTGTTTCAGGTTTGCAACAACAAAGGTAACTGTCACTGTGATGTTGGCTGGGGTCCTCCATTTTGTAAAACCAAGGGTCCTGGTGGCAGTATTGACAGTGGTCCTATGGTGAGCACACTCTCAGGTAATCCTTTCAGTTTTTTATTGTGCTGAGGCTTTTGGTCACTTTTCTTGGTGTTTTCTTTCTGTGTTCGTCACCAGTATGTGTCCTCAAAATCAGGTTGTTTCACCATACCAATCATTTTTCACAATCGGTTAAATCAGTTCTGATTGTGCACCTCAGTAGTTCTGCATGGAAAAGCCTCCCTCAGCATTGGCATTGTAGTGACTATAATATGGTCAGCTAGGTGGTAGTGACTGTAACGCAGTCAGCTGGGTGGACAGCATAGAATAAGGGTTCCCTGATTGCGGCTGCTAATCTGGTCCAATCACAAAGCCCTGGCTGACAGATATAAACAGGAAGGTTACGTTAGGGCCCGGGTGTCCTTGGAGAAGGAGCACGCGGTGTCCACCAACACCCTGGAGTTGTTCAGGGAGAGGTGGGCGCCGCAGGGAGTGGAGTGCATCATTTCTCCCTCCAACTCTATTTTGATTTAGTCCCTACCCTCCCCTTCACTGTTTTGATCACACAGCACTGTCCCTTGATGTGAAGGGCAGTGTTTGTCAAAAAAAAAAGAAAAAAAAAACAGGAAGGTGTGACTGAACTGTTTAGTACTTAGCTTGTGTAGTTGAAATTGTCCTGTAATGACAGATTTGGCTTGATGTTAATGACAGCTCAACAGTAAATAAACTGCTCAATAGACAAAAAAAAAATAACAGGAAGGTCAGCAATGCAGGATGTGTCGTGAAAATAGAAAATCCTGTGGGTCTGTAGGGATAACCGATGGTCCAGATGTTACAGATGCTGACGTTTTGATTTATGTGAGTGCACTGACGACAGAATGTTGTGGACAAGAGGATATAGAGTCATACAGTCATAGAGATGTACAGCCTGGAAATAGACCCTTCGGTCCAAACTGTCCATGCCGACCAGATATCCCAATCCAATCTAGTCCCACATGCCAGCACCCGGCCCATATCCCTCCAAACTCTTCCTATTCATATACGCATCCAACTGCCTCTTAAATGTTGCAATTGTACCAGCCTCTACCACTTCCTCTGGCAATTCATTCCATACACGCACCACCCTCTGTGTGAAAAAGTTGCCCGTAGGTCTTTTATATATCTTTCCCCTCTCACCCTAAACATATACCCTCTCGTTCTGGACTCCCCGACCCCAGGGAAAAGAATTTGCCTATTTATCCTATCCATGCCCCTCATAATTTTGTAAACCTCTATAAGGTCACCCCTCAGCCTCCGATGCTCCAGGGAAAACAGCCCCAGCCTGTTCAGCCTCTCCCTGTAGCTCAGATCCTCCAACCCTGGCAATATCCTTCTAAATCTTTTCTGAACCCTTTTAAGCTTCACAGCATCTTTCCGATAGGAAGAAGACCAGACTTGCATGCAATATTCCAACAGTGGCCTAACCAATGTCCTGTACAGCTGCAACATGACCTCCTAACTCCTGTATTCAATACTCTGACCAATAAAGGAAAGCATACCAAACACCTTCTTCACTATCTTACCTACGTGCAAATCCACTTTCAAGGAGCTATGAACCTGCACTCCAAGGTCTCTTTGTTCAGCAACACTCCCTAGGACCTTACCATTAAGTGTATAAGTCCTGCTAAGATTTGCTTTCCAAAAATGCAGCACCTCACATTTATCTGAATTAAACTCCATCTGCCACTTCTCAGCCCATTGGCCCACCTGGTCAAGATCCTGTTGTAATCTGAGGTAACCCTCTTCGCTGTCCACTACACCTCCAATTTTGGTGTCATCTACAAACTTACCAACTGTACCTCTTAGGCTCGCATCCAAATCATTTATGTAAATGACAAGAAGTAGAGGACCCAGCACCGATCCTTGTGGCACTCCACTGGTCACAGGTTTCCAGTCTGAAAAACAACCCTCCACCACCACCCTCTGTCTTCTACCTTTGAGCCAGTTCTGTATCCTAATGGCTAGTTCTCCCTGTATTCCGTGAGATCTAACCTTGCTAATCAGTCTCCCATGGGAAACCTTGTCGAATGCATTACTGAAGTCCATATAGATCACATCTACCGCTCTGCTTTCATCAATCTTCTTTGTTACTTCCTCAAAAAACTTAATTAAGTTTGTGAGACATGATTTCCCATGCACAAGGCCATGTTGACTATCCCTAATCAGTCCTTGCCTTTCCAAATACATATACATCCTGTCCCTCAGGATTCTCTCCAACAACTTGCCCATCACGACGTCAGGCTCACTGGTCTATAGTTCCCTGGCTTGTCTTTAACACCGTTCTTAAATAGTAGCACCACATTAGCCAACCTCCAGTCTTCCGGCACCTCACCTGTGACTATTGATGATACAAATATCTCAGCAAGAGGCCCAGCAATCACTTCTCTAGTTTCCCACAGAGTTCTCGGGTACACCTGATCAGGTCCTGGGGATTTATCCACTTTTATGCAGATGTTGTAGCCTCTGCAGCATACTGTCAACTGGAAGCTGAATTGGACAGGCCTATTGCAGGATATGCAAACCTATGTCTGGGTATGATTCCCACTGAGCCACAAGAGTTATAAACAGCAAGGCGGCACTGCTTGTCACTGGCCACTTGGGTGTTTCTTTTCTTCCTGATGGTGGTAACTGAATAAAGATTTGTGCACCTTGTGTCTTTCACTGTGTCTCATATCTGCACTGGGGAAAAATAAGCACTACCACAGTTAGGCAGTAGTGTGGGGGTAAGAAAAAAAGGAGTGAAAAAAAAACCAGAAAGGTCACAAGTTCTGCTCTTACTGAGACCTGGCACTGAGGAAGTTGGACTAGTGTCAGGAAGTAGCCTGTGGAAATGAACGGTGAATTCACGGTGGGATCTCAGCCTCTGTGGAGTTATTTCAGGCATCAAAGTTCACCATTTACTGTTCTAATCAAATAAAAGTCAACAGCTATCAAAGTCCGCAGCTTCCACTGACCTGAAAGAAATGAGATAAGCAGGGCTGGGACCAGAAATCATTTTGCAAACAGGAAGGAAAGTTATGAAATGAGTGTTGTCAACCTGAGAACCTGCACAGACCGATGAACAGAAGGTTGATAAGTGAATAGGATTGGATGGGTGTGATGATATGGGGAGGAGAGATCTAGATAAATTCTTGTTTTCAGAGGGCAAAAATGGGAGTTGGGCCAGGAAAACATTGGAGTAGCTAAATATCAGCAAAGGCATGGATAGAGATTCAGCAGTGTGTGGGGTGAGGCACGGTCAGAGACAGGTCACTTTACAGAGGTGAAAGTCAACAGTCTTCAATATAAAAGGAATGTTGGGCCAGAAATTCCATTCAGGCTCAAATAGAGCATCAAAGTTTGATTTAGTCTCAGGCAGTCAGAAGGTGGCTGGAAGGAATTGGTTATGAGGGCAGAAGCAATGGATTCAATTTTAACGATGCTGCTCCTTTAACAAGTTATGTTGTCCTTAGTTTTTTTCAAAGGGGGTGTAAAGGCAGAGGTTCCGATATGTCTGGGCTTTTCTCATTGAGGAGGCTTTTAAGTTTAAAAACCAACACTTGTACAATGAAAAGGGAGTGGCCAGTTGTCCCATTTCAAGGTTTGGTTTGGTTTTAGTGAAGCAGTTTTGTTTGCAGTTGCTGGTCATGTTTTGGCTGGGAACCCAGAGAAGCTACTCAGATTCCAAGAAGTATTCTCATGCTGATCCTCTCTCACTCTTTCTGACATCTCACCTGTTCGAAACTGTGTTTGATTTTAACATTTTTTTTTACCAATGGGGTGTTTATGGCAACGTAAGCATTTGGAAAAGCACCATTAAGTTATGATAGAGTCAACTGGGTTTTCAGATAGTTATGTTATTCTAGATTTGGATTTCTTTTGTTTGTGTTTAAATAAAGTCTTTTGTTTAAAGCTGAATGGTTGGGTCAGCTGCATCTCTCCTGGAATATCCATTTACACCTGCTTCAAACAACTCCAAGTTAGGGCCTGGACTACCTTCCTGAAACATTTTGAGGGCGTCTGGCCTAGTCCATAACAGAGGGGTGCTGTTTGTGGGATTTGTTCTGTCGTTCCAATTTGGGATTAGGGGTTGTGGACTTGGAGGTAGTGAGTGGTAGGTGCTAGTCTCTTTCGCTCCTGGTTTTGAATTCAGTTGGTTTAAACAGTGCTTGGGAAATCAATAACTCTTTCAGTCACTAAGGTTTATGGGGTAGAAGAAGTGACTCTGTGTGTTTTCCAAAAGGTGAACTCGGAAAAGCTGATGGAATTGTCACTCAATCTGGAGTTGGAGCTGACTCCATCTGTAAGGAAATGAGAGATAATTACAGCAATAGCTCAGCATTTAAACTTGCTGGAAATGCCTTCAGAATCTTTGGAAATGGCTTTTAACATTGTTCAAGATGTTCTAGGATTTAAAGATGCTTACCAAATTTGCCAAGAAAGTTTGGAAAGCCAGAGGAAGGATATAATTTTAAAATTATCAAACAGGTTAGAATTGGGCTTAACCAAGGACAAAAGGGAAGCTGAAATGATAATGGAGTGGGTTAAGTGCTTGGGTATATCAGAGAAACAGAGAAGTGCGGTGGAGTTAGAAAAACTTAAGTTGCAATTAAGGCAACATGAGTGAGGAAATAAAGAGAAAGGAAGAAGAGCCATGTTTGAAGATAAAGAAAAGGAGAGAAGGTGTTTAGCTGCGCAAAACAAAGGGGAGAGGAAGTCCTGAGCAGAAGAAAGGGAAAAAATGAGAGAAAGATAGAGAAAAGAATGGGAGAAAGAGAGAGAATTTGAATTTCAGAAGTTGCGATTAGACAGGAGTGTCAGCTTAAAAGGATTGAGATAAAGACTGAAGGTAAAAGGCAAGATTCTTGGCAAGGTGGAGGAACAAAGAGACTTTGGGATCTATGTCCAAGTTGCTACCCAAGTTGATAGGGTTGTTAAGAAGGTGCATGATGTGTTGGCTTTCATTAGCAGGGGGATTGAGTTTAAGAGCTGCAAGGTTATGATACAGTTCCATAGAACTCTGATTAGACCACACTTGCAATATTGTGTTCAGTTCTGGTCACCTAATTATAGGAAGGATGTGGAAGGTTTAGATTAGGTGTAGAGGAGATTTACCAGGATGCTTCCTGGACAGGAGGGCTTGTCTTATGAAGAAAGGTTGAGGGAGCTAAGGCTTTTCTCATTGGAGCAAAGAAGGATAAGAGGTGACTTGATAGAGGTGTACAAGATGTTGAAAGATAGAGTGGATAGAGTCATAGAGATGTACAGCATGGAAACAGAATGGCTATTGCAAGAGGACATAATTCTAAGGTGATCGGAGGAAAGATGTCAGAGGTAGGTTCTATACACCGAGAGTGATGGGTGCGTGGAATGCACTGCTAGCAGTCGTAGCAGAGTCAGATACAGTAGAGACATTTAAGCGACTCTTGAATAGTCACATGGATAATAGTAAAATGTTGGGTATGTAGATTAGCTTGATATTAGAGGAGGATAAAACGTCAGCACAACATCAAGGACTGAAGGCCTGTACTATGCTGTACTGTTCTATGTAAGCTCAGTGAGAAAGAGAATGAGGAAGAGCAAACCCATGGTAGCCAAAGGCCTGATCAGGATCTGTTTAAATATATTCAAGCATTGCCTAAATTTGAGAAGGATGTGGAAGCCTTTTTCATCTCATTTGAAAAGGTGGCGAAACAAATGCATTGGCCAGTGACTGTGGGTTTTGTTGATCCAAACAAAACTTGTATGTAGGGGTAGTGAGGAATTCACATCAATATCAGAGGAAGGATCTGGGGAGTATGAAGAGGTGAAGAAAGCCATCTTAAGTGCCTATGTGTTTGTATTAGAAGCCGACAGACAGCATTTCAGGAATTAAAGGAGACACCTGGTTAAACATAGAGTGAGTTTGAAAGGATCAAACAAAGTTATTTTGATAGGTGGATGAGGGCATTAAAAATACAGCAAACCTATGACGTTCTTAGACGATTATTTTGGAGGAGTTCAAAAATTCACTTCCTGAAGTAGTGAGAACTCACGTAAAAGAGCAGAGAGTTAAAACGGTTAGCGGCTGAAATGGCTGATGATTTTGAGTTGGTTCATAAATCCAAAGTTTGGCTTCCAAAATCAATTTCAATCCATGAGGGATAGAAATTGGGGGAAAAAGAAATCCTCACGTGGCAAGGGAAAGGTAGATCTCAGTGACAATCATCAGCATAACTTACTACAGGGTAAAAAGTAAATCCTTGAAGGGGAAAGATAAGTTAAAAAGCTCCAGTGTTTTCATGAAATCACAGTGTTGGTGAGTTCGAAAAAGCACTGGGAAGCCAGATGTAGGAATACAGGATAAGACAGTGAATTCTGTTGGAGTGGTAATGGAGAGCACACTGGAGGCTAAAATGCTGCACCAGAATGTATAACCTGGTCAGAGGTTGGTTAAGCAGGAAGTGCCAGAACTTCTTAAACCATATACCAAGAAGGTAAAGTTTACTCGCACAGGCCAGCAGCAGCAGTTAGCGGTTACAATATTAAGAGACACAGGAGCCTCTCAATCTTTGAACTTGAAAGATGAGATATGTACCACTGAAGGACTATTGCCAGAAAAGGTATTAGTGATAGGAATTCATGGTGAGACAAAAAGTGCTCAAAAAGAGTGAGGTTAGAGTGTCCATTGAAGAGTGGAGAAGTTGTGGTAGGAGTGCTGGACAAACTCTTAGCTCCAGGAATACAGTTTGTCCTTGCTAACAATATAGCTGGTTCACAGGTAGGAGTGCTGCCCACTGTGGTTGAAAAGCCAGTGGAAACTCAGGCACCTGAACTATTGCAGGACATGTATCCTGGGATTTTTCCTGTGACAGGGTCATAAAGTCACCAGTTCAAACAGGAGAGATCAAAGAGTACAGATAAAAAAGGTGAAGTAGAATTAGCAGAGACTCTTATCAGATGTTTGACCAAAACAGAAGCAAATTGCTGACAAAGTAGATATCTTTAGATCAAATACATTAATTGAATTATAGCAGAGAGATGAAAATTTAAAGCCATAGTATTAAAAGGCATATTCTATCATGGAGGATGAATCCAAATGTGTCCCTGAATGCTACTACCTTAAAAATGATGTCTGAATGAGGAAATGGAGGTCACCACATCTTCAGGCAGATGAGAAACGGGCAGAAGTTCATCAAGTGTTATTACCAGTGGGTTGTAGAACACAGGTGTTGCGAGTGGCATGTGAACAACCAGTAGGAGGTCATTTAGAGCTAAGAAACAGTCAAACTAAAATACAAAAACATTTTTTACTGGCCTGGACAGCATACGGATGTAGTTAAATTTTGACAGACATGCCACATGTGGAAAACCACAGGCAGGAATAAAACTCGTACCTTTAATATCTATTCCTGCATTTGAGAAACCTTTTACAAGATTCTTAATTGATTGCATAGGACCCATACCTAAAATGAAAAATGGGAATCAGAATTTGTTAACAATGTTGGATGTGTCCACTAGATTTCCAGAGGCCATTCCATTACGCAATATCACAACTAAAAGGATTATAGAGGAATTATTCAGATTTTTCATGAGATATGGACTACCCACAGAGATACAATCAGATCAAGAGTTAAACTTCACATCAACATTATTCAAGGAAGTTATGGACAATTTAGGAATAAAACAATTCAAATCTTCTGGATACCATCCAGAATCACAGGGAGCTCTCGAAAGGTGGCATCAGACATTGAAGACCATGTTGAGGGTTTATAGTCAAGACTATGCAGATGATTGGGATCAGGGAATTCCATTTGTGCTTTTTGAGATCTGAGATGCAGCAAATGAATGAACCAAATTCCATCCAATCGAATTAGATTTTGGACATGAAGTAAGAGAACCACTAAAATTGATTAAGGAGAATCTGGAAGTCAGGATTCAGAGATCGCATATTTGGACGAAATGTCAAAGTTTAGGGAATAGTTAAGTAGAGCGGGGGAGTTGGCTCGACAGTGTTTAAAAGTATCACAGCATACAATGAAACAGGAAGCAGAGAAGAAATCAAAAACTCGTAATTTTGCTGTCGAAGATAAGGTGTTAGTGTTTCCTCCAGTGATAGGTGAATCTTTTAAAAACAAGGTTTAGTAGACTGTATCAAGTTGAAAGGAGACTGAGTGAAGTCAACTGCTTGACAAGGACTCTAGACAGAAGGACAACTCACAGAGAGTGTCATGTGAATACGCTCAAAAGCTATTTTGACAGGGAAGGAAAGCCAAAGGAGACTGTGTTATTGGTTACAACACAGAGGGAAGAAGCAAGTTCAGAGGATTCTGAATTGGACACTCTTCATATTAAATTGGACAATGAGGAAGTTGTCAAAAATTGTTGTCATAAATTATTGAGTTACCTTCCAAAGAAAAAGTGAAATGACCACATGGAGAGATATGTGGAAATAAGCTGGGAGTTACTAACCTAATTATCCATGATGCAGATAAAGGAGATGCTGTTCTGATTAAGGTGGTAGAAGCAACTTATATTTCTAAGTAGGACTTGCTGTGAGGATACTGGCAACGAATGAGTTCAATTTCACCTTTTGTATTGCTAAATGGACTTTATCAGTTTGAAATAATGCCATTTGGCATGAAAAATGCACCAGCCACATTTCAGAGACCAACCAATAAGGTCATTTCCAGATTATCCAATTGTGTCATATATATTGATGACCTGGCGATTTTTAGTCACACAGAGAAAGAACATTTGCAACATTTGTCAGAACTATTCGATTGACATCAGGAGGCAGGCTTGGTGATAAATCTGGCAAAAAGTGATTTTGCCAAAGTCCAAGACACCTTCCTGGGCCATAGACAAATGGCCCCATGGAATGCAAACACAAAGGTAATTTGGGAGTTTCCATACCATCGACAAAACGAGCAGTATTCCTGGAAATGAGTGAATTTTATTAGTGTGACTACTCCACTCATTGAATTACAAAAGAAAAGCAAGACATTTCAGTGGACAATGGATTGTCAGAAGGCATTTGACAGCCTGAAGCTGAATTAACTACTGCCCCAGTATTTGCCACACCTAATTATCCAAAGCCAATCAAAGTGGCTATCGATGTGAGTGATGTGGGTATCAGTGCTGTGCCCTTACAGGAAGATGACGAGAAGATAGAAAGACCTATCGGGTATTTCTCCAGGAAATTGAACATTCAACAGCAGAAATATTCAACAGTTGAAAAGAAGACTTTGAGCTTGGTGTTGGAGTTACAACATTTCAATGCTTATGTAGACTACTGGAGAAAATGCGGAGGTATGATATTGAAGGTGATTTAGTGGTTTGGATTAGAAACTGGTTTACTGTAAGAAGGCAACGAGTGGTGGTTGTTGGAAAATATTCAGCCTGGAGTCTGGTTCCTAGTGGTGTGCTGCACGGATCTGTTTTGGGACCATTGTTGTTTGTCATTTTTATAAACGACTTGGGCACAGGCATAAGTGGATGGGTTAGTAAGTTTGCAGATGAAACTAAAGTTGATGGAGTGGTGGACAGTTTCGAAGAATGTTGCAGGTTGCAGGGAGACTTGGATATACTGCAGAATTGGGCTGAAAGGTGGCAAATGGAGTTCAATGCAGATAAATGTGAGGTGATTCACTTTGGGAAGAATAACAGGAAGGCAGAATACTGGGTCAGTGGAAAAATTCTTGTTGGTGTGGATGTGCAAAGGGATCTTGGGATCAGGGTCCATGTACATAGATCCCTGAAAGTTGCCACCCGGGTTGATAGTGCTGTTAAGAAGACATACAGTGTGTTAGGTTTCATTGCTAGAGGGATTGAGTTCCGGAGCCATGCTGTCATGCGATACTGCAACTATACAAAACACTAGTGTGGCCACACTTGGAGTATTGTGTGTAGTTCTGGTCGCCCCATTACAGAAAAGATGTGGAAGCATTGGAAAAGGTGCAGAGGAGATTTACCAGGATGTTGCCTGGTCTGGAGGGAATCTCTTATGAGGAAAGGCTGAGAGACCTGGGTCTGTTCTCATTGGAGAGAAGAAGGCTAAGAGGGAATTTAAGAGAGACATACAAGATGATTAGATAGGATGGACAGTGAAAATCTTTTTCCGAGGATGATGACATCTGCTTGTACAAGGGAGCATAGCTGCAAATTAAGGGGTAATAGATTGAAGACAGATGTTAGAGGCAGGTTCTTCACTAGAGAGTGGTAAGGGCGTGGAATGCCCTGCCTGCCAATGTAGTTAACTCAGCCACTGTAATGGAAAATTATCCATTTACTGTGAAATTTAAAAGAGAATGCTTTTCTTCAATTCAATACTGTACTGAGCTTTGTAAACGATATTTTGATGAAGGTCTGTAGTTAGCTTATCTCTGTTTGAATTCTGTAAACATTCGACTTAACCTTGTGATAGTCAAGCTCAGCGAAAGCTGAAGATCTGTTATGTCTAGGACCAGGGGATGAGAGAATAACAACTTGAGCTCTTCCAGTCTCTGCCCTTGACAGTGTGATAAGAAACAGTATATAAGGCAAGTGTCTGAACAATGCTCGGTACTCCTTACATTCAGGCATCTGGCTTAGTGTAATGAGTCAATCCTGCAGGATTAAGAATAAAGCTCCTTTCTTTGCTCTTGCTAATAATTGAGTCAAGTTGATTTAATTTCCATGACAGCCACATTAAGGGCATTTAAACAGTCCTTGGATAAGCACATGCATGATGATGGGATAGTGTAGGGGATTGGGCTTAGATTAGTTCACAGGTCAGCATAACATCGAGGGCCGAAGGGCCTGTTCTGTGCTGTATTGTTCTATGTTACCAGTAAGGTATCTGAGACAATCATATACACTGATCATAACCCATTGAAGTTTGTGGAGGAATTTAAGGACAAAAATACCAGACTGTTTAGATGGAGCTTGTTTTTGCAGCCATTCAGTTTGAAAATTGTGCATGTGGCACGACAAGATTGCCAACACATTGTTGAGACTTGGATGAGAAATGAAGATGTTCGGTGGCAGGAGTAATCAGACTGGAACAAAATGCAGTAGTGCATGTTTATAGTCAATGTAATGCCTGTGTTGTGGGGAACTAACAGTGTAAGATTAAGGGGTTTTAAAATGCAGCTATCTTTGGATATTAGAACACAGAACATCACAGCACAGTATATGCCTTTTGGCCCTTGATGTTACACTGACTTGTGG
Organism: Chiloscyllium plagiosum; assembly: GCF_037043375.1. Classification (NCBI taxonomy): domain Eukaryota; kingdom Metazoa; phylum Chordata; class Chondrichthyes; order Orectolobiformes; family Hemiscylliidae; genus Chiloscyllium; species Chiloscyllium plagiosum. The sequence goes on along the minus strand of NW_028270139.1, from coordinate 171,271,658 downwards.
AGCAAATCTGAAGCCCATCTATCCTACACTATTCCACTTTCATCGATGTGTTTGTCCAATGACCATTTAAATACCCTTAAAGTTGGTGAGTCGACTATTGTTGCAGGTAGTGCGTTCCACACCCCTCCTTCTAGAAACTACCTCTGACATCTATCCTATGTCTATCACTCCTCAATTTAAAGCTGTGCCCCCTCTTGCTCGCCCCCATCACCATCCGAGGAAAGAGGCTCTCACTGCCCACCTATCTGACCCTCTGATTATCTTGTACATCACAATATAGTCACCTTCAACCTTCTGCTCTCTAACAAAAACAGCCTCAAGTCCCTCAGCCTTTCCACATAAGACCTTCCCTCCATACCAGGCAACATCCTGGTAAATCTCCTCTGAGCCCTTTCCAAAGCTTCCACATCATTCCTATAATGCAGTGACCAGAACTGCATGCAATCTTCCAAATGTGACCACACCAGAGTTTTGTACAGATGCAGCATGACCTCATGGCTCTGAAACTCACCCTCTCTATCAATAAAAGCTAACACACTGTATGCATTCTTAACAACCATATCAACCTGGGTGGCAACCTTCCGGGATCTATGTACATGGACACCGAGAACTCTCTGCTCATTTACTCTACCAAGAATCTTACCACCAGCTCAGTACATTTTATTCCTGTTGCTCCTTCCAAAGTGAATCACCTCACACTTTTCCACATTAGCCACCATTTGCCACCTCTCAGCCCAGCTCTGCAGCTGATCTGTGTCCCTCTGTAACCTGCAACATCCTTTAGCATTATCCACAACTCCACCGACCTTAATGTCATCTGCAAATTTACTAACCCATCCTTCTAGGATGCCCTCATCCAGGTCATTTATAAAAATGACAAACAGCAGTGGCCCAAAAACAGATCCTTGCAGTGCACCACTCATAAGTGAACACCAGGATGATCATTTCCCATCAACCACCATCCTGTTTCTTTTAGCTAGCCAATTTCTGAAGCAAACCGCTAAATCCCATTCAATATCATGACTCCGTATTTTCTGCAATAGCCTACCATGGGGAACCTTATCAAACCCCTTACTGAAATCCATATACACCACATCAACCACTTTACCCTCATCCACCTGTTTGGTCACCTTCTCAAAGAACACAATAAGATTTGTGAGGCACGACCTACCCTTCACAAAACCGTGTTGACTATCCCTAATCAGCATATTTCTCTTATATTCCAACTTATGTAGATGGTTCTTTTTTTAAGGTGCGGGGAGAATGTGATGATGCTGCTCTTATAACAAGATTATGTTATCCGTGTTTTTTTTTCAGCGGGGTCGTAAAAGGCAGAGATTCCAAAATGTGTGGGTTTTTCTATTTGAAGAAGCTTTTAAGTTTAAAAAACGATACTTGTACAATGAAAGGGTAGTGGCCAGTTGTCCCATTTCAAGGTTTGGTTTGGTTTTAGTGAAGCTGTTTTGTTTGCAGTTGCTGGTCATGTTTTAGCTGGGAACCCAGAGAAGCTACTCAGATCCCAAGAAGTATTCTCATGCTGATCGTCTCTCATTCTTTCTGACATCTCACCTGTTTGAAACTGTGTTTGATCTTAACATTTTTTTTGCCAAGAGAGTGTTTATGGATATGTTGTAAGCATTTGGAACAGCATCATTAAGTTGTGAGAGAGTCAACTGGGTTCTTAGATAGTTATGTTGTTTTAGATTTGGTTTTCTTTTGTTCACATATTAATAAATTATTTTGTTTAAAGCTATTGTTTGGGTCAGCCGCATCTCACCTGGAATATCCACTCTACACCTGCTTAAAACAATTAGAAAAATTAGGTTCTGGGCTACTTTTCTGAAACATTTTGAGGGGGTCTGGCCTGATCCATAACACAATCTATCCCATAATGCCTTCTCATCCAATTTGTGGAAGTTAGTCAAGCAGCAAAATTAGTCAGAGGCGGAGAATTCGTTCAGAGATTTAGCAGAGCTGGGTGCCATTTCAAAAGGCACTGGCGCAGTGATAATATCACTGTACTAGCAATCCAGAGTCTGAGCTAATGTTCTGAAGGTCCAGGTACAAGTTCCATCATGGCAGATTCAACTTTAAACAATCTGCAATTAAAAGCTCATATAATGGTGACCACATTATCTGTTGTGAAAAATCCATCTGGTTTACTAATGTGCTTCAGGGAGTAAACGTTGGTATCTGTGAGGCTGGGGAGCGAGATGAACCACCTGCTTTGCTTTTCTGGATGTGACAGGACTGTAGAACTTAGATCTGACCCTTTGGTTATGGAATTGCTCAGCTCAGTCTATCTCAAGCTCCTCTGATGTTTGCTACACAAGCAGCTCTGTTTGGTTGCTTCACCAGGTTGACACCGTATTTTTAGGTGCATCTGGTGTTGCTTCTATACTCATCATTGAACAGGAGTTGATCTCCCAGCCTGATAACAATGGTAGAGAGAGGGATTTAGCACGCCATGAGGTTGCAGATTGCTGTGGAAGAAATTCTGTTGCTGATGATGATCCACAGCGTCTCATAGATGCCTAGTTTTGTTAATAGATCTGTTCTACTTCTGTCCAAGTACAGAGAGAGTGTGACACAGTGATGGAGGGTATCCTTAGTATGAAGACAGGACTTCATCTTCTTCTTTTGTTGGAAAAGTATTGGAATTAATTGCAGCAAACCTTGTTTTAACATTCACCTGATGAAACAGCACTCTTAACAGACAGGCAAAAACTATTTACCTTAAATACTGCAAAGTTTACCAGATTGTTCTGTCCACTTTTTATGGTTTAATTTAGAATGAACAAACACTTGATGTTGAATCAAATGTTCACACAATCTCTGAGTACTGAGTTGAGTGCAAGACAGAATGTTTTATTTAAGGCAAATTTGCATGATTATTTATGCTGGAAATAAAGTATAACAGTGATGTGTACACCCCTGCATTATGTTTCTGTTACTGAATGTGTGTTTGTACATTGATTATGTGGATATCATGATTATTCAGAATATTTGAACAACTGGCCCCACACGTACCAGTTCATAAAAAGTTTGCTGCAATAAGGAGCTATTAGCAGAACATTTTGGAAAATCAAGCTGAGTCAGCATGGCTTCTTGAAAAGCACATTGTGTCTGACTAATTTATGAGAGATTTTGAGGGAGTCTCATCAAAGTGGATGGGGGGAATAATTCGAAGTGTTGTGTTGAGACTTCAAGAGTTAATAAGGCAACTCTCAAAAGGTTAGGTCACAAGATAAGAGCCCACAGAAATGTTGGAGGTAGTATACTGGTATGAAGAGCGAATTACCTCATGGATAGGAAACAGCGAGTGGGCATAAGGGATTCCTTTTTCAGGTTGACAGCCTGTAACTAGTAGAGTTCCCCAAGGATCATCGCTGGAACTGGAACTGTTTTCACCTAAATCAATGAATTGGAGAAAATTGACAAATACTACAAAAATAGGTGGAAGATCAAAATGTGAGAGGGATAAAAACAGTTTACAGAGAGATACAAAAAGGTTAAGAAAGTCAACAAAGAGTCGGCAAATGGAGGACATTGTGGCAAAGTGCAAAGTTGTTTAGTTCAGAAGGGAGAATACAAGAACAGCATTATTTAAATGCAGAAAACTGAGTCAACTTGTGTCAGAAACACAAGAGGTCAGCACACGTGCAGTGGATAATCAGGAGGCCAATTGAATATTGCTCCTTATTTCAACAAGTTGGAGTTTAAGAGTAGGGAAGTCTTACTCCAACTGCACAAGGTACTGGTGAGATAACATCTGGATTCCTGTAAGAGGTTTTGGTCCCCTTGTTTTTGGATAAAAAAAGACACTTCATTACAGACAGTTCAGAGAAGGTTTGCGAGGATGATCACCTTGTATGGAGGGCCTGTCATCTCAGAAAAGGTTCATCATGCTGGGACTCTACTCATTGGAGTTTGGAAGAATGCTGAAACCAGCAGCATATAAAAGATTTACCCCGTGCAGTAATCTGTGAAAATCCGAGAGGCCAAGAATTATTTAAAGTAAAAATCAACAACTTTATTTCTTAAAGTATAAAAGAGAATAATTAACTAACAAATATTTACAACTCCTTCCACTAAACTACTTTTTACCTTCCCTTCTATAATACTAGTCCGATATAACCCCTGATTAAGGTTTACCAAAACTTCAAATTTTCAAAACCTGTCAGATGTCAAATCTTCTATTATTTCTTCCTTGGTTTTCTTTTCTTCTTCTTAGAGATTTCTGTTTCACTGGTTACTGATCGACAATGTTTCCTTTAAGAGAGCTATTCTCCGGGCAGTCCCCAGATGCTAGTGGCTTGGCAGTTCTCCAGTCCAGGAACTGGTCATGAATCTGATTTTGTAACAGCGTTGACATTCCGATAATCCACACAGATTCGTTGAGTACTGTCCGGTTTGGTAACTAAGACGATCGACGAACTCCACTGACTCTGGTTTGGTTCGATGATGTCCTTGTCAAGCATGGCCTCCACCTCCACCTGGACCTGTCTGGCTTTGAAAGGATTAAGCCGACAGGGGTGTTGTTTTATTGGAGCAGTACTCCTTACAACTACTTCATGCACAATAGCATTAGGTCTCCCCATTTGATTCTTACATATGTTATTGTACTGCAGTAACAAATCTTTCAACTCCGTTTCATGCTCCTGAGACAGATAGCTTACTAACATATCTCACTCCTCAAGGACTTCTTCATTTTTTAAACCTATTTTGAGGTACATCAAAATCAACATCATTTGAAATTTATTCCTCACTCTGTAGAGCAGTAACTAACAGTTCTTTCTCTCCATTATAATACCGTTTCAACATGTTCACATGACATACCCAATACCTTATTTTTCTTTCTGGCATCTTTATGAGATAGACGAAAGTGAGGACTGCAGATGCTGGAGATTAGAGTTTGCCTTTGCTGAGGACTGATCGTTCATCATCTTTCTGAGATAGTTCACCTGACTCAACTTTTTCTCAACTTGATAGAGACCACTAAACCTGGCTTTGAAGGGACCTCCTATCACTGGTGACAGTACTGACACGTTATCCTCATAGCTTTTATCTGTCGCCTGCTTCGTTTTACACTGTGCCCTCTTTATGTGGTTTTTAGCTAACTCGGCTACTCAACTCTGAATTTGGTCCTGTAAATTTTTCTTTAAATAATTTCAAAGGACCTCTCACTTCATGCCCGAATATTAACTCGATGAGAGTGAACTGAGTAGATTTGTTTGGGACATCTCTAATTGCAAACAATATGAATGGGATACATTTATCCCAATCATTTGGGTAATCCTGACAGTATGATCTCAACATGATCCTTGAGTTTGGATGCCACCTTTCTAAAGCTCCCTGGGATTCCGGATGATACACACTGGATTTAAAGTGCTGTATACCTAAGCTATCTATAACCTCCTTAAACAGCCCAGCAGTAAAATTAGACCCTTGGTCTGACTGAATCTCCCTGGGTTGCCCATACTGTGTGAAGAAAGCTACAACTCCTCTCCCACTTTTTTTGCCTTGATACTCCGTGATGGAATTGCCTCTGGAAATCTGGTAGACATATCCATTATGGTGAACAAGTATTGGTTCCCAGTTTTAGTTCCCAGGAGGGGACAATCAATCATAACTCACATAAAAGGTTCTTAAAATGTAGGAATTGGCAACAAAGGTGCTGGTTTTATTACTGCCTGTGGCTTACCTACCATTTGGCATGTTTGACATATCTGGCAAAAGTTAACCACATTCTTGTGCATTCCAAGCCAATAAAAATGTTTTTGTACTTTAGCCTGAATCTTTCGTACCCCTAGGTGATCTCCTACAGGTAGTTCATGTACTATCTGTAACACCTCCTGTCTGTATGCTACCGGCAATACAATCTGGTGCACTTCAGTCCATTTCTCCTCTGCACTAACCTGCCGTGGTCTCCATTTCTGTCTGAGAATTCTATCTTTTAGATAATAGCCCTCCGGAATATTCTCTGCCTCCTTTTTGGAGTACTCATCCACATATCTATCTTTTATCGTCTAGTCTTGCTGTTGCAAGTCTCTTAGCATTCCAGGAGTAAACACTTCTGTCTGACCCTCTGCCTGTTCAGGTTTTTCCTGCACCATTACATTAAACAGGATATCCGCCAACTGAACCTCAACTCCTTCATCTTTCTCTTTACTTTTCACTTCGTGCTGTGACTTATGATAGTGGGATCTGGTTACCACACAGTCTGGGAAAATTCCAGGATATTCCTGTTTTAACTCCTTAGTTCCTTAGTTTTCCTTGGGCTTCTCCACAACAAGGGGGTTCACTCCCACCTTGAATCCTGCCAGATCATTCCCAGGAGCAAACTGGATTACTGGAACTGACACTCTGTCAACCCCTCCCACTGTTATTTCCCCAGTCTTGAGTTCGCACATCAACCTGATCTTTCATAGGGGAACACTAAATTTCTGTTCATTTATCCCACAAACTATCAGACTCTCTGGTAACAGATCAGAAAGAGTGCACATTCGCACATGCCTTACTATCAGCCACTAGTTAGAACCTGTATCTCTCAAAATTACAACTTCATGTCCTTCTCCCCCTGGACTTTCTGAGTAAACTTTATCCACAGATGCGAATTCTTTGTAGAGATCAGGTACTAACTCCATACCCAGCCCCTACCTAGGCTGTGCACTTTCCTGCAGCTCCTTGGCTCTTCTTGGGGTCTCTTTTACTACTTTCACTAATAGAGTCATAGTCATAGAGATGTACAGCACGGAAACAGACCCTTCAGTCCAACCTGTCCATGCCGACCAGATATCCCAACCCAATCTAGTCCCATCTGCCAGCACCAGGCCCACATCCTTCCAAACCCATCCAAATGCCTTTTAAATGTTGCAATTGTACCAGCCTCTACCACTTCCTCTGGCAGCTCATTCCATACATGTACCACACCCTCCGTGTGAAAAGGTTGCTCCTTAGGTCTCTTTTATATCTTTCCCCTCTCACCCAAACCTATGCCCTCGAGTTCTGGACTTCCTGATCCCAGGGAAAAGACTTTGTCTATTTAACTTATCGATGCCCCTCATAATTTTGTAAACCTCAATAAGGTCAACCCTCAGCCTCCAATGCTCCAGAGAAAAAAGCCCCAGCCTGATCAGCTTCTCCCTATAGTTCAAATCCTCCAACCTTGGCAGCATTCTTGTAAATCTTGACTGAACCCTTTCAAGTTTCACAACATGTTTCCGATAGGAAGGAGACCAGAATTGCACACAATATTCCAACAGTGGCCTAACCAATGTCCTGTACTCAATACTTTGACCAATAAAAGAAAGCATACCAAAAGCCTTCTTCACTAACCTATCTACCTGCAACTCCACTTTCAAGGAGCTATGAACCTGCACTCTAAGGTCTCCTTGTTCAGCAACACTCCCTAGGACCTCACATTAAGTGTATAAATCCTGCTAAGATTTGCTTTCCAAAAATGCAACACCTCACATTTATCGGAGTTAAACTCTACCTGCCACCTCTCAGCCCATTGGCCCATCTGGTCAAGATCCAGTTGTAATCTGAGGTAACCTTCTTTGCTGTCCACTACACCTCCAATTTTGGTGTCATCTGCAAACTTACCAACTGTAACTCTTATGCTCGCATCCCAATCATTTATGTAAATGACAAAAAGTAGAGGACCCAGCACCGATCCTTGTGGCACTCCATTGATCACAGGCCTCCAGACTGAAAAACAACCCTCCACCACCACCCTCTGTCTTCTACCTTTGAGCCAGTTCTGTTTCCAAATGGCTAGTTCTCCCTGTATTCCGTGAGATCTAACCTTGCTAATGAGTCTCCCATGGGAAACCTTGTCGAATGCCTTACTGAAGTCCATATAGATCACATCTACCACTCTGCCCTCATCAATCCTCTTTGTTCCTTCTTCAAATAACACAATCAAGTTTGTGAGACATGATTTCCCACCCACAAAGCCATGTTGGCTATCCCTAATCAGTCCTTTCCTTTCCAAATACATGTATATCCTGTCCCCCAGGATTCCCTCCAACAACTTGCCCACCACCGATGTCAGGCTCACTGGTCTATAGATCCCTGGCTTGTCCTTACCACCCTTCTTAAACAGTGGCACCACGTTAACCAACCTCCAGTCTTCCGGAACCTCACCTGTGACGATCGATGAGACAAGTATCTCAGCAAGAGGCCCAGCAATCACTTCTCTAGATTCCTGATCAGGTCCTGGGGATTTATCCATTTTTATGCATTCCAAGACATCCAGCACTTCCTCCTCTGTAATATGGACATTTTGCAAGGTGTCACCATCTATTTCCGTACATTCTATGTCTTCCATATCCTTTTCCACAGTAAATACTGATGCAAAATACTCGTTTAGTATCTCCCCCATTTTCTGCGGCTCCACACAAAGGCCACCTTGCTGATCTTTGAGGGGCCCTATTCTCTCCCTCGCTACCCTTTTGTCCTTAATATATTTGTAAAAACCCTTTGGATTCTCCTTAATTCTATTTGCCAAAGCTATCTCATGTCCCCTTTTTGCCCTCCTGATTTCCCTCTTAAGTATACTCCTACTGACTTTATGCTCTTCTCAGGATTCACTCGATCTATCCTGTCTGTACCTTACATATGCTTCCTTCTTTTTCTTAACCAAACCCTCAATTTCTTTAGTCATCCAGCATTCCCTATACCTACCAGCCTTTCCTTTTGCCCTGACAGGAATATACTTACTCTGGATTCTCATTATCTATTTCTGAAAGGATCACATTTTCCAGCTGTCCCTTTACCTGCGAACATCTGCCCCGAATCAGCTTTTGAAAGTTCTTGCCTAATACCATCAAAATTGGCCTTTCTCCAATTTAGAACTTCAACTTTGAGATCTGGTCTATCCTTTTCCATCACTATTTTAAATCTAATTGAATTATGGTCGCTGGCTCCAAAAAGCTCCCCCACTGACACCTCAGTCACCTGCCCTGTCTTATTTCCCAAGAGTAGGTCAAGTTTTGCACCTTGTATAGTAGGTACATCCACATACTGAATCAGAAAATTTTCTTGTACACACTTAACAAATTCCTCTCCATCTAAATCCTTAACACTATGGCAGTCCCAGTCGATGGTTGAAAAGTTAAAATCCCTTACCATAACCACCCTATTATTCTTTCAGATAGCTGAGATCTCTTTCCAAGTTTGTTTCTCAATTTCCCTCTGACTATTAGGGGGTCTATAATACAATCCCAAAAAGGTGATCATCCCTTTCTTATTTCTCAGTTCCACCCAAATAACTTCTCTGGATGTATTTCCGGAATATCCTCCCTCAGCACAGCTGTAATGCGATCTATTGTCAAAAACGCCACTCCCTCTCCTCTCTTGCCTCCCTTTCTATCCTTCCTGCAGCACTTGTATCCTGGAACATGAAGCTGCCAGTCCTGCCCATCCCTGAACCATGTTTCTGTAATTGCTATGATATCCCCGTCCCATGTTCCTAACCATGCCCTGAGTTCATCTGCCTTCCCTGTTAGGCCCCTTGCATTGAAATAAATGCAGTTTAATTTATTAGTCCTACCTTGTCCCTGCCTGCCCTGACTGTTTGATTCGCTTCTGTTCTCAACTTTACTAGTCTCAGATCGATCTCCTTCCTCACTATCTCCCTGGGTCCCACCCCGCCACCTTACTAGTTTAAATCCTGCCGAGCAGCTCCAGCAAATCTCTCTGTCAGTATATTAGTCCCCTTCCAATTTAGGTGCAATCCGTCCTTCTTGTACAGGTCACTTCTACCCCAAAAGAGATTCCAATGATCCAAAAATGTGAATCCTTCTCCCATACACCAGCTCCTCAGCCATGCATTCATCTGCTCTATCCTCCTATTCCTGCTCTCACTAGCTCGTAGCACTGGGAGTGATCCAGATATTAGTTTTGACAAATGGTCAGTTGGACGCGAAACATCAGCTCTTTTTCTGTCCTTACAGATGCTGCCAGACCTGCTGAGATTTTCCAGCATTTTCTCTTTTGGTTTCAGATTCCAGCATCTGCGGTAATTTGCTTTTATCCCTTCCTATGTTGTTGGTTCCAATGGGGACAATAACCTCTTGCTGGCCCCTCTCCCCCTTGAGAACATTCTGCTCCTCTCTGAGACATCTTTGATCCTGGCACCAGGGAAGCCACATACTATTCTGATTTTTCGTTGCTGACCACAGAAACTTCTGTCTGTACCTCGGACTAGAGAGTCCCCTAACACAATTGATCTCTTCGTTGCATTAGATCCAGTCTCAATGCCAGAAATTTGGCTGTTTGTGCTACATTCCCCTGAGAATCCATCATCCCCTACATTTTCCAAAATAGCACACCTGTTTGAAATGGCTATAGGTACAGAAGACTCTTGCACTAGCTGCTTACCTCTCTTACCTCTCCTGGAGTTAACCCTATGTGATAAAAAGGTAAAAACAATGACTGCAGATGCTGGAAACCAGATTCTGGATTAATGGTGCTGGAAGAGCACAGCAGTTCAGGCAGCATCCAAGAAGCTTTGAAATTGATGTTTCGGGCAAAAGCCCTTCATCAGGAATAAAGGCAGTGAGCCTGAAGAGTGGAGAGATAAGCTAGAGGAGGGTGGTGGTGGGGAGAAAGTAGCATAGAGTATAATGGGTGAGAGGGGAGGAGATGAAGGTGATAGGTCAGGGAGGAGAGGATGGAGTGGATAGGTGGAAAAGGAGATAGGCAGGTAGGACAAGTCTGGACAAGTCATGGAGACAGTGCTGAGCTGGAAGTTTAGAACTAGGGTGAGGTGGGGGAAGGGGAAATGAGGAAGGTGTTGAAGTCCACATTGATGCCCTGGGTTGAAGAGTTCCGAGGCGGAAGATGAGGCGTTCTTCCTCCAGGCGTCTGGTGGTGAGGGAGCGGCGGTGAAGGAGGCCAGGACCTTCATGTCCTCGGCAGAGTGGGAGGGGGAGTTGAAATATTGGGCCACGGGGCGGTGTGGTTGATTGGTGCGAGTGTCCCGGAGATGTTCCCTAAAGCGCTCTGCTAGGAAGCGCCCAGTCTCCCCAATGTAGAGGAGACCGCATCGGGAGCAATGGATACAATAAATGATATTAGTGGATGTGCAGGTAACTGGATCTGAGACTTTTCCCCTTCCTTTAACTGCCATCCATCACATACTACTTGCTTAGCTTCTTTTCCCACATTGCCTTTCTTTAATGACCAGCACTGTGTCTTTACGTGTCCCACCTTCTGGCGGTGAAAACAACTTTTCCCAGTGTCCTTCTGAAACCACCAGTACTGGAATTTTCAGTGTCCCACTCTATTACAGTGAAAAAACCTGAGGCCTTTCACCTCATTTCCACCCTCTTGGGCTTCTTTAATCGGTGGTAAATTCTGACCAGTGCTCTCTACTCTTGGTTTCATAGTGTAGGCTTTGCCCTTCTCCCAACTTGTATCCCTCACAGGACGAAATTCTGGCCAGAAGCTTGCTTTATGCACCTACATGTACTCATCTGCTAGGTCTGCTGCCCTTCTCGCTTCCTGAACTGCCTGTTCCTCCATGTGAATTCTTCCCATCTCTGGAAATGAGTTTTTAAACTCCTCCAGCATTAGCTGCCTACCACTTTAGTCTGAACTAGCATTACCCATAAATCCTTGGACCACTCCATCTACCTTGTCAATTTTTCAAATGAAATAAAGAAATCTTCAACATCTTTCTTATCAAAACGTGGCAGGGTTTTGACATATTTGTATATATCATGACCTTCTCTTTTAATCTCCAGCTTGTTAACTTGACTTTGCTAAGTCACAACTTCTCAAGTTCAAATTCTCTCTCTTTTTGCTCAGCTAAGATCCTTCTCTCTCTTTCATTTTCCTGTCTCTTCTCTCTCTTTCTCTTTTTCCTCTCTCACTTCTCTCTTTTTCTCTTTGCTTCTCTCTTTGTTTATCTTCCACATCCATTTTCCTCAATTGTAATTTCAGTTTTTCTTCCTCAACTGCACTTGTCTGTTTCTCTGGCACACCTACGTAATTTCCTTACAATTTCAGCTTTACTTTTGTCCTTGGTTAAACCCAAATGTAACTTCTTGCTAATTCTAAAATCATGGCCTTTTTCTTTTCTTCTCAATCTTCTTCACAAATTTGAGAATAATCTTCAAATCCCAGAACCTCTTTAGCAATTTTAAGAGCTATTTCTCTCACTTTTCATTTAATCAACCACAAGTCACAGAAATTAAACAAATTGTCACACCTATGTTTTATTTAAAGATCAAGAAGACTCACCTGCAAGTGCTGAAATCTACTGGAATTTTTCCTACCCCAAATCTATTCAAGTCAGTCTAAACATGTTCAGCTCCCAAATCCAAGCCCTAAACTGTTCAAATCACCGACAAAAGCTCCTAAACCATTCAAATTCTAGGAGGTAAACGCTGCTGCTTAATTGAAACCAGCAGCAGATAAAAGATTTACCCCGTGCAGTAATCTGTGAAAATCCGAGAGGCCAAGAATTATTTAAAGTAAAAATCAACAACTTTATTTCTTAAAGTATAAAAGAGAATAATTAACTAACAAATATTTACAACTACTTCCACTAAACTACTTTTTACCTTCCCTTCTATAATACTAGTCCGATATAACCCCTGATTAAGGTTTACCAAAACTTCAAATTTTCAAAACCTGTCAGATGTCAAATCTTCTATTATTTCTTCCTTGGTTTTCTTTTCTTCTTAGAGATCTCTGTTTCACTGGTTACTGATCGACAATGTTTCCTTTAAGAGAGCTATTCTCCTGGCAGTCCCCAGATGCTAGTGGCTTGGCAGTTCTCCAGTCCAGGAACTGGACATGAATCTGATTTTATAATGTCGTTGATTTTCCAATAATCCACACAGATTCATTGAGTACCGTCCGGTTTGGTAACTAAGACGATCGACGAACTCCACTGACTCTGGTTTGG